>NC_041394.2:223331641-224714141 GCF_900747795.2 Erpetoichthys calabaricus | reverse complement strand
GATAAAAATGAGTTGAAGAATCCATACCAGCTGTGTTTCCATCTATATGTGCCTACAATAAATATTTATACAGTTGTTAATAGTGACTTAGTTTTTATTTTTGACTCACACCTGATTTTTTTTAGTTTGTTCCAAATTAATTTTACAAGCTCTTCCTATCCAATATGACTGTGCATTAATTCATATTCTGAATCAACAAAGTTAATAAAAATGAATTCATCAAAGAGATACAACCTAACAGACAATGACAAACACCAGCTACATGCTAACTGCTGACATGCAGACTTCAAATTGTTTACAATGCAAGATGTCTGCAAATGCATAGGTTCATTATAGCAAATGCTCAAATATGCTTTGAGTGGGATCATAGCTATCAGATCTGAATGTAGAAACCTGTGGACACGCCCAAGAGAGGAGGTAGAACTGGCGGGAACAAGATGTGGAGAGGTTTGATGTAAAATAGCAGTTGGACAATTTCAGAATGATGAAGTTTCCAAGACCCTCACCGTAAAATATGCACTTGAGGTGTGACATTTCAGAAAGCTAATAGCAATGGGCGTGTATTTCTCTAGAAAGATCAGAACTGTGAAATCATTAAATTTAGGTCCCTGAAGTAAACTGACTAGGCTAATACAATCACAAAATTCAATGAAATTCATATATGATGATTTATCTTTAAACAAATTATCCATGAATCTTATTTGCTGTATCTTCACCAATATATGTGAAGAATGCAATATCTCCATCCAATCAATACACAACCTCAGAGAGTTTTCCAGTGAGCATGTTAAGTAAAAAGAGTAAAGTTTGTAAGCAAGCAAAGTTTGTAATTCAAGTATATAAAGTGAAAAAAATTAAAGGTCCTAGTACTGAGCCCTGTGGGACTCCCATACATTTCCTCAGAGCATAAAGAGAGAGTATTGTCAGACCATTGAAATCATTTTGATAAATATGAACTAAACCCCACAAGCACAGTGTTAGAAATTAATATAATTTTCAAGCCTATGTAATAAAATAGGTTAGATTAGGTAAATGTTATTATCAGGTCAGGTCAGATCAAGTTGTGGAGCATGTACTGATAGAGCACATTGCCACACTCACCACACAATGAACCAGCTTGGGATCTTGGTTGCCAATCCCCAAGGTAGACACACAGTCCATCCCATCCTCCAGAAATAACTATCTATCTGCAGCAGCCAACTGTTACTTGGGCATCCCCTTGGCCTGGTCTAGTTGAGGACCCTGTGAGCCAGATCACCCTTGGGGAATTGTGCCACATGGCCGTAGTACCGTAACTGTCAATTCTTCACAATGCAGGTAATGTGTCTCATTTGAAACTTGGTGAGCAACCACTCATTCGAGACAAAGTCAAACCTGCGGTACCCAAAGATTTTCCAAAGAGATACAGATCTCTGTTCACTGGAATATGTCAATGTCTCGCAGACATATTGCAAAACAGGAAGCACCAGGATTCTAAATACTTGGACCGTCATCCTTTTGCACAGATATCGGGAGTGCCACACACCCCTTTCTAATGATATCTTGACCTCCCATGTTCTCCCAATCGGACTACTGACTTCAGATGAAGACTCACAAGAAACATGAATTTCACTGCAAAAGGTAAGTAAACCTCTTGACGAGGTTGACAATCTCTCCAGAGACAGACACACTGCTGATGGCTGTGCTCAAGAGGTCATTGAAGGCCTGGATCTTGGTTTTTATCCAGGACACTTGCAAGCCCAGACTCCTTGCTCAGTCTCTCGAAAACCCCGATCACAGCCTCCATTGACTCTTTAAAGATTGTTGACAAAGTCAAGATCAGTGAATCTTTCTTCAACAGCAGATGACCCACAGCCTGGACCACACGACCTTGCCCAACACCTAATCCATGCAAGCACTGAAGAAAGTAGGGGCAAGAATAAATCCCTGATAAACCCCAGAATCAACTGTGAATAATGTAGAATGTGTTACTCCACTCTACACAGCACTCACAATACCAGTGCAGAGACTGGCCATGATATCCAGCAACTTTGTGGGGATCCCATGAAGTCTCAGAATGTCCCATGGGGCAACTTGATCAACTGAGTTGAATGCATTACCATAATCCACAAAGGCTACAAAGAAACGCTGCTGATATTTGTCTTTGTGCTCAATGAGAACGTTCAGTGATAGGATGTGGTCGATGGAAGACTTCTTATGGCTAAAACCACACTGCTCCAGTTGCCTTTAAGTAAGCAAATGATTACAGATCCTATTGAAGATGAACCTAGTGAGGACTTTACTCAGCACAGAGAACATTGTTATCTCCCTGTAGTTGCTGCAGTCACCCTTCCCTTTCCAGATAGGGACGACAAGTCCCGTTTTCCAGTCAGTTGGGATGGTGCCTGTCTCCCCAATGGAAGCAAAAATTGCTTGCAATGCCAGGAGGACAGCTTTACCACCAGAGTGAAGAAGTTCACCCGGATACCACAGATCCCTGCAGCCTTCCCTAAATTTAGGAAGAAAAGGATGGCTACTGTCTGACAGAATTGAGTGATACAGTTCAGTGAGAGAAATCTTCTGCAAACCACTAATTGTACTGCTAATTTTTACTGTGTTGTAAAGATGGTTCATATTCTTAATGCTGAGGTTGTCAACCAACATGTAAAAGCAAATGTAACAACAAATTTAATACAGGACTTAAGAAAAAGTGTCATTATGGCTTTTGTCCACTTTAAAACAATTGAGTTTCCTAAGAAAGAATAGCTATTTTTGCTTCTTCTTTCAAATTTGTTCTGTGTTGAGTTTAAAAGTTAACATGTCATCAATGATTGTCCCTAGATATTTGTAGTGTTCCACCATGTCCATAGTCTTCCCTTTAATTTTTGTTGAGAATGGGAAAAGGGGAGCACTTAAAGTCTACAGCCATATCCTTTGTTTTACAGGTATTTAGCTGTAAAAATAAACGATCAAAATGTTGACCAAACTTGTCAACAAGAGGTCTGTGGCTGTCCACCTTACCTTGTAATTCTAAGGTAATTCTTCTCTCTTGACTCGCTATTTCTACTCCTAACCCTTTCCGTAATGCTTTGCTAGGATGTGATAATTCTTTAACAAAGTCTTCCGCAAAAGTGCACTGCATTACTACTCTAATAACTAACCTCAATGCGTGTAAAAAATCTAGGCAGTGCGGCATAAATACGAATAATTTAATTACAATTACACCTTTAGATGAACAATGTATTAAATCTATAAAAATAGATTATAGATTAAATGAAAAATACGCACAGAGCAGGGCTAATAAAAATAACTTAATTTCTATCTCGAATACCCATAATGCACATAAAATTCAGCTCTGCTCTTCCGAAACATTAAATATGGCTTTATTAAATGTTAGAGCATTAACCAACAAGACGTTTTCCATCAATGATCTTATTAGTGATAGGAAAATTGATTTTATTGCACTAAGTGAAACGTGGCTTAGCTCTGATGGTGCGGCTGTTTTAATCGAATCTGCGCCTCCACATTACAGCTTTGCTCGTGCGGATCGCCAAGGAAAGAGAGGCGGCAGTTTAGCAAACATTTACTCAAGCTGGTTAAAGTGTAAAGATGTCTGTTTTGGTAAATTCAAGTCCTTTGAGTATCTTGCCATTGTTATTCATGGAGTTTCTCAGTTTCTAGTATTATCCGTGTATAGACCTCCTAAATACAATGTGTATTTCTTTGAGGAATTCTCAGACTTGGTGTCAATTATAATTATGAACTATGACACACTCCTAATAGTTGGTGACTTTAATTTTCATATCGATAAACAGTGTGATCCAAAAGTAAAATAATTAATGAACCTCCTGGACTCCTTTGATTTGAGACAGCTCATTAATCAGCCTACATATAAAGCAGGTCATACATTAGACTTAGTAATTACAAAAGGACTGAAAGTTGATGTGAAGCAGATCATTGATGTTGATCTATCAGACCATTTTCTTTTACTATTTAATATAGAAATAATAATAGAAAACATTCATGAGAAGCATATTGTTAAAAAACATTTCTTTGATTCATCGGCAGCTTCAAAATTTACAAACATTCTAAGCAACCAGTCTGTTTGTAGTGCTAACTACAATAGCGAGGATAATGTAAATAGTAAGGTGGAAAAATTTAATACTAAGGTGAGAGCTGCTGCTGACATAGTCGCACCTGAAAAGACAGTTAAAAAATCTTCTAGCATTGTTATACCATGGAAGACCCAAAGAGTGTCTGATTTAAAGAGAACATGCTGGAGAGCTGAGCGTAAATGGATAAAAACTAAATTAACTATCCACTATGAGATACTGAAGGTTAAAATAACAGAATACAATAACACAGTCCGTCATGAGAGGCACTATTTCTCTAGAATTATAAATAACAATGCTAGTAATCCCAGAGTCCTATTCTCTATGATTGATCGTCTACTAAACCCAGCTAACTCAATGGAATGCCTCCAGAATACTTCCAGTGAAACTTGTGAGGCTATTGCTGTATTTTTCAATCAAAAAATTAATGATATTAGAAATTATATAGTATGTCTCCCCAACATTGCGCATCCTCTTAAGCCCCAGTACTCCGTTATAAACAAATTAAATTCTTTCACCAGGATAGATTTACCTGATTTATATAAAATAATTTCTCAACTGAGACCCTCCACCTGCGTCCTCGACCCAATACCAACAAGTTTTTTCAAAGATGTATCGGGCGTGCTAATTGATAGTATTCTTGACATAGTAAACTCGTCATTAGATACGTGTGTCTTCCCAGACTGTCTTAAGACTGCTGTAGTTAAACCCCTGCTCAAGAAAAATAATCCCAACTCCTCTGCTTTTGAAAATTTTAGACCTATTTCTAACATGACTTTCTTAAGTAAAATTCTAGAGAAGGCAGTCATTATGCAGCTAAATGACCACCTCAATAAACATGCTATTCTTGATAAGTTTCAGTCGGGTTTTAGAACAAATCACAGTACAGAAACTGCACTCGTTAAAGTAGTAAATGACTGCAGGTAAATGCAGATAGATGCCATTTATCTGTTCTCATCCTCATAGATCTGAGTGCCACATTTGATACCTTTGATCACAATATTCTTAGAAATCGCCTTAGTCAGTGGGTGGGCCTCTCTGGCAGTGTCTTAAATTGGTTTGAATCCTACCTGACAGGGAGAAAATTCTTTGTTAGTTGTGGTAATTATACTTCAAAGACACATGATTTTTTTATATGGTGTTCCACAAGGCTCTATCCTGGGTCCGCTGCTCTTTTTCATCTACATGCTTCCGTTTGGTCAGATTATCTCGGGGCATAACGTGAGCTACCACAGCTATGCTGATGACACACAGCTGTATTTATCAATAGCACCTGATGACCCCGACTCTGTTGTTTCACTAACACAAATGTCTTACTTGTGTTTCTGAGTGGATGATTAGTAATTTTCTCAAGCTAAATAAAGAGAAAACTGAAATTTTAGTGATTGGCAATAATGGATATAATGAGGTTATTAGAAATAAACTTGATGCATTAGGATTAAAAGTCAAGACGGAGGTAAAGAATTTAGGGGTAACTGTTGACTGTGACCTGAATTTTAAATCGCATATTAATCAGATCACTAGGACAGCATTTTTTCACTTAAGAAATATAGCAAAAGTTAGACCTCTTATATCATTGAAAGATGCTGAGAAATTAGTTCATGCTTTTGTTTTCAGTCGACTAGAATATTGTAACGCACTCCTCTAAGGACTACCCAATAAAGACATAAATCGATTGCAACTAGTGCAGAATGCAGCTGCTAGAATCCTAACTAGGAAAAGAAAATCCGAGCACATTTCTCCAGTTTTGATGTCACTACACTGGTTACCTGTGTCATTCAGAATTGACTTTAAAATACTGCTTATGGTTTATAAAGCCTTAAATGATCTCACTCCATCTTATATATCAGAATGTCTGACATCTTATATTCCAAATTGTAACCTTAGATCTTCAAATGAGGGTCTGCTTAGAATTCCAAGAGCTAAACTTAAAAGAAGTGGTGAGGCAGCCTTCTGCTGTTATGCACCTAAAATCTGGAATAGCCTGCCAATAGAAATTTGCCAGGCTAATACAGTGGAGCACTTTAAAAAACTGCTGAAAACACATTACTTTAACATGGCTTTCTCATAACTTCATTTTAATTTAATCATGATGCTCTGCATATTCAATTAATTATCATTACTATTCATGGTGGCTCCAAAATCTGTACTAACCTCTACTCTCCCTTCTGTTCTTTTTATGGTTTTCTGTGGAGGCTATCTGCACCACCACCACCTAATCAAAGCACCATGATGTCCCTACATTGATGGATTAAAGGCCAGAAGTCCATGTGACCGTCATCATCAAGTCCTTCCACGAAAACCCTGAATACAATGAGGACTGATCATTTATGTTAGGTAGAATGCCTAGAGGGGCCTGGAACTCCTGCAGATTTTATTTTTTCTCCAGTAGTCTGGAGTTTTTTTTTTTGTTTTTTCTGTCCTCCCTGGCCATTGGACCTTACTTTTATTATTTATGTTAATTAGTGCTCTTTTATTTTAATTCTTACTTTGTCTTTTTTCTCTTTCTTCATCATGTAAAGCACTTTGAGCTACATTATTTGTATTAATATGTGCTATATAAATAAATGTTGTTGTTGTAGAATATTCACAATGACAGAGTAATCTGCAAATTTCAGGATATGTCTGTCCTTGTGTGAACATCTGAAATTATCTGTGTATAAGATAAACAGAATAGAAGACAGACAGCAGTCTTGAAGTGATGAAGTTAATGTTTGAGTTAACATTATCACAAATAAATGAGATGTAGTGAGACAGACAGAAGTTCCATATCCTTCATGTACACAATCCCTGATTTACACAATTGTTTATTTACATAAAAGTAGACTCCACCACTATGTGACTTACTGGTAATGGCAAAGTCTTTACCTAAATGCACTGGTGCATCAAATTCTTTAATCAAGTGGTCACCTGAATCATTTTCATTTAGCTAGGTTTTTTGTAAATGCCATAATGCACGTATCTCTTTAATCAGATTAAAAGCATATATATGCTTGAAATGCATCGACTCTGTTTCAAAGAGACTTAACATTTCCCACTATGAGTCGATAACGGAAGATACACTTTTTTTCTCAAATAACTTCTATTTTCAACATATTTTATTCTTTTCTGGTTACACAACTATTATATCCACTTACTAAATTAAAAATAGGGGTCAGAATTGCTCAGAAATTGGGTGGTAGAAATGTATATTTATGTAAATTCTACTAAAACATGTACTGTCTGCTGTTCCTGTTTAATAATCTGTGCATGCTGATTAGGAAGAGTGACATGAAGACCACAAGTCAAATGTATTATCTAAAAATTTTGATACAGAGTTACAATCCAAATACCACGCTGCATTTGTTTCAATCTGTGATTGAATTGGTAAAGGCTTTGGGGGTTGATTTGTTTCAAACTTAGTTTTGTTAAACTTGACCTGCCTGTATGTAATTTTATTTGATTTTAATAAAATCAATAAAATGCTTTAAAAAAAGAAGAATTAGTAAGGGCAAGAACAAATCAAAACGAATAGTTATGAACTAAATAGTTCCTAAACATAAAGTTCCAAACAATGACTCAGATTGCCAACTAGTGGGGGAAATACCATCAAACTTTGGTTAGTTATAGAAAGTGTAATATAGTATGTTTATAAATAAAATATTTATTTGTATAAAAGTGAGTGACCTGAAAAGGCGAAAGCAATCCAAGGCAAATAAGTGACAATCACAAATTGAAAGATAAGCTGTAAAACAGGGCAAAGGTGGAAAATCCAGAAAATTCACAAAAGCACAGAATAATCCCAGAGAAACTCACTCATTCACAATGAACTGCAAGGGACTGTGGGTTTTCCGCAGTCATTATAGTGCTGAGGGCTGCCCCTTGTGGTGATGGGCAGGAACACTGGTGTTGCGGGTCGACAGCTCCCATCAGGAGGGCCATTTTTAAAATATATAATTGGTTTCCTCATCAATGTGTATATTAAAATCTCCCATCATGATCATAATGTATAAGTAAATTAGGTAAAAACCTGCCAAATTCAGCCTCATTCTGAGCAATCAATATGACCTGGTAGTCTCTAGTACTGACTTTGTGATAGAATTTGTTTTAATATCTAATATGAAAGTCTCAAAGTACAGTGGACCCTTGACTTACGAACTCAATTTGCTCGCGAGGGCTGGTTGTAACTCAAGTTGGTTGTAAGTCAAGACTGTTTTTCCAATAAGAAATAATGGAAATGCCCTTAATGTGTTCCGAACCTCCCACAGCAACACTTACTTTACTTTTTTTAATAAAAAAGGGTTGTATAATGTGCATAATTTTACCAAAAACACCAATACTTTTTCTAATGTACTAACCAAAAAGTTATAAAAAGTGCCTAGCCTACCAGAAACAACAATTTCATACTGTACTCACCATTTAAGTTGACATCTTTGGCTTGCAGGAAGGAAGAAGGAGGAGAATGAAATGGAAGGTGGTTATTGTTTGGAAGGAGTTTCCTTATACAAATCTTTTCTTTGTAAAATTGTCGAGATTGTGGATTTCAACATGCTGTACATATTAGCGAGATCAGTCACACGAACGCCACTCTCATATTTCCACACAATTTCATTCTTCGTTTCGATTGTGATCGCTTTCTTTACCTTCGTTACCTTCGCTTCCTTCCTTAGCAATTATCGAAATAAATTATATAAATCACTGCACTGACCGAAATTACGTCCACAAACACATGTATCTGGGCTCCGACTGACTCTTACAAACGCTCTCAGCTGTTTGTTTACAATCGCACAAGCGGATGCACATGACCGCATTCAGGTCGTAACACAAGATGTTGGTCGTAATTCAAAACAAAAATTTTGATCATAAAGCAAGTTGTTTGCATGTCAGGCCAGTCGTATATCAAGGGCTGACTGTATATACATTTGCCTACAGTTTTCATAAGTGGTTTGCAGATCATTGCACAGGAATATAATTATAAAGGAGCACAGATCTGTGGGAGGGTATGAGACTTAAAGGCATTGAACATACTTCAGAGCTCAGTGCTCAGTGAAGTCCACCATATGGAAGTGGAAAAGATACAGCCACATTGCCTAAGCCAGGCCATCCATCTAAACTTGACAGAGAGTAAAAGTAAAAAATTTCCAAACAAAACGATACGTGTCGGAGAGGTTAATGAGTTACAGAGGACAGTGACTGCAATAAAACCATCTAAAAGGCTTTGTACAAAGAGGGTTTTGATGCAAGTGTTAAGGAAGAAGCCCAGCCCAGAAAAAATACTTCAAAGATCTGGTAGAAAGTCTTGAACACTAGGCAATATGGGTGGTGTAACTATAGCACTGCACATTGGCAAGATAGCTCCAGCTTCCCTGTAAAATATGGTGGAAGTGGTGGCAACATTGTGTTGTGGAGATGCTTTTCAGTAACAGGGACTATCAATCTAGTCAGGATTGATGTGATGATAAATGGTGCACACTATAAACAGATCCTGGAGGAAACCTATGGAGGAATTTAGTCTTTCAATAGGATAAATGACCCAAAGCACACTGCCAGAGAAACAAGTGGCCCAGTGAACCAAAATGACAAAATTAATCCTGACATGATCCCAATTGAAAATATGTGTTGAGACCTAAACATTTCTGTCCACTTCCAAGCCCCAGATAAACTGGCACAGGTTAGGCAATTTTGCAAAAAGGAATGGACAATCTTGTGTAAAATGAATAGAGACTTATCCCAAAAGTCCACTTGCTGTAATAGCCACAAGAGATGCCTCAAGCTAGTTCTGCACAAGGAGATATTTACAAATTATTGACAATTTAGCTTTTGGAAGTTCATTTTTTCAAAGTTTAAAAATGTATTTCTTTTTTGATCAGCACTGTGTGTTTGGTTTACAAATAAAAAATTGCAGCCAAATTGGTAAAATTCCAAGGTTGTGTCAATCATTTATATAAATACATTTTGAACGCATCGAATATGAGTTTGTGTATATTACATAATAATTGTAATCATCATCATCATTATTATTGTTACTTATACCTTTTCAAGTACTACAGAATTTTTTAACTGTGTAGCTCGGTGTTGTGAAGATACTATAGTTTAACAGGGTTGTATATCCCCCAGACTCAGTACTAATTTCACTAATACTTCTTTATCAAACATGATCAAAAAACTAATTTTCTGTTTAATTACTTACTTAACTGAAGCATAAGATTCCTTTAAAATTTTAAAAGAGGCTTTTACTTTAGTAGCTATTGAAAGGCACCTTGATCCTTCACTGCTTTTGAAGTTGGCTTTAATGCATCTGAAAAAGTTTATTAGTGCAAACTTAAAAAGGAACATCTTTTTTCTCACAGTGTTTTGTCAGCTTGAAAAAATGATAATATATACAGCAGGAATTGTTAGCTGTTAAAGTTGTATTGTAAGTACAGGTATGTGAAGATTCTTTCTAGGCGTGCTACTAATTAATTTTCTTTTTTTCATACAATATTAAAATCTTTCTTGTCAAAATGCTTAACTAAAGAAATACATTATTAACTTCATATGCATTATATTTAATACTGACTGCCGGTTCAGTTTAATTCAATAGAATATAATATCAAGCCTTATTGTACAATTACAGCTATTTATTGCTTGTCAGCTAATTCATCTGGTGTAGAAACATCGGACATATAAATATACTGTACATGATACAACAACATAATGATAAAAAAAATCAATAAATGTAATAATGATCATTAATAACAATAAATATGAATATATCCTATTAGGAGTAAACAGCATTTCTTATCAAAGGTACTAATTTTTGAGAAGTATGAGAAGGTCAGTCAGAATGCTAGGCCCTATTATTACTAATGTCGACATAAGCATGGTGAACAGCATACTGATCAACTGCACTGTAATGGTCCACAAAGCACCATAGCAGGTGGTGAAACACTGGTGCCACACTCCAATTTATAAAAGACATTAATGACAATATAGTCCTAAGGAAAACACTCTTCATCAGCTACAACCTCACATACTATAACACAGCAAAAGGCAGTTAGTTCCTATGCTATCTGGAAAGTAAAAATTAAGTATCGAGTGTCATCCCACCAGACTCAATTGTGAATGCCTGATCACTCAACTTTCTACAGCGGGATAGCATGACATCTTTTTGTATTTTAAGCTGCACAATTTACCTTTCAAAGCATTTGTTTACGTTGTGTGTTCATGCTAAGCACCTAAATGTATCTGTTCCACAGAATTTTCACAGCTGTTTCATGGAGCTGAAACATTTTTTAAATTCTTGCTATAAAACAGTTTGATCATAAAGAGGAAATTTATTCAGTTTAATATATAGGTTTTCTCTCCAATAGAACAACATTTGATTACCAAGTAGAAATAATGAGACGGGCACAGCAGTTGTCTGCTGTCAAGATGTTCTTTCCTGCACTTACCCTTGATTCGCAGACTTTTTTTTTGTTTGTTTTTTTAAATTACATGAATGACAGTAGTTGTCCAGAAATCAAAGGGAAATGCATGAAATTTGCAAGTCGTTCAGTGTCCCTTACAGAATCCTGTTTGAAATAAGGGAAGTTATCATTTTGAACTGACCAACTTTTATCTGTAAATTCCAAAATCTATTTGACCGCATTGTTACACCTGTACCAAGAGCCAAATAAAAACACAGAGTTGTTGCCCTTTAGCTAGCAATGACCCTTTCCTTTTGAAACTCGGCTGAAGGTTTAACATGTGGTGCCTGGAGGATCGTGCTTCACTGTATCTCCGCAGGTGGTTTTAAACTGTAAACTGCCCACCTAGTCAGGTTTTATTACAGTCATAATAACTTCAGTCTGAAGCAAACGTTGTTGCCTTGTGTTTTTAAAATGCTTCCTCTTCAGTCATTTTTTTCTTTCCCATTGCTGCAGTAAAATCATAGTACACAGAAAAATTGGATCGCTTGAAACCATAAATATTAGAAATACAAATATAGTGTATATTTTGAGTAATAACAGATTTGATTAGATATTATTGATATTTACATATATGTTTATGTCTTTGGATTTTTTGCTTTGTAAATATACATTTGCATACATTTTATGCAATGTTGTTGCCTTCTTTATGATTACTTTATAAACAGTAAGAAGGCAGTAAGAAGGCAACTTAATAAAAAACACTGTAAATTAATTGCAAAGCACTGCTGAGAAAGGTCATTACCGAATGTTGTACAATAGCACAGACAGGGGGCTTTCCAGTTATACTGGTCTAACAGCTATTTTTCTATTCAGTAAATTTTAGTAAGACCACAAAGAAATCAGCATGCACTCAATCACTAATTCCAGAACTGGAGGAGCTCAATCCTGCTCAGCATTAGCAACACCAAAGAGGAGGGAATCAGTCTAGTGACTATCTGAAAGTAGTACTCCTGTGCAGTCAAGTATTAATAAGAAGGCATGGACAGAGTTCCAATCAGTCTCACTCTACAGGCAGCACTCCAGTGGAACTAGTATACAATAAAAAACATTAAAAGAAGTCTGTTCTGTCGGCAGCAAAGAAATGAAATGAACAATAGAATACATAACTAAATGCAACTCCATATTGCAATCAGAAAGCACGTCTGACTGTGAGCAAGTAGCTTGGAGGCACAGCAGCCCATCGTAAACAAAAAGGACAAAGTGATATCATAGGGAGTGGGCTGGTAATTAAAAAGGAAAATGCAGTCCTCCTTCTTCTCCATTTAAGTGTAATTAAAACAGGTGATTTTTGTTCATATATTTGGGAACAGATATTTTTAATAGAAAATATTTCTTTTGTAGATCATTGTGGAACTATTTGATTTTATGTTAAAGTTAAATGTAAACTTAAAACACATTGATAAAATTTCCTTCTTTGATCTCATCATGACTGCATGTTGGCTAGACAGTTAATTTAAACTTGGCAAAATAAAGAAAATAATTGGAAGGTTTGTTATTTACTGTACACCAAGTTTAAAATATTGCCCCGCTTATGCTTCCGTTATGTGCTTACCATGTTCCTTAATATTTCACTGATTGCTTTTACTCTCTGTCATTACTTCAGACGAAATTGGATGTGGCCAGATAATTGAAACTTAAATCATCTGCAAGAAAAGAAAATAGGGAGCTCAGTCAGCAATACAGATAATAAATAGTTCAAACACCAATAAAATAAACCAGATAAATTCAAGTGACATAGCTGATGAACAGAAGTCTGATTTTTTTTCTAAACAGCTGTTTTCACTAACTTTCCATGATTACATTTTATTAATGTGAGTAAAGAATATATAACATGTACTGTCACAAGAAAATATTTAATTATAACAAACAAACCCCCAAACTGTATTATTCATTCACTTCTATCTCCCCTGTTACAAGTCCAGTGCCATAAAACAAGGAGCAATGGCCACACCATCTCACTACAGTGCCATTACAAAATAAAGGATTTCCAAATGACAAAATATTGGCCAGAAGAAATATAACCAGAGAAGCAGAAAAAAAAACTTTGTATGGATTTAATGAAAGAACTTATGTTGGTGCATAGAAAGAGCAAGAGTTAAAGGAGAATAAAAATTTCAGATAAAGGATAAATGTTATGCATTTCAGCAAATTGTGAAAGATCTCATCCAGGGACTTTAGTGAGATAATCACGGAATACTCTATCCAAAAATGGTATTTTTTATATGTTACTTGCCTCTTAGTGTATCTCTCCATGTTTAGTGCCTGTTGTTTACTTTTGAAATCATTTGAAATAATGTATTTTGTTTTCTACTACCAGTCTGTCAGTTGTTCTTTTTATAAAATGCTTAACAATATTTGTGAAAGTTTCCTAATTTTGATGGCTATCGCCTATAGAATTTACCAGATCACTTAGGCACCATCTAAACAGGAAATCCCAGGTGGGTGGCCAGTGCTGTTCATCTACAGCTGAAACGTGGTACTGCCAATGAGATCAGCTACCAATAATGCCTCATGCACTGGTAACATTCTGGAATGAGTTACAGTAAAAGTTTCAAAACCTAGAAAGCAAAGCATGTCTGAGATGGAGAAGTATAAATCCATTAATGAAGTTTATGAGCAACACACAGTCCTTGTAAATAAACTGGATGAGTTGAGAGTGTTGTATAGCGGGTCCGCAGCTTCAAAAAAAAAAAAAGGCCAGGTTTTAAATCCGTATAGCCGTGTTGGTCTCTGTGGGCGCGTTTGCACGACCGTGGGGAGTTAGTGGGGTAATTGGAGCGAGTCACACCTGCACGTGTGGGTGCAGTCATTCTCGATTGCCTCATTGCCTTCCTGCGGTGTGTGATTAAGGCGCTGCGCCCACGGCGGAGCGGAGGTATGTGTATATATACGGGTCGACACCAGAGAAAGGGGATGAATGGAACAATATAAATGGAAGGATGAAGGAGGAAGAAAAAGGAGGTTAATGAACAGGAAAGAGCGGTCTTAACTGGAGGATCTGGCCACCTGAAAAGAGCATTAACCGGTGTCGCTCTGGGGGGTAGTTTGCCCCACTGAAAGCTCAAGTGAGTGGGGTGAGCAGGGCAGGTGCCCTACGGAGGGATCTGAGCAGCGACTGCGGGAGCGCGAAAGATGAAGGGAGGAGAGCCGACCTCAGACGGTCTGGCAGTGACATCCATAAGGAGGCCAAGACGGAGTTTGGCTGAAGGAGCTTGTGGCTGTAGGGTCTCCACCGGCTGAGGGAGCAATGGGTGCACTGGAGAGAGAGAGAGAGAGAGAGACGGAGGTGTGCTGGAGAGTAAAGAGAGAGAGAGAGAGAGACTGCATTTTAACTACTGCATTTTTTTACCTCATATTTTAAAGGATTTATTTATTTGATTTTTTATCCCCCTGGACACTTGTTTTGATGGATTCCTTTATTGAAGAAACTGAGGCACTGCACTTTGGACTCTATTGTTTTAATAAAAGCACTTATGCACTTTTTGTGAAATATCCCCTGGCTTCATGTGAGATTTGTCCTCATATGTCAGCTCATCTCGGTGACATTACCGACGGTGTTGGGTTCAGGGCTCCCGGACGGACGATGGGAGCATGGAGAGAACTCGCATCGTCACAGAGCATTTGTACGATACATCCACAAGTACCATGAAAGCAATGTGCTTTACCGAGACAGAATAGGAAAGCTGTCCTAACTCGCTCAAAAATCTCAGTGATTCAAATATGGTCCATTTTCATTAGGAGTTGCCGTAAGATGGTGCTCGTTGTGGGATGGTCCTTTGACACTGAGTACGGGGGAGCAGCCATGGGATGCACACTACATCCCCCTGGAATGCGTGGTGGCAGCCCTCCTGGGTTACATCAGGGCCACAGCCATGGGACTTAAGAGCTCAGCCCTATTGGGCTCCGTGGCCACCACTGGGAGGAGCTGCACGGCTTAACGAGCCCGTGTGGGCTGGAATACAGCCACACCCGAAAGTGCAACCTGAATTGGTTAATTATCATCTGAAGCACTTCTGGGTTTGCTATAAGAAGAGCCTGCAGCCACTACTCGAGGCGCTAGAGTTGGGAGGAGGAGGACAAAGCTGCTTGGGAGGAGTGGAGGAAGAAGAGAGCAATTTTTTGGGTGTTTTCTTTTCTGTGTGTTTTGGGGACTGTGTAGGGCCTGTGAGCCACAGAGAAGAATGTACCCCACGGCTAAAGAATACAAAAATAAATATTTTTGTTCATTTTCACCTGTGCCTCCGTTGTCAGACTGTGTCAGGTTGGTGGCAACCAAGCGCTTATTCCACATCATGTAGAGATTGACATGCACTTCCTTGGAAAGGCTGAATGTTTTGGAAACACTGGACAACAATGAACTATTAAAAAGATATGGATATTATTCTCTCTGTCAGATCGATAACAAATTTTGTATGTTATGTGATCGCTCCATTTATGCAGAAAAGCTATTTGCTTTAATCTGAAGTGAAAGTGTTCAAAACATGCCACATAAAATTCAACTTTGTAATAGCAATAATTTAGGTACTTTATAATCAATCATTTCCTGAATTTTGCAGCAAACTTTGAATGCCCTTACAACACATGAGGAAACACACAGATTTATACATTACACCACCACTCCACATGAAGTAATATAAAGGCAAGCTGTATTCAAGTAAATCAGCAGACACATAAAGATCACTGTCTCAAGTGTGGATGAGCACACATATGCATATTACAAGCAATACCAAAGTATCAACACACACGTGGTCATGGGTGCAAACTGTATTGTAGTAGACACCATATTACCCTGAAGATAGGCAGGGCTATATGGGTGATTGACAGCAAAATGTCAAACATGTAAATTGAGTCGGTATCTCACAAACCCCTGGAATATTCATGTTACTGTTTACAAGTCTGGGAATGTTCAAGAAGGCAGGTCATTATGTACAGTGGTGTGAAAAACTATTTGCCCCCTTCCTGATTTCTTATTCTTTTGCATGTTTGTCACACAAAATGTTTCTGATCATCAAACACATTTAACCATTAGTCAAATATAACACAAGTAAACACAAAATGCAGTTTTTAAATGATGGTGTTTATTATTTAGGGAGAAAAAAAATCCAAACCTACATGGCCCTGTGTGAAAAAGTAATTGCCCCCTTGTTACAAAATGACCTAACTGTGGTGTATCACACCTGAGTTCAATTTCCGTAGCCACCCCCAGGCCTGATTACTGCCACACCTGTTTCAATCAAGAAATCACTTAAATAGGAGCTGCCTGACACAGAGAAGTAGACCAAAAGCACCTCAAAAGCTAGACATCATGCCAAGATCCAAAGAAATTCAGGAACAAATGAGAACAGAAGTAATTGAGATCTATCAGTCTGGTAAAGGTTATAAAGCCATTTCTAAAGCTTTGGGACTCCAGCGAACCACAGTGAGAGCCATTATCCACAAATGGCAAAAACATGGAACAGTGGTGAACCTTCCCAGGAGTGGCCGGCCGACCAAAATTACCCCAAGAGCGCAGAGACGACTCATCCGAGAGGTCACAAAAGACCCCAGGACAACGTCTAAAGAACTGCAGGCCTCACTTGCCTCAATTAAGGTCAGTGTTCACGACTCCACCATAAGAAAGAGACTGGGCAAAAACGGCCTGCATGGCAGATTTCCAAGACGCAAACCACTGTTAAGCAAAAAGAACATTAGGGCTCGTCTCAATTTTGCTAAGAAACATCTCAATGATTGCCAAGACTTTTGGGAAAATACCTTGTGGACTGATGAGTCAAAAGTTGAACTTTTTGGAAGGCAAATGTCCCGTTACATCTGGCGTAAAAGGAACACAGCATTTCAGAAAAAGAACATCATACCAACAGTAAAATATGGTGGTGGTAGTGTGATGGTCTGGGGTTGTTTTGCTGCTTCAGGACCTGGAAGGCTTGCTGTGATAGATGGACCCATGAATTCTACTGTCTACCAAAAAATCCTGAAGGAGAATGTCCGGCCATCTGTTCGTCAACTCAAGCTGAAGCGATCTTGGGTGCTGCAACAGGACAATGACCCAAAACACACCAGCAAATCCACCTCTGAATGGCTGAAGAAAAACAAAATGAAGACTTTGGAGTGGCCTAGTCAAAGTCCTGACCTGAATCCAATTGAGATGCTATGGCATGACCTTAAAAAGGCGGTTCATGCTAGAAAACCCTCAAATAAAGCTGAATTACAACAATTTTGCAAAGATGAGTGGGCCAAAATTCCTCCAGAGCGCTGTAAAAGACTCATTGCAAGTTATCGCAAACGCTTGATTGCAGTTATTGCTGCTAAGGGTGGCCCAACCAGTTATTAGGTTCAGGGGGCAATTACTTTTTCACACAGGGCCATGTAGGTTTGGATTTTTTTTTCTCCCTAAATAATAAAAACCACCATTTACAAACTGCATTTTGTGTTTACTTGTGTTATATTTGACTAATGGTTAAATGTGTTTGATGATCAGAAACATTTTGTGTGACAAACATGCAAAAGAATAAGAAATCAGGAAGGGGGCAAATAGTTTTTCACACCACTGTAAATAGAGCCTTGCAGAAGATAAAGGTCAATCACAGAGGCATGAATGGCACAGCCATTCACAACATTCATAACACAAAAATACCTGTGGCTAATTTCAATGACTGATACTTTACAAGGCATTTTCTGTGGCCATAACAGCGGGAAGCAATTAATCGGAAAGTACAGCTGTACATCACCCATTCCTCCATCCATCCATGTATTTTCTAAACCTGCATTATCCCAGTAAGCACAAGGCAGGGACAATCTCTGGTACATTCACTGCTAAATTAACGTGCTTGATTTTTGGCTTTACTTTCGTTCAGTGTTTGTCTTGGTCTGTCCACCTTGGTGCGGGCTTCAGTATTATTTTTGATGTTGTAACGAATTGGCAACAATTTCATGCAGCTTAGTGCAATATCCTACCTTATTAAGTTTTTCTTGCTTCCCATCTACTGCTACTTTAAATATTATCATTATTATTTTTACCATTATTATTATTATTATCATCATTGAATCTTTTCATCACCCTTAATGTTAGTAACAGAAAACTACAAACCATCACCATCAGTGCCAACCTGAGGCTTGAGATGCCATAAAGTCTTAACATCATTCATGTTCAAACGTGACATACCACCCCTAGCTGTAACTGGGTGTAGGACACATCATAAATATTTCTGCTCCGAGGTAGGACAAATTCTTATCTATGTATGAATTTAGTGCGATTCCTAGGAATAATTCTGAGACACCTGATAAATATAGGTGCTGAATTAAGAATACCGACTCAGACACAAACGTCGAAGCGGAAGAATTTCCATGTGAACTACAAACTCAGCCTCTGGTAAGTGGACAGGTGGTGGTGTCTGTAATAGTATCATTGTGAGAGAGCACATGTGGACATTAAATATTGAACTACTCACTGTCAGATGTTATCTATTGTGTACTCATATCTTTGTTACAGTAGTTTAAGTACTGCCACATGCTGATGTGTAAGCTGCAGCTGAAACAATTTTTGAATCTTTTCACAAATAGGAAACAAAATCACCTGGCTCATTCAAACTTGTGAGTGTGCTTCAGTTACCTTGATAAAAATGTAATACTTCGAAACCCCTAATACAGAAAAAGGTAAGGAAAATAAAGTGGAAGCATCACCAAATGATTTAATTAGTCACTGGCATTGCCAAAGTTAATTATCTGATTGATTATCACCAATCAATCCCTTTTCTCACGTCTGTACACAGTTTTCTACATTTATTTGGTGTCCTTAGATGGACCCAAGTTACAATGAACTTCACCTATACATTTCCTAATTTAAAGAATGAACACCCAACATTTCTTAGTAGCAACTGCAGATGGTGTTATGGCACAGTAAAATCTGTTCTCACAGCTATTGATGTCAATCTGTTGTTACTGTAACAGAGCTAAATAAATACAAGATAGTTCATTATTCTAGGAAATTTGTTTCATAAATAAGAAGCAAAATAAACAATCTGTCCACAATGGAGTCACCACCATGTCATTTAGAAATATAACACTAGACTCTAGACAATTCATTACTTGTATGTCACAAAACAAGTGGAAAAAATAAAATTAAACAACAATCAGAGCACTGAAATATATGCAAATTCTATCAAGCCATCACCCATCCTCTTCTAAGACCTCTGAATAAGTGAATGCAAAATGTTAGGATAAGTGTACCTGCAGGCACATCTATATTACTAAATGACAGTTGTATATATGCACGGACGCAGGACGACGGACGCAGGACGCATCGAAGCACACGCGCACTGCGACTCAGCACCCCAGAGTCAAACCCAGCGGCTTCCCAGAGTCAGTAGGTAGCGCCCAAACAACACAACACAACCTGTAAACTAAACTTCAGGTCACAATACAACCGCCGCCCGAACGTGCACACCACCGCATATAAAACCTTCGTTTAGTAATGTTTATGAAGGTTGTATATATGCACGGATGCCAGACGCAACCCGTGCCAAAAGCACACGCGCACTCGCACAGCGCCCAACAGTCAAACCGAGAGGCTTCCCAAAGTCAGTAAGTGGTGCCCAAACAACACAACACAACCTGTAAACTAAACTTGAGGTAAAGTGTGCACGCCAACAAGTTGCCATGGTGACATATTTAAACATAGACATAGAATAACTAGACGCCTCATGACTTGCAGAATCGTACGTCAACGTCGCCGCCATATTGTGAGTGACACTGCTGTAGAGTGAAGTAATGAATAATGTGCTGCTTGGGATTGTACAAACCGCTGTACGCTCCAAACCAGATCCCGGGGGATTTCATTTCATAGGTAAGGCTGAACAATTGTTTTGGTTTTATTTGGCCGTTAGAAAATCCCGTTTTATAATCTTTACTTTAGCTAAGCCAGGCTAAGCTAGCAAAGCTATGCATTTATGTGCTCAAGTGAGCCTCCAAACAACGTTTTGGCTAAACGTATTTAGTCACTATGTAGATTGTTGTTAGCTGTTAACATTTCTCAAACTTGATGATATATTTTCTCAAGGAGCACATTGAGGAAACACAGTTTGAAATTGACACCATCATTTTATGCTCATGTCTTTAGTTCTGTCTGTCTTCCACAAACTAAGGCTGCACCATATTGCCAGACTGAATACTCTCAAATTACAAGATCTGAGTGAGCGAGAGGAGTTCAAGTCTGGAGGAGATCAGTGAGGTTGTGGAGAGCTTTAAATGTTAAGAGTGGTATTTAGTATTGTATTCTGTAGTTAACAGGGAGCCAGTGAAGTTGAGAGAGAATAGGTGTATTATGTTCAGTGGATTTACAACAGCAGGATATTATCCTGGCAGCAGAATTTTGAAGAAGTTCTAAGCGATTGATAAGTTTTTGTGGGATGCCAGATAGAATACCATTACAGTAATCTATATGTGACGTGACTAGGGTATTAACCAATACTTCAGTACTGTGTTGCGTAAGAACAGGACAAAGTCTGGAACTGTTTTGAAGATAGAAGAAGGCAGTCCTCGAAATGTTACTTATATGGGAGGAATGGTTAATAATAATAATAATTATTATAATTATTATTATTTAACCCTTTAACCGCCAACTCCCTAAATATTCCCCACACCGGGCGAAATCTGAACAATTTTCGTTTTTTTACTTTTCTACATTTATTCAAGCAGTATTTACCACTAAATGTTGTGCAAGTTCTAGAAATGGGCAAACGCGTAATAAAACACAAAAATGTACATTTTCTCAGGCTTCTGGATTCAGTGTCTACTACAAAACGGAACAGTCAAAAGCTATCGAAGTAGTTCGGTCAATCATAGTTTCATTCCCAGTATTTGAGTTTGCTGTGCCACAGGCCAAAGCAGGGAACTGCACAAAGTCCTGGATTGCTGGGACACTTTGAGCAGAAGGTCTTGACGTCTCTATGCTGACCCTTCTTTGAACATATACGACAGCGTGCCTGTGGCTTGGTCCAAGTTGTTGTTGGTTCGAGTTTGTCCGGAAAGTGACGTTCTGTGTCTCTACTCTATCTGCATTTTGTTCCTCACCAGAGAAAATGAAGTCTCCAATGACGTCATGTTCAAACTGCAGAAATGTTTTTGTGCCTCCATTTTTCTGGTACAGAATGTGAGCATTCAGCATTGCCATTTGGAGCAGATGAACTGATAACTTTTTATACCACTTCATAGTTTTTCCTGCAGCCGAATAGGGTTCCAATACTTGGTCCTGCTTGTCAACAGCACCCATGTTGCTGTTATATTCAATGATGCATTGTGGCTTGTAACGGACATCAGTAGGTGATGGGCATCCTCTTCTGCGGGGAGCCTCCTGCACAGACTCATTGTGCTGAGTTGTTAGCATGTGAACATCTTTCTTGTCTCGAAATTTCAGGCACAGCAATGGGCCACTGCGGTATGCAATGTGCTGACCCGGTGCTGGTGCTGAATTGCGAACTTCTGAAGGGACCCTGTTAGAACGAATTGTGCCACATGCTGTAGTTTTACGATGACGAAGGTAATGGAACAGCCTACAACTGGAGTACCAGTTATCCATCCAAATGGTGTACCCATTGTCCAATAGTGGTAGGGCAAGGTACACAACAATTTTCTCTGAAAGTCCAAAGTCCTTACATTCGTCTGGCAACACTGCTGAAATACTACTCATAGGATCCTCTTTGCCAGTGTATACACGAAATCTATAAATGTAACCTGAATTCTCAGCTAAGCAAAACATCTTGATGCCAAACCGTGCCCTTTTCAATGGTAGATACTGTCGAAACTGTAAGCGGCCCTTCCACAACAATAAACTTTCATCAACTGCAACTGACGGGCCTGGTACGTAGGGCAACTGAAATGTTTCAAATAAATGGTCAATCAAAGGACGTAGCTTGAACAAGCGGTCACGGTTTGGATCTTTCTTATCTGGGTCATTGCTGTTGTCATTCAAATGAAAGGATTTCAGCAGCAAAGAGAATCGGTCACATTTCATGATAGCTGCAAAAATAGGTGTTGCATACATAGGATCTGTAGACCAGTACATCTCAATATCTGGTTTTCTGATTATTCCCATCAACATCAAAATCCCAATGAATTTTTTCATTTCGTTTTCATCAGTGTCTACCCAAGCAGGAACACGGGAATGTGGAAGTATATTGGGATTTTTTTCAATAAACTGTGCTGCAGAAAGATTTGTTTGATGAACAAAATGTCTGATCAAGTCAGGTGACACAAACAGCTCATAAAACTGCTCAGCAGTGTAATTGTTTACATCAACAGTAAATCCACACGTTGCCTCAAACGGATGCAGAAATGGTAGTTCACCACGGGCAGCAGTCCAGTTGAGATGTTGGGGACTCATCACCATCATCCGATGCGTCGTCATTCACAGTATCATGCAGCGCACGTTGCTGATCATCATTGTCGCTAAAATCTTCTTCAGAACTGCTACAATCGTGATCTGAATTATTGTCCAAAATCGCCTGCAAAACCTCACTTGAAGTCAGTTTACGTTTCGCCATATTCACAGCTTTCACTTCCGAATCACAAAGTAAACAATGGTTACCACGTGACCAGCAAAGAAAAATTTTCTGGCCAATACAACCACAGAGTTGTCGAAATACAATGTAGTAATAATACCCATGCCAAACCGTCAGTTATACTACGCGCCAGGCATTCACATAACCATAGGCAAATGTGCCGGATAATTCCGGCAGTATGGCATCAGCAATAACGCTATGATGCCGGATATATCCGGCACAGGGCGGTTAAGAGGTTAATAATTGCCATTTTTAGTGTATAAATGAATATAAATAATTGCATTTAAACGATTCGCCAAAATCTGTTGTATGTAAACGATACTGTTTTAAGCATTATTGTTTTTTCATCAGAAAACCCGGTTTCCACGTCTACCTATATTAGTTTAAATGGCACTTTTGCCACTCGCAATAAGGCTGACGTATCGTGTCTACTGGGAAACACAGTGAATGCGGCGTCTATCTATATATGTGTATGTATTTAAACTTGAGGTAGTGGTGACTACTGACAGTGCCAGCAGTCAGCTACTCCACAGTGCCTGCGGTCAAGGGTTCAATTATGATTCCTAACAGCAAACGACTTCTAGCTAACAACACACCCATAGAAAAACAAAAACGAGACTGCATCAATAAAAACAATGAACGAAGGCGCCTACAACGAACTTCTGAAACACCAGAACCAAACGAGTCATGACTCCAAAAAGAAACAGCTTTACTACAAATATATTTATTTCATTAAATGAAAACTTTTCCAGGACGCTCCCACCCTCCATGATCTTACATCCCTACAAAGATTGGAGGGAACAGAAAGTAATTGCCATTCTTGGATTTGCGATTCTTTAGAGAATCGGGGGTTTACTGGTTGGTACTATAACAGCAACCATGGAGGAGGAATCTGAGAGTGTTATCTTGATGTCATGAATGCAACTGCAAGTAGATCATGCTAAAAAAACATTCCACACTACTTCACTGACCCTTGTAAAAATAAGAATATACATGAAAATCCCAATGCAGTCAGCAGGAGAGGTCAGAGGGAGTGGAAGTTATCTCAATGGTAAGGACAAACTATTAAAGAAATATAGACCAGACTATAGGGACATCAAGAAAGAAAGAGTCAAATATGAAATAGTCATCTGCAAATCTTATAGCATAGAGGAGAGCAGTGAGAATCAATTAGGAAGTAGAGTAAATATATAAGTTGCAGTGCCTTGATATACAAAAACCAAATGATGGGAAAGAATCCAGGCAGCAATATATACCTCAGCCTGTGGTATAGCGGGTCCACAGTTCTCTCAGTAAAGGCCAGTTATAAATAAATAATTGTGCTTGCGGTTTAGCGAGGGGGCGTGGTAGTTGTGGCTAAAGCGGGTCTCAAGGCGATCTTCGGTGTGGGCGTTTCTCACCTAGGTGATTGTTCCTGGGGCTGCTAATCTACTGCAGCTGCTATGCCCTCTCGGCATATATAGAAGTGCGAGTCGGCTAGAAAGGGAGATGGAAAAAAGACGAATGGAAAGAAAGACGGAGGTTGCTGGAGAGCGAGGAGCAAGTGAGCGAGCGAGCGAGTGAGTGAATGCTCGCAGGGAGCTGAACGGAAGCCTGGGTGTTAGGCTGACACCTGGGAGTCGTAGTAGTGGTCGCTCCCGCTGAGTGATCGAGTAGCGGCAGTGACCAGTGAAGGGAAACTGGCCGCGTAAGGCCAGGATGGCAGCGGGAGTTGGGAGGCTTGGTGGAGAAGTCCTTGACGTGAGCGTCCTGGTTGTCAAGGACTCTAAGTCTCAGGCCTGGGATGAGAGTGCGACCGAAGCCAGGATCGGAAGGCCTCCAGGCCTGTGTGAGAGCAAAAAGGACAGCTGCAGAGAATGCGTCTCGCCTGCTGCGGGGCCCAGATGGGTGAAGCGGGTGAGACGCTAGTGTAAAGAAGCACCGGGCTCTGTATGGTTTTCTAAAGGACTGCTTCCAGCATTGTTTTAACCTCGATTTTTAAAGGATTGTTTTGCTATGGTTTTTAATCTCATTGGCTTTTAATGGATTATTTATTGGTTGGACTGCACTTATTTATTTGAACACTTGTTTCTTTTGTTCTGTTTTAATAAAAGCACTTTTGTACCATCCCCTGGCTATTGTTACCTCACTGTCTAGCTCATCGGTAACATTACCGACGGTGTTGGGTTCAAGGGCTCCCGAACAGCAGATGGGAGCATGGAGCAGAACCCGCATCATCACACAGCCCTCAAACTGTGACTTCTCTGGACTTGGTATAAATGTTTACAAACATCATTTTCAGTGTTTTACATGCCATTCTGTGTTGTCTGCTAATGAAACAATTGAAACCCATTCTTCAGATGGTATAATAAAGACTTAATTAAGACAGAATTAACTCCATATATTTCTTTGACATTCCAGTCCTTCCAATCCAATCCTTCTCCCTGCTTTAATCCATTGTCTAAAGTGAGTCTGCAGGGGTTCAATAGAGGTCAATTGTGCCATCAGAGAATTTGCATATTAGATCAACATCTTTGATATGACAAATATTTGATTTGTTGATCAAATATTACTATTGTGTTTACAAATTTATGTGAGTTCTTTCTGGACAGTTAGTTTATATTCAACTAATGACTGTTTAATTTATATTCTGTCATTTATAATGTACTATAGCAATCACTGTTTAATCCAGTATAAATTAGATATATTTCTGTGAGGTTTTTATTTTGGCACTTATTCAGATATCGTTATCAATACATCTATTAACCTAGGTGATTTCCCAAAGCTGCTATCCATTTAAAAGACAGCTGCATCCCGGCTAATGTGACAGACTGATAGCAACGGCATAATCTGTCTATTCAACATGTCAATTCAGGGTTTGAGAGGCTGCCTCTTGGCAAATACCTATAAAACAAAGGTTTCAGGCAGGCTATGCATCTACATATTTATATAGTAGAGCTGTACTCAAGTGCACCCTTGTCAAATCCAAGACCGCACTTAGTATAGATTGAGTCAAGACCAAGTCCAAATTAAAACAAGACTGAGTCCAATGCCAAGCATTACCTAGAATTTTACTAGTTTCAGTCGAAATCACTGCTAATTTTCTGATGGAGCAGTTGAGACTTAGCTCCACCGAACTCCTGCAGACTCACCTGAGACAATAGATTAAAGCAGGGAAAAGGATTTTACCAGTCACTGAGTGACCGTGTACACAAAGGACACTGAAATGTGGTACTGGTCATTTAACTCTAATCCCAAACAAAAATGTGATTGTTCTTCAAATTATAGAAATTGACAAATATAAATGTTCTATATTTTTTGAGCGTTTTTATAGCTTGAAACTAAAATTTGTTTTTTATGATGATCATTTTGCACTTCACAAAGTGAATCAACAGTATAGGGTCAAATTATGCCCCATAACTTATTTCAAGTAAGGTTTATCACCTGGCATTACACTCAAAACTCTCTAGAAATATGTAATAATATGTAACCCCCAGCCTCAGGAAGGGTGTACGGTTTTATGATTTTTTTCCCATTTCAGGCAATGTGTTTGTGCACATCAGTCCTAAAATGCCAATGCTCATTATTGTCCTTTGCAGTACTACAGAAGTCAATGGCTGCACTTGAGGACATGACTTCTTTCATTTTAATTTTCAAACACTACTGAAAACCAGAAAATGTCGTCCCTTGTTCCGGCTTTGGTTTCATTTTGCTCTTGAACCCCTTTTTTGTTTTCCAATGTGCATCTTCTGGTCGTGCTCAAAACTTTTAACTGCCAGTTCACTGAGAGAACACAGGATTTCACTTGGCACACATTTCATGCAGTACAGGGAATCTTTCAATTACTGTAAACAGTTTTTTTTTTTAAATATGGTCAAGGATTTATTTTCAAGAAATTGTTGTTCAGCATCCCCAAATGAGCTTAAACAAGGCAGGGTTATTGCAGATCCTTATATATTAATAGTGATATTGCACGCAGAAAAACAAAACTAGTAGTTCAGAAGTAGCTGCCCGTTAAGGTTGTAGCATGTCATTAATTGTAGGCTAGTTCAGTTGGGGGCGGCACGGTGGCGCAGTGGGTAGCGCTGCTGCCTCACAGTTAGGAGACCCGGGTTCGCTTCCCAGGTCCTTCCTGCGTGTGAGTTTGCATGATCTTCCCATGTCTGTGTGGGTTTCCTCCAGGTGCTCCGGTTTCCTCCCACAGTCCAAAAACAGGCAGGTTAGGTGCATTGTTGATTCTAAATTGTCCCTAGTGTGTGCTTGGTGTGTGTGTGTGTGTGCCCTGCGGTGGGCTGGCACCTTGCCCAGGGTTTGTTTCCAGCCTTGCGCCCTGTGTTGGCTGGGATTGGCTCCAGCAGACCCCCGTGACCCTGTAGTTAGGATATAGCGGGTTCGATAATGGATGGATGGATAGTTCAGTTAGTAGCACAATAACAGGGCAGATGGATTTTAGGAGACTAACTGAGTAAAGCTTTGTGTGTAACTGTGTAGTACTTTTGATTTCTGGAAAATTTTTGAAATAATGAATGTGATTAGAAGCTTTTGATAACAATAAAAATATAAATAACCATTTGCAGTTGAAAATATAGTTAAATTAAAATGAAAGTCAACAGAGAATTTTATAATCAATCAATTTTATAATCAAGTAAATCCGAAATAATATACTGATGCAAAGTAACAAACTAGATATAAAACAACAGCTTACAGCTCCAATGAAAGATAAAGATAAGAAATTATTACAAAAAAATGACAGTCTTAACAATCTTAACAAACAATAAATAAACCTAATCTGGATATTCCCAAATGTGATTCTAACCGGGCAGCACGGTGGCGCAGTGGGTAGCGCTGCTGCCTCGCAGTTGGGAGACCTGGGGACCTGGGTTCGCTTCCCGGGTCCTCCCTGCGTGGAGTTTGCATGTTCTCCCCGTGTCTGCGTGGGTTTCCTCCCACAGTCCAAAGACATGCAGGTTAGGTGGATTGGCGATTCTAAATTGGCCCTAGTGTGTGCTTGGTGTGTGGGTGTGTGTGTCCTGCGGTGGATTGGCACCCTGCCCGGGATTGGTTCCTGCCTTGTGCCCTGTGTTGGCTGGGATTGGCTCCAGCAGACCCCCGTGACCCTGTAGTTAGGATTCAGCGGGTTGGAAAATGGATGGATGGATGGATTCTAACCAGTATCACAGAATAAATGCAGTGTTAGTGCACAAAGATATTAAGCATAGAAAGCGAACTGCACTTGCTTCACATTGATGTGACTTAAGCACAGAGGATAAAAAATAAAGAAAACTTCAAAGAAGCCGGTTAGACTCAATCAAGGCCAAAAAATAAATATTTCATGAGACCAACAGCCAAGTTCTTGTCAAAGTAAAAATATCCCAAGGTCTAAGACTATCAAAAAAATGAAAAACTAAGACCAGACTAGAGTACTACAACCCTATTATATAGGCCTATTCATGTGTAATAACAATTTCGTTTACATTTTTGTTAATATGTTTGGCTACTTTATCTTTTTGCTAGATGATTAGATAAGTCAATCTTGGTTCTTTCTCTGTATTTTGGTTATTCTTTGTTTATTCAGTAAATATGTTTCTTAAAGTGAAGTCTTTTTCAAATGTGGTTTCTGCACATAAATAAGATTTTCTGTCTCAGAAATATTACAGAAATCCATAGTATATATTTTTGATAAACAAGTTTAAAATGCATACTTTGTATAACTTTCAAACCTTGCATTCTGTAAGACCTACACGAGATCTCTTCTGGTATGGTGGCAAACCAATTCAAAAAAGTGTGAAAGCACAAAAAGAAACTTTTTTTCTAATATTACTGTTCCGAAAATGAGTATTCTATGGCAAATCTGGTGCCGAAATTTAAACTACACCTCTTAGTCAGAAGTGGTTGAATTCCAAGATCCTCCAATATTACTGACCATTTCATACTATCATGAATTTTATTTTTTTGGTCACTACATAAATCTCATGAGCATAATTGATGACGGGGATGTAGACTAACTAATAACTGGTCTGGTACAATGTCAGAAAAAATTGTTGCACCAATTCCTTAGTCTTCTAATCTCAGCATTATCTCTTCTCTCACTCATGAAAAAGACCCAGATGGTCACTACCTTACCTGAAGAAAACAAGTCACTACCTTACCTGAAGAAAACAAGTCAATTGTTTCCTAGATAGGGCCATGATCTCAGATTTGGAAATGGTAATTCTCATCCCACTCTGGTAAGCTCAGAGGACTGCTGAGATGCCATCTCTAGGATTCCTCAACTGGATACTCTCCAATCCTTGGATGTTCCCTTTGTATCCTCCATATGAAAACCATGAACAGGAAAGGAGACAAAATATGTTTTGTCCATGTTCTCATTAAACTGAATCAACTTCAACCAAAATTATGAAACACAAATTTTGCTCTGAAAATATGGAGAATAAATGTCATTCAGTGGTGGCTGAAGTTACAGGGAAATGTTGGGGCTTTAGGTTATAGATAATAAGTTGTGGCCAGAACAAGTTCTCAGTTTTTAGCAGCATGCCTGTTGATGCCGAGGGAAACATTTGTGAAATTCATATCTGTAGCCAAAGTGTCTGATATTGAGTGTAAACTGGATGCTTTCACCAGCAATTAAATCTTTGTAGTTGTCATTAATTAAATTAGTTATCAACAGAGGTGTTAATGACGAGCAAGTAAGAAATTTGGTTTGTCAACAGTTTTTTTTACTGAGACGTTACATTAAAAATAGAGCAAACAAGAACAATTTAATTTTATTTAATTTACATAGACTTTCAGAATCCCTTTGATACAGTCCCACATCAAAGATTAATTCTGAAACTAGAAGCTGTAGGCATCAGAGGTAACCTACAAAGCTGGATCTCTAGTTAGTTAACTGGCAGGAAACAAAGAGTACAGATAAGAGGAGAATGCTCCGCATGGAGTGAGGTCATCAGTGGAGTCCATTAAGGGTCTGCCCTCGGAACATTATTTTTTCTGATTAATTATAATGACATTCATTTTAGTATAGTTAGTAAACTTGTGAAATTCGTAGATGACACTAAAATTGGAGGGATTGCAAACACTGAGGAGGCAGCAAAAAGAATTCAAAATGGACCTCAACAACCTTCAGAATTGGACAAATGTTTGGAAAATGCAGATTAATGTAAAAAACTGCAAAGTGCTACACATGAGCTAAAGGAACATAAATTATAAATACAAGAGAGAAACAGTGTCATGCAGGAAGCAACCTCTGAAAATGATTTAGGGGTGTATGTTGATGGAACCATGTCATCGATTAAGGAATGTACAGAAGCAATTAAAAAGGTAAATGAAATGTTAGGTTGTATCATAAAACTGTTAAATACAATCCAAGGAATGTTATGCTCAAACTATATAATGCACTAGTAAGACCGCATCTACAGTGTTGTGTGCAGTTCTGGTCACCACAGTACAAGAGAGTCATAGCAGCACTTGAAGCTTTCCATAGGAGAGCAACCTGGCGCATCCCAGGACTTAAGGACATGTTCTTCTCTGACAGACCAGAGAATTAAACCTGTTTAGTCTTAAGCAGAGGAGACTGTGTGGGAACCTAATCCAGGTCTTCAAAATTCACAAAGGCATTGATAAAATGAATCCAGCTGAATTCTTTCAGCTTAAGGGTAAATCAAGTGCTCAAGGACATCAGTGGAAATTAAGGGAAAGTGCACTTAAGATTGAAGCCAAGAAGCACTTCTTTATTCAAAGAGTTGCAGGACTCTATAACAAACTACCAAGACATTTAGTTGAAGCAGAAACCTTGAAAACCATTAAGAAGAATATCTGGATGAGATATTTGGACAGCCTAACTATTAGCTAAATAAATAAGCTTGATAGACTGAATGGTCTCTTCTTGCTTATCAAATTTCTTATGGACTTATGTCCCTTTCTGTTTGCATCCCTTAAGTTGCCATATGCACATTTTCAATCCTGTTTGTAAAGCTCCTTCTGGACATGTTTTATTGTTAAATTTCTTCTTCTGATTTGAATCAACATCATCCTGTCACTCTGATTAAAATCTCATAGATTCATAAAGTTTTTGGTAATTACTGTGTTAAATCATTTCATGTTGAGCTTTTTTTAAGGTTTTGGCTAATCAATTAGATAATGTAATTAGCCTATTGATTCACCTTAATCCATCAAGTTTAATCAAAAATTATTTTACTTATTTTACACTACAGATCATGGTTATGTGCTCTCTTCTCATTTCATACAGAACAACATATTTAATTGCGTAATAGATGTATCTTTGATATATCTTTAGGTAAAGGAAGCTTAAACCAAAATGTATCAGAGTTTTAGGCTATTAATTGCTCCTTATCTGTTATAATAGAAGGAGCAGAAGAAGAAGAAAATCTGTTACGCAAACAAAATATTACAGAGTGTACCACTAGGGTTGTTATATGTCTCCCTCATATTTTTCCTGTCATTGAAATTGTTAAACTATTCACTTTATGTAATTTTCTCTTCACACTATGCAGTAGCAAGGTTTATTTATTTCAAATACTTCAAATGCTTTTATCTGTAAAATCTGCCATGAAATGGTTTCTCTTCTATATTCACCCTAGAATGGAGCTAAGGCTACACCTTCCCTTTGTCAATTTCTAATTTATGTCTAGGGGCCACTTTGAAACCATCTTCACTGACAAAACACATTGGAGACATAAAAACAAACGATTTTTTAGATATGTGTCTTAATGTTCAGCTTGGAGAAGGGGTGATTTCAGAACTTGAGCTCTCTGAAGCTTTTTCTTTGATGAGCATATTTGATTGACTGCTTTTAATTCACACTCCATGGTGTTATTGGTAAGTGAACTGTAGGTAATAGAGCAGAACTAATATCCAGAGGTGCTAGTACAGAACAAATGGTCCTCTTGTGCCTGAATCATTCTAATCCTAGTAGGTAAAAGTCAGCAGTTTTCCCTTGAACCTGACTGATGAAAGAACACTAATAAATAAAAATATTTTTACAGAAGATTTTTAAATTTGCTCTTGTGTAAGTAAACATCTGCTATATGAAAACTGGTAAGATTAATTAATTTACTGCAAGGTAGCTATAAAATCAGTCATAAAATATTATATTTATAAAATAACACATAAACCACATGTGAATATATAGATATTTCAGAATGAAACTTTTGCCATGCTAAAATACAATTAAAATTATATGCATATAATTATATGATATACAGTGAAGTTAGAATTTACTTTTGCTTTATACTCTTGATAGACTGATTGATGTTTGTTGATAACCAAACATTTTAATGACTGGATGTTTCAGACCTGCTATAATTTTTTATAATCTCATATAGTGGAACAGCTTCCTAGTATGTCCCCATCCATCCATTCTCTACCTCATTTAGGCCAACAGGGTCACAATGAGATACGGCTAATCTCGTCTAATCTTGGATAGACCTTACCCTATCATAGCAATTTAAATGCAACTTTGAAAGTATAACAAAAATACAAACTCACGTAGTAAGTCTCACAAAGACAAGAGTAGAATGTGCACAGGTTGTGACCAGGCCAGGATTTAAACTCATTCTCCTGAAGCATTGAGGTAACAGCACTAAACACTGCACCTCTGTAACTTCATGTGTTGGGCAAAACAATAATTGTGTTTTCACCTATGCATGATTTTGTCAAAAGTGGTTTTAAATTTGCAAATGTAGCGTGAACCTCAAAATAGAAAGGCTGATAGTGTGAAACTGTATTATAAACAGGTCATACAGAAGGACTGGGTGATATTTTAAAATCTTACTGAAAAAAATCTGTTAATTAGAAAAATGCCAAAAAAAGCTTATTCATAATAATAGTTTTCAGGAATAGTTTTCAGGATGTTTATAGAGCTAATATATGAAAAACATTGTTTCTTTGCACCTTTTATATTATATTCAATGCAATTACAGTGAAATTTTTGCACTCAGAAGGTCATCACCCATGAGATCATTTGCCAGCTATGTCTTGCATTTATAAATTTTAAAATATGACAGCCATTCAGCTGGAAGCAATAATGGAAAGCTGTTGTTGCAGCCCTCATGCTCTATTTGCTCTCATGGATGGTGATGTATAATCCTAGGAATAACATGTTCACAATAAATACACACATTACATTTAAAAACGTTTGCACACTTAGGTTACTCATGAAAATGGAATGAACAGAAAACCAAAACAATAACCTTTTTTTATATGCCAGACAGTTTATGACTTGACAGTCCATCCAGAGAATCCCACTGATTATCCTACACCAGTCAACACTGTACTATATTTCATTCATTCATTCATTACCGATCCTGCTGAAGGAGCATCATTTGCTCACCAGTAAATGCACTAAGAATGCCAGTGATTAAATGCTGAAATAAAACATTCAATAAAGCCTTCAAAAACTGCCTCTCTTATTCATAGTTTCAGATAAATTGTGACTTGTGGATAAAGTGAATTAGACATTGTAGTGCTATATAATGATGTGCTATATAACAGATTGTCTGGGTGGCAAATCACAGTTGGAGTGAAGACATTTATGAGATACGCTGAGTTTGGGAAACGTTATGTAAAAACCTTCATTAAGAAAGAAAATAATGGCAATGAGTGGGTGTAGTTTGGCGTAGTGGTTAAGGCTTTGGACTTTGAGGTTGTGGATTCACTTCCTGCTTGTAAACACTGTGTGACAATGAGCAAGTCACTTGACCTGCTTGTGCTCAAATTGGAAAAACAAAAAAGAAATGTAACTAGTTGCATCTCATATGTTGTAAGTCGCCTTGGATAAAGACGTCGGCCAGTGTAGGAATTTGGGGGATGCTACTGATTTAGAAGACTCTGTTATGTATGGTAAACACAGGAGGAGCTACCAACAACAGTTGGCACAAACAGTTGCCTTTGCTTGCTTAATGGCAAATGACTGTGGCCTAGTCTCACATTGTCTCATGCAAACCTGCTGCCTACTCTTTTGCATTCCTCATCAGCACACAAAACAACTACTGCTGCTGCCAAGGAACTCTAAGCTGTGTAAGTAAAAATCAATTAACAAATATATCTTTGCAAATCCATGTGTAAAATAACTGGATAGAGAAAAAGTATAACAAATAGAGAAGTGCTCCTTCACAGCTCTCCAGTCTAGATGGGCCATTGACTGTCTGCTGTAACCAGTGCCCAAGGGAAACACTTGTGTTCGCTCGCCAATGTATCAGAAAGTTAACCTGTTCTGTGTAATCTGGCTCATCATAGCTGGTGAACAGGCCACCTGCAAATAAAATGGCTGACATGGAGCTGTATTTTTACTTGTTTACAGGCTTCATCCAGAATTGCATCCAGAAGAGAATTTGAAGCTTCTTCAAGTGAAAGCTAGAGTAAGTCAGCAGTTAGAAGGAGACATGGAGTGAAGTCTCCTTCATGGTAGACAGAGTTACTCTTTTCTTGTGTGCATTGATTGAAAAACTTCAATATATCTGACCCACTATGTTCCAAGTATGTGTAATAGTGTAAAAGAGGACATGTAGAAGAGTAAGCCTAAAGAAAAATATACATTAAGAACAGTGGTGAAGGGTTGTTGCTTGACATGGAACAATGGGTGTTTGTGATAAGAATTATTTACAGAATTAGTAAAGGTTTTACCTGCATTAAATTACAAGTAGACAGAAAGAGAAGATGCAGTTTGTTGGCTTTATCAATGTCTCTAGCCTTTCCATTTACTGATTTTGGACATAGCATTGAAAAGTTAAAATGCTGTGTATCAATATCTAAAAGTTATGTCAAATCTGTTTCAAATCCAGCTCCTGTAAATCCTAAATGAATAACACAGCCTCTCTTGTTGTCAGCAATTCTCTTTTTTACTACTGACTTACATTCTGTGGTTTACTCAATAGCCTATGGGCAGGAACATTGTACAAAAATAACTTACTGTAATAGCCTCAAAAAGTTCAATGGAACTGTTAGAACAACTGGATGTCCTTTTGGTCTAAATGCTGAAAAGTTTCCATTACATTACCAATTTCATGTAACCAAAAGGAACCTTGCAACTTAACAGCAGACATTTTAAAAAAGAACTTAATCCTGTGAATATAAAGGAGATAGCTAATACAGTAATCCCTCGCTATATAGCGCTTCGCCTTTCGCAGCTTCACTCTATCGCGGATTTTATATGTAAGCATATTTAAATATATATCGCGGATTTTTCGCTGGTTCGCGGATTTCTTGCTCAGTTCCTCAGTTTCCTCAGTTGGTTTGCCCAGTTGATTTCATACAAGGGACGCTATTGGCAGATGGCTGAGAAGCTACCCAACTTACTTTTCTCTCTCTCTCTCTTGCTCTGACATGCTCTGCTCCTGACTGAGGGGGTGTGAGCAGGGGGGCTGTTCACACACCTAGACAATATGGACGCTCGTCTAAAAATGCTTTCACGTTGCTCCCTTCTGTGCAGCTGCTTCGTGAAGCGACATGCTGCATGGTGCTTCGCATACTTAAAAGCTCGAAGGGCACGTATTGATTTTTGATTGTTTGTTTTTCTCTGTCTCTCTCTCTCTTTCTCTGCTCCTGACAGAGGGGGTGTGAGCTGCTGCCTTCAACTGCTTTGTGCCGCGGTGCTTTGCATAGTTAAAAGCCAAACAGCCCTATTGATTTGTTTGCTTTTCTCTCTCTCTCTCTGACATTCTGTGCTCCTGACGCGCACTCCTTTGAAGAGGAAGATATGTTTGCATTCTTTTAATTGTGAGACAGAACTGTCATCTCTGTCTTGTCATGGAGCACAGTTTAAACTTTTGAAAAAGAGACAAATGTTTGTTTGCAGTGTTTGAATAAAGTTCCTGTCTCTCTACAACTTCCTGTGTTTCTGTGCAAATCTGTGACCCAAGCATGTCAATATAAAAATAACCATATAAACATATGGTTTCTACTTCACGGATTTTCACCTTTCGCGGGGGGTTCTGGAACGCAACCCCCGCGATCGAGGAGGGATTACTGTACTGGTATTTTCAAAAAGTCCCAACAAAGTTTTTAAATGATCACAACTTATCAAACCCCTGGAGGTTTCTTAACACAAACTCAAGAACATATTCGTTCTACTCACCAGTGCATTATAGCTACTCAAGAATTGATTATTTTTTTATGGATAATAATTTCCTGCCTACAATTAAATCATGCAAATACGACACAATTGTTATCTCCGACCATGTCACTACAAAGCAGGAAATCAGCAGGCCCTGATGGTTACCCCGTAGAATTTTATAAGAAATTCTCTACTCAGCTAGCTCCCCTCTTATTGGCAACATTTACAGAAGCTAGAGACAACCAAATACTACCTCAAACATTTCGTCAAGCATTAATCACCATCTTTCCTCAACAAAATACTGTAAGGACTTGTTACAATGTGCATCATACAGACCAATTTCACTCCTGAATAATGATGTTAAGATACTCTCAAAAATTCTAGCTAGAAGGATGGAGAAAGTACTGCCCTCGGTAATATCACAGGATCAAACTGGATTTATTAAAGTCCGACATCTATCTTCCAATCTCCGATGCTTGTTTAATTTTATATATTCACCAGCAAAATCAAACACCCGAGATATTACTATCATTAGACACAGAAAAAGCATTTGATATGATTGAATGGAACTACCTTTTCACTGCATTGGAGAAATTTGGGTTTGGCCCGAATATTTGTGCATGGATCAAACTACTGTATACCAATCCAGAAGCCTCAGTTTGTATTAATAACATTTGCTCAGACTACTTTAAGCTAGAACGTGGTACCAGACAAGGATGTCCCTTGTCACCACTGCTGTTTGCAATTACCATTGAACCACTGGCGGTTCACTGCCGAAATTCTTATCAGATAAAGGGGATTGTCAGAGAAGGACTGGAACAGAAAATTTCTCTATATGCAGATGATATGGTTTTATATATATCAGACCCAGAAAACATTGTCCCTGCAGTTTTAACAGCACTAAAAGAATTTCAAAAGATATTTGGTCTTAAAATTAATCTGAATAAAAGTATACTCTTTCCAGTGAATTCACAAGCATATAATATTAGATTGGACACCCTACCTTTTACCATAGCAGATCAGTTTAAATACCTAGGGGTAAATATCACAAGTAAACATAAAGCTCTTTATCAACAAAATTTTGCCGTCTGTATTGAAAAAATTAAGCAAGACTTGCATAGATGGTCAACCCTTCATCTCACTCTAGCCGGAAGAATTAACGTTGTTAAGATGAGTATCCTTCCTAAACTTCTTTTTTATTTCAAAACATTCCAATATATATCAATAAATCGTTTTTTAAACAGTTAGATTCAACAATAACCTCATTCATTTGGAACTCAAAACACCCACGTATCCGAAGAGCGACCCTACAAAGACCTCAGGCAGAAGGTGGCATGGCTTTACCTAATTTTCAGTTTTATTACTGGGCAGCAAACATACAAGCCACAAAAACCTGGACACAAATAAATGAACATACACAGGCTTGGTCCGCAATAGAAGTAAAATCCTGTAGTACTTCTTTATACTCCCTGCTCTGCTCTCCAATAAATGCAAGTTGTTGCAAATATACTAATAACCCAATTGTGCTTTACTCACTCAGAATATAGAACCAACTTAGAAAGCATTTTAAGATGGAAAATCTTTTATCTGTGGCATCTCTGCAAGAGAACCACCTCTTTCAACCCTCGCAAACATATCCAGTTTTTAATACCTGGAAAAGTTTTGGGATTAAAATGCTCAGAGTTCTTTATATAGACAACATATTTGCATCTTTTGAACAATTACGTTCAAAATTCAACCTCCCAGCTATACATGTCTTTCACTATCTTCAAATTAGAAATTTTGTTAAACAGAAATTGCCCGATTTCCCCCACCTCGCACCCTCCACAATGCTGGAAAAAATACTGCTCAATTTCGAGGAATTAAACACCATTTCCGCATTATATAAAATCCTATTAGAGTCCCTACCTTTCAAAGATCCAAGAGGACATTGGGAAGAAAATCTCTTAATCAATATATCAGAAAAGGAGTGGAAGGTAGCAAAGCAGAGAATTCACTCAAGCTCCATCTGCGCAAAGCATAGAATTATTCAACTAAAAATTATATATCGAGCCCATATGTCTCGCTTAAAACTGTCCAAAATGTTTCCAGGGCAGGATCCAACCTGCGAAAGCTACAACCAAGCTCCTGCCTCACTGGGTCACATGTTCTGGGCCTGCACCAAATTAACATCATTTTGGACCAAAATTTTTAAGTGCCTTTTAGACAGCCTTGGTATCACAATTCCTACTAACCCATTAACAGCTGTGTTCGGTGTTCTTCCAGATGGACTTGAATTGGAGAAGGACAAGCAAACGGTGATTGCATTCACTACACTTTTGGCACGCAGACTTATTCTGTTAAATTGGAAGAATCCTAACTCTCCTCTGATAAGTCAGTGGGAAACTGATGTTTTATATTATTTGAAATTGGAAAAAATCAAATTCTCGGTTAGAGGATCTGTACAAAAATTTTTCAAAACCTGGCAGGATCTAATCAATATTATTTTAGAATAAGAGAAATAACTATTACCGCATTTAATTCCCTTCTCCATCTCTTATTTACCTATATATTTATTTCTCCCTTTCTTTTATTTATTGTTGCCTTATTAAAAAGCCTAAGCAATTTTCCTTTAGCTAAGCTCTCCTTCTCAGGGGTGGGGTTCGATTTGTCTTCAATTTTGTTTGGTTATAAATTGATCTGTTTGTATGGAATGATTACAATAAAAATTAATAAAAAACAAAAAAAAAAAAGTCCCAACAAAGGTAATTTTGTAATGATGTTAAATACAGTATTTTTCATTCATTCATTCTGCTTATTCTGATACTTATTCCAATAGAGGTTCACAAGTACTGTCATTCATAACATAGCATAGCATTCTTAGACCCATTTAATACAATGTAAGGTCATGGAGGGCTAGTGCCTATCTTGTAAACTCTGAGTGTAAGACTGGGAGAAACAGCGCTGGACAGACCACCCAAGAGCTTACTAGCACACTGACCATCAATAGGCATGTTAGTATAATTTAATTATATTTATTTTTCTGTCATGTTCTTTCAAGAAGGTTGTCCAAGAGCCAGTTGTCAAAAATACCGCAGATATCAGCCAGGGAAGTAATATTAAAATGTAACATTTGTGTATAGAACGAGTTATACATTTTAAATATTTTTAAAGCCAGTAAGAGAGGACTGCAAAGTTCCATTGAGATGACTGTTGACCTACTGTATTTAAAAAAGTATGACCATAATAGTATTAAATTTTAACAGTAATCTTAGCACAATGCACTTTTTTCTACATAATGCAGGGTGATTCAAAAAGATTCATCCGATTTCAAAGTGCCATATTTTTACAACCGTGAGGCACCTAGGAACCAATCACATACCAATTGAAAGAAAGGGTCATAGAGTTTTTGACTGTCAACAGAAGATGGCTCCATTCAGTTTGCATGGAGATGGTGACCTCATAGCAGGATGCATTTTGTGTTCTCCACTTCAATAAGAGTTAATCTGTCATAACTGTGCAACGAGCCCACAATTTGACACTCCACTTCTGGTCCCCAACATCACCAGATCTCACTCTGTGTGACATTTTTTTGTGGGGGTGCGTTAAGGATTCTGTTTATGTGCCACCAATCCCAACAACACTGGATGATCTCCGAATTGCATTGAAAGAGCTGTGAGTACAGTGACACCCAACATGCTCAATCAAGTATGGGATGAATTTGACTATCGCGTTGATGTTGTCTGTAAAGCTGGAGGAGGTCATATTGAGCACTTGTAAAATTACATAATAAACTTTATGCTTATCTAAACCATTTCCAATTTACTGCAATGTTCTGTAATGATTTACAAGTGAACTAAATCATTTTGAAATTGGATGAATCTTTTTGAATCACCCTGTATTAGTACAGTTGTGCTTGAAAGTTTGTGAACCCTTTAGAATTTTCTATATTTCTGCATAAATATGACCTAAAACATCATCAGATTTTCACTCAAGTCCTAAAAGTAGATAAAGAGAAACCAGTTAAACAAATGAGACAAAAATATTATACTTGGTCATTTATTTATTAAGGAAAATGATAGAATATTACATATTTGTGAGTGGCAAAAGTATGTGAACCTTTGCTTTCAGTATCTGGTGTGACCCCCCCTTTGCAGCAATAACTGCAACTAAATGTTTCCGGTAACTGTTGATCAGTCCTGCACACTGGCTTGGAGGAATTTTAGCCCATTCCTCTGTACAGAACAGCTTCAACTCTGGGATGTTGGTGAGTTTCCTCACATTAACTGCTCGCTTCAGATCCTTCCACAACATTTCAATTGGATTAAGGTCAGGACTTTGACTTGGCCATTCCAAAACATTAACTTTATTCTTCTTTAACCATTCTTTGGTAGAACGACTTGTATGCTTAGGGTCATTGTCTTGCTGCATGACCCACCTTCTCTTGAGATTCAGTTCATGGACAGATGTCCTGACATTTTCCTTTAGAATTCTCTGATATAATTCAGAATTCATTGTTCCATCAATGAAGGCAAGCCGTCCTGGCCCAGATGCAGCAAAACAGGCCCAAACCATGATACTACCACCACCATGTTTCACAGATGGGATAAGGTTCTTATGCTGGAATGCAGTGTTTTCCTTTCTCCAAACATAACGCTTTTCATTTAAACCAAAAAGTTCTATTTTGGTCTCATCCGTCCACAAAACATTCTTCCAATAGCCTTCGGGTTTGTCCACGTGATCTTTAGCAAACTGCAGACAAGCAGCAATGTTTTTTTTTAGAGAGCAGTGGCTTTCTCCTTGCAAACCTGCCATGCACACCATTGTTGTTCAGTGTTCTCCTGATGGTGGACTCATGAATATGAACATTAGCCAATGTGAGAGAGGCCTTCAGTTGCTTAGAAGTTACCATGGGGTCCTTTGTGACCCCGCCAACTATTACATGCTCTTGGAGTGATCTTTGTTGGTCAGCCACTCCTGGGGAGGGTAACAATGGTCTTGAATTTCCTCCATTTGTACACAATCTGTCTGACTGTGGATTGGTGGAGTCCAAACTCTTTAGAGATGGTTTTGTAACCTTTTCCAGCCTGATGAGCATCAACAACTCTTTTTCTGAGGTCCTCAGAAATCTCCTTTGTTCATGCCATGATACACATCCACAAACATGTGTTGTGAAGAGCAGACTTTGATAGATCCATGTTCTTTAAATAACACAGGGTACCCACTCACACCTGATTTTCATCCTATTGATTGAAAACACCTGATTCTAATTTCACCTTCAAGCTAAGTGCTAATCCTAGAGGTTCACATACTTTTGCCACTAACAGATATGTAATATTCGATCATTTTCCTCAATAAATAAATGACCAAGTATAATATTTTTGTCTCATTTGTTTAACTGGTTTCTCTTTATCTACTTTTAGGACTTGAGTGAAAATCTGATGATGTTTTAAGTCATATTTATGCAGAAATATAGAAAATTCTAAAGGGTTCACAAACTTTCAAGCACAACTGTAAGCAAATAATCTGATTAACCTGCATCCCAAGTTCTGTAAGCCATCAAAATTTTCAAAAATGCATGTTTAGTTCATGGGAGCTCAAAAATGAATTTCTTGTTTAGGACATGTTTAGAACATTAGAATCATTTAGACAAGAACAGGCCATTAGGCCCAGTAAAGCTCTCCAGTCTTATAAATTTAGCTCTTCCAAATTAACATCAAGTCGACTTTTGAAGGTCATTAAAGTCCTTCTGTCTACCACACCACATGATAACTAACTCCATGTGATTATGTTTCTCTTTCAGAATAAAAACTTCCTAACGTTTATGTGAAAATTACCCTTAACAAATTTCCAACTTGGTGTTCTTGTTGAACTCAGTGTGGTATAGCGGGTCCGCGGCTTCCAAAAAAAAAGGTCGGTTTTTAAATCAGTAGAGCCGTGCCATTCTCCGTGGGCGTGATTGCACGACCGCGGGGAGTTAATGAGGTGATCAGAGCGAGTCGCACCTGCACGTGTGGGTGCGGTCGTTCTTGTTTGCCTCATTGGCTTCCTGCACCGTGTAATTAAGGCGCTGCATCCACAGAGGCACCCGTGAGTGTGTGTATATATAGACGAATGTATACGAGAGTGGGGAGGATAAATCGGAGAGAGAAATCGTGGAGGATGTAAGGGAAGGAGAAAGGTTGATGGAGAGAGAAAAAGCGGATGCGGTAAAAGGTCGGAAAACAGCAGTCAGGTGGTGACAATCCGGCCACCTGGAAGGTGGAGACACCATGAGCGGGGGCCCCGCGAAGGAGCGTTATGCTGATGCGCTCTGGGGGCTAGTTCGGCCCACTGAATGTATGAGTGAGTGGGGTGAGCAGGAGAGGTGCCATCCCGAAGGATCTGAGGAGGGACTATAGGTGCGCGAAGGATCGAGGGAGGAGAGTTGACCTTGGCGGTCTGGCAGTGAAATCCTGATGGAGGCCAAGACGGAGGTTAACTGAAGGAGCTCGTGGTTGTTGGTTCTCTGCCGGCAGAAGGTGCAATGGGAGATGGGCTGGAGAGTAAGGAGAGACTGCATTTTAATTATTGCATATATTAACCTTGTGTTTTATGGATTTATTTATTGTTGGTTTTTATCCTCACTGGACCCTTATTTTATGGATTTATTTATGGAACTTTGGACACTGCACTTCTGCACTTTGTTTTGATTGTTTTAATAAAAGCACGTTTTCACCTTTGAATATATCCCCTGGCTTCATGTGAGATTTGTCCCCATTTCTCAGCTCATCTCAGTGACATTACTGACGGTGTTGGGTTCAGGGCTCCCATAAGGACGTTGCGAGCCTGAAGAGAACACGCATCATCACACTCAGTAAAAGCCTGGATCCACTGTACTAATTCCTTTTATAATTTTAAGCACTTCAATCATCACCACCCAATTTCCTTTTCCTTAAACAGAAAAGGATCAACTGCTTTAATATTTCCTTATGACTCATCCCCTTTAGTCCTTGAATCAGCTTAGTCGCTCTTCTCTTTTTCTAGCACTGCTATGTCCTTTTTTTAGCCTGGAGACCAAAACTGCACACAGTACTCCAGATAAGGCCTCACCAGTGCATTATAAAGGTTGAGCATAACCTCCTTGGACTTGTACTCTACACATCATGCTATATAACCTAACATTCTGTTAGTCTTCCGAATGGCTTCTGATCACTGTCTGTAGGTTGAGTGTGATAAGTCTACTATGACTCCTAAATCCTTCTTATGAAAAGTACTATCAATTTTCAAATGTACCATTATGTATTCAGAACTTATTTGACCTAATGTCTTAGTGAACTTGTTTTTTTTTTTCCAAAGTGGAGCCATTAGACATGAGGCATCTGCACTGTGTCAATATTTAGATCTAGGTTAAAAATATATTTGTTTAGTTTAGAGTATAATTATATATTAACCACATGTTTGTTAACTCTTTGTAACACTTCAAGGTGCAAGGAAATTTGGCTAACTGGGAGATGGTTGCTGTTACCTTTACATTGCTGCATCTTCTGCTGTGGTGGAGAGATGTTAATGACACAGAAAGACATCTGAACCTGACTGACATCTTTCTTCTTTCTCTCCTTTAGTTAGGCTGTCCTAGTCAGGGATGCAGGGGCTGGCTATCACACTCAAAAATAATAATATTATAGAATGAATGGTCAACTCAAATGTTGTTAATACACTCTGTACTTATTCTCTCAAGCTATATTGGAATCTATACCCTGAAGTCTTCCTAGAACATTTAAGCCTGTCCTTCTGACTATTTATGCCAAAGACCAATGTGATTGCCAAAACAAACAAAACACTTCTTTTAAAGATCTACAGACCAATCCCAGATCATACCATCACTGACCTACAACTACAACAATCAAAATTTAAAATGAGACCAATTAATACACAGCCATCTAGCACTGAGAAGAGGACTACTTGCATTTTGCTTTCTAACTTATATATTACCCTATTTTTTTGACATCCATTGCACGACCAACCTACCTGGAAGGGAATCTCTCTTTGAATTGGCCTTCCCAAGATTTTTTCTATTTTTTTCCTGCAAGGTTTTACAGTAGTTTTTTTTTTTTTTCTCATCTTTGAGAATAAAGGCTCCTTGGGCTGTCAATTAGACATGGCCTTTTAAAGCCCCCTGAGGTATTCTGTGTGTAATTTTGGGCTACATAAAAATAAATTGTTGTTGTTCTTGTTGTTGGACATAAGGGAGGCGCCTGCCCTGGATGGACTATCATAGTCCATCGTAAAAAAAAAAAAAAAAAAAAATTATAAACGTTCACCTGGCCTGTAGAGTCAAAAATAAACCTAAAAATTTAAGAAAGTCCTCTGGGGAATGTTATGGTAGAAAACTTGTAAAACTGGTAAACAAAAAAAGAAGATTAAGCCAGCATTCTACAGTGGTGAGGCAATACATGATGACTACTGGACAACACTATTGAAGTTGAACTTTATTTTGAAACAAGCAGGATGGCACAGTGAATAAAACTACCAGCTCTCGGTTCCAAGAGACCCAGTTTGAATACTGACCCTCACTGTCTGTGTGCAGGTTGCATGTTCTCACCATGGCCAGATTTCTCCCCTGGGTATGACAATTTACCTCCCACGTTATAAGAACAAATTCAGTTTTTTACTAGTTTTAAAATGGTCCATTATGAATGATTACAGGAATATGCATGTGTGCCCTGCAACAGATCAGTGTCTCATCTGAGGTTCATTCTTGCCTTTTGAAGTAGGTTTATAAAAGGATACGTGATTATATGTCATGGTTGTTATATAACTGATAATTTAGCAATACACTGGGTTTAAAAAAGCTACTGTGTTCATTACTTTATTCCGCTGGAGACAGCACTGACTGACATCTGATAGTTATGTTTTTTAGAACTTTTTAAGCAGGTGTCACATTTTCCATGTTTCTGCTGTTGCTTAATGCCTCTGTTATTTACTTTTGAGAAGGGCAGCAAGCAGTTCAGATTAAAGGACTTTGAGAGTTGGCTAGACAGATATAAAATATATCTGATGAAAGCACGTTGTACAGTATTTTGCTCTTACTTGTATGTTTCGAAAAATATTTTACACATAGCAAAATTATGTAATGTTACTTTTAGGTATAATTGAAATAATTACTAATGTAGGTGTTCTTCCTCAAATGATAAGGAGCTAATCACTTATCTAATGAAAAAATGATTGACCTGAGCCAGACCTGTATATTCAGCACTTTAACTGTTTATAAGCAAGAGCAGCCTTTGAATGCATGTTGTAAGTAATTAGTAACCCTTACGAAAGTCCTTCAATTTCTTATTTATCCACACTTATATGATGATGTGTGATAAATCTGCTATCGTTACCTAATTCTTTCTAGTTCAGCTGACAGTAGTAGAAGCCTGAAAGAGAGTGAAAGTGGGAGAGATATGGAAAAGATATGATGCAGTGTTAACAAATTGTGAGATAATATTTTTTTTTCTTTTTAATTACTTCATCCATGTGAGAATACCTATGGGGGATGTCTTTTCTTAATTTTTTAATAGATTTTCCCTTCCACTGCCACCGTTTTTCAATGTCCAGTCTCCCCACACCATCCCTACTACATCAACAACTCCTGAAATGTCAATGGAATGGCCAGCGACAAATCCACCTCTGACCATCAGTGTGGACTGTACATAAAGACCAAGTAAGGAGACAACTGAGGAAGCTACACACAGAGAAAAGCTGTGGGACCAGATGGAGTCAGTCCTTGAGTTCTTAAGGCCTGTTCTGAGCAACTTTGTGGTGTCTTGTGTCACATGTTTAGTCTGTCCATAATGCTTCAGAAAGTGCCACTTCTGTGGAAAGCATCCAGCACTGTTCCTGTTCCATAGAAGGCAGCCACTTCTTCACCTAATGACTACAGACCAGTGGCACTTATATCTCACATCATGAAGACCTTTGATAGACTGGTCCTGGACTATATGAGTCCTCTTGTGGCACCTGGACCAACTGCAGTTTGCCTATTGGACAGAGATGGGATTGGAAGATGTAATTATCTGCTAGTCCACAAGGCCTATTCTCACCTGGACGAAGCTGGCAGCACTGTGAGGATTATGTTTTTTGATTTCTCCAACACCTTCAGTACCATCCAGTCATTCCTGTTAAGGGGTAAACTCAGAGATATGCAGGTGGATGAGCCCATGGTATACTGGATAATGGGCTATCTTTCAGACAGACCACAGTTTGTAAGACTCAAGGACTGTGTTTCTGCTACAGATGTGAGTAACGCTAGAGAACCACAAGAAACAGTCCTGTCTATTTTTCTCTTCACTCTGTACATCTCTGACTACAAATATAACACTAGGTCATGTCACTTGCAGAAATTCTCGCAATGATTCTATGTTTATGGGGTTTATTGATAATGGGGGTTGAGAGAGAGTATAGGAGTCAGGTGGAGAATATTGTTTCTTGGTACATAAAGTATTGTCTGCAGTTAAACATCAGCAAAACCAAAGAACTGGTTACTGACTTTTGCAGCAACAAAATGACAGGTTGGACTGATCTCGGAACACAGAGAAACTACAGTACATAAGAAAGGGAAAAGCAGGTTCTTCTTCCTTAGGAGACTGTGTTCCTTTAACGTGGGAAATGACACCCTTCATATTCTCTACAACTCTGTGATGGCCTGTGCAATTTTCTATGAGGGCTGGTAACATCACTTCAAGAGAGGCACACCGAATTAGCAAATTAATTAAAAGAGTTAAAAGTCTTGGTTATGGGACACACTCTGGACCCCTGAAGGTAGTGGCAAAGGAGGTGATTAAAACAAAAGTGCCATTATGAACTATGCTGCACATCCTCTGACTCTGAGGACTTTCAGCCAATGAATTATTAAGCAGAAGCGTGTCAAGAAATGCAACTGGGACTCAATATGCCTGTATAATGTTTCACTGTGACTGTGACTGCCAAGTCAGAAGTTTTCCCTTTCTTTTTTAATTTTCTTTCTTTTTAGTCATTCTGGTATGTTTAGACAAAATTATGTGTGTATATGTATTTATGTATCTATATATTTATGTATTTATTTATTTAAAGAGCCAAATTTCTCCCAAGGGACAAATGAAGTACTATCTATGCTAATTTCAAGACACAAATGCAAAGCAAATATTCTAGTGAACTCTCCAAAACAATATTGAAGGTAACCAAACTACACTATCATTTTTATTGCAAAGGGGTAAATCAGTGAACATCTTAACAAAGGAAACTTAGTGTTAAATCATATATTTTTTGAATAATAAAGTCATTAGATATCATCTGTCTTTTAATGTTTCAATATCAAATTTATAGTCAACAAATGTAAATGAACTCAGGCAGAGATTTGTATGCAATCCAATTAATTTGAAAATTTTCCTCAATAATGAAGAATGTTGTTCATTAAAAGACACTAGGGGTTACCTGTCTGTAGCCAAGGGGTTTCAATTGATTGTAGTATAACTGTACCTTATCTGGAAGGTCCAACATTTCAGGCAACTCGGTGAAGTGAAGATTTAAAAGCAGAAGTCAATGTATGGTACAAGAAAAGTTACAGGATATCTCTTGGCATACAGTAAAATCAATCATTAAGAAATGGGAGTTGGTCTCGTCCGTTATGGGAGATGGACGTCTGAAGCGGAGCTCCGTTAGCAGCAGCTTATTTTTTCTCTTATTTCTTATTATCCCAAGGTATCCTGTATTTACCCAACCCAAGGAGTTTCTACTACAGTATATAAATATGTGTAACAAGAAAGGCAGTCAGAAAGAAATGGAAAAGAAACTTAAAACTACAACCAAGTCTAGACAGACATCAAACCAAGTACAAGGTACGGCCTTTCAGAGACTGACCTGGAACAGGCAGGCGAAAGCACAGACTTCCCAGGATCCCGCTCCACTGCAACATCTCCAGTCGGAGTGAAAATGGGAGCGAAGGTGCAAGTGATGCAGGTCACCATAGCTCACTGATTCCAGAAGATCACTTGAAACTAGAGATGGCCTTGCAGTCCGCGAATTCATCTAATCCTCGCGAGCTGGAAGAATCGTCTGTAGCTGGGGTTGCCACTTCACCAGCGGAGCACGAAAGCCGAAACGATTTGTCCGAACTGAAAGAAATGATTGCAACAATGGCCATGGCCAGGGCCGCGGCCACGAATGAGCTCAAGAAAGACATTCAGAAAAATATGAAGAAAGAAATAAACGGCTTGCTCAAGATAAACGAGAAGCTACGGCAGGAGCTCCAAGAGATGCAGCAGGAATATAAAGACTTGGAAAAACGTACATATAATCGTTTTGATGCAGCCTTTAAAGATATGCTGAGAAAAATTGAGGAACACATTCAGGAGAATGCGTCTAAACTGTGAGAACTTGCCGATCAGCTGGAACACGTTAAGCAGACATTCACGGCTCGAATTGAAACAGCGGAACATTTGGCATTTTAACGCCGATGGAAAAGCTACAGCTGCGAATTCCGAATGCAAAATACTCGGAGACAGACTTGCGGCTCTAGAAGATGGAAGCAGAAGGAATATTATTAGAATTGAAGGTCTACCTGAGAATCGTGAAAGTCCAAACCCAGTGAAATTTGTAGCTGAACTACTCTCAAAAATAATTGGAGAGGACTTTAAATCAGATACCGAGATAGCAGCAGCTTATCGCATACGTGGATCAAGTACCTTTAAGCCTAGGTCTTTAATTGTCCGCTTCGAGAGATTACAATTTAAGCTTAATGTAATGGCACTTCTCAGACACAAACAAGAGATTATATTTGAAAATAACCACATTTGTATTTTCCCTAATTATAACCCTCAACAGCTGCTAAACATGCAGCTTTTTACAACATTAAACAGCGGTTACGGAAAGCCGATATCTGATATAGCCTCTTGTATCCTGCCAAACTGAAAGTGGAAATTCAAGACAAATATCACATATTCTCCTCCACGGATGAAGCAGAAAAGGAGTTAAGAAAGCTGATCCCGACGCTTTTCTGAAATACGAAAGTGAGTCGCATCCTGTCATGGCATGGCAAGAAGATATTGCCTACTGTTTGATCTACTTGCAATGATACGGGTACCATAATTATACATTCTTTTCTCCTCTTGGACACTTTTTGTTTATGTTTTAATTATAACTGTAGGCATATGTGTGGAAGAAATTAAAGCAGGCGTTTTTTTTTTGTTTTTTTGTTGTGTTTTTAACTATTCTAAAGGAGACTGTTTAATATCATACCCTTGGTTTATTGTTAATGTATTATTGCTTATCCAGGGCCACTCCTTGGGTTTAATGTCTTAATATTTTAAGCCTGTTAATGATTATATTTTATGCTTATAGTCTGTTAATGATTATAGTATTTAGACTTTATCGGCAATAGATATCTCTACTTTTTTAATCCCCAAATGCCGCTGCTGGGGGGCTTGTTTTGTTTTGGACATGCTCTGTCTCTAGGTATGTCAGAGGACTGGGACTTTGTGAAGTGGGGTCTAGCCTCACGTGAGGAGGCAAAATGGGGGGTTGGGGGATAAGGGGGGGGGAGAAAGAGAGTAAGCTATATATAATCTGTTATTTTAATCCTTATAATGATAACTACCAACGTAACAATAGGCTGCATGGCAATAACTTGTGGGAAAATTGGAAATTAAGGTTAAAGCTGTCTCACTTCCAGTTAAGACTACAAAATGACATCAAAAATTCAGAATAAATGTCTCCATGATGGGAGAGTTAAGTTTGTGAGCTGGAATGTTAAAGGCCTGAATCACAAATTAAAGAGAAAGAAAGTATTCTCTCACCTAACAGGTTTAAATGCTAAAATAGTATTTTTATAGGAGACCCACTTACTAAGCAAGGATCAGTTCTGGCTGCAAAAAGACTGGACTGGCAAAACGTTCCATTCCAGCTTTACAAAGAAAACTAGAGGTGTGGGAATTCTTATACATAGAACAGTCTCATTTGCAGCATCAGATGTAGTATCTGATCCTGAAGGGAGATATGTGATGGTCATGGGCAATTTATTTAACTATAAAGTGATTTTGATAAATGTTTATGCACTCAATGTCGATGATAGGGAATTTCTACAAAATGTATTTGCATCCATTCCCAATGTGAACACTGATAAAATTATAATGGCTGGGGACTTTAATTGTGTTTTAAATCCACTCTTAGATAGATGTCATCCCCCCTGTGACAGGAGACCTAACACTGCAAAGACAATTACACAGTTTTTAACTGACCACAACCTATCAGACCCCTGGAGATTTCTAAACCCAAACTCAAGAACATATTCCTTCTACTCACCACTGCATCATTGTTACCCAAGAATTGATTATTTCTTTATAGATAATAATTTCCTGCCTACAATTAAATCTTGCAAGTACGATGCTATTGTTATTTCCAACCATGCCCCTTTGATCTTGGTGCTAAAATCATTAGGCCCCACACACTCATCTCGCAGATGGCGTCTTAACCCACTTCTATTAGCAGACGAGAACTGTACAGAATTTATATCCAAACAAATCAGTTTCTTCTTAGAGACAAATACATCCTCAGAGGTATCTGCAGGAATACTCTGGGAAACTCTAAAGGCATTCTTAAGAGGACAGATTATTTCATATCTTTCCCACAGAAATAAATTAGAAACCAATAAGGTATCAGAGCTAACCAGCAAAATTACTAGAATAGATGAAGAACATGCCAGGTGTCCAAGTGAGGTTTTTCATAGGAAAAGGCAGGCTCTGCATTTAGACCTCAACCTCTTAACAACCAAAGAAACTGAACAACTCATTTTTAAATCAAGATATCATTACTATGAACACGGAGAGAAAGCTAATAAGCTCTTAGCTCAACAAGTCCATAAGCAAGAAGTTCGCAATGCAATCCCAGCAATCACCAACACGAACTGAGATAAAATCATTGACCATAAAAATATAATGCACACGTTCAGAGACTACTATAAATCCTTATATTCTACTGAGTTTAAAGAAGACAACACACAATCTAATGCATTTCTAGATACATTACAGATACCACAAATAGATACTTTTAGTACAGAGGGACTGGATAAACCTTTGGCACTGTCAGAATTACTAGATGCTATAAAGTCACTTCAAAACGGGAAAGCAGCAGGCCCTGATGGCTACCCTGCAGAATTTCCAGAAATTCTCCACTCAGCTAGCTTCCCTCTTATTAGCAACATTTACAGAAGCTAGAGACAATCAAATTCTACTTCAAACTTTTCACCAAGCATTAATCACTGTAATTCCTAAACAAAATAAGGACTTATTGCTATGTGCATCATACAGACCAATTTCACTTCTGAATAATGATGTTAAGATACTCTCAAAAGTCCTAGCTAAAAGGATGGAGAAAGTGCTGCCTTCGGTAACATCACAAGATCAAACTGGATTTATTAAAGGCCGTCACTTAGCTTCCAATCTTCGACGCCTGTTTAATGTAATATATTCACCAGCAAAGTCAAACACCCCAGAGATATTATTATTGTTGGATGCAGAAAAAGCATTCGACATGATTGAGTGGAACTACCTTTTCACTACATTAGAGAAATTTGGGAACATTTGTGGATGGATCAAACTACTGTATACAAATCCAGAAGCTTCAGTTTGTATTAACAACATTTGTTCAGACTACTTTAAACTAGAACATGGTACTAGACAAGGATGCCCCTTGTCACCACTGCTAGTTGCAATCGCCATTGAACCACTGGCAGTTCACTGTCGAAATGCTTATCAGATAAAGGGGATTATCAGAGAAGGACTGGAACAGAAAATTTCTCTATATGCAGATTTTATGGTTTTGTATATATCCGACCCACAAAATTCTGTGCCTGCAGTCTTAACAGTACTTACAGAATTTCAAAAGATCTCTGGTCTTTTAATTAATTTCAATAAAAGTGTGGTCTTTCCAATGAATTCTCAAGCATACAATATTAGATTAGACACTTTCCCTTTTATCATTGCAGATCAGTTTAAATACCTAGGGGTAAATATCACAAGTAAATATAAAGCTCTTTATCAACAAAATTTCGCCATCTGTATGGAAGAAATTGAGCAAGACTTGCATAGATGGTCAACCCTTCATTTCAGTCTAGCTGGAAAAATTAACATTGTTAAGATGAATATCCTCCCTAAGCTTCTCTTTTTATTTCAAAACATTTCAATATACATCAATAAATCATTTTTTAAGCAATTAGATTCAACCATAACCTCATTTATTTGGAACTCAAAACATTCTCGTATCCAAAGAGCGACCCTACAAAGACCTAAGGCAGAAGGTGGCATGGCTCTACCTAACTTTCAGTTTTATTACTGGGCAGCAAACATACAAGCTATTGTGGCAGATTGCCGGGGTCATTACCTGGCCGGGATGCCTAAAAGAACCAGAAGGTGTCAGGAATAGCTTCCGGGCCATGAGGGGGCAACCGCCCTGGAGCAGGAGAGGACCACGAGAGAAGAACAAAGAGCTTCTGGCCTGTTGGGACTCATGGCCACCGCCAGGGGGCGCCTCAAGCATCGTAGGACTTGGAAATAGTTACTTCCGCCACACTCGGCAAGATGGCGGAGGAACCTGCCAGGGACGCTTGGAGTGCTTCTGGTGCAAAGGGCAGCACTTCCGCCACAGCAGGAAGTGCTGCCGGATGGACGTCATCAGACACCTGGAGCACATCCGGGCAGGAATAAAAGGCACCACCTTCCTACAGTTGGGGAGCCAGAGTCGGGAGTGGGAGCACGACAAAGCTCCCAGGAGGAGAACAGAGGCGGCCAAGGACTGAGAAACAGACTTATTGGGGTGATTATTGCTGAGTGCATTGTGTGTAGTGTTGGGACTGTGTTTATTAATGTTTAATAAATGTGTGCAATTTATAAAGATGTGGTTTCTGACTGGTGGTGTCCAGGCAAATCTCACAAAGGCGCCCAAACAAGGACCTTCCGCTTGTTATAAAGCGGGGGACCCAACAAATAAAATTTTTGTGAGCTGCCTGGTGCCTCAGTCGACCTCACACACGTCCTGCAAGGAGATGATCCGCACACGCACCGAGAACGTTCCTCGAATCACCCTGAGGCTGTCGGAGATTCTCCAGAGTGCTGTCTTCCACCCAAGGGGGCTGAGATATGCCAGCCAAGGCAGAGAAGAAGGGGATTACCCAGCGCTCATCGTCGCCTTTGGGACTGCAATTGGCACAACCACTGACGCGTCTGGAGGAGTTTTCCTGGAACCGTGTCAGTGGCAGGGGTGTGCTTATATGGTCCGCGAAGCCAGGACGGCGTCACTAGAGGAAGGGGAGAATCTGCCACGTCTCCAGAAGCCGAGGCAGAGTGGCTGCGAGGAGTCTCACAGGCCCCTCAGGAGAATGGAGAAGATGACCGAAGACCGGAAGTCCCGCCCCGTGACAGGCGAGGGATTGGACGGTGTGTGCCTGTCGGTAATAGGCTGAAGACGAGACAGGTGAATGTCCATCTCGAGCGAGGAGAGGGTACCCCTGGAAGAAAGCTCCAGTGCGTACAGCCAGTGAGTAGGACCGAGTTTAAGGTAAGTCCTCCACTGGCTAACGCTGTATTTATACCTGCAGATCAGGACCTACCGGGGAGGATACTTCAATTAAAGCAGATGGTCGAGCAGGTAGAACACGACCTTCGTGTCTGTGTAGACGAGCTGGAGAGGAAGGCGGTCGCGCCACGTCAGACGGGACGTCACAGGGTGGAAGGGTGCGACGCTGGAAACTTTGGCCGGGGGTTTGTGGCGGTAAAGGTGAGTAAAAACGATACCGTAAAAGAAAAGGGAGGTGCGAGCGAATTTGTTCCAGGATCGTGTGGTTCCAGGGACTTAGTAGCTGCATCTCCGACAGTGGAAGCGACGTGAAGCGCTGATCGCTTGGAAGGGGTGGAGCCAGGACGCCGGCTGACGAGTGCCATGGGTCCTAGTGCTCTACCGCCAGAGCCAGCATCAGTCTCGCGTCATTCTGCAGGGGCGCAGACGGCAATGGGTCTTTTCCTTTCCTGTAGGAAGACCCAAGCCGTCAGAATGCCCCAGAGGAATAGGAAGAATCGAAGGAGGAAAGCCCGTTCTTCCTACAAATGGAGACGTGAGCCCGTGAGCTCACGCAGCGTGATAGGACGTCCTCTGCAGAGGCACAGGGGAGCTCCAGATTCAGCAAGGGCAATTCCCCTAAGTACCCGGATGAAGGGGAGTGGACCAAACTGGAGCGGGTGCCGAGGTTTTGGCGAACAGGGTGCTGGTCAAAGGGGGGAGTGTTGGCCCTATTTCAGAGAGGGAAAAGCCAGACAATGGCGTCAGGGCAACGTCTCCGCCCCTGTGTCTATTTTATTTTATACAGGACCAGGCCATGGAAGACAATTAATTATGCCCGCTTTGTTTAAATTATACACTCGCGGGACAGGCTGCTACAAAGGACTGTTCTTCGCTGGTGATGGGGCACTGTGGCAGATTGCCGGGGTCATTACCTGGCCGGGATGCCTAAAAGGACTAGAAGGTGGCAGGAATAACTTCCGGGCCATGAGGGGGAAACCGCCCTGGAGCAGGAGAGGACCACGGGAGAAGAACAAAGAGCTTCTGGCCTGTTGGGACTCATGGCCACCGCCAGGGGGCGCCTCAAGCATCGTAGGACTTGGAAATAGTTACTTCCGCCACACTCGGCAAGATGGCGGAGGAACCTGCCAGGGACGCTTGGAGTGCTTCTGGTGCAAAGGGCAGCACTTCCGCCACAGCAGGAAGTGCTGCCGGATGGACGTCATCAGACACCTGGAGCACATCCGGGCAGGAATAAAAGGCACCACCTTCCTACAGTCGGGGAGCCAGAGTCGGGAGTGGGAGCAGGACAACGCTCCCAGGAGGAGAATAGAGGCGGCCAAGGACTGAGAAACAGACTTATTGGGGTGATTATTGCTGAGTGCATTGTGTGTAGTGTTGGGACTGTGTTTATTAATGTTTAATAAGCACGTGCAATTTATAAAGATGTGGTTTCCGACTGATGGTGTCCGGGCAAATGTCACACTATAAAAACCTGGACACAAATAGATGAACATACACAGGCTTGGTCAGCAATAGAAATAAAATCTTGCAGTACTTCTTTATATTCCTTGCTTTGTGCCCCCAATAAATGCAAGTTATCGCCAATAAACTAACAACCCAATTGTGCTTCACTCACTCAGAATATGGAACCAATGTAGAAAGAATTTTAAGATGGAGAATCTTTTATCTGTGGCACCTCTGCATGAGAACCACCTTTTTCAACCCTTGCAAACATATGCAGTTTTTAATATCTAGAAAACATTTGGGAATAAATTGCTTAGAGATCTTTATATAGACAACATCTTTGCATCCTATGAACAATTACATTCCAAATTTAACATTCCAGCAACACATTTCTTTCACTATCTTCAAATCAGAAACTGTGTCAAAGAGAACCTGCCCGATTTCCCCATCTAGCACCTTCCTCTATGCTGGAAAAAATATTGCTCAGTTTCGAGGACTCAGACAGCATTTCTGTAATATATAAAATTATTTTACACTCCCTCCCTTTCAAAGATCCAAGAGGACAATGGGAAAAAGATCTCTCACTCAACATATCAGAAAAGGAGTGGAAGGTAGCAATGCAGAGAATTCATTTGAGCTCCATATGCACAAGGCATACAATTATTCAACTTAAAATTATATATCGAGCATATCTGTCTCTCTTAAAATTGTCCAAAATGTTTCCAGGGCAAGATCCAACCTGCGAACGTTGCAATCAAGTCCCAGCCTCACTGGGTCACATGTTTTGGGCCTGCAAAAATTAACATCATTCTGGACAAAAATTTTTAAATGCCTTTCAGACAGCTTTGGTGTCACAATCCCTCCTAACCCATTAACAGCTTTGTTTGGTGTTCTTCCAGATGGGTTTAAAGCGGAGAAGGGCAAACAAACTGTGATTGCCTTCACTACATTATTGGCATGCAGACTTATTTTGCTAAACTGGAAGAAACCTAACTCTCCTCTTTTAAGTCAGTGGGTAACTGATGTTTTATACTATCTGAAATTGGAAAAAATTAAATTCTCAGTTAGAGGATCTGTGCAGAACTTTTTCAAAACCTGGCAGGATCTAATCAATAATATTTTAGAATAAGCTCTTAAAGCACTGAGGAAATAGATTCTCTTCCCATTTTTTTTTTTATCCGCCTATTAAACTCGTCAATCTATGTATTTTGACCAGCTTTAAGATTTACTCCGCTGGCCATGCTCTCTTTCTCAGGTGTGGGGGTTGGGTTGATTTGTTTTGAATCCTATTTTTTGTAAACATTTGATTTATCTGTATGGAATTGTGGTATAGCGGGTCCCCAGCTCCCATTAAAGGCCAGTTTTTAAAATAGATAATCACCGCGCTCGCGGCTTAGCGAGGGGGCGTGGTGGTTTTGTGGCTGAAGCAGTTCTCAGGGCGACTTGCAGAGTGGGTGTTTCTCACCTAAGTGCACAGGTGAGAGACCGCCCGCATCCGTGATTGTTCCTGGGGCTGCTAATTTGCCGCAGCTGCTATGCCCTCTCGATATATAGAAGCGCGAGTCGGCTAGAGGAGAAAATGAAAAAGAAAAGAAAGAGAAAGAAGTAACGGAGGTTGCAGGAGAAAGCAGGATGCAGGGGAGAGGGAGAGAGAGAGAGAGCCGGTACGGGAGAGCGAGCGAGCGAGTGCAGGCTCGCATGCAGCTGTACGAGAAGCCTGGGTGTTGGGCCGACACCCGGGAGTAGTAGTAGTAGTCACTCCCGCTGAGTGATCGTGTAGCAGGAGTGACCAGTGAAGGACGACTGGCTGTGTAAGGCCGGGAAGGCAGAGGGAGTCGGGAGGCTTGGTGTGAAGTCCTTGATGTGAGCGTCCCAGTCATCAAGGAAACCAAGTCTCGGGCCTGGGATGAGTGTGCAACCGAAGCCAGGATTGGGAGGCCTCCAGACCGGTCGAGAGGAGTGAAGGTCAGCTGCAGAGAGAGCAACTCACCTGCTGCAGGGCCCAAACGGGAGAAGCAGGAGAGACGCTAGGGAAGAAAACGCTGGGCTCTGTAAATGTTTTAAAGTACTGTTTCCTGCGTTATTTTAACCTCGTTGTTTTTAGAAGGCTTTTTGTTCTATTGTATCCTCCATTTTTCACTTCTGGTTTTAATGGATTGTTTATTTATTTGAAGACTGTTGTTAAAACACGGCACTTGATTTAATTTGAACACTTGTTTTTGTTCTGTTTAATAAAAGCACTTGACATTTTTTTTCACCATCCCCTTGCTATGTTGTTGCCTCACTGCTTAGCTCATCGGTAGCATTACTGACGGTGACTGGTTCAAGGGCTTCCAGACTGCAGATGGGGTATGCAGCAAACCCACATCGTCACATTTGGAGCTCATCCCACCACTGCTTTGCCACTACATGATCACTCAGCGGGAGAGACCACAACTACTACTCCCGGGTGTCGGCCCAACACCCAGGCTTCCCGTACAGCTGCATGTGAGCCTGCACTCGCTCACTCTCCCGCACCGGCTCTCTCTCTCTCTCCCCTGCTCTCCAGCAACCTCCAACTTTGTTTCTTTCTTTCCTTTCTTTTTCTCCTCCCCGTCCTAGCTGACTCGCGCTTCTATATATCGAGAGGGCATAGCAGCTGCAGCAAATTAGCAGCCCCAGGAGAAATCACGGATGCGGGTTGTCTCTCACCTGTGCACTTAGGTGAGAAATGCCCACACTGCAAATCGCCCTGAGAACTGCTTCAGCCACACAACCACCACGCCCCTTCTCACTAAGCCGCGAGCGCAGTGGTTATTTATTTTAAAAACTGGACTTTGCTGAGAGCTGTGGACCCGCTATACCACAGGAATGATTACAATAAAATCAATAAAGTTGAAAAAAAAAAAAAGAAATGGAAAGAGTATGACAAGATGTAAATATGTCTAGAGCAGGGCATCCACAAAAACTGAGTGACTGTGCAAGAATGAAGACTAGTGAGGGTGGCAATGTGGTGTTGTGGTTCCACAGCTCCCGTCAAAAGGGACACTTTAAAATAAATAATCACCGCACTCGCGGCTTAGTGAGGGGGCATGGTGGTTGTGTGGCTGAAGCGGTTCCCGGGATGATTAGTGATGTGGGCGTTTCTCACCTAAGTGCACAGGTGAGAACCATCCGCATCCGTGATTGTTCCTAGGGCTGCTGATTTGCTACAGCTGCCACGTCCTCTTGATAAATAGAAGTGCGAGACGGCTAAAGGGGAAAAAAAGAAATGAAGAAAAGAAAGACGGAGGTTGCTGGAGAGCGGGAAGCAGTGTGGCGAGAGAGCCGGAGTGAGCGAGAGCGAGCGAGTGCAGGATCGCAGGTAGGCAGCTGAAAGGTAAGCACCAAGAAGGGTGTTTGGCCAACACTCGGTGGGGCAGAAGGAAGCGGTCGCTCCAGCTGAGCGAGCAAGGAGCTGGAGTGACCACATGAAGGATGGCTGGCTGCGTAAGGCTGTGAAGGCAGCGGGAGTCAGGAGGCTTGGTTGGCGAAGTCCTTGACGTGAGCATCCTGGTCGTCAAGGACACCAAGCCTCGGTCTGGGTTGAGTGCGCGACCGAAGCCAGGGATCGTGAGGCCTCCAGACCAGTCGAGCGGAGAGAAGGTCAGCTGCTGAGAGGGTGACTCTCCTGTTGCGGGGCTCAGATGGGAGAAGCAGTGTTGTAGCAGTATAGCAAAGAAGAATGGGGAAAAATGGCCAGATGTGCAAAGGTGACAGAGAGACCTGTCTACACAGACTCAAGGCTGCCTTGGCTAACAAAGGCGAAGCTACTAAATACTGTCTTGAAGGGAATTAATACTTATGTGATCAATTACTTTGTATTTTCTATTTGTATTTGATTTATATGAATTTGCATTTGTTGTTCTGTTTTGACTTTGACATTAAAGAGTTTTCTGTTCACCAATGTCAGAAAAGCCAAATTAAATCTACTGTGATTCAATGTCGTATATCAGCTTCCAGTGAGGATAATAATTTTTTATAGGCACTGGGTGTTCCATAAATTTTTAAGATGTTAATGAGGTAATTTGATTTTCTAAAATCTTTAATATTTGCTATGTAAACCTATGCACCACTAATTTTTGTATGTGCTGTGATTCATTTCTGTTTGCAGAAACTGGCTGCAACTTTTGCCTCAACTGAGTTTCTTTTTTCACTCTCACACTTGTATACATTTTCTTTAGGTCTTTCCAGCTTATTTTATAGTAGGTCTCCATCCCAGTGTGTTACAAATCTGTGCACAGTAAGTGATTTATTACACACTAAATTTTATGAAAGTCGTTTGACTCTTTTACTTATGTGATAGAAACACAAGCTCAGAAACCAAAAGACACATAGCATAGTCATCAGATGTTTTCATGATGCACTTACTAAGTAAATGAACAATACATTTTAAAGTGAAACTCCACTGTTCTTTTTTTTAGAATTGAAAATGCACCATAAACATTTGTAAAATTTGGACTAAATACAGAAATTAAGCCTTTGCACTGTGCATATTTCTTTTCCCACACTGTTTAATAATGCCATATTACTGGATTGGAAGCTGTGTAGTAAACTGCAAACCTGTTATAATTGGAGTTTTTATAATTGGTACATTTTTATAGGATTTTCTTAAGTTTTTTGAGCAAAGTATATATGTATTTTTTTATCAGAAGAATTCAATTCTGGCCTTATTTCTACCTAGAAAGGTTCTAGAAAAGTTTTACTCCTCTGCCACAAAGCCATTTTGTTTAGGTATGGGTGCTGCCATTTTGAGAATTTCAATTGCATTATTAGTTGCTTTAGCAATCTGCCTAGAAAGCTCCAAGTATGTGTGGTATCATCACAGTCACAGTAGAAAGGTTGTCCATGCATTTCTGGATTATGTGGGATTAGGATAAAACAGTGTTAGTGAATGATTTGATCTGAAAAAAAAATCTCCTGGTTAATGAACTTGCTTTTGCCGTTAAGTTCCTTGATTTTTGATTATAGTTTTGAACTTGATAACAGATCAGTTTGTCTCTGGTAACGACTTCAACTTGACATTTTTTACTATGTGTTATCGTCTGATCCTTTTAAGTAAAAAAAAAAAAAAAAATTCTCACTGTCTGTACAAAGCCAACATCAGTTTGAACATTCTATGAGCCCTTCCTTTTCTCTTTCTTTGTTCCTTTGTATATCCAGTTCATTTTATTTTGCTATTATTTTTACTTTTTAAATGAAGCATGCATACATTGTTTTACCCTAATAAATATACATAAGATCATGGTTTGACTTCATCCCAGGTTATCCCTTTTTCTTCTAGAACGGCAGTATCACACGACATGGATTTACTTGGAAACAGGCTTATGTTGACTTTCAGAAATCACTTGCTTAGTTTGTCTACTGAAGAAAACCCACTCATAAAGCATTAAGCTTAACAGAGCATAAATGTTTTTCAATTATTTTTTAATACCTCAAGTGTATTCATAAAATTTATTTTATATAACAAATTCAAAACAAATGAATAAAATAACATCTGTTTTGTCTTTACAATTACATGTCATTACTGCACTCGGGGTGCTTATAAAAATAGGAAATAATTCTCAGATCATCCCTCCAGTTACACTGCTATGTTGGACAGTCACACATTTACACCACCCCAGTGCATTTTAATAAATGTCATACACTCATAACAAGAAATCAGTCCTAATAAAAGATTATCATCCTGCAGTCAGCTTGAAAGTGAAAGATGGTTAACTTCTGATGAAGTATGTGTTTCAGACAGACACTGTGAAAACAGCGTGACTTGATAAACATTTTTACATTTAAGTGTGGGCGGCATGGTGGCACAGTGGAAGCACTGCTGTCTTGCAGTAAGTAGACCAAGCTTTGTGTCCCAGGGTCCTCCCTGCCTGGAGTTTGCCTGTTCTCACCATGCCTATGTGGATTTCCTCCAGTTACTCCAGTTCCCTCCCACAGTAGCCAGGACATGCAGGTTAGGTGCATTGGCAATCCTAAATTGGCCATAGTGTGTGGTTGGGATGTGTGTTTGTGTCTTTGTCTGTTCACCCTGCGATGGACTGACACCCTGTCCAGGGGTTGTTCCTGCCTTGTGTCCTATGTTAGCAGAGATAGGTTCCAGCTGAACCCCACAACCCTGTTCAAGACTAAGAGGGTTAAAAAATGACTGACTTTTATATGCAGATATGCATATATGCATATGAAGATGATATGGTACTGTATATATCAGACCCACAAAATACTGTGCCTGCAGTCCTAACAGCACTAATAGAATTCCAAAAGATTTCTGGTCTCAGAATTAATTTGACTAAAAGTGTGCTCTTTCCAGTGAATTCTCAAGCACACAATATTAGATTGGACACCTTCCCTTTTATCATTGCAGATCAGTTCAAATATCTAGGGGTAAACATCTCAAGTAAACATAAAGCTTTTTATCAATAAAATTTCGCTGTCTGTATGGAAAAAATCAAGCAAGACTTGCATAGATGGTCAACCCTTCATCTCACTCTAGGTGGAAGAATTAATGTTGTTAAGATGAATATCCTCCCTAAGCTTCTCTTTTTATTTCAAAATATTCCAATATACATCAATAAATCGTTCTTTAAGAAACACAACCATCACCACATTTATCTGGATTTCAAAACATCCACGTATCCAAAGAGCGACCCTACAAAGGCCAAAGGCAGAAGGTGGCATGGTTCTACCTAACTTTCAATTTCACTACTGGGCAGCAAACATACAACATATAAAAACCTGGACATTGACACAAATAGATGAACATATGCAGGCTTGGTCTGCAATAGAAATAGAATCCTGCAGTTCATCTTTATATTCCTTGCTTTGCGCCCCAATAAATGCAAATTATCGCCAATATACTAATAACCCAATTGTGCTTCACTCACTCAGAATTTGGAACCAATGTAGGAAACATTTTAAAATGGAGAATCTTTTATCAGTGGCACCACTGCATGAGAACCACCTTTTTCAACCCTCGCAAACATATACAGTTTTTAATATCTGGAAAACATTTGGGATTAAATCACTTAGAGAGCTGTACATAGACATGTCTTTGCATCCTATGAACAATTACATTCTAAATTTAATTTTCCAGCAACACATTTCTTTCACTATCTTCAAATTAGAAACTTTGTTAAACAGAACCTGCCCGATTTCCCTCATCTCCCACCTCTCTCTATGCTGGAAAAAATACTCATCAGTTTCAAGGACTTAGACAGCATCTCTGCAATATATAAAACCATTTTACAGTCCCTCCCTTTCAAAGATCCAAGAGGACAATGGGAAAAGGATCTCTCCCTCAACATATCAGAAAAGGAGTGGAAGGTAGCAATGCAGAGAATTCACTTGAGCTCCATATGTGCAAAGCATACCATTATTCAACTAAAAATTATATATCGAGCACATCTGTCTCGCTTGAAATTGTCCAAAATTTTTCCAGGGCAAGATCCAACCTGCGAATGCTGCAATCAAGTTCCAGCCTCACTGGGTCACATGTTTTGGGCCTGCACCAAATTAACATCATTTTGGACAAAGATTTTTAAATCCCTTTCAGACAGCCTTGGAGTCACAATCCCTCCTACATCCACTGACAGCTGTGTTTGGTGTACTTCCAGATGGGCTTAAAGTTGAGAAGGACAAACAAACTGTAATTGCCTTTACTGCACTATTGGCACACAGACTTATCTTGCTCAACTGGAAGAATCCTAACTCTCCCCTTTTAAGTCAATGGGTAACTGATGTTATATATTATTTGAAATTGGAAAAAATAAAATTCTCGCTTAGAGGATCTGTGCAGAAATTTTTCCAAACCTGGCAGGATCTAATCAATAACATTTTAGAATAAGCTTTTAAAGCACTGAGGAAGCAGATTTTCTCTCTATTCTTTTTTTTTTCTTTTTCTTCTCCATTTATCTATATTCACTTATTAATTTATCTATTTGGGGGTTGATTTGTTTTCAATCCTGTTCTTGTAAAATTGATGTATTTGTATGGAATGTTATGTGATTATCAATAAAAAATTTAAAAAGAAAATGACTGACTGACTTTAAAGTGTCAATGAGATGGAAGAGTTTAAAAGAAATGCATACACTGTTGAAACTCTAAGTAATTAAAATCTTTACTCTGAATGTTTTAACTATGCAAAGTAAAATAAAGAATATTTATAATACATTAATTATTCTTCAGTTTCTGGAGCCAAGGTCTTTAACTAATTGTAGTTCACATGTTTTAAACATTCATTTTTAAAAGAAGTAACTAACGTAAAGTTAAAACATCTGTTAAAGGATTATGGATAAATTGTTGGCTGCTTTGGACCATGACATGGAGAAGTTGTAAGGGTTTTGCAAACACATTACAGTGACAGAGAAATAGCAAATCACTATACTGGATGGATAATACCATAATGCCGTAATCTTGTTTTAGCTTACAACAAATGCTGAGTACACATTTGTCCGCTCTATGCTTACAGAGTGACACTTAAATAAGCCCTTTCCTCTTTCTATAATTTCTAGACTTTTTGCCTTTTTTTCTTTACTGTTAAGAGTTACCTCAACAGCATGAGAAGTGAGTTTCTGTATGAGTAGCTTGTGTGCACAAGTCTCCGCCAGCGTTTCTTTAATTTGTATTGAGAATCCATTTTGCTATTAGAAGTGTCTGTCAGACTAGTGAAAAAGGAAAATATTAAAAAATATGCAGGTTGACATGAACTCTCTCAAATTAAATTTAAAATGGTAAACTAATCCATAATTGAAGTCACACAGAATTTTTCTATGCTTTAACACAGACACGTTCAGAAATTCACCAGTCCTTTTCAATGTGAAGTTTTGAAATATCCTTGAAGAATAACTGTATTAAATTTCAGCAAAATCACCCCCCTGGGAGCTGAGTTGTTTCATATAGAAAGACAGACAGACAGAAGGTCAGACATGGACAATCACAGTACGTGCTCCTTACTGCTGTATGCAAACACACCTAGAAAATGAGTAACCAGTAATTTTGTTAAGTAAGCAGTTAAGTTTTTTTGTTTTTTGTAAGTAAAGCATGAAAACACAAGCATACTGAGACAGTGATGTATAGTATATTTTTCTTTTTATGAGTGCAGAATAACCAATCAAATTGTATTTCTTGACTGGTGTGCTTACATGTTCATATTCTGAACGTTTGATTCCAGTGTTAAAGGTTTTTTTTTTAATGGTAGAACATTTTATTATAAATGAATACACGCATATTTGTTGTAGTCATGTCACAATTCTGCCTTTCTCATTACCTTTTGAATAGATATCAGAGTTCTTTTGGCCATACTACAATTTTCAGTACTATTGAAACCTCACTGATCATTCTCTAATTTAGATGTGTGTGTTGAATGTCTGACTATATGAGAAATTAGAAACTAATTTACAAGTAGGACCTGGGAGAGAGTTTTTCCAGGACAAATTCCGTGGCTTGGCTAGTCCATCAACTGATTCTGATAACAAGCTGTCACAAGAACAACACAAAGTCATCATAAAGGTTTGGGACAGCCACCCATATATTGTTCTTTGGCTGCAAAATGGTTAGAGTTTGAACAGAGATGTTCACAGACACAAGTCCAAAACAGAACTGAATGACTCAGTTAAGATGGCGGCTTTATATGTCGAGCAAAGGAAGTGACGTCATTAATGGTGGCCGAAACTGGAAGTGGTGTCATCAGTGGAGGCGGAATCAGAAGTGATGTCATCAGTGGTGCCAGAACCCTGCGGGATTTCCCATGGACGGTCTGCAGGAGATTGAGAGAGACAGTCTGCGCACCCCACCGCCCCTGGTCTGGCATGGAATTACAATCATTTAGGCCCTTTAGCTGTCTCCCAATCGCATGTGTGTGACAAAGCTGACAGTGGACTCAACTTTCTTTATGTTCTGTGTAATTTTAATTCTGTGGATGAAAGTGTACATTCAAGGAAGATGATATGTGTCTGAAATCAGTACCATTGAGTATTTTAAAATAAATTAGTTTTTTAGATTGGTGTCTGAATGTAATAGCCGTGACCTGAAATATTTTTAACAGTCAATTAGGAAGTGCAGAGCCAATGTTGTAAAGATACTCAAAAATGCCATTTTATATTGATAGAAAGAACTTTGTTTGTCCTGAAGGTAACTTTAGATTTTTACAGAAGCTGAAGAAATATAACAAAAACAACTACAACAGGCCCTTCAAACAAACACAAGAGTTACAAAAAAGAGGAAGTTTTTCAAGTCAAGTCAACTTTATTTATAAAGCACATTTGAAAACAACAGAAGTCGACCAAAGTGCAGTACAGTTTCCATAAATACGCTAATACATGTATATAAATAAATTCACGAAAAATAAATGCACACATACAAGTTTAAAAAGCTAAGGTAAAAAGTGAGACTTAAAAGTGACCAAAATTGCTGCCCTAATATAAAAAGGTAGACTATTCCTAAGTTTAGAGGCAGCTACTGCAAAACCACAGTCCCATCCAAGCTTAAGTCTAGATCTTGGCACAACCAATAACTTCTGGTCAGAGGACCCCAGTGGTCGTGAAGGAGAGTATGGGTGCAAGAAGTCAATATGATAGAAGGGGGCTAAACCATTCAGGGACTTAAAGACCAACAATAAAATTTTGAACTCAGTCCTGTAACAAATAGGAAGCCAGTGAAGAGAAGCTAAGATTGATGTGATGTGATTCTGTATTCATGTGCCTGTTAGAAGCCTGGCAGCAGTGTTCTGGAGTAGATGAAGACAAGCAAGGGATGACTGATTAACTCAAATGTTCTGTATAATGAGTTGCATTAGTCAATCCGAGAAGAAACAAATGCACTTTGGACTACTTTTTGTATGAAAATGTGCTATATAAATAAATGTTGTTGTTGTTTAGTGTTTCAAAACCATGTACAGAAACAAAGGGCTTGACCTTAGTCAATACCCTGAGCTGACAGAAACAGGATTTAACGATGGAGTTAATTTTTTTTATCAAATTTGAGAACATTATCAAAAATCACACCAAGATTTTTTGTGAAGGGTTTACAGTAAGTTGTCAAAGGGTCCTGCGGTTGGTTGGTACCCTGCCCAGGATTGGTTCCTGCCTTGTGCCCTGTGTTGGCTGGGATTGGCTCCAGCAGACCCCCGTGACCCTGTGTTCGGATTCAGCGGGTTGGAAGATGGATGGATGGATGTCAAAGGGTCAAGATTAATTTTTGGAGCACAAGTAAAATCAGAAGGTCCAAAACACACAATTTCTGTTTTTTGTCATTTAGATTAAGAAAATTTAGCGACATCCATGTGTTAATGTCTTCCAGACATTCCAATAAAGGTTTAAGAGATTTGTTTTGATCTGTTTCCATGGAAAATATATTTATCTATGTAGCAATTGAAAGAAATATTGTATTTTTTTTAAAATGAATCCTTAGGGCAACATGTACAGTGAAAAAAGAATAGGCTGTAGAATAGATCCTTAAGGGTCCCACAGGTGATAGGGGCCGAGGATGAGGAGAAATTTCCTGGGCTGACTGAAAAGCTTCTGGCTGTGAGGTATGACTTGAACCATTTCAAAGCAGTACCTTGTATACCCATATGCTGCTGATAAGATAAATGATAAGGATGTCATAATAATAATAATAATAATAATAATAATAGGTTACATGTATTGAGGTCGCTTTACATACAGAGTTAAAAAAAATGTCATGGTCTACTGTATTAAATGCTGCAGTTAGATCTAAAAGCAGCAAGACAACAGTATCCCCAGAGTCTCTTATTAATAAGAGATAATTTAGAATCCTTAAAAGTGCAGACTCTGTGCTGTAATATGTATTAAAACTAGACTGACATACTACAAAAATGCCACTTCTGACTTAGCTAATGATAAGAGAGCAGTCACAGTGAGACATTAGGCGTGTTGCTGTCGTTGTAAAGGAGCCCCACTAGCGTTTCCTGGCACACTTCTGTTTAATATTCCGTTGGCTGAAAGTACAAAGTGTTAGCGTGTCAGAGAGGAGATGTACAGCATTGTTCTTAATAGCACTCAGTTTAGTTTTATTTCTGTCCTTCTTTTCTAGTTGCAGGGGGTCCAGAGTGTGTCCCATAACTGGGCCTTACCTTTTAATTAACTTGTGGATTCAGTGGGCCTCTGTTTTAGTAATGTTAGCAGCTCAACAGTCCACAGAGTGGAAAACCGAACTGGCCATCATAGAGTTGTAGAAGATGTGAAGAATGTCATCACCCACATTAAAGTAAGACAGTCTGCTCTGCTCTTTGTGTCACTAGACCAGCCTATTATCCAGGACACGATATTCATTCACATGTGTATTCCTGAGGTTACCACTTATTAGGGATTGCTGGATGATATTGAAAGCACTACAGAAATCAAAAAACATAATCCTCTCAGTGTTGCCAACTTTGCCCAGGATAGAAACAAGCCTAATGGAGCACATAGACAGATGCATCTTTGTCCAAGACGCAAACTGCAGTGGGTCCAAGTGGTTTTTTGCAAAAGATAGATAGATAGATAGATAGATAGATAGATACTTTATTAATCCCAAGGGGAAATTCACATACTCCAGAAGCATACTGATAAAGAGACAATATTAAATTAAAGAGTGATAAAAAAAGCAGGAAAAACAGACAATAACTTTGTATAATGTTAACGTTTACCCCCCGGGTGGAATTGAAGAGTCACATGGTGTGGGGGAGGAACGATCTCCTCAGTCTGTCAGTGGAGCAGGACACTGACAGCAGTCTGTCACTGAAGCTGCTCCTCTGTCTGGAGATGATACTGTTTAGTGGATGCAGTGGATTCTCCATGATTGACAGGAGCCTGTTCAGTGCCCTTTGCTCTGCCACAGATGTCAAACTGTCCAGCTCCATGCCTACAATAGAGCCTGCCTTCCTCACCAGTTTGTCCAGTCGTGAGGCATCCCTCTTCTTTATGTTGCCTCCCCAGCACACCACCGCGTAGAAGGGGGTGCTCGCCACAACCGTCTGATAGAACATCTGCAGCATCTTATTGCAGATGTTGAAGGATGCCAGTCTTCTAAGGAAGTATAGTCGGCTCCTCTCTTGCACAGAGCATCAGTATTGGCAGTCCAGTCCAATTTATCATCCAGCTGCACTCCCAGGTATTTATAGGTCTGCACCCTCTGCACACAGTCACCTCTGATGATCACGGGGTCCAGGAGGGGCCTGGGTCTCCTAAAATCCACTACCAGCTCCTTGATTTTGTTGGTGTTCAGGTGTAGGTGGTTTGAGTGGCACAATTTAACAAAGTCCTTGATTAGGTTCCTATACTCCTCCTCCTGCCCACTCCTGATGCAGCCCACGATAGCAGTGTTGTCAGCAAACTTTTGCACGTGGCAGGACTCTGAGTTATATTGGAAGTCCGATGTATATAGGCTGAACAGGACCGGAGAAAGTACAGTCCCCTTCTATACTAGGATGTGATACCTTTGGGACTGGGGTGATGCAAGATGTTTTCCAAAGCCTCGGGACTCTCCCCTGTTCCAGGCTCAGGTTGAAGATGCTCTGTAGAGGACTTCCCAGCTCCAACGCACAGGCCTTCAGCAGTCATGGCGATGCTCCATCTGGACCCACTGCTTTGCTGGCACGAAGTCTCCTCAGCTCTCTGCTTACCTGGGCTGCTGTAATTATGGGTGGGGGGAAACTCTCTCCTATGCTGGTGTCAGCAGAAGGATGGGTGGAGGGTGCAGTACTCCGAGGTGAGAGTGGGTTAGGGTGGTCAAACCTGTTAAAGAAGTTGTTCATCTGGTTTGCTCTCTCTACGTCTCTCTCGATGGTGGCACCCCGCTTCGAGCTGCAGCCAGTGATGATCTTCATCCCATCCCACACTTCCTTCATGCTGTTATTCTGCAACTTCTGCCCCAGCTTTCTCCTGTACTGCTCCTTCGCCTCCCTGAGCTGGACTCGGAGTTCCTTCTGCACGCGGATGAGCTCATGCTGATCACCGCCTTTAAAAGCCCTTTTGTTCTGGTTCAAAAGGCCCTTGATGTCACTTGTAAAACATGGCTTGTTGTTAGCATAGCAGCATACTGTTCTTACTGGAACTACAATGTCCATATAGAAGTTGATGTTGTCAGTAGTGCAATCAACAACCTCCTCAATGTTCTTACTATATGATCCCTGCAGGATTCCTGTAGTCCAAAACCTGGCTCTAGAAGGTCATAGTGATGTCAGACATAATGTTGTAAAGTATTACTTTACAATTAACATAGGTCAGGTACCTCAGTTTGAGGGTGTTACTGATACTTCATTGTATTAAGGTTAATTAAGTAGACATTCTCAACATCACAAAAATGAGGCAGACCTAAAAACTAATAAGGCATATTAGAGTAAGTGATATAAATATTTATTGAATTTAAATAGCACTCAATTGAGATTTACAGGCATACATTATTGGTGGACTTGTGGCCCCTACCTGAACACTTCGCTGCAGTTTAGAAGAGGTGGGACTGAAGGAGGAAAATTAACCTCTAGAAATCAGGCAACAGTGGTGCTAAAAATCAGCCCCAATTGCAAGGTTCAAATCACAGTTATGTCTAATAAGGTGGCCCTGAAACATGTCGTAAGGCAAAGAAACACTATCAAAAGTATAAATATATGTGAAAATGAGAAAGCATTTAAGGTGGATAAAGGATTTACTGTACCATGAAAGCTAATTTATAAAAAAATATTTTTTATATAAAACTGCCAAACCTAATTGATGGCAGTTATTTTAGGTTCAAGATTATGGATACATTTAGACTGAAATTGAGATCTGTGTTTTTTTTTCTTTTCTTTAAGCTCCAACTGTAATGTTCAGTGTGATTCAAACAAACAAAACTCGCTTCATTCAAATTCAGATGGCCTCAGATTGTATTATAGGGCTGTTTGATGTGATTGATGCCATCTCTAATCTGAAATCTCCTGCTGCAATTTTATCATTAAAAGGAGTGAAAGAATTTGATTGCATAGATTAGAGCATTTTATGTTCAGCTCTTTACTGCCTGTATTTATTCTGTGAGTAATCGATTCTGCTTTTGTCTGATTTTGGCTGTAACATTTACTGTTAACTTTACAAATAGAGTTGTTTTTTTCTAATTTTACAGTTATTATACCCTCACATATATGTCACATTCTGCTCTTAAGGACCACACCCCAAATACATCAAGTAAAAGTAATATTTCCTGTAAATTATCTATAGTAAATAGACATATGTGAGAAATATATGATTTTATATTATACAGAATGATACGCAGCATTACAAGATTACACAAGTGCGAGTGCATATAAAAATGTAGTACCTTGCTAATATTTAAACATTGATTTGGCAATATTTGGTAAATGTTAAGTAAATAAGGATGGAAGAGCTGTGTTTTGTTGAATGATATTTTCTCATCAAAATTTTAGGTTTTAATACTTTATTATAAAATCTAGGAACTGACAGTATACATATGTCAATATACGGCTGCATTTAATCACTTAAATATATAAAACATGTATACTAGTGTCTGAATAATTTTATGGAAAGCATGTCATCCTTCATTTTAGAAAAAATTCTTACACTTCTGCCACAAATCTTTAGTCATCTTATAGACAGACGACATAAAGTTACATCAACACAAAAGTATGTTTAAAATGACAGCCTTACAACATCAAAAAGGCAGAGATTCATATTTCTTTGACTTGTTGCTTGCTTGCTTTCAAATGCAAATTAAACTGTTTGCTATTGGTAAAGTTTTTTCTCTTTTTATTTTAAAAAGGATATGGTGTAATTCAATATTATTAAAAAAAGTCATACGAAAATTCTAAAATCATATTTTTGGATTAAGTGAAACAATTCTGATGAACTGGAAAAGTTAACAGACAACAAATGTTAAAAGCAAATTGTTAGTATTAAAAACAATATTACTGCTTCTTCTAAAAAGAAAACAGAAAATAATGCAGAAGCCAACAAATTGAAGAGGGTTGTTACATGAGAATTGTGAGTCTACAACCTTTTTCAAGTCCAACCCAAAATTTGCAAATGAAATGACATCTTGAATTTGACTCAAACACTCCAGGGGTCTCATTTATAATGCTTGCGTATGCACAAAAATAAGCTTATAATAAATTTATGCAACTTCACACACAAACAATGTGATTTATAAAAGAAAACTTGAATGGGAAATATGTGTATATTTACAACAACTCTGACCCATGTGTATGCAACATTTCAGAAAAACTGAGAAACAACGACACCCAAGATCAAGCAGGGAAATACAGTCAAACCATCTAAATGATGACTCACGCATATAATAATTCATATCACCAAGCTGTTACTAGAATGCGTGTTGACATGACAGAAAAGATGAATATGATGTACAGACTGTATTTTAGAGGGCCAATTCTATGTATTTGAAGTGAAGAAATGTTTTGTTTTGTTTGTCAGTTTGTTTTGGCTACATGTTGTCAATTCTCAGAGAACTAACTGACAGGTCATAAATATTTCAGCCAGCTTTTACTCTTTCATGCCTGCTGTGCTGGAGGGCCTTATCTGACAGCCGAGGCACTACATCCAGTTTTTGTATGGCATGAGTGCACATACAAATAAAAAAAAAACATCTTTTTGCCAACATAAGTGAATTTTCAGTGATGTCCAGTTCTTATGATGCAATTTAATGCACTCCTATTGCAATAAGGGCCCCACGTTAGAATGAAGTTGCTTTTGTTAGCTGTGGGCAATTATATTTCATTAATGCACAAGTCATCCAAGATGGGACTGGCAAATGTTGCATCTAAGTGGCCTGGGTCAGCCCATGATTAATTTATTTTGAAGCAAAGTAGCTTTGGCAGACATGATGGTGGCTGACTTATTGGTAAGGTAACTAGCTGAACCCTCAGTGTTTCATATAGTCTGTACTATTCATTGAAACAGCAATCATGTCATGGCGTGTGACGGTTGACAGTGGCTACCCACTCAGACGATAGTCCTTGCACCTGTCCTGGACCCCTAGAACACTAATCAGAGCTGTTATAATACCACAAATGATATTTCACTCTCAGTTTCAGAGCACAGCCAGGTACTCTTGAATGCAGATGGCTCAATTTTGAACTGTCAGGAGGGAGAAGCAGCTCTACCAGCCAATGAAGTTCTGCAGTATCGTGTCTGCATATGTATGAGATTGATTAGCCTGCTCCATATTTAGATGTTTCAAGGTGGCATTAGAGGTGCCATCAAATACAAGGTTATTGTCACTTTTTATTTTATTTGAAGAAAACAACATTCCATACAATCATGTCAAACTTAATAAACCATAATTCAACTCCTGCCAGAGAAAAGGTAATTGTGTTTTGTAAAATGGTAAATTACATAGAAATGTGCATATGCTAGCTTTTATAAATGTGATTTTTTTGGTGTATGCATTTTTCCCTTTTTTGCCATGCACATATTTTTATGTTCAAACCCACACAGAGTATAAATGAGGCCCCTGAACATTACATTGTTGTTTCTAAGCCATTTCCATGTAGCTTTGGCTTAATTCTTGAGGTCACTGTCTTGTTGGAAAACAAAACTTATCCCAATGCGTGAGTTTCTTGCAGACTGCATCAGTTTTTCCTTCAGGATTTCCCTGTCTTCTGCTGTATTCATTCACCCTCTACCTTCATAACCCTTCCAGGGCCTGCCACAGAGAATCATGCCCACAGCATGGTGCTGCTGCCAGCACCATGCTTAATAGTGGAAATCATGTTTTTCTTATGCCAAACATGGTGTTTGGTTTGATGGGCAAAAAGCTCAATTTTCATCTCATCAGACTATAAAACCTTTTTCCAGCTGATTTCAGAGTCTTCCATATGTATTCTGGCAAACCCAAGCTGAGATTACATGTGTGTTATTTTTACTTTGCTGCTGTCCCATAAAGGTGTGACAAGTGAAGCACCTGGGCAACATTTGTTGTCTATACAGTTTCTCCAGTCTCAGCCACTGGAACTTATAATTCCTTCACCAGTATCTCGATGACTTTCTTCACTGGTCTTTTTCTTGCACAATCACTCAGTTTTTGTAGATGGCTAGCTCTAGGCCAGGGGTCCTCAATCACCATCGGCTGCAGGTTTTCACTTCAAACAATTTCTTAATTAGAACCCATCTGTTTATTACTAAAGCAATAAGTTTTTGGGGTTAATTTTAGTTATGTTGCCTGTTACAATTCAGAATGCTTAATTTCCTATTTTAGTTTTTAGCAGCTGCATTTAAGTTTTAATTGTTGCCTGTTTTCTTAACCACACACTTGTTAATTAAACCAATTTCAAAATGCAGGTAACCAATAAACCAGCAGTTTTCCTGCTACGTGCTTCCTTTTAAACCTGTGCATATGCACCATGAAGTGTCTATGTTAAAAAATGTTTAGAAATAAATGATATTGGAATTGGAATGAATGTTAAGTTTAAATCTGTTATGGTCCTCAAAACACATGGGTAGTGTTTTCAGAGAATAAAACTCTACAGTGCAATTAAAATTTCTCTTGGATGAATGAAAGCGCTAACAAGCCAAATAGTTAAATACCATGTTTCATTATCAGCAAGGACTGTCTTCTAATTACAAAACTACTTGGAAGGAAAACCTGCAACCACAGTGGCCCTCCAGGACTGTGATTGAGGACCCCTGCTCTAGGCAGACTTACAGCTTTGTCACTGTCTTTAGCGTTACATTTTTCTCAGAAAAACATGTAAAAAATGTTTGGCTTGAAAAACACTAAAAGTACAAAGTTCGAAGTGTAACAGGTGCAATAATGATAAAAATAATAATAATGATGAATGATAATAATAATATGAAAATAATAATAATAATAATAATGCTAATACTGTATATACTGTCAAAACATGTTTTTTGTGTGGTATATCTTTGAACAGGAAAACTCCTTAGGTGTATGGTCAGCATAACGGTTTGTCTCAACAACAATTCTTTCGATCATGTCATCATCAAGAAATAACTTCAGGTAAGTAAGTGGATCTTGGCTGTCAACGTTCAAGTTTATTCCTGGCTGCCCCACAAAATCAAAATGAGGTGGTGCTGGATTATTTGAAGCAGGGTCAACAGAAACCCAAATGCGAGCGTCACTTTCAGATTCATCAGAATCACTTTCGATTTCCCTGTCTGTTTCAATTTCACTGCTTGAAGATAGATTCACTTTGTCATCACTGCTGATGAGCGCCTCCTCAACATCACTGCTCCTATCACTGTCAAGAGTATACAGCACCTGGACTGCTGAAAACGTTTCTTACAAGATGTCATTATGAGGCTAGGAGAAGACAAATCTACACCATTGCCCGAGTAATGCTCTGGACTCTGTTAGCATTTTAACAGCCTGAGTGATGCTGAGGTCGAACACAAGGGAGGTTAATGATTGATTTGTTCTTTTCAATCACCTTTTCATAGTGTTGGATGGAATATTCATTTGTCTCCATTGTGTAGGTTGACTCACCACATGTTGGACTATGCTGATACAGTGCATTTATACTACATTCAATTGAAACTGTTTGACTACAGAGAGGTGAATGCTATTGAATTAACTGTACGACTTCTAATCCCAATTGGTGCACCAATGGTGATTTAAGTGTGTCATATTAAAGGGGGTGAAAATTTTTGAGACCATTTATTTCTGTTGTATAACAATAAAATAGGTAACCATCCAAGGGCGTGAAACCTTTTTATAAACACTGTATTTGTTCCCATGTAGTTAAACATTGCATTGTTAGGTAAAAATTCTTTGAGATATGAAGTAATTATGAGAAGTATGTACTGTATTTTCCTTTACCAATTCTCAGATTAAATAGTAAGTACAGTTGTCAATGTCAATGTCAATTTATTTATATAGCACATTTAAAACAACATAGGAATGCTGTGGCCAAAGTGCTTTACAATAATAGAATAAAAGAAAACATACAAATAACATAAATAGAAATAAAATATATGAAACATAAATAAAATAAATAGAAGTAATGTTACATAATCACAATGAGGAAACCATCAGTATTACTGAAGGACACGGAATGCAAGTGAATAGAAATGAGTCTTTAATCTTGTTTTGAACAGTTCAATTGTAGAAGACTCCTTTATATGATGAGGTAAAGAGTTCCACAGTCGAGGAGCAGCAGCTACAAATGCTCTGCCCCCCTTAGTTTTACACTTGGTACAAGGGACAACAAGAGAAAACTGACCAGAAGATCTAAGCACTCTAGATGGCTGGTGTAAAGCACACAATTCAGATAAATAGGCAGGAGCAAGCCCATGTAAAGATTTAAAAACTAGCAACAAGATTTTAAAATCAATTCGAAAACTGACAGGCAGCCAGTGTAAAGAAGCTAATATTGGAGAAACAGAATCAGACTTTCTTGCCCCAACCAGAAAGCGAGCGGCAGCATTCTGGACCAACTGTAACCTGCGTATCAGGGATTTGCTAATCCCAGAATACAGCAACTTGCAGTAATCAAGGCGAGAAAAGATAAAAGCATGAGTAGCTTTCTCAAGATTCCTAGAAGATAAAAAAGGGTTGATTTTACCTAATAGACGAAGCTGGAAAAAGCAACTCTTGACTACAGAATTAACCTGTTTCTCAAAAGAGGGGTTACTGTCAAAGATAACACCAAGATTGCGGACTTGAGGTTTGCAAAAGACAGAGAAAGAGTCCAAGACCAATTTGGGCTTTAGCTGATGGACCCACTATAAGCACCTCCATTTTATTTTGATTCAGATCAAAAAAATTATTAGCCATCTAGGATCTTAGTTCAGAAAGACAGTTGTGCAGTTGATTTATTGCAGAGTTGCAGACGGGACTATAAACCTCAGTATCATCAGCATAGCAGTGAAAAGAAATGTTAAATTTCCTAAAGATAGCTCCAATAGGGTGAAGGTATATAGAATGGATCCCTGAGGAACACCATATTTAAGAGGAGCAGTAGACGAAAAAGAGGAATTTAAAGTCACTGAAAAGTGTCTACCAGTTAGATATGACCTGAACCAGTTGAGAGCAGCCCCTTTAAGCTCAACAAGATGTTCAAGCCACAACAGCAATATCTCATGGTCAATAGTGCCAAAGGCAGCGGACTGGTCAAGAAGGACAAGAACTGCAGTGCCACCTGAGTCAGTAATAAGAGAGATGTCATTGAATACTTTCAGGAGGGCCGTCTCAACACCATGATAACGCCTAAAGCCAGATTGGTAGATCTCAAATAAATTATTGGAGTTAAGGTGATCAACCAATTGATTATAAATAATTCTTTCTAGAATTTTATCCAGAAATGGCAGTTGGGAAATTGGGAGAAAATTGGCTAAAACTCCAGGATCTAATTCTGTCTTTTTTAGACAGGGACGCACCACAGCATGTTTAAAAAATGAGGGCACAAAGCCCTCACTAATAGAATCATTGATAATGGCTAGTAAAGATAGACTCAAAACATCAAAGGCTTCCACTACGAGGCGTGGTGGTACAATATCAAGAGGGCAGAGCGCTGGTTTAAGGGTGTCAATAGTTCTTTTTAACTGTGAAAGTGAGACAAGATCAAAGGATTCTAAGACAATGCCCTGTTTAACAGTAGGAAGTTCATAGCCAGTTTGAACAATGCCACAGCGGATAGTATCAATTTTGCTGACAAAGAATGATAGAAACTGCTCACATGAATAAACAGTGCTATTTAATCCCATCACAGAATGAGGGTGAATGGCTGCATTAATAGAATTAAATAAGACCCTAGGATTCTTAGAATGATGGGATACTAAATCAGCAAAGAAATCTTGTTTAGTTTTCTTAACTGCAGCCTGGAAGTTGAATAGAGAAGTCCTAAAAATCTGTTTAGAAACAATCAGTCCATCTTTTTTCCAACGCCATTCCACAGCTCAACAGGAGCGGCGCAGCGATCGCTTTAGTTTCATTTAGCCAGGGAGCAGGTCTTCCCTTATTACAGTGTATCTTGAGTGGAGAAATTGAGTCTAAAACCATTTTACAAGAAGAATTACATTTTAAGACAGAATCATCAATACAATCATTTTGGACATGCACATCAAGACTAGAGAATAAGGTTTTAAAACTGGATATAATAGAAGAATTTAAAAAGTGAGAATAGCGTGGGGGACAGCTAGTAGTCGGGACATCAACAGTAATATTCAAATCCATCATTATAGAAAAGTGACCAGCGAAAGAAACATTGCATAAATCAACATTATTAACTGAAATATCACGTGTAAGAATGAGATCAAGGGTGTGACCAAGAGAGTGAGTTGGCGTATTAATATGCTGGATAAAATCAAATGAGTCCAATAGTGATAAAAAGTCATTAACCAAAGGTTTCGATTGACAACAAATGTGAATGTTAAAATCACCAACAATAAATACTTTGTCATGGGAGAGGTTGATATCAGCCAGGAGATCAGAGAATTCAGAAATGAAGATATCATTAATTAAAGGAGGTCTATAAACCACAGCAAACAACAAAGAAGGGGAGCTGCACACTTCAAAAAGTTGCAGTTCGAAGCTACTAAACGGACCCCTTGTAAGGCTCCGACACAAGAACATACTTTTAAAAACAGTGGCAATGCCCCCACCACGACGAGTCAGCCATGGAGAGTTTAAAAATGAATAACCTGATGGTACCAAGTTGGTAAAACATGAAGAGTCACCATGTACAATCCAGGTCTCAGTGATGAAAAAGAAATCCAGATTATTTGAGGTAATAAAGTTTTGCAGAATAAAAGTTTTATTAGACACTGATCTCATGTTCAAGAGAGCAGCCTTGATAGAGGTGGAAGAGCTCATTGCGGGATGAGCACGGGTGAGCGTGCAGAGATTAGCAATGTTTACTGCACGAGAGCTCACAGAGGAAGAGTAATGCCGCTTTGAAATGGAGAAATTAAGTCTGGTATCCAGCGCCCATGGACTAGGGATGAAGTCCTGTGCAGGAGAAGATGGGTCATAGACGACTCGCAGGCATCGGGAATCAAAGCTCTGGGACTCAGTTATGTGAAAAAGTATTGTAAGACTATTCTCTTTTAATTATGTTGCATGAAATATCAGGACATAACTAATAATCATCTAGTCTTCAACAACATCTAAAATTAGATAAATCTAACAAGCAATACCTTACATATTTTGTTATTACATAGGAATTTTTTTATTACAAGAAAAATCCAAATGTGAAAAATATGAAAAATGGCTTGCTTCTCATCAATTTTCAAATGGTTATAAAGCCATTTACAAAAAATATACAAATAGAGAACTTTCAGTACAGTTTACCAATATATCAAATTCTGAGCTTCACAGCCTTTATTCAAAAAATCAGATAGTATAATGCTTCCAGAAATTGTAGCCACAATAAAAGCTATATTCAACGATCTACAGGTCTCTGTCAACATTCTAGCTCTTCAAACCTGTACTATCATAAAAAAACTAAACAAAAATAGTGTTCATGAAGGGATAAATAATTGTATATATTCACATAATTCTCAGAATTAAATAGGAGAAATTATATTTCATGCCTAAATATTGTCATTCCTACATGCTATATGCCTGGTAGCAGCTGGGCAGCCTTCAGCTATTTTTGTAGATAGAAAATGCTACTCAATCCATTAGTTTCCACATTTGCTTTATGTATTTTGCCTTTATGGAGTTTAAGAAAAGGGCACACTGTTGCATATCCTTAATGAAGAATGCCAGGATATATTTTAAAATGATCCTGTGTAAGCTGTTGAAGAATCTGTGCAAGCTGCCAAAAATAAAATCTGTTTTTGTTGTTGAGTCACTGTCAACAAGAATAATTTTTCTTCTCAGCTACAATATATAGAAACATACTAATAAACTGTATACATAAATGGGTTATCAGACAAGGCTTAATAGTTTAATTATTAAGGTTATTCTAGGTTATTCAAATGCAAAGCCTTCCAGTTTCAAGAATTTGATACAGTAATCCCTCGCTACTTCGCGGTTCACTTTTTGCGGATTCACGACTTCGCGGGTTTTTAAATACAAGTGATTGCCTACCTATCGCGGAAGTTATGTTCCAGACCCATCAGCAACAGGAGAAAATCCGCGATATAGAAAGACCATATAAATAAACATTTTTATAGTTTAAGCCTTAAAATACCCATCCCACATGCTTTAAACACATGTAAACTTATAAAACACACTTTGTTAACACATATGATATGTGGATGTCGGGCTAAGGATATGAGTAACATCTCACTATTATAAAACATTTTAACTTCACGCAAGACAAGACAATGAGACAAGAAAATTGGTGATGTACAGGCTTTTAAATTATTGACAGGCAGAGCGACAAGCAGTACAAAGCCAGCACAAAGTCCACTTCTCCTTAGCGTTCATTCAGCTCCCCACCCCCTTGACAATGCGAAGTGGCAGGAGCGTACTGCGCCTCCGGGGAGGGGGAGGTTTGAGCGAACGTGCGTTCAGCCCTCACACACCCACTCCTCCTCCTTCTTCCTAACGCGCACAGCGACAAGCAGGCATTTTGGCAGAAGCAGCACAAAGTCCATTTCTGCTCAGCGTGAGTTCAGCTGCCCCCCCCTTCACAAAGCGAGTGCAGACTCATCGACGTCTGATCGCTGCGTGCAGTGTGCAGTGTTAGTCTGCAGTGTTTTAAGAATGTAGAAAGTGTTTAAGAGCATAGGAAGTGTTTATAAGAGTGTGGGAAGGGTTTATAAAGCCTTAAAATATGTATAAATAATAAAATAAATATAGGTCACTACTTCGCGGATTTTCACTTATTGCGGGGGGCTCTGGAACGTAACCCCCGCGATAGGTGAGGGATTACTGTACTGTGTCACAAGTCATATGATCTTAAAAAGTTACCTTGCAACATTTTTAATGTTGGTTTGTAAGCACTGGTCATGGATTAGTCTTCAAAAATTTTCCAAATTCCAGAATATCTTTCTACATTTTAGAAGTTGAAATATTGTGACACAACTCCTAGCAAACACCCATTCACCTATGATGCTCCTAATCTCTGGAACTCACTTCCTTAGGCCTGTTTGTTCAATTACTGCCTTAATACCAACCATTTCAATGTTTTATAATGTTGTCCCTAAACTTCAACATTCTTTGTTGTTCAATGAGTAGAGCTATTTTCTGTGTGGTATATTGCACTAACCTATCCTGTTATTTTTGAAAGATATACCCATAATTTATTAATTTATCCTGTCCTGTCCTTTTACAGTACTTTGTTATTTAATGGGCACCTTTCTTTGTAGTTTTATATTACAGATGATTTTCTTTTTATGGCTAATTTTATTACCAACTGTTTAGGATTTGTCCCATTTACTTCTAAGTTCCATCTGTCAGTCGGTCATGCATTTATTGAATATCTTGTGCCTTATGGATAGGGGAGGAGGCCTAATATGGATTTAGATTTCTAGCCTTCATCGCTGCATGACCTTGAAGTAAATTAACAGTTCAGTGATTCAGATGTGAAACTATGCATTTATTTCTTTATTGTGGTGGAATTATTTTCTGGTGGAATTATTTGATATAGGGTCATGCTAAAAGACAGACTGAATAGATTAATTTTTGGAAAAGAATCAGTATAAGAAAATAAACCTATGGCAAAGGAACATTCCACTTAATCAAAGTCTATATAAATCCTAGAAAATCATTTCTGACTGAAAAATAAGTTGCAGTGTAAAAGTACAAGTACCTTGGATCTTGAAGGAGGCTGTTATATATGTTGGCAGTAGTGGGGGCTGCAAATTGACCTCAAAGATGCAGCTAGTTTAATATAATTTTGATTTTCTATTCCATCACCAAGTATCCCAATTAATGCATGTCAGTGTAGCATTCCTTTCTAAAATAAATGGTACATGTTCCTAACCCTACCCTAACCTTAATGATTTGCAGTGTTTGACATGACCTGGTTCTGCAACACAGTTGTGATTTTTTTTTCTTCAAACACCAGTGAGAAGGTAAAAGTATTCAATTACATTTATGTCAAAGTTGCCAACGATGCCTCTTGTAAGAGTTCATGCATGGCACTGGCAACGCTAAAATGCAAGTAAAACAAGGGCAGAAACCAGATATGATTAAAAAAAATAAAGAAAATTAACCTAACATGCACCTGACCCTTTCCTAATTCCTAGGACACTGACTTACCCTGTAACAAGCTAGACATTAAGGACTAGCATCCTCTATGAGGACCCCACATGAGTTGTATGCAGGGAAGAACTTCTCAACCTTGAAAGGCTATGTGCTAACTTAACATCTTTCAGAAAATTTACTGGGGGCTGTATTAAGAATACTTTTTTAAGATGGTCACTATATCATAACATATTTTAAAATAAAAAAGCAGAAGTGTTTAGAAGCAATATCACTATTTGTCTAATTTCCCACTCACTCATATGCAGAATACTGGCATTTCCTTAAGGCTTCAATTTGCCAAAGATGCACAGCACAGGATGTCTATAAAACAATGCGTATTTCAACAACTTTCTTTATAAACCATGATCACAGCTCAATAGCCAGCATTTTGACTGAGCTGACCAGACAGTACCTTTCCAGTGTGTTAGAGATGGTGTCTTGGATTGTGCAGGAAATGTAGATAATGTACATAAATCAGAGTTTAGGTTCTTGGCAGCAGAAGGTCTGGAAAAAAGTGTCTTTTGAAAGAATCTGTAAAGTATTAAATTTACATTCAGTGGAATGAGGAAAAGACAGAATGTTAAAATGAGAATACAATTAGAGATGATAATTGATACTTGCCACCCTTTTGGGCTAATATTTAAAGATAACTTCTTGTTCTAAGTGCCAGTATATGCTGCACAATCATACTAATTGGGACTTCTGTTTCTTCTAAAGATCCTATTTTTTCTTCTGAGATGAGCATCATGTCCTATCATTACATCATCCTCAAATTTAACAATCTACTCAATATAAAGGAAAAACACTCCACATGGTAGACTTCCAATAGGAGGAGGAACTATAAGTCTTTTTCTTTTACTTTTATCTCAGCCTCTTAATCCACAAAAAAATGATTAATCCATTATTTTTAGGAATGCCTTTGTCAGGATACTCAGTACATATATACAGTAAGAAAAAATTAATAAAGCACTGATACATGTTTAATAAAAATATGAGTTCTGTAGCTTCAGAAATTAAGTCTATAAATTATTCAAGCATGTGCAGTATAAGAAGAAATAAAGTGAAATATTGACAGAACCACTAAAAACTTTATAACTGTATATTTAAGTCAATGGAGTATACAGAAACATGCAGCTAAAATAAGCACTAATATTGTTTCATATGATATAGTAGCATAGGCTTTATACCACAAATTACAAAAAAGGAATACATAGATTTTTTTAACTGTTTATTTTTGTCTTATTTAGGAACATTCAGATGTAATTTTTAAGTCTTTCTTAAATGCAGAGAACAGATTTTAAGCACTAATATTGTTTCATATGATATAGTAGCATAGGCTTTATACCACAAATTACAAAAAAGGAATAAACAGATTTTTTTAACTGTTTATTTTTGTCTTATTTAGGAACATTCAGATGTAATTTTTAAGTCTTTTTTAAACGTAGAGAACAGATTTTAAATAAGAAAAATGCAATTTCTAAATGTACCTTAAACTATATTAAGTAACGCTTTTCATTATAACAGCAGCACTAAAAATACATTTTATATAAAGAAATAACATGCTCATTGATCCAATGTTTTAGATTCAAGTCAACCATTGCATGGTTTTCAAAAAGTGCTGTATATTCTGAGTTAAATACTGTAAAATACTGTAAGGAGCTGCTTAACTGCTATAATGATGCCAAAGGCATAAATGGCAATATGATAAAAGGATTAGGATCAACTAGTGCCATAAGATGGGAAATAAAAACACACATTGGTTGTTGGAGATTTTCTTTAAAAGTGAATGAAAAGTAGGATCAAGAGGTGGAAAGCTGTGTCCTTGCACAGGATGCTATTTTATCATGGAAAGGTTTTAGGGTGACCCTGTCCTAAAACACAGAATTCTTTTATTCTTACAACCAAATTTCTTGTTATGTAGAGTTACACATATATCCTTGTTCTCTTATGATGGTACTCACCCAACCTGGAAGGAGACAAATCCCATTCTTTCAACTTGACCTATGGACCAACTTCACCCAGAATTAACTACCAGTTTACTTTACTTCTTCTGATAGAGCATGTCTCCTCCTTTTCTCTATACCCAAGACTGCAAAACAGAGCAAATTACTAATTCAGTTATTTTAGACTTTAACATACTTCAATATTCCTAATGTGCAATTAGCAGAAGACAAAACAAATGGATGTGGCAAATCACCAATACAGCCGGGATATTTCAGCAGCAGTCATAGATAATGCTGGCAGACACATTCAGAGTGTTTGCCGTTCAGTCTCTAAAGGTTACAATGTTGTGTCTCATGGCATGGGATCTTCTTGTTGGCCATGTTCTTCCTCCTTCCCTTGTTTTAGCTTCACAACTCTTCTAGCCCATTACTGTCCAAAGTCAATTTTACAGACCACATTAGTACAGGCATGCCCATGTCTGTTTTTTGGTATTATACTGTCACTCATTCATTTGAGACATGCAAGTAAGCTTCTCATTGTGCTGCCTATAAATAACTGTAAATTTGAAGTCAATTGATAACCCACTTTGATCGGATATGTGAACCAGTTTAAATCTACACAAGTTAGAGGTACACCTTGAGCATTCTACTAGCTGGTCAGTTGTGATATTGCAATTCCTCTCAATTACTGTGCCTTACTCACAGAGCCAGTTGTTGGAGTGCAAAATGTTACAGCGATGATTACAAACAGAGCAGTAGGCTATTCATCAACATTCAATATTTTATTTATTTATTTATTTTGCAGGCAAACTAATTGAAATTAGTGTATAGCTAAGTCACATTAAATAAAAAGTTAATTTTTTTTTCCTGTGATATATACATGTACATTCAACGGCCACTTTATTAGGTACACCTGTTATTATTATTAATATTTAATCAGACAATCACATGGTATCAACTCACTGCGTTTAGGCATGTAGACATTGTCAAGACGAGCTTCTGAATTTTAAACTGAGCATCAGAATGGGGATGAAAGGTGATTTAAGTGACTTTGAACGAGGCATGATTGTGTGTGTGTGTGTGTATAGGGAACAGTTTAAGGGCTCTGATGATGGAAGTTCTCTGCCTGCATCAAGGATTGGCACTCTGTGATATACTGTATACCTTTTCTTTTCTTCCCTTTGTAGACCGGAAGATTGATGGCTTCCCCCCACTGATGTCACTTCTGGTGGCAGTCCGCCTAGATCCACCTCTTCCTACCAAAAAACATAAGTGGAAGAACCACCATCTTTGGCCATCAGAACCAGACTTTCATCTGAAAAGATGTATTTTCAATGCCTGTTACTCGCATTTTTTTTCTTATGTGATATTCCAGTTTTCCTACAGCTGCCCCAACACTTCTTACTGTTGCTGCTTTGTTTATTACTATATAAACTGCTGAAAAAAATTTAAGGAACACTTTGAAAACACATCAGATCTCAATGGGAAAAAAATCATGCTGAATATCTATACTGATATGGACTGGGTAATGTGTTAGGAACGAAAGGCTGCCATATTGTTTGATGGAAATGAAAATTATCAAACTATAGAGGGCTGAATTCAAAGACACCCCAAAAATCAAAGTGAAAAAATGATGCAGCAGGCTAGTCCATTTTGCTGAAATTTCATTGCTGCAACTCCAAATCGTACTCAGTAGTTTATATGATTGTATTGTATGCATGTCTGACAACGTCGGGTCATGCTCCTAATGAGATGACGGATGGTGTCCTGGGGGATCTCCTCCCAGATCTGGACCAGGGTATCACTGAGCTCCTGGACAGTCTGAGGTGCAACCTGGTGGTGTTGGATGGACCGAAACATAATGTCCCAGAGGTGTTCTATTGAATTTAGGTCAGGCGAATGTGGGTGCCAGTCAATGGTATCAATTCCTTCATCCTTCATCCTTCAGGAATTGCCTGCATACTCTCACCACATGAGGCCGAGCATTGTTGTGCACCAGGAGGAACCCCTGCACCAGCACAGGGTCCAAGGATTTCATCCTAATACTTAATGGCAGTCAAGGTGCCATTATTCTCTATGACTGATCGTCTGCTAAATCCAGGTCACTCAATGGAATGTCTCCAAAAAACTTCCAGTGAAACTTGTGAGGCTTTTGCTGTATTTTTTAATCAAAAATTAATGATATTAGAAATAATATACTACATCTCCCCAATACTGAACCACTTAAACCTCGGTACTCCATTTTAAACAAATTAAATTCTTTCACCAGGATAGATTTTCCTGATTTATATAAAATAATTTCCCAACTGAGACCCTCCACCTGCATCCTCGACCCAATACCAACAAGTTTTTTCAAAGAAGTATTAGGCATACTAATTGATAGTATTCTTGACATAGTAAACTCATCATTAGATATGGGAGTTTTCCCAGACTGTCTTAAGAATGCTGTAGTTAAACCCATGCTCAAGAAAATTAATCTTGACTCCTCTGCTTTTGAAAATTTTAGACTTATTTCTAACCTGCCTTTCTTAAGTAAAATTCTAGAGAAGGCAGTCATTATGCAGCTTAATGCTCACCTCAGTAAACATGCTATTCTTGATAAGTTTCATTTGGGTTTCAGAACAAATCACAGTACAGAAACTGTACTTGTTAAAGTAGTAAATGACTTGCGGGTAAATGCAGACAGAGGCCATTTATCTGTTCTCATCCTCTTAGATCTGAGTGCCGCATTCGATACCATTGATCACAATATTCTTAGAAATGACCTTAGCCAATGGTTGGGCCTCTCTGGCAGTGTCTTAAATTGGTTTGAGTCCTACCTGGCAGGTAGAAAATTCTTTGTAAGTTGTGGTAATTATACTTCAAAGACACATGATATTGTATATGGTATTCCACAAGGCTCTATCCTGGGTTCACTGCTCTTTTCGATTTACGTGCTTCCGTTAGGTCAGATTATCTCTGGACATAACGTGAGCTACCACAGCTATGCTGATGACACACAACTGTATTTATCAATAGTGCCTGACGACCCCGACTCTCTTGATTCACTGACACAATGTCTTACTTGTGTTTCTGAATGGATGAGTAGTAATTTTCTCAAACTAAATAAAGAGAAAACAGAAATTTTAGTGATTGGCAATAATGGATATAATGAGGTTATTATAAATAAACTAGATCCATTAGGATTAAAAGTCAAGACGGAGGTAAAGAATTTAGGGGTAACTATTGACTGTGACCTGAATTTTAAATCACATATTAATCAGATTACTAGGACAGCATTTTTCCACTTAAAAAATATAGCAAATGTTAGACCTCTTATATCATTACAAGATGCTGAGAAATTAATCCACACTTTTGTTTTCAGTCGACTAGATTACTGTAACGCTCTCCTCTCAGGACTACCCAAAAAAGACATAAATCGATTGCAACTAGTGCAAAATGCAGCTGCTAGAATCTTAACTAGGAAAAGAAAATCCGAGCACATCTCTCCAGTTTTGAAGTCACTACATTGGTTACCTATGTCATTTAGAATTGACTTTAAAATCCTGCTTATAGTTTACAAAGCCTTAAATAATCTCACTCCATCTTATATTTCAGAATGTCTTACACTTTACACTCCAAATCGTAACCCTAGATCTTCAAATGAGTGTCTGCTTAGAATTCCAAGAGCTAAACTTAAAAGAAGTAGCGAGGCGGCCTTCTGCTGTTATGCACCTAAAATCTGGAATAGCTTGCCAATAGGAATTTGCCAGGCTAATACAGAAGAGCACTGTAAAAAACTGCTGAAAACACATTACTTTAACATGGCTGTCTCATAGCTTCATCTTAGTTTAATCCTGATGCTCTGTATATTCAATTAATTATCATTATTATTCATGGTATTCATATTCAAAATCTGTACTAACCCCTACTTTTTCTGGTTTTCTGGGGTGGCGACCTGCACCACCACCACCTGATCAAAGCACTGTGATGTCCCTACATTGATGGATTAAAGGCCAGAAGTCCACATTACTATCATCATCAAGTTCTTCCATGAGAACCTTGAATACAATGAGGACTGATAATTTATATTAGGTAGAATGCCTAGAGGGGGCTGGGTGGTCTCGTGGCCTGGAACCCCTGCAGATTTTATTTTTTTCTCCAGCCGCCTGGAGTTTTTTTGTTTTTTCTGTCCTTCCTGGCCACTGGACCTTACTTTTATTCTATGTTAATTAGTGTTCCCTTATTTTAATTATTTATTGTATTTCTTCATCATGTAAAGCACTTTGAGCTGCATTATTTGTATGAAAATATGCTATATAAATACATGTTGTTGTTGTTGTTGTCTAGTCTGTAGAGGTCTGTGTATCCCTCCATGGATTTGCCTTCCCAGACCATCACTGACCCACCACCAAACCGGTCATGCTGAACAATGTTACAGGCAGCATAACATTCTCCACAGCTTCTCCAGACCCTTTCACGTCTGTCACATGTGCTCAGGGTGAACCTGCTCTCATCTGTGAAAAGCACAGGGCGCCAGTGGTGGACCTGCCAATTCTGGTGTTCTATGGCAAATTCCAATCAAGCTCTACGGTGCCGGGCAGTGAGCATAGGGCCCACTAGAGGACGTTGGGCACTCAGGCCACCCTCATGAAGTCTGTTTCTGGTTGTTTGGTCAGAGACATTCAAACTAGTGGCCTGCTGGAGGTCATTTTGTAGGGCTCTGGCAGTGCTCATCCTGTTCCTCCTTGCCCAAATGAGCAGATACTGGTCCGGCTGACGGGTTAAGGACCTTCTCTGGCCCTCTCCAGCTCTCCTAAAGTAACTGCCTGTCTCCTGGAATCTCCTCCATGCCCTTGAGACTGGTGCTGGTAGACACAGCAAACCTTCTGGCAATGGCACGTATTGATGTGCCATCCTGGAGAAGTTGGACTACCTGTGCAACCTCTGTAGGATCCAGGTATCATATCATGCTACCAGTAGTGACACTGATCGTAGCCAAATACAAAACCAGTGAAAAAACAGTCAGAAAAGATGAGGAGGGAAAAATGTCAGTGCCCTCCACCAGTTAAACCATTCCTGTTTTGGGGGTTGTCTCATTGTTGCCCCTCTAGTATAACTGTTGTTAATTTCATTAACACCAAAGCAGCATAAACTGATTAACAACCCCCTCTGCTGCTTAACTGACCAGATCAACATCCCAGAAGTTTCACTGACTTGATGCTATACTCTGATTAAAAAGTGTTCCTTTTTTTGAGCAGTGTATATGTGTATTGCAGTGGACAGCCGTGATTCTTATCCAGCCAAGATGCCTTCTTAAGGGAAGGACCGGGGGAAAGAGCTTGCAGAGGGCAGTATACAGAATGACAGAGGGCAGTCCCACTGGCTTGCTATGGTGCCATGGATTTGGAGCATAGAAGCTCAACCCTGTTGGGGCCTGTGAAATGGAGAATGGCAGAGCTGCCACCACACCTGCAAGTATGCCCAGAATTAGATTACGGGTCACCTGGAGCCCTTTTGGGTGCTCTTTAAAAGGAGTTGCCTCATTCCATTCAAGTTCAAGAAATTTCATATTGTTCTGTGAGTGTAAATCATCTCATGTCAAGTTAAATGGCTTTCAACAAACAGTGGCAAAGTGCAAGACAGGTAAAGAAGCATACTATATTATTATATATAGATAAAATATAGGTGTTCTATTATTAGTAAATAAAGCTTCAACTTGCATTATACCTCTAGGCTACACTTGACTGATACCATGAAGAGCCTGGCAGTCTCTATTATATAACATACCAACTTCATGATTAACATGTAAAGATTGTCATGCAATCATGATTTCCCTGTAAACTTTGCTGACAGACCGCCTCTTTCCGCTCTCTGTACTAAATTTGCTTCCTTGCAATCCACAGCAACAGGCAACAATTTTAAAGTGAATTGCAAACAATATGAGCTTTCTTTCCTAATCTAATCTCATTGGTTTTTTTTTTTTTTTGGTTCAATTACAACACTTGTAATGTTGTTTCAATTTCAGTTATAAATTGTTGAACAATGCTCATCTTAATTAATTTTGTTATAGAAATATATAAAGCAGTAAAGAAACACAGTGGTCAATTGTTCTACCTCACAGGGTCTCCTTCTACTGCATGGTCTTGAGAACAGAGTGGTTAGGGATAGCTCTACATACAAGTGATCCAAGCAATATTTAGACATTCTTGCTGTGTCTACCATACATGATTTAATGTTTTTATTGTGTTAGATGTCAAAATGGATTTCACACTCGTAATGGTAAATGTATATTTCTTTATGGGGTGTTTTTAAGCACTGCCCTGACCCCATGATAGACCATGATAGAAGTCCAAAAGAATCTTTTTAACTACAAGTGTTCATGCACTTAAGATAATCACTGTCTTTTTAGAATCATGCTTTGTATAATTTGCATAATGATACATAACTTGATGAGTGTGTCAGTGTTCTAGAAGTGATTGTTATTTCTTTAGGGTTTTTGTCAGCAATATTGGCAATGTAATTGAGACTTGGTAAAGTATAACATTGCATTGTGCTCTTTGACAATTTTTCACTCTTTTGGCACTTTATTTCAGGCTTGAATGGCCCCAGGAAGACTCCTCTTTAATAATAATTAAACTGCATCAAAACAGCATATTTTGAAAAGTTTTTTTAAGTTCACAATACAATAGAGATTTATTATGAATCATGAAATGATCATTCATAGAATGTTTGTTCAATTTCTTTCATTCTTGTGTATCATGATATTAGAATTAAATTCTGTAATACCCAGTTTAGATTCTGTAAAATCTAATATGACTTGCAAAATTGTGACATTGGCTGTTTTTGTTATTTTTGCATAGCCAAGCTTTGAAATAATATTCATATGACAAATGCCTTAAATGTTATCTTAAAAATGTCAAAGAGCTTAATTGAAATATAGAATGGTTCATTCATCAGATGTCTTGATCATGATGTGTTAAAAATTTTCTATTTTCTGCTACAAAGAATGGTTAGTATTACATGATAACATAATTCTTTTCATTGAATATAAAATTACAGACTCTGAGGCTTTAATTACTGTGAATTATGCAGTAAATCTACAATATATTGAAATATAAATAAAAGAATGGTTTTATATTAGGCTAATTTTAGTGCTCAGAGGGTAATGTAACCAGTTTGGGAAATATAATTATATTCAGTAAGTCTTTTGTAATAGTTATGAAAAGTATAACCATCAGATAACGCCATCTTAATTGAGTGAGGCATTCGAAAACATGAGGGCTAATGTGTCACCGACAACGACTTTGAGTTCCAGTTACCACCATTGTGTGTCTTTTAGAAATACTGTTTTTCCATCTTGATATGTTATGGTTGTGATATAATGTGAAAGTTGATCTAAGTCTCTTATATTTTACATGATACAGTTTTATTTCATACACACATCACAATAGTGCAGCTTCATGATCATCATAATCATTTTTGCTTTTCCTAGTCAATTCTTAGATACAATAGCAATATGCTGAGCTGACCTCACCACGCTTCATTACCCATAATAGCTTTCTCCGGACGTGTCTAGGCAAAACAGAGACACTCCAAAGAGAATTGAGATATAAGGGTGCTGTGTATCTGCCCCTTGGTCTTCTTCTAGTGCAATGTACATTGTACACCTTCTACAAGAGGCACCAGGAAATATTCTTACTACTTGACCAAACCACTTCAAATGGCTCCTCTCAATGTGGAGAAGCAGCAGTTCTACTCTGAGGTACTCCTGTATTGCTGAGCTCCTCACCCTGTCTGAAAAAGTTAGACTGGTAATTCTGTGCAAGAATCTCATTGTCATTTTACAAATTATTTTTTTAGTTACTGATCACAGATTGTGACTAGAAGATAAATAAACAGTCTTTATCTGTACACTTAGCTCCCACCTCACCACAGTTATCTGGTACAATATTTGTAAAACTGCTGCTGCTGCACTGATTTCTTGGTCAATCTCATGATCAGCTATACCCTCACTAGATAACAAGATCCTGAGGCTTTTGAATTTCTCCACTTAGGGCAGCTGGCCATTACTTACCTGCAGGGAACATGCCACATTTATGATTCTGTGTGTTTTAAATTTACTGAGTGCTTGCTTCAGCTTTCTTTTTATGGTTGTTTCACATTATTTTTATTTAATAATAATAATAATAATAATAATAATAATAATATTAGTATTACACTTTCAATTATACACTTTCTATTTTTACATATTGCTAATTTCCTTTGTCCAATAATAAAATATGTAATAAGTTTTGCAATACAAAAAAGTTTTTACAAATCCTAGTTTTTCAATGTGATATAGAAGTGGTACAAAACACATTTAAGGATGGTGTTCAGAAGAACATAATAACATGGTCTGTAGCTGGAATGCAACAATTCTCCTAACTATATCTATGAATCCTTGCCCACCTTCATCTAATGGGTGAAAAAGAACATTTGTCTTGGACCAATGCAGGTTATCCCCCTCCCCCACCCAAAAAAACTAAAAATTTCTGTATACACAGGAGTGATTGTGCAATGGTTATTAGCAAGAGTGAAAGGGACGATCTACAGGACGGTAGTGAGACCAGCTTTGTTATATGGGTTGGAGACGGTGGATCTGACCAAAAGGCAGGAGACAGAGCTGGAGGTATAATAGTTAAAGATGTTAAGATTGGGTGTGATGAGGATGGACAGGATGAGAAATGAGTACATTAGAGGGTCAGCTCAGGTTGGACGATTGGGAGACAAAATCAGAGAGGCAAGATTGCGTTAGTTTGGACATGTGCAGAGGAGAGTTGCTGAGTATATTAGGAAGAGGATGCTAAGAAAAGAGCTGCCAGGCAAGAGTAAAAGAGGAAGGCCTAGGAGAAGGTTTGTGGATGTGGTGAGAGAGGACATGTAGATGATGGGTGTAACAGAGCAAGATGTAGAGGACAGGAAGATATGGAAGAAGATGATCCACTGTGGCAACCCCTAATGGGAGCAGCCAAAAGAAGAAGAAGAAGAAAACAGGATTGATTGTGAAGGAGGCTCTGAAGAAATGTATTAATTCCACAAGCCTGAGGCTACAAGATCATTAATGTACAACATTGACATTATTAGACAGTCTTTAACTTTCCATCCATACCAGTTCTTTTGTTCATGGTGTACATCCTCAAAAAAAAATCTTAAATATAATAGTATTCCAGTGGTCCACTGCTGGCCACTAACAAGTTGTATTGTTTCAAACTATTCCAGTTTTTCATTAAAAGGGCACTGCTCTTTTTTCAGTTTATTCTTGCAGAAGTTATTCTTTCAAAAGATTTCCAAAGATTTCATCCCCTTTGTTTTTAATTATTACAACAATGTCAACTGTATATGCTGAAACCCTAAGGGTTCACAATTAAATGTGGATAGATTTAGTTGACAATATTTTTCTCAGTTTAACTAAAAAATGTTTCATGGCCAATGTGTTGAACATTTCATACAAAGAGCATCCTTGCCTGCACAAACCACCACTGACCTAATTTCACCAGAAATGTCACTATATAAAAGTCTAATATATTTAAGAAACTCTTCTCCAAACACAAAATCCTTAATCTCATTCTATGAATCAAAATGCCTGATCCTCTCAACAGCCCTCTACTGGTCTAGTCACCTTAGGTAAAACAGCATGCATTTTGTTAGACAGAATCTTTGACAGAATTTTGTAAATGGCACAAAGGAGAGACTCAGGCCCCCAGTTGTTGATCTTGTGTAAGCCTTCTTCTTTATCAGATATGCTATTACTGCTCTTCTGCAACTCTGAGGTAGCACACTTATTTTAATACTTGACTAAACATCTCCAATAAATATTGACCAATGGCATCTTAGAATTTTTAATAACTTTCCATTGGAATCTTGTCAGTGCCTCAGACTTTTCCATTGCTGATGTCTTTATGTGCAGCAGGAAGTCCTCACCTTTATTCACATTTTTGAAGTATGCTTTAAGAAGCCATGGTAAATCCTGTGAAATGGACTGCCATTCACCTCCCTCTCTAGTAAGCAGAGTTTCATAAACCTCACAGACCACCTGTCTTATCTCACCAGTGTCCTGTGTTTCCTCACCATTTTCTTTTCTCAAATGATGCAAGATTTTACACAAAGACTTTTTTTCTCATGTCTAAAAAACATTGTGTTTATGCATCTATATCAGTTATCTGTTGACAGGTCAGACAATATGATTGCAAACTTGATCATTCACCTTTGGCCCAAGGTACTCTGGTACAGGGAGCTCTTATCAGCAATTTCATATTCTAACATGATGTTCATTATAGACAATTCATAACTGCAACAAAAATCAAATAACAATTGATTGCCCAGACTCTGATTAAGCAGGCCATTCCCAGTTGTGCCCCTCTAGGTATCTCTGTCATTTCCCATGTAAACGTTGAAGTCTGCCAGTTGGGCAACAGGGTCAGTAGATGGTACGCGTTTCAGCACCAAATCCATTGTCTCCAAAAGGTCTAAATACTCAAATTAATTGTTCAGTTAATAAATGCAAACATCAGGTTACATTTTTCCTCTGAAACTCAAAGTCATTTTGAGGAAACCCTGATAACCACTGGAAAAAACTCCAACTGTATAGCTAGCTTGTAGTTTTGAGTACCCCCACACTCCCCCATAGGGCACCTCCAGACCATCCTTGGTTTAGATGTTTGAATCCAGAGTCAATTATGTATGTGGGGGTATGCCTAACTATATCATGTAGTATTTTTCAACCTCCTTGAGTTTTGGCTTCTTCCCCATAAGAGAAGTAATGTTCCACATCTGAAGAGTCTATTTCGTTTGCAAAGCTGAAATATGTCTTGTTCCATTCCACTCTTTCTTGATGCTCACATTTCACTTTGTGGGGGATGAGCCAACAGGGCAGCTCCACATAGTTTTTTTGAGTTGAGCTATGTGTGTGTCACCTAGCCACCAGCCAGTTGCCAGTTAACAAACACTATCAGGGATTGTTCTAGGAATTGGTTCTTGTATACCTGTTTCAGGAAAGGATCTCAGATTTAATTGGAACATCCATGATGGTCAAATTCTGGATTGTTCTTTCTCTCATCCTTCACTTTAGACCATGGTTAACCATATTAGAAGTGCATATCTACAGACAACACAGATATGATTGAGATACATAAACTCCCAACCATCTTTAGAACATACACTAATTCTAGGATAGATGATGGTGCAAACTGTGAAAGGCATTATATTAGAAAAACAACATTTATAATTATTGTAAGAGCTTTTACTTTGTGAGTATTTTGATGGTAAGTGGTGAATTTTTAGAATATTTCCATTGTAAAACTTGCATCTATTTGTGAAATGATCCCCACATTAATTGAGGGTTTGGCCCCAGGATAGTTTACTAGAAAAGTAACCATTAAGTATTAGTTCCGGGATTGTTATCCATTTATTATTTTGTTAATTAATAGTGTGAAAATGTCACCAAGGAAACAGATTATAATCTATTAATAAAATGTGTAGATGCCACATGGGCAGGACCAGCATTGCAGGCAGAAGAGGGGATAGTTCCTTACCCGGACAGGATGCTCCTCGAAGGCAGAAATGCATCCCAACTAGGGAAGAGAGAGAGGAACCAGAACCGGAAGGGATGGCCAGAATAAATGGATGGACAGCCCACCGAAAATAGAAGAGGTCACGGGGGAGTTGCAATTCCCCCCAGACAAAAGATGGCAGCAGCCCTCCATGAAGGTGCCCATTTGGGAACCAGCAGGGAATGTTGAGAGATGTAGTCTGGCAATGCAGCCCTGCTGGGGACCATGGGTGACTTAAGGGGGTGCTGTAGGGAAATATGCTCCCCAATTTTGGGGACTCCCATGTGATCCAGAAGTACTTCCATCGGGCAATTGCCCTGGCACCGGAAGTACCACCAGGTCTGTAATAAAAGGGACTACACTCCCTTATTCAGGTGAGTCGTAGTTGGGAGAATGTAGAGCAACACTCAAGTGGAGGAGGGCAGTGTGGTGGTAAGAAGAAGAGAGATGTTGTGGAGAGAGAAAACCTGTATATTGTGTGCTTTTGCTACTTTGAGGAGGAATTGGTGAATAAACCATCCTTTATTTGAACCTGGGACTCTTGGTACAATCGTGTTTGGGGGTTTACCTAGAGGGGCCCTGGTTTCCAGCACAAATGTTATATAATAGAAAGCCTATATGTGTCACTTTTCTCTCGATAATATTAAAATGTTATTTAAAAGTCATGAAAATGAAACATGAGCAATGTAATTTTGTTCAAAAATAATATTCAGTAGAATAAAATTAAATATAGTATATTCATTTTAAATCAATAGGAGATTTTTATTCAGAGACACATAAAAATCTATGGCAGTGCTCTACAAAATGCAGATAAAAAATTCTGCATAAATGAACTTAAAAAAAATACTTGACAAAGCAGGATGTGCTACTTTTTAATAATTTAACAAAATGCACTTGAGATGTTAGGTTTTCCAGTATTGACTTTATTGCATTATAAAGTTAACACTACTTTACACACCTCGAGTCATGAGAGCTCAAAGGTACATTTTCTCTGTTTTAGAATCTGACATTTGTGTCTTTAAAGGTGATCTTGTATTTCAGAATATGATATTTAAGTATTTTTAGTCAATCTGTACTCTTTATATTTAAAAAAAAATATCCTATATAGTCTCATTTGTAACTTCTAAATGAGAGGTTATTATCAAAGCTCCAGTCAGTTATTCTGGCATTTGCATCCCTACTACTAGAAGAAGGCTGATCTCCCTCTGACTACAGTAGCTCACTGGATCAGAGGAGTGTTGCACTTTAAGAAACTACAAAAAAATGTACACTGGAGATGTAATCAGAAATTCCAATTATTTTTTTTTTACTTTTTGCAATTATTTGTAACATGCCGTGCTGATGAATAAATTTGTGGTTTGATTAAGATAATTTCGTTTTCATAAATATAACATAAACATCCTACAGCATCATTACTAGAACACCCTCTATTCACCATATCACTCCCGTTTTGCAGCAGCTTCACTGGCTTCCAGTTAAGTTCCGCATTCAAATCAAAATTCTTCTGTTAACCTTTAAGGCTATCCACAACCTTGCCCCTCCATATCTGTATGACCTCCTCCATGTTGCCATTACCCTCCCGCACCCTTAGATCCTCTTCATCCATCCACTTGACTGTCCCCTTTGTCCATCTTACCACCATGGGGAGCAGAGCATTTTCGCTCTGCTCCCCAGCTCTGGAAGTCACTACCATCTGAGCTTAGAAATATGGAATCTTTTTCCAGGGCTGCCCTCTGTCACTGATTCTGTTCATAACTTTTATGGACAGAATTTCTAGGCGCAGCCAGGGTGTTGAGGGGGTCCGGTTTGGTGGACTCAGGATTGGGTCACTGCTTTTTGCAGATGATGTTGTCCTTTTTGTTTCATCAGGCCGTGATCTTCAGCTCTCTCTGGATCGGTTCGCAGCTGAGTTTGAAGAGGCTGGGATGGGAATCAGCACCTCCAAATCCGAGACCATGGTCCTCAGCCGGAAAAGGGTGGAGTGCCCTCTCAGGGTTGGGAGCGAGATCCTGCCTCAGGAGGAGTTCAAGTATCTCGGGATCTTGATCACGAGTGAGGGAAGAATGGAGTGTGAGATCGACAGGCAGATCGGTGCGGCGTCCGCAGTGATGCGGGTTCTGCATCGGTCTGTCGTGGTGAAAAAGGAGCTGAGCCGTAAAGCAAAGCTCTCAATTTACCAGTCGATCTATGTTCCTACCCTCACCTATGGTCATGAGCTATGGGTAGTGACCGAAAGAACAAGATCGCGAATACAAGCGGCTGAAATGAGTTTCCTCCGCAAGGTGTCTGGGCTTTCCCTTAAAGATAGGGTGAGAAGTTCAGTCATCCAGAAGGGGCTCAGAGTAGAGCCGCTGCTCCTCCACATTGAGAGGAGTCAGATGAGGTGGCTCGGGCATCTGATCAGGATGCCTCCTGGACGCCTCCCTGGTGAGGTGTTCCAGGCATGTCCAACCAGGAGGAGACCCGGAGGAAGACCCAGGACACGCTGGAGGGACTATGTCTCCCAGCTGGCCTGGGAACGCCTCGGAATTCTCCCAGAAGAGCTAGAAGAAGTGGCCGGGGAGAGGGAAGTCTGGGTATCTCTGCTCAAGCTGCTGCCCCCGCGACCCGACTTCGGATAAGCGGAAGAGGATGGATGGATGGAAATGTAAACTTAAAACTCATGTGTTTAAGACTGCTTTTTCTCTTTGATTACAATTGCTCTGATTTTAATTTTTGTTTTTTAGTTTTGTTTATAATCTGTGTTTTATCTATTGTTCGGTATCCTTGAGTGTTTAGAATGGCTCCTACAAATAAATACAATGTATTGTTATTATTATTATTATTATTATATACATGCTGATAATATATTGCCAATCCTTAATTATAATCAAACAAAAAACTGTCATAATCTGGTATGTGTGACAGTATTACAATAACATGCCATTCTGCTTATCCATGTAATTCCTTTATAATAACATCAGTTCAAGTTTAGAATGTCCAACTCTGAATCTCACTACTTGGGACGTTATTCCATGCGTTTATACTTACAGTTACAGTATTACAGACTTTTACACAATGCCACGATGAGATGCTTGAAATGAAGCTTAAAGCATTGTCAACTTACTGCTCTCATACAGTGCCTTTTATGCCTGACAGAAGATGCAGACAGTGGAAACTTGCCATGGTTCAGAATGTCATGTAGACCAGAAGCTACTTTTGGGATCTTGAAGTTTGAGTTGCATCTTAGAAAGTGTGCACTTTATTCCCCTATAAACAATAATGTTACAAATATACCTATCACACCAAAGAGATGTGAACAGTCTTGGCCAGACACTGGTACAAACAGTTCTTAACAAATCATAAAATAAAGCATAAAATACAGCATTATGAGACCTGTTGCCTTTACCAAAAAAAAAAAAAAACTTTAAAGACAGGTCTAAAGCCTGCTACAATATTAATATCTCTATACCCTATGCATAGCTATTATCATTTTAGAAATGTCCCATAATAAGGTGGCATGGTGGCACATTGCTGAATACTTACAGTCCTAGAGTTGTGGATTTAACTCTAAGCATAACCACAACTGTGTAAATTTTACAAATTCTTCCCATGTTAAGTTTTCTTCCATTTTTTTCCTGCATCTAAAAGTTGTTCATGACATACTAATAATGATGTTAAACTGATCATGTATTAACAGAGTGAATGTTTGTACACAAATGTGCCCTGTGATCTATTGCCTAGTCTGTTATGATTATTTTCCTGCCTTCCGTCAGTACGGCTGGGAGATGTCAAGGCCTCTGTAACCCTGAACTGAATTATGTGAATTTGATAATGGATAGATGGATGGATAGATTGGATAGATTGTGCTCAGTAGTGGAACATGTACTAAAAGAACATAATAATATGACAGATGTTGAGCTAATAATTTCCAAAATATTTTAAAAGGTCACTTGTCTATTATTATACTAACAGTAATTATTTGTATGAAATAAAAATGATTATGTATTTTCTTTTTTGTAAAGTTTTTGCAGAGTTAAATATTTCTGCCAGAATTACTTGTAAGTCACAAGTAATTGTTAGAGTTCGATCTCCACTAATGCCTGCTCTGATAGGCTGAGTTTGTCAACTTTCTGTGTTCCAACAGTAAAATATAAATGTGCACTATGAATGCAGTTCAGCATACAATGACTTTATGTCAAAGTAAAGGCTGTGTTTAGTCTCCACAGTGAAAATCACCTCATGTTTCAAGCAGTTTTACTTTAATCTTTAGCAAAGGGTGTCATGGTTTATATTGTTTGAAAATGTGACTTTCTTTTTGTTGAGCAGAATCTATGGTATCCCTACAACTGTACCTGTAGGAGAGGCTGCTTCTGTTTGACTAAAGTCTGAAGTGTTCTGTTTTTAGAAATAAACTGCTCATCTTACAAATTCTCTCTCCAGCCAGCACATTAGCATTACAAGGCACTTTGTGTTCTGGTTCCTGTTTGCAATGGTCTCCATAGCCTCTGGCGTGCAGCTGGAGTTAACTGTCTTGCAGCTGCTAGGTGTTTACATGCCAGGATTCCGAAGGGGAATGGGGGTGCATTTGCTGAATGATATCAGCATTTGGACAGCGAAGCATCTTCATGTAGGCTTGTGTTTTTTTTTTCTTTTTCCATGCTATAGTGTAGATGTTAAAGAGATTTTATGTTCCATATAAACAGTAAAGAGTGCACTTACTGCCAGTTCTGAGTGGTTTATTATCTCACAGGACACTCCTGAGTTGATACACAAAAAAGTGTTATTTTTTGTAATGGCTTTCTATTACAAACACTATCCCAATAATAACATAATATGTGCTACATCTTGGTGTTCGAGTAGGATAAGCAACCTGCTCAGGAGCATAAAGTGAGTTAGTAGCAGGTAGATTACCATGGCTTAAAGGTGAAGGCCTTAGTCACTAGGCTATGCTTCTTGCCTCAATGGTCTTTCTTTATAATGCTTTTGGAAATTTTATTTTTGGTATTTCAAAAGCTAAATTTCAACCTATAGGTTTTCAGTTTCTTTGAAAGTAGCTGATATCTGTCATTTTTAACTGAAAAGTGGGTTCTCAAAAGTGCCCATGGCAAATATCTCTTTAAGCAATATTCATTGATTTTTGGATGATCCCATAACCTACTTGTTTTCCGGTGCTGATCTGTATTGAATTCCATGCTCGGCTGCTATACAAACTGATTCAAAACCATGCAATTTATCAAAAAGCGGGATCATTACAAATAACAACTATTATTCAACATCCAGTGGATCCTTAAAATATACACTAGCAGTCCAAAGTTTTAGAACACCTCCGTTATTTCAGTTTTTATGAAAATGCATACAGTTTAATGTCTTAAGGTTTCATGAAATCAAGGCATAGACCAAATAAACAATGGCAACTAAAAATAAGTCAAGGAATCATTAAGTGTACAAAATTTTATTTAAAATGTTGATTCATGAAAGTAGCCACCTTTTTCTGATATAACAGCCAAATGATTGGTAACCCTTGTGATTCAGAATGCCAGTCACTCTGTGCAAGTTCGCCAACTCTGCCTCCAGCAAAAGAACCCCAGACCATCACTCTTCCTCCTCCATGTTTGACAGTTGGTGTCACACACTGAGGAACCATCCCTTCACTTACTTGATGGCATAGAAACATCCCGTGTGATGAACCAAAGATTTTAAGTTTTGATGTATCGGTCCATAAGTCTTTCTTCCACTTTGCAGTAATCCACATCTGGTATTTCAAGGTCCTATTTTATCCTTTAAGGAATGGCTTTCTTACTGCCAAACACCTTGTCAAACTTGTAGCACAAAGTCTCATCTTCACAGTAGAAACTGAGACTTGCTTTTTTTCGACCACTGCTAAGCTGTGTTTGAAGCTGGCGACCCTCAGAAACTTGTTTTCTGATTGGGTTGTGATTTTGGGTCTGCCAGATCTCTTCTTATCAAAGTTTCTTCCAGTATCCAATTGTCTTTGGACTGTGTAGGACACCATACTTACTGACACATTGATTTTTCTTGCAGTTTCTCCAAATGAAAGGCCTATACTTCTAAGGGTAATAATGCTCTGTCTCATTTCATTTGATCATTACCATTTTGTTATCATTATCTCTAGAATTTACAACTTTTTACAGTGTAGTATTGTCCAAGTAGTACTTCAGAGGGTTTAGTAACACAGTCAAGTGCAACTCTGCTTTAAGACAAACAGAGGGTTTTAAATAATCAACAGAAGTTGGGACACCTGTACAAATTGTTTGCTTCAACTTGCAAGGATTAATTTACTTTATTTGCTGCAGGACATCCATAGGTTGTAACCTATTATTTGTTCCCTAAAGAAGGCCCAGGGCAGCACGGTGGCGCAGTGGGTAGCGCTGCTGCCTCGCAGTTGGGAGACCTGGGGACCTGGGTTCGCTTCCCAGGTCCTCCCTGCGTGGAGTTTGCATGTTCTCCCCGTGTCTGCGTGGGTTTCCTCCGGGCGCTCCGGTTTCCTCCCACAGTCCAAAGACATGCTGGTTAGGTGGATTGGCGATTCTAAATTGGCCCTAATGTGTGCTTGGTGTGTGGGTGTGTTTGTGTGTGTCCTGCGGTGGGTTGGTGCCCTGCCCGGGATTGGTTCCTGCCTTGTGCCCTGTGTTGGCTGGGATTGGTTCCAGCAGACCCCCGTGACCCTGTGTTCGGATTCAGCAGGTTGGGAAATGGATGGATGGATGGATGGATGGAAGAAGGCCCATTTGTAATATTCTGAAATTTCCTCTTTTTCAGTTTTTGCTAACCTAAACTTTAAATTTAAACCACTGGCAGTTTATGGCTTTACCTTTTCACCATTTTAGGTCATTCATTACATTTCAGCTCATTAAATTTGAAGAAAAATTGGAAAAAAAGATGTTCTAAAACGTTTGACCTGTAGTGTACTCTAAAAAAGAACACTCACCACATGAAATAATATCACTCTTGCCATTAACATAATAATACAATCTTCCAAAGCCAGTTATGCCAGTACAGAATGTCTGTGAGTTTATTGGGTGTCTTTCCCAGAAACTTTACACAAAGACATACTGAATCAATTTGGAGCCACCAGCCCAGCCTCTATGCCTTTTAGATATGGTTAGCTCTGCTGCCTCATTTCATAACATTCCTGAATTCTAATCTTAACTCACACATCCACTCCGTGTGTACAGTTTGCATGTTCTCTCTGTGGACTTTTTTCAATTTCTCCCCCCTTTCAAAATATGTTTGATGTTCTGTGGCCTGGGTTATGTCGATAACCAGAAAAGGTATTTATTTCCATGCTTTTTTTTCCAAAATAGCTTGTCAGTTGAACTGTTTCCCACCTTAAATCAAATGCTTGTAATTTGATTAGCAGTTTAGAAAATGGATGATTGAGTAGAATGGACAGTAGACCTATTTAGAAGTGGCTTATAAACAGTACAGAGATACAAATACTTCAGTCACAGAGCCATGCCAAGAGCAGTTTTTATTAGGACAGTGGCAACTTGGCTCAGTAGTGTAGGTGAGGCAAATCAAGAGTATGAACTGGTGTGGATAGCTAAAGGGGGAATTGGCTAATTAAGTATGCATTTGCGATTGAGAGACCAGCACAGTCATCCCTCATTGATAGCTCCAGGTGTTGGTAGGGCAGTGCCTACACTACCATATAAAAGATATGAGGATAGGGAGAGAGGGAGGAAAAAATGGAACAGAAAGAATATGTCCAGAATACCAGCATGAGAGCCTGAGTGAGAGAGGGCCAGTTGGGTGGATGTCACCGGTGGGGAGAGAGTAAGAAGTATCATTCCAAAGAGATGGATCAAGCATCTTATTGATTGAATAGAGCAAAGGAAGATGGAGAGCAATAGGGCTCTGAGGAAGGTGGCTGGGAGGAAGCCAAAATGACCTTTACCCTTGTCATCTCGAGTCTGCTGATTTACTGTTGAGGAGAAGCAGAGAGAGCGGGAGGTTCACTGATGAAGAAGGAACTATGCCTAACTGTGATTTTAAACATTTTATTTATTTATTTATTTGTTCTGCAAAGCACTGTTTTAAGGATCTATTTATTGAAGTATATTTATTTGGACTGCACAATAACACTTTGAATTTTTTCTTTGTTTATAATAAACTAGGGGGCTTCGCCCCCTGCTCACTTCGCTTGCCAACCCCCGGATACACACTTTCAAGATTTTTTTTCTTTGAATTGCTGCTATTTCATTAGTTTCACTTTTATTTCAGAACTTCTGTAAAAACAATTTTTGTAATCTTGCGAGTCCCAATATGCTGAATCTTTTTTAATGAGGTCAGGATAGGTTTCTCTGTTTGGAATTTCAGATCTACATCATCAGCAGTTAATATTTTTTTTTTTACAAAGTAAAAAAGTAAGTAGAGTTCTGCATTGGACTCCTGTCTGTAAAGTTGTGCTATTTTCCTCTCACAGTTCCAAAAGTACACGGGGTTACCAAAGTGATACCCCAGCTTTTCTCTAGGTTTTTGTACAAGGGCTAGACAGAACGTTTTTGACTCCTGGGGTAAATGTAGCTTTTTAAATAAGCAGACAGATAAATATATATACACTAACAAAGTAACCAATAAATGCATGTGCGGTAAACTCCGTTTTTGAAATTCTCAAGATTCTTTATTTGTCACATGCATAAGTTATACAGGACAACACGCAGTGAAATGCATCCTGATCCGCTTATCAAAAACTGTGCAAAGTTAGAAGAATATCAGTTAAATTAACAAAAAGTCATAGATTGAAAGATAACAGTATAGTAGAACATAATAAATAAGTAAAATTATGTGAATAAAGTAGAATTAAGTGTTAAGGTGCAATAGTGTAGTAATTATTGTGCAAAACCAAAGTTAGACTGGTGCATAGTTAAATGAGGCAGTTTGTTTGTTTGCGCTACTGCGATCTTTACTTTCTTGTTTTATATTTTCTAATTTTCCTACTTTCATATCCTTTAACTTTCTCCACATGTGTATAGTGCCGTTTTTTTTTTTTGAGCCTTTCTAATTTCACTGGTTTCATAGTCTCTAACCTGCTCTGCATGTGTTTAGCGCCAACGTTTGTAAACATCATTATGAAGTTCTACTTTGTCATTTTACTCATTGTCTTTTAATTCTGAGCCGTACAGTACAATAAATAGAACAGAATAAATCCTCAATACAGTATAAAAATAAAAATTCTAGAAGTACGGAGCAGAATTTCACATTAGATGATATCACATAATATGATTTGGATTTGTTTTAAGTCCTGGAGACCTTATTCATCAAGCTGCCTCCCCCATTTTGCCATTCCACATCTGAAATAGCGCTAATCTGACGAAAGGACCCCTCATTCCCACGTCCCCATTCATCAGGGATGACTTTACCTTAGGCAGGCAACCTACAATTTAAAGAGATTGTTATTTTCTTGTGAATTGTTACATATGCATTATTTTCACTTTTACTTTAAAAACTTTTGTAAAAACAATACTTGTTTCTTTATTTCCTGCCCCGCGCGAGGATACATCTCTTTCTTCCCGGACGTATAATACTACTCGTGTTGTGAAGGGTGTTGCGGCTGAACGTATGCTAAGAATATGCCTTTGGATCATTTTCTGTCTTTTTGCTGCTTGCTAGCTGCCTCTTCTGCCTGTCGCATGTCGTTGTTTTAAGAGTTCTGACCACACGATGCTTGCCTGCCAAAAGCAATCCAACAACTGCTAGCATAGAGGTCTGTTGACTTGTTTTAAATGATGGCTCACTGCCTTGTCTCGCGTGACGTTGTAAAAGCAATACCTGTCTTTTATTTCTGGCCACGGGGTTGAATTCTTTCTTGCAGGATGTATAACGCTGCTCGCGTTCGGTTGGGGTAGCTGCTGTCGCAGCTTTCTCCACATGTGTATAGCGCTGTTTTTTTTTTGTTTTTTTGTTTTTTTTGAGCCTTTCTAATTTCCCTGGTTTCATAGTCTCTAACCTGCTCTGCATGTGTTTAGCGTCAACGTTTGTAAACATCTTTATGAAGTTTCATTTTCTTTTACTCATTGTCTTTTAATTCTGAGCCGTACAGTACAATAAATAGAACAGAATAAATCCTCAATACAGTACGTGCTTTTTTTCAATTTCACTTGTTCCGGGCTGATAATTACTTTCCTTATTTCCTGAATTTGCACCTCGATTATTCTTTTTTGCTCTTTTTTCTGTCCAACGCATTTGAGTCTCTTTTCTCCTTGCCCGATTGGACGTGCTTTTTTTTCCATTTCACTTGTTACAGGTTGATCATCACGTTCCTTATTTTCTATATTTGCACCTAGATTATTGTTTTTCTTTTTAGCATTTTTTTCTCTCCATCGCTTTTGGGTCTCTGTTCTCTGTGCTTTTCTTTCTTCTTCGTTTAATCGTCGACGTTTTATTTCTACCCTATTCATTTCATTTCTACCCTATTCATTTCTACCGTATTGACCTTATACACTTTATATGCACTGAGAGCCCTGGAGCTGTGTGTGCTGCATGACTGCCTTTACACTACTGATTTGTTTTTTTTGATATTTTTTTTGATATTGCTTCTAAGTAGGGTGTGTCTTCCAAGACTCTTGTTCTATGTTCCTGTGAGACGCACCATGGCAGGTCTCTTTTGTCTCGCGGGTCTTTAAATTATCTTTCGAGAAGATCACGTATCGTAGATTATCAGGACAGGGGACAGGATTTCTTTTTATAATAGAGAGACATGACCTTTTGCACTGTTTTATGCCATAACTGCTGCTGTGACCTGACTTGGCCCTTGTCCATTCTCAGTTATGACTATCAATTTCCCAGGAAACAGAAGATGCTCCTGGCTGCTGGCACCCAGGACATCATATGCTCAAAGACTTGTTGAATGCTAAGATATCTGTTACTGTAAAGTTAACCTCCTTCTTTAATCGTTTTTACACATTATATGTAAGTTGATCATTTTAAATATCTTATGTGAACTGTGAACAATTAGTACAATCACAAAGGAACAATAGCCACATTTTTATCAATTTTCTCTTTTAACCCAACATCCAGTGTAATGTGATAAAAGCTGAAATAAAATTCTAAGCTTGTATGGGTGATTCATTTCAATTCATTTACAACATGCCACTAAAGAAAAGTGTATCACTACATGCCTTCTATAAAAAAATGAAGTTATCTTTTATTTATAATTGGTATGGTATCCTTGAAAGACAGATAACGAATAAAATATAATTTAGTATATTCAAACAGTAATAGTTTCCTGATTACAGCTTATTTTTGCTTCACTTAAATAATTTTGAGACACTTGAAAAACAGGTGTGGAATCTAAACCTAATTATTTGAGTCAGCTTCTGCTGCTGTTTAAATAATCTCTGACAAAGACCGGTACTCAAAAAAAAACATTTTTCCTTGGTAGTCCAGATATAAGCAGTTACAAAATGTTAGCTTCTACATACTCAAATAATAAAGAAGCAAATGTGAAGACTGGTTTGGCAAGAACAGGCAAACAATACAAATAATGATAACTACAAGATAGCAGATTATGTTTCACCCAGTAGATGAGTTCCTTTAGAGCTCTTAGCAAATTGCTATCTGATTACTTTGATGATCATACCTAATTTCCCAAGCGCGCATGCATGCATACTGTATATAGTGTTTTAAAATCATATACTGTCCTCCCCAATTGAAAGGAATTCATTTAACATTTAAGAATCACAAACTGAGTATGTGGTGACAGATCTATAAATAAAACAAACTGGCCAAATAAAATGTGTCTAATATTGCAAGAATATTTTAAGAAATCTCAGCACACAAGCTGTGAGTATGATCATTCTTGGCCAAATATTTCATGTAATGACCACAGGCGTGCAGTGAAAGAAAACAGACACATACAGCTGAACTGATTGAATAGTCAATTTTGCTGTTTATTTAAAATAGATGTTTCCTCCCAGTGCTGCGGCTTTGGAAGACCTGTTACTATGGCTCTGGTGTTAAAGCCCAATGCTATAACAAACAGTTGCCCTCAAGTATAATAGCCTTAAGAGATGTCTCCCACGATCACTTTGGTCTTAAGGTGTCAAAGTGAGGCCCTAATAAGGCAAAGAGAAGCTACTCCCTGCTTCCCATTCGAGAATCTCTTCTGTGCTGCACTCACTGAGTCACTGGCTCTCGGACAACACCTCTGCTACCTCTCAGCTTCCACAGCTTTTAAACAGTTAATGTGTTGTACACAGACCTTTCTGCTTATAATCCTTCTGCACCAAATCATCAATGAAAACTGAACTAAGAGAATCATTCCAACTCCTGCTACTTGTAGTTAGTTTTTGCAAGGCCTATAATCCTGAGGATTCTGGCTCATGAATTTGAATATTTCAGCCAGCACCTCTCCTGAGTCCTATACTCTTAAAAATAAAGGTGTCAAAGTGGTTCTTCAGAGTGATACCATAGGGAAACAAATGTTCCCAAAAGAACCATCCACTTAAAGGTTTCAGAAAGAAACTTTTTTATTTAGTACTTAACAGGTTCCATACATACGCATGAAGAGATAATAACAGATTTGTTAAACAGCAATGGGCTTATGATTTGAAAAGGATTTTTGCTGCATACAATAACACGGGCTAAGTTTGGGTTTTGTTGATCTGTCAGCATCTTGTTTAGGTAGCTTACTACAGTATACATTAACAATTTCTGTTTTGCCCATACAAAGAACCAAGTGTGATAATAATACACAAAAGACATCGGGAGCTGCAAAAGTTTAAGTTTTTTAAGCACGATGTGCATAGAACTGAGTCCACAACAGAACTAACTATAGTAGCCCAAGATGGAGGCTTTTAAGGCCTGTAGAGGAACTGATGTCATCAAAATGGCCGGAACCAGAAGTGATGTCAGCAAATGGGCCGGCTTCGGGAGTGATGTCAGTAAAGGGGCCGGCTTCAGAAGTGATGTCAGCAAAGGGGCCGGCTTCAGAAGTGATGTCCCGGGAAAGGTCTGTAGGGAACTGAGAAAGACAGTCAGTACACTCCGCCGCCCCCTGGTCGAATGTTTTATTACACTTACTCTGACCCTTTAGCTGCCTTCTACTCGCACATGTGTGACAAGGCTCCCCCCTCAGCCCAGACCCATCGGGTCGGGCGTCCTGCACCGAGAGGTCGTGGGCACGAGAGAGAGCATCAGCGTTGGCATGGAGAGAACCCTTACGATGAATTAACGAAAACTTGTAAGGATGAAGGTCAAGAAACCACCTAGTGACCCATGGATTCGACTCCTTGTGAAGGGCCATCCATTGTAAGGGAGCATGATCCATCACCAGAGTGAACTCCCGGCCCAAGAGGTAGTACCTCAACTGTGTAATTGCCCATTTAATCGCAAGGGCATCCCTCTCCACTGCTGCATACCTGGTCTCCGGCTCAGGTACATGATGGGGTGTTCAACACCATCGACGCTTTGGCTCAGCACGGCACCAAGGCCTGTGTCCGAAGCGTCCATCTGGAGAATAAAAGGGAGAGAAAAATTAGGAGCTTTAATATTGGTCCTGAAGTAAGAGCCTGTTTTAAGTCACCGAATGCAGCGTCCGCCTTGTCAGTCCATACCACATAATTAGGAGCCCTCTTCTTTGTTAGATCAGTCAAGGGCACCGCTCTCTCTGAAAACCGAGGTACGAACCGGCGGTAGTACCCAGACAATCCGAGAAAGGCTTGGACTTGCCTCTTGGTTCGTGGACGGGACCATTTTACAATGGCATCTATTTCTGAACACTGTGGTTTCACGGTACCCCGACCCACCAGGTAGCCCAAATATTTAGCCACTTTCAATCCAAAGAAACATTTCATGGGATTGATACGAAGCCTGTGACCTGCTGTATGTGTTCCTTCTATGTGCTGGAATAAATGACAACGTCATCCAGATAGGCAGCACTATACACATTATGGGGTTGGAGCATTTTGTCCATGAGACACTGGAAAATCGCAGGAGCCCCTTGTAACCTGAATGGAAAAACATGATACTGCCAGCGCCCGCTAGGAGTGCTAAACGCTGTCTTGCCGCGTAGTCATACTGAAGCTGTGCACAAATGCAGTGTTGTAAGTTAAGAAATGATACGTTTTCTTACATGTTCTAAATAAAGTTGATATGTTTGTACATTATGCTGCATCTTTCTCCTGTGCAATTTTTGTGCTTAATCCTTTCTTTCTTAGTACCACCTTTCTACTTTCTTTAACTTCTGGTATCCATTGTAAAATAAATGCAGTGAGTGGTGTAAGAAAATGAATGGACGGATAGTTGAAGTTTCATACACATGGGGTTGGACCATTTGGGTAGTGGTTATCTCCTTTTCCCCTAGAATGAGAAGAATCCAGCTGTAGCCAGGACAATTTTTAGTCACCAACAGATCCCCTATTGCCTAGAGTGGATTTCTACACATGAAGCGGGGTTGTACTACTTGGGCAGGGGCTGTCTTTTCATGGATTTACTAAATGTGTGTGCATTTATTTAATAGAGTTTAAAAGGGTGTGCATAGCAACTCAACCATTCCAGAAATGTCACCAGCCTAGTAGGAGATCTCCTGGTAATCCCGATAGCTACCCTACTCCTGCCTCCTCATTATGTTGCGGGCAACTGTCACTCTCCTGTGCCATCCTCTTCGTTTCTCACTGCCACTGGTCCATTCCACCTCAGCCAACATAGTCACCAATAAAAAAGTACATTTACACGTATTCACTTAGCAGGCACTTTTATCTAAAGCAACCTACAAAAGAGGCTAAATATAATTGAGTCACATCAGCCTGGGGACTGTTTAGAAAAAAGTGATACAGAAAAATGGCTAACACAAGTGAAAAGCTCTAAACAAAAGAGACTAACACATGACTTGCTACTATTATCTTAGTTATTACAAACAGCATCAAAACTATTATCAATTCAACATATATTCACAGAACAAGATAAATCTCTTGAGGGGTCCACAGATGGTTATAACAGACAAAACCATAGTCAAAGTTAGGCAAGTTCACAGTTGAGCTGATGCAGGCCAAATGGCCACACTTCCCCTCCAACAAAGTATGTGTCTGACAGTGTAGTAGGACAAAGATGAATTCCTTCTATTGTTGAATCTCAAAGCCCCTAATATTTCCGGTTACAGGAGTACTAGCTTCCTAATGTAGATTACTGATTACAGAAACAGATTAGAGAAGGGTTAATAACAGTTCTTAAGGATTGTTAAGACTTTATCTATGTGAAATTGACTGATAAACAGAGCTGTAATATGAACAACTAATCGACAGCTCTGATCAGACTATGCTAGACTAAAGTAGTGAGTCTTCAGACTGGATTTAAATGTTAAGACCAATGAGGCATTCATTACACAAACAGACAGATGGTTTCACGGCTTTGGAGCCCTGTAGCTAAAGTCTCAACATCCCATGGTATTTTTGTTTTATCCTTCAAATCTTTAGGAGACAAACACCAATAGGCATGGAGAAGTTATGTTAGGGAATGTACTGTATGAACCAAGCCATTCAAAGATTTATATATTACAAGAAGTATTCTGAAATCAGCACTATATCTCATTGAAACTAAGTGCGAATATTTAAGAACAGGAGTTATGTGGTTATTATTTTCAAGTTCTGCTAAGAATTTTTGCATTTTGAATGAAATGAAATCTACAAATAAAACAACATGAGCAGTCTGTGAGTAATGTATGGCTATAGTCAATTCTGAAATGAAAGAATAAAATATCTTGTCTCGATCCTGCATTAGAAATTTATTAGTTTTCTTATGTTATATAGCTTTTCATATACAGTAGTATTTGTGAATACCAACATATAGACTGCTACCAAAGATTATATCAGATATAAAATATTAACTGAGATAACTGATATTTAGGTCCACTGACCTAAAAAAAACTGACAGTACATTGGTGTGTCATTCACACCAACTAATAATATTTGTGTTTTTCTGTATTGAAAGACAAGTAATTATCACTCATCCAATCTTTTAATAACACAATTATTTAAAAATCCAATGGAAGAAATGTCATTTGTACTGAAGGAAAGATATAGCTGAGTATCACCTGCAAACAAGTAAAAGTGAATATTATTTGCTAACTATATTTCCTAGATGCAGCATGTAAAGTGAGACTAGTAACAGCCCAAGTACTAAGGCATGGGGGATGTCACATCTAACTTGACAGAGTGCTATCATCATATTTATGTACAATAATCCCTCCTCCATCGCGGGGGTTGCGTTCCAGAGCCACCCGCGAAATAAGAAAATCCGCGAAGTAGAAACCATATGTTTATATGGTTATTTTTATATTGTCATGCTTGGGTCACAGATTTGCGCAGAAACACAGGAGGTTGTAGAGAGACAGGAACGTTATTCAAACACTGCAAACAAACATTTGTCTCTTTTTCAAAAGTTTAAACTGTGCTCCATGACAAGACAGAGATGACAGTTCCGTCTCACAATTAAAAGAATGCAAACATATCTTCCTCTTCAAAGGAGTGCGCATCAGGAGCAGATCATGTCAGAGAGATAGAGAAAAACAAACAAATCAATAGGGCTGTTTGGCTTTTAAGTATGTGAAGCACCGCGGCACAAAGCTGTTGAAGGTGGCAGCTCACACCCCCTCCGTCAGGAGCAGAGAGAGAGAGAGAGAGAGAGACAGAGAAAAACAAACATGCAAAAATCAATACGTGCCCTTCGAGCTTTAAAGTATGTGAAGCACCGTGCAGCATGTCGCTTAAAGGAAGCAGCAGCACAGAAGGGAGCAAAGTGAAGATAATCTTTCAGCATTTTTTGACGAGCATTCCTATCGTCTAGGTGTGCAAACAGCCCCCCTGCTCAATCCCCCTACGTCAGGATCAGAGAAAGTCAGCGCAAGAGAGAGAGAGAGAAAAGTACGATGGGTAGCTTCTCAGCCATCTGCCAATAGCGTCCCTTGTATGAAATCAACTGGGCAAACCAACTGAGGAAGCATGTACCAGAAATTAAAAGACCCATTGTCCGCAGAAATCCGCGAACCAGCAAAAAATCCGCGATATATATTTAAATATGCTTACATATAAAATCCGCGATGGAGTGAAGCCGCGAAAGGCGAAGCGCGATATAGCGAGGGATTACTATACATACTAAAGTTGGATTAATAAATACGAAATAAACCACGCAAGGAAAATGGCCACAAGTCCAACAGAATTTTCAAGTCTGTGTAACATAATATTGTGGTCAAAAGTGTCAAAAGCTGCGCTTAAATCTAAAAAGTGACCAGTGCAAAAAAGCAGACAGAAACAAATCAAGTGACTTGCAATGAATGCTATGAGGTGTGTTATTTTTTTTATTTGTTTTTCTTCATGGTATATTTTCTAAGTATTTATGTTTTGTTTTTTTTAGAGGTATATTTTGGGTGTTAATGTGATGCTGTTTAACCCTAGACACTGCCATCATGAGCATATTTTTTGTTATGATAGGGTGTTGGTATGGGCGATGTTCAGGGCTACCTATCACGTGATATTTGAGGTCAAAGGTATAAAGGATGCCAGTGGAGACTTGTCTGAGACTGCAGATATTCCTAAAAAGAAACTGCAAGTATTTTGGACTGTGTTTGTGTGCACTGAAAACAGCCAGTTTCTGTTCATTTTGGCTTTGAATTAGGATTTAATTTTATCTTTGGATCTTGTTATTTATGCTTGATAGTTTTGACTATTGGCTGCATGTGTTATGTCAGTGAACTAAGAATTTTTAGTGAGAACCAGAAGATTAATGAGGGACAGAAAAGGTCAAAAGCGAGAGATCAAAAGACACTATCAACAAGCCAAAATGTAAGGCAAAAATCAAAGCTTGTAAAAATGTCAGAACTAAAAGAATCAGACAAAGTTTTAATTAAAAGAACATTTTTGCAAGAAGGTGTTTTGAGTATGCAACTCAGATGAGGAAGTGAACTTTTTGCCAATGTTTTGGCCTATTGTGTCAATTTCCTGTGGGTCAAGGCCTTTGAGGACATGCCTCTGATAACACAAGATACTGTAATGATGACATGTGCTTAAAATGGCAATGAGTATTAAAATGGAAAATGGTGGCCAAAGCGACCCAAAAAATTACACAACTTATAAAGTAAATGGATAAATGCAAAATGAACACCAGAAATGACCCCAAAACTCCCAAAAGGAGTCCCCGATTGCTTAAAATGCTTAACTCCTATAATTTCCTGATCCCTTTTATCAAGCACTTGTGGTTTGTCATTTTCATTCTGGGCACAACAATGAGTAAGATGAGACAGAAACTGGGAAGCTACTGTTTTCTTCAGTCCCTTCTGAAAGAACATGTAATTTTTAAATTAAATTATAAAAAGCAATCTGTATTTGATTTTTTCAATAATAATGTAGTGACAGCAATTCAATGCTTTAGGATCTGTGCCAAGTTAGTACAGATTTTTTGAAAATGCTAATAATGGGTTATGCCCGAATTATAATTTAGCTTTTGGTAGCCATGTTGACTTTGGACCTAATTAACAGGGAGTGTGTTTCATTTTAGAACTGACATTTTTGATAGTGTGAATTAAGCACAATTACATAGACTTTTCCATATGGTGATTTAGGCTTCAACACTGCAATATTATTAGTATTAATACCAATTTTCTGAAATGACATTTAAGATCTGGAGTCTTAAGTTATCTAATTTATCATTAAAGAATTTTTTAAAACCTGTGGTGCTAATGTTTCAAGGATTTTCCTGGGGTTTTCCATTTGTCAAATTAGCAAGTGTTTAAAACAATATAAGAATGTTAGTACTTCTCTCTTTTTTTAATCTGGAAAAGTTTTCAATACTAGCAAGAATAAGACCATTTTTAAAGTTTATAGCCCTGTCAGTCAGTGCTTTCTGGAAGACCCATAATTTTGTTGCTCTCAATGTACATTCTAGCTTTTCAATTAAAGGGTGAGATTGCAATCATTAACGTATGTTGAATTTTTTATTCTCTGTTCCCTATTGGTTGAAAGGAACCGCTAAGTCTAAGGCCTCTTTCAGAGACACATTATTGAAGCATAATTTAATCTATATATTTTCTTTTATTTTTTCTATTTTTTTTTATTTTGTTTTCCTATGATCTTTGATTGAATTAGGTTACCTACAAACAAAATTTAGCAAGGATGAGGAGTCTGATTTGGTGTATCTAGGTAATATTATCAAAATCTGACTTGATCTGTATGTGTTTTCTGTCACAGTAACACAGTACATTATATCTAATTTTCACTTGTGACATTGAGATTCAAACTCTATTAACCTAAATTAAAATATCTCTGGTCACTACAATCAAATCGAAGGCTAAGACCCAAACATGTATTAATCACATCCTTACAACATAGTAGTTTTTCTAATAGAAATAATATTAAAACATACTTTAATGTTCATATGGCCTTTTATATGAGACGTGTTAATTCCATACTAAAAATCATATAAATATCTTACAAAAAGGTGTAGTATATTAAGTAGTTATATGGCAAGTATTTTGTAAGATTTAGTTTTAGATTTATATATGTTACATACAGTATATGCCATATAGGTTTCATGTATGAGTTTTTCTAGTAAAGTGGTCATAATCTTGCAAGAAAAAACATGTTCTATAGGGAAAGGGTATGACAAATATAGAACATATACTACTTACACTATAAAATCTGAAATGGTGACATGTACTAATTTAGCATTCAGTCCACAAAGAACCCTTACTGTAGTTTTACTGTATTTATTTTGTAAAAGAGTAAGCAGCTCCAGATAATATTATTACTTATTATTTGAATGAAGCCTCTATTCAAGGTGACTTACAGCATTTGAAATACAATGTTTTTCAAATTAGAGAACAGGCAGGTGAGGTGACTTGCTCATGGTCACACAGTGCTAGTAGTAAGATCTGAAGCCACAACAATAGAGTCCAAAAATAAGTCCAAGCCTTAACCTTTACACCATACTGCTTGCCAATAATTAGCCCTGGAAACTACAATCATTGTATACCGAAAGTACTTAGTTACATAATACTTCTGATACACTTAACTAAATAACAGCACTGTAACTAACACCCATTGTCTTACAATAGTTCCTGGGTGAAAATGGGTAACACAGCTAGTTACATTAGTTTTATATGTGCTCAGTGCATGCTCCCAACCTTCTCTTCCTCCTCTTCCTTTCAAAAATTGATTATACGATGTTAAATTTTTAAAACTTAAAACATTAGTCATTGCATTTTATTCATGGTTAAGGATATGGGAATCTCAAAATGCAATATAACAACACAGATTAATAGACACAGTTTTTCTTGTTATTTCAGTGAGAAAGCACTACACTTAAGGATTCAGCTATGGGACAGAAGAAAACAGGACACTGAGTTGTGCCTTAGATAGGAAATTGCATATTGGAATTAACCCATGATAAAGTTAACTGTGTTACACTACACTATCAGCTAAAAGAGAATATATTTAACTGATCATCCATGTGAGGGACAGAGAGAAGTGGAAAGCATTCACAGTTGTAGCCATTTATCTGTCCTTCTTTATCTTGAGAGCAAGGCTGCATCTTCTACATGCCTCAGGTTGAAGAAAATTCTTATCACGGTTATATTGGTATGGCTTGCTGATATACAGGACGTACTAAAAGGTACATAGTCAAGCACCTGTTTGTAGAAGAAGTACTAGAGATAAAAAAAATTCAAATACAAAAAATACCACATTAAGAGTACAGAACAACAAAAATCTGAAACTTCTCTTTTTTTCTCTGCAAGACTCCAGTTGTTCAGTTGGTTTAACCCAATTTTACTCCTTGAACTTTGAATGCAGTTCCAGGATGATATCTATGGGAAACGTAAATTGTTAAAGAATGTGAAAACGCTGGGAGCTTTTGTTTCTCAAAGAGAAAACTTTAGGCAGAATGGCTTGTAGCATATCTGTAGTGTGTGGTAAATGCAGTATAATTAACTATTATGTCACAAATACTCAATTATTTTACACATTGTTATAGCATGCATTATTAATACATGCATGTACAGGTATTTTAGATTGTACTTTGATTATGAGATACAATTTGATTGCCAGAACAAAGTCATTGAAATGTAAAGTCCAGAGACAAAGTGGAAAATATGATTACAACTATTGGCCTAGATTTTTTGGTTAAAGTGGGCAAAAGCGGTGCAAGCCACTGGCATAGGGCAACATTGATGGGTCCTCCCTTAATAGAAGTGTGGGGCCTCTCCTTGAAAAAAAATCATTAACAATAGAACCCCAATTTAACATTCCCATATTTAGCATTTATACATTTTTTGGATGCTGATGCTGAACATTGCCTCAGGAAGCGTGAGTCTTTTAATGTACATGCCAGCTAATAGGGACTGTATTGTGATTTTTTTTTTTCACTGCACAAATTAATTTTGCAACTGATCCAAATATGATATCAGTACAGATGTCTATCCTGAATGTGCACAAAATTTAAAAAAATAATAATTTTTTGGACAGATGCTGGCTGCTGCTGTACTTTACATTGTTCCAGTGCAGGACATCTACAAATTGGTAAGCTTGTGATGGCAAGGAAGAAAAACAGGAAAGTAAGGATCAGAGCTGTTGGTTTGAGCACATGTATTACTGCCGGTGTCCTGTACACAAAAACAAGTGGCCCACAGGACTAGTAAGAGTGCGATGGGAGAACTTTAGGTGCCAAGTAGTTGTTACAAGAGCAGTAGAAATCTTTTCTGAAATGTTCTGATTGCATATCTTTTTTGCCAATCACACTTCCCCAAAAACATTAGATCTGTATCACATTTAAGTGAAAAAATGGTAATGGAGTTGCAGTATGAATGTTTTGCTTTAACAAATGGCACAGTTGCTATCAACAACATGATGGTGTTCATGAAAAGGAAATGACAAAAGGTCAGAAATGACAAAAATCACAACAATAAGTGGACAAATTAAAGAGACCAAATTAGAACTCTTCAAACTTGATCATAAATATTAATCATAATAAAAACTGCAGTAAAAATATATCTCGTTATTATAAAAAGAAATCCTGTCCTGGAAAGCAAAAGCAAGGCTATGATACGTGATCTTCTTGGAAGACATTTAAAAGACCTGCAAGACCAAAGAGACTTGCCACGGTGCATCTCGTGTGGACCGTAAACATGAGACATGGTGCCAGGAGATTGACCCATGACCGTCTCGCAATGACGTAGAACATGAGATTCTTGCAAGACACACCCTACTTACAATCTATCAAATAGGACAACGGGGCAGCAGAACATTCAGTCTTGTGAAGGATTTGAGCACACACAGATGCAGGGTCTCAGCGCATATAAAGCATATAAGGACATACATTATAAATGAAACATCGATGAATAAGTGAAGAAGAAATCAGCGTGGAGAAAAGAGACTCAAAAGCGTTGGAAAGGAAAAAGAAAAAATAAACTAGGTGCAAATTCAGAAAATAAGGCAAGTAATTATCAGCCCGTAACAATTGAAAATGAAACAAAGCATGTCCAATCTGGCTCAGAATTAAAAGACAGAGTAACAGACAAAGTAGATCTTCATAAAGACGTTCACAAACGTTGGCACTATACACATGCAGAGCAGATTATGAAAGCAGAGCATTCGAAAGGCTCAAAAAAAAACGTAGGCACGATTCAAATGTGGAGAAAGTTAAAGAATATGAAAGTAGGAAAATTAGAAAGTATAAAAAAAGAAAGTAAAGATCGCAGTAGCGCAAACAAACGGAAATTAATACTCAAAAAAGGGAAAATAATCACCACGGACCAGGTGTCACTGAAAAAAAAGCAGGACAAAGCGAGGTCAGAGATAAAAGACAGAGTAGAAAACAAAGTGAAAAGTCATAAAGAGGTTGCAAAACAAAATGGACAAACACCAGCAGAACAGGTTAGAGATAATTCAGGATAGGCTTCTCTGTTTGAAATTTCAGCACAGACAAAGCGATCTGCATCATCAGCAGTTAATAATTATTTTTTGCAGAGTAACCAATAAATGCATGTGAGGTAAAACACGTTTTTGAAATTCTCTGACTTAAACTTCAAAGCCTTACTGTACAATATTTACATACTTCTGACATATCACCTATGTCCATATATTCGATCTCTATTCGCCTTTTAGTTATTTCTCCGAGTAATAATTTCTCTTTTTTTACGCTAATGCGATACTTTTTTTTTTATACTGTCGTTTTTTTCTGCTTTCATATTCTGTATCTTGCTCTGCATGTGTTTCGCGCCTACATTTTTTTGGGGTCTTTTGAATTCCAGTTTTCATTATCTCTAACCTGACAAAGTCATTAAACACATGTCTCACTGACCTCATTTAAAAGATTCAGCATGTTGGGACTTGAAAGATTCCAAATATTGTTTTTACAGAAGTTCTGAAATAAAAGTGAAACTAATGAAATAGCAATAATTCAAAGAAAAAAAAATCTTAAAAGTGTGTCCGGAAAACCAAACATGGGGGTTGGCGAGCGAAGCGAGCAGGGGGCGAAGCCCCCTAGTTAAAAAATAAATAAATACATCCAAACTAGGCCTGCACTAATAGGATTCGGAGAAATCCCTGACAATTTCCTCCATTTAACTTTTTTTTTTGTTCATGTTGTCAGTCTCTAAAAAAACGTTACATGGGTGTTCTACCGTATTTCAAACTCCTCTGTCTCTTTGCTGAAGTCAGCAACTATTCAAACTAATGTTTTCTCGGAAATGAAATGAAATTAAACTTGTGATGTGCCTGACCAGATTATTGCAATTTGGGGGAGAACTGATATGGAATTAATGAATGAATCATTTTGAGACCTCAGTGTTATTTATTTACTACTACATATTGTTATTTATACCTGGGTGTGGGGTGGTCAGGTTGCTCGGCACATATTTATTAATCGGCTCATTGTCATCAACAATGGGAAGAGGTGGGCAAGGAGGACAAAAAGATGAAGATGATGAAGAAGAAGTCTCTTGTGTGGAGCTCGCTGTGATGCTCAAGCCCCCTGACATATTGTAATTTTAGGTTATGACAATTCCATTTTCCACTGATGATTTACGTAACCATAGCTGTTATATTACGTATTGTTTGGCAACGGTTCGTTGTGCCAATTGTTTGCTTTACGCAGTGACTAGTTATTTTCTTTTTCTTATCATGCTGCAACTCTTCATTGTTTACTCGCTAACTTGGAGAGATTTCAAGTAGTACTACGCCTGCCCCTCCTTTACTTGTAATTTCATGCAACAGGACATAGCAGCTTCTGTTTTATTTAACCAAAAAATGTATGAATATTTTCTGTGTTTTTAAAAATGTAATATATGTTTTAATGGCTGGCTTTGTTTAGGACTGATGAGGATCCCGTGGGTCTGGAGGCTGTCCCGCCTCGGGGAGTCTGAGGGGGCACACACTATGCCACTGGTGTATGCATAATGTATCACTTATTGGGCAAATGTTGTGAATAGTATTCAAGCCAGATGATAAGAAAGAGAGAGCTACAACACACAGTTGCTATATCTGCCAAGTATTTAAAGGTTTAACATTTGAGTGTCCTCCTGCTGGAAGTCATCAAATAATCTGCCTTTATCTTTTTTCCAAACCATGCAGTGGTATAACAGGGTCGCTGAAGCTGCTCCTCTGTCTGGAGATGATCCTGTTTAGTGGATGCAGTGGATTCTCCATGATTGACAGGAGCCTGCTCAGTGCCCGTCGCTGTGCCACAGATGTCAAACTGTCCAGCTCCATGCCTACAATAGAGCCTGCCTTCCTCACCAGTTTGTCCAGGCGTGAGGCGTCTCTCTTCTTTATGCTGCCTCCCCAGCACACCACCGTGTAGAAGAGGGCGCTCGCCACAACCGTCTGGTAGAACATCTGCAGCATCTTATTGCAGATGTTGAAGGACGCCAGCCTTCTAAGGAAGTATAGTCGGCTCTGTCCTTTCTTACACAGAGCATCAGTATTGGCAGTCCAGTCCAATTTATCATCCAGCTGCACTCCTAGGTATTTATAGGTCTGCACCCTCTGCACACAGTCACCTCTGATGATCACAGGGTCCATGAGGGGCCTGGGCCTCTTAAAATCCACCACCAGCTCTTTAGTTTTGCTGGTGTTCAGTTGTAGGCGGTTTGAGTCGTTTGAGATTCCTGTCTGTGTGATTTTTAACCTTGAGTTTATGGATATTATTATTTATTTGTTGACTTTAACCTCCACAAAGACATTTACTTACAGTATATGTATTATCTATTTATTTATGAATTGAGTATACCACACTTTCTTTATTGCTGAAGACTTTGTCTGGATAAAAAACACAATGCACTTTTGAACACCTCTTGACTGTGTGTGTCCTCATTTGCTGTGGCTCATCTTGGTTCATTACTATCAACAGTTCTGGGTCTGAGAGCTGTCAAGGACCATGAAGCCAAACCAGACTGTCACACAACCCAACTAGGCACAGCTGGAGAGACAAAATTTGAGCTTCAAATAAGGAAATTACCAATATTTATCTTTTACCAGAGAATCTTGTTGGATGATGTTGATGTACCACCTTCACAGATGTTTCTTTGAAGGCTAAACTTTCTTCCCTAATGTTGAAGTTTTTTGTTCTCCCCTACCTGTTCTGATGTGTACATTGGTATTTTTGGGCTTTCATTAAGTTTGAAATAAAACAGCCCACTTTTCATTGTGTGTATGCTACCTGAAATACAGTCCCAGAACTTAATGGGATATGAGATAGTTTATAGAGTTTGGGCAGAGTCTGACATCAGAGAGAATTGGTTACAGTCAGACCGAGCGCATAAGATTGCAAAAGTTAGATTCTAAATCCAGACCTGAATACATTAGTCCAGTAACATTTCTGCATGTTCATTTTCAGCAATCAGTGCGGTTAAACTGATGCTTAATAACAATTTGCACACAAGTTAAATGAAAATGTCAACATTCAGTTATATCTGGCTCCTCACTGATGTTACTGCATATATAAGAGATGTATTCTGGGTTCCTGAGATGAATTAAAATTCAAAGTTGTTTGGGGAGGGACCAATACATTCAAGATGGATCTGAAAGGCAGATGTTCACGTGCCTGGGAAAATCTTAGTACATTTTATTACCATGAGACATGACAACTGCACATCAAGGCAGACAAGCTACAGTTGATTATGTCTCTGACTAACGTTTGCATGAAAGTGTTTTATTTGAAACTAAATCCTGTCTAAAAAACTAAAGCACTGTTTTCTGTTCCATATGTCACTATATATATATATATATATATATATATATATATATATATATATATATATATATATATATATATATATATATATACTGATCAAGTCATCAAGTCAATGAAATTTCTGGGATATTGATCTGGTCAAATAAGTAGCAGAGGGGGCTGTTAATCAGTTTCAGCTGTGTTGGTGTTAATGAAATTAACAACAGTTATACTAAAGGGGCAACAATGAGACAACCCCTAAAACAGGAATGGTTTAACAGGTGGAGGCCACTGACATTTTTTTCTCCTCATCTTTTCTGACTGTTTTTTTCACTAGTTTTGCGTTTGACTACGGTCAGTGTCACTACTGGTAGCATGAGGTGATACCTGGACCCTACAGAGGTTGCACAAGTAATCCAACGTGTCCAGGATGGCACATTAATACATGCCATTGCCAGAAGATTTGCTGTGTCTCCCAGCACAGTCTCAAGGGCATGGAGGAGATTCCAGGAGACAGGCAGTTACACTAGGAGAGCTGGATAGGGCCGTAGAAGGTCCTTAACCCATCAGCAGGACTGGTATCTGCTCCTTTGGGCAACAAGGAACAGGATGAACACTGCCAGAGCCCTACAAAATGACCTCCGGCAGGTCACTAGTGTGAATGTCTCTGACCAAACAATCAGAAACAGACTTCACAAGGGTGGCCTGAGGGCTTGACGTCCTCTAGTGGGCCCTGTGCTCACTGCCCGGCATTTTAAATTGATAAATTTGTCATTTTTGCCTCTTAATTTATATTCAACACTCACAATGACAATATGAAAATATGTTTTAAGAAAGATTGGCAAATTTATTAAAAATCAAAAACTGAAAATTCTCATTCTTTTAAGTGTTCAAAACCTTTGCTGTAGCGCTCCAAACTGGGTTCAGATTCAGCCTATTTGCTTTAATTATCCTTGAGATGTGTCTAGAACTTGACTGAAGTTCACTTGTTGCAAAGTGATCCATGTATATAAGTTCTCACAATTCACACTGCATGTCAAGATAAAAATGAAGCCAAGACGTCCAAGGGACTCTCTGTGGACCTCCTCGATAAAACTGTAGTGAGTCATAGATCAGGACAAGGGTATAAAACCCTTTCTAAAGCTGTGAATGTCTCAAGGAGCACAGTGGCCTCAATATTTGTGAAATGGAAGAGGCTTGGAGCCACCAGGAGTTAACCGTCCTGCCATGCTGAGTAACTGGGCAAGGAGGGCCTTAGTTAGGGAGGTGACCGAGACCTAAATAGTCATCTCTTATAGAGCTTCAGAAGTCCTCTGATGAAATGGGAGAACCTGTTACAACAATGACTATCTGAGCATCACTCTATCAATCAGATGCTCATGGTAGAGTGGCTTTTTCCCATTTAGAGTATGCCAAATGGCATTTACAGAGCTCTAAGAGTGTGAAAAAAAACATTATCTGGTCTGATGAGACAAAATTTGATCTCTTTGGGCAGAACTCATGGTAAAGATCACACACATCTCATCACTTGTCCAATACCATCCCTATGCTGAAGCATGCTGTTGGCAGTATTGTGCTGTGGGGGTACTTTTTAGTGACACGGACAGGGAGACTGGTCAGAATTGAGGGAAACATGAATGGAACCAAATACATAGAGGTCCTTGAAGAAGACTTGCTGCAGAATGCCCACGACTTCAGACTGGGGCAACTGTTCAACTTATAACAAAACAATGGCCTGAAGCATACAGCCAAGTCCCTAACTGTACTTGAGTGGTGAAGCCAAAACCCATACTCAAACCCCATAAAACATTTGTGGAGAAACCTGCAGATGAAAGTTCATAGTTGCTAACTATCCAATCTAATGGAGCCTGAGAGTATCTGCCAGGAAGAATGGGATAAACAGCCCTAATTTAGGTGTTCAATATTTGTACAGACTTACCCAGGAAGACTTAAAGCTGTAACTGCTGCCAAAGAGGCTTTTATAAAGTACTGAATTAAGGGCTGGAATGCTTATATGAATGTGTGATTTCATTTTCTTATTTTTAATAAACTTGCAAACCTTTCTGAAAATATTCACTTTTTCACTTTGTCATTCTGGGTTAATGAGTGCAGCTTGATGGGCAAAAATGGAAAATGTATCCATTTAAAATTATAAAATGTCTATATACAGTATGGGCTGGCGCCCTGCCCGGGGTTTGTTTCCTGCCTTGTGCCCTGTGTTGGCTGGGATTGGCTCCAGCAGACCCCCGTGACCCTGTAGTTAGGATATAGCAGGTTGGATAATGGATGGATGAATATATGCAGTATATATACAGTTTATTGTAAGAAAGGATAAAATAGGTGAAAGTGTTTTGGGGCACCTTGAAGGCTAACTTCTTATATTATGTCTTTGAAAAAATGAAAGAAAACATGTGTTAACAGTGCAATTGAGTTGTTCTGACTTATTCAAACCGGCAGACTGCCCAAGATGGTGATTCTTCCGGTTAAAATGGATTTTTGGGAAGAAGAGGTGGGTCCAGGTGGTAAGACCCCAGAAGTGATGTCATGAGAGGAAAGGTGTCAGTCTTCCATTCTGCAGAGGAAGGAAAAGAGAGATCATTATTAGGTAGTGCCACCTCATGTCTAGTTGGGGTATTACAATAACTTAAGCCCTTAAATTGTTCCCCAAGCGCACGTGTGACAATATTTACATACATACATATACATTAATACATACATTATATAAATGCAATTTAGCACTGAATTTTGTAAGTGGTCTAAGATTAGTATCTGTGTACAACTATATGTGGTTCCTAGAATATTTTGCTATCATTAACTTTCTAACATTAGAGAACATTACAGCTGTGGAGAGTCATTCATTTCTTGTTAATACAGAGCAAGGTCACTTGCCTGTCATATGCCACATTTAGGAGACTGGCTGTAAAATTCTGTTGTAGCAGAACATCTCTTTTAGATGAAAAGATGTTTTTCCAGCGTTTAATACTGATGACAAAAAAAAATTTTGACAGAGTATACACTATGGGGATTAAATATGACTATGACTCTGTTTATTCCATTCTTTATAAAAAATTAAACATGATCAAGTTTTGTGTGTATTGACTGCCCAGAATATTGACTCTTGAAAAGAAGCAACACTGTAACCAAGGAGAATCTCTAGCTAATGAATTCAGACAGAGAAAAATTTAAGTAGTGTTTCACAACTGAGGATGAAACCTTGATATATCACTATGATGCAGAGTCTAAACAACAACTAAAACAATGGAAACTGAGTGATTCTCCAACACCAGAGACATCCAAGGCCCAAACCAGCTGGCATGATCGTGTGTATCTTCTTCTTCTTTTGGCTGCTCCCATTAGGGGTTGCCACAGCAGATCATCTTCTTCCATATCTTTCTGTCCTCTACATCTTGTTCTGTTACACCCATCACCTGCATGTCCTCTCTCACCACAGCCATAAACCTTCGCGTAGGCCTTCCTCTTTTCCTCTTGCCTGGCAGCTCTATGTTTAACACCCTTCTCCCAATATACTCAGCATCTCTCCTCTGGCCATGTCCAAACCAACGTAATCTCACCTCTCTGACTTTGTTTCCCAACCGTCCAAGTTGAGCTGACCCTCTAATGTACTCATTTCTAATCCTATCCATCCTCGTCACACCCAGTTTAAATCTTAACATCTTTAACTCTGCTACCTCCAGCTCTGTCTCCTGCTTTCTGGTCAGTGCCACCGTCTCCAACCCATATAACATAGCTGGTCTCACTACCGTCCTGTAGACCTTCCCTTTCATTCTTGCTGATATCCGTCTATATACTCCATGTCCGATATACTCTGGACACTCTTCTTCACCCATTCCACTCTGCCTGCGCTCTCTTTTTCACCTCTCTTCCACAATCCCCATTACTCTGTACTGTTGATCCCAAGTATTTAAACTCATTCACCTTCGCCAACTCTACTCCTTGCAATCCCGACCATGTGTATGATTTTTTAAAATTGTAACAGTGTATTCCATTATTTCATATGTATTGCATGCTTCACAAGGCCTACACAACTGGTCAATTCTACAATTACTTTCTTTGCCGTTTGCAACAGTCAGTCAGAAAAAAGTGACAAAGAAAGAAGCCCTTTTTGTGCATTTTGAGATATGGAAGTAATTTGTTTTCTTGTGACTACGGAACGTTTTCTCTTGATGTTTTAGAAACACAAATCTTTCCAGTGTTAATGCTTTCTCAAAATGAAACTCATGGTAATAAAGTTTGATACTACATGTACAGCCAAATTTACAGCAGGTTTAAGGTGCGGTGATTCAGATGAAAAAAGAAGGTTCAGCACCTTGACAGAAAATGACAGAAGGCTAACATGAAAAAGTTTTCTCTGCGCAAGGAGCCAAGAAATGTCCAATGGATTAATGCACTAACCTTTAAAGATGAAGAACCTGCAATGGGTAGGAGCTGAGCCAGTGAGGTCCAGTTTAGCAACACCTGAGACCAAAGTACACCGCATATGATCATAAACGGACTGTCAACTAAATAAAAAAGTTTCCCATCTATCAAAGCAGTGTCATATTTGTCAGCAATCATGAAAGCAGGGCCTTGTAATAAAAAGTAGATTTAAATACCACAAGAATAGAGGCTGATGAGGTGGGTGGTATCAGGAAGATGTGTTTGAGAATACAAGCGTATAAACAGGCGATTTGTTGATTTTCCTACTACCGTTTCCTGCAGCAGAATTATAAAAGCTGAAAAGTGCCTGTTGTGTGGCACTCTTCTAAAAAAAAATGTGATAAAGGACAATATTATACTGTAGTCAGAACCACAGTCCACACACAGTTTGAAAACAGAATAGACAAAGGCAACGTAAAAGGGTAAATTGTGTAAAATGAAAGTTCATTCAGCAAAAAAAAGGCTTCAAGTGAATGACTTCTGTGGGCTAGAGTGGCTCTTACAGTTGCAGGTGTAAAGTGAACACCAAATTCTGGCGTGGACTTTTCTTTAATCTAATTTGGGCCAGAAGAGGTAAGCCTTTCGCAACAAACTGGAAGTCCAGTTATTTGCCTGGTGTGGGCTCATCCTCCTCTCTGGTGTGGAAAGAAGGAAGACAAGTTAGTGACAGTGTCTTGTCCAAACTCAGCCCCTGTTTTACCTTTTGTGGAGAGCCTTCAGCTGTGTAACAGCTGTTTTATAAAAGAGTAAACATAGAAAAAAGAAGAAAAAAAGACTATAACAGAGCTTCTGAAAATGGTATGAGATGTGAAGAGGGACTTATCAAGCTTAAATAGGTGTATACGTGGTGTGAATGCAGGAATGACAGGTCAAAAAATTAATGAATAGTTGGGACGCCAACTGGGTTTCCCATTTAATAAGCAGAAGTCTTCTATAAAGCAGCCCACTTGGGCAAATAAACAACAAAAGATCTTAGCCTATTTGCCACGGAAATAAAGGTCAGCCACTGGAACTCCATCTGGTGCTTCGCTCTGTTTGCAAATGGGCAGACGGGCTTCTTATACTGTATCATGTGAGCTGTAAGGGGCGAGGGTAAGTGCCCTCATTGGATGGTTTCTCAGTGCTGGAGGGAGAGAATGAGAAGAGAATGTTAGCAACAGCACCCCCTCTTGTTCTGGTGGGTCATCACATACCTCAATCAAGCCCATGAGGAGGTCCTCCAATGCACATGTGTGACAGTGGAAAGTGTAAATCCAGGAAGATTTCAGACAGAGAGACAGTCAGGCAAGGAATTAAAATAGCCCCTAGAGATGTGATTTAATTGCAGTAATAATGATAATAATACATTTTATTTATAGAGCACCTTGCCCATGCTCAAGGCACTTCACAGAGTTTAAGAAAAACGGCAGGGTATACAGTATATAACATTGTACCAAACCAGATAAATAAATAAAGAAGAGTAAGATAGTAATTCAGAGAAAAGCCTAACAGACAACGTAATTGATGGTCTAGCATACACACACACAGGTTACATGAGCATCTTGACATAGAGGTAAACTGAAAGAAGGGTAATAAAGTCAAGTAGAGCTAAAAGCCTTCCTGAACAGATAAGTTTTGAGTTGTTTTTTAAAATAATTCATGGAGTCAGCTGATCTAATTAATTTTGGTAGGTCATTCCAGAGTCTGGGCGCTATACAGCTGAAGGCCCTGTCACCCATGGAGTGTAGATTAGTGTGGGGCACAACAAGATTACCAGAATCACAGGACCTTAGTGGGCGGACAGGCACATTGTGATGGAGAAGGTCACTGATGTAGTTTGGCGTAATGTCATTTAAGGCTTTGTAGGTTATTAGTAGAATTTTATATTCAATTCTGTAAGACACAGGGAGCCAGTGAAGGCGGAGCAGGATGGGTGTGATGTGCTCGCTGCTGCTGGTTCGTGTAAGGACTCTTTCAGCCGAGTTTTGAATAAGCTGGAGCTGTGATATAAGATTAGAAGGGGCACCTGCCAGCAGCGAGTTACAATAATCGATGCAGGATGTGATAAAAGCATTAAAAGCAAGTTTCTCAGCATTAGAAAAGGAGAGGAAGGAGCGAACACGGGATATTTTACAGAGGTGAAAGTTTCTTAATGTGGTTTATGTGGGCGGAATAAGAAAGGGAGGAATCAAAAATGACACCAAGGTTCCTTGCATCAGAAGAAGGTCTGATGAGATCACCGTCAAGAGTGACTGAAAAGGAGCTCATTTTCCTAAGTAGCGCTTTAGTGCCAGTTTTCAGGAGTTCAGTTTTGTTGTAATTTAATTTTAAAGAGTTCTGCTCCATCCAGGTTTTAATTTCACTGAGGCAAGTTGTGAGCTGAGAAAACTCTAATGAAGTTGCGCTTTTGACATTAAAATAGAGTTGAGTGTCATCTGCATAAAAATGATAACCCAGTCCATAGCTACGAATAATATGGCCAAGGAGAAGCATATAAATACAGAAGAGGGCCAAGGACAGAGCCCTGAGGAACTCCTTGTGTGACTGGCGCTAAGCTGGATCTGCTGTTTCCAAGACTAACAAACTCTTGCCTATCAGTCAGATAGGACTTGAACCACTGGAGGGCAGTGCCAGAGATACCCAGCATGTTCTTCATTCTGGACAGTAGAATGTCATGTCTCACAGTGTCAAATCCTGCACTGAGGTCTAATAGAATTAATATGCTGGTTTGTCCAGAGTCTGCTGCCATAAGCAAATCATTGGTCACCTGAAGAAGAGCAACTGAAACCAGACTGAAACCAGACTGAAAGGGTTCCATCAAGTTATTAGAAGTTAAGTAGTCGGTGAGTTTGGAAGCTACAACACGCTCAAGAACTTTTGACAGAAAAGGTAAGTAAGCACTGGCCATCTTTCTCCTGCTATTTTAGACAGTGTTGCCTTAAAAAAAATCTTAGAAAGAACAGGATAATGAACTTGCTGAAAAAAATGTAAAAAAAATGTTAAAAACACATTTTATAATTGCAGTTGGAATGAACTTTCTTCTTACTCATTCTTTTAACAGATGTACATTAACACACCTCTTCGCTAGCTACTTTCTTAATACTAATAATAATACATTTTACTTATAAAGCAACTTTCCCATTCTCAACTTTCTTAAGAGATTTTTAATAAGTGCAAGTGTTAAAATAATCAGTTAACATGGTGATCACAACAACTTAGATTTCAGAACTGACGAGGGAAAAAAAATAAACCAGAAAGACGTGCTTCAATACTTACTTAACCGCCCACGTAAGATTGAGTTGTTGTTGAACATTCTTAAAAGTAAATTTTAAACTAACACATAAAAATATTAACTGAATTGCCAGTATCTTACTCAAAATTAAGTGAAAAAAAATCTGTAGTTTTCTGTTGAATTTTATCACAATTTGAAAAACACATTTTTAAGTTGTAGAAACACATACTTCAAAATGACTTAGATTGTCTATAAACAAGCAAAAAGTGGCGTGAAGTTCTTTTTAAAAGCCAGTACACTCTGTATAAAAACATAACCCAAAAACTCTCTCAGTGTTTTTTTATAAATAATTTTATATTACTTTCTCATGCATGAATGTAAAAAGACTTTGTAATTCACATGTTTGCAGGGTTTGATTATGCAAAGTGCTAAGAGATAACTATAGGGTATGTGCAGGTCAACGTGGGCACACTACAGAAAGACATTTGTCTGCAAGCTAAATTGAAGCAGCCTTTAGTTACAGCTATTATGAGACAAGCTTTTGGACATGCAATGCCATTTTAAGGTCACCAACAAAAAAGTCATATATTGTCCTTTTGTATTTCTAAAACTGACATATAATGTAATCAGCAGCCAAACTAGTCATCATGAATCTTTGTTGTTAATATTGTTATTTGTTGTAGACATTGTAATGGCCATGTTAAATTAAATAACATGATTAGCATTTCCATTCTTCTCTTTGTGCAATGATAGTGTGTGTATGTGTTTCCTGCATCAATTCACTACCCTCTCTTTTTTGTAATTTTTGTGGGAATGGGTTCAATCTGAACAAAATCAAAAAAATTAAAGAATGAAGAATACAGATATCTATAATAATAGATTACTGTTCATTAACAAAAGGATTACTGGGCTTCATGGTTGATGCAAACCTATGATTTCAGTCAGTTCATCTATCTACTTTCCAAACCTGCTTATTTCATCATAGGGTCTTAAGATACAAGAATTTATCTATTCCAGCAGCATGAAGTGCAAGGTAAGAACCAGTCTAACACTGGGCACACTCACAGCAGGTCATTTTATAGACAACATGAAATCTGGGGTAAAGCCAAATAACTGGGGAAAACTCACAAGTTGTTCCCTAACAGGAGGATTTGAACCCATGATTCTAGACATGTAAGACAGCAGTGCAACGCAAAGCACCAGCTCTTTTAAGAACACTAGGCCTTATATATCTCTTTTTAAAGACCACCTGCCAATAAATGAAGCATCTTTAAATTTTTGCATTAAAAAAAAATCTAAAAATGAAAGTCATGTCATATAATTTTCTAACCTGTTTAATCCAGACTAGGTTTGCAAGGTAAAAATGAAAATGATATTTTTGAATAATGGGGGTTTTCTTTTCTTTGTCAGAATGTTGTAAGAGTGGTCCCTTCTAAAAATGATACATGTTCTTAAGCTAGGATAAAAAAAAAAAAACTATAGGATTAAGAATAGCTTTCCCTTAAAAGTAAAGAGGGCCTCTATGCTTTTATGTTGCCTTTTAGAGTAAAGGGTACTTGAGACTGCTTGTTGATGATGACTGATGAATTCAGATGCATTTCCTAGCAATTTACCTATGTTAAGTAATGACCTTTTAAGAGGAGAGAGCACTTTACTCTGTGACATTTACATCTCCTTGATTCTAGGCCCATTTTGCTTTATGGATTTTTGAACCTCTTAGAAGCACAGGGACATGGAATAAGGAGTAGGGTTTGCTTTCTTCAGTGTCCACCCTATGCCACAGATATAAGTGTAAATGACTTTGCTTGTAAAGGGAAATGTGGCTTGATATTGTTCTGTTATGTGAATGCTCTGGTGGTAAAATTTATGGATAATATTCTAACAGAGCACTTTGACTTTGTTTGAAACATGCCAAGATTAATCAGTTCCATCTGAAGGTCCGTGCTGTTAGCCAATACTTTTCTCCAAGAATAACAAACTCTCTTTTAATTACCAGTTTGCTGTCCTGTCTCTTTTTTTCAGTAATCCCTTTCACTCAAGCCTCTTTTGCCTGGGTTTGCAGGTTTGTTTTTTAAGCCTCTTAATCTCTGCTTTAGAAAAAAAAAGAAAGCAAATAATGTCCATTAAATGAAAGTCTGCATAAGTTCCTCTCATGGGATTACGATACATATATGTTTTTGATGTTATGAAAGCTTTTGAAAAGGAAATGGGGAGCAATCAGATGAAGTTCAGACACTGGCACAACTCTTAGGTAATAGCCCAGCACATTATAGCTATAATAGCGCACATCAGAGCACTAGGTACCTGTTTTCATTTTTCATAGTCTGTCATAGTGGCAAATAAATAGTCTGCTCTGAGGAGTTTGTGTCTTTGTTAACTGACATTATGGCTAGTGCTCTTGTGTTTGTGTATGATATAGCCCTGAGAAGTGTTCTGCATACCAGGTAGATGAATACTCCTGCCAAGTAAATATTACAAATGTAAATCCTATTTACATTTTTGGGACAAATGCTAGGGTGAAGGAAAGGTCAATAAAAACTCAGGAGAAAAAGGGCAATGCTGGATAACTGAAGGGACTTGCAAAAATGATTCATCTTTTGAAGCAGCTATTTTTCCTTTAAAAAAAAAGCACTGTGTAAGGGTTTCTTTTCCTATGTACTCTAAATAAAAATTGTTGCACTCAGTAGCAAAGTTCCACTTTTCAAAAATGAATCCAAAAGCAGAGGGAAAGATATTTTTTTTATTTATTTTTGTTGGTTTTATAAATTGCATGAGGGTAAGGGGCCGTCCAATTGAAAGTACCGAATATGAGACGGACCTAGGAGTCATAGTGGACTCATTACTGTCTACATCCAGACAGCAAACAGTAGCGACCCAGGAGATTAAAAGGATATTAGGGTATGTATATTGATGTATAGAGTTCAAGTCAAGTTTAGGTTTTGTATAACAGTGAGGTCTCATCTGGTGTACTGTATACAGGTTTGGTTTCCATATTGTAAAAAAAAGATGTAGCAACACCAGAGAAAATTCAGAGAAGAGCAACTAGACTGATTCTGGAAAGACTGAAGGAGTTGAACCTTTTCAGTTTAAGCGAAAGGAGATTAGGAGGTGACATGATTGAAGTGTTCACAGTTCTGAAAGAAATTAACACAGTGGATCCCATCTGTTACTTTAAAATACATTCTACAAAAAGAACATATTGACATGGTTGAAAAATTGTTAATGTTAAATTTTGCACAAATTTTGGAAAGATTTTCAGAATGTTTTTCTGGTGAAGAAGATATTATAGATTTGGAAAGATCTGGTATCTCTGCACTGTTCGGCATGAGCAGGAGGGCCCATGACTTGAAGAAAATAAGTTTGGTAATGAAGTGATGTGTGCTTTACAGAACACCTCACTCTCTAATAGGTAGGGGAAATGTAAATATATTTTTAAGCTTTTTTTTACTATTCTTTCAAATATTTTAGACCTTCAGAATGTTTCTTATTGAATTGAGATTGTGAGCAATAATTCATGTTATTGTAAAAGACGTTCACATTTAAAAGGCTACAATGCAAGGAGTTGTAAAAGTCAGGCCAAGAGGGCAAAGAATAATATTAGGAACATGGAAATATGAGTAAGAAACAGGTAACATCAAAACGGTGAGATTTCTGAACAATCAAAACCCAAAATATATACCAAATTGTAAGTCAAAATGACATATAGGGTTTTTACCAAAATAAAACAGAAAAAAATCACGCTGAAATCTGTGTTCAATGAAAACCTTGGAAGCACGCTGTGGAGCATACAGTGTCTGCTTATGAAATCATTGTGCCTATGACATCACACAGTGTGACTTCCAGATCCATGTCCCCTAACAACTGATCACTGTGTAGTAGCGTGGATGCCAAAAAATGGCAGCACCCACAAATAAATAAAGTTTCAGCTCAAAATGCAAAGGAAATAATAATACTTTAATACATACATGAATACATAATTAATACATAATTGAATTCTTGAACATTCATGAAACAATAATAAATTTGAATTACTGAACATGTAAAATCTCCATAGAAAATTATTAGAATTCTAAGAAATATTTATTAACTGTAGAAAATATTAACACAACTTTATCAGTATAATCTATATTTCAATGTTATATAGTATCAAAACAGTAATAATATTATATTAGTAATAGCAGCCTCTGACTATAATATTAATACTTTTCAAGTGCAATTTATCTTAAAGATGTGTTACTCTTTTTTTTAGTGAGAAAGAATGTATTGGTTTTATATATCCATTAATACCTTATTCATTATGGAAGACATACTGTACTTTCAGGGCATTCTTTGCACTCTCATGTGAATAAACATATATGTTTGACTTCTAATTGCTACCGTCTGTCTGACTAGATAGATATGCAGAGGCAAATTTGTGAAAAATACAGTTACTGCTTGGTGGTATTATATGCTGCTTTTAGGTCCACTGTTTCCTGAAGTCAGGAAAAATACTAATCTGTTTACTATCAAACAAGATGCCTTTACTCTCTGGAGCTGAGGAGCATGTTTTCTTTATCCTGAAATATCTGAAATTTAACGATAAAATCTCTTGTGAAGAATTTACTAGATATGCAATGTACTTTTTCAACTTGTGACTTTTTTCAAGTGAACTCTGACATGAATTTAGTGGAGTACCACTGTTCAATACTATCAGTATCTCAGGAATTCTCAACAAAACAGCGTATTGATAATTTCTCCAGCGTTAGTTTAATAACAGTTTTTACAAATCCTGTAGCGTCAATGGGCCTTCCTAAACAATCAGTGAGATTGTTTGAGTCTTATGGTGATCGAGGGAAGGATTAAGATGTTGCACCACAGTTCACATGTTTATCTTTCTTTTTCTTTTTTTTACACAAGGGAGAACAATGATCCAGATGAACCTTTCTCTACATAACTGCATCATGTTACCTACTCCACGTCTTTAGTGTGTGGGGATATAACACAAATAAAGGACAATTGGCCATTAGTTACACCTAGCACCTTGAGAAGGCACCACAGAGCAGCCACCCACAGCATTTTGTTTGTTTTGACAGATGCCAAAGTAGTAGTACTAGAAGAAAGGAACTGTCAAAGGGATGATTGATGACCTTAAGCTCTGCCCCAAAATATGAAATATGAAAATATGATTTATGAAATATCCCCTTCCCCTAGGGGTGAGGATGGTTAATGAAGGGTTGGACCACTGTCATAATTGATAAGCTCTAAACCCCGCCTTTTAGGGTGGTTCTTTTGTAAACAGTGCCCATATCACTCCCCATTAACAATTCCCACACCCACGAGGTACACCTTTGTCTCTCTAACCGCCTACAAGGTTAGGGGAGAGGAGTGTCGCTCCACCCGACTGCTGCAGGAAAACGAAAGAGTTCTTGTATAAAACTCTAGTCATTTAGTGAAAACTCCACGACACCCAAAAGCATATAGAATGGACGGTCTTGTGAATGCTCCTAAGAAACTGAAAACAAACAGGGTTTCCAGAATGCTTGAGTTACGGGATCCTCGATTCAGCTCAGCTTGGTACGATTTTAATTGTGCTTTGCGCAGGGTAGAAGTAAAAAAAAATACTCTGGGACAGCTCATGGTGGTGATTTCCAAGAAGGAGCCTATCCTTCCTGAATATAAAGAGGACGGTCACAAAGAGTGGGAGGCGTATCAAGAAAATGAGATAAAGGAACGTGTGAGTGAAACTCATTTTTCTATAAAAGACTGGACTTTTTTTAAATCTCTTATTCCAAATATTGATGAGGCTATTCATCAAGGAAAACTGTCTGACCAAATGAAAAGAATTAAAAGAAAATTGGAGCCATTGTTTTCAGAGGAGGAGATTTGCCTGTTGAATAATTCAAGCAGGGAGGAGGAGGAACAAAACTGGGAAACACCCATTCCTGAGTAAGTGTAAATAGATACAGCAGTCTTCCTTCATAGATTACATTAACCTAAAGCGATCTCAAAATGTCTTTAACTAACTACCCTACTGAAGCTGAGCTCCTAGAAGCCGTTGATAACTGACCCAGGCATCTCCCTGTTCTCTTGAACTCTGAGATGTCAGAAGTCCTCCACACTTTGATGTGTTCTGAAGAGCCGATCTACGGTAGTGTGGAACAGACAGCCGCCGCTGACTACCAGTTTTGGCCGGCTATCCCTCAAACCAACCCTGCCTACTCTGTTCCAAACCAAATGATGACTGCTGGTAACCTACAACCCAGCTACTCTGCTCCAGACCAGATACTGACAGCCAGTGACATGTTTTGGCCGGTTAACAACCAGCACCTCTCCGGCTATGCTCCTGATCAGGCATGTTGGTCTACAGGGCAGACGGCACCTTCCAATTGCCTGTTTTGGCCTGATGATATCGTGCCCAACTCCGGATGCTCTGTGCCTAACAGCTCACCTCCAGACCAGCTGTCTTGGCCGGACCTTCTTATGCCTTCAAGTGACCAGATCTATTGGCCTGAGCCTCAGTTACCTGCCCCTGATGGTATATTGGTCGGACAGTCTCCTGGAGAACCGCACAGTACCTGACATTTTTATACCTGCTGATGATGTTCCGGGGTGCCTAACAGGGGCTGTTCAGGCCATGCAACAAGAAGAGGCCGTGGACAAACTTGTAGAGGCTCTGACCGCTTGGAAAATATCACCCAATAATGCTGATTATGTGGGTATGGACCTTGAACAAATTGTCAGACCCTTGGTGGAAACATTTCGAAAGGCTCTGAAGCTGGTCAAGAGTTTGATTGCGGCTCTGCTGGATATAATAGTTGATCGGGACATAAAAAGTATCTGTAACGGGTGTTTAATAGATCACCCTAGCCAGACGCAGCATACATGTCTATTTGAGCCTGACTCTGTTTATCGGGTTGGCCGCTTTCAAGAGAGTCTGACTGTTTTCCGCAAACCGTGGCTCAGGAGCCTGGTCATAAAGACTCTGGGTTGCTTCAACATCTTTCTGCCTTTTCACAAGATTGATGCATTTGTACAAAATGCTGTCGACGACCTGAAAAATGAACATGATCTATTAATGAGGTTATTGTACAAGCCTTTCATAACATGGACGATGACTCTTACTCAAAAATACGTGAAATAGCCGATGCTTTCTCTAAACGCCATTTTTCTGTACCTGATATGACGGATGTACCTTTGGGGTTTTACAGGGAATATGACAGAAAAATCAGATGAAGTCTGAACTGAATGTACCTGTGATATAACATTTTTTTGTCTGTTTTTAATCATGCTGTAATATTATGTTTTGAAGTGGTTGGTAAAACATCTCTGAATTTTAATATTGTTTTTGAAAATTACCAATAAAGCACCATTTGATTTTTAAACCGTTGACATTTTCCTTTCACCGTCGAGGATGGAGGGTTACATGAAAAAAGTTTATTATAATCTGGCAAATCTTGGCAGCTTTGGGGGAAAAGACTCTTTGAAAAGAGCTCTTGAGGTTTCGGGTCAGAAAAGTAATGACCATCAGGTGTTGGATTGGTTATCCGGTCAATATTCTTATACAATTCACAAACCCACTAGAAGGCATTTTAGGAGAAATAATGTTTATGTATCTGATATAGACTCGCAATGGCAGATGGATTTAGCAGACATGTCAAATGTCTCCGAGCATAACCGGGGTTATAAATATTTGTTAGCCTGTATTGACATACTTTCTAAGTATGCATGGGTACAGCCCCTGAAGAACAAATGGGCAAGGAAGTGACAAGAGCCTTCCAAGACATTCTGAACACTGGTAGAGCTCCAAAGAAGCTCCAGACCGCTAAGGGGAAAGAGTTTTTCAACCGAGATTTTCAATAGTTGTTAATGAAGATCGGACTAAAACATTTCACCACAGGAAACAAATTAAAGGCATCCGTGGTGTAGAGATTTAACCGCAAACTAAAGTCTAAAATGTGGAAATATTTCAATGCGTATAATATGAGAACCTACATCGATAAATTGTCGGATCTAGTATACTCTTACAACAAAAGTTACTGTATCATCGAAGCATAAAAATGGCTCCTTCTGAGGTAAACACATTAAATTCCTGGAAAGTTTTCAAAAACTTGTATGACGTAGCCAACCCCCTGGTCCACCGTTCTTTAAGTTCAAAGTAGGAGACACAGTTAAGGTGTCTAAAACCAAACATCCTTTTGCGAAAGGTTATGAACAAACATTTTCAGATGAAATCTTTACCATATCTGAGCTTGTACCTAGGGCACTGGCTGTGTACAAACAGAAAGATTACGATGGTGAAGAGATCATAGGATCCTTTTACGACCCTGAATTGCAGAAAATTAAAGTCGATTCCACAGACAGGATCGAAAAAATACTGGCTAGGAAAGTTAAGAATAAAAAACGACTCATTTTAGTCAAATGGCTCGGATGACCAGAAAAATTTAACAGTTGGATACCAGAGAGCCAAGCCCAAGATGTTCAATAAAATCCAGAACGCTCCTAATCGGCTCATCATTCTGTAGCGGTATACAATGGAGCACAAAAGTTTTTTTGTGACTACCTAGCAGCGCTTCCTCAGACATTTTCCCTAACAACACAATTTCCAATTTCACGACAAAGCTTGCTAAACCCATAGAATTAGAAGGTTCTTGGGAAGTCGGTCTAGCAGAAATACAATACCCACACACGTGGATTACTATAGACAAACCGGATAACGAATTCTACGTTTCAGCTCCAGGGATAAAAAAAATATTACTACATTCCATGCGGGTATTACAAAGGTATTCACAACCTACTGTCTTTTATTTATTCGACAACCTTAGGCCTACCCACTTTGACGAATGTTGCAGCTGGAACTGTCCCTTCTGAGAATCCTGTGAAATTCAGTTATAATGTGGTGGAAAGAAGAGTCTACGTGGTACCGGGCGAAAAGGATGAAACTATAAACTTATAAGGACAGCTGGGTCGAATATTAGGAGCACATCCTGATCAGACTCGGGGGTTAACTTACAAGGCTCCTTTCCCCGCCAACATCAGGGCAGGCTTGTACACATTGTACGTGTACGGGGACATGGTATCTCATCAGAGAGTTGAAGACAGCTATACACCCCTTTTGAGGTGTGTTCATATAGAGGATCAAGCGAATAAAATTATTACCATCACATACAACAAACCTCATTATGCACCGGTCAGCAAGAATCATTTTGACACAGTAGCTATTGAAATAAAGATGGACCAGAATAAAAACGTGCCATTTCAGTTTGGTAAGGAGATAGTAAAGTTGCATTTCAGAGAGACAATGAGGTCTAACCAGGACCCGACACCATACATACAATATTACCAGACCCAAGCGGGTAACAGGTTACCGGGATTCTCTGGATCCCCTGTAATGTATGGTGGGGGGATTGGAGGTATATTTCGAGGGTTGTTTAGAAGAGCTTTACCTCTCCTGAAAAAAGACTTTGACATTGCAAAATCATATATCAAATCCGCTGCTAAAAATATTGTAAAAGATGTCATCACCAGAGCTATATCAAGTGCAGCTGGTGAAGTCCGAGAAAAGCAGGAGGGAACGGGCATGATGGTAATGAGAAAGACAAAACGCAAGAGACCACCTAATTCGCATGAGTTAAAAAGGCAAGGCGCACTATTTTTACAGCATTTTCTAAATGACGTCAGAAGAAGAACAAACCTAAAGCAAGCAAAAAGAAGAAGAGAGACATTTTTTAAGAGATGATGACTTTCGTACACAGAATGTCCGAAGAGTGTGTCAAATCTGAACTGGACCTGTTTACGGTGCCTTTCACTCAAACGAGTGTAGATAAAAGTATATACGTTGAAGTCCCACCTCTCCCAGCCATCTCTGAAGTAGCGCAGCTAGAATTTCTCATAGCTGGAAATGGGGAAGATTACCTTGACTTGAATAACATTCTTCTACACCTAAGGGGCAAAATAGTAAATGCTGACGGGACTAACATAGCTGCCAGTGCAAAGGTCAGCTTTGTCAACTACCCTATAGCCAGTTTGTTTTCGTAAGTAGATGTTACCTTGGGGGACTGTCTAATATTGCAGAGTTCAAATTGTTATCCTTACAGAGCTGTTTTAGAAGTCCTGCTAAATTTACAGCAAGGAGACTCTTCATTCTCAGTTTGCTATGGGACTTTTTTACAAAGATAGACTTAACAAATTGGAAGAGACAGATCCTGATGGAGAAAACACCGGTTTTAATAAAAGAAGCGACTATACGGCCAGTAGCAGGACTGTTGAACTTCTGGGACACATACATACCGATTTTCCAGGAAAAATTAATATTGAATGGTATAAACGTGAAGATTAAAATGGTTCGGAACAAAGATGAATTCTGCTTAATGTCTGGTGATGCAGAACGTTACAAAGTAATCATAACGTCAGCCTCCCCGTTTGTAAAAAAAGTAAAAGATTCACCGGCAGTGAAATTAGGGGAGGCTCATGCCCTTACATCCGCCAATGCTAAATACCCTGTGGAAAGGGTGAATATGAAAGTATTCAGTATGCCTGCAGGTATCCGAGTATGCAATCAAGAAAACCTGTTTCTAGGTCAGCTACCAAAGTATGTAGTGATTGGCATGGTGGATAATGAGGCTTTTTCGGGTTCTTATACAAGGAATCCATTCAATTTCAGACATAATGATGTAGAGTTCTTGGCTCTGTACATGGACGGTGAACAGATTCCGGCCAAACCTTTTCAACCAGACTTTGCAAGTGGCAACAGTGCCAGAGAATACTATAACCTGGTATTGGCCACTGGTAAGAATTTGAAGGATCAAGCTCTGTCTATCACCCGTTCAGAGTTCTCGCAAGGATATACACTTTTCGCTTTTGATCTAACTCCCGATCAAGAATTCGGTGATCATTTTTCACTAGTTAAAACTGGAACATGAGATTTGAATTACGCTTCTGCGTCCCTCTCCTGCGGACCGTCAATCTAATAGTATATGCAATCTTTGACAACATTATCGAAATCAACCTGAGACGTAATGTTCTGTATGACTACTAATAAATATCATGAATACAAAACAATTAACAGAACTGCTGTCCCAAGATCCCTACACCGAACGATATTTCCGCGGGGTGCTGGCGTGTGATCAACTACCAGAAAAAAATAACGTGGTGCCGGCCGGGGTGCTGAATACTCACCGTCAAACCCAACCTGAAGAACACTGGCTAGGGATTTACCTTACTGAAGACGGAAATGGGGAGTTTTTTGATTCCTATGGAAATCCTCTGGTCTTTACCTACTTCCCTAAGGACATTTACCGTTTCTTAAGCAAAAACTGTAAACAAATCATTTACAACAACAGGCAGCTTCAAAGCTGGTTCTCGGACAAATTCTATCTGCATCACAGAGGAAAAGGACTCCCGTACGACTCTGTAATAAAAAAGTATTCTGATGATGTGAACAATAACGATGCTATGGTTTCTAAATTTGTTCGTTCCTAGCTTCCTTCACTGGGACATTGTTCTTATCGGTACCCTTGCATGCAGAGATCAGAGACATATAAATATTTCAATAGACGGTTAAAGGATGACGACACTCTGTAATGACATAAACTTGTATTTAATAAACAAACAATTTTACAAATTTTTCAGCAATCCAATCCAGTCTTTTTTTTCTCGGTTTCCATCGGTAGGGGCTAACTTCAGGTTGATGAACAGGGAGGGGGGTGGCAGGCAGCTTAAAAGTTTCAAAGAGTTCTCTTGTTTCATTATTAGGCACAACAGAAAATGGAATGTTCAAACCAGCCATGGCATTTACAAACTTCTTCCAACCACGCGGCCGCCTATGCTCAGGTATTGTATGAGATGCTGTCAGATTACGTACCAAATCCACCATGTTGGAGCCAACCAAATGTTTACCTTCTAACGACAACTCTCCACAATTATTACAAAATGCGTGATTGGGGTTGACAGACATTTTATGTAAAACAAATTTAACATTTTTCTTTGCTTTTATAGGCGCACTTCTAAAATCTCTTGCCAAACCTGGTCCTCAGACACGTTGACTGTTCTAACGTCCCTCTCGACATTTTCCTCTTTTGGTAACACGAGGGTCAGACTGTTAGTTTCTTTATCGGCCTTTTTAACTAACGTTAGGTATCTCTGCAAGATGGAGGTGTAAAGCTTCACCTTCTCGTCAGCTGCTATGTCACAGCATTGCAATACGTTTTTCATTTCCTTGTCAGGTTCAGTTTCGGTGGCACTCAAGAGATCGTTCGGATTAGCACTCTTTTGCTGAAAAACAGTCATTTGTTGCTGCGGTACCAAATACGTTTTTTGAGCGTTTTCCATGTTTATGCTCTGGAAGCTAATAAATTGGATATGAAGGGCACGGCGACACTTAAAAGAGCCCCCAGAAAGCCTCCTTTCTGGTTCAAAATAGCTTTCTTCTTTTTTAAGGTTAGTTTTCTGTCACTTATTTTTCTGATGGATGTTTTATGCTTCTTGAGTTGCTTAAACTGTTTGGGTGTAAGAGGTACAGTATATTACCTTTTAAAGTATTACAGGCTATTTTGGACAAAGCATTAATTAAATTGTCAGAAGACACATTTATAAGAATTTTACGGCAACGTCAAGAGCAACGGAGTAATGCCTTGAGAGGCTGTGGGTTTCTGCTTATTCTGGCCGACATGCTGACATAATATGTAATGTTGACTCAGAACAGCTTCTTTTATCTTTTCATGATGTACACGACCGGCAAATCGGACAGAAACAGACCTGTTCTTAATCGCAGTTCATCGGGGGTCTGTGCCTTCAGATCCATTAACACTAGAATTACCAGAGCTTACGAAAAAACTCGTATATCCGGCCCACCTTAAATCGATTCTTAAATCCGTTCACACCTCTCCGCCAGCATCCTTTGTCCTCTAAATGTGCTGATAAAAGACAAGCTGCCAGCAGCCGGCTATTCCATCCCCCCACCGACTTAGAACGTGAGCGAACTTTTCCCAGCTCACGACTTGATTGTTTACCTGGGAGTGAAGTGGAGTTTTACAGTGGAAATGATAGATCGTTATTTGGAAGACTTCCGTTTCTAAAGTAATCTGTGTAAACACATTGTTAAAACAGAAACTTTTTCATATTTTAGTAATAAATGTTACAAAATGTAGTAGGCATAAACTATAGAATATGTAAAGCCCGAGTTCCAAAGATCAAATAAACACTTTCACAAAAGCTTCAAGAATGATTCAACAGCTTCTGTGGCGTAGTGTGCTAAGATTTGCCTCTTAGCGCAGAGCAGCTTTTCCTTGCCTCACAGACCTGAGTTCGATTCCCCGCTGGGGATGAAGTGTTGCTTTTTTTTCTTTTCTTTTACACCTCAAACGGACATAAAATTTATACATTGGTATGCACTGTCAGTTACTGAGATCGTTATATTTTCATGTGGGATGCTCCTTTTAAAATATTTTTTTAACAATTGAGACTGCAATTAACAGGAACAACTGTCCTTATAACTTATTTTTAAGATCCATAACACACAGACAGACAGAGCACTGCGTAATAGAGAGACAGACAGGCAGAGAAGTCACTAGATATATAAATAAACAGGGAAGCCATGTGTACTGAAAGAAAAAAAGAACAACATGTGCGTTGTCCCTGCTGTACTGAATAAGCGCAGGTGCTCTAACATCACCCCTCCCCCGATCTTACTTAGAGAGTCAATTACTCTGGTAATTCTAGTGTTAAGAGATAGCCATATGGCAATTTTGTAGCATCTTCGAAAGCTTCCAAAAAGAACTTAACGCTCCCCGGATACATTTGGCGGGCCAAGGTGGTAATCTGCAATTTGTCCCTGGGGTTTTTAAAAAGAGTAATATAATTGGCATTAAGATTAATCGTTCGGCTTTTCTTTCCTTGAAAGAATACATTTTTAACCAAGTAAATTTCCTGGCTTTCACTAGCTGATACCATCAGATCATCTATAATGACCAAATTTATTTTCTCAGGAGGGAGAAGTTTGTCGTCGCATAAAGACTTCGGGATCCCCTCAATAAATTTTAACTGCTGAAATTTAACCGATAGCTCGTCGTACTTTTTCTGCCAGCAACTATAAAACCAAATTATATTTTGAAAAGGTTGAGACACAGTGTGATTCAAATGGTCTAGTAATTTTTTTACATGATAGGATTTACCGGAACAAGACGGACCCGAGATCATTTTAGCGAAGGGGTGTTGAAGGCGTGTATGAAAATGTCTTTTAGTATCCATAAGGTCTTGTGGTGTAATCTTTTAGGAGAACCCTCTTGTTATACACCACTCTGAATTTCTTCCTGAGTGGTCTGTTTTCTAATGTGAAGTGTTTTTTATTTCTACGGATCTGCTTACCGTGAACCGGTAACTCTTGAGGAGGTGCTTCATGAGACATCACAAAATTCTGAATTAGACTGGTTAGTTTTTCAAGGTTTACAATTTTACCAGTTTTGTGGTTAATGGTAATGCCTTTAACCTTCATACATGTTTTGCCTTGTGCCATTTTATGCCTGTACATCTTTGGACCGCCTGATGCAAATTCTGTAATATAATCACCAGGATTTAACTCATCGGTGAGCTCTCTTAAATAATCACCCAGAGGAGGATTGTACTGACCAGGTTGAGAAGTAAAAATGACAGAGTCAGTGTCGTGGTACAACACCCTTTCTCCCAGACTGTCCAGTTAATCGTACAACTCTAACCAGGCATAGGCAGTTGTGAAAGCAGCAGTGACAACATTAACGCTACTAGGTAGGGTGTACTTTTCATCGGCGTACTTCCACTGTATTTGAGCAATCTCATCGCCGATAAATTCAAAATAAGAAACATTATACTGTTTGGAGAAAATATATTGCAAGAATTCCTCACCGTCCTTGACTAAGGTAGTAGTGAGATGGAGAGGCTTTTGCCCAAATTTACCCCAGAGAGAATTTAAAAACAACTTTGAAATCTGTCTCTTAGCAGGATTTACGGCGATGTTATCGCTGTCCAATTGTACACCTTCCTTCTGATAATAATCTAAAATATACCTGCCTCGGGAAGCCTCATCCGTACACCAGGTAGGATAACCCGATGCCTCCTGCTTGCCTTTTAGATGAAGCTTGATATAGTCCGAGAATAGTTCAGAAGTATTTTCAGAGTAATGCCAAATCTCGTGTACCTTTGAAACTTTGTAACCTTTGTCAACGGCCTTTGCTATTTCCACACTACACCAAGTCCTGGTTAAAGCTCTCTCATCCTCTGTGTGATGACAGTCCACAGTCTGAGATTCTGTCTCTGAGCAGGTGTGACAGAGGGGGAACATTAATTTCCTGCAAAACCTGAGAGGCAGGACTGGAAAACTGAGACCACGTGGAGGCTGGATGGTGGCTTTAATTAAACCAAAATACTGGCCGAGATCGCCAAACTGCTGAAAAATGATGGTGGGATGACCAATTGGGTACATTTTTGTTTTATTCACAAATGGGTAGAAACTAGTGAAATCATAATAGTGAATCTGCTTGGTGCCTGAGGCCTTGTGGTACAATTTTATGGTGTTGGTACGGCCGCCGAACAACGAGTCCCTTGGATTTATACGCTGAGGGAAATCGCACTGTTTTAAGAAAGTTTGTAGCCTGAGGTCGTGATTTTTCATCATCTCCCAGTCATGCTCCCAGACCCCGCACACATCTAGATTACATTTTGTCCTAAGTATTTCCAATTTTCGAAAAAACTTTTGGTACATAACCGCACAAGTCATGCCGGTTAAAGGATGGGTACTGTTTAAATCATAACATTCTGGACAGCCGTGATAAAAGCAGCCAGCAAATTCAAAGGCGGTTGGAATACCTTTAACTCTGGCACAGCCGTCAAGAAAAAGGGAACCCTTCTTTACTTCCCCAATGTTTAGAGCGTGCCGAATGTTCAACTTTTCTGTTTCACAGAGATACAATAGCCATTGAATAGATGCATTCAAATAGTTTTTCTGACTACTAATGTAATGGTCAGAAGGAATTATACCAATAGATTTTGGAGGCATACGGTACATTGCCATAGAGAGGCAAGGGTCATGCATCGAAACGGATCAATACTGCCAATTTTGATGACCTATTCTTTAAATTTGATGCATGCAGTTCTAAGAATTTCGACGTCATTATTATAATAAAAAGCCATCTCCTCTTTAAAATTAAAAACACCATGTTTGACACTCTCATACCAGGTAAAAAATTCTTCTTTTTCTTTTGTCATCATGCTCTGGACGCTGTAACATTCAGGCTCAGGTGAACCCTGAACTCAGGTGAACTCTGTGAAACACATCAGCTTATTTCCTTGAGTGGTAACACAGGGGTTCACACCATTTTCAATCAAATACTTCATTAGAAAGTACCCATAGTAACCTTTTGAATTGTGAGCTATGAAAGTATAGCCTTGATACCGCAGGGACTTACAGTATACATAAATCGGAATGTGCACACCCATTTCTTGCCGACTTTCAAAATCATAAAATACATATTTCTCACACCGATCCCCAGACTTCAAAGTTTCTATAAAGCACTGACGGTTTTCTGCATCATTATCAATTTTTGCTTTACAAACACGGCATTCCTTGGGCCGGCATTTATGGGGCTTTGAGGCGGCATTCACTGTGTAAGTTTTGTAACACAGGGGACACATTTTGGCAGTGTCGCAGGCCACTTCCATGTCTTTGGTCTTTTCATTAAATTTAGGAATCGTATGCTGAATAAAACAAAATTGGGACCGGCAGTAACAGTTGCAATCAACACACTTGATAAGCTCTTCAGGGACCGGTCTGCAATCAGGTGAAAAACAGACGTTGCAGTGGCCTTCACAGCGATGGCTAAGGTTTGAATGGTAGCTTGTGTAACAGTAGTCACACAAGTATTTCACACCCAGAAAACCCTTTAAATTCAAAATGCCGTAGTAATGATTGTCGTGCAAAAACATAAAATAGGTTTTAGGGTTTCTACCGCGGGAGCTTTCAAATTTAAAAAATTTTTCATTTCTTGGGCACCTGTACCAGATAACAATTTTAACATCCAGCAAGTTTTCAAATTTATGAACGTCTGCAAAGGATGCTTTTTCATGCTCAGATAATCCAGCACAGCTCTGAAGGCTGTACACTTCACGCATGCATAACTGCGGGTTTTGTCTGTACCAGTCTTCTATTAGGGTAAGCAGACAAAAGGAAAAACAGAGCTGATTCCTGTAATTATAAGAAATAATTAAATGCCTCATTTTCTTTCTAACTATTTCATGATTGAGCAGAGCGGTTGCCATGTGAGCGCCGTTAGCGCCACCACTAGATGACCGAACAATCTGTATGACTAGCATCAGAGAATCATCGGCTAATACACTCGAGTGACTCTGAAGAAGATTCTCTATCTGTTGAAGAAAATCGTCTACATTAATATTAGAGCCAGTCATCTGTATAAAAACACCAACAGGTAAGGAATCAGCACGCAATTCTAACTGTACAACATCTTGTGGATTTAAAGTACCCAAAAAACTATCCAGAATTCTTTGCAGCATCTCATGAATACTGTTAAACACCTCCTCATAAGACTCTAGTTCATAGAAATCAGCAAAATTTAAGGGGTGTCTTATTTCTGTATGATTGAACGCCAGTCTGTCGATCTGCTGAAAAATGCTCCGATTGTCGTCACTAGAGACAGCAGAGGGACCAGCCATGACTGTTACAACTGAAATAGAAGAGGTTGAGGGTTTAGATACCACAGAACCACCGGACATAACTGGCGCGACTGAGGCGGTTGATGGGATAGTTACAAATGGCGGAGCAACAGGGGCTGAGGAAACTGTGACTGAAACAGAGGGATCAGAGGGGTGAGCTACAGGAACTGAAGCACTAGATACAAATGGGGGTACTGAAACAGAAGTGTTAGCTACAGGGACTGAAGGGTTAGCTACAGATGAGGATACTGAAGCAGAGGTGCTAGATACTGGGACTGAAGTGCTAGATACAGCGGAAGGAATAGAGGTGTTAGCTACAGATTGGGGTACTGAAACAGAAGTGTTAGCTACAGGGACTGAAGGGTTAGATACAGCAGAGGGACCAGAAGGGCTACCTACAGATGAGGATACTGAAGCAGAGGTACTAGATACTGGGACTGAAGCAGAGGGGCCAGAAGAGTTAGATACAGCCAAAGTAACAGAGAGGTTAGCTACAGATGGGGATACTGAAACAGATGTGTTAGCTACAGGGACTGAAGCAAAGGGGCCAGAGGTTGCCGTGACTGAGACAGAAGTAGAGGGTACAAAAGGTATAACTGAAACGGATGTAACCAAAGGGGTAGCTGAGACTGGTGTAACCATACACTGAGAGACAAAAGCATTCTGGGTGGTTGGACCAAAAGGCTGAGCATTTGCAGAACCCACGGTGTTTGTTAAGCCATGACCCATTTGAGCATTCACATTTTCGGTCAAAGACCGCTGAACCCTTTCTAACAAATTATTTAATGTCAGCATTTCATCGGCGGTGGCTACTGGATGCAGGGTTTCTAAAAGCCAGTCAAGCTGGTCAAAGTCAATGGGAGTGGTAACAGGTGAAGGAACTCTCATGGCATCTATTATATTATGCATTTGGGTCATGTTTTAATTTTGCCAATTAATATATTCCAATTCATTAAAATATCGGGGAGGAGGAGTAGGCATTTTTGGGGGTCGAATAGAGTAACTAAGTTCATTCACCATATCATGCAATAACCCAACACTTTGAGAACTGCTCCCAGCATCCAAGTCCTCATTTGCATGCCTTTTCCTGCTTTTACCATTGCAACTCATAATGCCTGCCATTATTTGGGGAACAGGTTTTCTAAAATAGAATGCAATAAAATAACCTTTTCACGTAAATCTGGAGAAAGTGGTAAAAGGTCAGGAAATGCACTTTGAAAATCCAACAGAACTCGGTCAATTTCAGCCTTCAGCTCAGCAATCTTAGCCCGGCATCAGTTCTTTCGGATTCGCTGACTATTTGGGTGAGAAGTCCGGGTGATGATACAAACAACGGTGAATCCCCAAGTATCTGATTCAGTAAGCCTGGCGACGCCAGTTCTGAAAAACAAACAAGACTAAGTTTTCTTTAAAAAATAAACATTTGCTGCGCACTCACACAATTAGTTCAACTTACCGGGCTGCGTGAAAGAGATGTTCAAAAATAGACTGTCTGAGGGCCTTTGTGCCAATTCTAGAGGCGGACTGGAACCTTCAGAAGAATAACCTCTCTTCGGAAGCGTTGAATTTTCTGTTATATATATTCAACTCCCAACACCTTATTTTCCACACATCCGAACCCTCAGATGAAAGTAGTACTTAGGAGGTTCTGGGGCCGCTTTAGTTTTTTTGTCTGAGGCAGGATTTTTAGTCTCAAAAAGACAATCTGTGGTAGCTATCAGTTCTTCCAATTGCGTGCTTGTCAGATGTAAGAAGAATATAGGTCAGCCTCCGATTCTTCTACAATTAAAATATAAAGTACTGTTTGTACGCACTTAAATGACATTTCCATTAAAAGTAAACAGTCTGAATGTACTTTTAAAGTACTAAGTTTGTACGTACTTAAATGACATTTCCATTAAAAGTAAACAGTCTGAATGTACTTTTAAAGTAATAAGTTTGTACATACTTAAAGACATTTCCATTAAAAGTAATAAGTCTGAATGTACTTTATTCTGTGCGGTCTTATAAACAACATTTCCGAATTAATAGTATTACAATTGACTCACTTTTTGAGCAACCAATGGGCCAGAAACTGCAGCCTTCTGAAATAAGAAAAATACCTCATTTATACACTCTGAGCGTTACAACTAGGTACAGCTTTTTAATTTGAAAAATCAGAAAACCCACCTCCCGGTGAGAGGGTTCTTGGAGATTGCTCTTCGTCACTGGAACTATCTGATTTATAAAAGACAACCATTTCATCAGTTTGAAGAGAGACGATCGTTAACAGCATATATTTCGACAGTGGCGGACCGTCAGGGCCTGCAAGGCCTTCTCTGGTGGCCTAAAAAAATATCTGAATCACAAACTGATGTTAATTATATTTTGTCCATGAATACTTATTAAATAATTCCAAATAGTCTGTCCGCTTCCTTTCATAGCTTTTCTGATGGTTGTGCTGCTTCCAGACATGTATTTTCGTATTAATGCATTTAACCCGGGAGGCCTTCACAATCCGTTCTGCAGGCCTTCTAACACAAAATACATGTCGATTAAACTGTTGCTTCAACCAATCAAATTTTGAGTTGGTTTCACTAGGGCCCTCTAGCAGGCGTACGGCAATGTCACCGTATTCAGACCCATTGATTGAATAGGATGGTGTAATAGCTATTTTGTCACCTCATGGCTGAAGGAGGAGAAAAAATAGATTTGGTGGCAGATTTACTTTCAAGGCCATTTTCAAGACGGACTTTTCAAGAAAAGCTGGACATTGTTAAGAAAGGTCGGACACCTCCGAAGCTAGCTAGCCTGTCACAACCAGGAGGAGGATTTGTGTGAACTTTCAGGTTACCAACTACGAGCGGTACCCCTGGCTCACAGGGTCCAAGGAACACTGCAAATTGTATTGCTGGGAGTGCTTGTTATTTGCCACTGGTCGACATGGTGTATGGAGCCACACTAGGTTTGTAAATTTGACTTGCCTAACCAAGGCAGCAACGAGACATCAAAGCACTGCTGGACACTTACAAGCAACGGTGCTTTCCAAAACTTTTGGGGAAACCAGAGTGGATCTACAGCTGAACGAGCAAGTGCGCAGGGAAACGGAGCTCCACAATAAAAAGGTGAAGAAAAACAGAGAAATCTTAAAAAGACTGATAGACTGTGTCATTTTTTGGGGCAAACAGGAGCTTTCATTTCGGGGACACGATGAAAGCGCGGGATCCAATAACAGAGGGAACTATGTGGAGCTTCTTTCTCTCAATGCTGAGAGCAACACGGATTTACATTACCACCTGTCCACCAATAAAGTGTTTAGTGGGACGTCGGGTAAAACACAAAACGACCTGATCACTGCTATTGCTGAAGTGATGGGAGAAGAGATAAGAAGTGACGTTAAAAAAGCACCGTTTGTCTCTATTATGGTGAATGAGACGACAGACGCGAGTAATGCAGCGCAGCTAGCACTGGTCCGGCATTACGTAATGGGCACAGGTGTCAAGGAGCGATTTGTCAGATTTGAAGATGTTACCAGTGGGAAGCGAGCCGATGACATTGCAGGTCTTATCATAAGATTTTTGTTGGAAAATGAATGTCTGGGTAAAGTTGTGGCACAGTGTTTTGACGGCGCAGCGGTCATGTCTTCTGGATTAAATGGGGTGCAGGCTAAAGTTAAACAGAGAACACCTTTGGCTTTATTCATACACTGCTATGCACATCGGCTCAATTTAGTACTGACTCAAGGGGCCTCAAAGCTTAAAGAATGCAAGATCTTTTTCGGCCACCTCAATGGCCTTGCTGCATTTTTTTCTAGATTGCCTCGGCGCACGCAACTACTGGACGAAATCTGCCAGCGGCGACTCCCTCGTATGGCACCAACACGGTGGCAGTACACATTCAGAGTGGTCAATACGGTCTTTGAGAAGAGAGATGCTCTAAAGGAACTGTTTCATCACATTCTGGAGCATCATGACGAGTATGATGAGGACAAAGTGCACTGTGCTGATGGATTTAAAGCATGTCTGGATGATTTTGAGTTTTGTTTTTTGCTTCACACATTCAATGGCATTTTTGAGTATTCAGACGTGCTCTTTTCAATACTACAGGACAAAAAACTGGATGTGCAGTTTTGTCTGGCTAGGGTAAAGGAGTTCTGTGACACCGTTGAGCGAGATAGAAGCCAATATGAGGAACTCTACGAGGCCACTGAACGCACCGCAGGTGCTCCGAGCGCACGAAGAGGTCAAGCGCAAGATCCTCGCGCGCACTACCGCCAACTCCATGGCAGGATTCTGGACAATATTATTTGCCAGACACAGATCAGATTTCAAGACTACGAAATACTGATGTTTGTCATGCTCCTTGGCCCCCAGAAGTTTCGGGAATACAAGAAAAATTTCCCGCATGCAGCCTTCTCCAGTTTAACACAGAGCCACGGAGCACTTTTTCATCTGTCTTGGCTAAAAACAGAACTGACTGTAATGTATGCCATGGATGATTTTGCAGGAAAATCTCCCACTGATCTCCTTGACTTCCTTCATCAGAAAAATCTGAATGAGAGCATGGGACAGCTGTACACATTGGTATGTTTGGTGGCCCGTGTCCACTGCTTCTGTCGAAAGGACATTTTCAGCCCTAAAGCGAATTAAAACTTATGCCAGAAATACGACAGGGCAGGTTCGACTTTCAGCATTAGCTTCGATGGCGATAGAAAGGGACTTCGTGATGGAACTGAAGCGCACGGATAATCTGTATGACAGAGTAATTGAACTGTTTTTGAGGAAAAAGAGGAGGATGGATTTTGTTTACAAATAATCCGAATTTTTGGTGAGTAAAATGTTGCGATTTTCCTAAACAATATTGCAAGTTTATGAGTTATTATTGATGTTTTTTATGTGTGTCGCGGCTGTAGCTGCAGTAAAAAGGAACTTGTTCACCCCTGGTTTGTCTATTCAATAAAGGTATTTATTGTGGCTACAGGAGTTATCCATCTGCGATGCAACGGCTCTTTATACTGTATTTCTGCATATTAAGATGGTTTTTATAACCATAAATTAGTTTTTGAGGGGCGGGTTGATTCAGACAGAGCACTACTGAAGGCCTATGTGTGAAATGCACGGTCCGCCACTGTATTTCGATAATCTACACTTACCAACAATCAAAAAAGTATTTTTTCCATTGTCTGCCATTGCGGAAGAAAAAGCGAAATTGCCTACCTTTTGGAAAGACCGCCAAGGCATTTGTATGCTAAAAAAGTTTGCATGTCATTAGATGGTAGCACAGAGTTCTTTATGCCGCCAGTCTTGCTGTCCCAGCTTTGGAAGGGTGGAGCGACAACGCCCTGTACGTTTGGGAGAAAACTCATAGGTAAAAAGTTGCTGATGTGCCGCCTCCTCAACGTGGGGCCCATTTGTAGCGGCAAAGAACCCTCATTCAAGCACACACAGCTGTAACGGTAACGTCTAGACATTTGGAAAAAGAGGCCCCGTTATGTTTTATTTTGATTTTCTGCTTGAAAATTAGCTTCATCTGTTTTACAGAGAGAGCGTCATGCTATATGCTGACATTTTATGCATGAATCCATTTCTTAGATTGTCACATGTATTGTAAAGTTGATATAAATGTGAAACGAAGTCTATTTTACCCAATTAACAAGGCTAAAATTCAGCATCGGAAAGAGCCGGGTTTGTACTCGGAATATAAACAACTTTTTATCAAGTATCATAAAGAGCTGGGGGCTCGTTCAGTATGTGAACAGAGACAGCGTGCACCTGTTGATCATTGTGCTGAACGCTGAAGTTTTTAAAGTTGATGTAAAAAAGTCTTTTAACATTTAACAGCTTATCGCGTTTAAAAAACAGTCTCGTGATTAAGTTCACAAAGAGCCAGGGACCTAATTTGAACGGGTTGACAGCATTTTTACCAAGTGATGAAAAATGTGTTAAGGATTTTATTAGTAAAAAACAGATTTAAGACTTGTCTTATGTAGCAAATCAGAAGGAGTGTATTTTTTTAATTGCTTTGAATCGTGGTGACAATAAGTATTTACGTTAAAATCTTATGATATAAATAAATAGAACACGTTCAAATTAGATTAAGTATGCCTGGTGCTCATTATGAAAACAGATAGGTAATTAAAACAAAGTGTAACGAACCATGGTCTGAACGATCATATTGTTAAAACAGATTTGAATCTAGGGTATAAACAATTGGCGAATTCCTGTTGGGGAATAAATTAGAATTTCTGCAACTTCTGTGAATCTTATTGCTAAGACTTACAATGGCAGCTATGCATTTTTAGCGTTAAGACTTATCTTATTGAGCATATTTTCTTAATTGTTTTGAATTGGTGAAATTTAAAAAGATGCGCGCAGGCATGAGAAGTGAATATTTTATATCGTTTTTTAGAAAGATACATACTTGCTCGGCTTTGTATTACATGCAAGATAAGAGTATATTTCACTTAATTTTAATTTCTTAATGTAGTGTTTATAAAATGAAGCCATGTGTCATAAGTTTCATATTTTCATAAATTATATTTTCATATTTCATATTTTCATCAATCATATTTTTGGGGCGGGGCTTAAGGTCATCTATCATCCCTTTGATAGTTCCTTTCTGATATATATATGAGAAGTGAATATTTTATATCGTTTTTTAGAAAGATATATACATGCTCGGCTTTGTATTACATGCAAGATAAGAGTATATTTCACTTAATTTTAATTTCTTAATGTAGTGTTTATAAAATGAAGCCATGTGTCATAAGTTTCATATTTTCATAAATTATATTTTCATATTTCATATTTTCATCAATCATATTTTTGGGGCGGGGCTTAAGGTCATCTATCATCCCTTTGACAGTTCCTTTTTGATATACTGTATATATAAACCAATATATGGGAGGATGATATTGGTTTCTCAACTCTTCTTATGTCTTTTTGTATTTTGTCTTGTCACTACTCATTCACCAAAATCTATCAAGGAACTCCAAATTTTAGGAACATGTGTGAGTTCTGAAAAGCTTTAATGCAGATGTTACACTTTTTTAAAAATTTTTTTACAATTAAGCATATGGAGCTCTGGTAATTAAATTATTAATTGACAAAAATAAACCTACACTTTCAATAAACAAGGAAGTAGGAACTGAGTAAATTATCTTTAACTAAAACTAGCAATTATCAGAGCAGAAATTAAGAAATATGCAATGAGAATACTTATTTACTGACTATGTGCACAGTTAGTCAATAAGGGAAAACAACCAATGCAAATAGATCTCAATATTGATTCAAATCTGAAATATCAATGTTTCAATCAAAAAGGTTTTAACGAAAAAGCGAGGAAGAACGCCAAAAATCCAAAATACTAAGCTTGAAAAATACTACTCTTAAACAGAGACGCCTTAATTTACATAAAGCCTCTGAGAAAGGGAGCCAGAAACAAAGAGTTGACATGTAATGCCCCACCAATCAGATTGGGACAGAAAGAGTACTTAAATAAGGCAGTATTCATATGAGACTGTGTTATTTAAGGATGTTGCTTCTTCAGGATTAGAGGGCCCAGCCCCTGCAAGCTCTACATCTAAACATACAAAGAGAAAACAATTAAGCAATATTAACCAAATAAAAAACAAGAGAATAATTATTATAACACAATTTAAAACAGTAAAAGAAAAACAATTACTAAAAAATAATTAAATTCCAAAAGAGCAATAATCTGAAATACAAACAATTAATGTAGAAAACGAGAACAGGCACAGTAAATAAAATAAAACAGAAGTCAGGGATGACGGCTCAGTGTGTTCCTAAAACAAAGACTTATTCCCCATCTCTCTCTGTTTTTCTTGATTTCGGACGACTCTAACTCACACCAGTCATACCCTTTCCTTCATTTCTCTCTTGCCTTTATACATGTTAGTTTCTTGCCCAGGAGGTTTTAAACCCCATTTTGGTGTCACTTCAGACCAAGTACTGAAATCGCTTCCAGTTTTGGAGCTAGTGCATTTTAGTCACCTGTAAAGGAAAATGTGGTTGAAACTGCCTACCTTTTAAACTAAGATAATCCTATGTTTAAATTGGAGATGAGTTCATATGTTTTAACATTTTATTTTGTTCCCAGCATATATGAAGTCTTATTCTAGGAACCAAATATTTACCCAAGACTTTCAATGATCAACTATTTGTGATCCTTTAGAAGGTACTGTACTTAATAGTGTAGGGATGTTTTAGGAAATGAACCATTTATCAGTGTGTAATTGAAATGATTTGCAGTTATTAAACAGTATGTAAATGAGCCTATTAATAGAAGCTATTCTAATAGAATACATTTGCTTACATGAGGCTTCATCACTGAAGTAAATAAAGAACATTCATCTTGTGTTTCATTTTCAGTGGAGACTCATGACTTCTTTTATTAGCTGAATATTTTCTCTAACACTACACATGAGACCGCACTGCTGAGTTTTTAAAGGAGCAGGTCTTGAATTTGTCTTAAGTGAAAAGAGCAGCAAGTCCTTCTTTTGATCCAAGACTGTGGGCTGCTACGTAATACGCTGAAATAAAACAACTCACTCCTGGTTAGTCCTCCAGCAGTTCAACTTTAAAAGGGCAATTTGTACTGTCCTTAATTGGTCAGGAGGTGTTGTGGCCACTGCCAACTCTTAATAATTGTACCTTCTCTCCTTGTGTAATGCAGATAAAGTAAATACTAGGTCCCCTGTCCTCATACAGGATGCACTCCCCCATATTGCCCCTTTTCTGCTTTGGCATAATGACATACAGTGTCATACCACTGGTTATTTTTTCTTTTTTCAGTTTTTATAGGACACTTTCTCAATTCAGTGCCACCTTTTACAGTCTGCAATGTTCTAGTCCACCTTGGTACCCATGCAAGTTGTTTTCATCAGGTTAAACCTTCTTGAATGGCAAAAACCTTCAGTATTGTAGATTATAAATAATTTCATCTGGTACAACTAATTACCTGCAGTGGGCTGGTGTCCTGCCCGGGGTTTGTTTCCTGGCTTGCGCCCTGTTTTGGCTGGGATTGGCTCCAGCAGACCCCCGTCACCCTGTAGTTAGGATATAGCGGGTTGGATAATGGATGGATGGATGGACATCTAATCAAGAATTGTGGAAATGTGTTTCAAGGGACACAATGTTCAGCATTGGTTATGGAGCTTACTTACATGTTCACTGATAATGTTTCACACATGTGCTGTATACTGGAAAACACCTTGGATAAAAATAGATACGAATTTATGAAAGATAACAATTGTGTTTTTTGGCCATTGTCCTATTGTATTGTAAAGTATCTATCTATCTATCTATCTATCTATCTATCTATCTATCTATCTATCTATCTATCTATCTATCTATCTATCTATCTATCTATCTATCTATCTATCTATCTATCTATCTATCTATCTATCTATCTATCTATCTATCTATCTATTGGAGAATAGCACCATATAGGCCTACAAAGTGACACATTTAAACTATCGCCTAGTGTTCAGCAGAGTCATTAAGCTATTATAGACACTGGAACTCCACACCAGGAGACTCACGTTTCTGGAAGTGCACTTTTGAAAAAGACTAATTTCACTTTCTTTACTGTACTGTGTAAATTGAGTGAACAGTAGTCACTAATGTAGATCACATTTGAACAGTTTACGACTGTTCAGGCTGCTCTTCCCAGCCCAGAAGTACTCAGCAATGTTGAAGAGTTATTCTTATATATCATAATAGACACCATGAATTAAGCACCAATATTATTAACGATCTACCCATAGTTTAGGCAGTTACTAGAGGTCCATGTAAACTCTCACATTTCTAAAGATGGTTGAATGTATTGATGTAGAACTGAATTCCATGGAATATTTTGGACCTGGACCAGATTCTACATTTCTGTAACACTTTCAGAAAGAATCCCCTTCAACATTTTACAGAAAAAGTCTGCTTCGGCACATACTGCTTCTCAAGAACTGTTAGATATTCTTTTCTACTTGAGCTCCTATATATTATGCATCAGTAGAAGAAGGCAGAAGGAGCACGTTCCTCATTTATAAAACTGTGGATTTGAGCATTAAAATATATGCACGGCACAAAAACAGCAGAATGCGTACAATTAAGAAAAAATCAGATTTATAAATCCAGGAGCACACATTTTTTACGCAATTTACCCTTTATAAATCAGAAACATGTTTAAAAATACATGTGGGAATGCATGTTGAACACCTCCCTGAAATATCTTTATATGGAGCATGCCAATTAGCCTCATACATATTGTCACAGATGGCTGGAGTTCTTACCCAGCCGGGATGCCTGGAAGGAGCAGAAGGTGGCATTTATATCTTCCGGATCACGAGGGGGCAACTGCCCTGGGTTAGGAGAGGACCACGGGAGAGGAGCAAGGAGGTTCCAACCCGGTGGGACCCGTGGCCATCGCCAGGGGGCGCCTCAAGCCTTATGGAACCCGGGAAACGTTTACTTCCGCCACACCCGGGAAGATGGAGGAAGAGCCTTCCAATGCTTCCAGTGCAAAGGGCAACACTTCCGCCACACCAGGAAGTGCTGCCGGAAGAACATCGTAAGACACCTGGAGCACATCCGGGGAGAAATAAAAGTGGCCGCCTCACTACAGTCTGGGAGCTGGAGTCGGGAGTGGGAGCAGGACTAAGCTCCCATGAGGAGAGGAAAGGCGGCCACGGACATTGAAAGAAACCCGGAATAGGGGTGATTTGGTGCTGGGAGCACTGTGTGCTGTGTGGGACTGTGTATTTGTACTTAATAAATGTGAACATTTTATAAAGATGTGGTTTCTGACTGGTGGTGTCCGGGCAAGTCTCACAATATGCAATCAGAAAGCTGGAGAACTAAACTGGATTTTAGAGCAGCCTTTCTCCAGATTCACAGAGACACTGCCACCTGCATTCAAGAGTATCAGGCTGTGCTCTGCAACTGAGAATGCAAGATCATATGTAGCATTATAGCGCTTCTCCTCTGTGTTCTGTGGGTAAGGGAAATGAATAAGGCACCAGTGTCTGAGTGGGTAGGCATTATTACCTAGCATGCATAATGATATGATTGCTGTTGCAATAAATAATATAGGCTAAATATTGAAGGTGCAGCCAGCAAGCCATTCACCATGTACAGCTCCATCACAACTGTCAAAGCTACTTTGCCTCCAAATAGATGAATCACAGGCCGACAAAGGCACAGAGACATACTATTTCTCAGCTACATAATGGAATCACAGAGGACTTGTGCATTAACGGAATGTCGCTGCTCGCAGTTAACAAAAGCAACTTCATTCTCACTGGGTGCTCTTATTATAATATGAGTCCAGTAAAGTGATCCAACTACATTAATAGAACTGGCCAATGCTGCAAATTCACTTTTTATGTTGGCAAAAACATATTATGTTTTATGTACATAAACTGGATGTCATGCCTCACCAGTTGATAATGACTTTGAGCACACCAGGCATGATGGAGCTGAAGCTTGACTGAGATATTCCTGACATGGACAGTTCTCTAAGAAATGACAACAGGTAGCCAATATAAATTGGCAAAAAAAAAAGTTCTTCAGTGCAAAAATATAACATTGGCCCATTTAAAAGGGAACTAAAATACAGTCTGTACATCATATTCATCACTTCTGAGATGTAATATCTTTGTCACTTCAACGCACATATTAACAAAGGTTTGGTGATATAAATTATTATGCATTTAGCTGGTCTGGCTGCATGTCCCTACTTGATCAAGGGTGTCATGACTTCCCAATGACATGTTGTGCATGCATGGGTCAGAGTTGCCGTGAATAAATGCATGTTCCCCTATTAAGTTTTCTTTAATACTTCAATACTTTCAAGCCTCTTTTTGTGCATACGTAAGCTTTGTAAATGAGGCCCCAGATGATTAGACACTATTTTCAACATGGCCACAGTTTGTTACCAAAATTTCATCCTAGTTTAGCTGCTGTAACTACTCCATATCAAATTTGTAAACTTTAAAATGCTTAAGGTTGAAGGTTTGAGTTAAACTGTAAATTCTTTAAAGTCTTCCTTTCAAAGCTAAATGTGTGTGCCAGATTTTGTGAACTTCATAGCAAGGACATGTCCATTGTTGAAACTGAGTAAGAATTTTGAATTTTAAAAGCTCCATAGTTGGAATTCCCCCAAATCCTAACCAGCCATTAAGATTTTGTGATGACGCCGGTTCTCTTCACCCTCCCATCGTCCTTATGGGAGCCCTGAACCCAACACTGTCAGTAATGTCACCGAGATGAGCTGACAAATGGGGACAAATTTTACATGAAGCCAGGGGATATATTCAAAAAGTGCTTTTATTTAAAACAATAATCAAAACAAACAGTGCAGTGTCCAAAGTTCAATAAATAAATCCTTAAAACCAGTGTCTAGTGGGGATAAAAACAGTCATCCATAAATAAATAAATAAAATCCGAGATTAAATGCAGTAGAAGTTAAAAAGTATTCTCTCTCATTCTTCTCTGACCCACCTCCGTCACTCTGTCCCCGGCTCACCCATTGCTCGCATCCGGCGGAGACCAACAGCCACGAGCTCCTGCAGCTAACCTCCATCTTGGCCTCCATTCGGACGTCACTGCCAGACCGTCAAGGTCAGCTCGCGCACCCGTAGTCGCTCCTCAGATCCAACGGGAGGACACCTCTCTGCCCACCCCACTTGCTAGTTTTCAGTGGGGCGAACCAGCCCCTTGAGCGCATCGGCCAAACGCTCCTACAAAGGGGCCCCAGCTCATGCCGTCTCCTCATCCAAGGTGGCCAGATCGTCCTGCTAAGTTGCCATTCATTTACTTAAACCTCGATTTACTTCACCTCCCTCCCTCGATCGATCAATACATTCCCCTTTTCTCTGGTGTCGACCTGTATATATTCACACCTACCTCCGTGAGCCTCCATGGGCGCAGCACCTTAATCACACACCGCAGGAAGCCAATGAAGCATTTTAGAACGACCGCACCCTCGTGCATGTGCAACTCGCTCCAATTACCTCATTAACTCTCCACGGTCGTGCGATCAAGCCCACGGAGAACGACACGGCTAAACAGATTTAAAAACCCGGACTTTTTTTTCGGAAGCTGCTGACCCGCTATACCACAGACTTGTCTGTGCAGATTGTCCACCTAAATTCATAAAAATTAGTTCACATTTTCTTGGGCTACTGTTCAAAATTCCTTCACTACAGAAACACAAAAACATGTTTCAAAAATTCTCCACAGCATTTTCTGGGTATATCAAAATATGTTTTTCTACTGATAACCCATTTTTTTGAAAAAAACAATAATTCCTCTATTTGTGCAAAATGGAGAAAAAAAAGAGGACTAATAATTAAAGGCTGATAAGCTTAACATGTGTTAACAAGTTATTGGAAGAAATTATTAAGGAAACAATAAGGCAATGCCACATGAAGAATTGCATATTGGGAACACTGAACATGAGTTTAGATGACAGAGATAGTGTTTTACTAATATAATGGAATTCTATGAAAACATTTAATTTCTGGTGTGCATATGACATTATCTTAATTTTAGAAAGCCTTTGATAAGATATGAGTAGCTTGTGAGTGGGAGTTCAAGACATAGTACGTAGATGAACTTAAATTGGTTTAAACCTTTGAACAGCTGGTATTTTTGTAAATTATTCTTGAGGTCTGATTAATTTTTTATTTTGAGATTTCAAATATATTTTGTTTTCTAATAATATTTTTATTTGACCTTTGATTATTTATTTTACTAAAGTACTTTAAAATTTACTGTGACACCATTTGATTACGCTTTCTTTAATTATGTAATTTTTAAATGATGTGTTGTATGATGTTCTGTCCTTGTGCTTTATGAGTGGTACCACAAGAGGCGGGGCCACCCTGACATCACCAAACCTGAGACGCCCCACTGACTGTTTAACCAGAGAAAAAGAGAGGTTAGGATTGGGGCATCGAAGTCGTGTGGAGTCATTGTGAGTAAATGTGTGTTTTTCTTGCTGGATTTACTGGTTTTGGTTTTCCTATTGTTCTGTGTCTTGGAATTCTGATTTAGATTAGATTTTGGGACTTGTTCACTTAAGATTGTCTTTTAGGCGACTTCTTTTTGCTCCTTTTGAGCTTTTTGCTAGATTTTCCTTTGTTAACCTTTATAAATAAAATATTTATTATTTTGTGGACTGCTTACTCAAGCAAAGGTTTTCCATGATTTTTCCAATCTGTTTTTTGTTAAATCAGTGCCTTTGTTAGCACAAATCAGGCGTTCTTACAATTGTTATGGCTGGGTTTTTTAGACCAGAAATCAGATTGTGAAACCTGCTTTTTGAATTGGTGTGGACTGTAATTGTTGTAATTTTTTAGGCTGATTTCGCTCTTATGTTTCTTATTTACAGCCATTTATTTGTGTCTCCCATCATTAGGACAGCAACTCCCGTTGTTAGGAGTTTGTCCTTATAGGTTATTAAATCTCAATAATGATGCAACAGGTTAAAAGGTCATCTTTAAAAGTAATTCCTCATCCAGTACTGGACAATTTCAAAACTCTTTTTCATCAAAAGTCTCTGGCTTTGATATGTGCTTAGTTTTTTGGTCATAATTTTCTTTGTTTGTTTTGGCTTTGGTTATAGTATTGTCTGACTTTCACATTTAGACTTTTATTTTGGTTTCTCCCTTTTTATTTGGTGATTGTCATAAACACTCTTCACTAGCATGCCTAGTGTAACACTTTTTCTTGAGAGGCACTTTGTTTTGACATTTAAAGTATTTCTGAAGCTAAAGCTCCTTTTAGCCTGCAAAGTCCAAAGCAGGCCAGTATAACTGGGGTTTAAGCTATTTATAGTGAGGTGTATTCTAGGCAGGCCGTTTAGGCCTGAACTGGCTTTTTGGAGCCTTCATACCCTCTTTTTCTGTTGTTATGACACTTTTTTTATGTAAGTTCAATTAACTCAGCTATAATTATATCCTGGATTACAGCAAATCAGTTTTTCTATGATATTTCATACATATTTCTCTGTGCAGAAACATTAAACTAATCTGTATTTCTCAGTGACAATAAAAAAAACATGCTATGATGCATAAGCAGAAAAAAATATCCAATCTAAATCTGGTGTGTCTGGTGCAAGTACGCAGAGAGCTGGTGTTGATGTTTACAAGACAGGAACTGGCCTCAGATAAATGCCAGTATATCACAGGAAACGCTTACAGTATGTAGACACTCACACTCACTTAAATTAGGACAGTTCCGTGTATCATTAAAATTACATTGTACGTGTCTGAACTGGGAAATAAGAATTTGCAAGAAAGATGTTCAGGTTTTAAGAAATAGTGCAGGTGCCAAAGAACATGTACTTTATCTGGAGTCATGAGGCATCAAAAGTGTTGCTTGTTCAAATAGGACTAGTAATATGATTGTCAATCTGTAAATTCTTGAAAGTTTTGTATTAAATGTCTATTAGCACATTTTAAGCAAGTTTAATTCTGATCGGCCTTATGTTGGAAGAAGACATTTTGAGCAGACTCTAATAATTCCTGTACTGACAGCAAGGAAAGCTGAAATTGATAAGATTTTTGGTGGATGCAAATCAGGGGAGCTGAGATGAGAAATGACTGATGATATTTATAGTAGATGAAATTATGACTTACTAGTGATGACTGACCTTCCACAGAAACGCTCATCTTTTAAAAAGAAAATATGAGTGATAACTGAATCTGAAATTAATTTTTAAGGGCTGTGCATTTCAGTGTATTGACAATCTGTGGTGATCACACTGGGTTTTATATATGTTTTTTTTTTAATATATTTCTTCTGCCATGTTAAAAGTGTAAATCCTTCAAAATAGTTCGTTCTCTATGCTTGAAAAATGCACAGAAATTAAAACAAGTGGTAAGATACTGAATTCCAAAACTACTGTATAACTAAAATCTTTTTGAAGTTGTAGTTTACATGTTATAGCCCCACTGCACTTCCATCTAAATCTATAGATGAGCTTTTTCAGGTGACCATTTGAGTGAGGCATTTGAACAGATGGGGGCAACAATGAGCGATGTACGCTCACTTCACTCACAACAATAGGGAAAGTGCCTTCAGAAGGTATCTAGACCCCTTCACTTTTTATATATATTGTTATGTTGTAGCCTTCAGCTAAAATCATTTAAATTCATTGTTTTCTTCATCACACAACAGTTCAGTACCCCAGAATGACAAAGCGAAACAGGATTTTAGAAATTCTTGCAAATTTATTAAAAATAAAAAAGAAGATTGTCTAATGGCAAGAGCAGGCAGCAACTTTTAAATTTATGGTAGAGAACTGCAAAAAAGTACTTGTTACAAGAAATATGCAGTTTCCAGTATGTGATACAGTTCTGCAAATTAATGGAGAAGAGAGGGAAAAAAAAAGAGGAATAAATGAACAGTGTATAAATGGGTGCAGAAAAACTCATACTTGGTGAAGTCAAAAAGCAGGTTGAAAGGAAAAAGATTGCAACTGCAAACTCTTTCTAGGCATTCTTATGCTAGTGGGATGGCCTGGCCATTTGTGGGGATCTTGTGTGACCAGAGAACTGAAGAATGGATGTAATAAAAAGTCGTACGAAAACTACAAGAAGAAGTACAGATCAACAAATAGCATCACAGGCAAAAGGGAGCTCTTTAAAGTCATCTATTGGATCCAATGTGTTACAAGAACAGTGAGAAGTTTACAGTCATTGTGATCTTTGCATGGTCAAGAAAAGGCCTGTGAATCAGACCACGGAGCTACTTCAGCAATAACATTTATGACTTTGGTGGAGTGGATATAATAAAGGCAATGCTTAAATTTCTTAATTCCTCCTAGAGTTACTCTTTTGTGTTGGTGGTCTAAGGAAAATGCATTGCCCAATCACTACGCTGAGACTGCTCATTTAAAATCAACATCAGTGGGTCTAGAAGACTCAAATAAGTCTCAAATAAGCCTAAAACGTGGTGGGTTAGTTGAGAGGTTTACTTTAACTCTTGCCATTTAGCTACCCCTTGTTACTAGCCTAAATCATCTTAATCAGGATTGTCATCTGTCCTTTATTTTTGATGACATGGTGCCTGTGTATTCAACCAACTGTTTTCAAGTGTGGCTGTTGTTAGCACAGAAGGTGAGAGCATCTAGAGCCTGACACATCAGAAGAACCCACAGAGCGAAACAGGCGGGGAGAATGACACAAAATGGCACAAAATTTTATATATGACCATTTATGGGCAGTGAAACATTATGTTGTGCAAGCTGTTTGACATACTTTTGGAGTATGGCTATGGGTATGGAGCCCTTGGAAGAGGAAAACGATCTGAACCCCTAAAGTTTACAAATTACCAATTGCATAGTGAGTGCACAAAACGACAGAGATTTGTTTAAACAAAGAGAAAAATAAATTAGTTTAGAACTGATTAATATAAAAGTTACCTAACAATATTTGTCCATTAATTAATTGTTGAATTATTGCCAGTTGGCAATGTATAAAAGGAAAACAAAAACTCCAGTAAGCAGCATACTTGGAGAAAATAAACTTTGGGTAATGTTGTTCCATGGTCAGTTCTAACGAATATTGTTTCTCATAGCATTGGTGTTTTGTTTCTAGTGTTTCTCAAATTACATTTTAACTCTATAGTATATGTATTTTTTTCATTTTAGAGAATCTATCTCTTTTCTATGTTGTTTGATTAATGAGACTTCATTTAAATGTTTGGGCATTCTTCTAGGCAATTTTATATTTTATCTTTTTTTGAAGTTGCATTCAGTCTTGCCAGTAAAGACAGAGATGAGAGTGGAGGCTGCTTGAGTTGAGTTGAGTTGAGCTGAGCTGACAAGTCATTGTTATAATAACAGTAAACTGTCACACTGCACAGTGCAAATCTAACTCTGCAGGCAACTCTGGCCAACAATACACACAAAATAAACATAACACAATACAACTAATGTGCTAATAACCAATAGACAAAAGATAAGAAAAACAAATGTCAGTAATAAATCAAGCAGTGCAATGTAAGCATATATGGTGCAAATACAATGATGGGCATGAATCATTAACAAATTTAATTGTGGATAAAAACTATTGTTGGTATAGTCTTATAGTCTTTGATTTCAAATTTGTTTATCTGATTTATTTCACACTCCTATAATGTCTACCTGATAGTAAGAATGTGAATAGGTTGTGTTGGGGATGGGTACTTTTCTTTATAATGCTGTGGACCCACCTGATAACTTCAGCATGGTAAAGGTCCTCCATAGATGGACGAGCTGCTTAGCTGAAAGTGATACATGCATTTTGTTTGGTGCTTAATTTTTGAAGATGTAGCTTCTCTTTCTTTGAGTTTATTTCCAAGCTCAGAGAATTTGTTTTAAATTACTTATAATATTATTTATCACAGTATGAACAAAGACAAGAAAGTTCCCTTAACAAATATCCAATATACTTGTTGTGTATAGAAAACATAGGTTTTTGTTTTTGATCTAGAAGAATTTATAGTTGTGAAAGATGGTGTCCCCAGAACCCAATATGTCTTTGTTTTTGCCATTATTTGCTTCATTTTTGTATAGAGAATTTGTTGATTTCTTATGTTGTGCATAATAGACCATACAGTATATGTGGCATATATATATATATATATATATATATATATATATATATATATATATATATATATACAGTATATATATATATATATATATATTAACCATTTTTGGTGGAATGGGGGTATTGATGAGATGATTCTCTGCTTTGTTGTATGGTCTCTCATCACAGCTTCTTATGTAAATACTTTGGGACCTCACTGATGCTAACTTTTGTCAGTTCACAGCCCACCCTGATTGCTACAGATTAGGCAGAGAATGAAAATATTTTCTTGCTAGTTTAGGTACAGTATCAATATGTAATTATAATTTCAAAGGTCATTTCACTTTGTTTTCTTGCTGTTTATTGTGGTAAGGTTAGTGGTAGAAAAATTGACAAGGTGGACAGTTAATGAATACTTCCTATGAATTTTCAAGCATTCCCATGAAACATGTAATTCTTCCAGCATGTCCAGGAACTGCAATGGGTCTTCATCCAGTGGCACATGCCTGGTAAACCTTCTGTAAAACCAGGAGACCTCCTCATGACATTTTCAAACCAATTCAATTGGTTGATCTGCAGGACTCATCAGTAGCTTTTGAACTCCTTTTAAATGTATTAGCGTGAAGGTTTGGGAAAAAGGGTTGGGAGGTAGACTCGAAGGAAGAGTAGTTATTTAATTATATAACTATTTTATGTATAACTAGACAAAGAACCCATTTCGACAACGTAAGATGAAACTGGCACGAGTTTGTGTCAGCAGTGTATGAAGAACAAATGATAAGTAACGAAGAAGTTGTTTTGTAATGATTGCAGTCCGCTTTACTCATTACTGTACAGGCTTGTACTGTTAGTTGATGAATTTTCCAGGCCTATAGTATAATATTGAATGATGAATGTTCCAGTACAATATGGAATAGTAAGAAGTATAAGCACCACAAACCTGATATAGGTGTATTGAATGAATGCGTAATTGAATCAGAATGCATAATTAGGTCTCGAGCTGTAGTCGAAATCGCCTTTCAGGCCTCTAGAGCTTTAATCGAAGTCACCTTTCTCTTTGAATTTTTGCGGCCATAAATCCGCCGCCTGCCGCGATGTTGGGGTTGGATGTCGGTCTCGTAAGGTTTTTCAGGCAGCTGCGCAGAAGGCAACTGCGCATTCGGCTTCGGACGTGCGCAGAAAGCGACTGCGCATTCGGCTTCGGATGGATGTGAGTGAGTGAGTGAGGAGGCAGGCGAATTATGTATTAAGATGTTAATTTGTATTTGTTTGTTTAACATATTTCTTAAATAACTAATCATAAAAAACAACCAAGAAGAGAAATTTATTTGTTCAGATATACTTGCAACAGGGCTGGATTAACCCAACCAGGTGACTGGGCGCTATAATATCTCTGTCCCCCCCTACCCGTACCCCATTTAATAAAACAATACAAAAGTGGGTGAAAATTATATAATTAGATCTTTACAAAATCATGTGAATAAGAATTATATCACAAATGAAATTGAAAAACAGACATTATTGAGCCCATGCCTAATCAAAACAAAGTATATTCCACCTTGCAAACTATATACAGTATTTTCATGTGATTTCATGACCCTCAATAGACGAAGAATATGACAGCTTGCAGAATGGAGATATCTTCAAGGAGAACAGTTCTTACACTTTTGCCCTTAGTTAATTTGCATTTAAAGTGAAACTTTGAGAGAAGCTGCTTTTGGTTTTTATGCTGCTGCTCTGACACTGAAACATCTGATTCTTTATTCTGTCAACTTTTAGGTCAGTTTCTCATCCAGTGATTTTGAATATCTTCATTTATCTTACCCTAGCATGCTGGATATGTACTGTGGCAGACATCCTGGAGTATGATAACACAGTAATTGATTAACTGATGATGTTCCAAGATTTGGTACATACACTGCCTGTTCAGATTCTAGACACGATGTTGAGGGTGGAGCGTCAAATGTAGCAGAACCAGATGCTAATTCATTGGTTGTGTTTTCTGTAGGTATCAGACTGTCAAGAGAGCTTCTATATGAAGTTGACTTGTTAAATTGTCATTTTGGGAACCTTGTCCACTAAAGCCTGCTGTCTTTTCTCTTTAAATCTACAAGTTTATGTTTTTGTTTTCACCTCCATTATCCCCACTGTTTTCACACACAACACACTTGTCATTTGCATTTATAAACATAGCAAATACAATATTTAATAGCAATTGATGGTATAATGATTAAGTTAAAAAATCTGTTACAGCATGGTTCCTAGCAGTCTTATTTTTTACCATGTGATCAACAAAGGAGTGATTTTACAAACACTTTTACTTCTGTAAATGTTTGGGTATAAAAAACAATTATATTCAGATATTCTCAGAGACATTCTGCTTTTCAGACCTAAAGTAAATCCATTGCAAAGTGTTCCATGGTCATGTACTATAACTATTAAATAATGTGATATACAACAACCACTCTCACAGAAAACATCATATGTATTTAAAATTTTACAAAATAGCGTAACTGCTGTGGATTTATTGGAATTTTCTGCTCTGAATAAAATGTTCTGAAAGAAAAAATAATAAGATTATTATTAATGTAATTAATAATAGGAGATGTGACACAATGATACAGTTGTTGGTTTGCAGCTCCACTGGTCATTGTTAGCGTAAATTGTTTTTCTCCACCTATTCTAGTTTTCCATTTCAAAGATGTGTGTTAGGCCAACTGGAGATTCTAGATGATTTTGGTGTTGGGATAAACTCTTATTTCTGCGACCTTGAACTAAATTTAACAAATAAATTTGATGAAGGATGCATGGATACTAATAACAATAAAAATAACAATACTAGTAATAGGCATCCAGCAAGAATTACAAAAGATACAGAAAATACATCTTTTTAATTGCATGTCATAATTCATGAAAGACAAATTTTACTCACATATACTTTATATTATGTTTAATATAGAATTTAAATCACCTTAGAAATGCATAAGCATATGCAGGAAAAAGAAATTTGACTTTTTGCTCTGTTAGCGATTGGTATTGCAAAAATGTTTAAGGAATTTTAATTAGCATGCAGTTAGATATGAATAATAAGGCTGTGTGAGGTGGTGGCTAAGAATTAATCTCCAATGCCACCTCACTATATGAGCCTTAAAAGTTAATTCAACTTTAAAGTAAAAGAACAAATTCAGCCATACACAAAAAATGACTAGGTTATACAAATGTGAAATCTATTTTAGCCATTGATTTAAAGAAAAAAAAAGTTATAAATGGTAAAGAAAGCCAGAGTTGTCATTGTTTCATTTTCAGTTTAGCAGCACTTTAAAATCTACACTAGAATGAATATTTTCTTTTCATATTTGTTTTCCAAAAATATTTCTGAATGTTTTTTTTTGTTTTGCTGTTCGTGAATGCTGGAAGAATACAGCTACTAAAAGGCTAATTTATTCATTGTCTGCACATAAACAACAAATGGAAAAATGTGTATGTCATGGACATGTCATATTTGCATACTAAAAAGGCAACAACATTAAGTGTCATGTTTCTCTCTTTTGCTCACTGTCAAGGCAGCAGATTCATTTTCTATGTTGGCCATGCTTGGTAGCACACACTTGGTACTGTTGCTCCTGACCTCCAAATATCAACATTCTAACTTTATGTATATACATCATAAGCAGTTTCCAACATATTTATACAGCTTTGGAGGAATACTGCAGCCAGTCAAAGAAAATCATCAGGATCAAGAGCGTTGCATCTGTCTGCTTGAGAGTAACTACAGTCAAAATTAGATACAAGTGATGGTCTTACCACAAGAATAGGGCACATGACACTGCTACATCTTCTTCATTTCTAAAAGTAGATCAGCTCATTAGTGATGTCGTATGAGCAATAATTTGTGCTAATTACATCATGTTAACACGTTGCTAATTAACTGATATATCTGAATTAATCTGCATGTGTAATTAAAGTATATACTTAAGCCTGCATATAGAAGGTTATAAAAAATTATTTTAAATAACTATAAGTACAGAGTAACTTGAAGTTATCAACTACTGCTAAAAATTATGGACCATTTAAAAGAAGATGATACATGATCCTGAAGTGGATTTGGATTTCTAGTTCCTCAAATTTTGTGTTACAACCAATATTTTTTTTTCCTAAATGCATATATTTAAACTGGTATGTTTCAAATATCCACCTGCTCCTTGGTTATTTACAGGTCATTCTGTTTGGCACAGGCCTAAGAAATATTTAGATGCAAACAGACTCTTCAGCCTATGGAACTTTGCTCACTGTTGTAAGGGTGAAGTTCTAAACAACTCATCCTTATTCATCCATTATCAATAATGAAAATCCTATTCAGGATTGTGGAGCTTGTTGCTATGTATACAAAATAATGACATCAAGTTAAAAAACAAATTACTCTTATCAAACACCCGTATATGTATTAGTATTATACATGTATCATCAACTTCTTAAAATCATCCTTAGTGTCTGTATGTCTGCTCTCTTACTAAAATTTGCAGAAAATTACACAGATTAACACACCTGTTGTTTCATTTTTTTTAAATAATCCACCTCCCAGTTTTCATCTGGTCTTAATTTCCTAAAAGAATATCAATGATCAGAAGTCCCCCCAAGCAAATTGAGGTAATGTTTTACTAAAAAACTTCAGCTGTATCAATGTTTTAACAATTGTGGAGTGTAAACCTGCTGCATGTGAATTCCCTCCCAGTGTCGAATGCAACCTCTTCTATTCTTATGGTATTAGTGCACCTCCATATGGAATGAATAAAAACTATAATGTCCAATACTACTCGTTGCTCTTTTTTGAATGAAAACTTCAAATGGAAACTTTACATTTTATTCCATTCACTTTATGTGAAAAATATATTCTTACATCGCACATAAAGTACATGTCATCATATTAAATTTGTAGCATTCCTATCTAGGAAGACCTCAATATGCTTCTTTTGGAAATGCATTAGGTGCTTCATAATTGTTAACTGAACAGCAAAGTTTGGCATCAAATGCCAGTTTCATTAAACTGAATTGGATATTTTCTTCAAGTGTAATTATATTAATTCAGGATCAAATACCAATGATAGCTGATTGTATTGCCTTAATGTAAGGTACAATTTGTAAGTTGCTGACTAATTTTAGTTTATAATTAAAGAAATGGTGATCAAACTTCTGAAGCAAAGAATTTTCAGAATCAGAATATCTTTGTCATTGTAACAAATACAACGAAATTAGGTGCATTCCCTGCGGTGTCAAAATATAAATAAATATAATTACAAAAGGATAAGAAAGGATAAAAAGGAATAAGGTAGAACACAAACATTCAAAATAAGACCTTAATTGCACATGAACACTATTGCACAAGATGTCATCTATTGCACTGCTGCATTGGAGGTGATTAGGTGGCATTCAGTGCCCTAATAGCAACAGGGTAGAAACTGTTATTCAGTCTATTAGTATTTGTTTTGATGCTCCTATATCTTTTGCCTGATGGCAACAGTTGGAACATGTCATGAGCGGGGTGTGAGGAGTCTTTTAAGATATTTTCTGCTTTCCTTATGCAGTGAGAGCTGTGCAGTTCATCCAGAGAGGGTAAAGAGCAGCCAATGATCTGCTGGGCAGTCTTTACGATCCGCTGAAGTGCTTTCCCCTGCGCTGTTGTGCAGCTGGAAGTCCACACGCAGAGGCAGTAACACAGAATACTCTCAACAGAGCAGTGATAGAAAGACACCAGCAGTTTTTGGGGGATGTTATTTTTCCTGAGGACTCTCAGGAAATAGTCTCTGCTGAGCATTCTTCACCAGCTCAGCTATGTTCACACCACAGAACAGGTCTTCCATGATGTGGACTCCCAGGAAGCGGAAGTCTGACACCCTCTCCACACAGTCCTCTCCGATGTAGAGTGGTTTGATATATGTTTTCTTTTTCCTAAAGTTCACAACGAGCTCCCTGGTCTTAATTGTGTTCAGGAGCAGGTTGTTGTCAGTACACCACACTGTCAGCCACTCCACTTCGTCCCTGTAGGCGGACTCATCCTCGCCAGAGATGAGCCCCACCACAGCAGTGTTGTCTGTAAATTTGATGATGGTGTTGCTGCGGTGGGCGGGGGCGCAGACATGTATGTACAGCGTGAAGAGCAGGGGGCTCAGCACACAGCCCTGAGGAGAGCCAGTGCTGATGCTGATGGCCGAGGAGATGTGAGGGCTCACCCTAACCCCTCCTAACCCTTTGTTTGCTGTCTGTCAGGAAGTCTTTAATCCATAGGCAGGTGGAATATGGGAGTCCCAGGGCTAGCAGCTTGCACACCAATCTGTGAGGGAGGATGGTGTTAAAAGCAGAGCTAAAATCAATAAAGAGGAGATGTGCGTAGCTCCCCTGGTGCTCCAGATGGGACAGGGTACCATGGAGAGCAGCAGCAACAGTGTCCTCAGTAGACCTGTTAGCACTGTAAACAAATTGGTGTGCATCAAAGGTGGGAGGGATGAAGGACATGATATGACTCCGGACCAGTCTCTCAAAACACTTCATCAATACCGGGGTGAGTGCTACTGGCTGATAGTCATTCAGACAGATAATGGGCAACTTTTTTGGTAAAGGGAGTAAGATGGAGGATTTTAGACAGGGAGGAACTGAGGCCTGGGACAGTGACAGATTAAAGATCTTTGTAAAGACCCCAGCCAGCTGATCTGCACAGCTCCTCAACACACGTCCAGGGACACCGTCGGGACTTGCTGCCTTCCTAGGATTGACAAATTTGAGCGAGCGTCTCACCTCGTGTTCCTCCACTATGAGGGAGGGGGGTGATGTTGTTGTGAGTTGCTGCTGTGTGTGTAACAGCTGTCTCTGGTAGTTCCATCTCAAAGCAAGCAAAGAAGTGATTCAGCTCCTCTGTCATTGAGGTGTCACCTTCAGCAGCTCCATGGCTGGTCCTGTAGTTGGTGAAGTGCTGGACTCCCTTCCAAACCTGCCTGCTGTTATTACTGTCAAGGTGCTCCTCAATCCTTCTCCTGTAGTCCCTCTTAGCCTTTCTGATGCCTCTATTCGGGTTGGACCATGTCATGCTGTAGAGAGCCTTGTCACCTCACCTAAAGGCAGTGTTCCTTTCTTTTAGTAGCCACTGAACCTCTCTTGTCATCCAGGGCTTCTGGTTTGGATAGACACGGATATGTTTCTCCACTGTGACAGTGTCAATGCAGGTTTTGATGTAATACAATACACTGTCGGGTAGAGTTCCAGGTCTGGACTTTCAAAAATGTCTCAGTTAGTCCTGTTGAAGCAGTCCTGCAGCTGCAGAGAGGCATCATCAGGCCAGGTTGTGATGGATCTTGTGGTGGTAAGAGCAGATTTGTGGAGAGGGGAGTATACAGGAATCATCAGCAGTGACATGTGGTCAGACTGGGCCAGGTGTGGAAGCTGTTTAGCTCTGTAGCCCAGCTTGATGTTTGAGTAGACCTTGTCTAGTGTGTTGGCTCCTCTAGTAGGACACTTTACGTGCTGGTGAAGTTTGGGGAGCACTGCTTTTAAATCCACGTGATTAAAGTCAAAATCGCAGGAATAAGTACTGTTTTTTTTTTTAATTTATCAACTGGAAACAGTATTCACATTAATGTTTCAGCAATATTTATTACCATACACAGCAACAAGTTAAACAAACCTAATACTGTATATATCATATTGCATCATGATATACTCCTTACAGATTGTGCCAAATAAACATGACAAATTATTATTGTACTGCCCATGGTACCCTTCAAAGACAGATAATAGAATAAATATATTTACTATCTCTTTCCCATTCAAGTACTTTCAGCGCCTTTCCTCTTTATTCACGTGTGTGTGAACATCTCTTCACCTGCACTCCCATTCTCGAGTGCATTCTCGAAAAGCCTGCTTTTTTGATTGTTGTTATTGTTGAGGCACCTTTCTTGCCCCCTGTCTCGTTGGATACTTTCCATCTTTGAAGGTGACTCTCTCAGCTGCCCATTTTACTTCACCTCATGTGTCTCACACTCTCACTACCTTTTTTGTCGAGTTACGAAAGCCAAAATGACCAATCACACCAAAGTCAAATTAACCAATTGGACTGCTCTGATGGGCCACAATAGAACCTTAGTGTTTTATTATACGGTAGATCTTACGATGAAGCTGTCAGGTTTGAATACTCATTGAAGAAATATGCCATCATGCATTGACAACAACCAAACAGGTAAAAATTTATTTTGAAAAATGAAAAAGAATATAAACACATAATAAATTATAGCGGGTACATATGTTGTACAGTGTTCTGTATCATGTAGTTTGATGTTCACTTTGTTTCATCTTTTATAATGTATTTGTTTGGATTCATCTAAATTTTGTTATCTCTTCTTGCTCACCCTTGCCATTGTTGATTAAGGCTCACAAGTGTTATGCTAATTGAATCACAAGTCACTGGAGAGTCCAACATAAGCCTTCTGCAAGCCATACCACTTCAATATTGCATTAGTTTGCTTTTACAAATGTGCACTTTGGCTTCCTTTGAACATCTCTACAGATTTGCAGTCTTTTTTCAATTTAGTATTATTTTCTGGGAATTGAATTTAGTTTTGAAATTTAGGATTGTAATTGTTTGTTTAATATTTAAGTTTGTTAAAGTTTTTAATTAACTGTTAGGTCTTTGTTATTTTATTTTTATTTTTGCATTCTTCTTAACTATTTCTTTACTTACTGTTTCGGTATTAGAGTTGTTTTTTAATTTTATTTTTCTAGTTTAGCTTTTCTAAAGTATTTACTTCATTTTCAGCTTCTCTTTTCCCTTCCTTTTCTCACTTTATTTTCATGTATTTATTTTTTTCTAAATGTTGATATTTTGATTCATTATTATATATTTTGTTTAAAATTGCTTAATGGTGTTATTTTGGACATCAGGTTTGGTTCATGTTAGGGAAATATCAAAATACGTTAAAGTAAAGTGGAACCACTGATGCCATAAAAGCATGTTTTTGACCCCACACAGGACAGTTCATCCACCCTAACAATAATACCTATATTATATATTACCTTTGACAAAGGCTCATTGACTACAGACCTGTTGCCTTGACACCAAAAACAAGTGGCCACAAAGAGCAGTATTCACTATTTTAAGATTGTTAGTTGCTAACTCTCCACCATGGATTCACTCACTTTGAGTACTGAGAAAAGTGCTATATAAATGTAATGAATTATTATTATTAAAGTAGGGGTTAGTATGGATTGTGGAGCCATTAAAAAAGTGATGATTAAATGTATATACAGAAAATCAGGGTTACACTAAAATTAAACTATAAGAAAGCCATATTAAAATAATGTTTTTTTTTTTTGCCGTTTTAGCAGTTACAGTGCTCCACTGTATTAGCCTGGCAAATTTCTATTGGTAAGCAGATTTTAGGTGCATAACAGCAGAACAGAATATAGTCCTGAGAGGAATATGTTACAGTAATCTAGCCGACTAAAAACAAAAGCGTGAACTAATTTTTCAACATCTTGCAAAGTTATAAGGGATCTAACTTTTGGTATATTTCCTAAGTGAAAAAATGCTGTCCTAGTGATCTGATTAATATGTAATTTAATATTTAGGTCAGAGTCAATAATTAGCCCTAAATTCTTTACCTCTGTCTTGACTTTTAAGCCTAATGGATCAAGTTTATTTCTAATATCCTCATTATATCCATTTTTGCCAATCAGTAAGATTTCTGTTTTCTCCTTACTTAGTTTCAGAAAATTACTACTCATCCACTCAGAAACACAAGTAAGACATTCTGTCAGTGAATCAAGAGTGTCTGGGTCATCAGGGGCTGTTGATAAATACAGTTGTGTGTCGTCAGCATAGCTGTGGTAGCTCATGTTATGCCTTGAGATAATCTGACCTAATGGAAGCATGTAGATCGAAAAGAGCAGTGGACCCAGGATAGATCCTTGTGGAACACCATATAAAATATCATGTGTCTTTGAAGTATAATTACCACAACTAACAAAGAATTTTCCACTTGTCAAGACTCAAACCAATTTAAGACATTACCAGAGAGGCCCACCCACTGACTAAGGCAATTTATAAGAATATTGTGATCAATGGTATCAAATGAGGCACTCAAATCTAGGAGGATAAGAACAGATAAATGGCCTCTGTCTGCATTTACCTGCAAGTCATTTACTACTTTAATGAGTGCAGTTTCTAAACTGTGATTTGTTCTAAAACATGACTGAAACTTGTCAAGAACAGAATGTTTATTCAAGTGATCATTTAGCTTCATGATGACTGCCTTTTCTAGGATTTTACTTAAGAAAGGCAGGTTAGAAATAGGTCTAAAATTTTCAGAAACAGAGGAGTCGAGATTATTTTTCTTGAGTAGGGGCTTAACAACAGCAGTCTTAAGACAGTCTGGTCCCATATCTAAAGATGAATTTACTATGTCAAGAACAGTATTAATTAGCACGCCAGGTACGTCATTGAAAAACAGGCAATATTCAATCTATCCCTGCCTTCTTTATCCCTAATCATCAGGACACATACATCAGAAAGCAAGCCAGACTCCATCCAATACTTCCATGGGACATCTTTATTATCAGAAGCATAAAACAGGTAGGCGGCATGGTGGCGCAGTGGGTAGCACTGCTGCCTCGCAGTTGGGAGACCTGGGGAGTTTGCGTGGAGTTTGCATGTTCTCCCTGTGTCTGCGTGGGTTTCCTCCGGGCACTCCGGTTTCCTCCCACAGTCCAAAGACATGCTGGTTAGGTGGATTGGCGATTCTAAATTGGCCCTAGTGTGTGCTTGGTGTGTGGGTGTGTTTGTGTGTGTCCTGTGGTGGGTTGGCACCCTGCCCAGGATTGGTTCCTGCCTTGTGCCCTGTGTTGGCTGGGATTGGCTCCAGCAGACCCCCGTGACCCTGTGTTTGGATTCATCGGGTTGGAAAATGGATGGATGAATAAAACATGTAATAGGAGCAGTTTCAACTGAATCTCAAAAGATTTGAACAGAGAATCCTGGGATTTCAAATACCTGACATGTTACAATATTTAAACACACACACTCATACAGACACAAATATGTATATACATGCATACATACATTCATGTATATCAATATACTGCATCTATGGACAGAACAGTTTGAAAAGTAGAGTGATATTCAATGATTTTTGTTTCATTTCAAACCATTGAAATTCATAAGGTACCTCATTAGAGCAGCAAGAACTTTATTGTTTAATATTTTCTACCTTAAGTGACCACCCCAGTGGTATACTGTTGAACATCACAAAGGCAAGTGCAGCATTTATTGGAAATTTCAGACCTCTGAATTTAAAGGACATGTCAGGAACTGAAAGTACAGTACCATGGTATGAATATGTCCTGGAGCACAAGAAATGTACTATTGTGTGTGGTGATTAATTATATTTTTCATTTTCAAATTTTGTCCTTGATAAATTTTCATTTGGCTTGTGTTTGTTTTTCTTTTATATGGGTTATTCTCCAATTCCTCCAAATCTCTCAAAGGACAGGTAAATAAGTCAAACTGTTTTTCGCATTAAGGTATGAGAGTGCAGTGTTTCAATGCAAGCATATCCTTCTGAAAAGCAAAAACAACTGAAGAGCAGACAGGATATGAATGTCCACTGTCATGATGTATAATTTTCTGGCATTTTTGCATGCCTGTAAAGATTTTGTTTACAGCTTGCTATGGCTGTTGCTGCTCTTATGACATACAAGTCATGTGATAGATTAAGATATCTCTTTCAGCCCATAAATGATGGTGCCATGCAGCAGTCATTATCCTAATGTTGGATCAGTTTAGTAAAAGCAATCTCGGTGTCAGAATCTTCAACTTGCAATCACCTTGTTTTTCTCACCATCTTTTTGCCTAGCTTTTTTTTTTTTGGTTTTCTTGAATTTCTTTCTTTGAACTATCTGGTGTTTGAACCAAATACTGTCTCTTGGTTATGCCCCTGCATGTCCCTTTCTGGTTCTGTTTATGTTCTAAACTAAAATAGGCTTTCTCATAGCTATATTTTAGTGTAACCCTGATATAATTATCATTTTTTATGGCTCCAAAATCCAGACTAACCCCTACTTTTTCTGCCGTTCTCTTTCTGGTTTTCTGTGGTGGCGATCTGTGCCACCACCACACCATCAAAGCACCGTGCAGTCCCTATATTGATGGATTGAAGGCCAGAGGTCCACTTGACCATCATCATCTAATTCTTCCACGTGAAGTCTGAAAACCATGAGGACTGATTTAGATTTAGATTTAGATTCAATGTTAGGTAGAATGCCTAGTGGAGGCTGGGCGGTCTCATGACCTTGAAACCCCTGCCGAGTTTGTTTTTTTCTCCGGCCCTCTGGAGTTTTTTTTTTTGTTTTTTTTTGTCCTCCCAGGCCATCAGACCTTACTTTATTCTTTGTTAATTAGTATTGCCTAATTTTTAATATTTTTTTCTTTTTTCTTTCTTCATCTTGTAAAGCACTTTGAGCTACATCATTTGTATAAAAACGTTCTATAGAAATAAATGTTGTTGTTGTTGTTATTCATTCTCTTTTTCTCTTTATCTCCCTCTAGGCTTGCTGCCACCATGTACATCTGCACAGCAATGTGAACTGAGCACCAGTGATACCCCTATGGAAAACTAGGAAATAGAGGAATGACAAAAAAGAAGTAAATATATAATGGTTATAATTTGATTTCACACTCTGGGAAAATGGTGTATGGCTTATAGAAAGAAAACACAGCTTCATGTGATGTATCTACAGTCATAAGAAAAAGTATGGGAACCCCTCTTAATTCTTTGGATTTTTGTCTATCATTGACTGAGCTTTCAAAGTAGCAACTTCCTTTTAATATATGACATGCCTTATGGAAACAGTAGTATTTCAGCAGTGACATATGCAATATGCATCATAACAAAATTAGACAGGTGCATAAATTTGGGAACCCCAACAGAGATATTACATCAATACTTAGTTGAGCCTCCTTTTGCAAATATAACAGCCTCTGGACGCCTCCTAAAGCCTTTGATGAGTGTCTGGATTCTGGATGGAGGTATTTTTGACCATTCTTCCATACAAAATCTCTCCAGTTCAGTTAAATTTGATGGCTGCCGAGCATGGACAGCCTGCTTCAAATCATCCCATAGATTTTCGATGATATTCAAATCAGGGGACTGTGATGGCCATTCCAGAACATTGTACTTCTCCCTCTGCATGAATGCCTTCGTAGATTTCGAACTGTGTTTTGGGTCATTGTCTTGTTGGAATATCAAACCCCTGCGTAACTTCAACTTTGTGACTGATGCTTGAACATTATCCTGAGGAATTTGTTGATACTGGGTTGAATTCATCCGACCCTCGACTTTAAAGAGAGCCCCAGTCCCTGAACTAGCCACACAGCCTCACAGCATGATGGAATTTCCACCAAATTTGACAGTAGGTAGCAGGTGTTTTTCTTGGAAAGCGGTGTTCTTCTTCCACCATGCAAAGCGCTTTTTGTTATGACCAAATAACTCAATTTTTGTCTCATCAGTCCAAAGCACTTTGTTCCAAAATGAATCTGGCTTGTCTAAATGAGTATTTGCATACAACAAGCGACTCTGTTTGTGGTGTGAGTGCAGAAAGGACTTCTTTCTCATCATCCTGTCATACAGATGTTCTTTGTGCAAATTGCGTTGAATTTTAGAACGATGTAAAGATACACCATCTGCAGCAAGATGTTCTTGCAGATCTTTGGAGGTGATCTGTGGATTGTCTGTAACCATTCTCACAATCCTCTCACAATATGCAGATCCTGTATTTTTCATGGCCTGCCAGACCTGGGTTTAATGGCAACTGTGCCTGTGGCTTTCCATTTCCTAATTACATTCCTTACAGTTGAAACTGACAGTTTAAACCTCTGAGATAGCTTTTTGTAGCCTTCCCCTAAACCATGATACTGAACAATCTTTGTTTTCAGATCTTTTGAGAGTTGCTTTGAGGATCCCATGCTGTCACTCTTCAGAGGAGAGTCAAAGGGAAGCACAACTTGCTATTGACCACCTTAAATACCTTTTCTCATGATTGGACACACCTGTCTATGAAGTTCAAGGCTTAACGAGATAATCCAACCAATTTGGTGTTGCAAGTAATCAGCATTGAACAGTTATATGCATTCAAATCAGCAAAATTACAAGGGTACCCAAATTTTTGCACAGCCAGTTTTTCACATTTGATTTAATTTCACTGCTTCACTAAAAATCTTTGTTCGGAAAACACCCCAGTACTCAGATGTTCCTAGGAAGTGAAAGACATACCACTGTTATCTTTTTTGTTGAAAGTAGAGTAAATTATTACACAGGCTGAGAGCGGTTCCCAAACTTTTTCATATGATTGTAAATAGAAGCAAGTTGAGGTTTCAGGGAATACTGAATATTTTTTATCAAAGCTAGTGCATAATCTCCCTTTAAGTAAAATAGATGTATTGTGCAAGTGTATTCTTCAGTTCTCCCACAGTAACTGAGTATACTGAAGCACAGAAAAGAAGAGAAGGTGCACAAATCTGTCTGTAGCTACATTAACTTTAGAGTACTCATGTTGAGGCCTCTGGCTTCACCTAGATATTTTTTTTTCCTACTAAATTGTTTTGCTTTTGCTCATCTTATGCAAAGATGAAACACACATGCATACATACATACAGTACATACATACTTAAAAAATAGTAATATATTGAAGCTCTAACAAAACATCAGCAAAGTCAATAAAAAATAAACAAATGTCCACAAACTTTTAAAAAGACATATCAACATAGCAGAAAACATAGCACGCACATCTCCAGGTGCATCATAGTGGTGCAGTGATTAGCTGTATCCTATGTCACATTATTTACATAACTAGCCATGTGTTAAAGTTGTCTGTGAAGGGCTCCCTGTTTAAACGCGGCTGCCAGTCATGAACTGGGCCTTTCGTTGCACAGCATTATGATTTTTTATAAGGGAAACAAAATTACAAAACAAAACTCTTGGACATTGATTCGATAGGAACGGCCTACTTGGAATCACTGTCCGAATAGTAATTATGTGGTGGTGGAGGAGCATTTCTGCTTCTCCCCGTTCACAGTCCGTCTTGTTTTCATGACGCTGTCATTTCCTCTCACGATCTCTTCTCAACCTTTCTCCAATCTCGCAGGTTGCTTTGTAGCAATCCAAAGAGTAAGGAAGAACCAATGCTTCTTTCTTGAACTCCAAACGCTGACTGATGGAAAATCACAGAAGTGTGCCCGACTTATATACTCTGACTGCCGACTCCAAGAAGTGGGTGAACATTCGATTTGGACGAAGTGCTGCCAACGACGGTCGATAGAAACACAAAAAACCACAGTCTTGACAACGAAGCAGGATCTAAACACAAAGCACGGTGTCGACGCCAGATCTAAACACAAAGAGTGCTATCGACAGTGTTTGTAAACAAAAGTAACAACCAAGGTGTTGTGTATTCAGCCAGTACAAACAGCACATAGTCTCCTTTAGTTCAATCCTCTTTAATCACCACACTCCAACCTCATCCAACGATCCTCCCCCTTACTTCCTCTCCTCCTCCATCACTACTGCCCTCTACTGAACACAGCAGGAACACCACACAAGGCAGTGAATTTGCGGATAAACAAAGATCAAGATCCAAATGAAGATTATATATAAAGATATTAGTGAGTCAGAAGCAGTTGGCTGCACACTCCTGTGAAGCTGATCACCTAAGGCAGGGGTCTGCAAACTATTTTAGCCATTACCCCAAAATTTGTTTGGTTTTTCTAACATTACCCCTGGGATTTGAAAGGGAAAAAAATCAAAAAAATTAAAATATTTTATTGCACTGATATGAAATATTAAAGAATACATAATGTAAATAAATTAAATATCAAAAAAAGAACTCTCTGCTAAAGTGAAAATATACAAAATATTTAATAAGTAACAAAATAAACAAAACAAGGTAGTGAACAAAAAAGTGCAATTCACACACATTTTGAGAAATTATATTGTTTCATTTCTGAAACAATGAGATCAAAATTGGGAGTTTTGGAGGTAAGCACGATTTGAATATCGTTTTCGCAATTCAGACGATTTCTTTGCTTTGTTTTAATATTCATTAATGTGGAAAACCCTTGTTCGCAAAGATAAGTTGTTGCGAAAGGCAACAACCTTTTGACCACCTCTTCATGTGCGATATTGAAAGCTTTTGCAGCAGTTGTTATCCAAAAAGATGACAGACTGGTTTTATTCTCAAATTCAATATGCGCTTCATTATTGGATCAAAGTTCAAGAATTGCCTCTGCCAGTCCTTGAGGTTCTTCTGGTATTTCAGCTATTTCACATTTAAAGGAATCAAGAACCCAACTGATACTTAAATCAAAATCAGGAAAATAATTTGAGAACTACTCTCTGAGTTTTGTAAGATGTCTTATAACTGTATCTTTGATGTCATCAAAAGTAGTATTTTCAGAATCTTCCAAAAACAAAGCTAACTTTGGAAATGCAGCTATCTTATTCCCTTGTATTTTCTGTCTCCAATATAGAAGCTTTGATCCAAACGCTGATATCTTTTCTCTGGCTGAAATGATGTTGATATTTTTTCCCTGCAATTCTTTGTTCAGTGCATTCACATGCTCAAAAAACGTCTGTTAAATATGCAAGCTGTGCAACCCACGAGGTGTTTGTGAACTTGTCTGCAAGAATATGCTTTTGATCAGTGAGAAAAATTTCAGGTTCAGTTTTCAAAGCCCACACTCGATTCAAAACATTCCCATGAGAAAGCCATCTTACTTCTGTGTGATAGAGTAGGTCTGTATATTCAGCCTCACCATCTTCTCATAATTCACGAAATAGGCGCGTGTTAAGTGCATGTTGTTTGACAAAATTAACGACCATAATAACGTCATGCATGATGGTTTCCAGTACAGGTTCCAAATTCTTAACAAGAAGTGCTTGGCGATGGATCATACAGTGAGTAATTTCAATTTCTGGATTATTACTTTTCACCAAAGGCGAAAAACCATTAAGATTACCCAACATAGCTGGAGCTCCATCAACAGTCACAGCAATGCAGTCTTTCCACTTCAAATGAATGCTTGGAGTATTAAAATATTCATTCACCTTATTAAAGACATCAATACCACGTGATCTCAATTTGAGAGGGGAACAAAACAACAATTCCTCTTCAATTGCATTTGTACCTTTGTAGCAAATATATACCATTAGCTGTGCATTGTTACTGACATCTGTATTTTCATCAAGCTGAATAGCAAAATATTTACTCGTTTTATTGAAGAAATAACTTCTTTTACTACTTTTGCAGACAAGGGCACTGAATTCAGTTTCACTGCGTTTTTCTGACTACACATGATCTCTGCCATTTTCAAAGCTGCTGGTTTAATTAATTCCTGACCAATTGTATGTGGTTTCTTGTTTCGAGCAATCAACCAGGCTACTTCAAAGCTAGCTTTTGCTGCTGAACGTTGATCGAATGTGCCTCTCAAGTTGCTGTCCAGTCTTTGTCTTTTGGCAGACGTTTCTAAATTTACAAAATATTCCCGCGGCTTGGAAGATAGATGTGAATGTAAATTATCCAAGTGCTTCTTTAACTGACTCTTTTTGAAAGATTCTGCAGTGAGTACTTTCAAACATACAACACACTGTGGTTTCATTATTCCCTTGTCTTCTATTTGTGTGAACCCATAATTGAGGAACTCTTCATGGTATACTCTCTTCCTATTTGAAGCCATCTGAAAGGTAAAAATCATCTGTGGTTATTTGTTGAACATACATCGGTTAAATTAAGGCCTTTTATTTATTAATAGTTTAACTTTTGTTAATAAAACATTATTTGCTCATCAAAATGTTAACCACACATATTACATAGGTGTGCAAAACGACTAGGTTAGAATGGCGTACATATATCAGCAACACGTGTGACCATATCAGTACTCGAACACCTCGCTACGCTACTGTACGCTGTTCATGCAGTTACAAAATCGGACACCAGAATACACGAATGTAGCATACGTGTATGCCGGCGCCGCGCTGTGAGGGATGACTGTACTAAGCTAGTTTCAGTGGTTGTGTAGAAGTTTAAATTACTAAAATAATGTTTTCACATTTCATTTAATTTTTTATAATGTACATAATTTTTATTTAGGTTAAATGAGTCTCCATTACCCTGAGATTTTTGTTTTTACCCCATTTGGGGTAATTTACACCGGTTCGCCGACCACTGACCTAAGGTGACATAGCCTGCAACTGAGATCAACTAGTCTGTGATTCGCTATGATAAAATTAAACAAGTTTGATTTTGTTGTTGGTTCGAGGGGCAGGTTGTGTGTGCAGGAGAACTGACAACCAATGAATGCTCTTCTGGAAGTACAATGCTTAGAATGCAGCAATGAGTAACGAGTTTTATTAGAATATATTAGAATAATAAAACAGAATGGAAAATGAAAATAAGAGGGCTGAGACTGCAGATGAACTCACAAACAGAAAATAGGCACATCTGTCTGATGCCTTTTATTTTACATACAATGACAGAATGATAAAAAGAAGTAAAGGGCAGACATTGCTACTGAACTCAGCATAGCTACTAACCCTTTGTATAGCACCAACTCCATGAAGCAGCATATAATTGGTTGTCACAAAACGGGGTAAGCGGGACTGCGCTATGATATTCAGTCGTGTAATTTGACATGGTGAAGCAATGAACTCAGCATTGAGATCACCAACTGTGGTTGGCAAATGTGACATACAGTACTTCACCATAAAAAGTCACATAATGTGATATTCATTTATACTGTCTCACAGATGCAGAACTAAATCCTGCTTCAGCCTTCATCTGCAGTGACTTTTCACATTTTCCCCATGTATACATGGCTTTCTTTTGTACACTGTTGTTACTTTCCAGAATGCAAACATGTGAATGCTAGGTTCATTGTCAACTCTAAACTGGTCTAGCAGTGAGTTAAGTGTGAATGTGTATCAGTTTGTTAGGAAGAACTGAGTTCCTGTCTAGTGTTTGGATTCTGTGGTGGATATTCATCTTGGTTTGGATTCTTACTGAATCTTTTATTCAAAACATCTATTTTAAAAATAAATAAATGGCTGGAATTTATGTTGATAATTTACAATGTTGTACTTTGATTGTTTTCATTGTCACCTTACTCTTCAGTTCATCATACAGGTAGCTCTTGTTTCTGTGTTGCCATTCTTGCCTACCACACCTCTGCTAGTGCCCATGTATCAGCAACAGCATCCTTGGGTAGGAACCACTGTTTTACCATTCTGTTTAGTACATCTCCTGGTGGGAAGTCAGTTGGGATATATGACCCCACACCACTCTCCGTAGCTGCCATTGATTGGGTGTTGACAACTAAACTCTGTCCTTCTTCTGTAATGACAACCAGTAGCTTGCTTTCTCTGCCTCTATTAGTTCTCATGCAACCTTTTGTAACTGTGGCTAGCTAGCTAGCCTTCAAAAGAAGTTGGGTGTTTTCTGTGCTGACAAATCCTTGCACCCAACTTTCATGGAGTGAATGACTGCATTTCATCCTTCCTCTTGGCACTCTTCTGCCATATCTAATAAATTTTTTTTTAACCCATACTTCAACCTTTTCCGTTTATGCACCACTGACATTCCTTCTTCCCAGGGTATGGTTAATTTGATGATGGGAACTGTCTTTGCAGCTGGTGAGCACATCACAATGTTTGGCGTGAGAGTGATTGTTGTGATCTCTGTTGAAAAAATCAACTGCCTGACAATGTCTGAGCACATTTACCATGCCTTGTCCAGGGTAAGGAGGAAAGCTCGTGTCATGTATGTTCCCACCTGGCTTGATGAATGGTATGTATCTGGGTTTTACAGCATTTGAGGTGCTATTTGCCTCTGTCCTGCACCTCTCAGCAACTAATTCTAATTCTTTTTTATGCATATTATTAGGACTCAGTGAATGTAGAGAAACAGGCAAACATTGCTCTACTGGTACAAAAGGCAATGCTCTGTAGCTTGTTTAAGTATTACAATAATGGAAATGGAAATGGGGGGATTAGCATTAGGAGTTTCTCAACCCCATAGCCAAGCAGCTTTATTATTTATGTTTCACTTCTCCAATTGCAATATTTCTCAGTCCTGGTACAGTTTAATATTGGCACTAACTCATGTAATTTTTGTATATTTTTATCAAGGGAAGGTGATACTGACCCAGTAACAGCCATTTTAAGATTTAAGGCTGTTGTGTTCTGCATACGAAGTGTTGATATGAACACTATTTCAGGCTAACTGTAAAAGTAAATCAATAATTGGCAAGCACTCATGTCTTCACTGCTTGACAAATTGACCATTAATTGATTGAAGGGTTCATATTAAAGTTGTCATTCACAAGCAAAGGAACTGGTATGCTCAAAATATAAAAAAAACTGACTAGGTTCTATTTCTATTACATTTCTATAGACAAATTTATTGTTCATGTTTAAAATCGTAAACCAATGATTAAATAAAATACATTTTAGTAATATAACCTATTGGTAATATCCATTTAAGGGATTTAAGGGATGAAGCCTCATGTTAAAGATTTTAACAGCAAAAATTTATCATTTTAGAACAGTAAAACAAATGAACATAGACATTAGCAACATACTGAAACGTTTTACAGAAAGGACATAGCAAGAAGTATAAGAGATTTGTCCTATCACTTTTTTAAAATATTGTATTTTGCCCCACACTCTTTTCAACACATACCTAATTAGTATAAAGTAGAATAATATCTAATAGCTGCAGCAGATGCTCTAACAATGTGGACTGAAGACAGTGGGCAGCGAATGGAAAAGGTAGAAAGCATTGCTTCTTTAAAAAAGTTAAAAAGATATGCGCACTTTCTTGATTAAAGTTTCATGCTAAAAAATGGTGTACAACCACAACTTTTATACATTTGTCACAGTAGAGAGTTAAAGAGTAAATCCAACATCCAATATGACTAAGTATTCTAGTTTCTCATCCCTTACATGACTCCATTTGCAAGTGTTTTAAGCCCAACAGTAGGTCACATCTTATGGCTATTCAGGGTGTCACACACATGTCCATGAAAGGCAGTCTAAGGGCTTAGCTGAGGGTAAGCAACAGACACTGGGGTTGATGAACAGCACTAATGCCTTTTCTCCCTTTTTCACAGACCTTCAGAAGGGAAGACCATTTAAAAAAAAAACCCACCCACTTCAGGCTCCAGGTCACGCCCACTCTACGACCTCACTTCCCTTCCTATCTCGCCTCTTCTTGCCAAGACAGTATAAGAATGAACCCACCACTCATCAGATCAGTCTCATATGACTCAGTCTTTTATGATCACTCGCAACCATATTGTGTTGGTAGAGACAATATATGGGGTGGATTCCCCAAACATTTATAATTGTTCTCTTATCTGGTTTACAAGGAACTTTACAGAGAAACATAGAAGTCTGACTAGACTACTGGTCTTCAAACTACAAGTGTTTCAGGTCAATCCTTTTCTCCTACTCTCAATGTTACAACTGTAATAATAATAATATAGTATAAGTATATAAAGAATTGTAATGTATCCTTGTCTTGTAAGTTGCATTTGGTAAAGGCATCTTCCAAATATTCAATAATAACAAAGATTTAATATATTGCCAATTTAGTAGATTTTTTTTACTATACAATGCATATCATATTGAGTGTCATTCCAGTTGTAATGCTATGGATAAAATAGTGAAGATGCTGGCAATAAGGTCAAAACACTTTAGTAATACCTAGATACAAAACACTCAAAAGAACACATTACAATATTTAAATTTTGAAACATCTCGAGAGAAAACAATCTGAAAATCTCCAACATGCAAGACAAAAAGGTGAGGTGGTGTTGTGTCTAAAAGAACTTGTTTTACACTTCTACTCAAGAAATATACATAGATTCTGCATACCCTTCCAAACATGCAGTTAGGTAAACTGGCAAACCTAAAATTGTCTCTGTATAGGTGAGTTTTGTGCTCATGAGTACTTCCTAATGGTATCATGTCTAGGGCTGGCTTTTGTCTTTCACCCTTCACATGTGGGGCAGCCTCTTTACCCAGTGACAAAAAAGTGAGTTCAGCAAATGATTGATGAAAATAAAAATGGATTCAATATTCAAAGTTATTTTCATTGAAATAATGACTGTAGGCAACAATTGTGAAAAAGCAGATTATACACAAACAAGCAGTTTCGAGTTGTAATGAGTATTTTCCAGAGAGTTATTAGTATGCAACTTGGTAGACTAAATCTATTGTTGTTGTTCTTCCCAGTTCAAATGTTTAAACTGTTTGCTCACATATGTTTTTTTTTTTTAACTTTAATCAGATCAATGTGTAAACTACCTGTCAGGAAGTAAAAAAAAATATTATATTAATGTTTTGAGGTTTTAATGAACAACTATAACTCCGGTAAATGTTGATTGACATCCGGCGCCGCCGAGAGTGGAAGCCTTTTCAGCAGCTCCGTGTATCAGTAAGGTGTTGCTGGAGTATGTGAATTTCCCCTTGGGATTAATAAAGTATCTATCTATCTATCTATCTATCTATCTATCTATCTATCTATCTATCTATCTATCTATCTATCTATCTATCTATCTATCTATCTATCTATCTATCTATCTATCTATCTAATTGTGTCCGTGTTGCAGCAACATCCTCAGATCTGTGACTCACATACTATGACTAGCATAGCTGATTTTGGCAAACAGCTTTTTCTGCATTTCCTGTAGTAACTTCTTTAAGTGTCTGACTTATCTTCTGTGACTGCTGAAGCTCCATCATTCTTTGATAATTTTAAGAACATCACTTTTCCCTTTTATCTAATGTTTCAATTGTTTTTCTTAACTGATGCATCACTCCTATTTTGAGCTGCTGAGATGGGCCAGGGCTCCTGTTTAATAATAATAATAATAATAATTCATCACTAATTTTGACTGACCACACATCTATGTATAAACAAAAAACAAAAAAAAATAATAAGGTGTGTCCAGCAAACAGCATTAGATCCATGATTACACCAATGTCAATGCTGGGAATCACCCTCAATGCCACCATGCAGTGTGCGACGTGTGGAGTCTGTTTGTGTGTGTGTGTGTGTGTGTATATGTATGTGTCTGTCTCTTCTGTTGCAGTGCTCATTACAATATACAAATTAATCATTATGCTTCAGTTACCTTCTGCTACTAAGAGCCTGAATCGATAACATCAATTTCAGCCTTTTATTTTCTCATAGCATCAAGTCTTTTGGTCTTTCCCAGAAACACTGACGATTTAAAGTGCACGAACTGGAAGAAATGGGGAAGGTTGTTTTAGGAAGAAGCTCCATGGGTGTAGCCTTTGCAGCTGATTTTGCTGGTGTTCACTACAAACTTTTTAACGGGTTGTCCCTAGACATGTATTTTTGTTTGAGAAAACTGTCTGGCCCTGTGAGACTAGGTTATATTCAACCCTTGCTTACTGTTAAAGTCAGTTTGTAAAAGGTTTACAAAGTTGATTCTATAAAACGAAGAGACAGAATAAAATGTTTTATTTTATCCATCCATCCATTGTCTCCCCCTTATCCGAGGTCGGGTCGCGGGGGCAGCAGCTTGAGCAGAGATGCCCAGACTTCCCTCTCCCCGGCCACTTCTTCTAGCTCTTCCGGGAGAATCCCAAGGCATTCCCAGGCCAGTCAAGAGACATAGTCCCTCCAGCGTGTCCTGGGTCTTCCCCGGGGCCTCCTCCCGGTTAGACGTGCCCGGAACACCTCACCAGGGAGGCGTCCAGGAGGCATCCTGATCAGATGCCCGAGCCACCTCATCTGACTCCTCTCGATGTGGAGGAGCAGCGGCTCTACTCTAAGCCCCTCCCGGATGACTGAGCTTCTCACCCTATCTTTAAGGGAAAGCCCAGACACCCTGCGGAGGAAACTCATTTCAGCCGCTTGTATTCGCGATCTCGTTCTTTCGGTCACTACCCATAGTTCATGACCATAGGTGAGGGTAGGAACATAGATCGACTGGTAAATTGAGAGCTTCGCCTTGCGGCTCAGCTCCTTTTTCACCACGACAGACCGATGCAGCGCCCGCATTACTGCGGATGCCGCACCGATCCGCCTATCGATCTCACGGGCACTCCACCCTTTTCCCGGCTGAGGACCATGGTCTCGGATTTGGAGGTGCTGATTCTCATCCCAGCCGCTTCACACTCGGCTGCGAACCGATCCAGAGAGAGCTGAAGATCACGGCCTGATGAAGCAAACAGGACAACATCATCTGCAAAAAGCAATGACCCAATCCTGAGCCCACCAAACCGGACCCCCTCAACGCCCTGGCTGCGCCTAGAAATTCTGTCCATAAAAGTTATGAACAGAATTGGTGACAAAGGGCAGCCCTGGCGGAGTCCAACTCTCACTGGAAACGGGTTCGACTTACTGCCGGCAATGCGGACCAAGCTCTGGCACCGATCGTACAGGGACCGAACAGCCCTTATCAGGGGGGGCCGGTACCCCATACTCTCGGAGTACCCCCCACAGGATTCCCCGAGGGACACGGTCGAATGCCTTTTCCAAGTCCACAAAACACATGTAGACTGGTTGGGCAAACTCCCATGCACCCTCCAGGACCCTGCTAAGGGTATAGAGCTGGTCCACTGTTTCGCGACCAGGACGAAAACCACACTGTTCCTCCTGAATCCGAGGCTCGACTATCCGACGGACCCTCCTCTCCAGGACCCCTGAATAGACTTTTCCAGGGAGGCTGAGGAGTGTGATCCCTCTGTAGTTGGAACACACCCTCCGATCCCCCTTCTTAAAGAGGGGGACCACCACCCCGGTCTGCCAATCCAGAGGCACTGTCCCTGATGTCCATGTGATGTTGCAGAGGCGTGTCAACCAAGACAGTCCTACAACATCCAGAGCCTTGAGGAACTCCGGGCGTATCTCATCCACCCCCGGGGCCCTGCCACCAAGGAGTTTTTTGACCACCTCGGTGACCTCAGTCCCAGAGATGGGGGAGCCCACCTCTGAGTCCCCAGGCTCTGCTTCCTCATTGGAAGGCATGTTAATGGGATTGAGGAGGTGTTCGAAGTACTCCCCCCACCGACCCACAACGTCCCGAGTTGAGGTCAGTAGTGCACCATCCCCACCATATACAGTGTTGACACTGCACTGCTTCCCCTTCCTGAGACGCCGGATGGTGGACCAGAATCTCCTCGAAGCCGTCCGAAAGTCGTTCTCCATGGCCTCCCCAAACTCCTCCCACGCCCGAGTTTTTGCCTCAGCAACCACCAAAGCCGCATTCCGCTTGGCCTGCTGGTACCTATCAGCTGCCTCCAGGGTCCCACAGGACAAAAGGGTCCTGTAGGACTCCTTCTTCAGCTTGACGGCATCCTTCACCGCCGGTGTCCACCAACGGGTTTCGGGGATTGCCGCCACGACAGGCACCGACCACCTTACGGCCACAGCTCCGGTCAGCTGCCTCAACAATAGAGGCACTGAACATGGCCCATTCGGACTCAATGTCCCCCACCTCCCTCGGGATGTGGTCGAAGTTCTGCCGGAGGTGGGAGTTGAAGCTACTTCTGACAGGGGGCTCTGCCAGACGTTCCCAGCAGACCCTCACAACACGTTTGGGCCTACCACGCCTGAACAGCATCCTCCCCCACCATCGAAGCCAACTCACCACCAGGTGGTGATCAGTTGACAGCTCCACCCCTCTCTTCACCCTAGTGTCCAAGACATGTGGCCGCAAGTCCGACGACACGACCACAAAGTCGATCATCGAACTAAGGCCTAGGGTGTCCTGGTGCCAAGTGCACATATGAACACCCCTATGCTTGAACATGGTGTTCGTTATGGACAATCCGTGACGAGCACAGAAGTCCAATAACAAAACACCGCTCGGGTTCAGATCAGGGGGGCCATTCCTCCCAATCACGCCCTTCCAGGTCTCACTGTCATTGCCCACGTGACCATTGAAGTCTCCCAGCAGAACGAGGGAGTCCCCAGAAGGTATGCCCTCTAGCACCCCCTCCAGGTACTCCAAAAAGGGTGGGTACTCTGAACTGCTGTTCGGTGCATACGCACAAACAACAGTTAGGACCTGTCCCCCCACCCGAAGGCGAAGGGAGGCTACCCTCTCGTCCACCGGGGTAAACCCCAATGTACAGGCTCCAAGTCGGGGGGCAATAAGTATACCCACACCCGCTCGGCGCCTCTCACCGAGGGCAACTCCAGAGTGGTACAGAGTCCAGCCTCTCTCAAGGAGATTGGTTCCAGAGTCCAAGCTGTGCGTCGAGGTGAGTCCGACTATATCTAGCCGGAAACCTCTCAACTTCGCGCACTAGCTCAGGCTCGTTCCCCTTCAGAGAGGTGACATTCCACGTCCCAAAAGCCAGCTTCTGTAGCCGAGGATCGGACCGCCAAGGTCCCCGCCTTCGGCCACCACCCAACTCACACTGCACCCGACCTCCTTGGCCCCTCCCATAGGTGGTGAGCCCATGGGAAGTTTTATTTTATGCTTAAACTAAATCACAGGTACAGCATGGTATTCCTTTGATATCAGTTCCCTCTTGTGTTTCTTATGTAAAATCCTTTCACGTTCACTTGTACTGACACCTTGTGTTCAAAATAATAAATACGTATAAGGAAGGGTAACACACAGATAAACATAACATGCACTGAGAGACATAATGAAGCAAATTATATGTTGATAATCTGTCCACAACATTTACTGGAGCAACACACAACTTAAAATTAGTTCAAATACTTCATGGAACAAATTGTTCTTTATTGTTGTGTGTACTTGTATTGCATGTTCATATATTTAATCAAATAGTAACAGATATTGCATTTACATAATAGGTTTAAAAAAATCAAAGAATGTGTCTAGATGATTTGATAGATATTTAGAATTAGTTTTAATGAGTCATCAGAAAGAAATTGAAGAAATACAGCAAAATCCTTTGGATTAGGTTAAGAGTTAAGGAAAAAATATATCATGGAAGTTAAACTGTAATTTTCAAGAATAACACCTTAAATGATACAATATGTAAACCTCTACCCTAGATTAATGTGAAAGAAATAAAGGGGCTTTAGTAGCATAGGAATACCACCGAACACAGTTCAGCTTTGTTGGGGGCAAAAAGAGTAAACATTCAAAACAGTGTCAGTTGGTAAACCTGTAGAGTGTTTGGATTATTTATCATTTGTTTTCTTTTGAAATGGCCTGATCTAGAAAGAAGCTGGGCTGAGCAATGTCCACCCAAATTTATGGTCTCCTCACGCAATTGGTCAACTGTACTGTGAACCATTTGAAAATGCCAATCACATTTATTTTCTCTGTTCTTGTCACAGTTTCCTAATTTCTGCTTTGCTGACTGAAGAGAATAAAAACAGTGCTGCCTTGACCCTTCAACATCATTTTGCAGAGCATTTGTGGGCTCCTGTTATTTGGAGGAGGATATTTGTGCATTCTTAATAGTTATTTTTTTTTGTTAAAATTTCTGTTATTGTTGCTGTAGTTCATTTTAATGTATTGGGTTGAATAAGAATATTTACTTTAAGTTTTAATGTTATTGCTAGCTTGCTAGTTCACTAGGACACTATTTAATATTTAAGTATTTAAAATTACACATTTACCAAAGTTGATATTAGCACTCAGTTTATACAAAATTACCTGCTTAGAGTCAGTGCTAGGCATCCCTTAAAGAAGCCATAAACACCATTAAGTGATTTTTGGGTTCCCAAATTAAAGCTTGTTACCAGCAAATTGGGCACTGCTGATGTTAGCTCTAATATCCAGGCTTCAGGACTGACACCTACAGATCAAGTGGGCAGTTCAAGCAGTAATGTTACACATTCCCTGTCCATTTTGCACCAACACAGTGCAGGTAGCGGTGTAGTTTTTATGGCTCTAAATTATTTAAGTGATCTGAATAACAGCGAACCATCCCAAACAATACAAAAAGCCTTTCCAAAACAAATGTTTAGTCAGGCGTCTTGTGCTTTTGATCCGAGCTGGTACCAGTCACAGCTGTGGTTGGAAAACTCAGTCAAACTAGATGAATACTTTTGTTTCCCCTGTTGGAACTTGTTTGCTGGCAAGACTGACAAAGGTGTGGTGTTCACCAACACAGGATATACTAATTGGAAAGCCCACTGGAAAAGGAAAGGGGATTCCAAAAGCATGCATCTAGTCAATGCCATTTAAATGCAGCAAAGAAAAGGCAGAAATTAAATACAGAGAAAAAATTGGTGAAACTATATTGTGTTTATAGAGAGAAACACAGGTCAAAAAAAATTGATACTACATTAAAAGCATAGGGGAAGTAGTACAGTTTCTCTGTGTGAATGAGCTTTCTTTTCATGGAAGAACAAAATCCACCCAGTCTAGCATAAGTAATGATTTAGACGCTAGTGCGCTGTTGTATAGTTAAATGAAAAGGTGCCCACTCATCTTAATGCCACCACCACCCCCAAAACCTGAGCAGTCTCAATGTGGGCCTGCTTTGAAACATAAAAACAAGCATTAAGGTTTATATTTCATAATGCCTCTGAGCTAGACATACAACTATAGAGTATATGTATATTGATTATTGATATACAGTATGATAACTATTGTAGCAGATTTTTGTTAGCCTTTTTCAATAAATATTAAATATGTTAACTCCCTGAATGAATGGCAGGGGAACAAAGTAGAAAAAAGAAACACCAAATAATCCTTCCAAAATACATTAGACATAGGAAAGAGGAAAGGTTGACCACTACAGAGCTATGCAATATAATCTTGTGGCTAAGGAAATGGACCTTAACCCCAAGGCTGCCAATTCAGCCCACACCTATGACCCACTAAATGCTCTTCAGCAAGTCACTTAACTTGCCAGTGCACCAAACTGTAAAAAAAAGTAAACAAATGTAACATATCTCTACTTTTAAAGCAAATTGGGATGACTCTTATTGTAGAAATTGTTAAATGGCATGTTTTTGTAATTAAAAAAAAAAAAACCAAACAATAAAGAAGACACCAGAAGCCAGTACATTTGCTATCATAAACTCTGATCACTACATTTATCTCCATGTCCCAAATGGGTTTTCATATTGTATGAGTAACCCATTAATTATAAGATGATATGAATATAGAAAAGGTTTTAATGAGAATAAGCCATGTGCTCAACACAGGCACTCATTTCCTATTCAACTGACTTCTGTTAAACCATTATAATGCATTGTCTAAACGTGAACAGTCTTCTTTGGTGAAGTATAAGTACTTGCTCTATCACTCGACAAGTTACTGTATCCATTAGAAAACTCTTGGTTTATGTTTCTATTGGCAATAAATGTTATGCAACTATAAATGGTGTGATAATAGGGATCACAAGCATAGAAAACATTTCCTGCATACTTAAAAAAGTATTTAATCACCATTGCACATGACCTTTCTTTTTTTTCTAAAAAAAATTGTGGTTGACTTTTCATACTAATGTAAATACACTTCACCGTCTCCTTGACATTTCTCTTTCTGTTAAAACACAGAAAGGGCTAACTTTTTCATAAATTACCAACCATTTTAAAGAACTACATTTGGAATTTTTAACCTTTTTATTTAAATATTGTGTCCATTTTTTAATATGTGGTTTGGTTAATGCTGGTGTTATTTTTATTATAGCCTTTCTAAAACTGCCATTTTGTTTATATGTGTTATCTCCTTATTTATCTATTTCAGAAATCCATTAATTATTGTAGAACTTCAGACTTTTGATATAGAATACCCCTGCCTTTAAGCTTTTTAATAGTTTTGGAGCATATGGAGAAATCTGTCTTTTTGAAATTAAATCAGATAATCTTGTTTTCCAACATGCATTGTCACAAGACTCTGAGGATTTTTATATTGTGATGTAGTAGTTCCAAATGGATCATTAAGATTAATACACCAAATAAGTTCTTGTGTTGCTCCTTGCAAATACTTTGAGATGCCAAGTTCAATGATGAATATTTCTTATTTTTGTTCTTCTGTTCAATTGATTTTAATTTGTATAGTATACAGTATGAGAAATTAAATGGACTCATAACTATAACATCCCTAAACTGCTTGATCTAGAAAAAAACCTTTCTTGGCAACATTGTTCAAAATTTACGAGCAAGCCATGAATGGTGCTCCAGGCCAATGCAATGCCCACTCACACACACTCCACATGGGAACAAATTTCATGCAAACCTTCTGGAGGTGGTAGGAAAACCCGTACATTTGAGAAAATTCAGATTCCATACAATCAACACCTGTACACCACTGTGCCTCCTAGACCCATAACTAGGACATCCTAATCTAAAGTCACTTTTTTGATATTATTATCGAATTTGCTGAAACCACTAGTAGGCTGTAACACACTTAAAAGTGTCACAAAATGTCCTCAGTAGCAGTCCATCATATTTACAGTATCCTCACCAAAATGTGGCTCATGTTCTGTTTAAGGTAGTCTTGTCTTACTCCATTATATACTACTTGAATGGTTAAACCTGGCCTATACTAAGCTTCTTGACCACAACACCAAATTCTTTAGTTCTATTCTCATCTATTCTGCATGTATATCTTCCAAATACATTAGTGTTCTTTTGGTTCAAATGCAGCCTTTCTCGTGGTATAGGTGTAGTATGTTACAAATGGTGCCCCAATTCCACATAAACCATGACTATTGCAGGGCATAAATGAACATTCGAAAAAGACCAATGTCTCCGTTCTTTCCCCAGGCTGTTCAGCTACTTTGATTCCTTACTTTTTGTCTTGTAGGACTGGCATGGATTCATTGCTTATAATGTGATCAGGCTATCATGGTTGTTTGAGATTTTTCAGTCTTGGCAGCTGTCAAACAAAGGTTACTGTTGTTAAAATATAAGAGTAGCTAATTACAATAAGTAAAGGCATTAAGTGGACTTTACTATAGACAACCAGTGGTTAAATTTCACCTGAACAGAGTTCTCAGCAATATACTAAGATGTTTGCATCAGTATTAACTAAACTGGTAGAGGAGATACCATTCTCTCCTGTTTTGGTATAGGGAGCGCATCAAAGTCTGTTTATCTACACTGTGGTGTGCTGGGTCAACAATATCACTTTGAGAAAGGCCCATTGAATCAACAAACTAATTAAAAGGTCAGGCTCTATTATGGAACGCACTCTGGATCCCGTGAAGGTAGTAGAATGAAAACATAACTGATGCCATTATGAATAATGCTGCACATCCTGTCTCTGACACACTAACACTGAGTACTTTTAGCCAATGAATTATTCATTTACTTTTACACTTATTTGCTTATCAGATGCTCTTATCCAAAGTGACTTACAAAAGAGGTAAACAATCGAGTAACACTAGGTTAGGGCCTGCTTTTTCACCAATTATAGAAGGAAAAGTAACAAAAGTTGATTGCCGCAAGTGAAAAGAATTAATAACTCATACATTTACAATCACAGCTTACAATCACTAAAGCAATTACACTTAAACAAGTTAACCAAGAATACAAAATATCGCAATTTTTTTTTCTTCATCAATTCAGCAGATATTCACAGAGCAGATGGGTCTTCAATCACTTCTTTAATACATTGAAGGAGTCAGCAGTACAGATAGAGGTAAGAAGCCTATTCCACCAATTAGGAACTATACAGGAAAAGAGTCTGGATTTAGACTTGATGCCATGTAGAGGTGGCATCACCAGTGTCCCCATATACTCAGATGCTGACCCATTGACTACTCTGTAGGCAAGCATCTAGGGATTTTAACTTATTGTGCGCTGCTACAGGGAGCCAATTGCAGCTACCTGAAGAGGTTAGTGATATGTGCCTGTGTTGGCTGGTTAAATACAAGACAGGCTGCCGCTACATTCTGGATCATCTGCATTGGCTTGATAGCACATGCTGGTACTACTGTCAGAAGCAAGATGCAGTAGTCCAGACGTGACACGACAAAGCCTGGAGGAGACGTTCTGATGCATACTCTGTCAGATAAGGTTTGATCTTGCAGATGTTGTATTGCATGAACCTGCATGAATGAGAAACAGTAGAAATGTGGTCAGAAAAAGATAATTTCTCATCAATCGTTACCCCAAGGTGAGTACTGACTTGGCAGGTGTTCGCAACAGTTAGCAAATCTGTACAGAGATGGAAAGATGAGCAGACTGGCTGGCTGGGATCAAAAGAAGCTTGGTTTTGCCAGGTTGAGCTGTAGATGGTGGTCCTCCATCCATGTGGAGATATCAGTAAGACATGCAGGGACTCTAGCTGATACCGTATTGTCCTCTGGAGGGAATGACAGGTATAGCTTTCAATCATCGGCATAGCATTGATAAGAGAACCCATGGGAAGTGGAGCCCAGCAAGGTGGTGTACGGAGAGGGTACATCAGTGCATGTCTGGTGTGTCTTTAACAACTCCCGTTGCCAGGACACACTGTAGGATCTGCCTGAGATGTAGGACTCAAACAATCTGAGAACATTCCCAGTGATGCCAAGGTAAGAAAGAGTGGCAATAAGAATGTTGTGGTTAACCTTGTCAAAGGCAGAAGAGAGATGTAGCAGAATCAACACTCTGACATGTTGGTAGCTCCAGCATGGTGTAGCTGGTCGACCATTGTCAGTAGAACCATATCAGTCGAGTGGTTCTCTTCAAGCTAGACTGATTGGTATCAATCAACTTATTCTGCACAAGGAAGGAAGAGATCTGGTTAGAAACAGCACATTCAAGTGTGTTGGAAAGAAAGGACAAGAGAGATAGACAGGCCTATAGTTGTTAACTTCGGATGGATTGAGTGTTGTTTTTTTGAGAAGGGGGTTCATCTGATTGTGTTTGAAGATGTTAGGGAATGTTCCTGAGCTGAGTGAGGTGTTAATGATGTAATTGCAGGAATGAGTAGGGGTGGATGAGTGTGTGTGTGTGTGTGTGTGTGTGTGTGTTGGGGGGGGTGGAGGGGGCTTGGCCTGAAGGAGATGTGAGGAAATAGGATAGAGTGGACAGGTAGTGGAGTTATTTGAGAGGAGGCCGGAAACATTAGTGGCAGACAGTGGAGAGAATGTGGAGCATGTTGAGTGATTCTTGGAAGGAGGCATAATGGGTGGAAGCAAGGGTGAGAGTGCGGCTTCTTTTACCAAAGGCAATAGCTAGCATAATGCTTCACTATGACTGCAGCTACCAAGTTTTTCTTTCTTTTTAGTTTTCTTACTTTTTTGTCATTCTGATGTATATTTGAGAGGGGTTTGTTGTATGTCATAAAATAATATTTATTTATTGAGCTTCTGTAAAAAGTCATATTTTCCCAAGGGGACAAATAAAGCTTTATCTATCTATAGGTTGGACCAACACCAGTCTATTATTATTATTCTTATTAGTTTCTGTAATTTCTACTTTATTTTTACTAAAATCTAATGAACATTAATTTTCAAACCTTTTTATCCAATTAAGTGACACAGATAGCCTATTGTAAGGCCATCAAAACAGACATTTGTGTACACACCCAAACTCATTTCCACAGGAGCAAATTCATTTACTGTAGCAGGTCAACCACATACATATCTGTGGGAACTGGGAATTAAAACTGAGTACTTGAAGGAAAAAAACACACTAATGTATAGGGGAAACATGCAAACCCGGCTTTGGAAGTGCCTAGCCCAGGATTCAAAATGAGGACTCGGGTGCCCTGAGCTGGGGTGTAGCACAGAACTCTGGGCCCTATATATAAGCAGTCTCTGTGGGCCCCTTCCTCTAGAAAACAAACTTTTCATTTCCAGGTTTCAAAGTGGGCCCTGCGTAATCAATACCCTATTTCCCTTCACTACTATGCCCATGGCCTTGAGGCACAACACTAACAAACTTGATGCTTTTTTTTACTATTGTGCAATATACAGTATAATGTCGTTGCCAACACAGATTATGTAACTCTTACATATTGACATATACTGTAGTCACATTTAATATTTTCAATCAGAAAGTATATTTACCATTGTGTGTTTTTTTTTTCAATAGAGCAGGTTTCAGAGCGGTAATCCAATATAAAAAATTGGTCTCTTTATATTTCCATTTAAAACATAAATACACTACACTTTCTTAGTACGGTTACTTATATGTCTATGTCTCTGTTAGTGTGCGTTAACAATTATGACTGGGTTGCCCAGCTTTTCCCTGATGTAGAAGCCACAGATATTACAGTTAACGTTCCGGATAGCGAGATTCATGGCTTGCCTACTTGCAATTAAAACTAGATTTCTGTGGCTTGTAGAAGAAGACGTGTTTCAGTCAGTGCTCTTTTCTTGACGCTTACATTATCAAGTAGTACGATATGGGTGCTGCTGCACCTTGCTTCTTAGCTCTGAGGACGTCGCCGAGGAGAGCGAAGCAAAGCCTCCCCGCACCGGCTCTTTGCCTCCACGCGTTCTACCTGTGGGCGTGATTCGCTCTTTACGGGCACCGGCAGCACCAGCGCTGCGTCACTGGAAGACAACCGCAACTGTTTGGCAGCAGGGACAGGCGAGGAGGTAGAGACAGCGGAATGTAGCGCACCCTTGAGAAAGCCCTTTGCGATTGTAATACCCCTGCGAGTCAGGCAGAGCTAACGAAGAACGCGTGGTTCACAAGGGGTCTAAATTGCAATTTCCATCCCCCTTGTATGCTCGCCCATCCCGTTTTTTATATTGCTCTTCTTTTGGTATTAAAAAGGACCTCACGTTGCGTTAAAGCTCCGTTTCATTTAAAAGTCTGTCGCCATCCTTGGGAGCCGCTTTGTCGATTTATTGCCACACGTTGCTTTTAGATGGGATTTTTTTACACGGTTTATCCGCAGGGCATTACCTCTAAAGAGTTACGAGTCCCTGTCATCGTGCGCGCCTCCATAGTCCCAGGTGTGCTGGGATTTGCGCTATAAATGGTATCCTCACAGCACTGCTTTCTAGTTTCTGCCTAGAAAACCCGGAGCTCATTTTGTCCGCTTGAAGTGTCCACGACAAGGATTTCTTCCCCTTTGCAATTATGTAAACTTCAGACAAGAAAGCATCCAGAGCGTGGAATATTTGCATCTCTTGATTTCCTTTTCTGGATCGATTTTTTTTTAAATAAAGAGCACCTCCATTCGCTCTACTGAAAAAAAAGAGAGAAAAAAAAACCCGGGCTGCGGATTGCGCAGCATTTCCAGGGACCCCGGTGTAAGAGCTAACGAGACGAGTTTACCGAATACCACTGGCTGATGATTAATGAAGCACTCGCGCACCGCTGATGGTCAGTCGCTCGTTTTGAAGATGTCTTTTTTGGGGATTACACGTGGAGAAAGGCGATCTGTCAAAGGGAGAGTTCGCTGGTGAAATTGACTTAATTGCTTTTCGTTCAGGGGTACTGGCTACAATGGCTCCATCTCCCCGGATAAGTAATCGAAAGGATGCCAACGCCTGGCCAAGCATGTCTTCAACTTTCTGGGTGATCATGATATTGGCCAGCCTTCTAATCGTCTACTGCAGTAAGTCCCTGTGTCGCAAATTTTTCTTTTCCATCAGCCAATGTTTGGTTTTGCCCTTACATTAGAACAACACACGTAAAACAAAACTGCGCGCTGCAGTGGCTGTCATTGGCGCCGGTGCGTAAACTTTGAAGAAGGATTGGCATTAATTGAAGGCTTGCTTCGCCTTGTTCTGGGGTTTGCTTTTTGGGCAAATACGTAACTCTAGATAGAAAGGCAAAGTTTTGTTTTTAGGATGGAGCTGGGTGCATATAATGCCAGTCGGTGCATGCTTTAAGTAACGGAGCGATATTGATTTTGGTCAGTACTCCGAGTGGCCTTTTAATCGGCAAGATTGCTTTTGTTATGTTTCATTTTTGGGATGCACATGTATATGCAGTGTGTATGTAAAAATAACATAAAATGTTGTGGATACTTTTGAACATCTATGGCATTAAAAATATGTATGCTGCAAAAAGTAAAAAATTGACCAATATCATTTTTAACTGTAAGAAGTTAGCCTGCAACAGCTTGCTGGCGCACGTATAGCATTATTCTTATATGGCGCTTTACTTACATTTATTTTTCTTTATTAATATTATCCTAGTTCGTTTTGCAATGCTTCACCTGTTAAATAACTTCTACTGCCTTACAACAAATGTCAATGACATTGAAACATGCGTGTTTCATACTGTAGCTTAAGGTAAGTGTTGATTACCTTGTGAGGACAAGCAGATTTATCACTTTGAGCAGAGTGGAATTGCAGTAAAGTTTTGTAGACCCTTGATGTTGCCTTCAGAATATTTTTAATGATGCATCATTAATATGGTTTGAATTCTGGTATGCAGCCCAGTTTACAAGTTCTTTCCCATTTTATGGTCAATTTCGCATTCTGTTTCTGTTTATCTAAATGAGATCGCAGTGTGCATGGCTAGCATGTGCCATTGTGCAGGTGCATTGTTCTCTTTTCTATTTTCCTTTTTACAGTTTAAAGCAGCAATATATTTCAAAAATGAATTCCGTAACATTACCTTGCTGTCAGTTCTCTGAATAATGTAATAAAAATAATGTTTAAAGTAAACGATGGGCAGAGTTTACACCAGTTTATCATCCTGTTTAACTCTTGAGGCACTGTATGAATTTTAAAACAAGTCTTTACTTGTTTTCGCTAATTTTCATAAAACTGAAAACGAGTCTTATTCGTAATTTCATAGTTCTTCCTACAAATCTTCTGTAGCCCATTTTGTGTTGTACAGCAGTTGGGGTACTGAATATTTCTAAGGAAAAAAGTATATTCAGTGATTGGCTTGGATCTGGCTGACATGACTGCAGATTTTTCTTGATTTGTCTGATCCTTGATTTGTATGTGCTTGGAAACAACTTTCCTTTGAAGGACAACGGTGATATATGCCTGCAAATTATATACCTATCTTTCTTTTGTAAATTTTCAAATGCCTTATTTAAAGTTATATAGAGTACATTTTTTCTGTTTCTGGAAAGATGCATTAAAAGAGAATATTAAACTCAAAGGAGAATCTCTGTAAACAGTAAAAATAGAAGCAAAAGAGTCCATCCAAAGTATGATCAATTCTATATTTTAAAGTTAATATATTGAATGTTTTACAGGGGCAGCACTATCTTAGGGTATGTGGTACTGTATATAAACCTCAAGTAGTTACTGCATAAACCTGTTACTTGGATATGCACTTTACCTTGCAATGCTTTGTTTACTTTGGAGTGGTTTAATGTAGACATCCTTTTAAATCAATTTGAACACCATGTATTTGGATGCACATTTTGTATGTGTGTGTCTGTTTCTTATCTTTTTTTTATTATTAAGGAGTACTGGGAAGTATATGACTAATATTGTGTTAGTTTGCAGGTTGCATAAAGACTGTAATACTATTTATATAACCAATCAAAGTTCAGCAATTTACCATATTCTGTAGCTTCAGAAAAATGAACACTTAACATGGGCAACAACTGCACATTCAGGATTGCCATTGCATATGTTGTATGTTAAACTGTGATAACATGATAAGTTCTTGCATATATAGTTCAGTACTGGTGTATAAATATTAATGCAGTATCTGCTGTCATTTGTATTTTAGGACACTAGGCTATTTCAGAAGAGTTTTAAAACTTTTAAGGATTTTTAATGTAATTTTTAGATTTGTTTGTATACTGGCTCCACCCTCTGGATAAAAGTAGTCCTGCGCTTTTTAAAAGGATAATGTAAAAAGTATCTGTTGCTATAGCAACAAAACACTACTAATATCAAATAAGGAAACTTCTAAAAATGCAGCATAAACAGAGTGCAGATAGTAAAAGAGTCACTTAAGATGGTGACAAGTGTTCTAATATGAAAATAACAATTAAAAAGTATAGAACAGTCTTACGAATGTACATACAGAAAAAAAAAATCTTTTGGGAATTAGTATCCAAAAAATGCACAATAGAGCAACTATCAAGAAAAAAGTACATTCCTCAATGTAGCAGCCCTGTCATACATCATAACTCCACAAGCTATTACATAGGGTTGCTTTCAGCTTAATTTTTTGTCTGCATTTATGAAAACTAATATCTGTATGATAAGAAGTTTATGTGGTTAGAATTTTTGTATTAAGTTTTGATATTCTGTGTTCTACTGGTGGTGCAGTGTTAGTGCTACTGCCTTACAGTAAGGAGATAATGGATTTGCATCCCGGGTCTGCTCTGTGTGGTATCGCTTTGAGTACTGAGAAAAGGTGCCATATAAATGCAATGAATTATTATTAATTATTATTACTGTATTAAAGATCTATGTATAGTACCAGCATATTTTATGAATTTATCCTTTTATATATGCTTCAGAGCAATGACTTTCTTATGGAACTTGCTAAATCTTTTGAGGACCATACAAATTTGAATAATGTGACATGACAGCTTTCGACCAAAGAAATGGGATTGTGCTGTTCCTTGTGTTTGCTGAGATATAATTTTTGAGCACAGCTGAGAGATCTGTGCAATTTCTAAGTGTTTTCCTTTGGAATAGATCATTAACTGTCTTCAACATAAGTACATTTCCATACATAATCCCTGAATGATATATTCAACCTCATAATAATGTAAATGACATTAAATTGTCTACTGAAGGAAGATACTGAAGAATGAAAGAGGATGTCAAACACATCTCTAGATCAGAGTAAATGCCTGGCACTTCTAACAGAGAAATGTGAATTTCTAAACACATAGTTATCAAGGAAGGGGTTTATTTCAAAGTCAGTCAACCTAAGCAAAGCCACTAGTGGTACCTTGAACTGTAGCTATGATCTTACCCGTCAGTTCTTCTGAGTACCAAAGCCTTTTGATGTTTGAACAAAAATAAGGTGCATTCTTGCAGAGCAGATCTTTGCAGCTGTGTTCAGCTGAGCATCTATGGGGTCCAGTTAATTGAAGTGCAAAGTAGAAGGAGGGCTTTCCCATAGAACTGTGAATGCAGTTGCAAGAAGCATGCGCTGACTGTACCTTATATGCTAGTACAAAGTTAGTGACCTTTTGATATAAATGTGCAGTGAGTATATTGCAAATATTGTTAAGCCACAGATGTAATTTAAGAAAATAAAAAGTGTTAACACACACATTTTTCTCCTTTATAGTTTCTTGTTTCCTACTCTTTATTAAAAGCATGTTTGTAAAGGTATAATTTAGTTATTGATGTTGACAGGCGCCTGGTATTCAAAATTGAAGAGAAAAATATAAAAATGACAGACCCCTATGGGTTTGGCATGTCTCTACACTTGCTGTGTCAGTTTCTTATATATACTGAATACCATTCCATTATGTTCTTTTGGATCTTTTGTCTGTGTGGGGTTTTTTTCTTTCTCTCATTCTTTGTTTTTTTTTTTTCTAAGTTCTCCCATCATTATCTTCTTGGCTGTCTGCCTCCATGTACAGGGCCGGTCACAGTCTTAATTAAACAATAAATATAACAAATATAGCTGTAAGCAGCAATGACCATTGGCTGAGCATCCACAAATAGGTAGAAAATAATACTTCTTTCAAGATAAAAATTATTTAAATTACATCAACAATTTATTTATTTGTTTATTTTTGGATTCAAGATAATTAAAATGTTGGCATCACATAGTCAAGCAACTGTCACGCAAGTCAGCATATTTTTTTTTTTTCTTGAATGTTTGACTTATTTACACTGTTCAAATAGGCTACATTTTCAATTTCCTCCTAAATTTAATTTCTTATGGAAAGTCCTATGGGGTCCAATAACTTACCTTAGTGTGATGAATCAGAATTTTTTTTTTTTATTTTAAATAAAATCATAAAAATGGCTATTGGTGTAATAAGTTGTTTGTATCTGTGTTTCAGGAATGGTAATTAAAGCCATTTTGGTATGTTATGACTAGGTTATTAATACTTTAAATATGAAAAGTATTAGACATGACCCATACTTCATGCTTTTAACATGTGTGATCAGGGAAACTTCATTGCAGATTTTGGAATGCCACCAAAGGATGAAAAGGGAGGCATGAAATATCATTACAAATTCCACGGAACATGTCAAATTTGCATAGGTCTATACCATGCCAGAATTGAAAGGCACTCTTGTTAGGCATAGAGTACTAAAAAGCATAAGATAAGAGATGAATTATAAATATATTTAATTAGCTATTAGTATAGTTACCAAATGGTGTATAAAGAGACTGTGACTTTTCTTTCATATATGTCTCCTTTCATATGTAACTTCTGTATCCACTGTTCACCTACCCTAAATGATTATAAAGTTTGCAGGTTTTGAAACCTTTTAGTGTGCATACCGCAGTAAATGGTATTTGATATTTTGAACTGTACTTTATCAAAACCAAATTGGCTGTTTTTAATTATTTTAGAGGTTTTGAGCCATTTTTTCTTTAGGGATGTGGAAAGCTAGAATCTGTTTTTTGGAAGCAATAGTAGCAAATTAAAAAAGTGAATGCAATTTCATCTATTAAGTAAACCAACACAGGTGCACATTGGCACTGAGAGCTTAGATGCAGCTTTAGTGTCACCAGCCTTTGGACTTTGGGAGGAACAGAGGATGTAGAGGAAATTTGGAAAAACATGTAGACAGCTTGCAGACTTCCCACAAAATGAATTTTTGGTTCATAATATACCCGGAGGCTCCTAGAACCATAATTACAAAGGCAACAATGTAACTAGCTGTGCCATGTTAAACCCATAAACTAGTGTATATGTGGAAAAAATAATTGTGTGCCCCTAGTGTTTGCTCTCTGAATTAGTGCATTTAAATACATTGTAGGGATTTGAAACAGACTATTTTGCAGAACACAGCCCAGTGTTTAAAGTGACAAAAAAGACATAATTAGTCAACAGCTTGCCAAGTAAAAATCTTCATCTGTCAATACTACTGTATATCATGTATTTAAGTGTGAAAAGTTATGAACACTACAGATGTCTAACCTTTGCAAGTAAAGGATTTTAAGTGTTAGCAACCTTTGATTCCAACTCCTCAATGTATGTATATATGGCATTTCATCACTGCCAATGTGAATAATCAGGTTACTTTTTAGCACACTAACTTGTTAAAGTTTGGGTTTAAAGGTGGTAGTGATTTAATTTGCATTCCATCAATATACTCTTCAGTGCTTCATACTTGCTTAAGTAATCAGGACTAATGGGCGTATTAGAGGGTAACAGCAATGAGGGATCAGCACTGGGGATGATCAATTCTGAATATTTTAAATTTACTGCAGAAGACAGAACAAAAAAAGGAATAGCTGTCTGTAAGATCTGAAGGGTCAAAAATCATCAACATGACAACAACATCTTAAAAGTTTGTCATTTTAAGATTCATAAAGACAGTTGCACTTGCTCGAGAGTTGACTCCAGATACTATGATTGATGTGTCATTGTTCCAACTAATGTACTACTTCCACCTGCCACCTACCTCTGTTCACCCTGTTTTACACTGCACCTCTCTAACCTTTATCTATAATCTCCTGTGTCCATTCAAGTCACCACATGGAGTGCTGGTGCAATGCAAAGTCCACTTGTTTTCACATCTCTATGAACTGCCAATCCAAGCGAGGATCTGTTCCAATGCCAGGCCATACAAAAGGTTGCTGCAGAGGAAAACATGCTTTATCATATTGTTTATTTATTTATTATTTATTAATGAATTAATTTACATTTTCATAGTAGTTCTGCAGATCAAACTTTTATGTATACAGCTCTGCAATTCCAAAAACAAGAAATGATGAATTAGGTAATGTATAGGCAATTTAAGATGTGTAGATGCTTAACATAAACTAAGTGACATCGGAGTTAAGATTTCTTTCTTTCTTTCTTTGGCTGCATGCCAGTGTTGGGAACTTGTACTCATGACCCTCCATTCTGTTTCATTGTAACATGGTAACTTTGATTTGTTTCATGGGAGGTGACAAAATACAAACATTACACAAGCTAAATACTGGCAAAAGTATATAGTAAAATCTACAGCTGTCAAAAACGTAATCACATTTTTGTGATGTTAGGTGTATTGCTTTATTTTACTGTAACATCTGTTATCTCTTTATAACCACCTTCATTTAATTCAGCTGAATCAGAACTTGGACATTTGTAAACATCAGAATGGTCTAAATGAGTCACCCTCATTGCCCAAATTGGAAGTGAGAATACTGGCAGTAGTTTCATGTGACCACATTGTTTTCAAATAAGTGATAAACTTCAATTTTCTACGAGTACTATAAATGTATTATAAATGGTGGAGGATTAATGAAATATTAATTGATAAATATGCAAAATTATGAAAATAAATTATTTTGAAATGAAAGATGACTATGTAACAATACTCTGAAGTGGACGGCATGGTAGCTCCACACAGGGTTCATGTCCTTGGTCCTTCCTGCACATAGTTTACATGCTCTCCCTGTGTATGGTTTTTTTTCCCCACAGTCCAAATGAGGATTTGGTGGATTGACAGTAATAAATTGGCTTTACTATGTGTCTGTGTGTTTGCCCTGCGGTGGACTGGTGCCCTGTCCAGGGATTGTTCCTGTCTTGCATCTTATGCTTGCTGGGATAGGCTCCTAGCGTGTCTGAAAAAATAGATGGATGGATATTCAGAAGTAACATGGCTTTTCAAAATTATTATTTTTTTAAATACTTTATGTATTAATCACACTGCACTTATGAGGGAACTGTGGAAAATCAATACCATCTATGCAAATTACTTCAAAGTAAAATAATTTTTTTATATACTAGTCATTGTTACTTATTAAGAATTGTTTTCTCTTATAAAATCTATTTTTTCTTTAGATGTTAGAATATATCACACACATTGTCAGTTTTAGATTAGTTACAGATAGTAGTGAAAATGTAAGCACTTCTTGACTCGGATCTTCTCATCTATGATTTGACTTGACTTTCTTGAATAAATCCATTTACTTGAAAGAAATCTTTAACTTGAGACTTTATTTGAAACTTGAAAGTCAGGACTTGAAGCTTACTTGAGACATGAATATGTAGGACTTACTCCCATCTCTGTTAGAGTCAGAGTTAGTACATTTTTACAGACTCCATCTCGGACTTCAGCAACCCAATAATTGCTTCAGACTCCAAATCTGAAAGCACATCTGACTCCGACTCCATAGCCCTAAGTATTAACATTGACATGGGGGACATAATGCAAAAAACCTACAAAATAAGAAAAAATTTTAGTTATATATTTAAAAATACTGTTATTTATGTATTTTTTTCTCCTCTATGTTGCTATTAAAACATAGTTGATTATCTTTATCAGGAAGTATATTATTATTTGATGATTCACAATAATGTATTGATTCCAGTGATGTTTGATTTAAGAAACCAAAGATCTTAATGGTTCCTTTTTTACATAATGCAGGGTTATTGACAGTCTTAATGTTGCATTTTATGATCTAGGTCAGACTGCCCTATACATTCAGAGAATCAAAAGACAAACATATATTCAACTTATGAAAAATTAAATCACAAAAAAAAGTCTACAAAGTGTATAACTAAACAGTATCATCCAGTCTATTAGATAGCTAGATAGATACTTTATTAATCCCAAGGGGAAATTCACAATTAGGCACCGATTCCACAGGCAGATAATTTATTTTGAGTTCTGTCTTCTGTTACTTTGTCTTCATTGAACTTTTGGGTCTTCTGCTTTTTTTTATTTAAAGCTGAACATTTACAACATTTTGAAACTCTCTCTTGGCTTGATGAATGAACAGTAAAAAGACATTACTAGTAGTAATGTGAAGAAAGTTTAACTTGAAAAGCCTGTCAGTGGTGAGAAAATGCATGGAATAAAATATGTTCTGCTTCTTTTGTGCAGTCGCCTTCTCTTGCTGGTGCTACTTTTGGTATAGATTTTGTTGACAATCTTTTCAACAACATGCTTTGTGTTTCTCATCTGTGCGTCAACCAGCTGCTGTGCACTCAGCTGCTTGCACTTGACTGAGTCAATGTAGCTGATTGCTCTTCTGTTGTATGCTGCCTCTTAGAAAAGCTACAGCATTCAAAAGCATCTGTATGTGGTGTCTTGGAGACAGCTAAAAGCATTCTTATTAGCTTTAAGTAATTTCAGTATACAACATGCTTCTTTGATGGCAATGCTCCCATATGGTGTGCTGATACCCCCAAAAATTTATATATATATATCAGTGGCGGACCGTGCATTTCACACCTAGGCCTTCAGTAGTGCTCCATCTGAATCAACCCGCCCCTCAAAAACTAATTTATGGTTATAAAAACCATCTTAATATGCAGAAATACAGTATAAAGAGCCATTGCATTGCAGATAGATAACTCCTGTAGCCACAATAAATGCCTTTATTGAACAGACAAACCAGGGGTGAACAAGTTCCTTTCCACTGCAGCTACAGCCGTGACACACATGAAAAACCATCAATAATAACTCATAAACTTGCAATATTATTTAGGAAAGTCGCAACATTTTACTCACCAAAAATTCGGATTATTTGTAAACAAAATCCATCCTCCTCTCTTATCTCAAAAACAGTTCAATTACTCTGTCATACAGATTATCCGTGCGCTTCAGTTCCATCACGAAGTCCCTTTCTATCGCCATCGAAGCTAATGCTGAAAGTCGAACCTGCCCTGTCGTATTTCTGGCATAAGTTTTAATTCGCTTTAGGGCTAAAAATGTCTGCTCGACAGAAGCAGTGGACATGGGAATGGTCACCGCCAAACATACCAATGTGTACAGCTGCCCCATGCTCTCATTCAGATTTTTATGATGAAGGAAGTCAAGGAGATCAGTGGGAGATTTTCCTGCAAAATCATCCATGGCATACTTACACCATCCTATCCAATCAACGGGTCTGAATACGGTGACGTTGCCGTACGCCTGCTAGAGGGCCCTAGTAACACCAACTCAAAATCTGATTGGTTGAAGCAACAGTTTAGTCAACATTTATTTTGTGTTAGAGGGCCTGCAGAACGGATTGTGAAGGCCTCCGGGCAGACTTCATTGACTTTGACCCTGCCTGGCAACAAATGATGGCTGAAATGTGATTGGTTAAATGCTTTAATACGAAAATACATGTCTGGAAGCAGCACAACTATCGGAAAAGCTATGAAAGGAAGCGGACAGACTATTTGGAATTTATTTAATAAGTATTCATGGACAAAATATAATTAACATCAGTTTGTGATTCAGATATTTTTTTAGGCCAGCAGAGAAGGCCTTGCAAGCCCTGACGGCCCACCACTGATATATATATTGTGAGAAAGGCGCTATATAGCACCCGACCTGGCACATACTGACACAGAGGCACGTGTAAAATCCAAACAAGACTTTTATTTTCTTCAGCTGGACGGCACGTCTTCCCCGTGAACCCCCCCAGCCGCAACACAATTCCAAAAGCAGTTAACCCACAACACACAATCCTCCACCTTGGCACCACCACTCCTCCCAGGCAACCTGTCCTCTTCCTCCCGATTCTGGCTCCTGAATGGTGGATGCTGGCCCTTTGTATAGCCCACCCGGAAGTGCTCCAGGTGCTTGATCACTATCATTATTAATTGCACTTCCAGGCGGGGCTGTAGAGGTGTTCATGTTGGCTCCGGGATCCATGCAGCACCCCCTGGTGGCCACCCCAGTTCCCCACAGGGTTGTGGGGAACTCCATCTCCCATGGAACCCTGCGGGAAACTGAGGCATCATCGTCTACCAGGGAGGCTGCCACCAAGTGTCCCGGGGGAGATACTGAGGAGCCCATGGCTGCTCCGCCGGAACATAAGTAGAAGGGGTGTCCTGGCTGGGCACGATATACACACACACACACACACACGCACACAGGTTCAAATCCCGGCTCACTTATTGTTTGTATGTATGTATTAGCATACTCTGTCATTTGAGCTTTCTTTAACTCCTCTGGTTTCCTCCAGCATACCAAAGATGGTTTCTTTGATGAGCAATAATAAATTGTCCCTGTCTGAGTGAGTGTGCTTTTAATTACACTGGTGTCCCATTTATTATGAGTTTCTGTCTTGTACACAGTTCTGCTAAAATGGTGTTTGGCTCCCTGCGACTATAAAAATTGTAATAATAGTGAATGTTTAACATTTTTTTGAAATGCATAAGACTCATTTAAAGTTTCATGGTAGGAAAAGCATACTGTGTTTTTAGAGAATTAAAGTATGAACATAAAATTGAATGACCCTATTGAAGTTAAAAGAGAAAGTCCTAATTTTTTTAATTTGTGCTTCTTTATAGATAATAATAAAAACTAGATATGCCAAAAAAATAATAGCTAGATTATAACTCAAAGGTAATGGTATATACATTAAAATGCTGTGGTTTAACATATTGTATACTGTAAATTAAGTGCTTTAAAATTGATTCTGGGAATAAAGTTAGAAGGTGTAACTAACCTGAAATATATCATAAGGATTGGGTAATTGATGCATAGGGTCAGGCACATATAATTTCTAAATAGTGAATGCTGTGCTAATACCCATTAGATCACTAATGCTATGAAGAAGTATGCAACAGAATAGCCATTGTCACAGGAGGCTGGGGGTAGTACCCAGCTGGGACACCCAGGAGGACCAGAGGAGGGCTTATGCCTCCCCCAGACCACGTGGGCGCGACCGCCCGGGTGGCTTTGGGGACCACAGGAACAGAGCTATGAAGCTCAACCCTATAGGGGCCCGTGGTCACCGCCAGGGGGCGCCCCAATGCCTATGGACCCCTGGCCCTCAGCACTTCCGCCATACCCGGCACTTATTGTAAATAATTGTAAATAAACGTGTTGTGGTGCTTTAATGATGTCTGCCTGTCTGTGTCCGGGCTGTTCCCCACACCATATTATACTATTCAAGATTCAAAGCTCTCACTTAGTACTCTGTACTTCTTTTGGCCACAAAAGCAAAAAGACTGTTTTGGAAATGTAACATAGAAGTGCTTCTGTTGAACAGCGTGTGGAGTTTTCATAGGAGTTTGATAGGCTGTAGACAGGTTGCAATAAAGGAGTGTATTGCAGGCTTTTGTAAACATCTCTCAGTAGGTATTTCATAGAGGATACGAATGAGCAGTTTCATTCTGAAACCCACTTGACTGAGGTGATACTATCGTAAGCTGAACAGGAGTTGCTTATAATTGCAACGTTCCACATGTGCAATTTTTGTAAAGCTTGTAGATATTTCTTTGTTTGTTTAAGGGGGCTGCTCCAGGTTGGAGAACAAGTGCAAGAGAATTCTTCTATGCTGAGCAGTCTCTGTATTCTACTTTAGAATTGTGTATCATTTTTCATCTCATTTTTATTTGCTTGAAATACAGTAGTTCCTCTGATTTTTCCACAATAAACATCTATTAATTGATATGAATAATTATGAAGCTGCCATATCTTGCTATATTAATTAAAAATGTAGTCCCTAAATAAGCATGCTTTCAGAGTGTATTTTGGCAATGCTGTATCACTTGTCGCTATTTAATTGAGGAAAATGTGCCTATCTTTAATAGAGATGGCTCTGATTAGTTAAATGAGGAAAGCAAAGCAGTGGTTCTTTTATCTCCAGCCAACAGAAAAAAAGGTTAATGTATTACTAATTGAAAAATAATTTATGTCCGTTTTTCCTCAGTTTTATATGTGATCTTATCTTTTGCAACTTTGGGTGGGAAGGTGCAGGAGGTATTGGATAAACACTTTAAAGAAAGCTGTTCTATTATTATTATTATTATGAAAACTTGTAGAAAGGTTCTTGAAAAGACTCGAGTTGCACTATGTAGGCATTTGTTGTGGAAATAATAATATGTAATGTTACACCTGATGGAATATGAACATTGCCATTTGATGGAGTATGAAAGGTACTCATCTTTATTCTGTATTTAAAAAAATAAAAATGAGATGTTGAAGTTCTCAAGAAACTTAATAGTTGTACACTGATCATTTTTAAAGCAGCTGTTCCATACATTTTGTAGTTTTAACTGCACGGAGTAACGTTAAAGTGCCCCAAGCTTTAACCTTTAAAAAAGCATTACACTGCCAGTGGGCATTTTTATTGGCAGGTGTATAATTTTAAAGAACCCTGTTGTTTACAAAGCAAGCATTTAAAATTATTATTGCATACTTTTTAAAGATTAATTGTTAGACTGTTTATTTGGGTATTGTAACTAAGTTTGTTGGGGTAAGGAATCATTATGCTATTGAACTATGTAAACATGAAAATGTGTGCAGTGACTCAGTTTATGGTCACATACCCATTTGAGTGGGTAGTAAAGGTTAAGAATCTTCCATTTCTTTGGGTCTGTTGTAAACTGTTCTTGATATTTGAAGGAGCAGGCCTTTTTTGTGACATTCAGAGAGACAAGGTTGTAAATCCCTGCATTTATTATTTTTTTTTATCTGGTTATTGTACGGACTCTTTCTGTTAAAAAATGCTGACTTGGACCCAGAGTAACCTGTGCTTCAGTTGTTGAGAGAGTAAGGTTGTTGGCATATCCTCCAAGCCCTTATGGCTCTTTTTCTGCTTGGGACAGCAAAAATGGGAATAAATATCAATGGAGAACTTCTTCAGTAGGCAAGTGAATTGAAAAAGAGCCTCACACAGTGGGGAGGGAAACACAGGTGAGACAGATAAAGACCCTTTGAATCTGTTAGCCAGTGTTTCTAAGGCTCCTGTTTCTCCACACTTTGGCATGTGGAGTGAGATCTCCTTTTACACACACCAAGGGTCTCAAGCAGTTGATCAATGGTTGCAGAAGATGGCTCCTTTTTACTTGGTAAAAATACACAGGTAAATGGGGTCTCTTATTATATGAAACCTAACAGTCTTTAACTACTTGCTTCCCAGGTCTGAAAAGCTTGTTTACATGACAACATGACATCTATCATAAAATTTGACTAACACATTTGCACCAAGCCTTTTCTTATTCTTGTGAATGTAATAAAAACATGTAAATATGATTTATTTTACAGAAACTCTTTTTTAACATAAACTCTTTATTCCATATTCTAGCAATTGGCTTTTTCTCTAGAGGCTTCCTGACTGAATTCCTCTTTTACACGCTGATAGACATAGAGCACTGACAAAGAAATTTGTATATTTCAGCTTGAACTGTTAAATAAATCTTATTCCTCATCTCTGGTGTTCTACCTTCTGTATGTTTTTAGCTTTGGACCCTAATGCTTTTATGTATTTTAGCCTGTATATTTTGGCATGTGTTTTTGGCATGATATGCTTTGTGCACTGGTCTGTTACACTGTGTACACTGTTTATGTCTTGCATCCTGAATTTTGAGCTTAGTTTGCTGAACTGTTGGTGCTGAGGGTTGTTTCTTTCATACTACACTGTACTACTAAAGCATGGAAACTGAAAGGCAGAGGTGAGAAAAAAAGGCCTGGGAGATGAACCATAAGTCAGAAAAACAAAGTGGGGTCAGAAGGAGGATGATAAAGTGATAGTCTAACAAAGTCAAAATTGCCTAGTTAAAAAATCATGAAATGGGTAATCAATAGTAAATAGAGCACTAGAGACATTTTATTATACTTAATATCCACAAGCTTGGACAATCAAGGATGCATGATATCAGGGGTTTAAGTACTGTCACACTGATGATGGAATATGGAGTGCACTCCCTAGCAATGGATTCCTGCATAATAGGAACTGACCCTGAAAATGGCAGCACCCATTAACACCAAAACAAAAAGCACAGTAAAAAAAAAAAGCACAAGTTTTAAATCAAAGTCAAGGTTGAAATCATAAGTGAAATCCGTTTCTTTATAGCTCAAAACCACAACAGCAAAAACACTGTCTTTAGAGACAAATTTGTCAAATGCAGGAAAACAAGTAGTGAATCAAAACATAGACATTATGTGAAGGCAGAGGGTTGTTTTTATCTTATTACACAAAGCTCAAGAAGGCATTTGCAGTTTTTTACTTTTATACTCTAAATTTCTACCAGCCTTGTGTAGAAATAGATATTTTAAAGTATGGACTATTACTTTTGGCATGTTTATATGTGCCAGAAAAATGAATACATATACATTTTTTTCAGGAAACTACGGGCTAAATTTAATAAACTAATTGTAACTTTTCAGAATGACTATGCTTAGGCTGATTAGGTGTCAGCTCATCATCTGGTACTAGCAGCTACTGGTTTACCTGGTGTGGTCCCTTAGGAATATTAATTACCCCTACGTCAGCCACTGTTTAATAGGTCGACATCTCAAAAGGGTGGCCTTTTCTTATATTCATCCCTATTAGCCGCGAAAACAGGATGCTTAGGCTTCAAACTTATTTTAACTATCTAACCAGAAATTTTTCTGCACTTGATGACCACCATTTCTATTTTATATATTGAGATCATCCCATATTTTAAAGAATAACACAATTTTTAATAATTCATTACATTTATATAGCGCTTTTCTCAGTACTCAAAGCGCTCAATTTTTCTACCTTGGAGTGCATTGTTTAAACATGTTGTCATATTCAAAAAAGACCTTAAAGACTGCAAGTGAAAAATTTATTTTTGTGTATTTTTGAGATCTCTGAAGACCAGACTCCCATTTTCCTTTGTCAGTGATAGGATATAGAAATGTGGCATTTGTGTGTAAGGTGTTTAAAAATATTCTTTTAAACAGCAGTGCAGATTGTCTAGTTATTTCATACAATAATCCTAGGTCAGTCAAAGATAATATTGTAACGCACTCTAATGTCTTACTTGAATTCACAGAAAAATAAAGATTGTGAAGAGAAATTCCTATTGGGTAAATGGCCATCATGTAAGGCAATGCTCTTTTGGATTCTCATTTTAACAATTTACAGGGAAATGGGGGCATAACAAAATATCAAGTAGTGTATGAGTGTTTGTTATTACTGAAGAAGATCAGGTTGATAAATATTCAATAATTTACAATTATTTGTAATTTATAGGCATCTATACATGAGTAATCTTCTTTAAAAGTTAAAGTTAGGTCTAATTTAATTCATTAGCACTAATGTTTTGCTTTTAATTGTTGGTTCTATGGTCACAGGATGAGTACTTTGCCTTGGAACCAGATTTCTCATGTACAGGACTAAGTTTAAGTGTGCCACATTGTATGATATCTATATTTATAAAAATCAATGTGTGTGTGTGTGTACAGTATGTATGTATGTTCCAGCATCACTTCCAAATGGCTGTAGCGATTTTCATGAAACTTGGTATACATGTTTCTCATTGGTCAACTAAAAGTACTGTTGGGTGAAATCAACCCTAACCCACCCCCTTCTGGGTAGGGTGGGGGTGATCTTGTGGTCTTCTATGCATGCTATCATCCAGTTGACACTCGAAATGATCGCCAGAGGGTGAACTGGAGGTGACTGCCAGCATTCTTTATGTTTGAGCACCACTGCGCGCCTGTTGCTTTTGAAATTAAATAGAGTTGGCCAGGTTGGCATCCCAACTATTTTTCAACCCATCCCAACTCATTTTGTCTTTGTGACTCGAGCCGCCATATATAATATATCTAGTTAGTATATATATGTGTGGGCGGCACGGTGGCGCGGTGGGTAGCGCTGCTGCCTCGCAGTTGGGAGATCTGGGGACCTGGGTTCGATTCCCGGGTCCTGCCTGCGTGGAGTTTGCATGTTCTCCCCGTGTCTGCGTGGGTTTCCTCCGGGCGCTCCGGTTTCCTCCCACATTCCAAAGACATGCAGGTTAGGTGGATTGGCGATTCTAAATTGGCCCTAGTGTGTGCTTGGTGTGTGGGTGTGTTTGTGTGTGTCCTGCGGTGGGTTGGCACCCTGCCCAGGATTGTTTCCTGCCTTGTGCCCTGTGTTGGCTGGGATTGGCTCCAGCAGACCCCCGTTACCCTGTGTTAGGATTCAGCGGGTTGGAAAATGGATGGATGGATGGATATATATGTATATACAGTACACCCCCAAAATTCATGGGGGTTACGTTCCTAGAGCACCTGCGAATTGTGAAAAACCGCAAATTTTGGATGTGGTTAAAAAAATTGCCTATTTTTATAGTTTAAACCCTAAATATGTCCCCAAAACACTTTAATTTAATTTCAAATTCAGCTTAATACATTACCTAAAAAAAGAATGTAAAGGTAAACCTGTATACTGTACTGCTATGTCTCCGACAATGCTATAATGTAAAATACTGATGTTACCGCTATATGTACTGTAATTCATGCAAGCGTGTTTTCATTGCCAGAAGCCTTAGAAGGTGTAGGGCGTTTTGGCGGCATCTTGGGGCTTTAACCCTTAAACTGCCACATACTTCGGCGTTAATGCATCCCTGGACGCCAAATACTTTTTTGCTGCACTTTAAGTAAACGTCACAATTTACAAAGAAAAAGTGAAATTTTAATAGTACACATTTTTTTTCATGCAAAGAGCATCACAATTACAGCAACACTGATCATTTTACACATTGCTAATGAACTGTAAAAACTATTTAAAAAAACTACCGGAACAATATGTACAAGATGCAACTGGCACCATGGATGAAATTAAGTAAATCACCGAGCCAACTGTGCTTGAACTGGCAGCATGCAAGCACACAGAGGTAAACGCTGGCGCTGGCAGGCTAGTGCAGCTGCTCAATCCCAGGGACAGTGAGGCTGCAATGCTGCAGGGTGTCACGCTTGTGTCACAGAACTGCACAGAAACACAGGAGATTGTAGAGACAGGAACTTTATTCAAACACTTCAAACAAACATGTCTCTTTCAGAAGTAAAATGAGCTCAGTATGCAGTTAGTTATTGATTAAAAGAATAGGCAAACATCATAGGGGAGCACAAATGGAGTGGGACCCGCAACTGGAGCAGAGGATGTCTGGGGGAGGAGAGAGAAACAAAGCAATCAGCCAAAAAAGGACAGGTGTTGTTCAGGCTTTTAAATATGTGTAGAGTTGCGCGAGAAGCATATCACGCCACAGAGCAACCACAACTAAGCCCAGCAAGTCAGGGAGCAATGTGAATGTAGTCTATCAGTGTTTTTTAAGAGGGATTTTTTGAGGAGCTTCCGTGTCTTCTACAGGTGTGTTCAGCCCCCCTGCTCACAAGGGGCTGGCAGTGGACATGAGCTGGCTGCTCAACGAATGTACGGCACTGCCTGATCAGCTCCTGCGTGCTTGCTGATGGCAAAGGGTTAAGAGGAACAAAACGGAAAACACAAGAACACTCGGCTGGAGATGCATCACAGTCAATCAGTAGCAAGAAGAAATGAATAACGCTGTAGTGGTCTGGTGCCGCTAAGATTCACACCGTTGAGAAGACAGTGATTTATTTATTTTTATGGGGGAGATTCCAGGGATGCACCCAGCCTTGGCCCGACCTGCACGCACATACAAACAGAGACAAAAACAAAGCAAACTGGTAATCAAACAGCAAATAAAAAATGTAATGAAAACAAATGAAATAAATATAAACAACGATACCACCCCTGTTCCCCTTACAGCGATTACACATTAAATACAACAAAGCACTAATAAAACACACATTAAATCATGAAAAACGGCAACGGATGAAATGTAATAATGAAAATAGTCCAGAGATCCGCATGTTGAATGGGAATGTAAAGATAGTCCTACCGCTAGTTCCTGAAATGGTGAAGACGGGTGGACAGGTTCAGGAGCACTTCTTTCTTTGCAGGATGGCCATGAATCCACTTACAGTCCTCATGTACACAGGCAGACGGCAGACAATCCAGACGCCAAACACGAAACGATCCAGGACAAAACAAATAACTACAGGTAACCCAACAGAAGGCAGGAAGAGAGACAGGAACTTGAAACACAAATTACAAAAACTTTTTTTTTTTGCTTTTGGTCACCGGCCCCCTTTTTAAAAGCCGCGCTGACATCCTTTGATCCCAGCACCCTTGGCAGAAGACCAATCAGAGCCACTGCAGGGACTGCTGGGAATTGGTTTCAAATTATATTGGCTACTTTCACCATCCCAAGCCTTGTTTCTTCTACAGTTGCTTCCTGTTCTCTCTACAGTACAGTATTGCCACGAAAAAAGCCATAAAAATTGTGGAGGATATCTGTGGTTTCTGCTAACAATTATTAGATCCGTGAATGACTGAGGCCGTGAACTCTGAACTGCGACTATGCGGGGGTCTACTGTATATATAATATGTTCTGTATCTTATATATAAAGCAGACTGTAACCATCTTGCAGTCTTGTATGTATGTTATCATCCAATTGACGCTCAGAACGTTTCTGGTGTGCTTCGTAAAAGCAACCGACAGTTTTATCATGAAAAATCCATAGTATTATTTGTTTGTTGTTTTAATGTTTGTTTTTGTTAACTATATTTTAATCTTGCATTATTCTTATTGTAACAATGTTGTATTGGTAATAGAATTAAGTCAAACTAATAATATCAATTTAATTGATGTTTTTTTACGTCGTCAAAAATTCTGCGTTGTGATAAGCTGCCCGGACATAGACAGACGGACACCATATTCAAGTCCACCACACGTTTATTGTACATTATAAATACAATGTCCAAGTGCACAAACCCAGTGCCAAAGCACCAATCTCCCCAAAATCCAGGCTCTCACTCAGTCTCTGCCTGCTCGTCAGGCCGCCTCCTCTCTCCTGCCTCGCAACCTTGTCCACTCCTCACCCGACTCCAGTCCTTCTCTGCAGGGAGGCGGCCCCTTTTATAAGTGCCCGGATGGGCTCCAGGTGATCCCCGACACTCCCTAGACACTCCCTAGACACTCCCTTGTGTGGCGGAAGTGCCGGCTGTGTTCCCGGAAGCCCTCCGGGTGTTCCCAAACTTCTTCCCCCCAGTACTTCCTGGTGTGGCGGAAGTGTTGGGGTTCCGGGTCCTTCAGGCATGGGGGCGCCCCTTGGCGGAGACCACGGGCCCCTACAGGGTTGGGCTTCCAAGCCCTGCACCCGTGGCCCTCAAAGGAACCAGGGCGGCCGCCCCCTCGTGGTCCGGAGGAGGAATGAGCCCTCCTCCTGTCCTCCTGGGCGTCCCGGCTGGGCACCACCCCCAGCCGCGTGCCACAGCGTGTAAAAACTTACTACTACACCACAAAACAAAAATTAATCTGTCAAAAAATCTTAAAGACTTTGCTTTTCCCATTGTTTTTACACTACTTTGAACGTATTCCACGATTATATTTTGATTAAAATAGGCTATCTATAATATTTTATATGTAAGATAAGTAAGCAATTTTATTTTTATCTACCATAAACATCCTATATTCATTTTGTGGGTTCAACGGCTCTCTTTGCGATTTTTGTTTATTCATTAATGAACTGAATGTCATTTGTTTCGCAACATCGAAATCGCAACATCGAATCGCTAACGTGTTGGTGTTACAATTTTTCTGTAAAAAAGAAATAGGAATTTTATTTTACTACGTTCATAATCAAAAAACTAATTTAATTATCAAAATCGAAGGTAAACTATAGACCAAACATAGTTATCATATTTAACCTATTAAATAATGCCTGTTAAAAAAAATATTTAACCTTTGATTGTAAAAGAATTTTAATTGAAACAGACTAAGTAGAGATTCGGTCTTGTATGTCTGTTATCATCCACTTGACGCATGGAACGTTTGGATAATCATTGAAAATTGCTCAGATCAATTTGGACACACCCTGTTTCTCACATGGACAACTTTATGTGGAATGTTCAAGGGTAGGAAGTCCTAAGAACCTTTATATATTGGCTAAAGATGGAAAAATTAAAACATTGTATATAATAAGGCACTTCAGTAAACAATACAACCATATTAGTGAGTCTTCACTGTTTGTTAATTTATTTTTATTTTTAAAGTTGTGTTTTTTTTTTAAATTATTTTTCTCAAACAAAAGTTTTTGTTTTTTTTTCCCTCCCGGGCAAAGCCAGGTATTTCAGCTAATGTATCATATTTTATAGGTAAAACACGTGGTTGATATGAAAACAATATGAAAAGCCTTGGACAGGATCAGCATGCTCAGAAATGTATTTAAAAACTGACATACCATACATTTATTTTTTACCAAATAAAGGAACCCACCGTTACTTGTAGACCAATCAAATAATGTGAATGGATGGCTTGTAATGCCACAAATAGTTTCCCTGTGAAACACATATTTTGGATGAGAATCCTTCATATTGAAAAGGTTTATGATATGGAAGTTGCCTATAAATCTTCTCAATTCAACAATTTCAGGTCTAAAAAGTCCTGAAAGATCAAAACATCCACTGTTTCAATTTTTAAATTTAAATATTGTAAGCAGATCTTGTACAAGAAGTTATAAAATTAAATGGGCACAAAAACTAATTATTGAAATTCATATCCAGTTGATCCTTGATGTGCAGTTCTGTTGTTTGTTTTCACCTGTAGTCTGGGATTGCTGCCAACAATGGCTAATCCAAAAAAGCACCTGTGGCTCATATTATTTATGGGAAAGCTGCCAGGTACATTTTTCATAACATCTGCATACTGTTTTAATTGCCACTTTCGAAAGTACAAGATAAAATTAAAGAGTATTATTGTTTATTTAAGTGGAGTAGATTCATGGAGACAGAACCTTATAAAGTGTGACACATGGATTTGCACTTGAATTATTGACATTTTGCTATAAAACATAGCTTTTATTTTTGTTTAAAATCTTTTAAGCTAAAAATATTTAAGCATACTGTTTGGGACCTACAGTCTGGAAACAAGTTATGTGAGTTCAAATACTGGCTGGATGGATGACTATTCAGCTTGCAAGAATTGCATGGTGACGTAGTGGCTAGTGATCCTACCTAGCAGTTCCCGGAGGCTGATTTATGAAATCCACATCAGGTCAATTTCAAGGTGTAGTTTGCATTTTATCCTCCATGTTTTTATTTTTTTTTCTCCTAAAGATGTATATGTTGAGTTGCAAGGAAGATTCATGCTCCCACCCATGTTAGTGTGGACGTTTATTTTAGAGACTGCACTGCAGTGGACAGGTGTTTCATCTATGCTCCAGCTTCACGCCTGATGCTGCTGAAATGTTTAATCCAGTTCAGGGTCAAAGTTATGAAGAAATGTTTTTACTCAAGTTGGTGGTCTGAAATGAAGGCATAATCCAGAAGAATAAAATACACTGTTTTGAGAAGCCTTAAACTCTCATTAACATAAACAAATACCTAGTTTTGTACTGCTTAGATTGGTAGTGATATGTGATTCCCAGAAGATGTCCAAAATCTATTTCTTCATCATTGTCTTGAGTAATTCTGATAATTTCTGCTTTTATCTTTTTATGTATTTTAAGGTTAATTGTATGTGTGTATATTTTTCGTAAAATATGTTGATTTGTATTCAATGTGTGAAATATGCCATTTAACTATTTTTACTAACATAGTTCTTGCAAGCCTTTACGTATTAGTTTGTTTTAGACATTGAAAGCATCCAAATGACCTATTTCAAAGTTCTAAATATTGATTAATAACACAGTGTCATATATAAACAATAAAAAAATTAGTCTTTCCTAAGCATTGGCAGGAAAATTAAAAAATGTCACAGAGAGTAATTTCTTCTGTGTAAGTTTCTCTTTTGGCTATCCCTTTGTTTTCCCAATGTTCTTCAAACTGCTGAAAGAACACACATATTTTATCAAGATTTTTCAAGTCGAAAATGATTTCTTCACAATCATGGTATAGAACAATTTGCAAAATGAAATTGTGTTCTAAAGTGAAATGTCTTTTTATGAATTTTAAAAGTACTTTGTCTATTTTTGCATCTTGCAATAGGGTTGTATGAAACCTTGCATCCATACGTGATAGAAAAAGCTGTCAAACTTAACCAGATACATTTACTTTGAAGAGTCAATAATTGTGATTTAAGAAAACCATGCCTTTAACATTTTTGAGGCATCCTTGTGGTAATGAAACTAAAGCAGAAATAATTTTATCACAGATTCTTGGTCCTATTTTCTCTAGGTAATGATGCGTTTCTTACACTTTTTTGTGTGCTTGCAGTGTTAGTAGAGTTATGACAGTGTAACATCAACCCCCACTCCATTACATTCTGTGTTGTTATTGACATCATACAAGGCACATATTTCACTGAGCTGGTGTTGCTAAATTGGCCTTGTGTGTGTATATGTATGTGTGTGCATAGTTTTCACCCTGTGATAGACTGGCGCCCTTTTCCAGGATTGTTCCTACCTTACGTCCAGTATTTAAGGCAACCTGCCCTGGATAAACAGGTTAAGAAGATGGATGTACAGTACGTATGAAGGGCTTGAAGTGGGGTAGTATGCACCAATGTACTATACCAACTTTCCCCCATTAAAGGACTGGATGTACACCTATAATGTCTGTTCAGTTCTCGTCACTTCATTGCCCACTGTGCAAGCTCAATAATCTATCTCACTGAAAACACGTGTGCTTTATCAGTCCAACTGGAACAAGCAGTATCTTCCAGGTAGTGAAAGAATACTGTATATGCAATTGTCATTCCCCCCACCCCCTTATTATTCTGTAGCTGTCTACAGAACAGTGAGAGAACAAGGATACCGCAGACAAACTGAAGTAGTTGGTGAAAATGTTTGCTTTATGCTTTTATACCTTCTTAAAACAAATTGGATTCACTTTTGGATCATACTTTTGCAGTATGGATGTAATCTGAAGACACAGGTCCATACTCTAACATTTTTGATTTGAAAAATGGACTTTTGGTAGGTTTAAAGGCTTTTTCTATCACGTATGCAAGCAAGGTTCCATAGAGCCCCGATGAAAAATGCAAGAACAGAAAAAATATTTTAAAATTTCAAAAAAAATATGTATCTTATAACACACTTTTATGTGGCAAATTAATGTATACCATGATTGTGAAGAAATAACTTCAATTTGAGCAAAGCATCATGAAGGATTTCTTTGTGAATTGTACATAGTGGAAGTTATTTAATATATTTTAATATTAACATAGCATTTTAATGGATAAATGGATAAATATAGAATGGTATTAAAATCACATTATGACCAACCATTTTGTATTTCAATTTGTAAAATAAGAGGTTTTCAAATGTTGTAACAAAAACTGCCAAATCCTGTGATAGACAAATTCTCTTTTTGAGTTTTGCTTGCTTGTATGATATACATGCTTTTCTTTCTTTTGTTTTCAAATTTCCTGTGAATATTAGAGTTTAAAACAACTAATGTATCTGTGTCCAGGAAAAGAGCTATATTACAATGTTAAATTGCTTTGGTTCAGAAATTTCAGGCAGTCCTCTGATATTCCTGACTATCTGTCAGGAAATTTAAGTGTCCATGAAATACAAATTTGTTTGATATATGTTACTCCTGGAATTTGTTTTATTGGTTGTTTGACATTTGTCTTAAAATCCCCTTCCCAAGACTTGCCTCAAGTAATTTAAAGTTGGTTACAAAAGTGTTTCTTTCTACCATATATTATGTGTTGATATTTTCATTGAGACAATTGTTTTCTCAAGTTGTTTAACAATTTTTCTTGGAGAATTGAACAATTGTGCACAAGCAGCCTTGGAATATAGTAGCTGGCAGATGTGATGGGTGATCATAAATGTATAATGCTGCTTTTTAAAGATATAAGATCAGACCTTTTCTTCTTCCTAGTGTTTATTCCACCTTGGCACTAGGTCCGCTTTTTGGCATATTGTTCTCCACTTTTTCCTATTCAAGGCATCTTTGGGTGCAGTGTCTGCTTGTTTTATGTTTTCATTCAACCGATCCAGCCATTGCTTCTTTGATGTTCCGTGTGGTCTCTAGCTACCAGGGTTGAAGTGAGAAGCTTTCTTGGCCACCATCTGATCATCTCTCTACATCACGTGACCATACCACTACCTGAGTGCTTCTTGAATCTTTGCCTTGATTGCCTTACAGTCGGAGGCACGCCATATCAGCTCGTGGGGGACTTGGTCAAAGGCCTAATCCAGAAACTACCATCTGCAGCACCTTATTCTTTTTCTTGATGCTTTTTCCAGCAATAGGCATGCCGCATGAATGGGATCTGTTGTTCTGCAGTCTTTGATGAAGCCACATTAGTTGAGAATCACGCTGATGATGTTCCTCTCAAGTATGTGCCCAAAGATATTCATAGTGTGGCAAAGCAGGTTGAACAGTTGACAGTTTTTACAATCAGTGATGCTGCCTTTACCTTTCTAGATACTGATCAACAATGATTGAGGTGCTGAACCATCTTCGGTGATTCGATTCAAAGTCATTGGGTCCTGTTGTCTTTTCATCTGCTGGATTGCTGCCTCAGCCTCTCATGTCTTGATCAGAGAGATTGGTCCATGGACAGATTCTGCTGCTGGTCTGTGTGGGTGCAGGTGTTTCTCATTTGAGATGTTCAAGAAGTTTTTTCTCCAGTGCTGTAGAATTGCCAATGGATCATGCAGGACTTGCTGGTTCTTGTCTTTGAAGTTCTTGACATGGCCAATGTCTTGGGTTGCACAGTGTTGAGAGTTGGCGGTAAATATTATTCACACCTTCAGGCAGGTTGATGCTTGTGGACTAACTTCTTTAGCCTACTCTGTTCATGGGTGGGCAGCCCTTGCATACCATTCATGCTGCTCTGGTAAGAGTGATGCACATCACCTAAGGGGTAGACCCCAGGTCCTAGGAATAAGTTTCGGTTTGATTATGCCATGATGTGACCAAATAAGTGTTCCAACAGACATTGGATCCCCCATTAGCCAAGGTCCCTAGGACCCTTGTTTCCAGCCGACACCGAGTGGAGTTGGTGGTGGGACTCCATCGGACATATACATTCAGACCTTTGATTAGAGAAAACTTGGTACAGGCTATTCATTGATTAATGTAGGCATAGTAACATTTCAGTCCATAGTTGATTTTATTTAGCACTACATTGAAAACAGCAACATATACTGCTTTTAACTCAAGAATGTCTAAAGTTTAATTTTTGAGCACCTGTTACTCAACAAATGACTATATAAAGATAAATGCAGATAATTAAGTAATTAATGAGCTAGGGTGTGCAAGTGAGTCATTCAGCATCCTGTAATTAGTTGCATCTCACTGCATTTGAAACCATTCCACCTCCAAACTTTTGATCACACATCATGAAATTAGCACATGACTATTAACTGCACTTAGAGGAACCATCTGAGCTATTTACAGCATTTTTGCATTTGAACAAACAAGTTACAACTAGACAGATAGCTGACATGAACAGGTAGTTTCTGCATCACTTATAGTGAGATGTACTGTAGATAACATAATTTAATTTTGATTAATTTCAGCCAACAAAACAAATGTTTTTAGTCTCTAGGTGAATCAGTTAAATTTCCTAGTTAAACATACAGCCATCTATTAATCCTGTTCAGCGTCACAGTGGCTGGAGTTTGTTCAGGCAGCACCAAGTACAAGGCAGGAATCAACCTTAAGTGAAGGTGAGTCTTAGACCCACACACAGTCTTTTTTCATTTTGCTAATTTCTTTTTTTTAATAAAGCCTAGTCCTACAGTCCTTGTACATAAATCAGACTCTGAGAGTTTTTTTTTTTACATATGACATGCATCATATAGTGAATGCTAATTAATTTAACAACTTTCTTATTCTGAAATGGTACGGCTCATTGTTCTTGCCTTCTCTAGTATAATGAAAGTTTCGCCTATATTGGAAATATAAATAAACAGTATGTTTTGTTTCTTACCTCACCAAACATTTAAAAGGATTCAAATTTAGCCAGTAACTTTCAGTCAAATACATTTTTTCAGATTCAGTGTGAAGAAAGCATTATTAATGAGAAATGATCCTTAAGTTGCTTCAGCATGGAATCTTAAATTCTTTCTTTACCAATTGGTTGGACTGTGCATGTTATGCCACACTGACAGCATTTTAATTACTGTCTGTCGATTGGTGATACACATGTAGTCTGGAATAAACCAGTGAATCCCCTTTTCCTCTCCTACTTTGTACTCTTCTGGTTCATTAGGTCACTTGTTTTATCATCTGCAGAAAGCTTGCAGCATACTTTGGATTGCGATAAAATCTAAAATACAGCTGAAGACATCCTCATAACCCTTAACACTGTTTTCATTGTATGGCAGAAAACTCTAAGTGTGTAAGTACTAGAAAGAACAATATAACTGAAAATTAAAAAATTCTGCTTGTTATAGTAGTATTTTAAGCCTCAAGGTCAAATAGCTTAAATATGTTTATATCCCTTGTTTACAAGACTTGGTCATAAGCTAACTTAGCTTTTAGAAAAAGCAAATGTTCTTTTAATTGTTTACATTGACTCCTACATGTCTTCATTTCCCTTGTCAGGATCTCTGAGTGAAACAAATTCAAATCCTTAAAGTATATTTATCTTGTTAAACAAGGAGGAGAAGCTTGCTGGCTGGCAGTTTTTAGGTTCTAACAAAGACAATCTAATATAAGCCCAGTGTGAATAGGAGCTTAGATTAAAAGTGTATTGAGGGAAGCAGAGAAATTCATTAAATTTTGGTAATAACCCAATTTGTAAACTTGCTGGATACATTTCATTAGATGCAGTTTGGTTTCCTTGAGCCTTTTCTACTTCAGAACTAAAATGTTCTTCTTAGATAGTAGCAATCATTATAACAATTTCCTTAGTTTCTTTTGGTCTGCACAACCCTGCAGGATACTATTACTATCATCATTATTTCAATACTTTCACAATGACTTCACAAAAGTCCATCATACTCTACTCTATATACTACTGTATTAAGAAAACCTTTTGTTTTTTTGACAAAGAGTACTTAAAATGTATTCATTCATCCATTTTAAGTGTGCTTCATATTATTATGGATGGTAGAATTGCTGGAGTTTTTTTTTTCTTTTCTGGTAGTAGTGGATAAAGAGTGATCTTAAGCAGGAATGGGCAGTCCTTGGCAGAGTTCACATGCATGATGCTCTATACATCACTTGGGACAAAGTTTTATTACAGTGTATGAAAATTAGACTTCCTGAAGAAAACCTCAAAATAATATGCAACGACATACAAACGTCATCCAGAAAGCATTGCCATGTACAGTATTTTCCATTAAATATTATTTTTTCTTTCAATTTTCTTGCTATTAGTTTTAATTAAAATGTGACAAATTTCTAAATAAAAGGCTCAATGTATTAAAAGTTGTTTTTTTTTTTTCTATAGCCTTAAGGAATGTTCATATATATGTGTATAAGCCACAGCTGGATATAAACCGGTTTCACTTTTACCTAGAAGGCAAAGTGTGTTTTTTTTTTTAAATGCAAAAATTCTCCTGAATAAATGTATAATTTTGATTCAGAGGTAAAAAATGTACCTGTACATCTGTATTTTTATAAACATCACCATTTAGTAAAAATGTTTTAGTTACTGTGATAAATTAGTTGGAAAATATTGTGGAACTGGGAAGCAAATCACTGCAGGCAGAATTTTTTTATTTATTTAAATGTTTTTTTAATGTATACCAGAAGAGTTTGTTCGAAATGTGAGAACAGCATGGTAGCTGACAGAAAGGAGAAAGAGCTAGAAGAAATGAGTAGGTGGATATGAGTACATAGCTGTTGAGAGTACATACACAGTATACAGCTTGGGAATCACTTTTTGTTTATTTAGAAAAATAAATAGTTTGGAGGTATTCTTATAAAGTTGAAATATAGATACAATTTTGAAATAAAGGATTTTAAATTTGAAGTTTTTTTTTTATTATTTTTCCTTTTTATTTGCAAAAAATGAGCTTGAGTTCTGCAATTTATTCCCAGTGTCTGAAATTTTTAATGTGAAAGGAATGAAAAGCACTCTTATGGTTTTGTTCAAATACAGCCAATTAAAATAAATAGGTTATTTATTTCTCATTTGAAGAACAGCAAAAAGGATAACACAGTAACAGACTGAAAGACAATTCTATCCGAGGGCATTATTTATATAGTTTGTCACACTTGCTAAATTTAGGGGTAGGTAGTCAAATCAAAGGCATGTTTTCAGACTGTTCAAATCAAATTTCTCAAACATGACAAGGTAATCAAACTACATAACCGGCACCCCTTTACATTATTCAGCTGCTGCAAGTCTATAGAGATACTTGCGGCAATGGTGCTAGTTAGACATCAAACTTGGTGCTGGGTTAGCAGTCTCTTTATCACATCCCAATAGACATACAACTGATGCATTTCAGTATTATTGTAGGATTATTTCCTTCTCATTTCTTTCATTCATTCCATCCAAATTACTTTTCTTACTTATCCAATTCTGGAGGCTGCCATAGTAGCAGCAGGTGTACAGCAGGAAACTTTTCTAGTTAGGACATAGGTCTGTGAAATGGTACACATACATTACACTGTCTTACGGACACTGTTCTCTTGAGGAGAGGAAATTCAGTTGAGTTATAATTAATCAACTATTGACTAGTTATTTGTCAAAGGCTTTAGACTATGAGTCAAGGTAACTGAGGTCCAGTAATTGTAAGAAACAGAATATGACAATTTATTGATGAAAAAAATTGGTTATTGGCATAGAAGACAGGCTGTGTGACAAATGAAACAGACACATAACAAAGAAGAGGTTGTTCTTTGCAAATCAACAGATTTTCTGGAGTTTCTTAATTTTTATAAACTTTTCTGTTTAGCATTTCACATTTATACTGTAAAACAAAACTCTTGACTCCAGCCCCAACTCCTCAGTTTAATTTATGGTACCACAGACTTTGTTGCTTCTGTTTGTAAAGTGCCTGTACCCAGAAATTTTCATGTTGATAAAAATTGATGCCTTTTGCATTAGCATGCCATTACATTGATGTAAAAATATAGGCAAGGCATTACTAGTGTGTATAATGGCTATTACTGCTTGAAATTACTGATTTTTTTAAATTTACTTTTCATATATGGCTGCAAAGCCCTATTTTAACAGCAAATTCTTCAGTATTTTAATTGTAAATTTAGCTTATCCTTAATTAGTCAATCATAAATACTGGTTATTACAGAAACTTTCTAATTGCATTAGTATTACTAAAACCTGTTATCCTGTTCAGTTGTGTTACAAAGTACTGGCATCCCTAAAATTCAGTTCTGGGTTAAAAAATGAACAAAGTAAAGGTCTGTGTGTGTGTGTGTTTTCAGAATGAAGGTTATTCCATCTGATATATTGTCAAAAACTGGTGATTTCAGTCAAAGGTGCCTATTACTGTCTTAAGGGAAGATAATGAACTGTCTCTAACCAGGATGGATGAAGAGGAAGACCCAGATGGGCAACTAGATAAAAATATCAGCATGTGTAATTTGTGAAACAAACACCTTACAGATCCTCAGATGTCATCTTTACACACCAAATACCAGTGTCATCTGCAACAGAGAAAAGATGATTTCAGGATGCTGAGAATAATACGCTTTTCCAGTCATATTTTTTTCTAATGTCTGTGTTCTTTTGCCAATTTTAGCCTTTTCATTTGCCAGTTTCATGTATGCTTTTTCCTTTGAAACTGCCTCTAAGGCCAGCATCCCTGAATTGCTGGTAGTCAGGTTGGGCTCTGTTACTGGCACAAAGCTTAAGCTTGGACTAACTGTTATTGTTACAGAACCTACCAGGGTGTTCTGAGGGATTTTAGAGTGTCCAGCTCCAAAGTAACTTTTCATAGATAGTGCTTTCTCTTGAAAATCTTGACTCACAAAAATATGTTGTGTTAAATGGTAGCAACAACAACATTGTTGCTAGATCAGAGAGTCTGGGATATTCAGGTCTGGTTTAAAGCAAGAAAGAGGCCTAGTCCATCTTACATAATGCAAAGCTGTAGGCTAAGATCAGATGCAGGTGTAACTATGTATGCATGAACGTTCTCCACACCACTCTAGTCAAATGAAAATTGATATTGAATCCATGGATTTCTAGAAGGTTTCCAGGGATATGCAGGGATATAATCGGAGAACTTCAAAGACAAATGGGTCAGATAACCCTTGACAACTCTTATAGGAGTTCCTCCACATAAGCATAAACATCAGTCAGGGCTGAAAACATGTCAATAATGCCTTCCTTGAACTTTTTCTCTCCAACAACACATTTCCATTTGCATGTCTCAGTTTTGTCAGGCATCATAAAATCACAGCCTCCTGTAAGGATAGATTTAGCTGGTTTAGCTGATCAAAGATGTCCATTTATCAAGAAGTTCGGTGTTTGTAAAGTGCCATGTGTTCGTAGAATACACAATTCAAAGGGCTTTTTTCAATATTTTCCTCATGACAGCCACCTTGTTTCTAACTGAATGTGTTCTGATTGGAGCTTTTCACACAAAAATAAAAACTGGTGAGAATTAAGGGCATTATTTTTCACTAGACTGATGCATTAAACAGCAATGTTAAATTACTTTGTGTAGTCCTGGCATTTCTTTGACTGCCAGGCTTTTGCAGTGTAAAAACGCAGTAAATGCAAGACCCTTCAGGTACTGCTGTCCAAATTTTTTTGCAAAACCCAGCTGGTCTTTCAGTCCGTGGCCACATCATCCATGCATCAACAAACAGAGTTGTTTGTTTCTTTGTGAAGTAACTGTGTTGGGAATGGAGAATCTCATCTGCTGTTGTCCAAGTTAGGAGTTCTTTGCACATCAGTAAATCCTATTTAAGTTGTTCCTTCCCATTGGTATTGCATAAACAGAAGCAGCACTGACATTTTTTGAAACATCAGTTAATTTGGATAGCAAAATGGGGACAGCGTCTTAGGCAATCCAAAAGTTACCTTTCAGTGTCTTCTCTCATGTCAGCAATTTGAGGGCTAACAGTGCCTTTAGAATGGCTAGTACTAGTATTACTGTATTGTAATATCTACCAGCACATTCTAAAGTCACAAGGGGTAACTAACTCTCTGCCAATGATGAACACTTGTCTTGCATGGACAATGTGAACAGCAGCAAGTGCTTTTAGAAAGCAATGCCATAATACTTCACTGTTTCAGAAGCTGATCACAGTTTCAAATAAAATAATCTATGTAATTTTCCAACATATTTTTGATATTTACTTTGCAGTTGCTGCCTTTGAAGTGGTTTAAGTTTCTCCTAAATTGTCAAGGTTTTTTGTTTTAAAAACTGATGCACTGATCACGTTCTTTGGCTATATTATCATTTTCTGATTTACTTGTACTCACAATAATCCTCTGACACACCTGTCTATCCTTGTAAGCTAAAGAAAATATGGTTAGATTTACTAAGCCAAGTTTTAGTAAGGAGGTGTACATTGGATTTGGAACCAAATATAATATAATTTACCAAAGTAGCTTTATTTTCATGACAGCAAATGTCTAGCAAACATTGTTTTAAACTGCAATGATGTTTCTTTAGTTGGTATTATACTTTTTGTTTTAATTGGGTATCTGATTTTAATTCTATGTAAAATTATGCTGTTTGTCCTCTGGTTATTAATTAATATAGATTTTGTTTCATGACTAACTTTGTAACATGCACCACAACAGGGATTCTGAGTAGCAGATAAATAACTGTAATGGGTGGGGGTTGGTGGCAGAATTGGCACTCCAGCCACCATAAAAAAACTCACACTATTCCACTCCATCTGAACTAGTTAGTGTGGTGCTGAGGTGTCACCTGTTGCATGGCTACACTTGGGTCCTAATCTGGATCCTGAGTTGGTTTATTGTGTGGTGGGTGTGGCAATGCGCTGTATCAACGCATGCTCCTAACCTGGTGGGGGGAAAATAAAACAGCCTGTGATTTAAAATCACAAGGCTGTGACCTTGATGGTGCTATGATTAGACACAGAGGCAATTTTGTAGCCATGTTTTAGGATGAACCAAGAGGTCCTCTCAACTTAGAATGAAAGCCTGTTTCTCTTTAAAAACCCAGGCCTTTCCCAGAAATCACCCCAATTTTTAACAAATGCTATGCCTTTATTTACACACCAGATCTCTAAAGAATGAGGGTAGCACAATTTGTACTAGTCCACATCTCCTCTGTATGAGCTTGATAATGTTTTAGCTTTGGTGCACAAAGATATGAAGTTTCTCCTTAATACCTTAGATTATCATTTAGTGCCGACATGTAGCAATAAGGCTACATGGGCACTTCATCATTGGCCAGGAAGTCCAATTTAGCCTTTATCTGATACCTCTACCCCAGGAGGCATTTTACTTTAAATGCTGGGTTGGCACAGTTTGAAATTCTAACATTTTTCATTTTAGAGACACCTGTAAGAGCCAATCTTAGAAAGTTAAAGCTTAAAGTTAAACTTGTATTAGTGCTTGCTTAAGTAGAATAGAATACATTTTCTTTCATAGCTATAGAAAATTTTACAGCCTTTACTCCCTGTAAGGTAACATGAGATAGAACCTTCTTAGCTATATCTGTAATACAGTATGTTAATTAAGTCAGTGTGTTTTGGAAGAGGCTCATAGCTAGCAGCTAAACATTTGCAGTTTGTAAATGGGATAGACATACAGTTTTCTGACCATTTACAAATGGTTCAACTATATGAGTAAACTTGAAGAATGAAAGAAGATATTTTAAGTGTTAACAGAACTTCTTTTTAAACAAGAATATTTCTTTTCTTTATTATACTAAAGCTTTTTACTAAAAATCATTTCAATGTATCAGGCAATTGCCAGAATCCCATGAAGCAAACTAAAGCTGCAGAACTTTGGTAATTTTGGGTAAATGCAGCTACAACACCAATTATGTCCACTTTCTTGTTTTCCTCTCTTGAAAGATGTGCTCTGTCTCACTTTTACCCACTCATCAAATTTCCCAAATTGGCCTGGAGAGACTGAAGCCAAAATAGAAATGAAAGAAATGTCTAAAAAGCGATTCAGTCCAATTTTTGGTTTGCCCAATAACTTTCAGGTTCTTAAGGGTAAACGTAAATTTTTACCCATCAGTTCTAAATTTGCTGCACATTTTTGGCAGTGTGTAACCTACTGTATCTATACTGTTGTCAGGAAATCCTAAAGGGTGTATGTGCAAATAGATTGTACATTCTATTATTGTGTTTACCATATAAGCTCCACATGAAAATTTAATTGAGCTGTAAGTTAGCAGTGGTCAGTGTTTCACATCACACATTTACACTTGCCCACACTCACTTATTGATTTGTTACAGTTGTTAATTAACATAATATGCAGAATATGGAAACTCGACACAGAAAGTGAGACTGCAGATAATGTAGCCCAGGTAGTTATAGCTATAAATTAACAGTGCTAACAGCTACTGCATATTATGATGCTGGCTTGTACTGCTTATAATATACAGTAGTAAAAACCTGTAAAGTTGCATTGTGCTCTCAAAAAATAGTGATCCGTCCTTAAATAACCGCATCAGAGTGTGCAGGTTCCCTTTGTATTAGGTTTAATTACACTATATTTTTTATCAAGAATAATGGTATTAAAAATACTTCATTTTTAAGTTGATACTAACTTTTGCAATATTTATGTATTTGTAATGTATTGTTTACTGTATTTTCAATAAACTGTATCATAATAGAAACATTTCCTCATTTGTTTATACTAAATTATGCAGTTAAGACAGACACTATGGTATCCATTGCATCTAAAGATGAGGCTTCAGTAAGTAGGGTTATTTGCCATGCTTTCCTTCTGGTCACACCTTTTAGCAGAGCACATTTACTCTTCTAAAGCAGGGCATTATTATTCAGAACTGAATTAATTTAGGTACTTAAGTAAAATTACATCTTGGATTTATGCTTGTTGAAAAGCCAGCTGGAGTCAATCTAATGGTAATTTACTAAATGTTTATCATTGGATACATGCTGATTCTATTTTTTTCCTTAGATAAAATAATTTTCTCATTAACCTTAAGCTTTCTTTTCCATTCCTGATAGGCATTTGTCATCACGATCAGTTACAGCTCATGTTCACTCAGAATGAAGTGGCCGAAAATTCGGCCCAAAATTTCTAAATCATATGAAATATAACCTTTCTCTTAATTATTAATTACTTGGGGAATTTTGACCAGATGGTATTTTACAAGAAACAAGGTGGATAAAAAATGAATGTTTTACTATACAGTACATGTTTCATACAGACTTAAAGTGCCAAAGATTGTGAAGAGCACTGCACTTATATGTGCATATGATCTGTGCTTATAATGGTGGTATTAGATGAACTTTTGTAGGTGATTTAAGCATGGTATTTAGTTTATTTTTATTTAGGATAAAATGAAAAATTTAGTTGCAGTGATTTTTCTCATTTGTTTGTAAAGACACACCGGTCTTCCAAATGAAAACTGGCATAATGCATATGGGATGTCAATAAATGCATCAAAAGCAGACATTAGTTAAACACCAGTACATGCTGACACAGCTATAAATAACTTCACTTGTAATGGTTAATTGGAGTTTTATCAAGCAGGTGTTGCTGGGAATACTCTTTCTGAAAAACCATGGAGCAGCAACTTGGACAGTAATCTGCACTGTATATCCTTACGAGGTCCAAATCTGACAACCACAACAAATGTTTTGCAAAAACAGCTTATTCTGGGAAGTCAGAAGTCTGATTATATTATTTGGGAAATAGTAACTATTGACAATTAGTTGAATGTGCTCAACAATTAAAAATCTACTTAATCCCCATCAAAAAGATAAAAGGGGCTCAATTGTATAAATTAATGGTGGTTTCACAAAGCTAATGTGTTCAACATAGTTATGATATAATACTCTTTAATTAAAAGTTTGGGCACCCCTGTCCAAATTACATATTGTGTTAACATCTGAAGTAAAAAACAGTAAATACAAATTCAGCAGCAAACTAAACTAAACTAAAACACCAAACTTTTTTTTTTTTTTTTTTTACTGAAAAAGATTAAATGTGGCTATCAAAGTTTGTTTTTACTATATTTTACTTCAAATATCAGCAAAACATTTTTCTTGGCCAGGGCTGTCCAATCTTTTGCATGAAACTATATATACATTTCTTTGGGTCAGTATATAATTTCTATGAATGAAGATGAAATTAAATACATTTTCTTTGTATCTTTTTTTAATTAGAAAAGAAAAAAAAAGTTTTTTTTCATTAGTGTTTTTTCACTGTGAAATTCCATCTCAAGTTGCTTTACAATTACAGTGATGTAATCATGGCCAGTGTTGTATCCAATTCAGTTCCAGATGTCCCACCTGGCAAAAATGTCAATCAGACCTTGAAATCTATGAAGTGTCACAACCAGAGCTTGCACAGAATGCTGTACCAGAGCACACACTTTGCTGTGCATCAGTGCAAAGTCCAACTTCCATTCTCTAAAAAAAAAAATTTAAAAATTGTTACTCGCCTTTATAACTGATCAGCATTTCTGCTGCTCACTTACTATTGAAAATTGCCTGAATATAATGCTTGATTCTTTTAGGTTGTAGAGATCAGAATATGAACAAAGCACCACAGAGAGGAACCCCATTTATATATAAAATAGATGCACTGATTTTACAGCTTTTTCACAAGGTTTACCATCTGCTCCTCTTTTGGTGCCTTTTATATCTAAATGTAAATCATCTGTCCAATCATCCATGGAAATCTTGAAAAATCTATGGGGACCCGAACTATGATTCAAGCCCAGGGCCCCCTCCCTCCTAAGTCTGTCCCTTTGTATAGTACAACTAATGTCATGCATTTTTTTTTTATTATTATTTTCACACTTGAATAACTGGACATGTTAAGAATCACACAGTGATTAGGAGGCACAACTTTTGGCAGTATAAAGTGCATTACCTTAATCACTATGCCAAATTAACACCTGTTAAACATTTTGTCCAACTGCTATTTGAAAGGATTATGTTTACTGTGCCTGCTAATTACAAATTTTGTAGCATTAATTTCTCTGATAAATCCATATGTATTAAGTTAATGGACAACTCTGTATTGGCTCAGTGTAAGTGAGAGTTGGTGTATTCATGAATATGTTCGAAGACATAGTCATACCAGTCCCCAAAAAATCCACTATAACAGGACTGAATGACTACAAATTTGACCTGGCTCAAGTTTCTTTACAGTTTCTCCCACTGATATTTGATCATTAGTGATAAGCTAACCCTGCTGAGTTTTCTCCATTGTGAGTTTGGCAAAATCACAAAAAATATAGGAACTTCACTAAACTGCACAAAATACATTGAAGTTAATGGGGAAAGGAGGAACTGATTTGAAGTGGATTATATGGGGCAATGGTTTTAAGTGTCCCTGAGGTTAGAGAAGCATCTGCCAACTATGCTGGTCCAATTATTATGGCTAACATTGTGACCTGGATGTGAGACAGCAGTGTTGACTGCTGCACCACAGTGCCACAAATAACAAGTAACTCAGACGGAGCAATAACCACAAAAAAAATACAACAAATTGCCACAACTTGCAATCAAATAAATATATATGTCAATGAGTTCTAATCTTGGGGCACATGTTAGCCGTGTAAAGGAAACAGTGGCTTGGGGCTGCCTCATTCTGTTTCTATGTATCTGTGTAGATGCTTTGCACTTTTCTCTTTGAAGAAGATAGAAACACCTGGTAAAACAGTGTGAAATAAATAGCCCTTGACACACAGAAAAAGGTTTTGGGGCAGCCACCCGTATACTTGAGCTCTAGCTGCAAAAGGCAAAATAAGTTGTAAAGTTGATGCACTGTATTGATGTCCCCCCCCCCACACTGACTGACTGAAAACAGGAAGTGGTCTGTGTTTTAAGGTATCTGACAGGAAATTATATCTTCCCTGGTCGGAGCAGGAAATGTTCATAGTCGTAACCCGGAAGTGGTGTCGTCATGACCGGAGCCGTAAGTGGCGTATTCGGAACCGGAAGTGACATCATCTTCTCCAGAACCAGAGGTGACGTCTTCATGGCCGGAAACGGAATTGGGCAGAATTTCCCGTGTTTGATCTGCAGGTATAAGAGAGAAATGATTAGTGCACCCCGCCACCCCCTGCCCTGGCATGGAATACCTTCATTTGGTCTTTTTAGCTGCCTCCCAAGCGCACATGTGCGACATGGCCCTCTCTCAGCACAGACCCATTGGGTTTGGCGTACCTGGCTGAGAGGTTGTGGCACCGAGAAAGGGCATTGGCATTGGCTTGCAGGGCACCCCAATGTTAAACCACTGAAAACTTGTACGGCTGCAGGTCTAAGAACCACCTTGTGACTTGGGTTCGAGGCCCTGTGCAAAGCCATCCAATGTAAAGGTACGTGGTCCATCACCAGGGTGAACTCGCGACCCAAGAGGTAGTACCTCAGCTGAGTAAACGCCCATTTGATTGCCAGGGCCTCCCGCTCCATAGCCACATACCTGGTCTCCTGGTCCAGCAGTCCTTATATGCGGCTTCTGTTTTAGCATCCCATACCACATGATATGGTTTCCCGTTCTTTTTGAGATCATTCAAGGGTGCCGCTGTCTCGGAAAAATGGGTACAAACCGGCGATAGCAGCCCGACAGTCCGAGAAAGGCTTGGACCTGCCTCTTGGTCATCGGACGGGGCTAATTCAATATGGCATCACCTTTGGAACACTGCCATCGCACTGCCCCAGCCCACTAGGTAACCCAAATATTTAGCTTTGATTAAGCCAAAGAAGCATTTCTTTGGGTTAATGCGAAGGCTGGCTTCTCCAAATGACTGCAACACAGGTGCAGGAATAGATAATGTCATCCAAGTAGGCAGCACTATAGGAGTTATGGGGACGAAGCTGGAAACTCGCGGGTGACCCATGTAGTCCAAATGGAAGGACACAATACTGCCATTGCCCACTAGGGGTGCTAAACGCAGTCTTTTCCTTTACGGAGTCTGTTAAAGGAACCTGCCTTTGTCATGTCACGGTTAGTCAAGAATTTGGCTTGGCTTGTGCTAGCCGCTCGAGGAGGTCGTTCACTCGCAGCTTTGCATATGCATCGAATTGGGAGACTTCGTTAAGCTGACAGAAGTCATTGCAAAACTTCCCACTCCTGTCAGCTGTAACAACCAATATGATAGGACTGGACCAGGGACTATAACTCTCCTCTATCACTCCTAAATCCAGCATTCGTTTGATCTCCAGCTTCACTTCTGCTCTTATTGCCTCTGGACCCCGAAATAGGCGTTCTTGGAATATTACTCTGGGCTTTGTCACAGTGTCATGTGCAATCAGGGAGTTCTGTCCAGGTTTCTCACTTATTACCTCCGGGACAGACAGAATAACTGTTTCAAGCTCCCGTTGTTGATGGGCAGTCAAATTAGTACTGAAGTTAAGATCTAATTTATGTGCGGGTCCCTTTCCTTCCATGGTTTAAGCAGATTTACATGATAAACCCACTCACTCAGGCAACGATTTGGTTGTTTAATCAAATAATTGACCAGCCCCTTCCTCTCCTTAACTTCATAAGGCCCCTGCGATGTACCAGTAGTTTGGAATGTGTGGCAAGAGCCACGTGGAGGCTTGTGGGACTTCCCAATATGCCAAAAAGGACGAGGGGGAGGAGCTGATCCCAGTTCCTTCCATCCTCATTGATCAGAGAGAGAGAGAGAGAGAGAGAGAGACAGAGACAGAGAAAAACAAACAAGCACAAATCAATACGTGCCCTTCGAGCTTTTAAGTATGCGAAGCACCGTGCAGCATGTCGCTTCAGGAAGCAGCTGCACAGAAGGTAGCAACGTGAAGATAATCTTTCAGCATTTTTAGACGAGCGTCCGTATTGTCTAGGTTTGCGAACAGCCCCCCTGCTCAATCCCCCTACGTCAGGATCAGAGAAAGCCAGCGCAAGAGAGAGAGGGAGAAAAGTAAGTTGGGTAGCTTCTCAGCCATCTGCCAATAGCGTCCCTTGTATGAAATCAACTGGGCAAACCAACTGAGGAAGCATGTACCAGAAATTAAAAGACCCATTGTCTGCAGAAATCCGCGAACCAGCAAAAAATCCGCGATATATATTTAAATATGCTTACATATAAAATCTGCGATGGAGTGAAGCCGCGAAAGGCGAAGCGCGATATAGCGAGGGATTACTGTAATATAAAAAGGCGATACACCTCCCTTAGTGATACGGTGGAAAGAAATCACATAGGAGAAATAACTTAGCTTTCTTTAATGACAGTTTACGCAGCATAACAGACGAGGAAGCCATGACAAAAACCCATTTGGGGAGTGGGAGCCCGATGTATAAAGTCTGTCATTTTCATCACTGTTTTGGAAGGATTTTCCAGATCGGATGATGTTATCTCCCATCTGTCTGTCGGCTTCAAAGGTGTGCTGGGCAATGTTCCAAGTCTTTATACTCTTCCTTCATGTACAGGCCCCCACTTCGGTGAATCATGCCATTTCTAAACAAGGTACAGAGGATACAGTTTCATGCTGATTTTGACACACAGAAATGCCCATTTCGCAGTTGTCCCTGTCTTGTCTTCTAATGCTTGCCTAGAGGTTCTTACAGTATATGGTGAATTCCTGTGTGCTAAATCTGGCCTTGTGTTAGCTGTACATGTGAGTAGAAAGAAAAATGGATTTATAAAATATTTTTGTACAGAGCACAGTGACATATTAAACTATACTTATTCAGGGTCTGATTAGACTGCTCCACTAGACCATCAGTTTGAGGATGATATACTGAGGTCTTTAAATGTTTTACTGTCAGTAATTTGGCCATCTCCCTGAATGTGTGAGGTAAAGGGTGTACCTTGATCCGTTAGGACTTCTTTAGGGATTCCGACTTGTGCAAAGGCCCCTACTAACTTTCATGTGATAGCTTTCGAAGTTGCTGAGTGCAATGGAACAGCTTCGGGATATCGGGTAGCATAATCTACCAGGACCATTATATTTTTATGTCCCCTGGCTGAGGGCTCTTAGGGTCCCACCAGGTCGACCCGATGCATTCAAATGGGATATCAATTAGAGGTATGGGAACTAGAGGAGCATGGTACCTCCTAGGAATCTGCTGCAATTAACATTCCGGACAGGACATGCAAAAGCGGCAGACCTCCTTGTTAATTCAAAAAAAATTGGAGCTTAATACGTTGGATAGTTTTCTCGGGGCCCAGGTGGGCTCCCAGGAGGTGGGTATGTGCCCGTTCTCAGACTTGTCGCCTGTAAGTTCGTGGCACTAACAGCAGGGACCGCACCTCCCCCTCGTGTTCAGCTACCCAATAAAGAAGGTCATTATTTAACACAAAGTGGGGACCTTGTGGCATGGGATGTAGTGTGCAATGGCCATCTACCAGAACTGCATTTTTCGCAAACTTAAGGGAGTCATCATTCCATTGCTCCCTTTTAAAAGAAGCCGGGGTCTGCTTAAATTGGAACTGCAGTTGGGTGAGAGGATTGGAGTCGACCTCAAGGGTGTGGTTTCATTCCAGGTCAGTGTGGTGGTGAAGGATGACATATCGGTGCACAACGTCCCGGATGTTTCCACGTCATTGCTAGAGGCCGAGATCTGTCTCTCCTCTGGCTGAGAACACGGTGTGGAGGTAACTGAGGACGCAGTTTCAGTGTCAATGACTAGATCCACTGTTCGTTTGGGAGTACGAAGTGTTATACTGCTTTTACTATCCGACCAATCTCTACCAAGTATTACCGGGAATGGAGGATTTTTGAGTACCACCACCGTCAGCTTTTTTACAGACCTGTCAAGGCTGATATAGCAGGCGGTGGACTTATAATGACGGACATCCCTGTGTATACAGGTTAGATTGGTCTTAATTTTAAGTCACTGTCACAGTAACACTAGATGGCGAGCAACAACGGAGATGTTACTGCAAGAATCGAATAAGGATGAAACCTTGTAGCTATTATCTATTGCTACTCCAGTGTGAGGGAAGGCCAGAGGATTAGCTAGAGCACACCACCTCTTCCTTCATGTGTGTCTGCAGTCCTCCTTGTTACCGAGTGGAGATTGTCGCTGTGTATCTGTGGAGTCAAAGGTAGGGACACAAGTCCGTCAGGGTTGACACGGGTCCCGTTCTGGGTGTCCTGAGTGGGTTTGCGCTCTTAAATTTTCTATGATCTCTATTAAATAGATCATGTTTTTAACTGGTCATCCCCAGGCCGCTGGGCGAGATTGACGGGAAGGGCCGGAGTACAAATGTGCAGGCTACCTGCTCCACTATCTGTCGGGTGTTTTTATTTTCTGGCCTTAGCCAACACCTGACTTTGGCCCATAAACTAAATGCTTAGGGAGCAGTAGGCATTTGTGGGTCGAACTCCCATGTTCTCATTTTACTCGCCTGCCAACGCGGGGGAGCCCCACCTTTAGCAAAGGAATGTTTCTTTGTGGGGTTTTTCTAAACAGTCCCTTTTCCCATAACAACAGAGCCCATAATAAGTCCCCAATGTTTCCCTTCTGAGCCTGGCTCTAGTCTGTAGGCCCCATGCCCAAGTGTCTATATTAGGCTCCTGGTTTGAAGCGCCCCCAGATTCCCCTTTCCCACACCGACTGACTACAACCTGGTAATGCGGGAACGTTACTTTCCTACCTGACCCCTTTTGGGTTGGTGTTATTGAGTGTGTGTCTAGGGTTCTTTCTGGTTCGGCTCCTGGTTCAATAAGGAGGGTTTCATCCTGCCGACTATGTCAATGTGAAATAAATATTCTTGACACACAGAAAAAGGTTTGGGGCAGTCACCTGTATACTTAAGCCCTGGCTGCAAATAACAAAATAAGTTGCAAAGTCGTGCACTGTAATGAGTCCAACATTGACTGACTGAAAACAAGAAGTGGTCTGGGTTTTAAGGTATCTGACAGAAAATGATGTCTTTATGGTTGGAGCAGGAAGTGGCATAGTCGGAACTGGAAGTGACGTCTTCATGACCGGAAATGGAAGTGATGTCTTCATGGTCGAAACTGGAAAGTGACGTCTTCATGGCCGGAAGCGGAATCAGGCAGAATTTCAATTTTTGATGTGCAGGGATAAAAGAGAAAGGATTAGTGCACCCCACCACCCCCTGGCCTGGCGTGGAATTACCTTTTATTTGGTCCTATAGCTGCCTCCCAAGCACACGTGTGTGACAACAGTAATAATTTTTTTCTTTACTATTATCATAGCTTTTTACTTTCTTGGGAAGAAGGAGGGCACCTTTTAAAGTTTGTTTTGGATCATACATGCAGCACATGGCTAATTATAGAATTATAATATAAATTATCCACCCATCCATCCATTATCCAACCCGCTATATCCTAACTACAGGGTCACAGGGGTCTGGTGGAGCCAATCCCAGTCAACACAGGGCGCAAGGCAGGAAACAAACCCCAGGCAGGGCGCCAGCCCACCACAGGGCTTGCACACAAACACACACACTACGGACAATTTAGAATTGCCAATGCACCTAACCTGCATGTCTTTGGACTGTGGGAGGAAACCGGAGCACCCGGAGGAAACCCACGCAGACACGAGGAGAACATGCAAACTTCACGCAGGGAGGATCCGGGAAGCGAACCCGGATCTCCGAACTACGAGGCAGCAGTGCTACCCACTGCGCCACTGTGCTGCCCATAATATAAATTATAATAATATAATTATAGCCATTTGATGTTGTGCTGTCAGCACACAGAGATCAGTGTTCTGTATTGGGTGAAAGTACTCAAAATATTGTTATTATGATCAAGCAATGTACACCTCAAATGAAAATACTTTTTGTTATAGACTCATGCAGGGTGGAAAGCTGGCGTACTGATGGGGACATGAGATCATGGATACTCCAAGCAGATCGGCAACGATCTTACAGTATGCATGCATGACGGTTCTGCATATGTCTACTACAGATCTTTGATGTCATGTTGGTCTTGCAACACATCATGGGAGACTGGATTTGTTTAAGCTGGCTTCAAGAATGAATTTCAAGGAAAATTATTTGTTGAACAAAGTTACCTCTGAAAATGGCATATTTTCTGTTCGCCCATCAACACTACTGATAAAAATCAAAACATAAACATAGCATGAGTATAAATAAACAATTCAGTAAAATGATATTTTGGTTTTAAATTTCAATTTACTAAAGCCATATTTTTGATTTTAATACATTGCATATTTTTATTTTGCTAATTTTATTTAAAAAAATGTTGATTGCATAACCACTTTAGAGTGTTGAATGTAATCTAATATATTGTATGAGCACTGCTCAGACTGATCCCTGCTATCACACCTATTTCTTGCAGTCCTGTAATATTCAACTGCCCATTTCAATCTGCCTTTAAAAACATGTCAAAGTATAAAACACTAAAAACTAATGTGAAAAATGAAATAAACTTAATGTGAGACTGAACAATTAAGCTCCTTTTAAAAATAACTATTAATAATTTCCTTAGGTGTTCCTAAGAAATAAACTAATTCTTTTAAAAGATGAATTGACATAAAGTAATTCTGTTTTGTTCTGGGTTAGTGTCACCAGGCTTGCTTGGGCAGTGAAGATTGTATCAATAATGGTAGAGAACTGTAATGATGGCTCATATTATACTGTATTTTTTGTAATGTAGCAGTGCTGTATATAAAAGTAATTTAATTGCTCAAGAAGTTAATACCAAGTAGATAACTTAAAATCTATAAAAATTAATTAATGAAGCTGTTACATCTGAATAGGCAAATAATAAACTTATTGTCAGATTTATATCATTATCATTTTATGATGGTGCCATGTACAGTAAAAATGATCCCATTTATCTTATGTTTAATTAATCTTTGTTCTTGCATCACATCACTTCCCTGAATATGTAAAAGACAAGATTTTTTTTTTTTGGGTAGTGAACAAAGGCATTTAGTGATATGCTTGGGTAGCTAAATTATTATTCAAATACCAATCTGCAATGAATTACATAAATCTTAAATTTTGTTTTGATGTGTATTTTACAACAAATGTTACACTTATGGTATGTGCTATGCTATAATTTATGTTTCCTTTGAAGTCTTAAATCTATATAAAATAATTAGTAGTTATTGCTAATTGAAAATAAAACTTCTGAACAATGTGCGTGTTACGCAGTTTGTAGTTACTATGTAATCTACCAAGTGAGTATGGGTATGTGCATGAGTGGGTCCTGTTGTAGACCGGCATCTTGCATAGGAATCATTTGTGCCTTGTGTCCCGTGCTGCTTAAGATTCTGCCTGATAATCTGAATTGTATTAAGTAATTATAATAATGTTGTGCTATATAAAAATGTAACCTTTTTAACTTCTTCATTAACCTATCATGACATTAGTAAAATGATTGTGCACCACAGCTGAAGAAAACAAAAGTTTGGTCCCCACACTTTTCTATTAATGAATAAATTATTATTATTATTTATTTTATTTTTTTTAGGAAAAATAACTGTTCAGTTTAGGGGGCTCTTTATTTATTTAAAATAATTGAGTAAATACTTGTAGATTATCTCATTAAATTGAGTAGCACACATGAAGAACTTCTTGTCAGATTTATACTGTGAATTTGTTCAGAGTGACCACAGGTGAAAATGGGGGTGTAGGACTGAGGAGTGTGATCTATCAGTAATTGGAACGCACCGCTACCCACGTCTGCCAGTCCTAAGTAGTGTCTCTATCTTCCACAGAACATTGAAGAGAAATGTTAGGCAAAACACCCCTCAGAATACCCAGTGTTTTCAGCATTTCCAACTAAATGTCATGCACTTTTTAATCACTGTAGTGACTTCTGGAACAAAGGAAGAGCCAAACCCAAGAAATGCTTTTGGCACTACCTCCTCTGATGATGGCATATGCACAGATTTTTAAGATTTTGTCACAGCATTCTTCCTACCTCTCAAAGTTATTCCCAGCTGAGGTCAAGGTTTACCTACCCTTGTCTCAGCATTATCATGCCTAGGATTATACTCTTGGTTTTGTGCCTCAGTTGTACTTAGAGCTGTGTTGTTTGGAGAAATGTGCTGCTGTTTAGGTTACCCATCATTTTAGGGCAGAGATTGGAAAAAGAGAAGTCCCAAAATTGGTCCTTGTGAATGTTCTAAATAAATCTGAGGACCTTGCCTGGAACAGAGATATCAGAACCCACTCCTGGAGATGCAATACACCTGGGACTGGTGTCTGATGGCAACAGCCTGGTGTGCAGGTGACCCATGTAACCTGTTAAGGTCAGGTCAGGTTGGGGAGCATGAACTGGTACAGCGCATTGCTGCCCCCACCTCCTGGATGGCAACCCTCTGGCAGACACGCAGTCCAGTCCCCCCCTCTATAATTAACCATCTCTCTGCCACAGCCAGGTGTTACGTGGGTGTCCCCTTGGCCTGGTCCAGCCACTCAGGTCTTCAACAATGAGGATCCTGCGAGCCGGATCACCCTCTGGGAATTGCGCCACACAGCAGTAGTGCCATAACTGACACTCCCTCACAATGCAGGTAATATGTCTCATTTGGGACTCTGTGAGCAAACGCTCATTCGACACAAAGTCAAACAAGTGGTACCCAAGGATTCTACTAAGAGACACAGTACAGAAGGAGTCCAGACTTCGTCTCAGGTCACTGGATAACGTCCATGTCTCGCAACCATATAGCAAGACAGGAAGCATCGGGACTCTAAAGACGTGGATCCTCGTCCTTTTGCATAGATATCAGGAGTGCCACACACCCCTTTCCAGCGACCTCATGACCCCCAATTCTCTCCCACACTGACACACTGCTGATGGCTGTGCCTAAGAAGCCTGTATCTTGGTTTTTATCCAGGACACTTGCAAGCCAAGAACCTTGCCCAACAACCAGTCCATGCAAACTTTGAATAAAGTAGCAGCAAGAACATACCCCTGACGAACCCCAGAATCAACTGGGAAAAACGCAGAGGTTTTGCCTCCACTCTGCACAGCACTCACTATACCAGTGTATAGACCAGATAAGATCTGGTCTAAAAAAGTGCGCGGCGCTTAAAGTTTGAATTGGGAGCAATTAAAGTTGGGTGACGGGCAAGAACTGGTTTGACCCAGGCAGCTCTAGTGTCAACATTACTTTGCATACAGTTTTATGCAATTAGCTTTTATTGAGGCTGACAGAAGACCTAATGTTTAAAAATATTTCGGTTTATTACACTCAAAATACATTATACCAAATTAATGAATGTCTAGATGCAAAATTGGATACAAATGAGCTGAAGATTTTTATTAAATTTGGAAATGACTTTAATTATATCACAAACACTTCATTGTCTAACGCTAGTGTTAATGTCTGCCCTCAAGTTTTTCATTATTCATTTTCTTAGCATCCATAATGCCCAGCACTTCCATATCCTGTTACTGCTAAAATGTGGGGGAAAAATTTATATATCAAATATATTTTTTCAAAAAATCTCATAGCTTACATGGAATATGTTTTCATAAAATATGTTTACAATAATAAGGTTAAGCAATTAATTTGTATTGGCTTTCATATTTTTACTTTTAAGTATCACATGTTGATATTAGATTAAATTCAATTCAGTTTACTTTTTTATAGAGCTCCTCACTGAGTGAAGGTGCAGGGTGCTTTGACAAGTTCTCATGTAAATTGAAAGTATAAATTTTATAAATGACTTAATCAGAATTAGTACACAATGATTTGTTTAAACACACAGGAAAAAGAAGTAGTTTGAAACTGGTAAACATAAATGGAAAACAGTATTATTTATCTATTAATTAATTGTTGAAAAGTTAATTGAAAAAAAGTTAAGACAAGAGCGAGCTATAGAGAATGAATTATGAGAAAAGATTAAAACAGGGGTGCCTTTTCAGTTTAAGCAAGAGTAGATTAATAGGAGACATGATTGAAGTCAGAGTCGGCCCAAAGCCTTTATGGGGCCCTAAGCAGAACAAGATTTGGGCCCCCTCCCCTGCCTTGCCGCTGCCAAAACTACTATTGTCAATGCTTGATCATTAGCACACCTACTGTAAATTTAACACAGCCATTATCAATTTTATTAGTTTTTGCTGTTGCATACATTACACCAATGTCAGCCTGGCATGTTTTCACCCTTCTGTGGTTTTTAATTTTAAAAGGTGTTAAACTCACCAAAATGGCCTTGCGTTAATGTGCACTTTAATATTCAAAGTGAAAGTTCCCTAACCCTAACCCTCAGGCTCCCCTAGACAGTTCAACTTCTTGTTTTATCCTAACTCTCAGCACATCTGAATATCAGCATTACTGATAGCTTGGGTCTATGGTGAGGGGAGTTAGAATAGAACAAAAAGTTGGACTCTGTGGGTGGGCCTGAGGGCTGGAGTGAAAATCCCTATTTAAAGAGATACAGTACTTTTAGTACAGTACAGTGATAAACCAGTAGGCCGTGCATTTACTGTAAACATGTCAAATACTTTAATTGCTTTTTGTTAAAAAAATTTCAACATGTAAAAGTGCAGAACAACTATCAACTTCAAATGAAATAAAATAACTTATTTTAAAAATAAAAAATGTAACACAAAACAAAGACAACGTCAAAGAAATTAATACCTAAATAATGACATAAAATGAAAAGATGAACCTGTAGCAACATTACAATAGCTGTTGAAGAATAAAATATAAAGCTGAATAATTATGAAAACTATGTACAGATGTGCAAAGAAATTCCAAAGTAAAATTTAAGGCATTTACTTCTTTTTTTCCGATATTTGTATTTATTCCTCTTACAGTGTACTTCAATATTACACTTTCACTTTAGAATCTCTCTTTCCTGGCTTTTCTAGAGGCAAAGTCATTTATTATATCATAAGAGATCTGACGGCCAACTTGGTTATTGATGCTAATCAGTGCAAGCCCACTCAGTCTTTCTTGTGCCATGGAAGATCTCAAGTAATTTTTGATTCATATAAGTTTATATTTTAACCAGTTAATGTATTAATAGGTAAACATTTTACATACTCAATGATTTTTCTAATGTTTTAGACTCCCGTGGCTTTTCATATTTACTCCTTTGGTTTTTCACACTATACTGGAGCAACACATTAACTGAGGTTTTTGTTGTTTTTGTTGCTGTTTTTTCAATGACGTGTGATTCCACTTTTCTCACATTATGGATGAAAAAGTATTAAGAAACACTGATTCTGTGTAACTTTTACTATATAAAAATCAAATATATCTTGATTTTATGCTGAATAGTTTCTCTGTGAATGTATTATTTTGAAGCTGGAATACTTCAAAGTGTACAAAAATGTTACACTTGGTTAAAGCTTATTTATATTCACTAGATCACAATGTGACCCAAACCAAGCGTCTTGTTGCATATCGTTTCATCCCGAGTTGTAGGGCTACCACAGTTAGCTGACTTAGTCTATGCCGTTGTAAACTGACGCATCTTTTGTAAAATAACATATATAAACTTACCTTTTTGTTTTTAGAAAATGGGTCTATGGCATACATTGATTTTTATGATGACACGCATGCATTTACATCCTTGTCATGAATTTCTCCCTCTCACCCCCCAACTAGCTAACGTTAGCCGTACATACCTTGACTGAACTGAATAACACTATTTAGCAAGTAATTATGGTGAAATGCTGAAATTCGTTATGTAACTTTTATCTTGCTGTTTTTTTCTCATCGCCTGTTTTTTCTTTTCTCTTCTCCAGAAGGATATGTCCTTTTCTGTGACAGAACTGTAACCTAATGTTAGTCTGACTGATCGCATCCAATACTGTATAATGTCCTTTATGCACACGATTCGTGACACCAGCTTAAAATAACATTGAGTTTTTGTGTGATTACTGTAGACATAAAATATCACAAAATATTAATATGTTCCCTTAAGATTATAAAAGTTCTGTCATTCTTTGTCATGTGGCCACACTGCTTCACTGAGGGGCTGTAACACGTAATATAATTAATGAGATTTTGGATAAATCCGAGTGGCATGGATCCATGACAGAATACAACATATCAAGATTTATAAATCACACTTTGTCTGATATGATGCAGAATTACATATATTTTAAATTTTAAAATAGCGATTTTCCTGTATATTCCAGGTAAACTGCATCATGCAGAAATAGGGGAATAGCGTTCATCTGTGCCCTCAAGTATTTCTTCATTTTAATAACATGATGGCTGCCCTGTAATCCTGGCAAAACGGGAGACTTGAGAAGCAGCCTACTTGTGTTGTATTTAGATTGCTGATTGAAGTTGTTTTTTGGTGAGACTGACAATTTGTTGAAAATGACTCCGCAGAGTCGCCATGAAAGATGACATGATGCATTAGAATATTTTTCCAGCTGGTGAATATGTATAGACAACAAAGATCTGTTGTATCAGACATCCAGACTAGTTAAACTGTAGAAAGCATCTAAGACACTGCTACAACACCAGTTTGTGTTTTGTAACAATTTATGAATAAACTGTTTGTATTCCTTGAAATTTACTGCTGCTTCTTTTCATGTTTTGAAAATTAGAACCTTGTAATCTGAATAATAATAGTAATTTAAACAAAAGTTCTTATTTGGGACATTTCAAGCGCTCTTAGGAGGCCCTCTGGTGGCCTCGGGGGCCCTAAGCAGTCGCTTAGTTAACTTATGCCTTGGGCTGGCTCTGATTGAAGTGTTTCAAATTTATGAAGGGAATTAATAGAGTGGATCGAGACTATTACTTTTAAAATTAGTTAACCAAGAACACAGGGACACAGTTGGAAGCTTATTAAGGGTAAATTTTGCACAAAAATTAGGAAGTTTTTCTTTACACAGAGAACCATAGACACTTGGAATAAGCTACCAAGTAGTGTGGTAGACAGTAGGACTTTAGGGACTTTCAAAGCTAGACTTAATGTTATTTCTTCTAAAATAAGTCCATAGGACTGGCAAGATTTGATGGACTGAATGGCCTGTTTTCATCTAGATTGTTTTAATTAAGAGTAGACAATGGAGAAGAGGAAAACAAAAACTCCAGTCAGATCCCATAGATCATCAGATTCAAATGGGAACAGGGCAGGGACCAAAACAATACAGGCCAAACATAATTACTGGGTTCCATTTTGCTATCTTTGCAATTTTACAATGATCTGATATATCTTCCATCTGAAAACAAGGCATGCCAATCATCCTCCAACAAAGTTGCAATATGCAGTTGTATTGCTGTGGTTTGTAAAGAAAATCACACAATTTAAAAGAAAAAAACACACAACGACAGTGTTTTATGTGTTATGGGCAAGTACATTCAGATAGAAACATTACTATTAGAACTGGGCATCAGCACTGATGTCCCAGTTAGATTCCGATTCACAATGTCCTGATTCAATATCGATTTTATCTTGACTGAATTAGCATGCACTGCTATATTTGATATTATTTTTATATTTAACCATGCATAGAGAACATTAATATAATGTGACCAATTTCAGTAACACTTTATTTGAAGGGTGTTTACATAGTGACTTCATAACATATGCATAAACATGGAATGACATTTAGGAAGAAATACTTGATTAGTAATTAACAGTTAACATTAATATTTGGAAGATGTGGAACAAAATATCATTGCTCTTTTTAAAAAAAAGAACTTTCGCAGCACTACCCTTTCAGAATTCTGTGTTTTTAATACAATGCAATGGCATCTACTTTATAAATGATCTATATCATCGTGTGAATAATATTATTAAAAAATCATCAAATATTGCTTCTTAACTCTTTTAGGGCTGATGTCGACTTTTGTCGACAGCAGGGATTGAGGTTGGATGTTGACTTTAGTTGACATCCAGGGGCAGAGGGTAATAATCAGCTGTAGACGTCGACAAAACTCATCATCACATTACGGGTAGACCCTCTTTGCTAGAAGGACTGTTAGACTCATTGACTTGACATCGAATCCCTGTGTGTGTGAGGAGCGTAGAGTAAACAGCGTCTAGAATGGCATTGATGTGAAGCAAAAGAACAAAGTGAATGTGCAAAGCAAAATACTCTGTGGACATTATTAATTTTTTTGGTTTTTGCATATTAATGCTAAAGCAGACTCTGGCTTATCAAACTCTGATTTTGATGCAAGTGATCTGGAAATCAAAAACGAAAGGCAGGTAGCTGTTTCTTTTCCAGATAGTGCCTTTCAGAATATAAATGGTTAGACAAACAGGAATGTAGTAAATATATAAGCAATGTGACAGGCTGATCTTAGAAAGCTAATGTTTAATGTTAAATGCATATAGTGTTTGCTTTGTATACTTTTTAGAAAACTGAGTTTTTGGGAAAAATATTCAGACCTGGGAGAAAATGAAAAAAAAAAAGCCCTGAAAGAGTTAAAAAATGCACGATATTCAATAACCTATTTGTGTGTTATGACTCTTCATGTAGACACTCTTCAACTAAACTGTTAGCCTAATTTATTCCCCTATTTTGGACATATAAAATAACCTTGAATTAGTCAAAATTAAAGATGTTGTGGGAAGACTTGTGTCTTTCTATAATTCTAGAAGTTACACACATCTTCAGTTGATCACTTATAGCAGTCAGGTTAACCAGTCACGAAAATGTGTCCTAACAGTCCTCACACAAAAAGGAAGCATTTTAAAACGAGGATCTAGAGCTGATGCTTGTTGACAGCTGCTTTGAATGACCGAAGTATAAAAGAATGATAATGCCACTGTTATGTTTAAGTCAGCTACTTTAAGCACACACTCACTTTTGTATCGCAGGCTGCTCTGAAAATTCCAAAAATTGCCCGCTTGCTTTGCCAGTTGAGGCATGTTGTAGGGTCTCTTATCTTTAGGATCTCTTATCTTTATAGATACAAACTGCTGAAGATTCTTTTATTTTTTGGACATGAGGTGACATAAACGGAAGCTTGAAACTAAACATTGTCTCCAGTGCAGATTGTTTAGGCTCTGCTCATTTGGATATTGACTGAAATGTTTTTGGGTGATGTCGGGATAAGTGATTCCTCAAATTTGTTGTGTTACAACAATAATTAACTTCTGTGCTGCACAGCTTACATATGGCTTTGCTTTAATCCTATTGTTCTTTACCAACACACCGTTTGAATCCGTAGTAAGTCCACTCATCTGATTTAAGTGTCTAAGATTCTGATTTCAGTTAAAGAGGACATAACATTTTATGCAAAGTGGCTTGGCTTTTTTCTGTACAAAGCCTTGACAGGCAAATTGCTGCCATCTACTGGATGGATGCCAAAAACGAAGATGAGCAAAAATCTATATATAGTAATTGAGCAGGATAAAAATTTACGAGATTGATCTTGAGACTTTAAGAATCAGTATTGAATCATTTAAAAAATAATGATTATCTTCCATTTGTGGTAACTTGTGAAGGGAAATTCTTCTAAAAAGTGTAATCCTGAAAAAAATAAGTCAGTAATATGGCCAGTTCTTCTTTTGTGCTTGGTAGTATTGCACATAGCTTGCAAATACTCTTGCACCTGACAGTGTTACTTTTGGCACTTAAAAAGTTGACATTTGATTACAAAAAAGGTTTTAGTACTATCTTGTGAGCAATTTTAATTCCTTTTTTTTTCTTTTCTAAAATCTCATCCTGGCCATTCTTTCTGGGAGGTTTATTCATTCTGGCCATATTTGTGTGCTCTGTCAAAACGTGATAATTTGGGAGCCACTACCTGACAATGCTTCTGCAGAAATCACGTAACTGCATGCTCTTAGCTGGAATCTGCAGTGTTTGGCTGTATTGTGAGTATTTATCTTGACCACTCCTGTTGGTGTCCTTTGTTTGACTGTGTAACCTCCTGGACACCTTCACTTCTTTACTTTTATATATAAGAACATGACAGTATTCAAAGTTTTACCTTAATACATTGGTATGTCTTGGAATGAAAGTAACTTTTTAAGAAGTATTTAAATTTCTGGTGTAAAAAACTCTGTTTGAATTATGTATTTTTAATAATTGTGCTTTCTTGGTAATGATTAATAAAATTTGAATGACTGACTAATGCAGTGTGAGGTAGCATTAGACTGTAAGTCAAAATAGCGTGTGTTTTTTTAATTTGCTAATGTGCCTGTCTTGTTTATCTTACTGAGCAGAAAATTATAGTAATAAATATTCTGCTACTAGAGGCAAGGTTTCTGAAATGTAAATTATTTAGCATTTTCTATAGGTAGGTAAGGTTTATATTTAATTTTGAAAATGAAATTAGTCATTTTTGTTCAGTAATTTTATTATGCCAGCTAAAAATTAATAGACAGCACCACATGTAAACCAGAAAAATACAGAATTAAAAAAAGATTTGTGGTGTCATCAGAAAAGCATGCACCCAGATTAAAAATATTTTAAATATGTGTCATGCTTTTCTGCTTTATGATTTCAAGATCAAATTTAGAAAGGTAAATATTTACAATGAAACTGGTTGCAAATAAATACAGGGCCACTGAAAAATAGGGGAAATGCTTAATAATATTCAGTCTACAATGTTTTGATTTTTATAATGCAGTTTTATGGAACAAATAATGTGTTCATTTAAATGGAAATTGCTATAGTTTCTGTGGAGCAAAAACGCTGTTATGCAGAATTTATACATGCATTAGAGAATAATGGGGATGCTGCTATTCCTCTTGCCCACTCAACACTTTTGGAAAGATGGCAGAGTTCCTTTTATAACAAGAATCCGAACAATAGATTGGTGATTAGAAAAAAAGGGAAATAGGGACTGTTACAGTGGTAGTGTTAAAAAATTATCTGTATGTAAATTTAGGTAAATCATATTTTAATGGATAACAATGCTTGCCTTTTACTTTGAAGGGTAAAATCATTTGAGTAAAGTATACTGAAATGCATATACCTTTGTACATATAATTGAAAATTGTATAGCTATATTTAGGAATGTTGAACTGTCTAATCTTCCAGCCTCTGTTTTCTAAATCTACTGTATGTATTACAGTTTTGTGGTGAGCTTGAGCCCATCTTGGCAGGATGCAAAGCACAAATTGCCCTTGAGAGAATGCCTGTATTCTCGGACACACATCTGCTCTCAAAACTGTGCCAGTTGTCCTAACAAGCATATCACTGAGGGGCAGAAAGAAGCCAGTGAACTTTGAGGAAAAAAAAAAAAGTTCAACAGGAAGAAGGTTCAAGTCTTCAAATGCAGTGGCTTGACAATTGAACTTAGGGCTGTAAAGAAATGAAGATGGTGTAATTCCAGGACTACCATAATTCATGTTTACTTTTTAGATTTTCTAGAATATAAACTGCAAAAATATTTTTGTAATTTTTATTAAACTGGTTGTGTGCTGCATTTTACTATAAGCATATTTATGTTAATGCTGCTCGCCAAAGGCGGGTGACACTGTGTGGTGTAGTGATTAGAACTGCTGCCTCAGAGCTCTATGAAAATGGATATGAATCCCAATCTGAGCACTGACTGTGTGAGGTTTGCATTTGCTTCTCATGAATTTAAGGATTGTCTTTGTCTCGGGATGCATATTATCATTGCACATTTTAAAAGCATAACAGGTTAGGGAGTTGAGTTTAAACTATCCCAGTATATGTGTGCGTGTGTGTGTGCGTGTGTGTGTGAGTCCTGTGATGGACTGGCATTAGTTCTGCTGGAATAAACTCTGACCCTTCAATTATCCTGAACGAAGCATTTCTGGGAATGGAAGGTTGCTTGATAAGCTTTTTCACCAACTTATTTATGACTATTTTTGGTTTATGTGAAAAAAATTTTTTTTTTCTCTTTTTATTTTCAGTTTCAGATATATGTATTATCACTGTTTGCAAATTACAAAGAAAAATATTACATCCTTCATCCTAATAATATATTATTAAAACTTCAATAGTTGTGTACAACACAAATAATATTTGACATTGTGTTTTTATTAACCATTACTTCTGCTGCCATTTTGCATTAAGGACATGTTTTGTTAATTCACAGTATTTTAATTGTAGTGTAGGCCTTAGTTGTTGGTCAGTGCCCTTGATCTTGTCCACTCTGAGTCATTTCTAATTTTGTTACCTTGATGGAGACCATACCATGACTAACTGGAAAATAGTTATTTGTTGTCAAAGTAGGTCGTATTGCTGATAATTTGCATGTTCTCATGTCTGGTTGAGCATGGTCCATCTACATTTTGTCACATCATTGCCCTTACAGTTTGTCTGTATGTGTACAGTATGTCACATATTTTGTAAATATATTGCACCAGGCTGGTGTCCTAACAAGCATAGTAGGCTCTTGTGTCACCCAGTGTTGGCAGAGGTGGCTTTATTTCTCAGCTAGCCTGTAAAAGATTATGATAGTAAAGACAATAGATAATTGAATGGATTTACTGTGCATAATAATTAATATCAATGTGAAATAAGCTACTAATGTTAATACTACTAAAGGTTAATAGAGGGTTTGCAGTGTATTATTGGTTTACCATATTAAATTGCCTTTTAATATGTTTAGGTGGTATTTGAATCTAGTAATTGTGCTCAATCATCATTAATCCAGGATGTATATTATTATTATTATTATTATTGTTAATAATAATAATAAAATTACTGTTGTTTATTATAGTGCTTATATACTGTGTGTACTGTATGTATGTTAGTACTGTGTGTGTGTGTGTGTGTGTGTGTATGCATATGCAGTATATATAAAATTTGAAAAAATGTTTTCATTTACAAAGATTATTAGGTTTATATAACTGCACCACCTTTTATAATGTTTTTTATTCTAAGAATAAGCAGTACATTTGGAAAGAAAAGGGCACTCTGGGGGCACCTTTTAAATGCATAAGGTACAGTATTACAGGCCCTACAAATATACAGATATTTTAAATTAAGTCAAGGAAGATCGCACAGAAGCTGCTATTGCTCTATAGGGTCTTGACATTTACCAGACATCTATATCTTTTTGTAGCCAAATAACAAAATCAATTTTCAGGCTTTCTTGCCGGTGTGCAAGGTTAGCACATGCACACAGATTTTTCCTACCATTTTATTGTGTGGCTTCTTGACATTTTATTGAGCTAGATTTCGAATTTAGAAAGAAATTTTCCATCCATCCATTATCAAACCCACTTAATCTAGTTCAGTCCAGAAGGGATTGGAGCTTATCCTGGTAGCAGTGAATAGAAAACAACCCTGGATGAGGCATTAGCCCAATGAACAGCTTAAAACATTGCTCAATATTCATATATCAGGCATAGAGCGATCATTTAAAATGATTTTATATTGGCTTTTTAACTATGTCTCAAAGCTTAGGCATTGGACTGTGTTATTACCCAGGATCTTATGCTCAATATTAGGACATAATATGGGAAAATGGCATTTAGCTACATTAAATACCATACTGAATATATAGTACTGTATATCAATTTTTATCGACTTGGTAGATGAGGGAACTTTTAGTTCTAGTTTCTGTAATGGTACTGCAAGTGTGAAAAACACATTTCAGACATTTGCTAAAAGTACTTAAATTTTATGTTAGTGAATTGTTTACTTTTCTTCAGAAGATACTATATGAAGGTATAATATATGTTGAACATTACTTACAGTAAGTGTTCTGCCAGGTTTACATTTTTAACTTTTATGAAGATGGTTAACTTTTGAACTACAAATTAAAAAAATGCTTACAACTCACTACTGGATATTATTATGTATAAGTTATATGTATTCTTATGCTAATCGCTTTAAAGCAGGTATTGTCAAGTTCAGCCCTGGGCAACCACTGTGGCTGCAGGTTTCATTCTAACCAGTTTCTAATTTATCTAATTCTTTAGCATTTATTCCTCTCTTAGTTTACATTAAAGAAATAGGGCAGTATGATATTTACATTTAGAAGAAATTCAAAAATATGTGTTTTTGCCATAGCTTTAAATGCTTACTTTTTCACATTTTTTCTTGTTCACCTTGTAAAGTGGAATTTGCATTCTTTTATTTGTATCCAAATACTGACAATTCCTCATGACTAATAAGCACACAAGTGAACATTACTACTGAAGCAGGAGCTCAGCTTTAACATTTAGTGTCATTTGCACATGTGGCCATACTGCTTGTCACTAATTTGGATACAGTTAAGGGAACAATTTTTACAGAAAACTGAATCAGAATGAAAATGGTAAAAAAAAATTAAAATCTTTAATGTTATAGAAATAAATTTCAATTTCTGACTTTCTCTTAGAGGTAAGTATCATACTAGCACAAATTTATGAATATAAATAAAAGAAAAAAGGTTAATGAAACAATTAGTTAAATTAAGGCCTAACCTGTTAGTTTGTGGAATGGTTGGAATAAAAACCTGCAGCCAAAGTATCCCAGAACTGAACTTTAGAAACACTGCTTTGGAGTATTTGGGTGTTCAAAATGCACATAAGCTAAAGAATCAAGTAGGCAAGATTAGGTGGAAACAAAGTTCTAAAGTTCATTTTAATTTTGACATGACAGTGTAAGGTAGCAAAAGACTCTTCTACTGAACCCTCATTGCTGACAACACACCATCAAATGTGTGTTAATTGACCTCAACAATACAAACAAGTTCCATGTAGATATAGTAGGAGTCACAAAAGCAAGTTAAAGATTGGTTTCACTGACTTTCATAAGGGCAGCTATTTCTCATTTTCATCTGGTCATCTTTATGTTGCAGTTTTAAGGAAATGTATTTAATATTTCTGTCTACATTAAACAAGGTACATCACAAGGAGAGTTACTTAGTGATGAAAGACATTTTACAGTTCTGAGTTTATGTGCTACAATATGTAAAGATCAAAAGCTTTTCCTCCATTTTACAGTTATGTTTGGTCATTGATGTAGAACTTGCAGATTTATTGTTTTATATTATTGTAAGTTTTAAACATGTAGAAATGAAGTTGGTATTAACATTATGTAAACTACCTCAAAAAAGTTTCTCCATGAAGATTTAAAAAGAATGCTTTTAAGTTATCAAAAACTATATATATATATATAATAATATATATAATGTGTGTGTGTGTGTGTGCGTATATATATATATATATATATATATATATATATATATATAATATATATTATATATATATATATATATATATATAATATATGTGTGTGTGTGTGTGTGTGTGTATATATATATATATATATATATATATATATATATATATATATATATATATATATACAGTATAAACAAAATATTAGCATGAAGCTCAACAAGCCTTAGGCTGCAATGTATAATATACTAAAAGCCAAAAAAAAAATTCTGCATTCCCCAATTCCCACCCCTACCCCCCAAATACCTTGCCTTGATCCTATTAGTCACTTCACTGTGCCTTGCCAAGTGGTGAATTTCTAGAGGTGCTCCTTTAACATCATTGAATGTTTCCGTGTGAAAAACCCTGAGGAAAGTGAAAAATCTGTTACTTGGATTAACTATGAGTGAGGATTGCTTGCAGCTTTGACAACAATTCAATTGGGCATGCTTCATCATACTTGTACCGAAATAGTGAAGCTTAAATGTTTGTAGAACTACATATAATATTCAAGTCAAGACCTACTTAAGTATGAAATTTAAATTTTTACATTTCATCCATGCTTTAGGAATAATGTAACTGATTTTTGTAGAGTATTTCAATAGATATTTGACATGGTAGCTCAGTAGTTAATGTAGCTGCCTCACAGTTTCAGAAGTTCAAATCCCAGCTTGGTCAATATATCTATGGAGTTCATCTCTGGGTACCTGGATTTCTTCCCAAATTCCAAATACATGCATGTTATGTTAACTGGCAGTAGTACATTGGCTCCATAGGAGTTATTGTGGATAAGTGTGTGTGTGTGTGTGTGCGTGTGTGTGTGTGTGTGAAAGAGTGAAACCTGCAATGAAAAATCACAAAGTTATGGCTGGGTACTGCTTTGTGCTCAATGTTGTTGTAATAGACTGGTTAAACTGAACTAAATTAAGCAGGTTTTACTTTCTTTTTATTATTTTTGTATGTAATATGCAATGCTTCTAATGTGATAGACATGTTTTCTTGTTCGTCTGTCTGTCTGCATGAAATGCCTTGTTTCCCAGTGGACCAATTATACTGAAATTTGGCACACTTATTTGAGGAAATTTGTCAGGACAGTTTACTTTTCATTGACATAACTCAGAGTATGGTGTACAAAGTTTTGAAATTTCAAACTCTCCCATAGACAAGTTTACAAATTCAATAATGGTTTTCAATCTTATAATAGAGAAACATTCTGTGCAACTGCAATTATGGATTAGTTTACGGTTTTAAACTTACCTCGAGAGCTTGCTTCAACCTGTATATTTTGCATATTTTTCACTTGTACTAGTTGTGATAGTCACTCAAATCCCTAGTTCAAATTAGTCACAACACTGGGGGATGCATGCACATGCACGCTGCTCATATTCCAGCTCACATCTCCTGCAGCTTGAGGTAAGTTAAATTTAAACGTTAAGTCTTTTACCTAGAAGTCTCTTATTTAAAAACCAATGGAATTGCAAAGGAATTAAATAAGAGTTCTATAAGCATAAAGTGAACAAGCATGTACTCAGTATTTACATTACACTAAAAACAACCTTACAGCTACATTATCGGCATACTATTGTTATGAAGAATGGATGTTCTTAACCTGCTGCCAAAAGGCATTTGAACTAATTCATTACACAAGAAAAGGTGAAACTCAATTAATGTAAACCTGGGATGAGTTTAGAAAGAATACTACAGTCAGAGTGATGGCAAACGGTCAGAGCTGTCCAGCATGCAACAAGGTGGTGTACAGTTTCTATGGAGAAAGAAGAGGCTGATTGGCTGCAGATGGTAGGAACAGAGCAAAACTACAGATTGTGCCGGAAGAGTTGCTTTGTGTTAAAATATATGACAAAGACCAAGCTGGGTTTACAGTTTATCCGTGCCTAAAGAGTCTCTTTTTGCTTCCTTGTATTTTGAGATTTGAAATTAAAATCTTTAGGTTAGAAGATGATCCGCTGTGGCAACCCCTAACTGGAGCAGCAGAAAGATGAAGAAGAAGAAGTGTCACCTTTGGAATTCCCATTCATTTACAAGATCTTATTTTAGTGGAATAATTTAAAACATTTATTGAGTTATAACTAGATAGAAATATTTCATGAATACTAATAATAATTACTTTCACGAGGTAATAATAATGATTGTGATTTTATGCTAGTATTGGTCATTTTGCCCTTACTTTCTTTTTGGTAATTTCACTTATTTTTGATATGTTGGCATCTAGTGGATAATTGAGAGGTAGGGCATTGTTACTATAGTGGAGAAAGAGGGGATTGAATTTACCATAATAAATACAGGTGAGTAATTTTTGGAATTTTTATTTTTTTTGTTTGTTGAAAAGAAAAAGCTATTATATTAAAAAAAATGTACATTACATGACATTTCAGTATTTCTTTGAAAGTACAGTACAAATTTACCTTGAGCCTTCCGAAGAGATTTTAACTCTTTTTTTGTTTACTTCCAATTGACCATTATAAACAAATCTAAACTAGTTCAGTTCCTTCTTCCCCTTTGACTTCAACACATTTTGCAGAGTTTGGCCAAGTTCCTGAATAAATCGATGATTTTGCTGAGCTCGTGGTGAAGCGAATTCTGCAGGGTTTTTAACTACAGTACATGAAACTGTAATAGCTGTTAAAAAGCATGAATTTAATTTAGACTGCTAAATAATATAATTGCATAAATTATATGATTATGATGTATGGCTACAAAAAAATGTAATAAATGAAGTAACTAAAAATGTAAAATTCACCATCCTTCAGATCAGTAACCTGGTTCCTGAATGCACATGAATGTTACATGCATTCATTTTCTAAGCTGTTTTTGGTAACTCTTGTAGAAAGTTGTGCAGCACATTGTATGTCCATAATACTAGAAATGTGTTAGTCTAATTTCCTATATATATAACCAAAGTCAAGCAACATTAATATTAATTAGCCAATTAACTATTATTTTTTGGAATTTAAATCTGAATTATATTTTAATTTACTAGTAAGTAAGATGAGATGTGGTTGTCATTAATATTAATTTTATTGTATTACTGTAGTAAGGCTCTGATAAGGTTTTTTTTAAGGCCGATAGCAATCACCGATTTCATGTTACTTGATTGGCCAATATTCCAATATATTTTATCCCTCTAAAAAATTGTTACACTACACTCCTGTATAACTTGACACAGAAGTCTTATACCCTATGTATGTATTTGTATAATTAAACTATAGACCACAGGTTCTAACTGTTCACTTTGCTTTGCGCCCTCCCTCACCATAACTTATTATCTAATGGGGAGGAGTGAAAGCTTTAGATTAATCAAAAATTTTGATTTCTGGTTTTTGACGGATCTCGACATTTTAGGGTCCCCTGATACCGAAAACATTGATATCTCGATGATGTGTGTGTGTCTGTCTGTGTCTGTGTGTCACAGTTTCTTGAGGATAGCCTTGAGCTAAAATGGCTGAATGGAAAAATACCAAACTCGAAACTTAAGCCTTTTATGAGATGACGATGTGCTGATTAGTTTTTGAGCCAAATCGTGCAAGAGAAAGAGGCACTCTAGAGGAACCCTCAAATACCGTAATTCTGCAATTAATTATAAAGTTTTCTCCTCAATTGCTATTGTAATGACCTATTTTATGATCAGAAAGATCAGCATCAGAGTGGTAAATTGCTGAAATGTTACAGAATAGTTTGGGTAACTTTGTTCCCAGGGCTACTAACCTGGCGCCTACTGACTTTAATGTCTGAATTTTTTATTATCAAAATGAAATGTTGCAGGCTTATTGTTCAGTCACCATAAAAATACTAAAATAAATTAACTTTTCTTAATACATATTAATAAAATATGTACAAAAATATGTATCCATAATGCATATGGCATAAAAGAACTTAATATGTTTCTCAATAATTGTAAGCTGTCGTATTGTTTAATTTTATTTTGTAGTGTACCTATCTGAAGCATAGACTTAATTTAAAGAAAGTAGCTTTCACCATTTCTCTCTCTCTCTCTTTTTTCTTCACACAATCAATTAATTGACATTGGCATTTAAACACTGCTTAAATGTAAATATACATGTGCTTATAAGTTTTGATCATTTTAAATTATTAATTGCACTACAGGTTTTTTGCTGTTAAAAATACATTTAGTATATTTAAACAAGTGTTTTTTTCCTTCAGTGTATCAGCTAGACATTCCAAATTCTTGGAGTATTATTTTAAATATGGATTACCATTTTAAGTATGTAGTACTTCTTATCAAAACTTATGGTATATGACATACAGCAACAAATAATAAACACAGTACAAACCTTTAAAAAAGCCGCAAAGGTATCAAATGTTCATAAGTTGCTTATCAAGAAGACACAAGACTAACATGCTTAACATGTTAAAATACATTTGCTGTTAAAATAACAAGCATTTTATTTACTAAGTAGCAACTTCAGATTCTTCTTTATCTAATTCATTTTCCAATTAAAAATGTAAGCTGATGCACTTAAAACAAGCACTCGGTCCAAACTGTAACTTAACAGGTCTGGATTCATTAAAGTAGTTGTTCATTAAATTCTTGCTTTTTGTCTAACTGCACAGGAGGATGACTCCTCGGATTCCTTTTTCACAGTTGAGTTTATCACTCCACTTTCTTTAATGTAAAGGCTAATATTTCAGTCGCCTCTTACAATCTGCTAAACGGAAGAATCCGCACTGCTAAAACAAGCCTTGACTTGCTGATCTTTGTTTACGCAGCAGTTGTGTTTGCATTTGGCAATTCGGGCATGTTTTGTTAATTCACAATATTTTTAATTGCTCAAAGTAGTTGTTGGTCAGTACTCTCAAGCTTGTCCACTCTGAGTTGGGGGAACAAAATGATTTCTAATTTTGTTATTTATGTATGATTTTATTGTGTTCTTTATTGACAGTGTATTTTCTTTACACCTTGATGGAGTCAATACAACTAATTGGAAAATAGTTACTTGTTGTCAGCGTAGGTAGTATTGCTCATAGAGTTTAAACGCCTAGTTATGTAGTTACAAAATCAATACAGTTTTGTAATCAAAATAAAGTAATAAGAGGCTAGCAAGAAAACAGTGCTGTCTTTCCAGGTTACATTTGTGCAGATCACATTTTTTCTGTGCATTAATATTTTTATATTAAAAATATGTAATATAAGACTTTGGAGGGGGTGCTAGAGGGCATACCTTCTGGGGACTCCCTCGTTCTGCTGGGAGACTTCAATGCTCACGTGGGCAATGACAGTGAGACCTGGAAGGGCGTGATTGGGAGGAATGGCCCCCCTGATCTGAACCCGAGTGGTGTTTTGTTATTGGACTTCTGTGCTCGTCACGGATTGTCCATAACGAACACCATGTTCAAGCATAGGGGTGTTCATATGTGCACTTGGCACCAGGACACCCTAGGCCTCAGTTCGATGATCGACTTTGTGGTCGTGTCGTCGGACTTGCGGCCACATGTTTTGGACACTCGGGTGAAGAGAGGGGCGGAGCTGTCAACTGATCACCACCTGGTGGTGAGTTGGCTTCGATGGTGGGGGAGGATGCCGGTCAGGTGTGGTAGGCCCAAACGTGTTGTGAGGGTCTGCTGGGAACGTCTGGCAGAGCCCCCTGTCAGAAGTAGCTTCAACTCCCACCTCCGGCAGAACTTCGACCACATCCCGAGGGAGGTGGGGGACATTGAGTCCGAATGGGCCATGTTCCGTGCCTCTATTGTTGAGGCAGCTGACCGGAGCTGTGGCCGTAAGGTGGTCGGTGCCTGTCGTGGCGGCAATCCCCGAACCCGCTGGTGGACACCGGCGGTGAAGGATGCCGTCAAGCTGAAGAAGGAGTCCTACAGGACCCTTTTGTCCTGTGGGACCCCGGAGGCAGCTGATAGGTACCGGCAGGCCAAGCGGAATGCAGCTTTGGTGGTTGCTGAGGCAAAAACTCGGGCGTGGGAGGAGTTTGGGGAGGCCATGGAGAATGACTTTCGGACGGTTTCGAGGAGATTCTGGTCCACCATCCGGCGTCTCAGGAAGGGGAAGCAGTGCAGTGTCAACACTGTATATGGTGGGGATGGTGCGCTGCTGACCTCGACTCGGGACGTTGTGGGTCGGTGGGGGGAATACTTCGAAGACCTCCTCAATCCCATTAACATGCCTTCCAATGAGGAAGCAGAGCCTGGGGACTCAGAGGTGGGCTCCCCCATCTCTGGGACTGAGGTCACCGAGGTGGTCAAAAAACTCCTTGGTGGCAGGGCCCCGGGGGTGGATGAGATACGCCCGGAATTCCTCAAGGCTCTGGATGTTGTAGGACTGTCTTGGCTGACACGCCTCTGCAACATCGCATGGACATCAGGGACAGTGCCTCTGGATTGGCAGACCGGGGTGGTGGGCCCCCTCTTTAAGAAGGGGGATCGGAGGGTGTGTTCCAACTACAGAGGGATCACACTCCTCAGCCTCCCTGGAAAAGTCTATTCAGGGGTCCTGGAGAGGAGGGTCCGTCGGATAGTCGAGCCTCGGATTCAGGAGGAACAGTGTGGTTTTCGTCCTGGTCGCGGAACAGTGGACCAGCTCTATACCCTTAGCAGGGTCCTGGAGGGTGCATGGGAGTTTGCCCAACCAGTCTACATGTGTTTTGTGGACTTAGAAAAGGCATTCGACCGTGTCCCTCGGGGAATCCTGTGGGGGGTACTCCGAGAGTATGAGGTACCGGCCCCCCTGATAAGGGCTGTTCAGTCCCTGTACGATCGGTGCCAGAGCTTGGTCCGCATTGCCGGCAGTAAGTCGAACCCGTTTCCAGTGAGAGTTGGACTCCGCCAGGGCTGCCCTTTGTCACCGATTCTGTTCATAACTTTTATGGACAGAATTTCTAGGCGCAGCCAGGGTGTTGAGGGGGTCCAGTTTGGTGGGCTCAGGATTGGGTCACTGCTTTTTGCAGATGATGTTGTCCTGTTTGCTTCATCAGGCCGTGATCTTCAGCTCTCTCTGGATCGGTTCGCAGCCGAGTGTGAAGCGGCTGGGATGAGAATCAGCACCTCCAAATCTGAGACCATGGTCCTCAGCCGGAAAAGGGTGGAGTGCCCTCTCAGGGTTGGTAGCGAGATCCTGCCCCAAGTGGAGGAGTTCAAGTATCTCGGGGTCTTGTTCACGAGTGAGGGAAGAATGGAGCGTGAGATTGACAGGCGGATCGGTGCGGCATCCGCAGTAATGCGGGCATTGCATCGGTCTGTCGTGGTGAAAAAGGAGCTGAGCCGCAAGGCGAAGCTCTCAATTTACCAGTCGATCTATGTTCCTACCCTCACCTATGGTCATGAGCTATGGGTAGTGACCGAAAGAACGAGATCGCGAATACAAGCGGCTGAAATGAGTTTCCTCCGCAGGGTGTCTGGGCTTTCCCTTAAAGATAGGGTGAGAAGCTCAGTCATCCGGGAGGGGCTCAGAGTAGAGCCGCTGCTCCTCCGCATCGAGAGGAGTCAGATGAGGTGGCTCGGGCATCTGATCAGGATGCCTCCTGGACGCCTCCCTGGTGAGGTGTTCTGGGCACGTCCAACCGGGAGGAGGCCCCGGGGAAGACCCAGGACACGCTGGAGGGACTATGTCTCTCGACTGGCCTGGGAACGCCTTGGGATTCTCCCGGAAGAGCTAGAAGAAGTGGCCGGGGAGAGGGAAGTCTGGGCATCTTTGCTCAAGCTGCTGCCCCCGCGACCCGACCTCGGATAAGCGGGAGACAATGGATGGATGGATGGATAAATATTATTATATATTTAATAATATATATTAATATTATTAATTATTATAATATTTATATATATATATATATATATATATATATATATATATATATATATATATATAATATGTTATTTTTTTTTTACATATTACGATAATTACCTATTTAAAGACATCTGTTTTGGGCCAAAAGAATCTACATTTTCATCCAAAATTGCAAAATAAATAAAATAAATAATAAATAAAATTTGAATTTGTTCATTTGTACCTCCTTCATTTTTCATGGTATTTCAAAGTGACTGCATAATTCATTACAAAAAAACAGTGTAGTAACGGTTCTATGATTGCTGAACCTTTATTAGTCTTTATTAAAAGAATATATAGTACAGTTTTGTGTGACTTATAAGCATGATTTATGTATAATAAACTTATGTACAGTTTGCACAGTATAATAGTTCAGGTAGTGCTTCTTATGTGGTAGATGTGAATTGAATGTATTTGTCTGTTAATAATAGTTATTTTGCATGAATTTTCTTCTTTAATTAGATTTAATAGGCAGCAGTCAAAGATCTTTGCTGAAATACTTGTGCTAAAGTTTTAATCTCAAAATTCATTGTTTGGATTTATTGGAAGTAGGCTGTAATTCTTCTCCTAGTTTTTCCCTGTGTCTGTCTTTAACTTGTGATCCCTGTGATCCTTGTTTTCCTGAATAGCAACTTATACTCTGAAGCAGTCACGTGATGGCAATGTATGGGACATAAAAGTATGTGTCTTAGATATTGGTGTTGCTCAAGCAATTCAATTCTTGCTTTTACAACAACCACTATATGGGAAGCCCATTTTGTCATATCATTTTCTAGTCTTTCTAGTGCCTTACACCTCTTTGAAATTACAAATATAGTCTACCTGCCCATTTTCTTTTTTGACTCTGTTAATAAAGTTTTGCCCTTCATGAATTTTGTAACTGTTCTATTCTGTCTGTCTGCCTACTTTTGAACATTCCTTGTGGAAAGTGGACATTTTAAAAAAAGCCATCTATAATCAAATATTTAATCTTGCTTGCTTTCATTTCAGCTCATTTAATTCTGCAGTATAAGCAAGCTACATGTGACCAGCCATGCTTCATGATTCATTGTACTCACCTGCAATCCAGCAGCTCTGCTTTTCCTGTAGGGCTACTGAAGCTAAGGAAACACACAGCTGCACCTCTGAGGCAGTGCCTGGTCAGTGTACATCACAGGATCTCGGTTTCATTGGCTTTAAAATGTTCACCACTTCACCTCTATGAGCATTAGCTTTGCTTAATAATAATCTAATGTAAAAGTTCTGAATATTTCAGTTTAAATTGTTATTATGAAATGCTGTTATTTAGTGCTTGATTAATATTTATTTATACAACTATACTATTTGTACTTGTCCTAAAATATAGATTTTTTAAAATTTTTTTATAGGCTTCAAAAACCCTGTCACAATAAAAAATAACATAGTAATTAATCATCTACTAATATAAAACTCTGAAGTGTCTTTCAGTAGGTAATTGGTAGGTACTCATTTGTTTGAGTTTTTATATTACAGATTCCAATAGAAACACCAGTAGTTTGATATTTTTCCAGAAACTGTATTTTGCAGAAAACAAGATTTTTTTCACAGGTCTTTGCACAGGTTATTAGTCAGTTCACTACAAAAAAAAACATATGTTCCATTTGCCCTAATCTGATTTCTATTTTAATATCATCAGTGCTTTAAAGTTATACAACCTTTTTTATCCATTTAGGAATTTTGCTTTTATCAGTAGCATGGATAGATATGGGTAGTAACATTCCAAGATTTTGATAATAAAATATATAAGCATTTTCCATATATGTATATATTATTTTTGTGAATTTTGACACTGTATGTGCCAGAAGACAAGACATGATTTTTTGTTTTAAGTACTGTATATCATACTTTAAGTAAGTATTGAAAACAAAGTGCAGTTTTATAGGAACAGGATACAGCAGCTTAAAAATATACATTATATTTACATTTCAAACTTTCAAAACATAAAGAATGTACATTTATATATAATCTATTAAAAGCATTCTCTTGTTTTGCGTGAGGCCAGATATTTAAGCACTCTATTGAAATAGTAGGTGGAAAAGGAGGTTGCATGCAGTCAGCAATTCTCTTTTCTTTATCAAGCTGTCTCACAAAGCTGCCCATCACAGTACAGCGTGTCAGATTTTCTGGGCAATATCTGTCTACTTGAGATGTTGGTTCATCACAACAACACTTGTACTTTCAAACTTGTACATACTGTATCAGGCAAAACACTATCAGCCAATTCATTTGGGTTAGATTGGATGAAGGAAATGAAAACAAAAAAGAAAGGATATTGCACAATATACAAATTAAACAAAGATATTACATACCTACCAGGAAAAGTCGCATCTCGTTGTTGATTTCATGACAGTGTGCCTTTGAGATAGACTTTGACTTTGAGTTTGTCTGTGCATTTTTCCTTTAAATGCCGAATAATTTTATAAGGTAAACCATGCCTCATTTTTTATTTTTGGTTAATCCATGTGAACTGAAGTTACTTCTGCTTCAGAAGTAGATTTATTTGTTCAGCCTTAACTGCTTCACTTTTACTCTGGTGATAAGAAAAACATTTTTTAATGTTTTTAAATGTGTGAAAACATTGTATTTAAAATTGTGAAAGTGACAGTTTATGAATGTAAAAAATGAATGCAAGCAACCAGTAAAAACTATTGCTTTTCAGTGCAACACTTTTTTGATTATGGTCTAGAAATTAACAACAGAAATTATTTCCCATGAAGTACATTTCCATGTATGTGGGATTATTCAGTTTTCATTACTGACTAATCAGTCACACCATTTGTGGTAAAAACTTTTTTGTCTTTATTATTCTGTTCTTTAAATGTGGGATTTTCATAATAGCATAAAGATCGGAAAACATGTCTTTGCTATCAGTGTAATATTTATAATGATGTTAAATCACCTGTTGACAAATTAATAGCCATTGATGTTAGGATTTTTTCTGCACAGAGAGGTCTATAGATGCCTTGACGGAGTAACCAAATCGTGCAGCAGACATTAATATTGTATTAGCCTTAGTATCTTTACCTGATGTTGTTTTGGTGAAATTAGGTGAATGGGATCGATGAGCTTTGTTAAGCAGAATAACCTGCTTTCATCAACATTATTCTTATAATCTGTTCATCTTCTGCCATGATGCAATAAAATGATTCAGAATTGCACTGAGCAGGTTTTAGAAAGTTATTTATGTTATGCAGATTAACAAAGCTACTTGATAAAGGACAGACTTTCATGTTTTAGAGTTTGCTATTGCACAGACACACGCACATAATATGAAATAATATTTTTCTTACATAGCGCTTCACTATAATAAAAAGGAATAAAAATAAGAGGAAAATAATAGAAAGATAAAAAAGAAAGCAGAAACAATTTTAGATGGTGAAAGTCTAGGAGTAAAATTCATGGTTGTAAAGAAAAGATTTGACGAGGTAGATCAAAGACAGGCTGCAGAAGTATAAATGACATTTTAGAATTTTTTTGTAATAAAAAACACAATATTAAGAAAGACTGTTTAAAGAACTTTGCTGTATTATTCAATCAGCTATTTTATATTATGCATTGAAATCCTTATTTGATGGATGCAAGTGAACACTGCTTCAACTGATCCTCCCCAGGCATGGCTGCATTACTACAAAAAGATAAACGAATGCCTAGAACCTGCTTTTGGGCAAAACATTAAAAAGACAGTCCTCTCTCCATCAACAGTAACAGAAAGCAGGTATAATGACAGGTGTAAGATACTGCTATCCACAGCTAAGCAAATCATTCCTTACACAGCAAATTTGCATTTTAGATTTGCTAGATTTTGCCATGATCATAAGAGAAATGATATGCACAATTGATAGGACGTGAATATCATTCTCACTCTTTGAATTTCTTTTAAAAAGAGATTAAAAATGTCAGACTAGCTTCCACATGTATTTTTCCTTTTGTAAATTTAAATAATATATAATCTGTTTTTTCCTTATTTAAATTATTGTCAAGTGTTGCTGAGAAAACAAGCCCAAATAATAATTGCAATGTACTGGCTCCATTTGGGTGGTCCTAGTTGGTAGGTGCTTTGTGCTGCTAGCCTACAGCTATATTAGGCTGGGTTTAAATCCTAGCTTGGTTGACTGTCAGTGTGGTATTTGCCAATTCTCTCTTGAGTTTTCCTGTGAACAGTATATACATGGAACTCTGAATGGTCCAATTGGGCCCTGGCTCATGTGTTCAAAAGTTTTTTGTTTTGTTCTTAACTCAGCAGTTTGTTGTGGTTCCGCTCCCATTCTTCTGTTATCTGACAGGCATTGCAACTGACCTTCATAATTTGCTTTATGAGTGGTGAGCCCACAGTATGGCTTCATGTGACATTTTCAGACTGAGCCTTACTTAGGCACATTTGTCCCCATGTTGTTAAATGTTTTCTCGATGTGGCTCCAGCAGTGAATACCAGTAATTCTTTCCCAGATGAGGATCTCATTGATTTAATCATGATAGCCATGAGGGTCATTTATGGATTGCTCTTTTTCTGAGTGCCTGCCTTTTGACCAATTTTACCATGGCCATTTCAATGAGGAGAACATATCTGTAGGCAACTTGGCTCCAAGGATCTGACCAGCTCACCATGTTGTCACTCCTATCCTCAAAGTGCAGTGAAGTTGATATGACTGTATAATGTTAGACTACAACACAGTTACAGAGTTAGAATTAACAGTATTGTGCATGATATTATCCATCAGCCTGAAGCCATGGAGAGGTGTGTTTATGTGTAATTGTGATTTGCTGTTTTTTAAAGTGTGAATGGAATTATTTTTTATCTTGTAACTTAGTGTACATTTGTTTGAAGCTGATCCTCTGGCTTGCGAGTGTCCTGGATAAAAACCAAGATCCAGGCCTTTAATGACATCTTGGGCACAGCCATCAGCAGTGTATCTGTTTGTGGAGAGAGTGTCGACCTTGTCGAGAGGTTTACTTACCTTGGCAGTGACATTCATGTCTCTGGTGACTCTTCCTATCTTAGATGGATTGGGAGAGAATTGGGGGTCATGAGGTCACTGGAAAGGGGTGTGTGGTGCTCCCAATATCTATGCAAAAGGACAAAGGTCCAAGTCTTTAGAGTCCTTGTGCTTCCTGTCTTGCTATATGGTTGCAAGACATGGATGCTATCCAGTGACCTGAGATGAAGTCTGGACTCCTTTGGTACTGTGTCTCTGTGGAAAATCCTTGGGTACCATTGGTTTGACTTTGTGTCGAATGAGCGGTTGCTCATGGAGTCCCGAATGAGGCACATTACCTGCATTGTGAGGGAGCATCAGTTACGGCACTATGGCCATGTGGGGTGTTTCCCCGAGGGTGATCCGGCTCGTAAGATCCTCATTGTTGGGGACCCGAGTGGCTGGACCAGGCCAAGGGGTCGCCCACGTAACACCTGGCTGCGGCAGATAGAGGGTCATTTCCGGAGGGTGGGACTGGACTGTGTGTCTGCCTGAGGGGTGGCCAACCAGGATCCCGAGTTGTTTTGGTTATGTAGTGGGTGCAGCAACGCACTGTACCAGTACATGCTCCCCAATTTGACTTGACTTAGTGTACATTGTTTAAATGTGACTAAATATTTTTGTTATTTTAAAGAAAGACTAGGCAAAAACAGCTGATGATATTGGCTTCTGCTATTTATTCCCTTAGTCATAAGGGAACAAGTGGAAAAATGAATTGTGACAACCGAACGTAGAATGCAACTAAAAGATCTGTTCAAGGATGTTTCTTAGAAAGAGCCAAGTGTTTGTTTTGTTTATTTCCTCTGTAGTAAGTTAAAACTACTGAGTAACAGATAAAGGTTTTATTTAGAGGGAGAAACAACTCTAACATCAGATTTACAAATGAAAGTAGGCCATTCAGTTGATCTTGCATGTTGGATTAGCTAATACTTAAGTTATTAGATATATTGAATCATTTGAATTAGATTTAAAACAATGCCATCCAAACTGCTGAACTGTTTGTTACTGATTCTGAATGTCCTCAGGAAAATTAAAGTTAGAATTGAATTGAACTGAAATCAAATTAAATGCTTTTAGATTGGGGAAAAATGACTTTTTAAACTGTGTTTATTTGGTTTGCCAACAGGATTATTAAGAACAGACCAAGACATGACATAAAGATCTTGTAAATTCTACTACATATAATCGTGGACAAATATGACACATGGCAGACTGCCTACAAACAAATACCAGTAATGGAAAGTGTAAGTGGGCAGAACATTGTAGAAATCCTGCCTCAGTCACATCCTGAGTTAAGTTTGAACATTCTCTGTTTGTTTGTGTGGGTTTTATCTTGATAGCCCATTTTTTCACCATATCACACAGACCTTTCTACATTAATTTAAGTAGTGACATTAAACCACTATTTTAATGCTGAGTGTAAAAATCAGGAGAGGGTCTGGAGGTTTTTTTGAAAGAGCAATGGTGAAAAAGGGAGTACAGTACAAAGAAAATTAAATATGTGATCCAAACATTGAAATGCGGACTGAATTCATTCATATCACTGCCCAGAAAAGTTATCCAAACAAGTCGTTTTCATGTGTGTTTGGGGTTGTTGTTTGTTTTTATTATATGTATTTATGTTTGGGGGCTTCTATAAAATATAAATTTCCCCTTGGGGACCAATGAAGTATTATCTATCTATTTAAAGTGGACCAAGTGTGTGTGTGTGTGTGTGTGTGTGTGTTTGGTGGTTGGCCTGATGTATATTGCTGGGTTAGTACTTGCCTTGCACCTGATACTTGTGGGTCAGGGTTTCTTTCTCCTGTGAACCCTTATTAATAATTTGAGTACAAAAGTAGATTCATGGAACCCATATGGTAATCTGCATCTTTATATTAACATAAACCTTATAGAGAAACCGGTATTGGAAGAAAAGAATAACTGAAACATTTTTACTACTTATTTATATCAGAAATGTAAAGGGTAAAATTCGTTTTTTTTTTTTCAATTAAAAAATACTTTGCCTGTTCATCCATTTTAAAATGGAGGTGATGGGGCATGAGTCCAAATGTGAAAAGAAAAGCCTCAAAACTTGGAAAAAGGAAAAGATTTCTGTTATTTTGAAAATTTTACATTGTTAAGGTGATGTAGTCATAGCAAAATTTTGTGTTAATGATAATGATTGAGGAGAAAAGTTATGCTGGTGATTGTATCGTTGCTAGTTACATAGTGAGATATCATTGTGAAAGTGACATCATTGTCACGATTGTCCATACTGTTTCACAATTCATGACAATCATTCACACAAAATATTTTTGAGGAAAGGTTTGTTTGTTTTTGGTTTTGATTCTCTTCGCTTTGAATTCTCAGCTTAGATTTTTACCTAGCATTTTGGTCTTCGTTCCTGAGCTTTTAGCACTAACCTCTGTGTGCTATTTTAAATGCTTTTTTGAGTAAGCCCCCTGACCCATCATTTCATGGTCTATTTTCAGATATCCACCTCTGGACAGACTGTTTGTTATCTTTAAGCTACAATTCTGTAGTCTTATGGAGATTGTCATGATGATAGCTTGACTGGTAGTGCAGACTTTCTTTTCAACAAGCATATTTTGCAGAATCTACTAGGTAGTTCCAAATCTCTTCCAAGGCCAGCATGTTCTGGGTTTGCCTCTTGTTACCATTCTCATGTGATGCATCCATTATACCCCACAGGGTATTTGCTCTGGGAAAGTTCACAAAATCTTATCTCATTTGTAACTCCTTGTTTTTTAAAGAATGGCAATTTTTTTAATCTATAGTGAAAACCGAACTGCAAAAGTATGTGTGGAAACCTCACATTAAAATTCTTGAATACACAATCTAAATTTTTGGGCCGCTCCCAAAGGATGTGCAAAGAAATTATGATGGGCCATAGAGCAACCATGTACCCAGAGCTTCATGATCACCACAGTGATACATCTCCCAGTTCTGTTATTTCTGGTTCAGCCCAGTGCTCATTCTAAAGAACCTGTCTAGCTCCATTCATAAACGATAACTTGAACTGAACCTACCTGGGATACACTGCATAATGCCAGTAATGAATAAACAATTGAAAGTGCATGTATGAAAGTAGTGTTTCCATGTATACACTTTTAATGGTTAATTAAATTCTAAAAGATCAGATTAATATGTAGCTGTTACCATTCTTTTGAAAGGAATAGCAAAGACTTGATACTTGGATGCAAACTGCTCCAGGTTACATTGATGTCTATTAAAATGAGACCAAATAAAAACCATGTAAGACCTGCAACCCTTGGGTCCTAAAACTAGGTGCTCTCTCTGGGCCTCAGATGCACATTGGCTTCCTTTCTATGAAAATCACCAAAATGGGGAAAGATAACCTTTGCCCTTTACATCTAGTGGATATGTTGAAATAAAAAGAAATTTAGATAAAACCTGATGTGTTCTGCAAGAACAGGAACTGAACAGCATGCAGCAGCATATTATTATGCCTCATGCTTTATTTATAAAAGATGCTTTCAAACCATGATGTTGCTTTAATATACTGTAGCTCTCAGTGACACTGTTATAGAAGAAACAAATTTAGAGAATAGATGGATATTAATGGCAAAGCAGAAAACTCTAGGTTTAATTTATCTGTGTTTTTTAACATTTACAAAAATTAGAATAAGTCAATGAAAGGAAAGAAAAAATGTAGAAATATGAAATTGTTTGAAAGTATGAAATATTTTGTGCTAACTAAAAATTGTCATAGAACCATATTTTTCATACTATTAATACATAAATGGAAATAAACAAAATGCTGATTTTGTTACTGAATACATTTCTGTCAATAAATATGAACTTTGTTTTATTTTGGTGTAGACTATACCAATGCTATAGGACATTATGGAGTGCTCAGTTTAGAGCTGCATGATCAGCTGTCCAAGCTGAGTCAATGCTGAATTAGTGTTTTTCTGTTCTTTTTTGCATTACTTGTTGGTTTTTCACTTGCTACTTTATTATTTGCTAAAGTAGAAATTCACTTGCTTCAGCAGTACAACAGTAAATAAACCTAGTAAAATATATCTGCAAAATATTACAAGAGTATAAGACCCAGAACTGTACACACAATACCATAATCTATATACCTGTATATAATTCACTAAGTCCATGGCAAGCAAGACAGAGCCACGCCCGCCAACTCACGGAGCCCACCCACCAACAATTCACTAAGCAGCCGACCATGGCACGCAAGACAGAGACCATGGGATACGCATGACAGAGCCACACCCGCCAACTCACAGAGCCCCACCCACCAACTCTAAGACCATGGGATATGCACAACAGAGCCCCGCTCGCCAACTCTAACCCTCCTCCCGAGTCCACCCTTGCTCTCGAGGCACGCGGCACCTCACCAAACACCGCCTCAGTCGCTTTCGTCTCTGCTACAGTCCACATGCACCTCTGAGCCACATTGACTTTTCATTGTTCTTTTCGGTACTGGCTGCTTTTCTATATGTAATCCACCAAGTCGCCCAACCATGGGATACGCACGCACGCAAGACAGAGCCCCGCCCACCTACTCTAACCCTCCTTCTGCGTCATGGGGTACACACGACAGAGCCCCGCCCGCCAACTCTAACCCTCCTCCAGCGTCATGGGGTACGCACGACAGAGCCCCGCCCGCCAACTCTAGCACTTACTGTCGCCGGTTGCATTAACAAGCAACCTTTGTGGCGTCACATGCATGTACTTACACTGACGACAAATATGACAGCTCTTCCTCACGAACAAGATTTTGCAAGACGGGAAAAACGGAACACCTGCAACATTACCTTCACATAGTTGTTGAACGGGATCAGAAATAAAAGGAAAACAATGTGGCAACATCAACTTCTCAACTGTGACTCCGGAACAACTCAGTATGCGAGCTATATTAAGCGTCACCAACGAAGACTCGCTACACCTTAATGAACAGGTACTGAAATTTATCCCTACCGACGAAGTAACTTTCACCAGCGTTGACAGACGATCCCGCACATCAACTTTCATTCCCCGAAGAATTTCTTAGCAGTCTTACTCCCACTGGCATGCCTCCGCATAAACTCAAACTTAAAATTGGTTCAGTCGTCATGCTTCTCAGAAACCTCATGCCAGCAAGAAGTCTCTGTAAAGCACTAGACTGACTGTTACCAGCATTCACCGCAATGTACTAGAGTGTAAAACAATCGCAGCTGCTACCTCACAACTGTCCATATTCCCCAGATTTCCCTGACCCCATCAGATTCAAATTTTGCCTTTTACGTTTACATGCAGACAATTTCCTGTTAGATTGGCCTTTGCAATGACAATTAATAAGGCGCAGGGACAAACTTTCAAAAAGATATGCCTGTATCTGCCAAAACCAGTTTTCAGTCACGGACAATTGTATGTTGCTCTCTCCAGAGTTCCATCTTTTCATTCACTCACAGTCGTATCCTCAAACCCACCTCATTTGGACAACTGTGTCTTTCAGGAAGTGTTCACCCATCAATAAATAATTATGCGGCGTATGCTACGCCGCGGGTTGGCTAGTGATTTAATAATATAAGTAAATGTTATGCCTAGGTCAGTGTTTGTTTATCATCAACTAAGGTGTAGAGAGGCCTGATGGGACATGGCATTATATAGACAGGTGGCTGTGGGCAAAAAAGACTCTGCAGCTCCACTTAGCACACTGTGATGGAATGATTTGGTGCCTGAAAGTGCTCTTCAACAACATGTTACAGGTAGTTTAAGCTGTATTAGTCACAATGGTCCTTAATTTTGACATTATTCTCTTTTTTGACACTGCATCCCTAGCCAGCACAAATAAGATAACCAATTTATTTGTCACTAGTGATGTGTTTTTTCTGGCTCCATGATGTTCTACTGTAACTTGCGCAAAGTTGGTCCCAGTAGCGATTTTTTTTTTTTTATGCAAACATAAAGGCTATCATCTTTCTGTCAAAAAGGTCCTTCCATTTGAGGAAACGATGTGCTGTCTTTGTCAGAACGGAATTATTCACACATAATTAAATGTTGTCTGTAATGCAGTGAAAGTAAAGTCCCTCACTGTGTGCCATACATAGCATATTGCCATCCACCTCCAGGCCTCCTTTAGACCCTCTTTAGACTCTTTTTTTTTTGTCTTTTTCCCTAATAACTGGCAGTTGTTGAATAATAAGTTTTTATATTTAGAGATATGATGTAGCTGATTGTGGCCAGATCAACCAAATCGAGGGTATGCCACAAACTAAATGCCTCCTTTATAGTAGCACAGTGTAACAGTTTAAAGGTCCCCGTGACCTCTTTACCCTCAGACTACACGTCAGACACCAGATAAAAGTCCAAATATTGAATTTATTATAATAATAATGTGCACAAAGCACCCTCCTCTCCACAACACTCATATAAATCAATACCCAGTACAATAATCAATTCACCAGTCCTCCACTCCCAGACGCTTAGCCACCCTGCCTCCCAACTCAGCTCAACTTCTGGGATTTCCCATCGTCCTTTTATATTCCCTGACCCGGAAGTGGTTCCAATCCTACAGTCCATGATTCCTGATCACTTCCGGGTCAGATTAAAAGTCCTTTTCTTCAACCCGGAAGCACGTTGTTTCTTCTGGTCATGTGATCATGACGCACTTCCGGGTTATAGGGCATGTAGCACTCTGTAAGCCTCCCTACAGCGACTCCTGGTGGTCCCCATGGTATCCAGCAGGGTTGTTTATAAAAACTACACCGTCCATAATGCCCTGCTGGAATTTGGGGACCTTCCATGCTGCTGGGAGGACTCCATCTAGCGGCCTGGAGGTGTGGACCGGAATATTCGGCCGGCCATTCCTCACAACAGTTTGGCGCAAACAAACTGTGAAATATTAATCAAGATGGAGGAAAGTGACACATGATAAAATCTGCAGAAACTGCCATGAAAATGTGTGTTCTGTGGCAAGTTTACTGAAGACAGAAGAGTTTTCTCTATGAGGAGTATAGCCATGCCTTTCCATTTAAATAAATTTAGAACTTGAATTATTTTAACAAATCTTATGACATGTTTGTATTGTTTTGTGTTTGTTGCTATGTTGTGTGATGTATTGTATTTTGTTTCACCAGTACCATATTTATAATTGTGTGTCGCTCTTTGCTCTTGAAAAATGAAAGGGTGCTGCTATATCTGAAGAGTTTCTCAGATTTTAAATTGGAATTACTGTCAAATTTAATATGTTAATAAAATTCAGAACTATGATAAAAGACCCCTACATATTTGATTTGCTTTCATGCAAATTACTAGCATTCTTAATATTTTTGTACTTATTCATATTTCTTCATATGAATAACCAACCCTATTTTAATGTTATCAAAAAATCTGTCTAGCCTAACAAATATAATCACGTTACAAGAAACACAGGAAATTCACTAAAATAAGTTTGCATTTAAACAGACTTTGAAGCAGCCCTATGTGTTAGAATTACGAACTTATGCAGTTTTTATGCTATTGAAGGCATATGCGTCTACTTTGTTCTGTCACCAAAGTCAGAGGGAACTGTGCTTGTGTGATGCAAGGCAGCAGGATAGCACAGTAATCCATTTTACAACACTCTCAAGATAGTAAGTTGACAATTCTTTGGCTGCTGGACAAAAAGCAGATAACACAGAATCAGCTGAACTGTTACAGAGGGACTTGAGCATCATAGAGGCTTGGGCAGATTTGTGGCAGGTGAAATTTAATGAAAGTAAATTTAAGGTATTATACGTAGGAAGTAAAAATGCTACATTTGATTACATAATGAGAGGTTTGAAATTTGACACTACATCTAATGAGAAGTACCGATTATTCAGTGGACCCATCACTATGTATATCAAGAAAGTTTACAGAAGTGATCAAGAAGGCTAATAGGATATTTGGCTATATATAACAATGTGTTGAGTACAAGTCAAGAAATGTTATAACACATTAGTGAGGTCACATCTAGAGTATTGTTCACAGTTTTGGTCCGCATTTTACAAAAATAGCAGTGCTAGAGAAAGTCCAGAGAAGAGTAACTAGATGGATTCTGGGACTGAGAGTTATGAGGTTTCAATTCAATTATATCACCACTTAATCTTTGTTTGGTTAAAGCAGGGCTGTTTAATTACAATTTACACTTAAATGGCCGAGTAGAATATGTGTTTGTGTGTGTGTGTGTGTGTGTGTGTGTGTGTGTGTGTGCGTGTGTGTGTGTGTGCGTGTGCAATTATGAGAAGCATTTTATTTTCTTTTATGCTGTTATGTATTATGGGTGAATATTTTTTGCACATATTTTACTAGTGTGTATTTTAAGGAAGCTGTATTTATTTTAGTATTTTTTATGGTCCCTGAACAATAAGCCTACAAGATTTCATTTTATTAGTAAAAATGAACAGTTAACACCTGTGGTCTATACTTTAGTTATAAAAATACACTTTTATTATAGGATATAAGGCTTATATGTGTCTGGTTATGCAGGAGCTTAGGGTAAAAAAATTTTTTAAAAGGATAAAGGAAAAATAACTTGGAATCAGTATTGGAATCAAACAATCAAGTAACATGAAATCGGCGATTGGTATTGGCCTTAACAAACCTGATTGGAGCATCCCTAGACAAGAACCTCTGCTCAAGGTTTGTTTATATTTACAGCAGTTTAAGTATAAAATTCACTTTCATATCTATAAATGTTGTGTCTTGCTTTTTACATTTAAGGAAAACAAAGGATAATATTAAAAATGTAAAAGTTTATAGATCAAAACGCTTCTACAGCTCCTAATAGAGACCATGGCCAAGAGCACAGTCAGCCCTGTCCACCCTCCACTGTTGCTTCTTTTTGAAAATCCACTGGCACCTGCTATTTAAATAAATTGTGTAACACTTTTATTCCTTGACTGATATGTATTTCCATGCATACCTTCAATTGCTTCATCAGAACAACCGCTTTGAGTTTTAAAAAAGATAAGCCTGCTGTTCAATTCCACATTAATTCTTTTAAGATGGCATTCTGCCTAAAGGCTTCTCTTTTCATTATAACATACGTCTCATTTGAATTACAATATTTTAGTTCTGATACTACATCCAGTTATAATCATAATACTACTTTCATACTCTGAAATCAATGAAACAAAAGCAATAAATGTGGCATAGTTTAGGTTATGTTATGTTTCTTCTTATTATTATTATTATAAAAAATAATGCTTAACCATTCTCTAACCTGTTTAATTCAACTAAAATATCTGAATAAAACGCTACAAATTAATGTCAAGGCTGGTAATGTCAAGTGATATACATTTAATGAAATTTATCATTGTCTGAAAACAAACATTGAGCGACCCTGAAAGTGCTGACAAGATAAGAACTTTTATATAAAATATTGCAATGCCATTGTGAGTAAAATCAAGTCAGGGACTGTGAATTGGACACTGCCCTTGTGGCATTTGCACATTTTGTTTGCAAATTACTGTAATGGCGCTGACAAGTTACATAAGCCTGAGCCGGCATTACATAACCAGTGACAGGGGCGCCTATATAAATGACAAGACTGCAGAGTTGCATGCTTTTCAAGCTAGTGAGGCAAAAGGCGAGCAGGATAGGTGCCACCTCAAAGAGCCATGTAAAGACCAGAGAACCTATCCATTGTGACGCTTGGCACCGTCGCTACATTATTATTTTTCTTTAACCTTTACTGCTGTTTTATATGGAAGCACATTATACTATCCAATCATAGCTCTTTTATTTAGATTAACTAAGTTGACTGTATTTTTTTAACTTGATGGAGTTTTTCATAACATGATGACAGTATAGCTATATTGTGTATCTTTTGAGTTTTGTTTAGTTCTTTTAAAGTTTTGTGTTTTTGTTAATTAAGTTCCCTAAACTGCCTTATTGTTCACTGCTGCACCTTATTTTTTTATATTGTTTATTTTTCTTTATTCTTGGAGGTTTTTGATTCTATAGAAATTGTCTTTTAGTTCTAATTATGAAGGAGAAAGAAATTACTTTTTTAAACCAAAAATTTCATAATTAGTGTTCATTGCTGAGTTCATGTAACAGGGTTTGATCATATAACAATTGCATAAAGGAATCATGTTTCTTTTTGTAGCTTTTTTATTGATAGAAGTTAATTTATTTAATATGGTATTTTGTGGCATAACCAACAATGTTACTGATTTTGTTTTTCTCTGACTTTTTGGAGGGCTATATCATAGTAGTGGTGTTTACATTAAATATGGCTACATGTGTATTAAGTAATATTTCAGCAGGTTAATGCTGGCATAAGCTCTAGTGTTTTGTAGTCAATTTCTAGTAAGATCAAGTACAGGATTTAGGCCCATTTCTTATGAGATTATTATATTTTTGTTGACATTTTGTGGGCGGCATTTTACATAAAGCATATGTCACAGAGCAAACCCTTTGAATAACTTTTTCAACCATCATATAGAATTTTTTTTTCTGAAAATATAAAGAAATACAGATGTTTTCCTTTGGAGGAGATTTTAGGTGTGGGTGTCACTAATGAGTGTGTAATAGGGAATTTTGGGGCATGTTTCCATGGAAATGTTCAGCAAAATGTTCTTAGAATGGTGGCTCCTCATGATGAAAACAAAATGATGTTGTGGTAGAATATAAACAAATGTGTCTTTTACCTCCTGACAAAACAAATTCAGATTCTCTGTACATCAAATCCCAATAATAGATTTATAAAAGACCTTAACAATCGCTAGAGTGAAAACTAAGAATTTATAAATATTGGAAATCATAATATTTTGGGGTCACTTCACCCCACAGGAGCTCTATCTTGGTGTTTTACAATATTCAGTGAAAAAAGAATAAAACAACAATGGAAAATGTCCAGAGAGAAAGAAGGGAGTCTTGGAAGTAGTAAAATAAGGTTGACACTTGTGAGAAGAGAAGAATGAAGCAAAAACAATACCAGACATAAAGTAAATTTGACTTCAACTTCTTGCCTCTCTAGAGCTCCTGTTGGTGTGGAAGAGAAAGAGGTAGATGTGGATGATCCAGAGTTTGAAGAACTTGGCAACTCTACCTTTTCATCTTTTCCTTCTCCACCATCCTAACACTCACTGCCACAGTCATCAGCCAGCCCACACTATAATGCTTCCATCTCTCCTGCATCTTCTCTTTGTCCTCAGTTTATTGCTGAGTGTAAAATTTCTTTATTAGACAATTACTGCTTTGTTGCTGCTTTTTGATATTACTGGTAAAGTTCAAATAATGTGCACTTAAACAATGAATATTATGCTGTATGTTTGCTTTGTTTGCAAATGTAAATGTCCCTTTACCTCAGAAATTGCATCAAACCAGCCTAAACGACTATTGTCCAGTTGCGCTAACAGCTATAGCGTGAAGAATTTTGAGAGGCTAATCGAAATATCACATGCTCTTCTCTACAAAAAGAACTATATCCATTACAGTTTTCAAATCACTCCAGTAGATCCATGGATGATGCCATCACCTTTATCCTTTTGTCCAGGAGGGCCAGTACTATATACAGGATGATTATGTGTGAATGCTATTTATGGGCTATAGTTCAGAAGTTAACACAATAAACCCCTCTAAAGTAATTACTAAGCACAGGGACTTGAATCTAAACACTTCACTGTGCAGCAACAACTTCTTGACAAGCAGACCCCTGGTGCATTGAGGGGGTAGTCACGCTTCATTATCCTACACTCATTGCTCATTGCTCATCGCTGGTGGAGTTTGTGACTGTTAGATGCAGACCTTTTTATTTACCACGGGAATTCACCACCATTTTCATTATCGGAGTGTACATTCCACCTGGCGCTAATGCTAAGGAAGCGCTATGGGAACTGTATACAAAGATCAGTGAACTGCAAAATACACACCCGGATGGACTGTTTATTGTTGCTGGAGATTTCAACCATGCAAATCTCAAGTCAGTGCTTCCTAGATTCCATCAATATGTGGACTTTGCAACGAGAGGGGAAAACACGCTGGATCTTGTTTACACAAACATCCCCGGCGCATATCGGGCTGAGCCCCGCCCCCACCTCGGCTACTCAGACCACATCTCTGTTATGCTAATTCCGGCATACAGACCACTTGTCAGGCGTTCAAAACCGGTTCTGAAGCAGGTGAAAACCTGGCCAGCAGGAGCCATCTCTGCTCTTCAGGACTGTTTCGAGAGCACTGACTGGAACATGTTTAGGGAGGCTGCAACTTACGGCGACTTCACTGACTTGGAGGAGTACACTTCATCAGTGACCAGCTACATCAGTAAGTGCACCGATGACGTCACTGTCTCCAAGAACATCATCTCACGACCCAACCAGAAACCGTGGATTACTGCGGAAGTGCGTGCACTTCTGAGGACCCGAGACTCTGCCTTCAAAGCGGGAGACAAAGTGGCCCTTAGAAGAGCAAGGGCCAAACTCTCTCAGGCCATCAGAGAGGCGAAGCGCGCACACGCCCAGAGAATCCACAATCACTTCATAGACAGCGGCGACACACGGCGCATGTGGCAGGGTTTACAAGCCATCACACACTACAGGACGACATCACCTGCCTGTGACGGTGACGGCTCCCTCCCAGATGCGCTGAACAACTTCTACGCTCGGTTCGACAGACAGAACGATGTGGCGGCGAGGAAGACCACCCCTCCTCTGAACGACCAGGTGCTGTGTCTCACTACAGCGGATGTGAGGAAAACTCTACGCAGAGTCAACCCACGTAAAGCTGCTGGACCAGACAACATCCCAGGCAGAGTGCTCAGAGAATGTGCAGAACAGCTGGCAGATGTTCTTACCGACATCTTCAACATCTCTCTGAGCAGCGCCGTCGTTCCCACGTGCTTCAAGGCCACCACCATCGTACCCGTGCCCAAGAAGTCTTCTGTGTCCTGTCTCAATGACTACCGTCCTGTTGCACTTACACCCACCATCATGAAGTGCTTCGAGCGGCTCGTCATGAGACACATCAAGACCCTGCTGCCCCCCCTCACTGGACCCACTGCAATTTGCGTACCGTCCTAACCGCTCAACGGACGACGCCATCTCCACTGCACTCCATCTTGCCCTCACACACTTGGACAAGAAGGACACATACGTTCGAATGCTGTACATAGATTTCAGCTCAGCATTCAACACGATCATCCCCCAACAACTGATCGGGAAGCTGAGCCTGTTGGGCCTGAACACCTCCCTCTGCAACTGGATCCTGGACTTTCTGACCGGAAGGCCTCAGTCAGTACGGATCGGGAACTGCACCTCCAGCACCACCACACTGAGCACAGGTGCCCCACAAGGCTGTGTGCTCAGTCCCCTGCTGTTCACACTGCTGACTCACGACTGTGTAGCAACACACAGTTCAAATCACATCATTAAGTTCGCTGATGACACGACCGTGGTGGGTCTCATTAGCAAGAACGACGAGTCAGCGTACAGAGAGGAAGTGCAGGGGCTAACGGACTGGTGTAAAGACAACAACCTCTCTCTGAATGTTGACAAGACAAAGGAGATGATTGTTGACTTTAGGAGGACACGAGGCGACCATTCTCCGCTGAGCATCAACGGCTCCTCTGTGGAGATCGTCGACAGCACCAAATTCCTGGGCGTCCACCTGGAGAAGGACCTCAGCTGGTCCCTCAACACCAGCTCCCTACACAAGAAAGCCCAACAGCGTCTCTTCTTTCTGAGAAGACTGAGAAAGGCCCAGCTCCCACCACCGATCCTGACCACCTTCTATAGAGGAACTATCGAGAGCATCCTGAGCGGCTGCATCACTGTCTGGTTTGGGAATTGTGCCATATCGGACCGTAAGACCCTACAGCGGATAGTGAGGACAGCAGAGAAGATCATCGGGGTCTCTCTCCCCTCTATTGAAGACATCTACACCACACGCTGCATCCGCAAAGCCACCAGCATTGTGGCTGATCGGACACATCCCTCTCACACACACTTTACCCTCCTGCCATCTGGAAAAAGGTACCGAAGCATTCGGGCACACACATCCAGACTGTGCAACAGCTTTTTTCCACAAGCCATCCGTCTCCTCAACAAAAAGGGACTGGACTGATAAACACACACACACGCATGCACACACACACACACACAAACATTATCACTTAGCTTAACTCAACTACCTCAAAACATTGAGATTGGACTGACTAATCAACACAAGCGCAAACACACTGACCTACACTACCAAACTATCGTATACACCAACCTGTCAATGCTTTTTTTGCACAATATCCATTACTGGACAACTTTTTGCACTAACTTCTTTACTTCCTAATTTTTGCTGCTACACTAAGGAATGTTTACTGTTTCTCCACTACCTCAACTCATCACCACAACACCTTATTATTATGTTACGTTTGTGTTTTTGTCACACTGTCACTTTGTTGCTTTTGTTTGCACATTTCTTAGTTAGCTAGTTTAGTTTTTCTGTTAATTTATGTTGTAATTTATGTTGCATGTAGCACCTTGGTCCTGGAGGAACGTTGTTTCGTTTCACTGTGTACTAACTGTATATGGTTGAAGTGACAATAAAGCCTACTTGAACTTGAACTTGAACTTGAACTCTCAACAGAGGGGCTCAACAGGATTGTGTTTCGAATCCTCTGATATACACCTTCTGTACATAATACTTAATGACTTCAAATGACACTAACATCATTTTCAAATTTGCTGATGACACAGCTGTAGAAGGCCTGATCTCAGGACAACAGTCTTCTCTTGATTGTCACAAGACAAAGGAACTAATTGAGGACTTTGGGGAAAAAAACCAAAGAGGCACTACCGCCACCTCACTATTTAACAGCACTCCAGTGTAGTGGGTGGGCAATTTCAGATACCTTGGTGTCCACAACACAGGACTAGATCGGGTCCAAGCACATTGGCAGCGTTTTTAACAACTCAGATGCTTCAGGGGTTTCAGGCTGCCTTCTCTGATGCTAAAGAACTTCTATATATCCACCATCAGGACAGGAAGTATGACTGCCTGGTTTGGAAACAACATGCATCAAGCCCACAAGCCTTTGGAGAGGGGGGTCAAATCTGCCAAACTCATCACTAGGTGTGCACTCTCAAACTTCCTGGAAATCAACACCAAGTGATATCAGACCAGGGCAAAGAATATTATCATAGATACTGGCCATTCCATCAGTGACCTCTTCTTTATGGTGTGGTAAAGGAAACACTACCATGCCGAAGACCAGTTCAGAGAGATTGAGGAAGATTATCTTACCACAGTTCATACACGTTCCAAATGAAGACTGTGTTTAGAGCTACATAATGTTCTTTTGTTAATTCTCTATAAGTTATTTATTTATTTATGCAATATTTGTATAATATTAATTTAATATACACTACTGCTGTTGTACATATTGATTTGTATTGATATTTATAGAGTTGTTTGTTTATTGTTTGTCTTTATTTATTTCTAATGCACAGTCTTGGCACACTTAGCATTTTACTACATATTGTACTGTGCATATAATTGTATATAACAAATTCTAATTTAGTATATAACTGAGGAATAGTGAAAATGCATTGAAAATATACGGACAAGTTTATTAGTACAGTTCTACTTCTTGCATTTGCATGTAATCATATTTCTGTTGTTTCTTCACCTTGTGAAAAAGGTTAATTGGAAAAGGAAAGCCAACACAAGATTTTTGAAGGTTTTTAAGAAAGAATCCAGGCATATGTAAAAGCAGCCACTAAAATGCTAAAGATCCCTGGAAATTCAGGACCTTAAAGAGTTTGTGCTACACAGTGATCTTCCTATAGTTCAATTAGAAAATGAAAGAGAGGTGGAGAATGTAGACATGAAAGCTATAGCAATGTGTTTAAGGAATAAAATGAAAATTAATTTGAGATAAGTGCAAATTCATATTGGTCAAGCACAAAAGTTCCATGGACTTGGGCTCAGGCCAGTAGAAAATATTACATTAGTCTTTCCAGTGAAAATTAGAGTGAAGACTGAAGATGAGGAAAGACGGTGGGATACAAAACCTTTTTTTTTTGTTTGTTTGTTTGTTCTATACTCCCAGCAGTTGATCAGTAGTAATCTTCGTGAGAAAGGAAGAAAAGAGACATAATGAATAAAAAAACTAGTTTAAAGCAAAACTAGAGAAGATAAAATTATTTTCATTTCAATGGAGATAATTATATAGCTAAGCTAAGTGCGATGTAAACCCAAAAAGGCTTAGCATTTGAGGACAGGATGACTACTTGGGTTATTTTAGATTTTCTGTTGTAGGATGCCACTACACTGCATAAATCATTTCCCTTGATGGATGCATGTCGACTGAGGATGTAGACTTGATGACATTGAAGCTGAGTGCTTTGAGTAAAATTACAGCAGTTCATTCTGCCCTTGTCTGTTAAAAGAATTCTATTTGGTTCTTTCTGAAATACAAGCCTTTAACAGTACTACTCTGATATTATTCTGTTAGTCCTCATTCAACAGCTGTGCAATACAGGTTTTCTTTATCGGTGTGAAACTGTAATAGTGTATGTTTTTTGGCAATATAATGATACAGCAGTGAATATTTTCACTTGACATTTTATCTAGTATTTGTCACATTAACCTGTACAATTAGTACTGATAATCCTGTATTTTACCTGTGTACAGAGTATAATAGTACTATATATGACACACTGATAGCCCTAACCCTAACCCTAACAACTTTCATTTGTATAACGCCTCCTGATATTTTTTAACGTGTGGATTTTGTTTGGAATCTATCTAGTTCTAGTGTCTTGGGACTGCTTGGGGACATCAACTTTTTGGGAATCCTCTGGAATTGGTGATCTAAGTCTATCTGTTTGATATGGTAGGAGCAGTTTTGATTGAGCTTCCTTTTAGGAGTATAAGTGAGCCATATTGTGATACTGTTTGTGGAGAACTGCTTATGGTGGAAAGATATTTATGCTTTACAGAGTTTGTAGTCAGTCTCATGCGTCTTTCTCTGCAGTGTACTGAAAGTGTGTGAATACTAAAAATAAATGTCTCACTTAAGTAGTAGCTTATAGGAGACCTCTGCTGTTGTTAAGCTCTGATCAGAGCGATATGATAGATATATAACATGTAACCTGGGTTTAAAGTTTGGTAAGTTGCCTTTGTTATTTAGGAGGAATTATACCTTTTTTTCCTAAATATAGATACATTTACACCTACTATATTTGTATGGATTACTGTTGATCTCCATATCATTAACTAATCTCCTTACATGGGAAAGTGCTTTCAGATAAGATTAATTGAAATCTCATAGTTTAGTACTGCGGTGGGTTGGCACCCTGCCCAGGATTGTTTCCTGCCTTGTGCCCTGTGTTGGCTGGGATTGGCTCCAGCGGACCCCCGTGACCCTGTGTTCGGATTCAGCGGGTTGGAAAATGGATGGATGGATAGTTTAGTAGCAAGAATCCCTAACATTATGATATATACAGGGAATAGACGTATAACCATACAGTATTTTCAGTTTTTGATAATTGAATGTTATATGTTTACATTAAAGAGAAATTGTATGCAGTTTGTAAAGAGTTACCTAACTAGGGAGAGGTTTCCTGTGTCCCAGAGAGAACTATAGGGAGTGGTTTCTTCGGCATCGAAATAGTGATCCAGAAGTGAAACAGGATCATAGCAGAAGAATCAAAGTGATGTAAAGAGAGGAATATGAATCCATTATTTTAGGATTTGGATTTCAGGCAAATTGTACTAACTTACACGTGATTTCTAAATTTTGGCTTGCATAAATAAATAATGACAAAGTAAAACTTATTATGAGGTGTTGTCACCTGAGGCTAGATATATCTGGTTTTAGGACTCTGTGAAGAGTAGATGGCAGTTAAAGCATACTCTGATTGAAGCCAGAATTCAAAGATTTACTTTCTTTTTCACGCCAGTGTAGTTTCACAGCATTTTACGGTAAATTGTTTTAAAGTTGCCAAGACAGTTTTATTCCAAACATTTGAACACTTTCATGATATACCGTAAATATTGCTTCTAGTTTTAGTCTGCTTTACACATTACTCTGTTAGGTACCGTAATGCCCACCTAAAATCACAGCCTACATTTAAGAACTCTGATGATTGATTATGATATTGTAGTAGTAGTTAACAAATACAGAGCAAGCCATGTTTTATAGGAATGCATTCCATACCACCTTCTTAACTACTGATGTTGGACCAGTTCTATACTGTACACAGAACCACTTTCAAGGGACGTGCGGTCATATAGACTACTTCTTAACATATCTAAAATGAAATGACATAGCTGTTCAATATGGTTCAGTACTAGCTTGTATCTGCCAAAATACTCAGTGAAGTACAAAAAGCAGAAACATCAACAGACAAGTGGATATTTTTGTGTCTCTTCCAGTTATTATTTACTTCTGGTATGCAATGCATCTATAAAATGTATGCAATTTTGTACAGTGTGATGAAATGTGATGTGTGTTGATTGTTGTAATGGTGCTATAAACTAGTGAGGAGAATCTGATGAAGCAGGAGAGTTAGAGTTTTGATTTTTTTACAAAAGAAGAATTTAAAATTCATATTCTTCTCTTCAGTTTTTAACACTTTGGTAAGTGCAGAATTCATCACATATAGAATTATTTCTGAGAGCTGACTGATCCTCATTAGGATTCAGAATGAATTAGGGCAGTAGATTACAAAAACTGCAGTCCTGCTTCCAATCCATTCAGTATTGTGAGGTGCTTGTAATTAAGACTGGACATTACTTATAGACACTGTGATAGACTGACACACATTTTTCATTGCAGATCTTGGAATTGTTTACCCTTTGATAATTTCCTCTGACATGTTCACCCACTTTGAAATAAGCTGCATGTAATGCTCTTTTTCAGGCTCATGTAGTTAGGCAAAGATTAGATTAGGATATTAAAATTTTAAATATTTATTCGAATGTAGGATAAAAATGCTTTATACTTCATGCATGTTTGAACTTTTTTTGCTTGTAGTGCATCTGTATAGCATGACGTGCTTATGACTTGTGGTGTGTACCTTAAGAAAAGCATGTGAAATCTGCAGCTTTTAAACAAATGCAACACTTGAAAACATAGCCCATCACTGGAATTGCAAAATGAGCTGGTGAAGCTGCCTCTTTGTACTTGTTATGCACATAAAAAACCCAGACAAAGACATTTGTGATTGCTCAAACACAAAGAACGCACTTTTAAACATATTTTTATTTTGCTTAGCTGTATTTCTTTTTTTGCCCCTGGAGGCCAGAAGATTTAAGGTTCTGTACCCATCTCTTTCTTAAATGAGACATTGCAAGACTTTGCTTGGTTTACAACAAAAAAAAAAGGAAGTTACTTAGTATTTCCTTTGAGTGCTTATTCAGAAACTTCTATGTTAACAAACAATACAGAACAAAATATTAAAACACAAGAAGCATATGAAATAGTTAGTTTCATAACTAGAATAAAAAAAACATATGTGTGGGATACTTTACAGCACCAGATATTCCACTTGTTTGATACAGATTACAGCAGTAGGTCAAAGAGTAACAGACTGGATAAACTGATTATCCCATTTCTTTGACCTTTACACACAAATAAACTGTAAAATATATACTAGCAAAAAGCCAGTTTAGTAACCAGTCACAGTGGTATTGTACATTGGTAAAAAAAGGAAGAGAGTGGAAGGGAAAAAATTGGAAAGGGAATCTCTATCTTATTGTGATATTAGGATTGCAGAATTGACCAGTTCTATTAGAAGCAGTATCATAGTATAGAACAGACCAGTTTTATGGAAAGTATCATGTTTAAAATTTATTTATAGGATAATTAATTTTTATTGTTATTCATTTCTTTTTTTTAGGTTGAGGTTGTATATAACTATATGTAGTCTTTAGTATAGAAACAAAGGAATAAAGATTTCTGTGTATATGATGTTTTTGGTAAAACGTCTTCTTTCTCCATTAGCTGGATATAATCGACTTGCATTGTGGTAAACGATATGGGCAAAATCCTGGTGGAGATGCAATCCTAAGTCCCATAGATACAAATGTTAAGGATCTATTGATTGATCTAATGCTTTTCATAAAAGTTTTGGAATATATGTGGAGTACAGTGATCCCTCGCTATATCGCGCTTCGCCTTTCACGGCTTCACTCTATCGCGGATTTTATATGTAAGCATATTTAAATATATATCGCGGATTTTTTGCTGGTTCGTGGATTTCTGAGGACAATGGGTCTTTTAATTTCTGGTACATGCTTCCTCAGTTGGTTTGTCCAGTTAATTTCATACAAGGAACGCTATTTGCAGATGGCTGAGAAGCTACCCAACTTACTTTTCTCTTTCTCTCGCGCTTTCTGTGATCCTGACGTAGGGGGTGTGAGCAGGGGGGCTGTTCGCACACCTAGACGATACGGACGCTCGTCTAAAAATGCTGAAAGATTATCTTCATGTTGCTACCTTCTGTGCAGCTGCTTAGTGAAGCGACATGCTGCACGGTGCTTCGCATACTTAAAAGCTCGAAGGGCACGTATTGATTTTTGCATGTTTGTTTTTCTCTGTCTCTCTCTATCTCTCTCTCTCTCTCTCTCTCTCTCTCTCCCTGCTCCTGACGGAGGGGGTGTGAGCTGCCGCCTTCAACAGCTTTGTGCCGCGGTGCTTCGCATACTTAAAAGCTTAACAGCCCTATTGATTTGTTTGCTTTCCTCTCTCTTTATGACAGTCTCTGCTCCTGAAGCACACTCCTTTAAAGAGGAAGATATGTTTGCATTCTTTTAATTGTGAGACAGAACTGTCATCTCTGTCTTGTCATGGAGCACAGTTTAAACTTTTGAAAAAGAGACAAATGTTTGTTTGCAGTGTTTGAATAACGTTCCTGTCTCTCTACAACCTCCTGTGTTTCTGCGCAAATCTGTGACCCAAGCATGACAATATAAAAATAACCATATAAACATATGGTTTCTACTTCGCGGATTTTCTTATTTCGCGGGTGGCTCTGGAACGCAACCCCCGCGATGGAGGAGGGATTACTGTACAGTCATTAACTGTCAAGAGTAAATTGACTGTTGGAATGGGCTGTAGAATTACAGTATTTTTCCCTTTTGATAATACAGTGATCCCTCGCTATATCGCGCTTCGCCTTTCGCGGCTTCACTCCATCGCGGATTTTATAAGTAAGCATATTTAAATATATATCGCGGATTTTTCGCGGGTTTCTGCGGACAATGGGTCTTTTAATTTCTGGTACATGCTTCCTCAGTTGGTTTGCCCAGTTGATTTCATACAAGGGACGCTATTGGCAGATGGCTAAGAAGCTACCCAACTTACTTTCTCTCTCTCTCTCTCTCTCTCTCTTGCGCTGACGTAGGGGGGTGTGAGCAGGGGGGCTGTGTGCAGCTGCTTCCTGAAGGACATGCTGCACGTTGCTTCGCATACTTAAAAGCTCAAAGGGCACGTATTGATTTTTGACTTTATTTGTTTTTCTGTGGCTCTCTCTGTCTTCCTGCTCCTGATAGAGGGGGTGTGAGCTGCCGCCTTCAACAGCTTTGTACCGGCGGTGCTTCGCATATTTAAAAGCCAAAAAGCCCTATTGATTTTTTTTTTGACTGCTTGCTTTGCACTCCTTTGAAAAGGAAGATATGTTTGCATTCTTTTAATTGTGAGACAGAACTGTCATCTCTGTCTTGTCATGGAGCACAGTTTAAACTTTTGAAAAAGAGACAAATGTTTGTTTGCAGTGTTTGAATAACGTTCCTGTCTCTCTACAACCTCCTTTGTTTCTGCGCAAATCTGTGACCCAAGCATGACATTCTAAAAATAACCATATAAACATATGGTTTCTACTTCGCGGATTTTCCTATTTCGCGGGTGGCTCTGGAACGCAACCCCCGCGATGGAGGAGGGATTACTGTACTGTGTAAATCCCCTATCAATCCACAGCAAATAATACACAAATGCTGCTGTATGTAACAGTTCACAACTATTGCGGATACCAATAGATTTATCAGTGGAAACAATGTAGACTAAGTGATAAATAGTGGCAATGTGAGCAGTAGTCTATCTGTTTTGATCATGTGTGCATTTAGGAACCAGAGCTCCTTGGATATACTAGTGATGATGTTCCTCTTTGTTTGTGTTTCTTGTGACCATTGTTCATTGGACATTGTAGCCCTTTACATCCGTCTTGTAGCCTTATTATTCCTCTTTATTTGTGCTTCTTGCTGTCTCTGCTCATTCAGCATGCTTGCTTCTTTTTTTTTCTCCTTCCGACCTTCATTTTCTAACTTACCATTTGAAGAAGAATTCATTTTCATTTTTATTAATTCCGAACAGGATTCATTCAAATAACACCTTTTAAAAAATATATTGTTATGGACTCCAGATGACAATGAGTGACATTGACACATGTAAATCCAGCTGTGTTTCGCCCAGGCATGGATGAACACCAAAATGTTTACTGTGTTATACCTGGACATGGACAGACATTGAATAGTTTACTGTGTTATGCTGGATGTTTTGTTGTTTTATGTATAGAGAAGATTGTCATATTTTAGATTTAGAGTTGTACAAATACTGAGGGGGATTGTCCACCCCCTGGATATTGAACACTGATACTAAATGGGCACTGTTACCCATTTATGAAAGTAAAAGTATACATGCTAAAAGCACCAAAGGGCATGCATGCTTTAAAGTCCATGCCATATACACAAAAGGTGGCTGTTTGTGGTACTAAATAGGCTTGCCCTCTGGATGATGAGGGGGCACCCCTTCTGCGTGGTCATTGAAGTTTTAACTAAACCGACTACCCGCTATGGACAATGAAGCTAAATGTCCATCCACCCTGCTTCCAAACAAGCTTCTACCGACACTAGCTGATTAATAGTAAAAGTATGTATGAAACCGCATTAAGTCAGGCACCTCAGGTTACAGAATAACTTCCAGGAAACCAGAGAATATTTTATTATTACAACAGGAGGATCCAAAAACAGAGCAAAGAGGAAAAAAACTGGGCCAAAGGATGTTGTGAAGTGTTGTATCATTACTTTACCAATGACGAAACATCTTAATTAATAACAAATATGAAAAGGCTGTTCTTGGAAGTGAGGTGTAAAAACAAATCTACAAAATACCACTGTATTTTATAATGTGTTTGGAGTAACATGTTGAAATTAGTATGAGGTAAAACAAACCAAAATCCTTTTAGGTTTAAATGTTAGTTTTTGCTTTCTAATAAGATTTTTTTTAAAACACATTCAGATTATATGATTGTCACATAGCCCTACTCCTTTTGTTTAAGACAGCATTACAGTACGCAACCTTTTTCATAACATTTTCAGTATTGGCTTTCATTTATATAACCTTAAAAAAATCACAACCAGTCTTATACAGTCACAGTGCACATCCATAACAGTCAGTCGTGCAGTTAGTTTGATTTTGCTTGTGTAGCGAATTGCTAGTTGTAGTGGTATAAAGGAGCCCCAGTAGTGTTTTCTAGCACACTTCTCCTGAATGATTTGTTGACTAAAAGTACTCCATGTTAGTCTGTCAGAGAGAGGATGTGTGGCATTGTTCATAATGTCACTCAGTTTTTTGTTTTAATTCTCTCCCTTGCTACTACATTCAGGTCCAGAGTGCATTCCATAACTGAACCTTCCCTTATAATCTATTTATTTGGTGGGCTAGCTGCTGAAGTGATGTTACATTCTCAGGGACAACAAAATAACTTAAGTTGTTAAATTTTACATTCACTAACTGCAGCCAGGAACACAAAATTTACACAAACCATCAACTGCGAGGACATCACACCCATCCTGGTTCGCCTTCACTGACTTCCTGTGTCTTACGGGATTGAATATAAAATTGTATTAATAACCTACCAAGCTTTATACGGTCTCGTACAAGAGTGCATCAGTGACATTCATCATCGCAACATTCTTCCCCTTCTTTCAGTTTTCCTCTCTGTCAAGATGCTCAGGAAAATTTGTGTGTATGTTATATCCCAAATTGTGTTATTTGTTCAGGATTTTCTTTTAGTGTTGAATTTAGTATTTTACTCTGGTTTATTGTCTTTTATTGTATTTAATGCTTTGTATATCCTGTATTTATCTTTTTTATTGTTCTATGCAGAAAGTATTTGTATCCTATAATAATAGTAATATTATGTTGTCTGATTAGAAATCACGCTGTGTAGTGTGCGCCCAGCTTGAGAGAAAATCATCTGGGTGTCAGGTACTCTCATTTAAGACCATGTCTGCTGATTGTTCTACTAATCAAGAAAGCCATTAAACAACTGTGAATCCTATTGAAAGATTTTAATGTAAATTGATTTCTTCTTCTGTAAAGTTGCTCAATTCAAGTACATAGGATTAGAGCTCTGACGCTCTATAATAGTGCATTATACTATTGCTTCATTTAATTACTTGATGCTAATTTTGTTTATACTGTATATTTCATTGCTGCATGTCATACAACTTGGATCTTTGCATGGTGACTTCTTTGTCAGGCATGTTTGTGCAGTTAATTTTGGTAGGCATTTTGGTATCTGAAAATAAAGTATAAAAGACAGAAAATGTGCTTGGTCTTAGCTGTTCCTATTGGAACAAATCTTTAGTGAATTCTGTTCATTATTCTGTATTTGATTTACTGGTAAGTAAAAGTCTTGTTGGTAATTTGGACATTGATTTAAAATTTTTATGCCCTGCGGTGGGCTGGCGCCCTGTCCGGGGTTTGTTTCCTGCCTTGCGCCCTGTGTTAGCTGGGATTGTCTCCAGCAGACCCCCATGACTCTGTAGTTAGGATGTAGCGGGTTGGATAATGGATGGATGGATGGATGGATTTAAAATTTTTGTTGTTAACTTTGAGGTTTTTTGGTATTTAGGTTTCTCACAGATATGGGTACAAATTAGGACTTTCTCACTACAATTAGTAAAAAAAAGAAATACATCATGGATAGACTCTCAAAAATGTAGGACATCAAAGCTGTATATTTCTCTATTGTATCAATAACAGATTTGTTATAGAAGATAATGAAGCAAAAAAACAATTGCCATCTATATTTTTAATGGAAGTAGGCCAACATATTAACTGTATTTTTTTGGAGTGGGCTGTTTTAATCTTCTAAATTTCCTTGCCAAGTGAGCCACAAAACTAGGGGCACTTCTGGTAATTGAGTTCTGTTTGAAATGTGTCTCCATATGTTTTCATTGATTCATGAGGTGGTAGGGCCAACTGATGGAACAGGTTTTAAACCGTCTCAGAGTAAACACTTTTTTGTTTTCTCTCAAACATTCAAATGAATTCTTAAATGATGAGAATTAGATGGATTTGTAAGAATACAATTCGCTGTGTCATTGAAGAGGTGACTGGCAAGACATTGCCAGGCCAAGGTAAAATTCCACAAAGAGAAGGCCAGGATACCTCTTGGCTGATTCAGGATTAATACATTGTCTTGGGTAAGGAAACACAACAGTATGTTGAATAGTGGGAACAGAGGTAAGAATGATGGAAAAAAATTTAAGTTCATTATGTTTAATACTTTCATCCTGACTAGAAGCCACTGAAGTCAGATTAGAGGAATGGTGTGCCTGTACCCAGAGAGTGGCCTCTCTTGACTTAAAGTTTGAAATCTGCATTGAAGCAGAAGCTAAGATTATAGTTTTCCATGATAGCTCACTAATGGGAGGAAGAGAGGGTAGGATGTTGTTGAAACAGGGAGAAAAGATTGAAGAAAGAGTCCTTGGTGGCGCAATAAAACTTGGTTAACAGCAGACAGGTGTTTAATATCTATGCAGTCTGAAATTCTGCTAAATGTACAAGTTATTCTTTCATCATAAAGTAAGTTTGCTTATTTCACCCAAGCCTTTTTTGTCCTCGTTAGGACTATTGGGAGACATATTGTGCTCATTGGTGCTGGGGAAGCTTACAGTATAAGAACCAGGCAATTGCATGGCAAACTTACATTCACAGTCATAACAGGGTAATATGGAATTTTTCAGTTTCAACTTGGTGGAATATCTGCAGAATGTGAAAGGATAGTAAAGTTTTTCAGAACAAATTGGAACATACAAATACTATGTAGGAGATACAAATCTGGGAATCTTTTCAGGGTTCAAGTGCCATGAGGTGACATTGCTGTCTTTTTAAAGAAAAACTATGTGGCCTTACTTCAGTCCAAAATTGAAATGCACAAACACTAAGCAGGGGCAATTTTAATGTTCACTTACTGTAGGTAGAACTGCACTATTGCAAAAAGAACATGTTTTTTTTTCTTCCAAGTATAAGCTAAAAATAAAATATTGTAAAAAGAAGATTGTAATTAGATTAAAACCACAGACAGCATTAGTAGTGTAGAATGAAAGGGGAAGATTTTGAAAACAAATTACAGGCAAAATTTCCAAAGATTCTAGAAAGCATTTTTATTACTTCAAAATTGAAAAATAGTGCAGCATGTTCAGATTGAGTAGTAGTTTAATTTATGGTGACCAAACATTATTAACCATCTTTAGCTGCACTGTGCATTCTATATTACTGACAATAAATTACGTTGATTAATATTTATACACAGTAGTCTTATTCATTTTATAAAAATATGGCTAGCTTAGATGAGAGCAAATCATTCAGCCTCACACAAATTCTCAAATTCTGGTCAAATTATTCCAATATTGTTTTCTACACAGTCTTCATATTTACAAATCTCTGAGGAAAGTAGTGGTTTTTAAAATTTATATGAAATATACCATTAGCTAACTTCCAGTCATGCCCCTGCTTGCACATTTAAAAACTATCTTAACAGATGGCATGAACTTTCCTTATTCCCTATACTATATTAAGTACTTCAGTCTGCTCCTTAAGAGTCTGTTTAATTAAACTGACTCGGATCCTTTCCTCGTTTCTGGTTTTGTTCATTGGTGGAACAAGTCTAATAACTCTGCACTGTATTTTCTTTAGATCTGTTATAAATAAATAAGATTTTGCTTGATTGAAAACAACCTTTTTTATTTTTTCTTCTGTTGTTCACTCTTTTCAATTTTTTTAGCAAATATGGACCTAAATTTATTGAGCAGACTGGCAATTTTTTATGTTAGCAATTTCAGTCCAATAAGCGATTGAAGGCTGAAAGCTTTATTTCTTTATTAAATACTTGTGGAGCAATAGGTGCCAGAAACCTGTCACATCAGATTTTCTTGTCCATTCATTAGGAAGGGCTTTTCCTTTATTACCAGAACATTTCAATGGAATAACTTACATAAAATGATACTTCCTGCATTTTCTGTTGACACTGTGTAAAATGTCATTTTGTCTGGAGGGTCACAAATTATTTATGCATAGTTATTTTATGCAGAATTATTTTATTCATCATGAATATATTGAACCTGTTAGGTTTTAGACTCAGTTGGGTTTTAAATGCATTCATTACAGAACATGTGGGCTCTTCAGTATGAGAAACGGAGTCTTTCACTTAGAGCTCTTCTACAGAGGACATAGCAAGAAATATATTATTTCTTTATAGTTAATACTTAGGTTTAAAAAAAATAATTGTTCCATTACAGTAAAATCATAGCTGTCCTGATTAACTTGACATACTCTGCATATAGCTACTTCTGTTCAATTACATCAGCAAGCTCTACAACAGCTAAAAATAAGCATTTTTAATAATTAAAGGGAATAACATTTTCAAACACACCGTCCAATCAACATTGCCTAACCCAGGAGGATCAGGTGCAAGACAGCACCCACCTAATGGGGCACCGGTCCACTGCAGGGACTGCTTATGCACAGATCTCTTCTCATACTGTGCCAATTTGAAATAGACGGTTAGTCAAATCCAAATATCTTCACAGACTTTAGAGAAAAAACCTACACGAGGAGACAGCAAACTTAACAAAGACGGTGTCTGGGTTTGGGATTTAAATACAGGACGTTGGGTTTTTGAGGCACATTAAAGACAGATACAAGTATTTAATTGTAGCCCGAATGAAAGTATATGTTCAAGATCAACTGTAATACTGCAAATTTCCACATACAAATATGTATTCTCACAGTGTTTGAGTTCCACATTTTTTCTTTTCTTTTCATTCATGTATGCTTTGTGTCAAGTGCTATTTTTCTCTGAAAAATAGACTTTTGGGTCAAGTTCTTTAATGGAATCATTATGGACATGTTTATTTATCAGGACAGGAACATAGCTGTTATAATTGGTTTCCTCCTTTAATTTATTTTACACCTGCTTGAGTGTTTGTACAGGTGTCTCTTCTAGGGATTTTACACTTAAGGAATCCATTTCTTACATTTGTTTTAAAATGTCTTGGAATATTTGTAAGTTTTTGTTGTCCTCTCGCAACACCATTTTGTTGCCCTCATGGGTTCTGGCATTTTCTGACATTTGCGATGGCGGTAACCATGATGATGTCTCCCAGAATTCTCCATGGTGGCAGGACATGTGAAGTAATCAACATGACCATATAAAGGTCAGCAGGTTCATCTTCATTTTATCAGTGATTGAATTAAAATAGCCTTCTCTGGTGATCTTTTTTAGTGTATTTCTGTCTTTATAAGACTTTTTTCTGACTTTTTGACTGTAATTTCTGTTTAGAACACCACTGCTTGGGGGTGTGTTTTGCTTTGGATGTGTTTTGTCTCTAGGTATGTCAGAGGACTGGGACGTTGTGAAGTGTTGTCTAGCCTCACGTGGGGAGGCAAAATGGAAGGGTAGGAGAGAATGAGAGCAAGCAATTTGTAATCTATCCTTTTAAACCTTACAATTTTTAGTAACAAAGTAACAATAGGCTTCATGGCAATAACTCATGGAAAAATTGGAAATTAAGGTGAAAACTATCTTATGTAATAATGTACTATCTTAAATTAAGACTACAAAATGTCAACAAATGTTCAGAAGCAATGTCTCTATGACCAAACAGTTAACATTGTGAACTGGAATGTCAAAGGTCTCAATCAAGAATTAAAGAGAAAGAAAGTATTCTCTCACTTAACAGGTCTAAACACTAAAATAGTATTTTTACAGGAGACCCACTTATTAAGTAAGGATCAGTTTCGGTTGCACAGAAATTGAACTGGCCAAATATTCCAATCCAGCTGTACAATTCTTGTTTATTTCCTTGGTTTGACAAAAGAGATACTTGATATTGCTGGTTAACAACTGGCTGAGTATCGAGGATAAATGAAATGAAAGCATACGTATATAGTATGAAAGTGGCAGTATTGTCTGTGTGAATAGCAGTGACAGTTGCAACCCATAAAAGAAGCAATTTAACAGCCCTGCGGCTCCAGTTATGTTTCCTCTTCTGGTTTTTCTAAAAATGTTTTACTATTTCACTGAGACAATGTGGGACCCTGAGAGAGAACATTATTGTTCTAAAATTGAACTGTTACCAAGTAAATCCCAGTCACCAAAGAAACTGGTCTTGCTACAGTGGTACAAAGTGTATGATGAAATAGTCCTCTTCACTACTGAAACACAAATCATTAAAAGTGAAAAGGGAGATTCTAATGAAGACAAAGATGAGGTGAGATTTGTAAATGCAAATCTAGGCAAAGTTTCTTGTAGGTGCAGTGGACATAATTGAAGGACTGTTTAATTTAGATAGACTTAGCATTGGATAATTGGGTGTGGGCAGCCAAGCAATTTTGGAAAAATTTTGCTTAAAATAACTGAAGGCAAAAGAAATTAACAATGGGAACAATTTGACTGTGATTGACAACTGGGCAGCAGAAAATTTTATTAGTGAGGACTAGTTATAGTCAATTAGTATAACTACAATACCTTTGAAATTCAAACTGGCTTTGTTGGTAGATGAGAGTTTTGTTGGCAAACAGTTGTTGGAATACACAACACCACCTATATAGCTTATCAAGAGTTAAATTGAAACACTCGAATAATTATCCACTCCCCCTTATTTCCATTATTAAATAAGGTCACTAGATCTCCTGATTTTATGAAATTGGATTTGCATAGTACTTATTTTATTTGAATTAGAGAGGGAGATGAGTGGAAGACTGTATAATACTGTTTAATACTCAGTACAAGTACTGCCACAGATTTACAAATAAAATACAAATGAAGGTTATGAACTTTAGTTTGTAACATATTAATCCATGAGCATGTATATCAAAGCAGACACACATTTAAAAAAATATGTAATTTGCTAAATATAAGAAAAAACACAATTCTGTAAATTCCTGTTAAATGTTTTTTTATAATAAGCAAAGGAACATTACTTAAACGGACTTGCTGACGGACCAGTTGGCTGTCTGTCCATCATCTTGTATGGTGCACTCTACATTTTCTTATCTGCCTGCTGAAGTTCACATCTGTATATAAATAAACTACTAGCTGTACAACCTATCTGAGACAGGTTGCAATCTCAGTAACCAACTTACACCTGAGCATTAACATATGCAGTGTAGCATCTATTGCAATGTTTTTTTAATGCAAGTTGTAATAAAATGCACTGCATTTGTCATTCCACGATATGGTACACTGCAAACAGTTGTATTAATAAAATGCATTACAACAAATGCTTGTTATGCACTATCTGTTGTAATGTCAAAGACGGAGAGTACAAAGACAGACAAATAGGCACACAGACACTTATCTATTTATTAAGGTGGATAATAAAATTTAGCGCTCTGATGTTACCAATAATTATTTAAGTCTGCAGTCTCATACATTTTCCATGCATCTCTTTGTGTTGTTACAGAATTCTTAAAAAGCTTGGTGTAGGAATGTTTGTGAATGTGCCCCATGATGAACCCCTTCTGACTCAGTTTATTCACTTTCAGAAAAGGACAATCTTTAGAAAGTCAAAATCTAAATTGTATGGTCTTTTGGTCCTCCTCTTTGCTGAACAGAGTATAAAATTGCACTTTCCTATTTTATCTTGTTTGCTTTTTCATAGTCTTGGTCACCTGTCAGATTATTAACTAAATTTGCTATTTAACAAATCACACACAGTTTCACATCATCTGTGATTTCTAAAGAAATTTCTATTGGTTATTTTTGGTTTGTATATGATATTTCATTTTTGTAAAGACGTATCAAGTAACAGTGGATGTATTATTTGGCAAGCTTATTAGTTGTTACATTTATTTAATGCCTGTCTTGGTATCTAGCATAAATAAAATGAAAACATATGCATATAATGTGAAAGTGATAGTATTGTCTGTGTGAATAGCAGTGACAGCTGAAACCCATAAAAGAAGCAGTTTAACAGCCTTGGAACAAGTGGATCTTCAAGTGTATTTTTAATCATTGAGGCAGAGACAGCCTCACCAGCAGACCTTGGAATTTCAATGAGTTAGAGTCACAGGTTTGACTGAGAACTTACATGGGGATGTATAATGACATTTTGGAATAGGAAGAGGGTTTTAATGATGCAAAGAGTGTAGACAAGTATACTAGACTCTTAAAACCGGCATAAGCCAGCAACGTAATTTTGAAGAATGCTCACTGATGGAAAGGATGATGAGCAAGCTGAGGGCTTCATTAGAATCCAGACTGGCAGCAGATACTGGATGTTTTGAAACCTGTTGATGAATTACATATCTTCTGAAAATTAATTGTTTGTCATTAGCTGTAGGAAGTGTGCAGACAGTCAGACTCCAAGGTCACTCATGCAAGCAGTCAGCTTTTTAATGGTGGATGTGCCAGGTGAGATTATTGTGTAGAGCTGTAAGTAATCATCATAGGAGTGGAATTTGAGTTTATCCTGGTGAATCGTATAACCCATTGACAATACTGTATATATACTTGAAAATAAAAGTGAAAAATATAGAGAACCTTGAGGAAAACTACGGGAAAGAGACTGCATGGGGCAGGTGTAATAATCAATGTCAACTGACTGGATATGGTTAAACAAAACAGATGGTATTCATGGGTGGCACGGTCCTGTCAGTATAGTGTATCACTTTAGAAATTCTAGGAGGATATTTAAGTTGACAATATCAAAATTGAAGTGACATAAAAAATTAGCAGCACAACACAAATGGACAACCTTTATCATAACTGAAAAAAGTTGTAGTTTCACTGCTGTGATGAGCTGTGAACCCAAACTATAAAACTTTAGAAAGAGGGTAATTATTTACTTAATGAATAAACTATGCATTCAACAGGTGTAGACATCCAAAGAACATATGAGATTGGAGGAGAGATGGTCACCGATCATTTTATTTTCTTCCATACTGGCATAACATTTACAACTTTGAGTGAAACAGGAACAGGCAAAATAAAGCAATACCACAGAAGTGTGCAAGACTTTAATCTGCACAAGTCGCTGAAAAAATGAAAATAAATAAATGAACATTCTGGATCCAGAGATCAATTGGTGGGACAAGAATGAGAACTAAAGTAAGCAAAATCAGAAGTCATATGTGTGAGGGAAGTAAGAGTGAGTATCAAGATGAGGCATGGAAAGGGAATAAGGGGATGGAAATAATGGGACAGAGACCACGAATCTTACCTTGAAAGGCAATTGAAAATTCATGACATGTGGGATCACATCAGAATTTCCCCATTCATAATCACTTTAGAAATTTGCTTAGACTGGCCTTGGCAAGTGACAGTTTTATAGATATATGGAGGTGGGAGGACTTAATTTGGACTGTGACCAGATTTTCACTGTAACCGTAGCCATTGACTTAGACCCTATCAGTGTTCTATTTACATTAGTGATTTTTGGAGACAGACTTGTTTGTGCTGGGTAAACCAGGGCCAGGATATTTGCTTAAGTGGCGATGTATAAATAAACACCATTTTTAACCCTCTGTAAGAGTGATGTTATGTGTGGGGAATGGGGTTATGAGGTGATGAAACGAGAAATCATTTAGGGTGGTGAGCAGTGGAAGTATAACAGAATGATCAGTAGTATTTGGGTCAGCCTGATTTAGACTACAATTCTGGTTTTCTGTTTCAGTGCAAACAAATGGATTAAGATTGACTTTCATCTACAGATTTGTTCCTGTATGTTGTGTATGATTGTGGCAAATGACAGATAAGCATCCCACCTTTGGGCATGTTTTGTCTTGTGTCTTTTGCTATGTTCATGATCATGAACTGAAATAGGCAGGTAGGAAGATGTGTAGATTGCATTTCAAAATAATCACAACTGATGGCAGAATATATTGGGCTTCCTTCACAGCTCATGTTTTTAGAATGTGTGTCTGTACACCAGATAACAGAGATACACCTTATTTTTACCATATTCAGAATGCATATTAAGTAATTTACATTTTTGATGAAACTGTTGATTTCCAATTATAACTGCTGTTTTTGCATTAAGATTGGCAACATATGAGAGATTACTTTGTTAAATGGTTATCAATGTCTACTGTTCCAAAGTTAATCTGCTTCTGGTTCATTTTCCCTTTGTAAAGTCTGAATTTCTTTCCTGAGTTCACATCCTGTATTCCCCTAGATTTTTTTGGTTTCTTTTCATTTTTGCTGCTATTAATTAGCTTTTGGTGTAAGGTGACACTGTATGATGGGCCATTAGGGTTGTAGTTCTGCCTTGGGCATATGATTGCTTGATTAAGCTACATCTCACTATGTAAAGGATAAAGCAGCTGCAGATAATGGCCCCCAAACTTCTCCAGGGGATAAAACCAGTTTAAAGAGTTGTGATGGTGCTGAATTTCATTATAGCTCATTACCTACATTGCCCATCTTTGCAGTTGGATAATCATGCTGCACAACAGGGTAATAGGTCTCTAGAGCCATCCAGAAGACAGATACGGCTTTGTCTGAGGTGGTCTTATAATATCTCTTACTGTAGAGAGCAGAGAAAAGATTAGAAGGCTTAATAAGTAAATGCGTTAACTTTTAGTTTAATATTAGAATGTACAATGTGTGTTTTTTAATTGTGAATAAACTGGCTTTTGCTAAACAAGATGACGTGTCTAATCTCCAATGTATAGGAATATAATTTAATACAAATGCAATTTGTCCTGAATTAGGCTTTATTGGTTTTACATTATATATGATGACCAACCCATTAATTCTGATTAATCCTTTACTCAAAGTGCACCCTGTGGACCTCACGTTCCCACTTGGTCATTTAATGTGATTCTTTCTGTAGCCCACAATATCAGTAACTGACCTTTACCAAACAGCCAGAGAAGTTCAGCTAAATATTCACAACCTTCAAGATGTAAATACCATGTATGTAATTTTTTTAAAACGAGTATTTAAAGTGTTTAAACAATAAATAGTCAAAATTCAGAAAGTGACCAGTGATTGGATGATACTGCATATACATTAAATAAACATATCAAAGTGAATTAAACCAATTTAAACAGGAATTAATATGCAGTGTGTGTAAATGTTTGGTTTTCATTTAAACTACAGAAAATGCAGTATTGAATATTAGTATAACATTGTCACTTGCACAACACCTTAGATTGTTTAGCTATATTAGAAATGAATTATCTGTAGACTTAATTTGAGCAAAAAAATATATAGTTTAAATTTAAGTTTGAAACAATTTGGGCAAATGTTAATTGTCATTTTTTTATAAAAATATTATTTTGCATACATTTGTAAGCAAATATTCATTTGCACTCTTCTTTGTCTGTACTTTCTTCGTATGCAGTTTTTCTGGCTATGTACTTTCATTCTTTAGAAAATAGCAGTTCAGGATGCATTTCCCGGGCTTTGCAGAAACTGCACGGGAACTGCTGTCATTTTCCAACAGAAATGGCCCTGTGAGGAGGGTTATTGGTGCAACCAACGTACCCGATAAGTAAATATACCATAGACCCAATCTTATCTGTATTCTAAGCATTCTTATTGTGATTGTATTGTACTCCATCCATCTATCCATTAACCAATCCGCTATGTCCTAACTACAGAGTCATGGGGGCCTGCTGGAGCCAATTCAAGCCAACACAGGGCGCAAGGCAGGAAACAAACTCCGGGCAGTGCGCCAGCCCACCACAGGGCACACACACATCAAGCACACACTAGGGACAATTTAGAATCGCTAATGCACCTAACCTGCATGTCTTTGGACTGTGGGAGGAAACCAGAGCACCCGGAGGAAACCCACGCAGACACGGGGAGAACATGCAAACTCCACGCAGGGAGGACCCAGGAAGTGAACACAGGTCTCCTAACTGCAAGGCAGCAGCGCTACCCACTGTGCCACCATGCTGCCCTGGATTGTACTTTATATTTAAAATAATTTATATTCATGTACATAAATCACAATGGTTAGTTTTATATATCTGATTAATAGATAAAATAATAAATGTTAGGCTCATCCATCCATCCATCCATCCATCCATTTTCCAACCCGCTGAATCCGAACACAGGGTCACGGGGGTCTGCTGGAGCCAATCCCAGCCAACACAGGGCACAAGGCAGGGAACCAATCCTGGGCAGGGTGCCAACCCACCGCAGAATGTTAGGCTCAAATACACTTAATTCTAAAATGTTTGTCACTTTACAAAACACAAAATTAGATAGGTCTCATTAGATAGTTTAAATTTAAACACTATTAAAGACTACAGTAGAGTTTTCTTAAAGTGGAAGAATAAGAGAAGCTAAAGTGACAACATGTAGAGTAGCTGAAAAAGAAAAGTATTAAAAACTGGTGCTTATAAGACAAAACTTTCAGCTGAGCATTTAATTTTAAGAGTTGTAATAATGAATGCATAATAATATATAATTCAAATTTAAGATCTAAACTTCACTAAGAAGTAGTTAGGTTTTGCAGTGGTTGGGACAGCTGGCATCCTGAGTTTGAATTACAGTATGTGCCCAATCACTGTCTGCATGGAGTTTGCATATCTCTTACTCTGATGTCTGGATTGGGTTTTTTTTACAGCTATTTCAGTTTTCCTTCCACATCTCCAAAGACATGTAAGGTTAACTGGTGATTTTTAGTGCATGAGTGAACCCTGTCATGGCATTCAGTCAAATTAATTGGGTTTGGGAATGTTATTGTACTTAAAGGTTGGAAAAAAAATCGTAATGCAGACATTGCAATTGAAGAAGGTAAAATGTATTATTGAGTAGAAAGATGACCTCTGTTCAAAGTTTCTTTCTATACTGTAGCTGTTAATAAATAATAGTAATACCATCATTATAGTCCAGGTAAAACATTTGCAAAGTGTTGAAGGAATAAAGAAATCAGCATTATTTTCAGTTTTGTTGATATTATGGATACATACAAGCAAGCTCTTGACTCTTTACCAACACTGTTGTGGAAATTCAGCTTACCAGAAGATACATTTTAAGCATGCATCCAATCTTTTGTGTGTGTGTTTTTTTCATTACAGGATTGCCAGAATCCAGACGTTTTTCCCGGTAGGATGACTTGCATGACAATATCCAGAGCTGAAAAGGACACTTTAGCATCACATGGAGCACTTTAATACCCACCTACAAATATCCAAAATATCATTAAATCATTTTGCTTTAAAATATAGAAAATGCAAAGGTCATGTGGGTCATCACCAGATGTTTTTCATCATCATTTAGATAAACTAAAAGGAACAGTGCTCCAGGCACCCATTACTATGGAACACCACCAACTCTGTACTTGCAACTCCCATTTTTTGATTTTTTAGATTGGTCACTAGCCTCTTATGATAACTTAATAAAAGCTTTTTGACAATTAAGAATATCATATGCATCTCTGTGGTCTAAGGCTTTTCTTGCTTTCTTATTGAATTAAAGCATATTAGTGAAATGGGATCTCCCCATTTAAAATTGATTTGACTGTCCAGTAATATTCCAGTTTTTGATTTTCTATTTAATAGCTACTTCCTTTAGTTTACCTATGATACTTTTTAAAGTTTACTGGCTTTTGAGTTGCTAGTGTTATCACAAGCATCTTTATTATATAATGGAATAACATTGTTATTTTTACAGTTTTTGGGAATTTCTCACAAATGCAATAATTTTTTCTTTCTTTCTTTCTTTCTTACTTGTTTTGGCTGCTCCTGTTAGGGGTCACCACAGTGGATACTTTTTTTACATATCTTCCTGTCCTCTGCATCTTGCTCTGTCACACCCATCACCTGTATGTCTTCTCTCACCACAACCATAAACTTTCTCATAGGCCTTCCTGTTTTCCTCATACTTGGCAGCTCCATCCCTAGTATTCTTCTTCCAATATACCGTGCATCTCTCCTCTAAACAAGACTAAATTAGCGCAATCTCATCGCTCTTTGTCTCCAAATCACTTTGCCACTTTGTTTCCAACCTGAGCTGACCCTCTAATGTACTCATTCCTAATCCTGCCCATCCTTGTCATACCCAATGCAAATCTTAAACAACTCTGCCACGTCCAACTCTGTCTCCTGTTTTTTTTTCAGTGTCACCATATAACCCATATAACATAGCTGGTCTCACTGCCGTCTTGAAGACCTTCCCTTTCACTTTTGCTGGTACCTGTCTGTCATAAATCACTCCTGACAGTCTTCTCCACACACTCCACCCTGCTTGCATATACTTCTTCACTTCTCTGTACTGTTGATCTCAGATATTTAAACTCATGCACCTTCACAACTCTACTTCATGCATTCTCACCATTCCTCTGACTTCCTTCTCATTCACACACATTTACTGTGTTTTGGTCCTACTAACCTTCATTCCTCTCCTCTCTAGGGCATATCTCCATCTCTCCAGGGTCTCCTCAACCTACTCCCTGCTCTCTTTACAGATCACTGTGGTAAAGTAGGGTCCGTGGCTGTTTGGCATTTTTAATAAATAATTTCTGCATTCGGATCTTCATGTGGGGGAGGTGTGGTAGTGTGTCGAGCGGTTTCTGTGTACAATATGGGAGCGGACTGCCCCGCACTTAGTGCATAGGTGTAATATCATCTGCGACCCTAATTAACACCAGGAGCTGCTGATTGCCCAGCTGTGCCATGTCTCTATTTTAAAAGGGAGTCCTGAATGTGGGATGGGAGAATCATGAATCAAGGAAAAGAAATATGGAGGTTGAATGGAGAAAGAATGAGAGGGCAGGAGGTGGAAGGAGCTGGTGTGCGTGAGGAGAAGGGAGCAGGCTCGAGGGAGAGAAGGCAGGCAGTTGAGAAGGAGAGCCCCTTAAGTGGTGCAAAAGGATGACACCTGGGGGGCTGAAGGAGTGTTCGCTTTGCTCTGGTTGAGCAACTTGGGGAGCCAAACTGATGTGCCCTAAAAGGAGTGACTCGCCGTGGAAGACTAGGAAGGCAGCGGGGATTAAGGAGGATTCAGAGCACAGCACCAACATGAGCACTATGGCTGTTGGGGTCCCAAGCCTAGGTCTGGAGAGTGAACTTTATCATAGCCATGGGACGGCAGGGATGGCAGGGACCCCAGACCAAGGGTCGGCTGTGTGTGTCAGTATGGTAACTCATCTGCTGAAAGGCCTGTATGGGATAAGCAGAGGAGCTACCAGTGAGAAAGAAGGCACCGTTTTTTTTGTGTTTTTTTTTTGTAAAGACATTTTCCTGCCATTTGATATTAACCTCATTTTTAATGGATTTATTTATTTTTATATTAACCTCCACCTCACCCTTGTTTTAATTTGATTATTTATTCATTGAACTATTTTCTGAGCACTGCTCTTTTTGAACACTTCTTTTGGACTTGGTTTTTAATAAAAGCACTGATTACTTTTACACCATCCCCTTGCATTATGTGTGCTTTGTACTCATCTGCCAAGCTCATCTCGATTACAGTATTGATGGTGTCGGGTTCAAGAGGCTCCCATAATAGAAGAGGGGGCCAGGAGCTAACCCGCACCGTCACAATCATAATGTCATCAGCAAACATCATAGTCCACGGGGACTCCTGTCTGATCTCCTCTGTCAACCAGCACATCACCATTGCAAATAAGAAAGGGCTCAGAGCCGATTCCCTGACGTAATCCCAAATCTACCTTGAATGCATCCATCACTTCTACTGCAGACCTCACTACTGTCTCACTTCCCTCGCACATATCCTGTACCACTCTGTCATACTTCTCTGCCACTCCTGACTTCCTCCTACAATACCACAACTCCTCTCTAGGCACCCTGTCATATGCTTTCATTTATGTTCTGTATAATTATAAACATCCTTAACTATCCATGATAAATCTTATCTGATCCTGGTGATTATTTGATCTCAGCATTTTTAATCCCAATAGCAGAGAGAGAAGCGATTTCTCCAAATCACTAAGTACCTCCTAAATATCATCAACAGGTCCCGAGATGTTAGTGACCCATTTAAACTTAAGAGATTTATGTGTTTAAAGCATTTGACCATATCCTACTTCTCTCTACTGAACTGGATTGGAGTCTTCTCCTATGTCATTCTATGGATGCTCATCATCTCTCTGACAGACATCTGGGCGAGTTCCACTAACTCACTGTTACAATACAGACTAGCTAACTTTTTGTTCTCAAGTTCAGTGTACTTATGCTTGAAGCCTTTGATTACTTGGTAACTCTTAGTATATGTAGGCTTTCTGAAGGTATTCTTCCAAAAGTCCAGCAGGATACAAAACTAACGTTGTGTTTGCCTATATTGTGTTGTTATATTTATTTTGGGGTGAAACTGATAAAAACCTTTTTTAAATTATGAATTTAAATATAGTTCTAAAGCAATTGCAAGTAGATATTTTATACTTGTGGACCTCCTCCCTCCAAGCTCTTGTAACAACTGTTAATAATAATAATAATACATGCCTTGGCTACTTGCATACTTTTATAGCTTGCATATTGACTCTAACTGCAGCAAAAAAGCTTTCAAATCCTTCTACACCTTCACCCATTTTCATCCTTTTTTCTTCTCCTGTTATCTCCCTTATGTGACTACATCTCTTAATGTCAACTGCTGCGTTGTTCTATTATTTTAGCCTCTTTTTTACTTTTTAGCACACACACCACAGCCTGTACTTTATTTGATTCAAAAATTTTTCAATGTACTTTGCTCTTACTCCCCACCTAGTTCATACTCTTACTGATTTAACAATAATTCTTTTTTTACTATATTTGTTTTCCTATTGATTCTGTAAATTTGTGTTTCCTTTTTTTAGGTTAACTGCTGACAGTTATGATTGAATTATTTAACTTTTTGACCTTGCCTGCATGTGCTATAAAGTAAATAAAAGTCCTTTTAGCAGCTCCCACATCCCTTTACACACGCAGTTTTACTCCTGTGCAGCTGAAAAATAGTGAAAAAAAAACTTCTAAAGAATAAAAAAGGCTATTAAAAGTAGTGCACATCCCTTTAGTGGCAACCAAAACTACAATTTAGGAGCAAATGCTGCAAATAAAATTTAAGCTGCAAACAGATTAAGGAAAGCAGAAGCACAAACTTCCTAAAATGGATGTCATCCTCATGCAACACATTTTATGCAGCAACAAAAGCAAATGACAATAGCCCCCAATCTAGTGATACCTTGATCAGATTTATATGAGTAAAGAAATGTTACCCAATGATCTTAGAGTATCTAGGAGATCTTCAGACTAGAAGAATGTCTTATGAGAATGTGCTATTCAAGTAAACATAGTCTAAGATAACTTGCTAAGGGGTTTAATTTCCTTTTCATTAAGTAGCATGAATAGTGATTGAGGTTGACATATACTTTGCAATATCTGTTTGGAGAGGAAAGAGGGAGCTCAAAATGTCAGTTTTTAATCTGAACATTTGTTTTGAACATTAATTATTAGTGTGGTCCGGAAACACAAAGAAAATGCAGTCTGTTTTCAGAGTATGGTAAAGTAATTCTGCTTTATTTACATTGTAGATCAGATGAAATGCTGACATTTAAGTGACATATTGTTCATAGGTCATACATCAAAATTGCAATATTAATCTTGAGCATTGCAGAAAATAAATCAGCTGATTACAAATTCATGCCATGTACATAAGGGTATAAACAGCCTTTTTTTTAAGTGGACATAGAAGGTTTATGTGTAGGCAGGCAGGATTTTTAAAAAATAAAATTTGAAATTGAGCTTTTGTTTATATTTCCTGGTAGAGAAACAGAAAAATGAAAAGAGAAAGCAGATTATAAATTGTATTGCAAGAATCTTGTTAAAAAGTATAACTTCTTTTTTTATATTATAGTTGATATTTTTCTCCCTAATATCACTGTTGTGTAATATGACTTACCAAAAAACCATATGGGTTTCAAAGGGGTCTGGAGCAATTGTGAATGTACATTATGATAACTGGCAAATTTGCTCAGTTTTTAATGTGAGAGAATTGAATATTGGGACATTGCAGCTAAGACACAATATCTTGTGCTTTGATTTGGATAATGTGGTGTAAAATAGTCATCTAAATAACCATGAAAGAAAGCAGTGTAAAGACTTGTGACACATAGGTGCAGATCACAAAAAACCTGGTGGGAATTGTGTGTGTGCTGGAACGTATAATGTGTGTGTGTGTGTCAGAAAAGCCCAAACTATTGATAAAAACTAAATAACATTTACTGTATGTTAGTGCTGGCAATGAAAAACCTCACATAATAGTAGTTAAAAATAAACCTTTCATCAGCAAAAAAATGCCTCATTTGTTATGCTGAGAAAATAATGTGAGTCAAGATTGCAAATCTAGATGCGCCATCAAACTACCTGAATAGTTTATTACAGGCTAATAAAGTAGGAGAGTCTGTGAGCTGCAAAACATGCAGAGCGGATATGAATGGTCTGCCATAAATGCAGTAGTCAATATTAGCACAAAGAAAGTACTGAAATGCCTGAAGGAAAATGCAAAATACAAGTACTAAAAAATGAATAAGGTGATCAGCAAAGTGAAAAGCTTTCTTTAGGGGCTTTCTGGGAATCTGTGTCAAATAAACAGGCAGGTGCATTAAAACAAAAAACAAACAGAAAAAATGTGCACCTCCGAGTTTCAAAATAAGGCCAAAACACAACATCCTGCAGCCAATAGAATAGCTGCCTTTTTTTTTTATAAAATCCAAAATTATTTAACATGTGGCAATGTTTGTCTGAATAATAAATACTCTACCCCCAGACATTATTAACATGCTATTAACAGTCATGTTGTTAACAGATGGTGACATCTTTGCCTAAATATTGCTAAATGGCATCACCCATGAAAACAAAGTTGCCTCTCTAAACCAGTTATACTGTAGCTACAAAAACATAATAAAAAAAAATACAATTACACTGTTAAACCTCAGCATGCTTTCTCAACAGTTATGTGTTCCCTGTAGAACTGTAGTATTAGGAATTCACAAGTTCCATTCTCAAACTTGCTTAATCCAGTTTAAAGAGTTCTAGGAGCTATAGTTGGAGCAATCAAAGCTGGAACCAGCTCTGGATTTGGAGCCAAGCATATTTATTCATATTTGGCCAATTTTGAGTCTCATTGCCAGTGCAATGGGGGAAGTCTGGAAAGAAAGAACCAGTTTTAGCTGGAATTTGAACCCAGCTGGAACTGTGAGGTAGTACGGAAAATTTCTATATCATCCATGCCCATATTATTTCGAATTTTGATAGGTAAAAAGCTTAGGTGATGCACTTTTATAAGTTTAGTTTAAAAATCTACTTCTACATTTTTTGTATTATGAGTCAGCTTTCAATGGGAGGTGAATCTTACCTTGTCCCTGAGAGATATATTTAATCTATGTTTGAACCCTGCAACATGATACACTATTATAATATCTGACTGAATTTAATTCTTTCAGAAAAAAACTGGAATGATAAAAATAAAGGTTTACATATTTAAACAAGCGCCCATCATTCACAGAGTTAAGACAATTTACTTTATTCCATGAATTGTTCTTTTAAGTCCTGCGTACAAACACGATTTTACAGCTAGAAATCACCTCACTTGAAATAACAGAAGATATACAGATTTCTAAATGACTTCCCTGAAGTTATGGTGTTTTTAAGTTGTTTTGGCTTGGAAGAACTCAAAATAACAGTTTGAACTTGTGCTGTTTTCAAGTTACCATTTGCAAGTTCTCAGCATGCTTCTACATGCTGTGTTAAATTGGTATCAGGAAGTGCCTGTGTCACTTGTTCTCAAATTGAAAAGATTAGTCAAAATTGTTATAGATTGCCTAATCAAAGACTAAGTGCAGCACCTTCAGCAGTTCAGAGCATTCCTGGAAGAATCTGTTGTACACACATGAGCCATTGCCTGTTTGATACGTTTGCAGAGGAGCAATATCAGTGCATTCTTTCAGTTCTAAAAAAGGATTCTGTTCATTCTGAAAGAATGGCCTTGACTTCCATGTAGATGTCATTGCCCATTTTAATCACCTATCTAAATCTTCAAGGCCACAGGCATTTTACAGTTCTGTGCTTGTTGAAAGAAAAACAAAAGCCTTTGAGAGGAAATTAAAGCTTCTACAAAAGCACTTGAGCAAAGAAAATGTTTGAGATCCTCAGGCATGCAGCAGAAAAGAGTGGCAGGTTCACCAGTGCAAGCAAATGCATATTTCTTCAGATGCAGCTATGGAAACCTCTGAAAGTGTCTTATGGTTTTTATTTGTTATAAAATGTATTGGTATCCATGAAGCTCTAGCTTATAGCTACAAAGGCAATATAATGCTTGAGGTGATTGCATGCTCACGATAAACACCTACATTGGGAGTTGCTTCAGTTGATGGAGTGCCTGATATCTGTATTTTTTGTCAATTCTATATATATTTTCTGTCGTAATCATTTTTATCTTATTCCCTGCTAAGCAGTGATTAGATTTTTCATACATCTTTTGTCAGTCAGATTTTGGTTATTATCCAAAAAGTAAGCATTTTTTAATTATCTTTTTCATTCTGAACAGAAAGTTAAAAGCCAAGAAGGCTTTGTGACTAAACTGTCTGTTTCCTGTGACAGAAATCCTTGAGGGATACAAATACAGACCTGATCTAAAGCGAGTAAAAATCTAACACATTAAATTGGTTTTAGTAGGGAAGGTACTAAAAAATAATAGCTGAATGGGCCAGAATATGAAATTCTAAAATAGCAGAAAGAGCAAGAAAAGATTTTGATTCTTTACTCTTGTGTTTAAAATAGAAGCTATCCACGAGGAACTATGAGATAAGAAGCGCTCCGATAACAGACGAAGAGCTTGCCCTGAGTGGGTCAGATATTGTTGGCATTCTGCTTAACTCAGTGGTTCTTAAAGAACAGGCATTCCTGCAAGGAAAATATTGAAAAATAGAAAAAAAAGTACATAATAAGGGAATTTGTGATTTTAATTCATTGTTTTCCCTTGCCTAGCATATGACATACTAAGCACCATTATCTGCTCACATTTTTTTAAGTCGCTGTAGAAATGTACTTGTCATATAGATATGCATTTATTCAATTTTATTATGACTTTATTTTCCTTTTATTTGTATGTGTGAATTAAATTGTCTTTTGAAACTCCATTTATTCCCTTAGTTATGCACGAGTATATACCAATTATATGATAGCAAGTGTAACAATTAAATAGCATTTTCACTCTTTGCTGCTCTTATCCTACTCACTTATATGGAGTCAGTTTAGAATTACCAGTCGATGTGTAGCGGGTCCACAGCTCAAATCAACAGGGCCACTTTTTAAGTAAATAGTCGACGCACTCGCAGCTTAGAGAGGGAGCGTGGTAGTGTGGTGGATCGGTTCCTGGGGAATTTGTGATGCGGGCGATGCTCGCTTAAGTGCACAGGTGAGGAGTCATCCACATCTGTAATTGATGCTGCTAATTGCCACATCTGATCCACATCCCCGTAATAAATAGAACCGCGAGGCGGCTAGCAGGGAAGAAAAAGATAAGAGAGAAAAGTTAAGAGAGAAGGATGGAGGTTGCAGGAGAAGAAGGCAGAGGGAGGAAAGCCGGTGGACGAGAGCGAGAACGCGGCCGGCTGAGCAGTGAGCCTGGGTGTTTGACCAGCACACGAGGAACAGTCGATTGTGTTCGCTTCCACTGAGCATTTTTTGAGGAGCAGGAGTGGCCGGAAAGAGGATGGCTTACCGCGTAAGGCCAAGAAGCCAGCGGGAGTCGGGACTTGGGACGTGAAAGCCCCCGCGTGAGCGCCCTGGTTGCTGGGGAAGTCACGGTTTGGTTTAGCCTACCGGAGCCAGGGATCGGCGAGGCGAACAAACCAGCAGAAGAAGGTAGAAAGAAGGTCAGCTGCAGGTAGGGTGGCTCCCCTGGTGCATAGCCTGAACGGGAGAAGCAGGGGAGTCACCAGTAGAAAGCCACCGGGTTGTGTTTTAAAAGACTGCTTCTAGCCATTGTTTTAACCTCGTTGTTTTTAAAAGATTTTTTGTATTGGATTTTAACCTCCACCTTTCACTCATTTTAATGGATTATTTATTTAATGAAGACGTTTGATACACCGCACTTTATTTAATTTGGACAGTTTGTTTTTGTTTGTTAATTTTAAATAAAAGCACTTTGCACTTTTTGCACCAGTCCCCTTGCTGTGTTGTGCCTCACTGTCTAGCTCATCTGTGACATTACCGACGGCGTCAGGTTCAAGAGCTCCCAGAAGTCAGATGAGAGCATGGAACAAACCCGCATCGTCATAGTCAACCTGATCTGCACATCAAGTAGAGCACTTGGAGTAAATTAACATGAACATGGACAGCATGTGCACACCTCACTCGAACCTCAAACAGATGCATCACTGGAAATCTCTTATCACAGCTCTACCAAGTATTCTCATATTTTTACCTTAATAAAATGGCTCTTGTAAGTAAATTTTTGTAGCATATAGAAAGATTTTTAGCCCGGCATAATCCAATTAACCTTCTAGCATTTAACACTATGGGAAAAATACATTCCACATTTTGGCTTTAGTGAGTAGTTTTTCAGTAGCAAATCAGGCATGTATATTTATTCACGTATCTGTAGTCATTTGTGAGCCAAAAGATATTTTCACACTTTATCCTTACATTGATCAAGATATTCCTGTGAAGTGTTTAGATTTTCTCGACCTCAGCTTCGAAGTTAGAAAAGAAGAAAATAGCATCTTCGTTCATCTGCACAAGCCACATTGTCTTTACACATTAATAAACATGCTGCTGCTGCCCAGGTCCTACACTGTCGATATTCTTTATTTTGAAGTTTGTTCTCACATATAGTATGTATTCCTCAATTTTATTGATATATATTCAGGATGATAAATATCCAAAAGAACATTATAGTGTAAGTAGTTGTTATTACAGTACTTACAACAATACATTTCTTCTGTTTCTGTGCTAAAATTATATTTACAAGGGAAATGCAAAGTAATGAATTTTAAGTTGCTTTATATATGACCAGTCATGGCTTTATCTCTCATATCATAAAACATGGCTGGTGTGTTAATTGGTGATTCCAAAATCTTGAGTGCGAGTGGAGTTGTTTGCATTAGTTGGCCCAAAGATGGACTTCAATAGAATTTGTCCTCCCACAATGATGAACTGGATCAAGCAGATCAGAGAGTGTTATGTGTTTTTCTGTATTATTTTTGCTGCATTTCTGGATGAGCAATATGTGGCATGGAGACATTGTGGTTTGTGCAGGTGCCTCGTAGTCTTAGGTCTGGTTTCATATTACTGTCTGTGTGGAGAATGCATGTTCTTCCTCCATCTAGATGGATTTTTATAAGGGGCCTTTGTTGTTTGCTTCCATCTCCCCATAATGTGCAGGTGAGATTAATATATGATTCAAAATTTGTTCAGCATGACTGAGATTGGATTGGTGCCATAATCAGTGAAGATTTCTGTCTTGTGTCTTGTGGTGACAATGATAAATTTGCCATCTAGCTCTATGAAGTGACTTACTTGTACTGTATTCTGTTTTGGGTGTGTTGTATTTACCCCATCTTTTACATCCACTGTATGCTGCACCTACCTGGAAGGGGTCTGTCTGTCTGAATTGCCCTCCCCAAGAATTTCCTACAAGGGTTTTTTGAGAGTTTTTTCTTACTGTTATCTTCTTAGAGCGTCAAGGCTGGGAGACTGTCAAACAACATGGCCTGTTAAATCCATCGAGGCATTCCTTGTGTGGTTTTTGGGCTATAGAAGAAAAAAATTATTGTTGTTGTCTGATGTTGATGGTATAGTGCATGATTAAATGGATGTGATAATATATGGATTAAAAAGTGAAGAATTAATGAATGGGGTGCTTGTTTTCCATAGTATTTCTTAAGAAATGAACAAATGAAAATAACAAAACATCAATTAAAATTAACGTGTTCATTTAATGATCACTGCTGTTGATTCCTTGAATTCATTATTCCTGAAATATGTGTGGAATGATATTTGTGTTTCTGTATATTCTAAACACACCTGACATTCATCATATTTAGTTAACTTTATGCTGTAAAATGTGACGCTAGAAAGGCTTAATTACAGTTTAAATAGCAGCTGCTCTGTGTAGAGATCCTTTCTTGTAAATGTTTCAATGAAAATAAATGACTGCAGGCATGTTTTAGGTTGCACTCGTGAGACTTTAAGTATTGCATTTTTTCATATAGCTCCAAGGGAGTATACTTTATGAATTCAGCCCTTGTTGCCAATTCTCTGTCAAAAGGAAAGTTGTGCCTGAATCTCTGTGCTTGCTTTGCATTTCTGCTTGCAGGGTTTCAAGTGATCCACACCTTAAGGTCTTTCTTTAGATTAGAGTATTTTGTCCCCTTTAATGGAGTTTTCATAGTCCATCTATTCGTTTTATAACTGGCACATTCAGTTCAGGATGTTGGGGAGCCAAATTCTGGACGAAAAACACCCCTGCATTCTCAGTCTATACTTTAACCATAAAATGCCACATACTATTGAATCATAGTTTTCTCCTTGGACTTTAGCCAGTATTATTTGCCTTGCAAAGTATGTAGATTTGGAAGATATTTAAAGTTGCATAGCAGAAAATCTCAGGTTAGTTATAACAGAACTGTGATTATTCATGCATACAAGATGGGAAGGATAGAAAGTGGACTCTGGTAGTGGAGGTTAATAATTGTTAAAGACTAAGCCCGAACATTTCTGTTTTTGTCAGTAACATTGAATTCATTCCTCTACAGGTAGACATTTGACTGGTTGACAACAAGGCCCACCTTCCCATATATATTATCTAGGGATCAAGGTTTGATTTACAGCCAGTATACTGTACTTGTTCTCAAGCCTTATGGGGGTGAGTGTTTGGTTTGGCCTACTACCGGCTAGCATTTTTCCTTGAGCTTGAAGTTCTTCACAAATATGAAATGGAAGAGTACAAAATTGCCGAATCACAAATGTCATTCATATTAGGCTTTTGAGTATTTTTAATGTAAACATAAAACTTAAGAAAATGAACAATATTTTGACCACCAAAGAATATGAAACAATTAGAGAATACAGTAATTGCTTTCACTGACTGTCACTTTTCACTCTGCAGTCAAATGTTAGTAGACCATGAACAATTGCACCACTGGATTCAGGAACAGTTTTATTTTTTATCTTTGGCCCATTCAGCTACTCGAGCTGCTTATACCGACTGCTGCGTGAGTATACCTCATCTGATACATATGTAATGTGTGGTGTTGTATTCATTGTGAGAGTTCTGTTCATTGTCAGTTATTTGTCTGTGGGAGAAAAGCATGTAAAAATCTCATTTTACTGTGTTCAAATGATGTTAATCTTCAGCCCGAATATTAACATATGCTTGTATGAACTTTCACATTACAAGCCAATTCTAAATTCCAAAAAAATGATAAAAATAGAATTAATTGGACTGAAGGAAAAGGTAAATTCCAGTTGGTAAGAATGACCTGATTAAAAGATTCTTTAAATGATAACCTACTGTATGTTGTCTGTGACTCTATATGAACAGAGGTGAATATTCTTGTTTTAGAAACAGTTTCTCAGTCCCTCAGTATGTGTATAATTGAAATGACACTACTTAATTTCCAATCATTATCTTAGGTCTGATTATATGTTATTTCCCTATATCCAAAAGAAACTAAATAATATGTGATCTGATAAAATTATTCAGAGTTATCTTTGATAACCTAAGGGTTGAGAATTGCATGGTTTTAATATCCTTAAAAAGCAGTTGCCGCTTACCAATCAGTGTTCTGTCAAAGTTGTATAAGAACAATACAGTTGCGTAGTAAGCTGTCTGAAAATATGTTTTGAGGTTATTTTCTGTCTACTTAGTATGCTGATGTATGAACTGCTTCTGTTCTTGCCATTGGCACTGAAATTAATTCCAGACTGTGGCAAAAATAATTCTGATGTTACTCTTGCTGTGCAACCAGCCAGATCTAACTGAGCCACAAATTTATGAGACTGATTTTGTACTTCGTTTTTTTTTTTTCTTCAAAATACAGTATGTGGTGAATGTTCAGAAATTTAAAAGCCTTTTTAAATAAAGATAGTGTTATTGGAATACAATAAATTAAGCTGTATCTATACAGTAGTATGTTATTGATATTACCTGTAGTATACAGAAAAGGGTGGAGAAACAATTGATAAATATTTTACCACTATTCAAGTGAGCATTATATTGGAATTTTCAATACTGGACTGAGTAATCAGCTTCAAATATTTATTTTATTTCTAAATTGAACTTTGCTATTGGCACATTTGATTTTAGAGTGTGATGTTATCATCTTCTCTGTATATTTGTCAAGGTGAAAAAAATATAGCAAAGAAATAACAGAGAATCAATTCTTCTTGTACAGAGGTCAGTTTATTAGGCATTTACAAGATGTTTTATGACACAGTGTGGATAGATGACTCATGACCAAAGATGTGAAAAGAATCACATGTGTCAAAATGTATCTGGGATTTTCTATTTTTGGCCACAATGTACAGCCTAGCTTTTCAGTTCTGTCCATGGGGACCACAGGTGGCATGTTTCCATTGTACCTAGCCTTTTAAATAGAGGTTAATTTGCATATTATATTGAACTTCTTGTTTAATATAACTGCTGTATTTATTCAAACTGCCCACGTTCAAATTGACAGTGCCAAATGAGTTTGAGATTTGGTTTAAAGCAACAGCCATAGTTCTAGATAACGATTCTACTTCTCAGAACTGCATCCTGACTCCTTGAATGCACCATATACGATACGTGACTGCCAAACTAAACAGGATTCTTGTTCTTGCTATGAACTACAATATACAGTATGTCTGTTTCACAATGAAAACATAAAATACAGCAATACTGATTGTGTAATTGGGGAAAAAAATTTGCTAAACTGGCTCTGTTAAGAAACCAGATGTGCCTAGTGAAATTTGACTGTAATTAGGGCTATTTAGCTACCAGTTCTGCATCGTCTCTTCCGAATTTGGGATCTGTATTTTAAAATATGAACAATCTGAAATTATGTTCTTCCCTTTTAATGATGAGATATTCTTGAACATTATTTGCAACCAAGTCTGATTAGTACTGATTGTCCAAAGTATAGAATAATAACAACAAAATAGTTTTGTTAGATAGTAAACAAATGTTTTTATTAGATAGTAAAGGTAATTGGGCTGAACAATTTGTCACAACATTCATGCGCTCTTTGCTTCATACTGTATATGGAGTACTCTGATTAACATAATAATATAAGAAAAGAAGTGGCCAGACTAAAAACTGGTATAACCAAGAATGATTTCATTAAAGCCCACAGTGATAGCGGGCTTTCACTTGCTGGTGTCCCATTGGCGGTGCATGGATTGCAATAATGACATCTACTCAAACGGGATTTTTTAGGAGACCTGAACTTTGCACAGCTTTAATAGTGAATAAAAACCACAGGAGACAGAGTGAAAGTTAATGTTAATAATCATGTAAATAACTGTTTAGTTAAGATAAACTGTATGGCTTGATGCATAACATACTTAGATATGCCTTATCATCTATAACCGAAATTTAATCATCCCTGCTACCTTGCTCTAATGCTGATGTAACAGTAAAATAAGTTGTCTGCTTATAAATGGCAAGGTATGAAAACATACAGTTTTGTACAGTATATTTTAATATATAGTAACATACATACTCATGCAGTAATGAAGTAACTTAAAGCAAATTAAAGATCTAGAAGCATGAAACTGAAACATCATATATAACAATTTGTTTTACTTTTTTGTGTCTGCTGTGGAATTTGTCTTTTCCATTGTGTGAACCGTTTTTAATTTTAGTGTCACTCGAATGTTTTTAAATGAAGAGTCCTGGACTATGGAATTTCATGTGTCACACATCACACTTAATTCTTAATCCTTTCCATATTAGTAGGTGAACAATTTTGGAAACCCCAAAGAGGCACATCTACACGGTGGATCAGTACATTGCAAATCATGCATAACCAGTCCTAAACGGTTATCACAGGAACTGGAATACAGCCAAACACTGCTTAGTTTACTCAAATATGTTTTGGGTTTTATAGCTTCTTTTAGTTCTATGAAGCTAAAGCATCACTAAATAGTCTGTGTAGGGTAGTGTACATCAATGCCTTATGCAGCCAGTTCTAAATATGTGCTGCCACAGTTAAGGTCGATTATTGACAAAGGTGTTTTTTGTAATGAAGCAGTGCTTCCTTTAAAAAGAATGAACATACATGAGGACAAATGCATGTATTCTGTATTATAAAACCCCTACAGATTGTAAGCAGTCTATCACAGTGATTGGGGATGAATCAAGTAGCCCTGCTTTACTGTCCTGTAGCCTCTGATTTTTTTTAAGAAAGAGAGGGTGTTGGCTTGTTAAACTTCAGCCCACCCCTTCCTCCAACTAGTCTTATTCAGCTCATTTCCTAATCTTATTTTTCCACATAGTGCAGTAAAGAAAGTAAGATTGAGAGACTGGTATCAAATATTTTTCCATTAAGTGAAATTCAAGTTCTTCATATTGTCATGTTTATATAAAAACATGCCTTACCTGAATGTGTCCTACAGACAAATGACAATAGTACAACACATAACAGAAAAGGCAAAGCAAAGCAAAAGTAGATAATATATACCAGAAATACTCATGTGATTTTCAATACGCTTTATGACCTGAGGATTCAATTCAGTTCAATTTGATTTTAGGACAGTGTTCTCCACTTAATGCAGACTCAGAGCGCTGTTAAAAGGTTACAGGTAAAATGCTAGTAATTACCTTATGCATATTGGCGCATCTTGCCTTCTGAGTTGCGCAAAAGTCAGGCAGGAGAGGAGTAAGCAAACAGAACTTTTATTCTGGCAGTTGCAGGAACAGCACTCAGCCTTTTATTCAACAATGATGCATTAATTTAAATTCCCAGAAAAGCAACAGTGTCCTAGTTGTGCCCATTACAGCAAGTCGTGAGGGCTCGACAGAGGTGCAACAGATGCTGGGACCAGGTTAGTGGCAGTCTGCACAGGACAAGAGAGAACAGGATAACAGTTGAGTGGCACTGGTTTTAAAGACTCATAATAACATGCGATGAGTGCAATGCTCGGTATAGCAACTGCTGAACTGCTGACCTGAGAGTGTATTTTTATAGCATTAGAACTCCGTATAGAAGAGTGTTTTTCCCGTAACTGAAGTGGCTGAAGCTGTGCCAGGGGACCAGATGCCGCATGAATGGTCACAATATACATAAAGACACAGATTTCTGTAGACATGCGGTAAAACGAGGCAGTTCCAAGATGATTAACATAAATGCATCTTAACAATATCTGTTCAGTAATGTTATTGTTGAACTATGGCCAGTAGTCAATAAAGGTGAGGAAAGCAAACTCCAGCAAGCAGCATCTCTGGGGAAAATTGGTTGGTCCACAGTTGTTTAAAAAAAAAAAAACCTGACCCAGGATAATACTCTCCTTGAATCTAATAATAATAGAGCTAATGGCGCTGTACAGTTTGACAGAACAGAGGAGGGGGAAGATGAAATCTTAAGTAATACTGTTTGCATTTCTAAGCAGTATTTGCTATGTGTGAGATATACTCTTTGCCAGTTCTGTGCTAACATCCCCACACCCTGTAGTGTTTTACAGTATTGAATATTGTGCTGCCGACGAGGATGGAGTTCACTGTGCATCTATAGAATATGGTGTCCATAGGTGGAGAGATGTAGGCTTTCAGCTAATGAAGTCAAGACATTAGTGAGACTTCCTCACAATAGCCCAGATATGAGTTGCCCAGTTCTGTTTGTCAGTGTTGGTAACTCTAAGAAATTTTAAGGATTTAAATTTAAACATTGAAAGGATAATTAATGGGCAAGAATGGAAAACGAGGTACAAGTTGTACAGTGACAACATATGCTTTTTTTGCATTCTTACCCAAAATGAGCATATGGACTAAATTACTTTGTTATTAATCTTTTTGCACTTTTTTCTTTAGTATTGTTTTACATTTTTTTCTCTTCTGGCACCATCTTTCATTATTATCTATATGTTTTGTTACAGAGTGAAGTTGAGTTTAAAACTTTCATTAGTCCAGCTGCAATAAGCTTTTGTATTCCATCAGAAACCAGCTGGGTGCCATGACGCTTCCATGGCCTCGTTCAGTGCTTTCTTAATGTTGAGCAGGAATTAAGCAAGCAATGCAATTTATGGGTAGCTCCAAGAATGTCCGGGGGGAAAAATAATGAAAAGAAAACAAGAACCCAGCTTTGTTTTGTTTCTGGTGTTAATGTAAAAGGAGGATGTAAAATCAGTAAGTAGAATATTTTTAAATGATACAAGAATAATCACAGTGACGTCAATTTGTTTTCATGATTAGGTTAAGATATTTTTTTTATCATTTTTTCTTTAATTATCTGATCAACTCAAGCAAAGAAGAAACATTTCCAGGGAAATTATTTTGTTCAGATCTGAATTGCATCTATCAGGTGAATAATTTCAACTTTATATAAATTACACATGCTTTACTGGTAACACTAAGAACAGTGTATTCTGTTACTATATTTCAATATTACTTTTGTAAGACTTTATCGTACTCTAGTGCAGTGGTCCCCAACCTTTTTTCTGTAGTGGCACACTTTTTGTAACCAAAATCATTTCATGGCACACCTCCATCTTTTTAACCACATACACATATTCAGTATATTTCATACACCCATTCAACTTCCCAAAGGGACAGGACTACTGGAAAAGCCGGTAAAAAAAAAAAAAGGAGCTCCAAGGTCAGCGTTCATAGATAATGCACTAAGCAAGCACTTTGGTGACATCTCCCTGCTGCCTCGTCCCTTTGCCCACCCCTCCCTGCCTCAGAGCCAACTTGTATACCCACTATCCACCAGCCCTGTGAGGTTCACTGGTGATCCCACATCCAGGGCCAGATGGACTCTAGCAGCCAAGAGACACGTCAGAAGTTCTCTGACATGGCGATTGCAGAACTGCTTTTATGCCAGCTTGTCCAGGTAGTCCTATCCTCTTCAGACAGGTCTCGACCATCTGTGGAGTTTGTCCCTCTCAAGTTCAGGCCTAAGTGTGCTATACTATTATTTCCATTGCACACCTGGGTAAATTTCATGGCGCGCCACTGTGCCACAGCACACTGGTTGGAAAAAACTGCTTAAGTGTTTGTAACGCATTATACATAAATCATTAACCATAGTTGTAACTAGTGTCTCGTTTTTTTTTTCCTGACAGAAAGCAGGAAGCCTTACAAGAAATCCATAGTCTAAAGTCACGTAAACAGAGTGTGGCAGTGTGTTCATGAATATAACATGAAATTACTGTACATCCTATCTACAGCTGATTTTCCATTGTGTCCACTGCTGCAGAGCCTTCAGGTCGCTGCTAACACGAACAGGATGAAACTAGTACCAAAAAATGACAAGTATTTGATATGACCCTAAAACTCTGTTAGGAAAGTCAAATCCATTAATTGCACTCATTGATTTGGTTTTCACGTGCTTCGGTTACATGTTCATGAGAAATAACATTTTAAAGGTACTTCTAGTTTTTATAATCAAAGTATCACTACCGTATCTTGGAACTTTGTTTTCCTTGCCTGGAAAATCTCAGAAAACAGTTTATAAAACTATCTACCAATAGGAGACCTATTAAGTTTCATTCAGATCATACAATTAGTTTTCACAAAATACATCCATTAGCTACCTTTAATCATTCATTACCCCAATTCACCTTTGTAAGTAAGAATTTCCCTGTATTCAATACATGTGACAATAGTGACCCCAGTAACCCTGGTATTTTATATGTGGTACACTGATGTCTTGCATACAAGAAATACTTCAATTGTTATGCGTGTATAAATTATTCCACGTAACTACATACTTTGATTGATGTTATCTACTTATTTTCATTATATTGTATTCAGGTTCTGTTTAATGCAGTTTTGTTCAGATAATTGACATTTTGCACTTTCAAGTAAAAAAAAAAAAAAAGAAAGAGGTACTTTGCTGGAAATAACTCCATTTTTTGGTAAGAGCAAAATAAGCTTATCTTTATCCTGGTACTGCAAGTTAATAGTGAGCTGCTCTTGATAGCCTTAAAGTAAATCTGTAGGCATATTTATTGGATCATCTTGACAGTCATCCTGTGCTGACCACTGCAGGATAATGCTCTCTGGTGCCATGGAGAAATTGGATTATGTCAAAACAACAACAGATACTGCAAAATTTGACTTGATCAAAAATAAATCTGACACTGATCAGTACATCTTTATCTGGCTTTAAGAATCATACAGCAATATAGCAATGGCCAAGGAAATAAAACATATTAAGTTAGATTTGTTTTAATTTAATACTGTGAAGGGGAAAAATGTGTTGTGGTCTTGGAAGTGGATAGATTGATTTTTGTTAAATCATGTTAGAAAAAGTGCTATACTTCCACTGTGTTTGTTGTATAGGTTCAGTTTGAATAGTAATTTAAAGTTACACTTGTTGATATGTTGGAAAATGCAAATCTATTCCGAAGTAAAATTAAGTACACATAAATAAAGGCCTTGCTTTTCAGATCTGACCCATCTGTGACAGTTATTATCTGTAGCAAAGACCTCTCCTTTTGCTTCATTCACTTTTCATTCATGTGTTTAGGTTTAGTATCCCACTGGAACTGAAAAGGTATGTTTTGTTACCAATAGTAAATGCTGAATAAACATTTTTATTTAAGATTTGTATTGATTTGTTTCAATTACTTTATTGTCAATAATCAAGTTCACTTGTGATTGTGGTAATTTCTGACTTTTTATTTTGTTTTATGCACTTTCAGAATATTACAGCAATAAATCAAACTAGTTCATTTAAGCTAGGATGCTTATGGCAGTAACACTATTCTGTAGATTAGTACATAGATTGTTTTCCTCCTTGAGGCACTCCACAATTAATTTGAGTAAATTCCTCTTGACTGATAGCACATAATTGGCAGATGATTTTCACCAGGAGGGAAGGCTCCAGAACCCACCTGTCAGAATCCATTCTCTAGCACTCTCTGCCTTGACAGCACATGTTCGACTCAGTGGTGCTCTGATGGCACTTGGATGCTTACATTGTGTGTCCTGAGGTTGTGAGCCTTACGATAAGTGATGTATTGTTAGCTCAGATGACAGTCATGGAGCTCCGCCACACTTCCACTTTTCAAATTAGATTTTCCAGGATGAAGAGGCTTAGCATGATTGTCTAAAGTTGTTGCCAGACAACTGTGTTTAAAGCACAGATGGAGAGCTCAGCCACATTTTGCTGCATTGCTCTTTCTGTTTCTGCCAGCTGAATCAAGAAAACCATAGGGAGAAATCTGCATACAAATGTGATTTTGAAAAGGCAATTTACACATTACCATAGTTTGTTTATTTTTTATGAATACATTTTTTTTGAGTTTTTTAAAATATAAGGAAGATCTCTGTAAATGAAAACACAGTTTTTTTCTTATAATATGAACTTAATAAGTATAGTCAAAGTTCGATCAATTGAATATACAGTAGGTATAAATATGTTTGCTTGTCTGTGTATATGAATAGAATGGTGACTAAGCAGAAACTTGAGCAGCCTTGTTTTGCTACACTACTTGTATTATTAGGTTAGCTCGGGAATTGTGAAATTTAATGTATAATGTCCTTGTTGTTCCTTGGGAACAGGCGACATTAACCCGTACAGGGCTTTCATCTCCTGTTGTGGAATCTGTTCTTGCCTTTCAGTTGGGTGTTCAGGATTGAGGGATACATTCTGTTTTTTAGATTGATGTTATTTCTTCACAATCTTGGTGTACATTAGTTTTCAAGGGGAAATTGTGTTGTAAAGTATTCTTGGTACTTTTTAAAAAATACTGTACATGTGGTTTGCATTTTAAAATGGGGCCCAAAGGGCAAAATTTCAAATTTAAAGCAAGAACCTTAAAACTTACCGAATATGTCAATTTTTCAAGTCGGGAATGATCCTGAGTATTGATCAGGGAAATGAGATTTCACAGATGTGGTAAAACCATATATTTGTGTCGTTTTTTAAAAGAAATATTGACATTTTTGTGGGATTCTGCCATTTTAAAAGAAGTGTGGCAGTGCTTTTTACATCTTGGCCTGTCTCCCTCTGCTGCTTGTAAATGCTGCAGTTAATATTTTGAGTGTTTCCAGTAATTAGAGCATTATTGAAGTTTATTGTCAGGTGTACATAATAAAATTAATTTTTTACTTGCAGGTATCGTTAGAATAGTGACAGTAATGCAATACTAACATAAGGTGATAACAAACAAACAGCATTTGTAGAATACAACATTTATATGCGATATACACATACAAGAACAAATACCGCATTTGGGATTATGAGTGTTTATTTGGTAACTACTAGTGTAAGTTTGAAGGATCCTATACAGAATGAAGGGGTAGGGAAAGCATCTGTGCAGCTTGGCTCCTGTTTTTAATTGTTCTATTTGTCTGTCTAAAGCAGTTTGTGTTATATCTGTCCTGAACAGTAGGCTTCTAGGTGCTATTAATGATCTTTGCCATCTTCGATATTCAGTGTTATGCTGTCTTGAGCTGAGCATCTGCCATATACGAGGATGTTTTGTAGCCAGTTATGCTCACTCGTAAAAGTTACTCTGAATAGATGGAGAAATCCAAACTTCATCAGACTTCCGAGACAGTAAAGGTGTGGGTAAACCTTCTTAATAATGGCAAAAATGTGCTGTGCTGTAATTTTATGACAGATGAGGACATAACTAGCCTCCCTGCTAAACTGTATTGTTCTAAATTGCATTATGTGGTTCCCATCTATTATTTTTGGACTTTTTGTAGAGTTTTTAAATGATTATACACACCTTGATTTATTATATTGACAAGACATTACTGTAGTGACTTGACCATTTTGTTGTTTGTTTTTATTGAAGGCACTGCTATTTTATTCTAGCTCTGAATGGCAACCACCATATTTATGCCATTGATGTTTGTTTCTAGCATTAAGATCAAATGTTACCATTGCACATGACTTTCTCAAAGCAGTCCTTGTACAAAATTGTGGCATGGCAATTTTATTATCCATGGGTTCAGAGAACAAGCATAGATGTTTTGCAGTTTAGTTTAATTTGAGGATAACAAATCTAGATAGCTCAAGGACATTTTTACTTGCTGTTTTTCTACTTCTGTGAATTGGGCTTTTGACAATCTATACCTTAGACGTCTATCTTGTATTTTATGTTTTTACCTATTGCTGACTTTGACTTTTCTCTTTTGTGGATTTTGATGTGCCCCTTAAGGTTAGAGGAAGCTAAAACATGCTTAAAATAAGACTTTTGTGGTAGGATGTTTAAATGTTACATTCGCTTTGACTTTGTGTTTTGTTTCTTATTAATAGCTGGCTGTTGTTCCATTGTGTACTGGTGTAAGACCACCGTTTTGCTACAGTCACATTTGGTGCTGTCTCGTGATTGTACCACCTCCTTCATTCAGTATGAGGCTTGCTGGCAGCCATACACCCATGCCAATGGGCTTTAACAACAGGGGGAATTGTCTGAGAAATGCTCTTTACTTTCTTATTCACTTGAAAACTCCATCCATGACTCTCATCTTTGAACAGACAAGTTAACAGAGTATATACTTACCTCAGAAAAAATAGTGCCAAGAATCTGTGATAAAAACTATTTTTTTCAATATTTTGGTTATCATAATCATACCTCAGAAATGCAAAAGGCATATTTTCAAAAATCAAAACTTTGACTGCAACAAAGTGCACATATTTGGTAATTTCTAAGGCTTTTGTTCTACATTTGGATTTATGCCCTTTAGACACCAGTTTAAACTGCAAATAGAGGCACTGTAATTTTTTAACATTTCCAAAAAAATGCTCCACTTGAACACATTTTCCCTTGGCAAATTAATGTATACCATGATTCTGTAAAAATTTTAGTGTGGACAAAAACTGACTACAAAAATACTGAACGTATCCTTAGCAAATACAGAGGTACTGGTGAAAATTATTTAAGTAAGGGAATGGGATGGCTGGAAGATTTGACAACAAAGTCAAATAGGAAAAGACACTTTTAAACTACTGAATGGTCCAAAAGCAAGAACAAAAGGGTAGAGCACGAACTGTCGAGATACTTACTCTCTGCTTGTGACACCCCATACCCATAGCCAGTGCCGTCCTTTATCCAGGGCATCACTAGTCATGAACTGAGGATGGACCAGAGCAAGTGAGGTAGACATACAAGGCTTTAAGGTCAGAAGTATGGCAGTTTATTAATAACAGAGCAAATAAAAAGTATGAAGTGCATTAAACAGTGTATTTCCAAAATAAATAGTTCAATAAATTCATAAAATAGTGCAATAGTACCAGTGTCTTTTAGGGTGCAAATAAATCCAATAAATAAAGTTAAAACCTTAATGGTGGAGGTCACAGTCCATCACATCTTGGATCCTCAAGCAGATCCAAATTGTGGCCGCCTTTTGCTCCCTATTTAATTCATCTGAGCCACACCACAACTACCACCACAGGTCCCAGTGTACCTTGCCTACAATATCTACCAAATGCCTCTGTGCTTGAACCCCCCTCCTCCCACTTGCTCTGGTGGTCTCTTCTCCTCTCACCTGCTCCACTGGTCAGCAGATAAGAGTGCAATCACCACACAGACTCCACACGCAGCCTTCAATCATGCTCTTCAGCAGTCAGCATAGCCAAAATAGCCTTTCCTTTCCAACCAATGATCACTCTCAAATGAAACAAAAACTTAAATAACTACTTTGATGCTAACCCACTCTCTATATTTCAGGGACTCTACTCATGGCTGCAATTTAAGTCAAGTGAAGTCACTTTTACTGTCACATCACTTAACACAAATGGACAAGTGAGTGAAAAACCTCTGTGCAAGACCCACAACAGTAGAGCAATATTAACACAATAGATTATACAAATAATAATGAAACACTTTACATAAATAAGCACTTACACATACTTAAATTTGTATTCTATACAATACATAATAACAACTCAAAAAATTTGTGGTGCAGTGGAATGTGCAAATAATTTATCGGCAGCATAGATGTGTGTGTTACATGATGGGTTGTTAATATTGGTTAGAGTGCAGAGTTCAGCATCTTAGCAGTTGATAGTAGAAGCTGTTCTGGAGCCTGCTGGTCTGGAACATGATGCTACAGTATTGTCTTCCTGAAGGTAATAGTGAACAGTTCATTACTTGGATGACAAGGGTCACTGACAATTTTCCTGGATTTCCTTATAAACCCTCTAGATTGTTGTGTAGATTATGAATGTCAACCAATGATTTGTTGGGCAGAGTGCACTACCCTCTGCAAGGCTTTGTGGTTGATAGCAGTGCAGTTTCCATACCACATAGTTCTCCTTGCACTAGTGGGCCAGGGCTGTAATTTCCTCTCTGTATTTAGTGTTGTTGCTGTTAGAAATGAGACCTACGTTAGACCTGTACCTAGCCATACATTCATGCGTGAAGAGTGAATATAAGTGATTGGCATGCCACCGCCCGACTGGCAGTTAGTTAAATAAACTGGTGCATGCTTTCACGTTGACCAAATTTGGAAGAGTAGCAATATAATAATTATATGAGAGTTTACGAGCAGTTTATATGAGAGTACATATAGAATGTTGTTAATTAGACTTTTTTGTCACTTTTGTATCAAACCCCCCCCCCCCCTCCCCCAACACCCTCCTCATAGTGGGGTCTGCGTGAACAACCTCACACTGCTGGCTTTGCCACTATTTGTTTGCATACATAATGGAAAAATTATTACCTAGAGGTTTAACAATGTTTAAACATTGTTGAGTGCATATGACGTTGTGTGCTTTTGTCAGAGCTCTTTTGGCTTACGTACTTTTTGTTGATGTGCTGAGTTCAGATTTGCAAAATTTTATTTTTGAGGAACTGAAACTAAAGCCCCATAATATAAAAAAAAGACATATTTCAGACTGTGAAATCCTTACTAGCAACAGCAAAACATCATCAAGCCAAGATTTGAACTTTCCCAAATTGCTACAATCATTTATACCTCTTTGAGACATATTCCACGTATTTATGGTTCTTTGTTAGTACACAATATATAATGGTAAAAACACTGTTAAAACACAAGCACGGACAAACAAAGATCCTACAGCAAACTATGTCTAAGCTAGAGATAGGTAAATATTGCCAATTTTTATTTATGAAAACAACCAGAGCAGTGCTAACAGGAGTGCATAAACTCTAACTGATTCAATCAATGCAGAAGTAATAGGTATGGCTAAGAGTGTGGCATGACAGAAAGAAACTCTAAGGTAAATCAGGAGACCAGCAAAGTAAGAAACAAGAATACAGTACTAGGAAAAAGAGGGATGTGTATGTGAAAAGAGCCAGACTGATCTACTCAAACGAACTTCAAGTGATTGTCAAGGGATTGCCATTGGAATGCAGTAACACATACCGTACAGTAAAACAGACTTGAAAAAATGACACCACTGAAAGATTATAAAAGAATATTGCCTTAACCTGTTTATATCTCACCCACCTGCAAGTGTTTGAGCTAAAACAAAAAAAAAAGACCAAAGATATACTTACAAATGATCCTCAGCTCCTCTACTAGTCAATAAAATCTTGGGTCCTGAATTCAGAAAACTTTAGTTTACTCTAGAATTAACATTTATAAAGGCAAATAAAGTGAATTTTATTCTTAAGAGCCTAGGTATCTAGGACAAAGAGTATTACCGTTGTGAGGCAGCAGCAGTGACCATTGTGTCAGGAGACCAAGATGAAAGCCTAGCCTGATGATTCTATGTGGGATTTTTCTCCAAGGTCTTTATCTGGGTACTTCAGTTTCCTCCCTCATGTTCCACATAGTGTAACAGATCACTTTGTATGTGGGTTTGTGAATGAAGATGTACTTTGATGGAACTGCACCGGTTCCCAGGCTAGAGGCTGCCTAGGACGTGATCCTACTGAAATTCACTCTGGTAGCCCATGTGGGTGTGTTGATTCAGAAAATGCATGAATATGTAGCTCATGCCAAGTGATGTATAGAGGTGCCTAGAGAATATAGTGAGCACTAGCATATATTTCTTTTAAAAAGATGAACATAACCAAAGCCCCAGGTTGTTGTTATAAGTCTGGGAAAAATATGCTATTAAACACCACACATTTTTGCAATTCCGAAAAGACTACTTTATGTTAATATAGCAGTCATTGTTCTCTTTTTGGATTTAATGTTCAACCATTTATTAAGCATTGAAAATATACAGGCAAATTTACACTTAAAAGGAAGCAAGTGTGCAATTCAGATATGTTTTTGAAAAAGAGTTTGTTTGAAACTCTAGTCACTTTAATGTTCATTTCATTCTTTGATTCCGCTAATTAACTTTATATCTGAATTTTTCTTTAAGAAAGATAAACACAAATATTCTCATTTAATGTTACTCTTTGCTAAATACCCAAAAGTTAAATCTAACAGCAAATTTTGTCAATTCTATGTTGAGTTTGTTGCTCAGTTGGTGTGTGTCAGTGAGTGTGTGTTAGTTTTAGAGAACCAATTTTATCCTTTTTTGCACCTCATACTAAGGCCATTTTAGAATGTTTTGGTTTGTTACTTTGATTCAGCTTCTCTTTGTAAATGTAATTCATATCAAACCCTCTTCAGCTTTGTCTCCCTTCCCATGAACATAGAATATCTCAGTGGGTTACTGTGAAAGCCAGCTGCTGCCAGCAAGCATTGTTTTCACTATTGGATTACATTTGACAGGGCACTTGTTCTTCTCTTTTGTCTTGAAGAAGAAACACTTTACTTGACAACATTCAGTACATCTTCTCTTGCTAGAGTGTATACTGTATTTCACAACATCACAATAGACACTTCTTTTGAGAAGTAATTTATGCATGGCATAAATTGAATTCTGCAGCCCTGCAGACAAACATATTTGTTAGGTGAAAAAAAACTGTAGCGGAAATATGAGGTTAGCTAGAACCCCTATTTCATTCAGAAGTTGAACCCCCACTTGCTTACTTTTATTAAGCTTTATATTGCCATGTTGCCCAGGATTCACAACACTATGAATGTTTGAATTTCGAATCACAACTGTTGTTAAAGTTGACTACTTCCATTCTACTCTACAACAGTGAAAGAAATTGAACAGCACAGAGAAAAAATGCAATTAGATTTTTACTAGGATGCAGTTTATGTTCTATATAGTACATAGTTTACTTGATACTTGATCTCTTTTGTAAGTCACTTTGAATAAAAGCATATACTAAGTGAATAAATATAAATGTAAATATGTATACATGGAATAAGTTACCAAGTAGGGTGTGAACAATACAACCTTACAAACTCGACATGAAGTCCATCTGGAGAAACTAGGTAAATAGGATTGATGAGGATTGTTGAGCTGAATGGCCTGTTCTCATCAGAATTGTTCAAGTGTTCTGTATGGACAGACTGTGTTCACATTCAGCAAAAGCAAGAGATGGTCTTCCATATTACAGCAGCAGGGATTTCTTGTCCACAGGGTTAAGACGTTTTCTGCTGGCAGAGGTTGGCTCCATTCATTATATTAGGCTATTTCTTCCATGTTTGTGATGGTTATTTTGTAACTTCATTCAATTCTTTAGTTTTAGAAGTCCAACTTAAATATGACCACATTTCTTATTAGCCGTATATTATGTCTTTTTTTCTGTTTTCTCTCTCTCTCTCTCTCCCTGTCTGTTCTATTTGTTCCATGGACACAGATTACATCTTTCTCCATATGCAATTTGTGGTCATCCTGACATAAATGTTGAGCTATGGCATCTTCTACAAGTGTTCTTGCTGTCTCACTCTTGAACTGTTCCTCTGTTTATCCTTGATCATCCCTTTTTTTTCACGCAGCACCTAACTTTAATTTACATACCAAATTCCTTGATAAGTACATACTGTATTATATACAGTATATCTAATTGAATTTAACTTAATTTTGTATTTGTTAAACTTCACAATCCGAAATCTCTCATTAATATAAGTATTCAGACCCTTAGCCATTGCACTCCAAATTGCTGTCAGTACCTGTTTGCTTTATTTTATTTTAAGATGTGTCCAGAATTTGATTGAATTAATTTAGAAAGGCATATACCTGTGTATATAAGGTTCCATAATTCACACTGCATGTCAGGAGAAAAAACCAAGCTGTAAAGTCCAAGGAACTCTCTAGATCTCCATGAAAAAACTGTAGTGAGGCATAGATCAAGGCAAGGGTATAAAAACGATTTGTAAAGCTTTGGCTGTTCCCCGAAGCAAAGTGGCTTCATCAGTGAAATGGAACAAGTTTGGAGCCACCAGGACTCTTTATAGATTTGGCAATTTATTATTAAATAATTTACTACTGTATTAGGCAACATAAATGTTGTATTTTAAAAAAACATGTTTTTTTCAGTCTAACAAATTTCATATAATCTTGCTTTTGACAAACTGCTTCCAGCATCTGGGTGTCCATCTAAGTTCCCACATGTAAAGATTTAACATTGAACTCTAAAGTTAGTGAATTATTTTTATTGGGAAATGTTAAAATACTTAAAATTTAAGATTTTCATGTTAAAGTTCACGACTGTTATTTTGCATGCACTTAAAAAAAAAACAAAAACAAAATTAAATTTGGGTAAAGGTCAGGCAGCATTGTGCAATTAAACTTTACTAAATTAAATATCACAAACTTGCTAACCAGTATATGTTTAACTAATAAAGTTCTTGAACAATCAAGAACCTAGTAAGTGTGTGACTGGTATATCCAATAATACACTCAAAATTATCCCTCAGGAATACAGCTGGCTGAAGAGGTAAATTTGTAAGTCAGAATGCTATCTGTTTCTTTGGCATTCTGCTGTGTTCTGGGTTTGTGCGGCCATTCTTTTTTTTACCTCTGTTGAGCCAGAAAGGGAGGAGCCCCAAAACTTAATCTTTTACAGCCAAAAACAGATGTATAGTGTTAACTACTGAAAGGTGACTCAAACAAAAATATATTTAAATCTCCTGATGGCACCAGAGTAGAATAAAAATGAATGAAGGGACGGATGGCTACGAGTCACTTTAACTCTGGAGAAAAGCACTTGGAACTCTAACAGTAGGGTTGGGTATACAGTACACTGAAACCATTCATATTAGTTACAAACTAGCTCAAACTCCAATTTGTATAAAACTATAAATTATTTCCTATTCCATTGAAGAGTCTGCCAGTGTGAATAAAACAAACGATTTTCAGAGGATGCCCTCAGGATGGTTTTTAGTACCAGCTACTGCTCTAGGGACTATGATGTGCATTATGAAGATAATTTAGGTCGATACTTATGGGCAAATTGCAAAGGGAGTTTCTATGGTTAATTAATCTGGTCCATTTTCTTAGTCATGTGAGAAACTGCAAGGCTTTGCACTTATTCTGTTGCTTAATATAAGCTGACTGCATTTAGCAGACATGAGCGCTAGTGCCTCTTTAACAAAAAAGATACTCTATTGTAGAAAGAATTTTCTTCTGGCAATGGAAAAGTTTCTATCAAAGGTTAAAAAAAAAAGACTTTATTTTTATTATTGGCAACAGTATATTTTTTTATTTAAACATTTTGGAGTCATATACACAAATTACAAAAATCTGACAAATATTAACCTTTTTGTGTTTTTTAATGTAACATAGAGATAGTCCCCAGGGAAAATAAAGAGGAGCATAAATTTGACTGGCACAAGACGAGATGTATAACAGAAAAGTACAGACATTTACCTAATGCATATCTGATATTTGAGCCAATGACCTGAGTTAGTCACACTTACAGTATAAACAGAACTGCATTTTTTATAAATATTTTCTTATTTAAGAGCCTAAATTTCAGTATAATTGAGCCAATGACCTGAGTTAGTCACACTTACAGTATAAACAGAACTGCATTTTTTATAAATATTTTCTTATTTAAGAGCCTAAATTTCAGTATAATTCAACAGCAAGTATGAGGCATTCTTTGTGATGCTGTTTGTCATTTCTGAACCTTGCAATGGCTTATAGTGGTGGTGCCTTCTGCTTACTGGAAACTGGTCTGTCCTTGCCAGCTTATCTTGTGTGGTCACTCTGTTTTTCTTTTATGGTCTCACAAGAGCCTGCCTACCTTAAGATACATATCTGCAACAATCTTCTTGGCATTTGGGTCAAAAGTTCAGTTGGAGGTATCAATCTGCCATCGGTAGGAGTCAGCAAGTGGACTTGAAACTTCTAAAGACACAGAGGTAGCTTTTGGCAAATGGAGACTTGATATGATTAAGCATCTAATGCTTGCTTTTTTGGAAACCCTATTGTGTAATATATACTATAGTAAATAAATAGTTTGAAGCTGGTGTTTTAAGTTTTGCAGTTTTGTGACCAAGGTAACTGAAATATAGGTTATCCATTGTGCTGCTTGACACTGTATTTGTAATGCATTTCATTTTTGTATATACTGTAAGTAAATATACTTAGCACAATAAATAAGGCAGGTCTGTTGTTTGCTGTACAAAAGTCATTGACTGTAAGAATTCTTAGTTCTGTCAATGTTAAACTTGCGCTTGAGAAAGAACAAGTGTTCTTATGTATAGATTTTGCCTTTTTAGTAATCTGTATCTCTAGAAATAGCCATTCTTTTCAAACTTGTTATGCTAGCTGGCAGAATGGTAATAATGATAGTGATGCACTGGCTCATAGAACATGCATTCCAGTATTAACATAGTCACTGAAATGACCAGTGAAGTTTACTACATTTTTATGGGAAAAAGACATTGAAATTAATTTACCCTGCAGCTGTAGATTTGTAACTGGTAAAGTCTATGTTAAATGCATAATTGTTTGTTTAAACATACCAGATTATTTGAAGGGTTACATTTTCTCATTATTTCAGTGATGGTTTTTGCCTCATTAGTTGATTAGCTGGTTTTCAATAAAAGATTTACACACTTCAAAATTATTAATATTACAAGTGAAGGAATGATATGAGTAAGTACTGAATGCTCATCCTTCTATGGTTATGTCTGTAGATGGAGAACATTTAAAAAATACTGCCACTAGAACACTCTGACTGCAGCATGAAATGAATAAATTCATCAGAGCTCTGTATAGTACGTCTACTTTGCACACATTAGCAAAATATTTAATGTTAATGTGTTATTGTAATGTAGAGTCAGAACTGGTAATATTTAATAACTAATAATTAATAACTTTCAGCCAATTTTTTTTTTTTTTTTTTTAATAACAGATTTGTTTACCAGGAAGCTGAATAAATCAGCTTCGGCACATTTATGACTCTACTGGATCAGATTAAAAACTTTTGTTAGTTGTGAGTCTGGGGTGTGCAATTAGTGGAGAGAGTGTGGTTTGAAGGATTTGTATTAATCTGGTTGTAACTAATTGCACGAGAGTGCTTTACTTAAATTTACACCCTTGCTGAGTGTTAATCTGCTGATTTGATACTCTATATGTGACATCAGAAGTGTCAATTTAGTTGTACAGGTAGAGATTATGAGCCACTGGAAGGAGGACAATGTTTTAGAAGGGTGAGCACCTGTGCCCCTTCCAGGATTATATAGCCTGGGGGAATACAGGTGGACGAGATGAAAAGACAATCTGACTAAGGATGGAGTGGGGACTGATTCATGCATAAACAAGACTGGAATGAACCAGGTGAGTCCCTGTGTGACGACATCCCATTGGTTAGGGAGGTACATCAGGGAAGCCAGACTAGAATCCATGTAGACTTACAGAAGCACAATGTCTCTGTCGCTCTATATGTCCGTATGCTATGCTGTGTCTCTGCCATTCTATCCATGAGTCAGGCCAGACCATGTCAGAATGGAAAGTAATCAACATACTAAGACAGAGAGCTACCTGATTGCCAAAGCAAGCAAATTAACTGATTGATAGATTAGATTAGATTAGATTAATTTTGTTAATCCCAAAGGGAAATTTAGATGCATAAAACAGCGCAAAAAAAAGACACAGACTCACAGGACAAATAATGCAATCAGTAATTCGTTAGATAGATAATGTATATTGTGCAGAAATTGCAATATTAACTCAGAGTATAAGCATTATCCAGGTTGCATTGATATTATTATCTTATTTTACTTGGTTTATATTTTAGGCTCAAATGGAAGCCTTAATTTAATATAAACTGCAACTCTCTCTCATTCCTGTTCTGGTACTCTGCCTAATTCTAAAAAGAAGCATTCTTTTCTAAAAGAAAAGCATAAGTATTGAATTACAACAGCAGTCAATCCTGACAGTGACAAGGCTGGTAAGAGTTAACACACAGGGGCTATATATGGGATTTTGGGCATTCTGTTACCTTCTGTATAGGGAAAGAGAAACAGGGTCACAATAGGACCCTGCCAATGACAAAATGGCCAGTATTTAAAGTGATAGCCTAAACTAGTATTTTGGATCATTTATAAATTCAAGTTTCATCTGATACTTGGGACACACGGTTGCCAAAGTGGTCACTGCTGCTCCCTTGCAACTCCAGAACCTTAATTTCACATCACAGCCTGAGGGCTGTCTATATGGTGTCTGGTTCCTCTCACCCTGTCTGAGGGAATGTGGTGATTATGTGCAAGTCTGCCCTGACCAAGGGTGGCTCATATCATGTGGCTGATGTTACTATTATAGACTTTGGCTCCCATTTCCATAAAATTGAGGTAAGCAGGTCTGATGACTGATGGATGGATAGATTTGTTACCTAATAAGACTATTGTACTCTGCTTTCCTGAGTAAATATCTTAGCAATTGTATATATTTTTTAGGTTCCGTTTACATAAATTTTGATACCTTCTGTGTTTCAGAATTATGATACACAGCAGGAAGCATTATTACCTTTCAACACTTGACCCAAATTTAACTTTTTTCGTTAGCTTCTCTGTGGAGCTAGGATCTTCCCTATTCTATTCGTATTTATTCTCATTCTGTTGGGAAAATCGGCTAAAAAGGGTAGAACATTATTTTTCAATATAAATGAACATTCATGGAAATAACAGTATGATTCACATGCTCATTTAGTCCAATTCATACCCACTTTAAAATGGTAATTCTCCCTAAAGACATAAAAGTCTAATATTTTAACAGTTTTAAAAGCATTTATAAGATACCTTGTTTAAATTCAATTTAAGCAACTTTTAAATAGGCAAAGAAAAATTTGATAGCTGAGGATAAGAGGTGGCTAAAGGTAATGTAAAATAAGTTAATCTACACTGTTCATACAACAAACTAATGAATTCTCTATAGCAGTTAGAAATATCTAATGGATCGCTAAATTTGTGAGGCATAAATTTAATCTCTACCATGTTATTTCATTCTGCATTTTTATATTGTTTCAAGGTACATTACACATTATTTTCATTCATTTGCTGACTATGTCAACCTCTACTCCCTTTATGACTTCATAGAATTCTATTATTCATATAGCTTCCAAAGAGAGGCATAGCTTTATTTCTTGCTTTGTGTTGCATTATTGTTTTTGGAGGTTGATAATTTGCTTAATTTGTTTCTGGTACTTGATTCAAGCAATATGAAAAATTAAATTGCAATACCTGATTGAGCAATAGCCATAAATAAATCACAGTGATTGAGTAGACAGAATGTTGGCTTCAAGACACTGTACTGCGTTCATCACTAAACCTTGATGAATCAGTCCCTTGGAGTGATGGGATAAATGCCAGAAAGTAGGACATAGATCCTTAAATTGGGCAGTGACAGCTTTTTTTTTTTTTTTACTCAGGCTTCAGTGCCTTTCAGCATTAAATGCTGTGCAGAAATAGTCACACTCTCCCACCAAAGAGAGTACTCAGCTAAGGCAAAGAAAGAATTCTGTTTATCTATATGTAAACTTCTTCTCTCAACTGTGACCGTAAACTAAATTACGTAGGTTTGATAATGGAAGGATGGGTGAACCAAAATTTTGTTTTCCTAAATGACTTGCATGCAAGAGCATGCACTTTGCTACATATGGTTAATACTGCGAAATATGCTTTGAGCAAGTGTATCATGCAGTATAGAGAAACAGTAATTCCCCCTCAATTTACGTACGGCTTTGCAGGTCATGAATTTTAATGTATATTCTAGAAGTGAGTAATTGTGCAGTGATTTTGTCTGTGATAAGAATAAAAATACCAATTAGTATAATGCGGATGTATAAATCATTTTTCAAAGCACTAAATATAGAATACCATTACTATTGCATAGAGCAGCTTCAATATTTGTATAAATAGTACATTAATTTAGATACTTGCATATCCTCCTGAATCATTCTTATTTGTTTACCTTCTTACACCAGAGTGTTTTAATAAAATAAACCGCTGAAAAATAATGTGTATTGCAAATCAATAAAAACTAGAATGTTGCAAATAACTTAGCAAGTATTCCCATAACTAAGCATGCTACGTAAATGTACAAATCAAATACAGTATATCAATCTAGTATATGCCACATTAGCACACATCTGGACAAAAATAACCTTTTTTCTAAAAGTCAGATCTGCATACGTTTTGTAGATTAAGGAGCTTGATGAAGAGATCTAAGAGTTATAAGATTAGATGAAGCTATGGAGTATTCAATCATCATTTTGGGAATTTAAGCACAATATTTAAAAGGAGGTTGCAATCTGCCTAATCTAGAGGATATTCAGATATGCTGTGATAAAGCTGTATATGAATCTGAACTGTTACTTTGCTAGTCATACTCAGAAAATGTTTTACTCATTAAGCATAGCTCAGCATTTTTCTTGATTTATGCGTGCCTTAGAATTCTGCATCAAATTGCTAAGTAAAGTTTTTTTTTTTTAAACAAACCTATCAATCATTATAACAATTAGCCAAATATCAATGACTAACATCATCAAAAACTCCATGTTACTATACTGGCATAAAAGACAGATTGCTGAAGAGTGGGAGAGAGCCTCCATTCCATCTGAGGGACTCCATCCATCTGGATCCAAGAGAATCTTAAATTATCTTATACCAGTAATAGTTAATATTTTACTTATTATAAGATTGATCTTTCTGTTTGATTTCATTAAGCATTTTTTTCCAGACTAAATCTTTTTAATGCATGTAGGTGTTTCTTCTGAAATAGAAATACCTCTTGGTGACTTGTGTTCTTGTCTGAGCTTCTGTTTAAAAGAATTGTATTGCTTATTTTTATATTTTTAAATTTAAAAAGTTAGTTTTGAAATAATTAAAAAAAAATCAATACAACAAATCTATTCTTCCCAGTTTACATCTCTCCTTTCTTGATTCCTTTGGAATGGCAAATGTTCCTCAATAAACCACTCTGTCTTTATTAATAATAGGTCACATTGTTTGGCCTCCTTACCTGATCTGGAGATATACCACCATATATACTATATACAGTAACTCCAAGATGCATAAAACTGTGTGTAAGCAAAGTTCCACACACGTCCCCTTTATAAATCCCAATCAATGTGAATTTTAACACACATGGACACGCCTACAGACCCACCCTGACCCCTCCCAGAAATTTGCATATTTGAATATGCAAATCAGTATAACTAGCCCCTTCCATTCTGTGTTTTGTTAAAAGACAATGGTAAAAGCACATATAGAAAAGAAGAATTTCAAAAAAGAAGTGGTTAGATGTCAAAGTTGATGTGCAAAGGCAAGCGTCTGAGTGTCATATGGAAGTGCATTATGGCTACAGATAAGAAATAAAAATAGGGACACGGTGAAGAAAAAAAAAGGTCTTTGACAAGATTAAAGTCAAAATGTCGACTTACATCTCAAAATTTTCACTTTAATCGCATAGTTTATTTTGCCATTAAAGTAGAACATCATAAACTTCATCTTAAAATCGATGTTTAATTTACTAGAGTTTCTCAAATCCCATTTAACTAAAGCAGCATGTTAAATGCTTCATATTGTAAGAGTTCCCCGACCCACTTGTTAATCACTATGTGCTTCTTAAACAGGCTTTCTCTTACTCCGACAGGAGCATGGTGGCAGTGATCGCCACACAGAATACATTACTTTAATTATACTACAACTGTCTGAATATTTTAGAATACTAAGATTTATACTTATATCATTTTCATGATGAAATGCATTAAAGCATGTACTAAACATGTGGGGGCCTGGTGATAAGCTGGCGCCCCGTCCCAGGATTGATCCTGCCTCCCGCAAGATGCCTGTTGGGACTTGTGTGACTCTGGATGGAATAATTTATTGCAGCAGTACTCTGTCTGTTAAATGTACCAACCCCCAATTCCTCTCCTTCCATTTCTTTCTCCACGTAACCAATCTCCATACAATAAGCGTCTGTAATAAATGTGAAACAAGCTATGGACCCAAAACTTTTAAGGAACATTGAAAAATCTCCATTATACATGTTAAATGATTCCATCCTTCAAGGGTCACATCAGTCCCATCAAGCATAAAGAGCAAGGCAGGAACAATGACTGGATGGGGCGCCAGCTGATCGATACTGCTGCTCCACAGTGACCCCACATGTTTAATTATTAACAGCATACATTATTTATATGAAGTTAACAATTTATTTGTAAAATGTAATATACATACTTTAATTAGTTTCATCATAAAAATGATATCAAGTATACATCCTAGTATTCTAACAGCACACAGCTCCAAGAGGACAGCTCTTGGAAATCTAAACAAACTTAGAAGCCAGTCATTGTCATCTGTAAATATGTGCTCTTCTATTGAATTGAATTGAAATCCTTTATTGTCATTGTATGGCACAATGAGATTCAATATGCAACTCCTCCATAAACTTATTCTCCTATGAAAATAATAATATTAATATGATAAAAAACCATGAAAAATGTACACTATGAAAGCATAAGTGCAATATACATGTACATACTGTATAGTACATACTGTATAGTGAGTGGAATCCATGCACATGTTGGTGGCTTCCTTGAGGCAGCGTGTGCTATGAATGTCCTCCAGGGTTGGTAACTATATCCTGATAATCCTCTGCACTCTCGACACAACCTGTGCAGCTGTGATACCACAAATGCACACATATACAATAAACAGGTTAAAATTCTCTCGGTGGTGCACTAAGAGTAACAATGCTAAAGCAGCTATGGTATTTGGAAGAGTTTGGCCATTCCGTGCACCATTATATTGCTGCAGAATGAATAAAATCAAGTGCCTTAAATTATACATAATTAATTTTGGTGTATTTGATACAGCCTGCGTCATGGATGTGAATCTAAAAAACTACCGCAGAAACAGTAGCACTGCTTTGACGCTGGGTGCCACCAGTTTGCAAAAACGTGCAAATTAAGTATGTATGCATGGTGTGAGGCTGCCATGAAAATGTGCACGGCTTTGCGCCAAGTTCAGTTTTTATAAATCTCGAAGAGAGCATGGAAACAGGCGTAAGTAACAGTTTTATGCATATGCACTAATTCTACATGAGGCCATTGGTCTTTTGGCTAGCAATTTCTTTGTTCTGTCTTCTCCTGTGACATCCCTTCTACTCCTCAACTCTTCCATCACCTAGACATTTTGCTCCCTATCCCTTTTTTAAATTTGTTCCTGCAGAGACTGTTCTATTTGAGTAAAATTCCAAAATAGCTTTAGTCTATTGTGGGAAATCCCCCCTTTCTCTTAATTCTTTCAAATTTAAGACTACTTTTTCAACCTTATGTTACTTGAATTATCTGTTACAAGAATTAATAGTGCAACCAGTTCCAGTATTTTGAAATGGAAGTCCTGTGTGCTAGTTTTACAAAGTGACAATCTTGAGTGCTGTTACCAATCTTCTGTGTAGAATTTGTATTTATTTCTGAATTAAATTTTTTACTATGTTATATACTTATGTCTTTCCACTCCAGGGTCTTACAGGTCTTGTTGCTGTTTTCAATATTTTTTGACTATACAGGGCTGAAGGGTAGGTATTCTTATTTTGCTGGGGTTTTTTTATTGTTGTTTTACATAACAGTGTATTTCCATATATTCATTTAATAAACTTTTGTTCACAAGAAAAAAAAATCCATTCCTTGTCCATTAGTATAAAACGAATTAGCTAATTTTAGTTGAAAAGTTAAACAAGACAAAATAAATGTGAACCACAGAAATGATAACACATTTAATAGAGTTAGGAGTCCAGTAAAGTACATCTGATTAAGAACTGGCTGAATCCCATTGGAATATTCCAGGACCAAGGTTGGATTTTACTGATATACTGAGAAGGGAACCAGAGTTCCATTTCTGGACATAAACAGTATTACAGCAATTTGATTTTAAAACTAAAAGCAATTTAATACAACACCTTGACAATGAATATTGTATCTGTGGCTACTTTTCAAGTTTATGCTATTGAAAGGTGAAAGTATGCATGATGCATTAAAATTATTAGACATCTCTTTCAGATACATACTGTAATTTTGACCTGTGCAAGTATGTAATTACCTGAAGTGAAAGTAAACACCAGCCCCCAACACTTTTAATGTAGGATATTCTTATTGGTTACAATAGTTGAAATCAGTAATACACTGCTCCAGGCTGCTTATTTTGAAAGGCAGAGTAATTGAATGATTGCTGAAACATCGAACAGTTACCAAAACTTGGAAAAACCTGTAGGTTTGGAGATTTGTATTGGAACTTGGTAATTTTTTTTGCTACAGTCCATTCATCAAGAATGTCAGTGCAGACAGCACATAGCTAATACGAGCAGATTGAACAAGGAGCCATTGAAGCATTAGGCCATGCATCAAGACATGGAACTTGGCAATGCAGCTGTCTGATATATAGAAGATTGAAACCATTTTATTAAGTAAATGAAATATAATAGATCATCCTAAGCTACTGGATTTGCCAATTCAACTCAGCCCTTCCTACTTATTACTGCCCACATATGTATCAATTATCCAGTACTACTTTTTAGAATAAAGACTTGAATCCTGCTTACTTGTGATAGGCTGAGCAGAGTTTGGTGTTGTAATAGTAAAAGTTACACTTTTATGGCAGTCGTGTTACATAAATTACATCTTGCAGTCAAATTACATTTACATTACTCCTAGAAGATATTTCACAGAATGGCCCACATGTGTATGGGTGTGCGTTTACCCAGCACTGGACTGGGGCCCTGTCCAGGAATCGTTCCTGGCTTGTGTCCAATGCTTGCTGAGATAGCTTCCCTGCTCCTTTGCCATGGATAAGTGGGTTAATCAAATGGATAGATGGGTGCATTAATAGGTACGCTCCTGTTATATGGCAGGCTAAGAAATACATGCTGTATTTTACTTTCTTAATCAGTATATCCCAGAAGATCAACGTGAATTTTTTAATGCTCTAGACAAGATAAAGAATAGTGAAGAGAAAACCTTCAGAACTTGGTGTGGCCAATAAAGTGTCACTAGGGAGTGGTAGTGTGTAATTGAGAATCCTAAATTAAGGGAATTGTGCTGGTTAACTTGGCATAGTTGGCATAGGTTCTCTTTTCCTTTTGGCCACATGACAAAAGGGCTGTGATCTCAGGCACTGCATGAAGAGTGTCTTACAGTTTTGCCTTTTTACTATAATCCATTATTAGAGTCACATGTAACTCAACAGATAAAAAAAACCGTCCTGTGAAAGCGTGTTCAATCCTGGGAAAGCTCCCACAACCAACTGCAAACAGTTTATCTTGCACAGATCTTGCAAGGATTATAACCTAAGCAGTAGTAAGTAAGCATTATAACTATTACACAGCAAGAAATACGCATAACAGAATGCAAGGAAATGGGTTGCTTTATGCATTTGTACTGTGAGCTCATAGCTACAGAAAAGAAAAAGAAAAATGAATCCTAGAAAAGATTCATATTGTGATCCAGGGTGTGCTCCCAAACATATCCCAAACCCAAAATGACACTGGTAGGACCCAGGTATGATGTTAGAAATGGATTTATTTCTGTTCTTTGGAAGTTTAGCTCTTGGTGGGGGTGGGGGTGGGGGCCAGAGGTTAAGCAAGATTCTATCAAATGGAGAATCATTAAATATTTTACCAAATTCAATTTGAAAATCAAAAGCACAGAAAGCAAAATTTTAAAGGCAAAATTGCTTTTATTATTTAGTTTTTTTTTTTTCAGTTATTTACCTGCCTTTATCAGTAAAGGTTTCAAAGGATTTTAAAGTTTCAGTGCTTGCTTAATACAAATGACCACTTTATACGTTATGGCTACTATGATATCACATATCATTTGGTACCTGCCTCATAGGTCAATATACCAGATTGTGACTACCATTAAATCTAAAAACACAAAATAGCGGTACCAATAAAAATTACAAATACACAACATGGAGACACAATGATATTATTAATATAATGATGAAAAATAAGGAATGAAAATGAAAGTTTATAAAGTTCAAGCAATGTGGAGTAGTGGTTAAGGCTTTGGGCTTCAAACCCTGAGAATGTGAGTTCAAATCCCACTACTGGTATGAGCAAGTCACTTCTCCTATCTGTGCTCAAATTGGGATAAAAAAGTAATAAAAATGATTATTTATTAACAAATACACAAAGGCTTGCATAATACAGAAGGATTTACTATAAACAGTAACAGTAAAATAAAAAACTGCGTTTCTCCGGGCTTAGCTAATAAAAGCAGGCATCTTAACTGTCCATGGGGTGGCTGGTCCACTTACCCTCAGCATTAAGCACAGACACAACATTCCCCTGCGACATCTTCCTATCAAAGCTTTGAGTCCTTGTCTCCACTTTTCACCCAACTACAAGGTCATCAGGCCTGTAGAAAGGAGACCCAGACTCTGAGTACTTCAGGGCCCTGTGAGATTTGTGACTTGTTCTTTGCAGAACACCACCCCCTGCAGGCTGCTTCATGCAGCCTTGGAAATGTATTGGCTTATTCATCAATAAAAGGCCAAGCAACCCTGCAGGAACATGAATAAGACCAGTAGCGGTATCTTTTTTGCTGCCAACCATCAGCTTGGAGATAAAAATCATATTATTTGGTTCCCAATGCCTTTCCAGTAACCTTCGCATCACTGCCACAATAGGTTTTTATTGCCCCATCATCCAGGATGGCACTCAAATGAGTATAATTTGGTTCCTGACCGTTAGAACCTTCACAATGTTAATAAATCAAAAATGGCACTACTTCTTGAAAAAAATAGTTTGTTTTTTTAATTTTTATCTCAATTCCCATGCAGTTCAAATATCTGAAACTGTACAGAAAGACTAGGTAGCTTAATGAAACAACGTACAGCTCTCTACAGGTTTGTTTGAGCCCATTTCTCAACATCTAATGACAAGTCTGCGACTCTCATTTAAAAGAGTAATAAATAGTCTTAAGGAGTCTATGAGTCATGTGTGTGTGTGTGTCTTGTTGCTTCCTGTACCTCCTATAGGTGAGTTACTTTTAGGTTTAACATTCTGTGTAAGTGTAGCATGTAAGTATTTTGCTGATTAAGAGACAGGTGAAAATTTGTCTTCTAGCTTTTGCTCCGCTTCATTCATTTCTGCTAGACCAGTGCCTCTCTAAATTGTGACCTTTTAATTGTGACATAAGGCATAATTCAGGGTAAAAGACGGGGAAATGAGGATAAAAGAAAAATTTAAGACGATAATAATGAGAACTGAGTTGAGACACTGATGCAGTCCTAACATGAGCAACCTTTAACCTCCAAAGCTAAATGGTGAAAATGATGGACTTTAAAAGTAGGTGCCTTCCTGAAGGGAAATCTCACAAATGTCCACTTCAAACTTTCATCTTAAATATTGAACAGAAAGTTGAGGTGTAGTTAGAAATTTTAAATATTGTGCCAAATATTGCTTAAATGGAAGAGTATAAATGGATTTCATACACTGGATGTAATGTTAAGGTAATATCAGGTGTGAATGACTGGAGACAAAAACAAAACAAATATTTGGAGATTTGCCTCGTATATTGTCGGCGAGTAATAAATATTGACTGATATCGGTCATTTCTCTGCAATGTAACAAAAGACAAATGAGTGTTGAAAACAGGTTAGCTCTATACAAAAACAGCAGGAAATGGAAATGATGGCATTGGTATGAGAAGGAAGTGAGGTCATTAGGACAGGACGCTTGTGAGGTCATCTGAAAAGGAAGGGAAGTGACGAGTTTTGGCTTAGTCTTCCGTGGTTCTGAAATAGGAATGAGAAAAGGCATTACAGTAATCCCTCACTTATCGTGGGAGATAGGTTCCAAGGCCGATCGCGATAACTGAATTTCTGCAAAGTAGGGACACCATATTTATTTAATTATTTAACGTGTATTTGGACGTTGTTAAACCCTCCCTGTATTGTTTACAACCCACCCTTTACTCTATTAATAACAGGGACAACTGCTAAGCAATATGAAATCGGTAGATAAGCTTACACTTACTGTATAGCGAAGTACACGTAGCAGCTTGTAGGCGGTCATGACGTCATCGACCTTGTTGCAAAGATTCCTAAAGCAGATTCCATCCAGACTACTGCCTTATCACGTCCACTTGCAACTCGTTTTGCGCCCTGGTTAAAGGACACTGCGGCCGTAGATCTTATATGCTTTTCCTCCTTTTTAAATAAAAAGACTCATTGTTGCTGTAATGGTGTCTGCAGTGGTGTAGCTGTTCCCTTCCTTTAACATATCCAAAACTTTTACCTTTTCTGCAATCATTTGCATCTTCTGTTGGCGCTTGGACACGGCCCCTGAAGCAGTAGCACGTTAATGCTGAATGAGTGAGATGAGACTTCCTGGTTAATGCAACACTCCGTCGCTGAGCCAATCAGCAGCACACAGGAACTTAACTGCGTGCTCTGATTGGGTAGCTTCTCAGCCATCTGCCAATAGCATCTCTTGTATGAAATCAACTGGGCAAACCAACTGAGGAAGCAAGTACCAGAAGTAAAAAGACCCATTGTCCGCAGAAACCCGCGAAGCAGCGAAAAATCCGCGTTATATATTTAGATATGCTTACATATAAAATCCGCGAAGTCGTGAATCCGCAAAAAGTGAACCGCGAAGTAGCGAGGGATTACTGTAATGCTCTTTACCAGCCCTTTACCTGGTGTCTTTTATGCCCCATGTTGGACCTTTTGGCTGTCTCTTAAGTGTGCGTCTGTGACGCTGGTTTTATAATGGATGGATACATGTACAATACTGAGGTATTGTATATGCATTGAAATTTCAGAATATTTGATTATATTTGTTCTGTATCCATCACTTTAAAGTCTGATCTAACCAAGATGATAGACCAGAAAAACGGACATGAAGAATTTAAGAAAAATTCATATTATAAAACTACTAAGGATGATTAGGAAGGTACGTGCAGGGTTTTGTAATTTAGCAAAAAAAAAAGTGGAGATTAGTTTTGCTTTCTATTGGCAATTGTCAAGCTCAGAAGAACTGTAAATCTAATTTGCTTTGGTGTTAACATCAGTCATACCCTTTACAACAAATCCCAAAATGAGAAGGGAAAAGCCAAGGTCAACAAGCATAACCACGTCTCTGGCTCAGTGACCATCGTGTGGTGAGGGCCCAGCTGTAGTTAAATTAACTGCTCTGGCTCAGTGCAGATCTATGTAGCCTGAATAAACTTGTGCCTTCTGGGTCAAGTCTCTTATGCCAAGAAACTTGATCCTGGGGTGAATAACTCTGTACATGACCCTGAATGTCTAAAGCATGCAGCAAATGGAAGAATGCTGTTCTCTGGCATCATTGTTTTCAATAGAATTCATAATGAGAGCTCTGATGGTGGAATTTACTGTAAAGTTTAAAAAGGAGGAATGGAAATGACACATTCTTTATGTATGTTTTGGTGTTGTGCATGAAATATGTTAGTGCTTCCATTTAAAACATTATCCATGAATTCAACAAATACATCCATGCCAATTCACAATTTATATTTTAATTGTTCTCAGATCCCCCCACCACCCACTCATAATTTCAGAACTGTCTGACTGTATGACACAGTGAGTGTTAATGTTTGAAGACTTTTCTCTAGACCTCTCACACAATAAATGTTGATTAGTAGCTTTTGGGTTAAACACCCACCTCCACACACCCAATGTGGTCATGACATTATGCGTGCTTGATTTGACATAAGCCAAATGTCTCTGATTCATTCTTGTTTATCATGGTGCTGAAGAACTTCCCTGTTCTTGGTACATATAAAATGCCACTAAATAATATTAAGGCACATTTATCTACTGATTTTTTTTTAAATTAAAGCACAGTCAGAGTTGATTTAGGACTTTTTACTGTATATAATCACGTATAAGTCAGGTCTTAAAACCCGAAAAATCAGTAATAAAATCAGACCCAATTTATATGCCCATTGAAAAATGCAACACTTACTTTTTTTTTTTAACATCTTCCTGCCTCCTCCAATCTTGCATCAGTTTCTCAGATGCATCAAATTTTGTTGCAGCAGCGCAGTTACCAATTTCTTTCACTACTTCAACGACGTTTAATTTAAAACCAGCTTCATATTTTCTTCTGATCAAACGCTTTATCGTAGATAAAGGATGCTTTTACGATAAAGGTGTATGAGGGTGTGAGATACTAAAAACACAAATCAGTGCAAACATTGCTTTGGAATAGTTTGAGTATTACCATGTGGTCACATAGGCACAATACATAAAAAAAAAGCAGTGTGCTCCGTGGTTACTCTCTCAGGTGGGCATTAACATATCATAATCACTTGGACCAATGGCTTCTGCATTCAACTTATACGACCGACAAGTCTCAACTTATCCGCGGGAGAACTTTTTCACAAGTTTATACGGTAATAACATTTCATAACATTTTGAAAGAGTTACTATGAATTTGTGAGCCTGAGTCCAATTATGTGATTATAGAAATGAATTTATATTTCGATCAGTTAAGTTCCTTAGATGGTGGGAGGCTACTTGTTGGAAATGTTCCCCTTATACAAAAGTGGTAGTACAGTACACCCCTAAAATTTGTGGGGGTTACGTTCCTAGAGCACCCGTGAATTGTGAAAAACCGTGAATTTTGGATGTGGTTAAAAATAAATGCCTATTTTTATAGTTTAAACCCTAAATATTCCCCCAAAACACTTTAATTTAATTTCAAACTCTGCTTAATACATTACCTAAAAAAAAGAATGTAAAGGTAAACCCGTATACTGTACTGCTATGTCTCCTGCAGTGCTACAATGTAAAATACCGATGTTACCACTATATGTACTGTAGTTCATGCAAGCGCGTTTTCATTGCCAGAAGCCTTGGAAGGTGCAGGACGTTTTGACAGCATCTTGGGGCTTTTACCCTTAAACTGCTACATACTTGGGGGTTAATGCATCCCTGGACGCCAAATACATTTTTGCTGCACTTTAAGTAAATGTTACAATTCACAAAGAAAAAGTTAAATTTTAATAGAACAGATTTTTTTCCATGCAAAGAGTATCACAATTACTGCAACACTGATCATTTTACACACTGCTAATGAACTGTAAAAACTATTTAAAAAAACTACTGGAACAATATGTACAAAGTGCAACTGACGCCATGGAAGATATTAAGTAAATCACTGAGTCAACTGCGACTTGAACTGGCTGCACGCAAACACACAGAGGTAAACGCTGATGCTCTCTCAATCCCAGAGACAGTGAGGCTGCAGTGTTTCACACTTGGGTCACAGAATTGCACAGAAACACAGGAGATTGTAGAGATAGGAACTTTATTCAAACACTTCAAACAAACAAACATGTCTCTTTCAGAAGTAAAACGAGCTCAGTATGCAGTTAGTTATCGATTAAAGAATAGACAAACATCATTGGGGAGCACAACCCCTAACAGGAGCAGAGGCTGTCTCAGGGAGGAGAGAGAAACAAAGCAATCAGCCAAAAAGGACAGGTGCTGTTCAGGCTTTTAAGTCAGTTCCTGCGTGCTCGCAAATGGCACTGGGAAACAACTATAGCTGGTTGTGGCGGTTTAAGGGTTAAGAGGAACAAAACAGAAAACACAAGAACACTCAGCTGGAGATGCATCACAGTCAATCAGCAGCCAGGAGAAATGAATAACGCTGTAGTGGTCTGGTGCCACTAAGATTCACACCATTGAGAAGACGGCGATTTATTTATTTTATGGTGGAGATTCCAGGGATGCACCCAGCCTTGACCCAACCCACACACACTCACAAACAGAGAAAAAAACGAAGCAATCTGGTAATCAAACAGCAAATAAAGAATTTATTGAAAACAACGATACCACCTCTGTTCCCCTTACAGCAATTACACATTAAATACAACAAAGCACCAACAAAACACACACAGTAAATCATGAAAAACGGCGACGGATGAAATGTAATGATGAAAATAGATAGTCCAGAGATCTGCATGTTGAATGGGAATATAAAGATAGTCCTACCGCTAGTTCCTGAAATGGTGAAGACGGGTGGAGCTCTTCTTTCTTTGCAGGATGGCCATGAATCCACTTACAGTCCTCATGTACACAGGCAGACGGCAAACAAAGCAGATCCCAAACATGAAACGATCCAGGACAAAACGAATAAGTACAGGTAACCCAACAGAAGGCAGGCAGAGAGACAGGCACTTGAAACACAAATTACAAATTTTTTTTTTTGCTTTTGGTCACTGGCCCCCTTTGTAAAAGCCGCGCTGACATCCTTTGACCCCAATAGCCCCAGCACCCTCAGCAGAAGACCAATCAGAGCCACTGCAGGGACTGCTGGGAGCCGCAGTTTCAAATTCTATTGACTACTTTCACCATCCCAAGCCACGTTTCCGCTTCCTATTCTCTCTACATTGCAGTATTGCCACGAAAAAGCCATAAAAATTGCAGAGGATATTTGCAGTTTCCGCTAATAATTATTAGATAAGTTCTAAGGAAAAATCCACAAATGACTGAGGCCGCAAACTCTGAACCGCGACTTTGCGGGGGTCTACTGTATGTCACAAATTTTCACATTAAATGGAAAATTTACCTGTGTTTCTTTTGGCAGAAAAATTCACAAACATTTTGGCTATTTCGTTTCCATTGTACCATAACAAGTTTAAATACTTAGTATATATTTACCATCGGCTAAGTCTTTAAATGTGAGGCCTAGTGTGAATTTGACTGTCAGTCTTAATGTATTGTACATTTTTTCTGTGTGGTCTTCAGTACACTTTTTTTTCAGATTGTGGAATTTACCATGTGCCTTTGCAAGTGTACAGAAGAAGCATGGCTGATTCAGTCATCAGATATTCTTCAACGTATATTCTGATGTAAGTAAAGATGTTTTGCTTTGTGTCCAATCACATCTTTTTTTCCCCATTTGCTTTTTTTCCCCGTTGCTGCATGTCTTAGCTGAAGTTGCTAGGCAACAGTAATTACTTGACTATTGATTAAAAGATAAGTTACATATTAGTTAGGCATAAAGTAAACAACATTCATATAGAGAACCATTATTATTGTCTATTTGTCTACAGAACTGAGACAGCAATTCACATCTTAGCATCAACATTTAACATCAGTATCAGAGAATTGATACCACGTAGGGTGAGAAGAGTATAGGACTTCACCAGTGTCTCCATATACTCAGGTGCTGACTTATTGACTACTCTGTAGGCAAAATCAGGGATTTAAACTTAATGCGTGCAGCTATAGGGAACCAATGTAGCAGCCTGAAGAGAAGAGTGACATGTGAACTCTTGGCTGGTTTAATACAAGATGGGCCGTTGCATTCTGGACTGTCTGCAGCGCGTCGATACCACATGTGAGTACTCCTGCCAGAAGTTAGTTGTAGTAGTCCAGACATGACAGGACTAAAGCCCGGTCCAGCCAGCACTTGGATGGGAGACCATCTAGATATAGCTTGGGTTGCTACTGGAGGAGGTGTTGGTGAGGTCAGCAGGGGGCGATTACCCTGTGGTCTGAATGTGGATCCCAATGCCCGGTGCAGAGATGGGGACACTGTTCTGTAAAAATAGCGTTGTCCTTTGTATAAGACATAAAACAGAGGTCCTGACTCTCTGTGGTCATAAAAGATCCCTGGGCATACTCTGTGAAGAGTCAGGTGTATCCCAGTGTCCAGGCTAAATTGCCCTCCATGGTCTAGTCATTCTGGCCCCCTAATCATCCCCTGTCTCTAATTGACTATTTCTCTGACCGCTTCACTACCTAGCAGTTCATGTGTGGTAAGCATAGTGGCACAATAATGTTGGCTGCCGTTGCATCATTCAGGTGGATGCTACACATTAGTCATGGCTGAAGTGGTTCCCCACTCAATAAAGTGCTTTAAGTAGAGAGAAACATGCTATATAAATGGAAAGAATTATTATACCACGATTGTGAAGAAATAACTTAAAATTGAAAAATACATACCCTTTAAAGCTTGTTTTTACCAGATTTCCCTTCTGTTTAAACAATTTGTCATTTTTTGTGTCTACCAATAATAACAACTCTCATCTCAACATCTTCATTTTGTTTCTTGACAAATGTTTGTTTCGACTCTTTGACTACTTATAATAGAAACCTGGAAGTGCAGTGATATGCAACTCTATCAGCCTGGTTTGAAACACATCCTGGTTTCTGGTCATTCAATGTGTATGTAATTTATGTGTTATCCCTATGTTAACATGCCCAATAATTGGTACAGAAGGAGTGACCATGGAAGAATGAGTGGGCTAGCTTTCCACCCAGGACTGGCCTGTCATGTTGATAATGCTTGATGGTAGTCTTCAGCATATGGCTACCTTCTTCCAGAATACAGGAGTTTGCAAAAATGGAGACATGGGCATCTTTTATTTTCTTTTAAGTTAATAAAGTTATTGAAGGCTCCCTGATTCTAGATGTACACTTGTTTTGCAACTGATGTTTTCATTTGACTATATTATGTTTTCTTTCCTCATACGATAGACTTCAATAACTCATGTTAAGTCATGATGGCACAAGGAATTTGTATTTGTATATTATTCTTATACCTAAGAAAAGCTAAGCTTGACATCCTTTCTGCCTTTTCCACAGTACTCTGTTTTTTTAACATTACTGAGGTTTTCTGATTTGGTCCTGTGAAGTGTGAAGAACTTAATATGAGAAGATGATAGTGAATGTTAAAGATAAGTCCAGTGGTGCATATTCTGTAGCTGTAGCAACAGGAGGCATTGTAGCAGAGACATGAAGACAAGCTTATCCAATAGGCAGGAGTAGATAGGTGGTTAAAAATTGAGAAGTGGATAGCTACAGTACATGGAAAGGGATAGTAAGAGGTAAGCCACTAGATGAAGCAGAAGGTATGGAAGAAAGTGCAGTGTGTTTAAAAAATCCAAAAAAGAGCAAAATGGAGATGGACGCATTATAAAGCTCTAAATCAGAGTTTGCTTTTTCCTTGTTATTGTCTGATTAGTAAATCATTAGGCTAGGGGTGGAGACAAAGGGCGAAAAGGACATGATGGGTGTGGTTAGTTGCAGGAAGTAGATGAAAGAATAAGTAAGAGCCAGCAGAGAATCCTGATGCCTGGAGGAAGACAATTCAGTGATAGGTAAATCTGACAATTTACCTCTGAAGAAATGTTGGCTTCTTGCTGTAGGCAAACACCTAGAGATTACTGATGAAGCAATTTCAATTGGTGTGCCTTTTACTGACATCTATATGTGTGATGGCACTTTTTCGCTTGAGGCTAATAAAAATGAAATTGAGAAGTAGGCTGCATATAGGCGATGGTCTGCATGCAAACAAACAAAATATTGCTCTTTGGTTGAGCTTGTCATCCAGAAGCACAAATCTTACCAGCACTTTTTTTTTTAAATAGATTTTATTGAAGTTCATTTTTAAAACTTTTAAATGGTTTGTATTCTATAATCTGTAACAGTTTATGAATAATGCGTGACTGCATCGTGCCATTGTAATGTATACTGTAGTTTGTAATGAGCAGTATTTCAGCATAATAAAAAATAGAGGCATGTATCCTGCAAAAAGATATAAATTAAGAAAAAAAGTATGGACTATTTCAGCCACAAATGAAGAAGTCAGTGTGGAAGTCAGACACTATACATTATGGCTATAAATATTTTGCACAATAACATGCTTGAAGGTGTTTGTATTTTTATTATTCTTGAATACTATACTTTTCATGTCCTATGGAATAACTATATGCAATGAATATTGTAATTAGTTGGTGAAATAGCATTGAGTAAAAGTACAAAAATAACACTGCTATTAAAAGCATACAGTATAAACAGTCAAGTGTTACATTTTCTCCAGGGACCTTCCATATCACCGTGTATAACAAAGCAATCTTCTCTAAAGAAAGCCTATTTTATTTAGATTAATAGTCTTTTATGTTAGAGCATTTCTTTACGCAGCAGGTAGTGGGAGTCTGAAGCAAACCACCCTGCTGCCCTTTAAACACCTGAGTGAGGTACTGGAACAAATTAGCTATCAGCTAACCACATGAACGATGCGGAATAAATTGTCTAGTCTCATCTGCAGACTTCCATTTATTAATATTGAAATATACACGGAAGAAGTAGCTTTATCTGGTAATTTTTGTTACCAAATGCAGTGTTACCACCTTGTGGTGTTAAGCTGGATTTGTAACGGCTGTACATGTTTAATATGGTCACCAAGAAGCACATTCCTCATATAAAAATTAATAGCACTCTTTATAATGTAAATAAAAAGATCACTGCGGGTTTTTTTTATTGCTATCCACATTAAATAATTCACCTTGAATTTAGGAATTTTTGATGAAATTAAGATTTAAATCCACTTGACCATGGAATGTATTTAAAAGGTAGGTGTCAATTGCTTCTTTGGTGATTAAGGAAAACCCTCTTTAGAGGAATCTACTTGGTCCAATTTGTTCTTTTTTTCCCACTAATTTATCCATCCATCCATTATCCAACCCGCCATATCCTAACTACAGGGTCACGGGGGTCTGCTGGAGCCAATCCCGGCCAACACAGGGTGCAAGGCAGGAAACAAACCAGCCCACTGCAGGGCACACGCACACTCACACACCAAGCACACACTAGGGACAATTTAGAATTGCCAATGCACCTAACCTGCATGTCTTTGGACTGTGGGAGGAAACCGGAGCATCTGGAGGAAACCCACGCAGTCACTGGGGGAACATGCAAACTCCACGCAGGGAGGACCTGGGAAGAGAACCCAATTTATTTTGGACTTTTTTTATGATGTCTGTGCTTTACGTGAAAACAATACTAGGGCCTGTTTTGTAAGCAGTAAGTTTTTATACATGCACTTCTGAACCTGGGTGTCATTTGCAACTGGCAATGAGAAAATGTCCTTGAAACTGTGTTGTAATGTTGATGACAGAATATTATAGTGCAGACACAATAACATGACTGCATATATGCTTTTTCTCTTCTTGAGCCTTATGATTTGGTGCATTTTACAAAAGCAACAAACGGAAATGCATTACTGCTGTCCTTTACCTTTGTCTTTAAGGCAAGTTGTACAGTACTTTTTGAGCACCTGTTTTCTAGGGCAAGTTTGAAATGCACCAAGGGAACCCATTATGGGTACACCTTTGAATTCTTCTGTGTCGTGGATGCCTTTATAAAGGGACAGGCAGCCAGTCCTAACCGTTTCAACAAAGAACAGAGTTGCACATTTTCCTGCTAAATCATTTCCCAGTGTACACTACCATTTGAATTTACTGCTTCATGACACTCATTATGGAATAGCGTTGCCCCCCACAGTAATCGATTTAGTCCTATTACAGGGAGTCACCCTGTAGAATTTATTTCTTTGTAATAATAAACTTCTTCTGGATACACTGGACTTTTTTACATTTTTTGAGAGTTGGATAATGTCTCTAAGATTCTCCTGTCTAGACATGTAGCCCATGACCTATTGGCTCTGTGTCACAGTACACAAAAATGTTTTTATACAGTGGGCTACCAAAAAAATCCCCCAAAACTGTGTAAAGTTTTAACTACTTATTGAAATTACACAGTTAAGAGAAAAGTGTCCTAAATGTTCACATTGTAACACCCTCAATTGATTGGAACCTGTTATAGTATGACAAAGTTGGGTATCTCTTGAAATGTAATTGCTTAAAAATAAATATAAAAGTATTTTAAAAAGAAAATCAATTACATACACTATTCTAATATTATGGTTACTTATGGTTACCAACAGACCCAACCTTTGAACAGGGTAAACTGGGATAGCCAACATTTTTTTTTTATAATTTTTTTTTCATTTGAATAAAGTAACATTGCATAAAATCAAGTCAAACATATACAAGAAATTACTTAATAGTCAAACTAGGGAAAAAAACACAAAGTTTAAAAAAAGAAAGCAGAAAGTACAAAACCTAACCAAACAGCTTTCAGTATACCTGAGAGAAACAGAGGAAAGGCAACAGCATGGGTAAAAAAGTAGAGAGAAAAAAAGGGCAAATGTCTTTTTCCCCTCATATAAATTATTTTAATATCTTATAACTTAAATTGTAAATATTTTAAAAATGGTTTTAAATAGATCCTCTGTGTGAGAATTAAATTTGTTTTCTAATTTTAGATAGTATGGCACATCAGTTACCCACTGACTTATAAAAGGTGGGTTAGGATTCTTCCAGTTAAGCAAGATAATTCTCCCAGCTAGTAGTGAGGTAAAGGAAATTACAATCAATTTGTCCTTCTCCTCTTGAAGCCCATCCAGGAGTACACCAAACACAGCTGTTAATGGGTTAGGAGTTATTGTGACACTAAGGCTGTCTGATAGGCATTTAAAAATTTTGGTCCAGAATGATGTTAATCTCAGTGCTTAAGAGGACCCCCACTGGGCGCTGCACATTACCTTTACATCATTACAATGAAATTTAGAAATTTTCTTTTTTAATGATAGCTCAACCAATGGGCCTATGAAAGATGCTGACGCTGTGGCCTCCATTCAAATGTGGTTATTATGGGTAAATTAGGACACAGTTTAGGACAACGCCCAGCAATATAAATGACCTGAGATAAATGTTATATATTTAGTAATTATTAACTGGACAAAAAAATCTGAAAAATAGTGACAGGAAGTAAAGCTCCCTGGGTTGATGAAACTATACAGTACCTTCTGTGAGTTTTTTATCCCCCCTCTTTCTGATTATTATATTTGTGCAATAAGAGCAATTTAGGGTCCTTTGGCTCAAGCTGAATCTATTTAAAATTGTCATTGCTTCTCATGTAGCTGGGACAGGCAGAGTTTATGTGTGTTAAAAACTTGGATGAAGCAGGTTCAGTTTGCTAGAAATCCAAATGAAATTCTTAAAGAGTGATACTGTTAACTGGTACTTTTGCTGTTTTCTCCTTCACTGTAAACTGAGTGGTTGTTGTTTGTTAGCTCAATTTCTGATGAGGCTAAAGTTAGCTACTCGTAAACATTGCTTATTTGTACAGGTCTGTGGAGCAATGATTGATGATAAAATAACAGAATAAGAAATCACCTAGTCAACTTGAAAAAAATTGTTTGAAAAGGTTTGAAAAAAATCAAATCATTATAACATATGTAAGTATCGGAAAGTAGATGGTTCAATGTTTGTTGCCTTTAATTGCAAATTGCAAAGATGATAACAGATTAGAATTTTGGAAATAGTCTGCTGACACCTTGCAAATAAGCATTATATTTTGGATATGAGACATTTTAGTGACTCATAATGTGCTGATTGCATATATCATCACCTGCTATACAGTTAGGTCCATAAATATTTGGACAGAGACAACTTTTTTCTAATTTTGGTTCTGTACATTACCACAATGAATTTTAAATGAAACGACTCAGATGCAGTTGAAGTGCAGACTTTCAGCTTTAATTCAGTGGGGTGAACAAAACGATTGCATAAAAATGTGAGGCAACTAAAGCATTTTTTTAACACAATCCCTTCATTTCAGGGGCTCAAAAGTAATTAGACAAATTAAATAACTGGAAATAAAATGTTCATTTCTAATACTTGGTTGAAAACCCTTTGCTGGCAATGACAGCCTGAAGTCTTGAACTCATGGACATCGCCAGATGCTGGGTTTCCTCCTTTTTAATGCTCTGCCAGGCCTTTACTGCAGCGGCTTTCAGTTGCTGTTTGTTTGTGGGCCTTTCTGTCTGAAGTTTAGTCTTCAACAAGTGAAATGCATGCTCAATTGAGTTAAGATCAGGTGACTGACTTGGCCATTCAAGAATTTTCCACTTCTTTGCTTTAATAAACTCCTGGGTTGCTTTGGCTGTATGTTTTGGGTCATTGTCCATCTGTATCATGAAACACCGCCCAATCAATTTGACTGCATTTAGCTGGATTTGAGCAGACAGTATGTCTCTGAACACCTTAGAATTCATTTGCCTGCTTCTGTCCTGTGTCACATCATCAATAAACACTAGTGTCCCAGTGCCACTGGCAGCCATGCACGCCCAAGCCATCACACTGCCTCCACCGTGTTTTACAGATGATGTGGTATGCTTTGGATAATGAGCTGTTCCACGTCTTCTCCATACTTTTTTCTTGCCATCATTCTGGTAGAGGTTGATCTTGGTTTCATCTGTCCAAAGAATGTTTTTCCAGAACTGTGCTGGCTTTTTTAGATGTTCTTTAGCAAAGTCCAATCTAGCCTTTCTGTTCTTGAGGCTTATGAGTGGCTTGCACCTTGCAGTGCACCCTCTGTATTTACTTTCATGCAGTCTTCTCTTTATAGTAGACTTGGATATTGATACGCCTACCCCCTGGAGAGTGTTGTTCACTTGGTTGGCTGTTGTGAAGGGGTTTCTCTTCACCATGGAAATGAGTCTGCGATCATCCACCACTGTTGTCTTCCGTGGACGTCCAGGTCTTTTTGCGTTGCTGAGTTCACCAGTGCTTGCTTTCTTTCTCAGGATGTACCAAACTGTAGATTTTGCCACTCATAATATTGTAGCAATTTCTATGATGGGTTTTTTTCTGTTTTCGCACCTTAAGGATGGCTTCTTTCACCTGCATGAAGAGCTCCTTTGACCGCATGTTGTCTGTTCACAGCAAAATCTTCCACATGCAAGCACCACACCTCAAATCAACTCCAGGCCTTTTATCTGTTTCATTGATAATGACATAACGACGGACTTGCCCACACCTGCCCATGAAATAGCCTTTGAGTCAATTGTCCAATTACTTTTGAGCCCCTGAAATGAAGGGATTGTGTTAAAAAAATGCTTTAGTTGCCTCACATTTTTATGCAATCGTTTTTTTTCACCCCACTGAATTAAAGCTGAAAGTCTGCACTTCAAGTGCATCTGAGTTGGGTCATTTAAAATCCATTGTGGTGATGTACAGAACCAAAATTAGAAAAAAGTTGTCTCTGTCCAAATATCTATGGACCTAACTGTATATCTTTATAACATACTTCATAATTCTGTCTGTCTGTTGATGATAAATTTGATCTGAGACTCTTAATGCAAGGAAGACAGTTGCTATGGTCATGGTGCTGAAGAATTGCAAATGTGTAACATGTGCATTAGCATATTCACTGTATTCTGTACATGTAACAATAATGACCCTATAATGTGTTTCATGAACAAAATCATTTTTCTTATTAAAGAATGTATACAAACTGACAATTTCCCCTTTTTTTCACTGCAGATGTAACTATTTAAAAATAAAACTGTCACTTTTTCACACATATACAGTATAATATATGGCAGTTAAAGGTGAGGGTGCCACACTAGTTGACTTGCCCTGAGACCTGCAATCTTCTAAAGACAGCCCACCTTGTTAGACATTTCATTTTGGGTGATTGTGTATGTTTAATAATTACTCCATGCCTTTCTTGGTCAAAGGTTGGAGAGAGAGTGACGTTGACAATTTATGCACTGATGGGATTCAACATAATTGAGCACAATTAAAGGTTAAAAGAAGGCTTGGAGAGTAAGAGACCTTTTTTTTTTCTCTGTTGCACATTGGGAAAGGGAAAGGTTGCCAGTGAGTGCATAGCCTTAATATCATGAAACTAATAAGCACGTAATTTGAAAAGCAAGGAGACACAATATATCCTGGGAGGATTCTTTCAATTTTCTTTCTAAGTTTAGGAGAGATGTATTCCAGCAGAAAAGATATACTGTGAATAAAGCTTTGGCAGAAATCCATCCATCCATTATCCAACCCACTATATCCTAACTACAGGGTCACGGGGGTCTGCTGGAGCCAATCCCAGCCAACACAGGGTGCAAGGCAGGAAACAAACCCCGGGCAGGGCGCCAACCCACCACAGGGCGCAAACACACACACCCCCTAGGGACAATTTAGAATCACCAATGCACCTAACCTGCTTGTCTTTGGACTGTGGGAGGAAACTGGAGCACCGGAGGAAACCCACGCAGACACGGGGAGAGCATGCAAACTCCACACAGGGAGGAATCGGGAAGCGAACCTAGGTCTCCTAACTGCAAGGCAGCAGCACTACCCACTATGCGACCGTGCGGCCCTTGGCAGAAATCATGAGAGTAAAATCACCTATGCATACAAAGTAAACTTATTTGCTTGCTGTTTTCTTAGGGCCAACATTTATCTGATAACATCAAGGAGCATATGTTAGCATTTTGCTGTGTTTTACTTTTAATGTCACAGAACATTCTGCCACTAAGTCTATCAGTCAGTTATTCAATTAGTCTTTACTGTATGAGGCATCTTTTTTTGTATTATCTAAGGTCTTTAGAAAGATATTAGGCAGATTATAAGTGGACATTTTTTATGTGGTGAATGGTTAACTTTAAATATTAATAGTAATGGTAAATAAAATTATGTTGTTTTGTAGAAGAAAAGCAAGTCTTCTGCCTTAATTTAAAATCAGAGAGTTTTTGGCAAAACATGGGTACCACAGAGATAAGCGGGTGTTTTCTGAGAAATGGCTAGGAAAATTTTGTATAAGGAAACAGCCAGAAAACAAAAATTACAGTTGCTCCCTTGGTTTAAATTAGGTTAACTGTGATGAAGGGTATCTTGTGGCGTTTCAATGCCTGAATATCTATTATATCATAATAGTAAGATCAGAACAAGTGCACTTAAAACTCAGCTAACTGTAGCTCAGAGTTTAAACTTTATCAAAATAATGACTTTTAGACTGGCTTGACACGAGGTTTACAAATCTCCAGTTTATTAACAAAGAGCAGGTATGAAACTACAAAGTAAAGAAACATAGTAATTAGCACACAAATAAAAACATACGTAGTTTGGTAAGAGCTTTTAAACTATAAGTAGCAATGCAGAACGATAAATTATTTACATACCTGTATATAAACTTACCGGCTATGGTTCCAAAGCCTTAAACAAGAAGGATGAACTTTGCTGCACGTGTTTGTGGCAGATACCTTACCTGCATTGAGAATGCCCCACTGTAAGGTGGCTTTGGAATGACAAATATCACAAAGCAAGCATATTTGAACAGTTTACAAAAATTGAAATGATTAGCACTTACACATTTTTCCCATCTTTACAAACATGACAGTGCAGCTAAAACAAGCAGACAGACATTTTGACCTTGCCAACTTAGTGCCAATATGGGTGTTGCAGTCAAGTTGCTGCTAAACTGGCCTTCTCAACAAGTTAGTCTTCTAATATTTGATGTTTGAAGACCACCATTAAAGGGAAATATTAATTTATTTACTTGAGAGTTTATGAAGACATAATGTCTTAAGTCTTAAAATTGTCTTAGGGGATCTTAGAATAAACTTTATAGTGCAGTTTGCATTGCAACATTCACAGATTACTGTGAAACATTAACCAGTAGGCTGCATTTAATCTGCATATTGCTGAACTTGTTCTTCATGATATAACCTTAAAACAAGAAGCAGTCTTGACCTGATAGTCTGCTTTCATGACAAGGAATCAAAACCAGATGGTCAATTGCAGCATATTCTAGAGCATGAAGCTTAAATATTCTATTACATGCATTCAGCTAACTACATCAGCCTTTTGTTTTAGCATTAAAAGCCATTTTATTATCAAAGTACATCTAAAGTCATTGCAATTAACAGTAGATTGCTTTCAATTGTATAGTTGTATGGTTTTATCAGGTAGCACTCTGTGAAAAGCACCTTATAAAAATACTGATTGGCTGATTAAGTCACCGTCAGTGAGTATAAGATGTTATCTCATTGGTATCACTATTGCGTTACAATTACTGCACTTTTATGAATTCCTGTTTAATTCAGGCTGAATTGATGGCTTTCATTTTTAAGGACTTTAAATGGCTGAGATATTTGCTTATTAAAAAGAAACATCTATGCAGGTATGAGACCACCTGAAATAATTAGTGCAAATAAGAGATTATCCACATGTTAACATTACCTAACTGACCCAGTCTTTAGGGCACTTGTAAGAGAATATGCAGTCACTTGCAGAGTGTAGAAAGCAAATACAGTATGTAATTGGAGTTCATATTAGAGTTATATATTATGAGCTAAAAATAGACATATTCTATGTTTCCTTGGTGATAGATTTTGCTTTGCAGGTACTGTTTATTCAGAAGTGATGTTGTACCCTATAAGCTGCTTGAAAAATGCAGGCATGAAATGCATAAAACTGCAGTCATTGTTTATATTCTACTGAATGTGTCAGAAAATGGGCATTCAGACCACTTATCATGATGTAATTCTTAGTTTCTGCTCCATAATTGATTCAAATGACTTTATTTTTAGGATTATGCCCTTCATAGTGGGATTTCCAGTCAGGGCTTTATAGTACCACATTTACTGGTAGAAGCAATACTATAGTCTAGACTAAGCCAATAAGTAAGCTGTTAGCATAAAACAAAAAATTATCAGGAGACGCAAGAAGGAGATGGCTGAAGCCAGATAATTGTTGTTTGCTGTGTTTCTCCTTTCCTCTAGTAAGAGAAAAGTAATGTAGATGTAAATTATGTGTTGTTAACTATACCAATGTACAGTGCTTATGGGTCTCACATCTATTTTTTATTCTCCTCTAGTTTTAAATCTTGGGCTGACGGATAACTAGTAAATGTTTACACTCAGAGTTGAACTTTCTCCGTTCCATCAAACATAACCGCTACAGTCTTTGATAATCTTTGATAGTTCCTAGAACTTTTTGCCAAGGTATTATTAAAATGTCTCTGAAGTACTGGGTGGCAAGCTGGCTTGGGTCTTCTGCTGTGAAACAATGCAGTTCAGTTTAATTTCATGACTTTTGCCCTTCATATCTCTGAAAAGTTCCCCATTATTGCATTATAACAATTGCAATCCTTATTTTCAAAACGGAGTTCAAAACTTTATTGAGTACTGTTAAGTGCAGGTGACACCAGTGAGGAATTGCTTAGGCCTGATGCTGCCACTCTTTGTCAAGCCTTCCACCCCGAGACAGCAGAGATGGGAAGCGACGGTAGAATTACAACCCACCAATTCTACCTCTGCATTAAAGGAAATCTCCTTTAGGTAAGGGCACAAAGGCCACTTAGCTTGCAATGAGATTTTTCCTATACAATGGCTTTCCCACAGCCTTTTCTGTACGAGCCAACAGCTACACCTCGACCATGGGAAAAAAGATAGTGTTAGCACTGCATATTCAGCTGAGGGTATAGTCAAAAGAACACCCCCCTTTAGGTGTCTTGTTTTATCTAGGAAAATGCAGTATAATGCTGTTTTTGTGTACCTCTACTATGTTGTCACATTATCTGGCATGTTTCAAATATTATTATCACGATACATCTGCCTTTGTGTATTGATGAACAATTTTTGCTTTTGGTCTGTTTGGTGGTTTGGAACATGAAATTACTGTAAAGAACACTATAGAAAATTATTGTGGTATGTTGGGAGGGTTTTCCTTGAGACCATCAGAATTCAAAACTATCAGCCATATGTTGTAATTCAGGTTATTTTAGCTAAACATTTTTCAGGGCTAAACAAACATTAATTCAATCTTTTTTTATCATGTTGACTCTGTACATATTAATAAAAGTTTTTTATCATTGGCATTGTCATTTGTTAATTATGAAATGAGTTTTCCAATTTTATTTCCTACTATTACATTTAATGTAAAATTTTAATCATCAGTCTGAAATGTGTGATAGTCTAATGACCAGGGTAAGTGTATATCTGACTATGTGATTTTCATTTTTTTTAAGTAAGGAATGAACTTCAGAGGTTACTATACTCTCAATCTTGTTGTATATGGAAAGTACTATAAAAGTCTTTTTTACAATATACTTGTATAAACAGTAAAGTTGACAGATATGTATTACCTCAATGAGTTAAATTAAATAGATGTACATGTTGTTTTAAAATAAAAAGAAAGGTATTGGATTTCTTTTTCTCCTCTGTTTTTGGGCGCTGTAAATTACATGCCCATAAAAGAGGGCAAATCTTTACAGAATATGAAATCTTTATCAACCAAGCTCTGCTAGTCCTAATCCTAAGAACATCATTTCTGAGTGCCCATGTGTTGCCTTCTTCAAAATATCTTAAGGTTAAAACTGATTTATTATTAGTTGTATCCTCAAGTGCTGGGGCCATTGACACTTTCCAACAGAGCTGTTGATAAAACTACATCCACCATTGTAAGAGCATGTAGTTTTGAAACAAGAGTTTCTCCAATCTGTTGTATTATCCAGCTGGCAATTGAGGTTGAATTTGTGGTTAGGTGGTGAATTTAAATCGGCTTCTAAGTTGGGCTTGGTTTTCAGGCATTTTTTTTTCTGATTTTCCTCTATGCTATTAGTTTTCAAAAAATTATGTTTTCAACTACATTTTAGCCTAGGTATTTTGCTCGTGTTTTTTTTTCTTTGGTTTTTGATCTTTTACTTGTATTTCTGACTTTCCTGAAAAATATTGTAGTTGTTTTGTTTAACTTGTTTACCATGCTGTCCTTTTTCTTCTTTTGACCATGATTCACAGTCCTTTGACTGACAGACTAACATGAACCAATTATTTAAGACTGTAGGCATTTATTTTAGTCCTTGTGTCCAAGGCCCGCAATCCCACCAGCAATTCCTGCTCAATGGAGTGCTCACAATGCATCCAGAAGAAAGATTTAGGATATGACATGGGTTCAACCGGGTAGCAGCATGACATGTTTGTGATTCTTTCTGAAATGTGACTCAGGTAAGGTCCAGACCAAGGTGTAGGAATACAAATAGGAGCACTCCCTACAATTGTAGTGCATCCCTTTCTGTCAATGGTGCTAAACAGTGTGACAGTGGATAGAAGAAAGTGACAGAAATTGCCGATACCATCATGCTGACAATGTCCATGTTGCAGGGACACGCTGCTTTACCCATGAAATGATAGGTTTCTGCTAGACCTGCAGTTCTAGGCTGTAGCAGTTTGGCAAATTAGTTCATGGAATGCAGTTACCTTAATCTGAGATTTAATAGCTATTTTAGTGATGCAGAAACAAAATTTAAGTCTCGTGAAAGTGTCAGTTCAGCATGATGCTGCTTAGAAGTCCAAGGTGATGTGGCTTTTGTATGCATATTTCATATCTGTGTATGATGTGATTTGCCTGTTTATGCATGTCCTACTGTAAGTGATAGCATTGTACATAGCTAATTTATTGTTTAGTCCATTGTGCCTGGGTAAGATTTCAGTGTTCAGCCTGTGGATCCTTAATGGATCCCCATGATTATTGCCAGATATTTTGCACACTGATCGAGACTATTAGTTTTTGGTTTAAATCCCGACCTAATCATTGTTTTTTTACAATTTGCACCGGCTTATCCATCTGTGTAAAATGTTTCCAGATATTCTGGTTTCTTTCCACATTCATAAGGTGTCTGATGACGCTAATTTAGTTTTGTATCGGTAAGTATATGCATTTGCAGGAGTATGATTTGCCGTGGATAAGAATCCTATATTCCTGCGTTCTGCCTGGAGCTGGTAGAATGTAATAGAAAATGTAGATTCATAAAATGTATGGATTATGGAGAAGTAGATACAATGAATAATGATAAGATATTTATAGTCTAGGCAACACACTTTTTTCTGTTATAGTTGAACTAAACCAGTCAAGACCGATGAATTCATGCTAAGATGTAAAATTTTTAGTGTTTGGAGTGGAGGTTGTTAGTTGCATCTCTAATATTATATTAATAATTTTATTGTTCAATTATGTATCTTCAAAGTCAACACAACAAAGCTGAGGTTAAGTTTGAGTAAAATAATTTTAGTTTTGGTTTGAAGGGCTGTTGTTGCTTCAAAGAGTGCACTGCTTTATTGTTTGATGTGCATTTTAAAAAAAATAGTTGCATTTTTATTGGCTTTATTACAAAATGCATTTTATTTCATATATATAATTAGCACGACTCTGTAGAAACTTGTAATCACTGTTTTTTTCCCTCAGTGCTGCTGTTGAGTTTGCAGGAAGCATTTTATGTTGATAACTCAATGTAAATGTTTTCTTCTTGTACATTTATATTTTACACTCTAACTTAAAGCAAGGAATGGTATCAGAGAGTACTTTTTATCCCATTTAAAATCTTTACTGTTGCTCTAAGGCAGGTGCTGTAAATAATTACTAGTTAGGCCATTGTTGGTTAGAATTTTGCATTTATATGTCCTTGCTTTCTCTCTCTATGGGTTTTTTTCTTCCCCCAAGTATTTCGATTCATACCCACATCTCAAAGACATGTATGTTAGACTGATTGTCCGGCCTAAACTGCACAACACTGTATTTGTATGTATTAGAAAAGCAGTTTATTGCAGTGCACATCAAGGTTATTATAGTTTTGCCTTTTTATATTTTTATTTCTATATTTTTTCTGACCTTACTTGGAAATTTAGTTTAGTTTTAGTTTTCCTTCATCGTGTATTTTTAGTTTTAGTTTAGTTTTTATTTCACAAAGACATTTCTATTTTATTTTTATATCTATTAGTTTCAGTTTTAGTTTTAGTAATTATGGCATGGCGCTCCTATGGAGTTTAGTTTTGTGTCACAATCAGACAGAACTGTACACTTAACAGATTTGGATTCGAGTTTAATGTTAGTGGAAGCTTACTACACGACATGGTTTACTGGTTTGATAAAAACAAGTATAATCAAAATTAGATACTGAATATGAACAATGTTACACAATTTTATAATTTTTAAAATATTTTCTCATGAAATTCATGGGGGTTTAGGAAGAACATGGCACTTAGGCTTGAACCAGTGTGTAGACGAGTTATTGTCTGTTATACCTGTATTTTTATCACTCTTTAGTTTAATATTGTTTTTTATCAATATGCTGCTGCTGGAGTATGTGAATTTCCCCTTGGGATTAATAAAGATCTATCTATCTATCTATCTATCTATCTATCTATCTATCTATCTATCTATCTATCTATCTATCTATCTATCTATCTATCTATCTATCTATCTATCTTGAGGGAAACAAAGAAAAACAAGCATGAAGTGTCAGGGTTAGGGGTGGTGAGACTTGAGTAGCCCACCATATGAACAGTAAACCCACAATGAGTCAGAGCAAGAGCAGGTAATAAGAGTATGGATAGGCATAAAATGACAGAGACAGCATCTGAGATTAAGAACAATATATACATTATCTAAACCTGTTTATCCAGAGCAGGATCGCAGGAAATACGGAGCCTACCACAGCAGATTTGGATGTAAGGCAGGAAAAATCCATGGTATGCAATATGAATGATGTGGCTGATGTTATGAACAAAAGAATATTCATTCAAAAATGAAAGCTAAAAATATTTTAGTAAATTATTATTTTATTTCAGTTAGTGTTTCCAGCTACTTTAATAGTTTCGTTTAGTTTTAGTTTTTCATATCGGTTTTATTAATTATTTTATTTCATCCATCCATCCGTTATCCACCCCGCTATATCCTAACTACAGGGTCACGGGGGTCTGCTGGAGCCAACCCCAGCCAACATAGGGGGCAAGGCAGGAAACAAACTCCTGGCAGGGTGCCAGCCCACCGCAGGGCACACACACACACACACACACCAAGCACACACTAGGGACAATTTATAATTGCCAATGTACCTAACCTGCATGTCTTTGGACTGTGGGAGGAAACCGGAGTACCTGGAGGAAACCCACGCAGACACGGGGAGAACATGCAAACTCCACACAGGGAGGACCTAGGAAGTGAACCCATATTTCATTTCAGTTTATGAAAAAAAAATTTTAATAATAGTTTCAATTAACTATAATAACCTTGGTGCACATACAGACTATTTAGAATTAGTTCATTCTTCCAGGAAGGACTCTGGTTTCTTTCCTATCACTCTGTTATCAATGGAAGGATGAGCAGATATATAAATGGTGATATATAAATATATTCAGTTAGCATTAGCAGATAAATGGTGACAGAACGACAAAACTCAGTCAGACCAAGACAACATACACCTCAAACAAAGGGGGAAAAATATAAACAATGAGCAATACTTTCAAAATCAGTACACATTAGAGCACACTGTCAATCCTGGAAAACACTCATTCTACAGAAATTCATCTCTAACCCTGACTGTTATTAGGAAAAGTCACTTACAGAGTCCAGCTTGCTATGTGACCTCTCCATAAGTGCCATTTTGAGGTGCTGGTAGTGTTCATGGATTTTGGTTAGTCAGTTATGATGCCAACACACTGTTGAGGCCTCATCTGCAGTACTGCATACAGTTTATATCTCCAGGCTACAGAAAGGACATAGCAGCGCTGGAAAAAGTCCAGAGAAGGGTGACTAGGCTAGTTCCAGGGCTACAGGGGATGAATTATGCAGAAAAACTAAAAGCTGAGCCTTTTTTGTTTAAACAGAAGAAGATTAAGAGGAAACATGACTGGAGTGTTTAAAATTATGAAAGGAATTAGTACAGTAGATTGAGACTTATTTTAAAATCAAGTACATGGGAACACAGTTGGAAACTTGTTAACGGTAAATTTAGCACAAACATTAGGAGGGTTTTCTTTACACAGAGAACCATAGACTCAATAAGCTACAAGATAGTGTGGTAGACAGTAGGACTTCAAAAACTAGACTTGTTATTTTATAACAATAACAAAAACATTTGTTTATACAGCACATTTTTATACAATTGGTGTAGCTCAAAGATACAAGATGAAGAAAGAAAAGTTTCTAAAAAACAAAAATACCTTCAGGCAATACTAAATAACAAAGAATAAAGTAAGGTTCAACAGCCGGGAGGACAGAAAAAACAAACACAAAAAACCTCCTGAGGGCCAGAGAAAAAAAAAACAACAAAGTTTTAGAAGAATTAAGAGGATAGCATTGGTGGGCTTTGTTGGGCTGAATGGCAGTTTTTACCTGTTCTAATGTAATGCCTTCCACACATACCAAAATCCCATGTATGCAGTGGTGATAGCAGAGCTAGTAGTAGTAGTAGCAGAGGCTGTAGTACTGTCACATGAAATTCTTGTCCGATCAAAAATGCAACACATCACCAGTCTCTGGCACCAAGGTAAATAAACATGATACTGACAGATCATTGTCAAGTCAGGTACACAAAATGTCATGACGGCCTTGCATAAGACATGCTGATTACAGTGCAAATAAATCAAAAATAAGACATTTTCATAAAGAAGTGTGTAGCATGGTTGGTTTGTTTTACAAGATTAGCTGTTTCAGAAATGTCTAAATATTGGAAGGATTCTGTCCTGTTGGAAGAGAAAACATCTTCAGAATGGAGGTGATGCCAAGTCACCAAAAAGAGAATAAAAAATTCAAAAGAGTTGGCAACAGCTAATTAAAAATATTTCAGTGATTATTACAGTTTTTCCTCGATTGTTTAGACACGTTTCTTGAAAATAAGTTCCATTTCCCAAAACTCTAAACACAATTTCATAGCCGCACACTCAACTCCCCAAACTTCAAGTTCAAAACCATGTAATTTTATATCAAAGCCAAACTTTGCCTTCAGACATCTCACAAAAGTCCTCAAAAACACATATACTACAACATAGCCTTACACCATGCTGAGATCATTTCAAAACATTACTGTAACAACCTGTTACTGCATTAAGTAATGTTTCTTATGCCCCACCAAACCTCTTTACATAATGAACACTATATAAACAACAAAATGTATACATTTTCAAAAAAATGTTATCCTTTAATGTACAACACAATACAAAATAAATGGACAGAGAAAGAAAATTCTATTCAGGCACAGCATCCCTTCTCTGGTCAGGGTCAGGCCAGCAAATTTTGATGACATCAAATGCATAATGAGCCCTGGCCAGAGAGCGGTGGAAAAAAAACATTGCATGCCTTTATTCACCTTCATGGCCGCCTGGCGGGGGGTGAACGTGATTGTAGGGGTGTTGGTTGTAAACCTTCAAGTAAAGCCACTCAATGAATGGTGTAGTATTGGACTAAGGATGGCATGTTGGTTGAGGACCTCTTGGTGGCTGATAGCAACACACATTGTTACATTCCCCCATCGCTGGCCTGGAACTTTCATGATGGCCCATTGGCTAATTATGTTCCTCCCCATTTTAGAGAGGTTGATGCCTGCCTCATCAGCAGACATGAGTTCATGAGAAGTGTGTCTTGCCTCTGTTTCAAAGATGAAATACAGTACAGTAAATGACGACACTGAACACATTGCTAGAGTACACAAAAAAGGCGGCCATAACTACAGTTTGTTCTACACTATATAGTGATGTATAGTACTGTAATACATACTGTAACTACACTCAGATATTTCACACAGTATGATAAAGTCATGCCCGCACATATTCCAGGTGTTGACTTTTGAGAGGAACATGACAGGCCTGTTTCATTGTCAACCTGTTATTTCGAAGAATGCAGCCAATTGTGGAAATGTTGAGTACATCAATCCCGGAACATTTCTTGATCCTGAATAACCTTCTGTTGTATCTCCTGCAAGTGAATCATGTAGTTGGCTGTAATCATATTGATTATCACCCTGTCTTACTCTTCAGAAAATAGGATTCTTTTGCTTCCATCAAGAGTTCATCCCTCAGTTCTAGAAAACAAAGTACTGCAAGTACTAACTATAAAATCACCCATTTTACAATAGGAACATACAGTAACTATGTGAAATAGTGCTGTAATTGAGTGCATTTCAGGGAGTATACAGTCCAATAGAGTAAACATGTAGGTGTTGTATGTAAAGTGTACAGTACTCAAGTTACAGCAAAGAGCAGAATGTAATTGACCTACCTATTTTACTCACTGAAGGTTTGTATGATAGGTGCTACAGTGAAGAGGCTCAGATTTGGTTGCACTCTTTGAACAACTTCTGCCATTGACTTGCACAAGGACATGGTTCCCTAGAGTGGCACAAATTTCACTTGAAACTATTTGTCTCCTTGCCCTCATTCTTCCTCGTCCTCTTCCACCTCCCCTCCCGTGTCCTCTTCCTCTTTCTTCCTGTGGTGGTTTGTCCATTGTTGGCCCTCTTATCCATTTGTCCCAAGACTATGTCTGATGTGTGAACAATTTTGACGCGTAGTGTTTGCACCTGGGGAATTGTGTGAAATGTGTTTCAGCAATGCTGACTTTTGTGCCATAGGAAGCCAATAATACATGAAGGGATTTGTCTGTAGAGTTTTGCACAAAAAGTGAAGCAAATCTGAATTGTGTCAAAATAAAGGAGTAGTGTTTATAGTTTCTGGAAAATTAGTTTGTATTTTGGTAGATGGTGGTATGATTTGGGATTTTTAGTTAATAAGTTTGGTAGTAGTGTGTAAGTAATTGAGAAAAACTGTAAAATGTAAAATTAAAAACCTTGCGGCTCTAACAGGAGTATACCAAGCTTGGTTTAAACACTGAAGACGATAGGACATCTCTTACATTGATGGGTGAGTCATTTGGGTGTTTGAGGACCAATAATTCCAATATAATAATTTTATTCATTTTATAAATACCAGAAGGCTTTCATGCTTAGGCTGCAGTGAACATTTTGGAGTAAAGGCATTAAAAAATTGTGTAACCTAACCTGGGACTGTTATTCATGACTTTTTGAAAATAGAGGGTTTTAATGTGTAAAGTTTAATATCAATACAAATATTAAATATTATAGAACAGCACAAAAAATTAAATGATGCTCTGCTTATGATACAAATAAACATTGTCAACGCTACGTTAACACTTAAACAGTATATGTTATCTCACAGTTTTGACACCACTGGCTTAGTGCAGTAGCATCAATCAAATTTTTCTGAAGAGCTTTTCTAAGTTATGCTGTGTTTAAGCTAAAATACTGTGTCACAAAAAGCAGACGCAAAAGTCATAAAAATGTTTGGGGCAGCCACTTGTATAATATTCCCTGGCTGAAAAAGGGTAAATTGCTAGCACTGATGTGCTCAGAACGGAGACCAAAACAGAACTGATGGACTATTTGTTAAACGGCAGTTTTAAAGGCCAAAACAGGATATGATGTCAACAGGGGTTGGATCCGGAAGGATCTTCCTCCATAGGATTGGACCCAGAAGTGGCGTTATTAAAAGGGCTGGAATTGGAATGATCCTCCTCCATGGGTTCGGGCCCAGAAGTGATGTCATCAGAAGGGCTGGAAACAAAAGTGACATCATCAAAAGGGGCAGAACCGGATATCATATCATCAGAAGGGCCGGAAGTGACATCATCAGGGCCAGGCGGAATTTCCCGTGAACGGTCTGCAGGGAAGAGAGAAAAAAGTTCCGCGCACTCCGCCACCCCCTGGAATTAGTCTCATTTAGACCCTTTAGTTGCCTCCCATGTGCACGTGTGTGACAACTGTCACACAAGAGTCCCTCATTAAAAATTGTAAAATGTAATTAATTCATCATTCTTTTTTGCAACTTTATCAGAAAGTGTGGATTAAAGAAGAGAGGACAATTTTACATTTTGTATGATAACATGAATCTGACCAGCTATATAGAAATGACCAACAAGTTCACAGCCTACAACACCAAAAACCACGCTGTGGTGTAGTTACTGATATATTGTCGGTTTAAAGAACAAAAAAAAGGCTTTGACTGAGAAGTTGCCATGCCCTGGAATGCAATCTACTGTATACGCCTATATTTAGAAAATGTAATGAGCAAGACTAGTTTCTATATGTTTTAGTTAAAATACTTTATATATCTTAGTTGGGGATTTGAGGTAAATATTTGAACTTGTCATAATGGGTTTCTGATGATAAAAGTTTGATACAGGGATTTTTTATTTGCTTATCTGATACCTGCAAACTTGTTTTTTTTTATCATTGAGACTATAAAGAATCGATTAAATCTAAACCTGAAATAGAATGAGGGCAGGGTAAGGTGATTTTAGAATTATTATTATTGTGACTTCGGGTTTATTTAGGAGAGGGAGATTCTAAATTTGAAAATGGCAGTGTATGCTCTTTTGGAGATAACCAGTTTAAAAAAAAAGCTCAATAAATCAAGGTTTGGCTTGGCCATAAGTCGCAAGGTTGGCCTGGTATTTCAAAACTGTTAAACTCCTCATTATCACTGTGGCCTGTGTGCTTTTCAAGATAGCTGGTTCATGTAACATTTCCAGATATATTCCCAGTCCATTTCTAAGCAACAGATGGGCTCTGTTATATAGAGTATAGTATGCATGATGTTTATCACTTAAAGATAGCATAATGTATATATCAGTAATTTCATGGCCACTGATACAACAGATGTGATGTAACAGAATTATTATCCTGAATATTTTAACATTATATTAAATGAATAAGTCAGCACACATAGCAAAACATTATGCCAGTATTTTAACAGTTTTTATATAGCTTGTGAAAAGAGCACCTCAAGAAGCATAGCAAAGACACAGGATGGGAAAAAAGCTAGATACTAAGCATTTGAATCCATAGTTTAAAAAAAGTGCTGACAACAATGTTGAAGCTAATAAATAATTGCTTTTGTAAAGGATATTGTTATACTGTCTTTGGTTTTGAAGATTAGTTTAATAAAATATGAAGATATGCATATATAGCACACAGATGATAATAGGCTATAGAAAAATGTATTAGAACAAATACATTGGGTCTTCTAAAATTCAAGCAGAAATGATTTATTTCATTTCTATCAGTTTACTCCCAATTATCGTGTATATAATGACAACATCTGAGTTGATTGTAGCATTGTAGGGCAGACTGGTATTGCCAAGCTGAAACCTAAGCCCTGATGCCGGACACTCTTTGTTAGCTAAAAAGTCTCAATTTGCCTGACGTGCCATCCCTGTGGAATGCATCATCTGCAGCCGTGTCTGGTAAGTTGATCAATACCATGTAACAGCCAGGAAAATCTCTCCCGAAGGCATGAACTGTACTGTACACTCATAATCTGAACAAACCTTGATGGATAGAATTTTGCACCAGTGATCAACCAAGAGGATGGGCTTATGTATCCAAGAATGACAAGACCTACATTCTTCTCTATAAAATCCCTTGAAACACCATAATCAATTATTCTTGTCTCACCAAGATGCAGCTCAGCCTGGCCATTACTTTGGCTGCCCACAACCAAAATCCATAGCTGGTAGGGTGTGGGTGCAACAGAATTTCAAAAAATCCCTTTACTCCACAGGACACTGTGCTGGACTGGAATGGTGGAATACTTGTCTGTACAGTGATCCCCTGCCTATCGCGGAAGTTACGTTCCAGACCCATCAGCGATCGGTGAAAATCCACGATATAGAAAGACCATATAAATGAAACATTTTTTACAGTTTAAGCCTTAAAATACCCCTCCCAAATGCTTTAAACACATGTAAACTTGTAATGGCGAGCGACGTTCATGTAACGCTTTCCTTCCCGATGCATATCCATGAGTTTTACCTTCTCCTGAATGGTCAAGGTCTTCCTGTAGCATTTAGTCTCACCACTGCCAGAAGGCTTAGAAGATGCAGGACGCTTGGGAGACATCATAGGGCTTAAAACAAAACGAAAAGTTCACAAAAAGTTTGCTCACAACAATCGGACCACAAGCAAGGTACGCAATACGCAGAGAACTGAGATGCATCAGGGACCCACGCTCGCTGTTGTTGCGAGTTTACACCATGTTAGCAGCAGCCAATCAGAGCCTAAGAGAATGAAAATCCCATTCTGATTGGTTGAGTCTCCTGTTTCAGCCAATAACGGGCCTTGTAAGAAATCAGCTGGGTACCGTAATGTGAAACTCTTTGTCTACCGTAATGACTGCTGAAAACTGTATGCTTTGTTATGAATTGGCTGCAAAGTAGAGTACAGGTAGGATGTACTTATTTAATTTGTCCGCGATATAGCGGGGACGTGATGGCTGAACCACGATATAGCGGGGGATCAATGTACTGGAATTTGGACAAGGTTGCCATTAGTCCAATCTTGCTGAGAAATAGCAAGTGCACAAGCCAGAGAGAGAGGCTGTACGTAAACCAAGCGTTTGCCTTGCTAATGACAATCACTGACTGATAACTACTGAGTAGGTGTAACTTTCTTAACATCTAAGGACATTCTGTGTAAAACTCTTGAAGAGAAACTGTAGTTCATATTGGTCAAAAACATCTATGCAAAATAGTTTAAACTTTCCACATTGTTACTGTATATTCAGTATTGCATTGTGATTATGTAATTCATATGATTTGACACATACTCAGTAAAAGTGTCTGTTATCTGTACAGTGTAATCATTCAACATCTGTCAATATATCTTAAGTTAACAGGCTAGACATGGAACTAGATCTTAGTGTTTATCTTCATTGAAGGATCTGAAGCTCAAACAAAGCCACTGTTTTGAAATATGAAGAACAGGAGATGGACCTTAGTGTACCTGTGAGCATGGGTGTACTGTCGCCATAAAAGTTATAGGGTTCTCTTGAATCTCCAAGAATTCATAGCAGTTTCTTCTGTTTTAAAATACATGTTTATGCAGAACTATACTGTTTCCTTTGCCAGAAGCCAAAATGATAATAAAATCAAAATTGATTGTTGTGTTAAGGAATTATTGTATGTAAGAGATTAGGAAGACACACTGACAAAGTAAAAATGTGAACCTGTTCTTTAAGGGTTCATATTAACTTATCTGAAGGTAGTATGCTATAACAATACCACCTCACACCAGGATTTGTATTCTGGCCCATTTCCTACATTTGGGGAGTTTATCGTTACATTTGTGTGCATTTTCTCCTTGTATTCCAGCTTCTTTCCATGTGCCAATTCTAAGAATGCTGAACCAACTCTGATTTTTCCCTCTGTTTGCATATGTATGTGTGCATGCATGAGTGTGCCCTGCTGTGGTGCCCCATCCAGGCCTAGTTCATGTCTTATACTTAATGCTGCTGTGGGAACAGGCTCTGACTACTCATGAAAGTAGAACGATCAAGTTCATAAAATGAATACAGATGTAAATCAATGTTTTCTGATATTTACACGTTGTAGCTATTTTAGGGTCGATGTTCACCAAGAAAGACTGTCTTTAGCAGCTGGCATGTCACAGTTGTGTTTAAAAATGACCTTAATATTCCTAATTGCCACCCACGAGTAATTTTTAGGTACATTTTAAAAAGTTGTGCTTAGAGGACAGTAGAAGAAAAGAGGAGAGCAGTGTGTTGTTTAGAGTTACAGCCGAGTGTATTAGAGTCCACTAAACCTAGATGTACTGCACGTGTTTAATTTAGTGAATCCAATCAACCTTCACTGCAGGGCTCATATTCCTCAAGAAAAAAAAACAATTGAAAACAATTGGAACATGCAAATATTTTATTAAAGCCATTGTATTCAGATTTCAAAGATATCAAATAAATCGAGCTGGAATATGTGTGATGCATGGAAATTAGCTCAGAATCAAAGGTAATTAAAGCAAACAAAAATTTTTTTCTTTAAACATTGTGGTACTAGTTAGATATTTTTTAAAAACGGTTTTACTAATGCTCTTTAATATTCAAAAGTTTAATGTCAAATGAACAATGATTCTAACCAGCAATATGGCATTATCAGTGATTATTAAAAAGAATACTCTGCCATCTACCCCATAGCATCAAATAACATTTGTTTACATATCTGTACATTTCTCTTTTTCCATTGATTGGCAGCCGGCTAGATGCAGTAACCGCAGAAGAAAGAAACAATCATATGAAACAGGAATGATTAGCATACAGCATGATAAAGAATTAATGAAAAAGGAAGCTAATCATACTTAACTGGGATTGAATACCACCATTAATTAAAATAAGAGATCATTATTAATTTGTTCTGTGACACAGCTGATGATAAACAAGAGTGAAATCAACACTGGATTTAATAATGATTTATCTAAAAAAAATATCCACTTATAACTGCACCTTAATGATACTTTGTAACAGTGCTGCTGAAAACGATTTACATTAAATTAAGCAAGATGAAATTGAAACCAAATTGTGCCGGTTTTATGACTCATCTACTGAAAATCCACACACTTTACTGAGAAGTCCATTTATCTTTATTAGTAGCTTATTATTACTAACTCTTCTCTCCTATTTTTTTTTTTTCTCTGCTGAAAATCTTGACACTTTTTCCTTTTTGTGAGTGAAAATATAATGCAAAGCAAATAATGCTACTAGGGTTATATCTGGACAATTTATATGAAAAGTTATGCAGAGGAGCACCAGGCTGCGTTATTCAGTAACTACCAGCTAAGTACACCATGAATTATTTTAGTTTCATCATAATGAAGCACAAGCTGTGCAAATTATTCTGTAGGCATGCAGTGCCAAGGCTGGGTCAAAAGCATTTATGGTCCTTTACTGATAGCAAAAGTTGAGACCTCGGCTCCTCCTTGGTACATTGATTGAAGGGTAATTAATAAGCTGGTCGAAAGGTGAAGATCCAGAATACTTCTTTAGATTTGTACAAGTATGTTAGTGCAGCCCAAGTTCATACCTTTTTATATCTGATATATACAGTATAATAAGCTTTTCTTAACTTTCATTTTTTTTAACCTTTGGTTTAGTTGGCTGACTTTCACATACATCAGCTGAGAAAAATTACCAACCCTAGAGAAGCTAAAAGGACATCTGCTTCTAAATGTACAATGTGCTAATGTGTTGTACGGATACTGAGAACATAATTATTTACAGTCTGAAATTCTAAGGGTTGTTCACTGACTTTTGGAATTTGTCCCTGTGTCTGAATGGCTTTTCTCTGCCTGCTCAGCTTTCCTTCCACATGCCAGTTAGGTTAACAGGTCATTATAAATTAGCCTGTATGAAAATATGGATGGGCACAGAAGTGAATGTGCCCTACAGATAACTAAGGTTTCAGGTGAGATTAGTTCCTACCTCATGGCTGAAGCTCTGCGGCATTTCAATAGAAAAAAAGATGATTTGGAGACTACATGGATGGATAGATACTGTATTTTGAGTTGATCAGTTTCTACATTGTGAGGTGCATTTTGCAGTATCAAGACATCTAAGAATAAACAATAATCTATGCTGCCCCCACTGTATGATCAAGTACGCTTGTACAAAAGTTTATCTTTCAGTATGGTTTTAATAGCACTAAATAAACTGATTATTATTATTAAGCTTATGGGTATTAGTAATCATTCAATCAATATATAATCATGCTAGTTCATTTATTCACTTTATGAATCCAGTTTAACAGTGTCATTAGCTAAACTCAAAAACACTTTGTTTATTACACATACAAAATACCAACACAACTTTCAGAACTGACACTTTTATACACCATCAGAGACTATTCTTATACTTGACATTAACATTATTTTGATAGCAATACTCTAATGAGGGTAGGAGTTTTGATCCTGCTCTTATGATGTCCTGCATGTAAATTTAGATACACCTTTTCTTCTACTTCTTCCTCTTCTTCTTTAAGAAAGAGAGAGACTTAAAATGAACAAGTAGAACCTCTTGTTCAAAAGTAATGTGTGCAAAATAATATTTGTATACTAAATGTGAGCATATACTATGTGTGTATATACATGAAAATATATTGTGAAATGAGAACAGAGGAAACAAAAGGGTTGAGATCCCATTTAATGTTTTGTCGTTGGATGCAGATATTAGAACAAAGAAAGGAAAGTATATGTCAAAGGTAACATGCTAGTTCTTCAAAAACATCCATTTTTCTTTAAGGCTGGGTCAAGAATGAGAAAGATTTCCTAGGTCACATGGTTTATGTAGTAGGGCAGAAGTGGAAGGGGTGGAGCAGCTGTCTGAAATGACTTGGTGGAAGTGAAGTCATTAGTCCTCGAGATAGTTCTCCTCAACTCTAAAGCACACAGGTTAGTAGCATTGTCACAACCAAATCATTTTCCGTATTTTTAGTTGACTCAACACCTGTGACATATGCCCTAAGCTATATATCTCTCTATATATAAAATCAAATGTCTGTCTGTCTGTCTTTCACGAGAGAACTACTTAATGGATTTAGAAGGGTTTTTTTTCTATGATTTGCTTGAACATTCTGGTTGATTTTGCGACCTCACTCATTGCGCTAAGTATCATAGTTTGCTTGTGGTACTGATTTGTTTGCGCAAATCTTAGAGAGATGCAGCAGGCCTAAGAGAGGTGGGAAGGGCCATCCTCAATCACACACCAGCCTCTGAGTATACCTTACATCCGCTTAGCTAGTGAACGAGACAACTACTTAACGAATTTAGATCGGGTTTTTCTTTATAATTTGCTTGAACATTCTGGTTGATTTTGTGACTTCTCTCATTGAGCTAAGAATCATTGTTCGCTTACAGGAGCGATATATTCATGGTAATCCGAGACAAAGGCTGCGGGCCTTGAGAAGGGGAAGTATGATGTCAGGAGTGGGTAGTCGGTCTACCTCTGCTTTTTGGAGTGTACCTTGCCTCCGCTTAGCTAGAGATACCCTTTTGTTTATTGATTTTTGAAGTTTGCCTTGTTTCACTACTATGTGGCCGGAGAATGACGGGTGACGGCTTGTATATCTTATATATAATTCGCCCACTCACTCACTCACTCACTCACGTCCGTCCGAAGCCGAATGCGCAGTTGCCTTCTGCGCACATCCGAAGCCGAATGCACAGTCGCCTTCTGTGCAGCTGCCCGAAAAACCTTACGAGACCGACATCGCGGCAGGCAACGGATTTACGGCCGCGAAAATTCAAACACAAAGGCGACTTCGACCGACATCCAACCCCAACATCTAGGCAGCCGGCGGATTTACGGCCGCAAAAATTCAAAGAGAAAGGTGACTTCGATTAAAGCTCTAGAGGCCTGAAAGGCGATTTCGACTACAGCTCGAGGCCTAATTACGCATTCATTCAATACACCTATATCAGGTTTGTGGTGCTTATACTTATTACTATTCCACTCGTGCCCGTTTTATCTTACGTTGTCGAAACGGGCTCTTTGTCTAGTATATAATATTAAGAGTACGGACCGGGACACCCAAGAGATAGAAGGTTGGGGGAAGACAGCTTCTTTAGGGCACTGCCTCCCCCAGAACGCTAGATGGCAGCTCCCCTGGATTTCAGCAGTGCTCCGGATTCCTACAGGGCACCATGGGACTTGGAGTTCTATATCTCAGCTCTGTTGGCTATCGTGGGTGCCACCAGGGGTGCTGTGAATGTGGAGGAGCAATATGGCATGAGGTTTCCACCTAACTCGGAGGTGCTTGCAGACCATGTGGACGGAATAGCAGAAGCAGTTCCATGTTGGCCAATATAAGAGGACTAACCTCAAAGGAAGAATTGGTTTGAAAATGGACAAAGCTTGCTGGGAGGAGCAGAGTAGAAACAAACAGAGAAGAAGAATAGTTGTGTGCTGAGCCTGTTGTTTACTTCTGACTTTGGTGGTGAGAAATGCTTGCTGAAGAGTTTTCCACAAAATAAATAAGCTCTTTGTGCCCTATGTCTGTGGTGCTGGGTTTGAAGTGCAACAGTGCCCTCTAGTGTCCACACACATACATATATATATATATATATATATTGTGAGATACGCCCGGACACCACCAGACAGAGACCACATCTTTATAAAAGCACACACGTTTATTGTTCAATAAACACAGTCCCGCACAGCACACAGTGCTCCCAGCACCAATCACCCCTAATATGGGCCTTTCTCTCACTGTTCGTGGGCCACCTTTCCTCTCTCCATGGGAGCTTCGTCCTGCTCCCACTGCTGACTCTATCTCCCTGATTGTGGGGAGGCGGCCCCTTTTGTTTCCACCCGGATATTCTCCAGGTGCCTGATGGACATCCTTCCGGCAGCACTTCCTGGTGTGGCAGAAGTGCTGCACTTGCACCCGAAAGCACTCCGGGTGTCCCTGGAAGGATCTCCCTCCATCTTCCCGGGTGTGGCGGAAGTGAATATTTCCCGGGATCTCTGAGGCTTGGGGCGCCCCCTGGCAGTGGCCACGGGCCCCAATGGGCTTGAGCCTCCTTGCTCCTCTCCTGTGGTCCCCTCAAGATCCAGGGTGGTTGCCCCCTCGTAGCCCGGGGGACGTATAAGCCACCTCCCAGTCCTTCCAGGCGTCCCGGCTGGATCTGTCCCCCAGCCTCCTGTGACAATATATATATATATATATATATATATATATATATATATATATATACTGTATATGTAATATATATATATATATATAGGGGGTGGGCAAAAGTAGGTTTACAGTTGTGTGTACCCGAAACACAGAGATTATTCTTGTATTATTATTTATTAATTATTGTATTATTTGTGTTCTTATTTGTCATCATCTGCATGTAATTTTCCATACGACCAACTGGAAACCTACTTTTTACTTTTGTGTGTATATATACTGTGTATAGAGAGAGAGAGAGAGAGAGATATGTGTGTGTGTAATATTTACATATATATATTAGATTAAGCTGGAAGAACTGATACTGTATATAAAAACACTCTACTTTGAATTATGAGAGTGGCCTACAGGTTAGGAAAATCAGCTTTACACTGGAAGGTCAAAAGTGATTCATTAACAACTTGCATAACACTTGTGTGGATTTCAATTAAAACTGATTTCCTGAGATACTTTGTTCATAAAGGTAAAATGCAATTCTACACTCTATAAAGTCAAGATTTTTTTTCAAAGATACTTTATGCATTATGAAATAGAAATCCATGCTGTGTATAATACAACATTTCCAAACTCACTTAATTCAATTCATCTGTGAGGTACCATGATTGTCTGGATAAACAAACATTCTTCAGGACATAATGTACACCCTAAAAGACTCCGTTTCACAGAGGTAGAGGCAGGTGGGTGGGCAGTGAAAAAGCAAGAATAGAAACTGTAATGGCTTAAAAAAAATGATTGTCTTAATTCCAGCAGTATTAAAAATAAAACTGAAGTGGAGGTGGATATTGTTGCTATCAAGTATGACATTATAGCAATAATAAAACCTGCCTCAATTGAACAGAGGAGGATGAGTGCAATATAAATTCATGCATGTTACCTACAGGCAAGAATGAAAAGGTGAAAGGGGTGACCATATCCATAAGAGAGAATTTAAATATGAGGCTGCTATAAATAAGGGATGTGCATTGTTAATGAGGGTATTTAGGGTAGAACAGAAAGTTTCAAGGATAGAAACAAGATACCAGGAATATGTTTACAGAATTCAATTATTTATCTAACACCCACTTATAATTTTACACCTAGTGTGTTGCACACATTTTCACTGATTGCTAACATATTAGGTTACATTTGCAGGTATGCAACAAAAAAGGTTACAGTACTGAAATATACTGTAGATTTATATATTTTTCATTTTTTTAATCTTCCCTCCAAACTTACTGAGAGAAAACAGTGGTGATTCCAGCAGCATACTACTTTAGTCAGAAGCTCTCTTAGTGACTTTTCCATCCAACCATCCATGATCCAACTCGCTATACCCTAACTACAGGGTCACAGGGGTCTGCTGGAGCCAATCTCAGCCAACACAGGGCACAAGGCAGGAAACAAACCCTGGGCAGGGTGCCAACCCGCCACAGGGCACACACACACACACACCCACACACCAAGCACACACTAGGGACAATTTAGAATCGCCAGTCCACCTAATCTGCATGTCTTTGGACTGTGGGAGGAAACCGGAGTACCCGGAGGGGAGTACATGCAGGGTCTCCTAACTGCGAGGCAGCACTACCCACTGTGCCACCCTAGTGACCTTTCTAAACCCAGAATTATGTCAAAGGGAACAAGGCATACAAATACTGTTTGTTTATCCATCCCTAGTATGGTTATTTTTTTTAATAAAAAAGAGAGATAATAAAGGACTGGTATACAAAAGGAAAACATTATTGCTATTTCTTTGGGCCTGTCTTAACAAATGTTCATCTATGCTTAAACATGTGCAGAAATGTATCTACCTGCCATTCAAGGAAGCATCAGTCAAACTGTTTCTCCTGTCTAGACTCTCGCTTGGCCATGTTCTTATTTCTGTCACTTCATTCTTTGTTCCTAGTATACTTCCTAATTGTGTTTCTTTTATAAAGCAGCTTTAAAACCCCTGCTGCATTCACTTCTGAGCAATTCTCAAAGACACCTCCAGGATCAAAGGCAGTGCAATGATTTTTTTTGTTTGGTTTTTTTTGTCTCTCTCTTATCTGCATATTGTCAAGAAGGAGTCATGTGATCCTTCGTATTATCCCCTTTAATCTCACCTTTGAAAGGGCAACTAGCTGAGCTTTCTCAGCAATTGGCCACCTGCTTGATATGCTGTTGTAAGGAGACAAATAGGTCATTGTATAATAGCGACCTGGGTATAGATATTAAATAAAGTAAGGGTCATTGCCAGGGTGTCAGCCCTACTTTGTCAAAACTCAAAACGGTATCCACAAATTCAGAATCAAGAGAACTATCAAGGGGTTGAGTACTAAAATGCTTTCAAGAAAACTCTGCATCAACAAAGAGAGTTTTGTTTGAGCTATCCACAATCTTAGATAATCCATAGTCTAAGTACTTAATGCTGACCTTTTTATATCATCTTGGAGCAAACAGTACAAGCTGAGTAATTCTGGTCATCTAAGCTTAACAACTTTGTAGAAAAGCTAGCAAAATGGCAATGTCCACATAAGATGTAAAAATATTTCAACAATAAATGTGTTTTGTATGCAGTTGTTTTATCAATACCAATGGGTTATCCAATTTAACAAACCTATAAAATGAATAGAAATTAACAAAAATAGCGCTGAGGAAAATTAACAAAAAATTAAACAAAAACATGATCTTAACATTCTGCTTCCTGACAGCTAAGATTTCTAGCAACCTCTAGTCTGCTCTCATTGCCCAACATTTCCTCTGTTACACGAGGTTTGACTTTTCTGCTGCCTGCTGGTTCACTTGCTCTCTACTAGTGGTGGACATTGACATGATTCCATCTAGGCCACATTTTTACTGTTTCCAAATAATTACTATATGGCCAATTGAAATTTAGTGACCACCATCATTTTTTTTTACATCTTCATTTGACATCCATGGCAGAGTGACGGGCGCTCAGCAGGCTCCTGTCAATCATGGAGAATCCACTGCATCCACTGAACAGTATCATCTCTAGACAGAGGAGCAGCTTCAGCGACAGACTGCTGTCACTGTCCTGCTCCACTGACAGATTGAGGAGATCGTTCCTCCCCCCCCACACTATGCGACTCTTCAATACCACCCGGGGTTTGGGGGGGGGATGTTAACATTATTCAAAGTTATTGTCTGTCTGTATACCTGCATTGTTATCACTCTTTAATTTAATATTTTATTTATCAGTATGCTGCCGCTGGAGTATGTGAATTTCCCCCTGGGATTAATAAAGTATCTATCTATCTATCTATCTATCTATCTATCTATCTATCTATCTATCTATCTATCTATCTATCTATCTATCTATCTATCTATCTATCTATCTATCTATCTATCTATCTATCTATCTAGTTCTCCCTTTTGTTCTCATAGGTTTTATGGGGCACTTTAGGATAGTCATGTCATTGCCCCAGCATCCTTTTACTTGCCAAGCAACTATGAACAAGAGTGAAAGCCTGTCATGACTCGATATTCTGTAATAATAAATGCAGAATACAGGATCCAAAGATAAATGGAGAATTAGAAAGCAGTAATTGACACAGTATGAGTAATGGTATATGAAATTAAAGCCTGCAGGAAGGCTTATGTCTTGCTGTCATTGCTGCAGTATCAGCCAAGTCAGATTTGTCAGGTGATTTACTATTTTTGCAGTTTTTCTTCCTTTTAACCATTTATTTGTTTTGTAGTTTTGACTGGCAATCTTTTACAGTTTTCCCAGGACTTAAGATGGCTGCAATGTAATGCTGTCAACACTTGCGTGTAAATGCTATATTATGATGGCATTTCCTTCTAGAAAAGGAGTCATGAAGACTTGTTTAGGGAGACTCTCTTGCCTGGCTGTTTTCATGATTTGTAGGTTTTGAAGTGCAGAATGCATTCCTGTGTTTATTTTGCTCTTTTGATTTACTTCTATATTTTTATAGTTGCCCAGTCTCCTTTTTACTTTTCATGGACACTGGCGTTTGTGTTTTAGAGTGCCTTTTGTTGGCGGCAGTGACCTTGCTTAGTATGCCCAATGACAGAAAGCAACAAAGTGACATTTTCATAGTGACAGTATAAAGGTTAGCATAGAGAATTTAATGGCTCTCACGAAATTCTCATTGTGTAGTTAGCTCTTGACGTTTTTGCTAGAATCTTTCAAAAAGTTTCTTGATTGGAGTTTTCAGTATAATGATTGGTTAGGCTTTGTACAGTAGTTAACAATTTTGCTCCATGCTTTTCAATAGATTTTTCTTTCTCTTTGCTTCCTTGTTTGTTTCCATCATAGTCCTTGCCATTTTACCAACATTGGCAGAACAGCCATGTAGGGCTACGGGTGCAAAGAAGACCATAACATCTAATTTGTAGTTTCCCTCTTTTATAGCCCGGTGTAAAGGCTGTTTAAGGTTTTTTCACCATGTGCTATTTTTATTTAAGTCTCCCCATTGCTGATCCTACCAATAAGACTTAGTGTTGTCATCAATGCTATCCAGAGAATGTTATGTTTATTTTTATCTTCCTGATGTTATTATTTGCCACTAAGCAATTTAATTTGTTAAGATAATGGTCATTGCCATTTTGTTGCTTCGTGGCGGCAACCAAGTTGTTAATTGTTGTGCCTGTTGATAGCATGTAACATGTCAGCACACTACTGTTGCATATGGTGGCTCATACATAGTTTGATGTCCCAGTTTTTCGATTCTTTAATAAAAATAAAACTTATTCTAGTCTAGTTAGTAAAAACAAGTACTGCTTATGGTTTGGAATCTTTTTTGACTCTGATTTAGTTTATTCTTTGCTGTCTTTTTGACATTCCTTTTCTATTAACCTTTCTGGCTGAGAGCCCTGCTCTGCCTCTGTTCTTTGCACACTGCTTTTCATCTCAAGATTTTTCACTGTCTTTTCATTCGACCTTTATCCACCCAGTCATTATTAGAGTTGCTATTTTAGGTTTATAGTGCCCCTAAAGTGACTAGATTCTAGCTTAATTGGATCATTTACTAATTAATTAAGCAAAATCGAATAATTAAAGACCATTCAAAATAACTAGCAAAAATGCAACAATCGACAATTTCATTAAGACCAAGCAGTACAACAAAAACAAGAAACAGAATATGGTACTGAAGAACAGGCCAGGCAAAAAGGCAAAAATACAAGATAGACCTAGCTACACTAAGACCAAAATATAAAATGTCCAAACAATGTAAAAGACTAAGCAATACAAAATCTAAGAATTCTAAAACAAATGTCAGAATTTTTAGCTACGTGAGGAACACTTTTTAGCTAAACAAATGAGCATGGTGAACTGAATGGTCTCCTCTTGTTTGTCAAATTTCTCATATTCTTATATATGATCTAAAAGGGAAAACAACACCAAAGAGTAGAAACCTAGTCATTATCCTTAGGCCTACAAACCCCCTAAACAGGAGCCCAGGTGGTTGTCCCTGTTAGCAGCACACTTGCATGTTTGGCAGGCCATGCCTCATTGGGCTCTGCCTAAACAGGGAAAGACAATCAACAATCTAAGGACAACACAGCTAACAAAGAAGATAAGTAGTGAAGAACAATCAAAAACTATCAAAAAGAAATTAAAAACACTATAATTCATACAAACGCACGGTTTACAAAGACAAAGAAAACAAACAAATGATAATGTGCACCAAAATTAAAGTCTGGGATGAAAGCTCTGTCAAAACCATTACAACAAGCAGCATGTTTAGAGTCCACGGAGCATTGTATTTTATGATTTTATACCAGGTGACTATCATGACAAATGATGGGAGTATATATGAATTTCTCAGCTGCAGTGACAACCTCAATAAATCTTCTTCTGTACCTCATGTTTTAGGTTTCTATAATTCTTTCTGTTTTTTTGCTTACTGTAAATAAGTACTGTATGAACAGGCTTCAAGTTCAAAATGTGCATTCAAAGCCCAGTGCTGAAGTGACGTTAGACCTCCTGTCCTAATCCACACAGAATCCATTTAAATGTCTGATGTCTGCAAAGTTATCCAATGCAAAGACAACTAGCATCGCCTGACACAGGTGGTCTTGCACTCATAAATGACTTTTGGCAAGCATTCAGTTTGTCCTATGGATCTTGTGTTATTCAGCTCTAGACTCAGATCCGCAGCACTCCAACAATTTTAAATTACAAGGCTTAGGATTTACCTCTTCATTCTAAAACTATTAGTCTGGAATTAATTTGTTAAAATGATGCCTTCTTCTATAATTTCCAATGATCTTTTTTTTTTCTGCAGTGCATTACTGTCTCTTCTTGATGTCGGGTCCTGTTAAAGCCCCTCTTTGTGTCTATCTGTACTTCAGAGTAGATTCTACTTATGTTATTTATGAGAACAATAAGCAGTAAAAATGTACTTGTCATTTAAATAAATATTATTATGTTGATTCCACTTTAGGATAATATGGTAGTATGTTTTACCTTTCAGGGCCACAATAAATATATCATGGGGCATGCTCTTATGATAGTGGAGTTTTATAAAGTAAAGGTCATGTCAGATATTGTTGAAAGGATGGATAATTGATGGAAGAGATCCAGTTATTTTTTTCCTTGTACAGGATAGGTTTGTAGGTAGATCTATTTTGTGCTGGTTCTTAGTAGCAGTTATTTTGTGATAGAATGTCTGTGTGAACAGTGTGAAAAATATTTCAGACTATCATCAGTCTTCAGTGTTTGCGGTGCATTGCAGCTATTTTCTTTGCTTCAGCTTGTTACTTCTACATTTATGATGCTGAACAAATATAATAAAGAAAGTCTGTTTATTCTGACCATGGATTTCATCAAATTTTTGTATCCCAATTTCATGACCAAATATAGGTCAATTTAAAAAGAAACAGCAGAACAATACCAAAAGCAACTTGGCCTCAATTTCAGAAATAAGAGAAACTTTAAGGCACACGAGAACTTGGCACAGGTGCAGACGTACTGTAGCTTCCGCTTGCAGCTGACCAATCTCTGATCATCATCCACTAAAAAGTCTTAAATGGCTGATGATTCAAAAGAAAAAAAGTCTTATTTTTGTCATTGAAACATCACATTTTAGTAACTTGCCTTTCTTTGAAATGCTGCTGTAATAAGGTTTTTGTTGAGTTTGTGTGCTTAGAAATGGCTCATCACTTACCATTCTTTCTTTAAATAAAAACATCAATTAAGTCTAATCGCACATTCAAAAATTTGCTTTTATTTTTGAGGCACTGCTGCTAACGTGCTACAGATACAGAGAAGCACAGAACCTTGTAATTTGCAAAGTGTTCCTTCAAAAGATTTATTTTATTTATTATATGTATTTGTTTTACAGGGTGCATTTCAATGAACATAAACTTTATATACTATGTAATTCTCCTTACCCGTCAAATATTTCTAAAACTCACTTTTACTGTTTGAAAATTTGGTAAAGGATAGAATATAAAACCAACATATGCAATTTCAGTATAGATATTTTGGTATGTCTTTGACAAATTTTATTTTTGTTCCACAAACAACAAAAATTCTTGGCAGTGCATGTAAATATGAACTCACAAACCAAACATTTTTGAAAGGATAATACGTCCATTACGTGTTTCCTTTGATTTTTTTAACAATATTTAGTAAATAAGCACCTTGTGATGCACTTTAGCAATCCAAAACAATAAATTCGAAGTGGTGAATGTAATACAATTGACTAAGAATATTACATATTGAATTAAGACTGTACAGTATAAGTATGGGGAATGCTGTTAGATCCACAATGATTTTTATTTTTATTACACTAACTTTATTTCTTTTTCCCCTTACTGTTTTGAAGCTGTACTCTTCAAACATCAAAGTTTAAGTAGAGTCCATAGCTCTTTTATTTGAAACAGATCATTTCATTTTCCAGTTAAATCATTCACAAACACTTGTTTTAGATACTTTGGATAAGCCTGTGAGACAAAGGGACAACATATGTTGTTGTCTGTTTCGTGATGCTAAATTAATATTGCATTTGTAGAAAGGGATTTTCTTACTATCAGGGTTAATAGGTTGAGATGTCCATTTTTACTTTCTCATAAATGAGAAGTCACGGTTCAGAGTTCGCGGCCTCCATCATTCGCGGATTTTTCCTTGCAAAAAAAAAAAAGTTTTTGTAATTTGTGTTTCAAGTTCCTGTCTGTCTGCCTTCTGTTGGGTTACCTGTAGTTATTCGTTTTGTCCTGGATCGTTTTGTGGTTGGCGTCTGAATTGTCTGCCGTCTGCCTGTGTACGTGAGGACTGTAAGTGCAGCCATCCTGCAAAGAAAGGAGCACTCCTGAACCCGTCTTCACCATTTCAGGAACTAGCGGTAGGACTATCTTTACATTTTCATTCAACGTGCGGATATCAGGACTATCTATTTTCATCATTATATTTCATCCATTGCCATTTTTCATGAACGTTTTTCATGATTCACTGTGTGTGTTTTCTTTGTGCTTTGTTGAATTTAATGTGTAATCACCGTAAGGGGAACAGGGGTGGTATCGCTGTTTTCATTTGTATTCATTACATTCTTTATTTGCTGTTTGAGTACCGGTTTACTTTGTTTTTGTTTCTGTTTGTGAGTGCGTGTGGGTCGGGTCAAGGCTGGGTGTGTCCCTGGAATCTCCACCATAAAAATAAATATATCACCATCTTCTCGACAGTGTGAATCTTAGCGGCACCAGACTGCTACAGCGTTATTCATTTCTCCTTGCTGCTGATTGACTGTGATGCATCTCCAGCTGAATGTTCTTGTGTTTTCTGTTTTGTTCCTCTTAACCCTTAAACCACCACAACCAGCTATAGTCGTTTCCCAGTGCCATTTGCGAGCACGCAGGAGCTGACTTAAAAGCCTGAACAGTACCTGTCCTTTTTGGCTGATTGCTGTGTTTCTCTCTCCTCCCTCAGACATCCTCTACTCCTGTTGGGGCTTGTGCTCCCCTATGATGTTTGTCTATTCTTTAATCGATAACTAACTGCATACTGAGCTTGTTTTACTTCTGAAAGAGACATGTTTGTTGTTTGAAGTGTTTGAATAAAGTTCCTGTCTGTACAATCTCCTGTGTTTCTATGCAATTGTGTGACCCAAGCGTGACACACTGCAGCCTCACTGTCTCTGGGATTGAGAGAGTGTCAGCATTTACCTCTGTGTGTTTGCGTGCAGCCATTTCAAGCGCAGTTGGCTCGATGATTTACTTAATTTCATCCATGGTGTCAGTTGCACTTTGTACATATTGTTCCAGTAGTTTTTTAAATAGTTTTTACAGTTCTTTAGCAGTTTGTAATATGATCAGCGTTGCAGTAATTGTGATGCTCTTTGCATGGAAAAAATGTGTTCTATTAAAATTTCACTTTTTCTTTGTGAATTGTGATGTGTACTTTAAGTGCGGCAAAAAAGTATTTGGCGTCCAGGGATGCATTAACCCCCAAGTATGTGGCAGTTTAAGGGTTAAAGCCCCAAGATGCCGTCAAAACACCCTGCACCTTCCAAGGCTTCTGGCAATGAAAACGCGCTTGCATGAATTACAGTACATATAGCAGTAACATCGGTATTTTACATTCTAGCACTGCGGGAGACATAGCTGTACAGTATAGAGGTTTACCTTTATATTCTTTATTTTTAGATAATGTATTAAGCTGAATTTGAAATTAAATTCAAGTGTTTTCGGGGCATTTTTTTAACCACATCCAAAATTTGAGGATTTTCATAATTCGCAGGAGCTCTAGGAACGTGCAGTAACTCTGGCGAATTTTGGGGGTGTACTGTGTGTGTGTGTATATATATATATATATATATATATATATATATATATATATATATATATATATATATATATATAATATACTGTATATATATTTATTATTATTTTTTTTATGCCAGTTCAAATTACACAGTGACTCACTGGGCACCTCTTTCCTGTACACATTTTTCATACTGTGGTTTTGTCTCACATGCTTTTATTGGTGTGCTGAGTTTGTAGATTTAGCCCCCCATTCTATTAGCATTGTTAGTGACGCCTGTCCAGAAAAACACAAGGTCTGGTCCATCATTACTGTTAATACATTATTATTTAAGTTCAGTTTATCTTACTTTAGAAGAAAATACAATGCAGCTATTCAATGAAATGCTGTAAGATTAACTTTTAAAGAACACATTAATTTTCAAAATAGCAAATATTAATTTCTTTGATTAACAATCATCAGTAGTCCTATGGATATCTTTATTACTCAATGTTAGTGTCTGCCATCCATTTAATATATCTATTAATCCACATTTCTGGTCACAGTGCTGGTTGCCAAATTAGCAGGGCCGGGCACAAGCTGCGACTGGATGACTCCCCAGCGCCAGCTCTGAACACATGCCAGGCCCTTTCTCTGCATCGTTTCAGCTGAGCTGTGTGTTGGCCTACTCCAGACACCCCACAAGTGGTATTGATGTAATTTGTGGCTCAGTGTTCTCAATGTCAAACAAGTACAGCATCAAGCTAAGACAGGTTGTCAGTCCATCATAGAGCAAACACATGCACACACCCTCACAGGATCAGTTTAGAATTGCCAGTAAACATTAAATGTGCATATTTAGGATGTGGGTGAAAAAAAATGTGCACAGTCATGGGAGGAATATTTGAACTCCGAACAGACATTGCCTGAATGGGATCCGGAGTTCCATTGCTTGGAGCTATCTGGCAGCAACGCTATCCTCTGCACAAATATTCTCTGAGAATATGAGAATATTATACAATGTCAGTGTCTTTTCTTGTTCATTTACTTTGACTTAATTTTAGAAATCAATTCCATTACTAGGATGTCCATCTGACCTGTTATTGATATCACTGTATATCTTTTCTTAAGCACCACTATGTGAATTATTATTTTTCATTACATTTTCACGTTGCTGTTTTCTATTATGCTTCCTTTGTTCTGAAAAGACAATTTACAGTCAGCCCTACCTTTCCACTCTCTATGAATGATCCCCAAGGATTATTGCAGTTGCAATAAATTTTGAAAGCATTAATCTTTCAAAAAAACAAGGTTAAATTGGAAGAAAATCAAACAGTAATTAACAAATCCTTTTATAACTCAAACCATTTTAAATTAACAAAGCAAAACAAAAAAAATAATTCTGAACGGATGGTGGAAATTTGACACGTAATATTTGACATAAGCAGGCTGATAGTGTGGTGGTTAGGGCTGCAGCCTCATCAGTCCAGCATCCTATATTTGAATTCCATTCCTGGTCATTGCCTATGTGATGACTGCATGTTTTACCTGTGTTTCCTATAATTTTCTAGTTTTCCTTTCACTTCCTCAAAGATGAGTTTTAGTGTGATGTGTGTATGACGGGTCCCCTTCCATGGTCTGGAATTTCATGTAGGTCTGCCTCCTACCTTGCTCAATGCAGCAAGGATAAGCTCCAGCCCCTGTGACCCTGAATTAGATTAGGCAGGGTCTAGGAATGTTGCGTCACTGGATGTAACAAACTTTTAAGAAATGCACCATTTATGAAAGGTGTCATGAGGGCATCCTTGCTTACATTTCTGAGTGGAGTTTAGAAGTCATATTTAAGAACATTTTCCCTCATTTCTCTAAAATGTGCATGTTATGAAAATAAGTGTTGGCTTGGTGTGTTCTGCAATATACCAGGGTCTCCATCTGAAGGAACTGCCTGCCTTTAAACAAATACTTCTGAAAAAAGACTTCAGTGAATCAGGAAGAGGTTATATTATTTTTTCTTTAATTTTATGTTTATTACATGAAGGTTTAAAACCTTACATATTTAAATAAATAAACTGGCTATTAAGTTTCTGATGTTTCTACTCAATATACATTTCTAGAAGCAAGAGATATGGGTCTGTAGGTAATGTTTTATTCCAGGGATACCCAAGTTTATAATTTGAGGACCCAAATAATCAAAATCAGTAAGAGGATAATTGTGATAATGACAGCAAAGTCATATATAGACAAATAACAATGACCATATAATAAAAAACAGTAAACACTTTTGTTTCCATTCAAGCCTGTTTCTCTCATGAATATTACTAAAAGAGAAAGGTGGAAAGCAAAGATGTAGTTAATACATCAATAATATTCACTAAAAACAGGGAATAGTTACCTGTGGCATATCACTGCTAGTGTAAATGCTTAATGCAAGCTTCAGTAAAGCTGAGAGAAATAAATTCTTCTTTATAATGGGTGTGGTGTGAGTATATAATGTTGTTTGAAAGGATAGTATGAATGGTCACTTAACTTGACTCCTGGCACTGGATAAAGAATTAAGTAGTCAAAAAATGAATTAAGCAACATAGTTTATTTACTTTGTCTTAAGTAATGCTATTTAAAATTAAAAAAAAAAGTTTTTTTAAAGAAGCTCCACCATTACACCACATTCTTCAAAATTGTTGAGCAAATTCTCAGTTTTCTTTTATCAATTCTATTTGTATTTTATACGGATGATGAGGTAAATGTTGATGAAGAATTTATCAGAGAATCCAGTCTGAAAAGACATCATGGTGAATGCTGAGGGCAACCTTTTGATATTTTCTGGTGTGCTTCCAATTGTTAGTGGTCCAAGAAACATGCTACACTACCAGAATTTTCATGTTTATTGAACTACTTTAAACTTATGCGTTATGAGAGGAATTCTTTCTCGCAGATTCATGTTAAACTTTATTAGAAACTTTCTTTTCACCTCTTTTACAGACTTTGATTCAATGTATGCTGTAAATGCAAATACATGATGAGGCATCAACCAGTTACCTTTGGCCACTTGAACTGCATTTAGCATTGAAAACTGCCACAGCACTATATATACCCCACCTTATTGACTTAACCCCATAACACTCGTGACATCCTTGTGCTGTACTCATCGTTTTCATGTTAATAATTAAATTAGTGCTGCGGCCCCTCCACCATACAAGCTTGTCTGTGACATTTCCTTTCTTTGCTGTCAGTCCTCTGAGTGTGTTTCACAAATTGTGAAAGGGTTAGTGGTGCTGTATGGAATATTTATTATATATTAGCTCTGTTAATGGGCCGAAGTTATAGTGTCATAGATTAGTCGGATATATCAGACGTACTATTTAACTAAGTAGTTTTCTGTATAAAATATTTGTATCTATTTTTTTTTTCTAACCAGGGCTAATGTCATTAGTTCACTTGAGCTGCTTACTGTTAAACATGCTGCATACACTCCTTGTTGGCTTTGGTGTGAAAGACATTGGAACAGAACATTGTATATTAAAGCTGTATTTGGTAATGCTACTAAAAAGATTTAAAGTTGATTCATTCAAAGCTAAAACATGCTAATAACTTCGACTCACCATATGCATCCATGCGTAAAATTAGAACAGCTTTGGTGTACAGCAGATTTGAATAAATGTCTAACAAAAAAAATAAACAAAACTTACTAGTTACTTTTACTCATTGAAAAGCACTGTCCTGTTCTCTTCTTACCACATTCTGAAAAACAGCATCATCATCAGCAATGGGAAAACTCATGCTTCATTCTGTTCAGTTGTGGTTTGGCTCCATCATTTAATTTGCTGTATTATTTGTCTAAATTTTTTTATTTCCTCTTTGTTTTTTTAACACTTAATGTTGGTCATTGATTGGTACTGCAGACTTTAGAAAGATTTTGAGGAGAATAGGCCATTTAGCCCAAAACGCTTGCCAGTCCTATCCACTTGCTTTCCTCCAAAATATCAAGTTGAGTTTTGAAGGTCCCTAAAGTCCAACTGTGTAACACATTACTATGCTGCTTATCCTATGTGTCTATAGTCCTCTTTGTAAAGAAACACTTCCTAATATTTGTGCAGAATTTATCCTTATCGGGTTTCCAATTGTGTCCAAATGCTGCACTTCCTGGCAATAAAATACCTCATTGTTATCAGAAATGAGGCCAATCAAAATGGTGTCAATTGCAGACTTGATCAGTTTCACAGATGGATTGTTGGAAATACAATCATTGGAGTGGAATGAGAAGGGCATGGTAGACAAGACAAAACCCTGTGAAGCTCCAGTACTAATGGGCAGAGGTATGGACATGTGGTCTCACTGCTTCCTAATTGTTATGAAGTCAATAATCCAGAGCCACATTGAAGTTGTTAGATTTAGTGAGGCTAACTTGTTTTCAAACAGCTCTCCCTTTACATTATTAAAGCCAGAGCAGAAGTCAACAAACAGGATTTTCACTTCATTCACCATTACCTGGGTTCTCTTGAAACATATGTGAAGTCCCATGTTAATGGCATCATCCACCTTGTTCCCACATCTTTTAAGGTTTCCTCCAGTATCAAGTACAAGGACAGTTAGATTGGTAGTTTTGAAACCCTAAATTTCACTGTTTTGAATGAATGTGTGAATTTAAACTCCTGACCATTAAAAACGTTGATGAATGAGAACAATTTGCAGCTTTTCTTCATTAATTGTATGCTTCGTCTCCAAATTTTAAGTCATCTTCAGATTTCATCTCGATTTTACTATCAAGAAACTTCCATGAATCAGTTAAATTAGTAAGAAACCAAAGAGAAACTAATTGTTAACTATGAACGCCATTGAAGATAATACAAAAACTATTTGCTCACATATCACTTCTTTCTGCCCTATAAGCAATTTATTTAATTTGATCCACAATCCTCATCAGTTCTAATTTAACTTCTGAGGAGCTGTAATTAACACTATTCTTCTAATTAATTCTATTTTTAACACCTTGTAGGTATCTTAAGTAATTTCCAATATGCTATACTGAAACTTGTAATCATTCTGGCTGTATGTATTATTGGTTGCTTTTTCAAGTCATCTTCAATCAAGATGTCTGCTGAATATTGGATAAGTAATATTTTAATGTGTCAGTTGCATCCTTCAGGGGCAGGACAGATGTTTTCCAAATTAAAGTATTATTTTGTTTGGAACCTTGGTTCCCAATGATGTATGCCTGGCTTTGTCTTTTTGATAATGAAATTTTTGATAATGAATTTTGCAAAAAAATTTAGACTAAAGCACGATAGAGGCTACCTTCCCTTCAAGCCATAATGTGTTGAGATATTGTACGAATGGTTCTTTTCTGAGCTCAACTGTTTGGGAAATTTGTAGTGCTGTACTATATGAGCCAAGTGCAGCGGCATTCCTGCATGCTAAACACAAACCTCTGACAAAACACCAATGTCATGCCTAATTTGACTCAAAATACAAATTATTCAGCATCCAAGTTACAGTATTTAGTTTATGTAAATTAGAGACTTGCTGCCCCAAAGAAATGAGTACCATGACAATAACATCAAAGACATGTACTGTATATCTTCACTACTTCTCATTGTATTTATATTATTTGAGAAGATTACTTTAAATTAGACCTGCAACCTGCTCAATCGATATGGATGGAATCAGGCATATTCCAGGAATTGGTTCCATTTAGTATAATAATAGCGTCTTGCGCAATAGAAAATTAAATGAAATCAAGTTAGCAAATAATAATGTTCTTTTCCTGTAATGGATGTTATTTGAAATGCACCATTCCCTGGAGTCACCCAATAGTTTACTGAATGTTGGTTTAGTTTACATGAGGTATGTGTTATTAGACATTCAAAGAGATTTTGAAATATTCATAATATTGGCTCAGTGTTCTTCCTATTGTTACTCACTCTGGGCCAAAAACAATTTCAAAAACAAGAACAATTTGCTGAATCTGTACATCTTGTTCCACTGAGGGTTTGAATACTGTAATACTCCTAAGATTTAAATTGGTGAAATTTTTGAGCAGGAAATTTGCTATTTTAAAAACCTTTTTCTGTGTTAGTGTATTGTCGAGGATGTAGTACTGCTGTGATGTATTTATTTTAAAAATCATATAACTGTGGCAGGTATAATTTTATACACAGCTGCAAAAGTCTTTAGGCAGCATATTTTTATTTTTTCCTTGAAGACAGACATATTTCTAATATCTCATTAATGTAATTCAGCCAAGACGAATAGATCAATGGCTGGATGTTTACAAAATGGTCATCTTATGGAAATTAATCTCTGAGAAAATAAAACATATTTTCTAGTGTTGCTGCCTTTTCCTCTTCTAGTTAAATCACTGTAAGAAACAAGTACATGGTACATTTATCCTCTGTTTCTTCAGATTTATAACCATCAGAAAGTTTGAGAATCACATTAATAACTAAATGCTTAATGATGCTTAAAGGTATATTTTCAAATTGACAGCCAGACTGCATTAATCAAAAATCCTGCAGTATATATTGTTGTCATCCTGATTTTGTACTATTAATGTAATGGCTGCTAAACTTGACTCATGCGTCACAGCATTCTTAAAACTTTACATCATGTACATACTGTATTCTTCTACTTAAATTTATTTCAGTTCTATTCTAAACTAGTTCAGTTGTATTCAATTCTTTTCTAAACTACAGCCCCTTGACATATTCTTACATCTTTAATGGAATAGTTCAGCCAAAAATAATACATTTTCATGTTACCCCATGTACGTTGGCAAGAAAAAATAAGTGAGCCCTTGGAAAATAATCACATTTAAGTATAGATCTCTCTCAAAGTATGGTCTGATCTTCATGTAAGTTACAAAAATGAACAAGCACAATCTATTTTAACTAATAACACACAGATTCTTGTATGGTTTATAATGAGTACATCATTCAAATATTCACAGTGTAGGTTGGAAAAAGTATATGAACCACTAGGCTAATGACTTCAACAAAAGCCAGCTGGAGTCAGGAATTGGTAAACATGGAGTCCAGTTAATGTAATAAGATTGGAGCAGTGGTTTAGAGCTACTTTGGGATGTTCAAAAAGACTCAACATTTTCAGTTTGCTATTCATCTGCTGATGTGAAGCATACCTCGTAAAAAGATCTCAGAAGATCAAGAATTGTTGATTTGCATAAAGCTGAAAAGGGCTACAAAGTAATTTCAAAGAGTTTACATATTCTTCAATCCACAGTTGGACAAACTGTGCATAAATGGAGTCAATTTAGTCTTGTGGCTACTCTCCCTAGAGGTGTGCGCCTAAAAAGATGACTAAGAAAGCATAACGCAGGGAATTCTAGAATAGCAGCTAAAGGCTTAAAGGAATCACTGGAACATGTTAACATTTCTTCTCACGAGTCTACCATACACAAAACATTGAACAGACAGGCAGGATGAAGCCACCATTTTCCAAAAAACATTACTCCTTGCCTGAAGATTGCCAAAGAGCAACTTAACACTCCACAATGCCTTTGGGAACATTTATTGCGGACTGATGAAATTAAGGTTGAAGTGTTCAGAATGAATGGGTGGCGTAAAAAGGGCAGTGCATAAAAAACATGAAAATGTCATCCCAACAGTGACGGGAGCATCATGGTTTTGGGCTGCTTGGCTGATTGAACAGCTTGCCATCATCAAAGGGCAAATAAATTCCCAAGTTTATCAATGTATCCTACAGGATAATGTCAGGGTGGCTGTCTGCCAGCTGAAGCTCAGTAGAAGTTGGGTGATGCAACAGGACAATGTAAATCTTCTACAGGATGGCGTCAAAAAAAAAAAAGAAAAACAACCTCTTGGAGTGGCCCAGTCAGACTCCAGGCTTTAACATGAGAGACGTTGTGTAACACAGCAGCCATCTTAAGAATATGGCCAAGCTGATGCAGTTCTGTAATGAGGAATGGTCCAAAATTCTTCCAGAACATTGTGCAGGTCTGCTGTGCTTGTTAGAGGTTATTGCTGCCAGTGGAGGTTGAAGCAGCTATTAAATTCAAGGGTTCACTTACTTTTTCCATTTTGAATCTTTGATGTGTGTGTTTAATAAAGGCATGAAAGACTATATTTGTTTGTGTGTAAGCATGTTTTTCTATACTTGTGACTTAGATGAAGTGCAGAACACTTTCTGACCAGTTAATGCAGATCACATACTTTTTTTTACCACTGTACACTGTAGTTTGTATTGATGCTCATAAAATCTCATATTTTCATATAGAATGCGTTTAAAGTTTCTGAAAGAACAGAAGTCCATGGTGGCCAGTGTTGGACAGCAGCAAACAATGTCAAAAAAATCGCAAATTACTCATGTTGCAAAATCCGCTCGTGAAATCATCCAGTTGTATGCTTACAAAGTCCTAAACACATGTATTTTTACTAAAATATTGTCACAAATCACCTACACAAAATGCTGTTTTGAACTAAAACAGAATGCTCTCCGATGTGCCTGAGCATTTGAACTGAAGATGGTCTGGGACTATAAATTGGTCATGTACAAGTCAGTGTGCTTGAGGGTATGCTGTGACAGACTGAAATTCTGTCCATAGTTAATTCCTGTTGTATGCCTAATGCTGCAAGGATAGATTTCAGCACCCTGAGACACTGTAATGGAGAAGAGGAGAGTTAGGCAAAGGAAGAATAGATGGATAATGTGACACACTTAACTACACATATGTGGACTCCATTCAAGCTGTTTCTCGTCTTGTACTTGATTCTGCCAGGATAGGCTCCAGCTCCCTGTTACCATAAAACTGGAAAAGCAGATTCAATAAACAAATAGATGGATGATTCATAGTGAGTTTGGTTTCGTTTGTTATTGTTATATAGGATACTATGTCTAAGTTTTAATCTTTGGATCATTTTGGCAATTTTGTTAATCAGCAGCATAACTCAGACAATTCCATTAACTCTGCTGAAACTATTATCATTAAGGATTTTATTTAATATCTTAAACATGAATTACCAAACAATCCTAATATGAAATGACTATATATATTTTCTGCTGATGGGATATTAATTTGTGCCCAGAAGACTTCACAATTGACTCTGACAAACTGTAACATTTTTTCCCTACTCGGTAGACTGAACATGTCAAAAGTTAGAGATGCATAAAACTCAAATGCTATTTGTAGAAAAACGCCTGCACATCTTTTAAAGCGATTGCGTGCGTATCACTGTCATGATAATGTTTGTTGAGCTGTAAGTTAACTGCAGTATGTACTTGTATTACTAAACCACTCACAACTTTCCGCATTAAAACCAAAGTGTGTTATTTCATATTTTTATAACAGTGAACCCTCTCCAGCTGGGATTATTTTTCTTGTTTCATATGTTGCAACAGAATTTAGATAAACATGAAAAGTATTATAGATATTTGCCTTTTCCCTCTTTTCTGTTGAGAAATTGCCATAATTGTTGGTCCACTCCATATGGTACTAGGCTGCAATGAGGAATGTAAATATTAAATCAGCACATATGTCCATTCCCATTTGGCTTCATCTGCAAAATGTGGCTTTGTTTTTCCATATAAATTATGTGCAGAGAAGGCTTACAAATACAGTCAGACTATGAGCAGGAATCTCTGCAATAAATGAATGGTTTGCTGGGCAATGTTTTGAAAAGATTAGTTTAGCCATGAAATCTTTGATATTGTTACTTTGACAAAAAGTCATCAAGGGAGAACAATCAGTTTTATGAAACTGTGATGCCTGCCAGTGCTTTAAAATGCTATGTTGCTTTTTGTAACCTTGGGGAGTGGAGCTAAAAGAAACATGCCTATCTAGCTTCAGCAGTTTGTTCTTAATGTTTATTACTTACTGTACATTTCTTAGGATTTATCATCTGTAAATATATACTGTATTATTCATACAATTATAAACTGTGCAGTTGAGTTCTAAAACAGTTGCACAGGAAACCACATATTCCACTTTAGGGTTCACGTATGGCTCTTTTGTGATTTGTGCGAGTACAATTCTGTGTGTGCAGTGCACATTGGGACGGTATTTACTGTGAATGTTAATTATTAAATAAGGACTGGTTCAATGGGTGTGATAAGCATGCAATGACACAAATTTAGGGAAGGGGAAAATGCAGGAACGCATAATGCTCACACATCACTATTATCTATACAGAAAAATGTAATGCATAGACCTTTAATAAAGAACACATTTTATAAATGTATTCCTTGGGTCATTTTGCTCTGTGTCTTCTAAAATCATGCGGAAGATGAAGCCACAATTTCAAACTATGTATCAAGATAGTAATTTCAGTTATAATTCATTTACAACAAAGACTCATTTAATAAATCATAACACTTGATACTAATTACATGTGTGGCTTCGTGCTCTGTGTTGCATTCAATGCTTAATAATCCTCTTTGGACTTTTCTGCTCAAAATGCTAAGGGCTCTAGGAGGTTCTGCAAAGACGAACAACAGCCTCTAAAGAAATATAATTTAGTATTCTGCTTTTCTTAGGTTTTATCAGGGAAAGATTTGAAAACTTTGTTTGGCAAGGCAGCAAGCTTGTCAAAAAATCAGGAGAATGTTTTACTTTTATGTTACTTGAAATGGCCTCAAACACAATATTGACAAAGTAGGTAGCCTGAGTACAGAAAGCAAGCTGCCAGGAATTTGGTTACATTGCACAGACGCTTGCATTGGTCCAGGAAACATAGGCACTTTTAAAGAAATTTTAGGTGAATTTTAATAAACATGTCGTAGATACAGAGTAGCTCATCTTTTGACTATTGCCTTACCTGTACAGAAATTCTTTGCAAAGCAGAAATCTTCCCAGTGTTATGTGAAGTTGACAAGACTGTCAAACACCCTGTCACAAAAGTAGATCAGCTTTTTGATGTCAATGTTGGCGCAGAGTCAGCAGTCTGTGGTAAATACTTCATACAAAGTTGACTTGATGCTTTGATTCATCCTCTTTTAATTTGCAAAGTATTATTTGCACCAATAAATCCCTATGCTAAATGATATTATTTGCATTGCTTTCTTTGCTATTTGTCCCATTTTTACATAATTAATCCTGTGTCTGGGACACCTTCAAGATAAAGATTGAATGTTTGAGTTCCTGTTGTCTGCGGTGGGCTGGCGCCCTGCCCGGGGTTTGTTTCCTGCCTTGCGCTCTGTGTTGGCTGGAATTGGCTCCTGCAGACCCCCGTGACCCTGTAGATTGGATATAGCGGGTTGGATAATGGATGGATGGATGGAGTTCCTGTTGTACATTAAGCTTATCTGTTCAAAAAATGTTACCAAAACTCACCAACAGTTGCAAGTTCAGCTCATGACTTCATTTGCTCCAAGGTAAACCACTTTAGAGATGTGTCTGAGAAAATGCTTTAGCATTTTAAGGGTTCATTGGGTCTTTTATTTTAAATAGAAATTTTAACCGTAATATATGGGAAGGTGTTTTTGAATTATGCCACAGGTTATGTCAATTCCCATATTTTACACAGAAGGAACAATCCTCTGACTGTAATTGTGAAATTTACAGTATCTTTTCCGAAGAATTACCAATAATTACACAGACATCATTGTTTTCAAAACAAAAGTTTTATATAAAGTAACAATTTGTTTGTGGTACTTTTAGCGGGGTGGTGCTGTAGTACCACATATGGGTACAGGTTTAATGGGCTTATTTTATACAGTAATTGAATTTCAATAGCTCATAATAGAAATATGAAATAATAAACAGTACACACATTTTTGGACAGAATTTTTTTTCCAGTCCTTTCAATTAGTAAATTTCTGGTTAACCAACTGGTGCAATGATGCTGTTGTGTTTACATAACAAATTGCTCTTTAAAGGCTAATTCTGCATTTAGATCTTCTATACACTGTAGCCATGGGGAAACTATGGAGTCTTGGGGCAGTTCATAAATATTGAAATGGTGTTTACAAACTCGACAGATACATAGGCTGTGGTCCGTCACTTTTCAGATACTGTATGTTCCATACTCTTCCTGCTTATAGTAAGTGTAGGAAAAAAAAACAACCCTAGACCAAGAGACCATGAAGAAACCAGTTGGCCTCCACAAAATATTTGTTTTTTTTCAGCAAAAGAGATACGTGAAACTATACATTCAGCAATGATTACCTGGGCACATTGTAGGACCAAGGGCACAGTGATGACTCCTTCAAGAATTCAGTGGACCCCAGAAGAACATCCAAAGAACTGCAGGCCTCTCAGGCCTCAGATAAGGTCATTGTTCATGACCCCAAAATAAAGTATCAAGGGATTATAGCAAGGAGGAATGTTTCTGCTATCCAGTAGGACAACCAGTGCTTATCTCACATTTGCAAAGAAACATCTGTATGATCCCTAAGTCTTTTGGAATAAGGTTCTTTACTTGACCAGAATATTTTAGGGAGAATGTCCAGTCATCTGTTCATGACCTTAAGCTGACGCATAACTGGGGTATGCAGCAGAACAATTATCCCAAAAAAAAAAGTATACAAATGAATGTCTCAGAAAAAAAAAAAATCAGTTTTGGTGTAGCCTAGTCGAAGCTCTGACTTAAACCCTGTAACCTAAAACAAGCAGTTAATGTTCCCAAACCTGCAAATGTATGTGAATTAAAGCACTTCTGTAAAGAAAAGTGAGATAAAATTCCCCAACATTGATGTGAAAGACGTGTACAGGACAAATTCCATTAGAACAAAGTGCTTGGGACCGAAAAAATAATTCATTTTAATGGGGATTTTGCTATAATGGAAGAGGAACATAGCCCTTCCATTTCGGCACGTACAGTTGACAGAGCTGACTGCGGAATGCCAAACTCAATGGCAATGCCTATTTCTTTTTTGTTGGTAGCATCAATGGCAGCAAGAAGTTCCATCTTTATCTGTGAAAGCTTTGGTTACATAAATGGCTGTATTGGCAGTCAGTATTATTAGACTTCAGGGCCTTTGGGGTCCCCTTGGTGTCCAGTGCACACGCACACTTGATTTGCATGATGCATGCCCCTTAACTTTCATAAACGGTACCCTTCAGATGATGTTGCCTAATGAAGTGACTGGCTATCCCTGGCTGCCATCTGTTGTTTTGTGAGCCGCCTTTTTTTAACTTTGAAAAGTTTTACATCAAAAGATCTCATGATAAAAAGTTTGAGGAAATAAAGGTCACATTTGTTAATAAGAATCACTGGATGTATAAATTTGTGAGCACAAAGTTCAAAGACGCTTTCAAATGCAATTTTTTTTTTTTTTTAAGATTATGGTGTGTAGGTGTTCACAGCGTAAAATGTCATCACTGAAAACTGGTTGAGTAGCATAAACAAGAGGGAAGCTCAGCAGACAACACTTTTGTTGAAGGGTGAGTGAAAAATGGAGGTCACTCAAATGGAATTTAATCTGTAGTTGTAATTATTGCTACTAAAGATCCTGCAATCAAGTATTGAAACTATGGTGGCAATTACTCGATGGGTGATAGGTTGTTGGATATTTTTAATTTTTTAATAAAGAATGTAATGATATATAAGCTGTATTGTGTGTTCACTCAGGTTCTCATTCTGTAATATTAAATTTTGCCTAAAAGTCTGAGGTATGTCATTGTGTAATATATGAAAAAACAGAGGATATGGGAGCATGGGGTGGCAAACACTTTTTACCAGCACTGTACTTGTCACACTGCGTAAGCATCACGTCATGTTCTCAACCTCAAAATGGTAGCTCCCTGTGAAAAATGATGAAGGGAATGATAAACAAAATCAAAAGAGCAAGAATTAAAACCACCAAGGAAAATGAAAAAATGTACTGATGTATTTCTGATGTCATGAAGTTATGGAAATAATTTGCATCATTTGAAATGAAACAATAAAAAGTAATTAAACCAAATGAATAAGTTTTTAAATGAATAAGTTTTAATTATAGTAACTTGATTTGTTTATCGTGTTAGCTAATGTCTCACAGATTCCCATTTAAGAAGTGCAAGGTATCACAAGAAAGTGTTGATGGAAACTATACACACTACATTTTTTTTTAAATTTTATTTTGAAAATGTACTTTCTAAACCATTTTTGCTGAAGTAAAATGTTATTCGAAATATTTACAGACTTACGTTTTACTTCGAGATTATAGCTTACTTTCTTCTGATTTGTGTTTTATATTAAATACAGTGGAATTCTGTATTTTAAAACATTCTTGTTTATCATTGTGCCAGAGCGTGGAGACATGTTCCATTTTGATTGGATATACACATTAGAATTTCACTGTACTCTGTACACAAGACAATAGTACAGCTTCTACTACCCCACAGTGCTTTCACTTGACTCCAAAGCATCCTTACGAAAACAACACAAGTTTTTGTGGTACATGAGTGAATTCAATGATTTTGGAGAAATATGTTAGATATTAAGAATATCTTACTTATCCTTTAACAAATATGCACTTAGAGATTATCATATTATAAAACCATTTTTGTCAAAAGCTCACAAGAAATATTGACTATTCCTTGAATAATGTATGAAGAAGCCTCTGAAAAAAGTGGAATAAGATTTAATGCATTGAAGAGTGCAGACTGTTTCTCTTCAATGGTAAATGATGTTTGGCACAAGTATATCACCCCACATCATCTTGGAAAGACAATTTCCAAAGTGAAACATAATAGTGGCATTATCAGTGCCTGGAAAATTATGTAGTTGTTGTGGAAAATGAATGTAGCAACATACTGAGATTTTGCAAATAATCTGAAACAGGGAAATAGGGAGGACAGTGTACAGCTGTAGAAAGAATGAAGGAGCTTAAAGACTAGGAAGTTCATTTTCTGGAGAGCCCTGTCAATGCCTGCACCACAGTTCAGTTTAAAAATGATTCACATGTCATTAAGTAAATGTGAATGGTGAAAAGTTGGAGTCAAGATGTGCAAATGTGGGCTTCTTAAACATATAACGCAATCATTTCTGTCAAACCTGTTAGTGGCAATAGTAGTAGTAGTAGTGCTATCACCTCAGACTAAAAAAAACAAGAAAGAAAATCCATATCTACAATAAAATTCCATGTTGTAGCAGAATGTGACAAAAAAAAATCAAGTGAGTAGTGAAGAACATTTTTATACACATAACATAATATTTGCATAACACTGTTCACATATTTTGTTTCCCTATTTGATAATTTTGAAATTTGGAAAAATGTGAAGAATAAAAATAAGAGTCTTGGATGCTTCATATATAGTAGTATTTTTTTGAATTAAAAACAAAAGATTAACCAGTAGTTTAGCTAGCTTTTATTCAAAAATGTAGTCATTCGTGTAGCATTAAGAGGGTTTCAGGAAGGATGAGTAGCTTTGGTAATAAGCCAAGTACCATATGTGTTATTCTGCCAAATTATCAATATGTTAAGCAATTATCACTTTGTTATATTTTAAGCGCACTACATATTAATGTAATGGAAGTGGTGACCAATAGCAGAAAAAATGTTGTTAAAATAATTGTTTTCTTGTAAGAAATTGCAGTAAATTGTTAACAATTGTATTTTAAGCATAAAGTGTCTTGCTTTTTTTTAATACAGTTATTTAATAATGAATATATTACATTTACTCTGATGGAATCTAACATCTTAATCTTTGACAGTTTAAATACACTTCAATACATAAAGGTTTTTCAAAAGCTATAATTACTTTTTCCTTGCAATCACGCTACATAATATAACAATGAAAAATCCCATCACTTTTATAAAAAGTAACGAAGATTCCTGTAAAGTGGGGTATTTTTATACAAGTTCAATAAACAACAATGGGAAAAATACAGTAATTACCAGAAAACATAGATTTCTACAGGACGCCATGGTGGTGCAGTGGTTATTTTTGCATATGATCGTTGTCTGTGTGTAGTTTGAACTTGTTTGTCTGTGTAGGTTTTTTCTTCTTGTCCCCAAATGTTTGTGTGTGGGTAATTTTAATGTCCGAGTGTGTGTGGCCATTTCCATGAGTGCACTTTTCCATCCATAGCTGCTTCTTGCTTTGCATCCGATGCTGATGAGATAAGCCTAAATTTAGTTATACAATGTTATTTTTTTTACAGAATTATATAAAACACAATTGTTCCCATTATTGTAGATTTGTGACAGAGGATGTTTTAATGTCTACAATAAAAATTTAACCTTAGATAAAGGACATCTAAGGGAACAATTTTTTTTACTTTTTTATTTATCTAATAGGGCGGCACGGTGGCGCAGTGGGTAGCACTGCTGCCTCGCAGTTAGGCGACCAGGGTTCGCTTTCCGAGTCCTCCCTGCGTGGAGTTTGCATGTTCTCCCCGTGTCTGCATGGGTTTCCTCCGGGTACTCCAGTTTCCTCCCACAGTCCAAAGATATGCAGCTTAGGTGCACTGGGGATTCTAAATTGTCCCAGTGTGTGCTTGGAGTGTGGGTGTGTGTGTGTGTGTGCATGTGCGCCCTGCGGTGGGCTGGCACCCTGTCCGGGGTTTGTTTCCTGCCTTGCGCCATATGTTGGCTAGGATTGGTTCCAGCAGACCTCCGTGACCCTGTAGTTAGGATATAGCGGGTTGGATAATGGATGGATGGATGGATTTATCTAATAAACAATGTTATCCAGCATCAGCTTGAGGCAACTAATGAAAAAGTAATTGCCCCCTAGTTAAATCAACCCAGGTAATGGGATAATTAGGGACAGTTGATTTAACACAGCCAGGTTTGATTATAGCCTGGCCTGCTCAATGTAAACTTACCATTAGAGTCAAGTTGCTAGGACAAAGATTTAACAAACACAATGCCATGAGAGAGAGATGTCTAATGAGATGTTGCTATTTGTAGTGAATCTTCCCAGGAGTAGCCAGGCCTGCCACAATTACTCCAAAGCTACAGTGTAAAATCATTAAGTAAGTCACAAAGAATTCTAAGCTAAACAATATCCAAACAACTGCTGGCTTCTCTCACCTCAATAAAGATATTTGTTTGTGACTCCACTGTCAGAAAGACACTGGGTAAAAATGGGCTTTTGTGGAGAGGAGAGCAACAGAAGCCACTACTAATTAAAGGATATGTTTGGTATTTTTCCAGTTGAAGTTATTTCTTTACAAATATGTCAAGACGTTTTATATACATTTGCTATAAGGAATTGTGTTCTTAAGTTAAGTTTGTTCTGTAAATTAAAAAAAAAAAAAAATTGCCCACTGTGGCACTTTACAATGGAGGTTTGTGGGCAGGGAAGGAAAAGTTTAAAAACTTACCAAATATGTCATTCTTGTGACAACAAAAGGGATCTGAAAATAATCATTTTATTGCATTTTTGTTTCATTTATAGAAAGCGATTAACTTTAGAACACAATTTCATGTGGCAAATGCATACATAGCATGTTTGTGTACTCTGAACAGAAAAATCCTTTAAAAAGAATATACATGTCTGTCTCTTATTTTCCAGGAAGCACTTGGATGATCTCCAAGGCTTTTTGAAGAATGTTCTAGGGTGACATGAGGCAAAAGTAGAACTTCTTGAATTACAATACAATTACAATTACAATACAATTCTATCTAGCATAAAGCAGCTAATTGGTTCTATAGGAAGAGCATCATACCATCAGTCAAACATGGTGGTTATAGTTTGTTTATACAGAGATAACTTGCTGCCTCAGGACTTGGATCACTTGCCATAATTTAGGGAATCAGGAATCCTGGCCTGTATCAGAAATTTTGTAAGGAGAATGTCCAGTCATCCGTGTGCAAGTAAAAGCATAGTGGAGTCATTCAGGAAGACGGTGATCCAAAATAAAAAAAAAGAAAGACCACATCAGAATGGTGTAAAAGAATCAAAATTAAAACTTTTGCCTGGACCTCAGTCAAATTTCAGACCTAAACCTAACAGAGACTGACAAAATGGAAAGCTCATGCTTGAAAATCTGGCAGTATTTCAAAATTAAAGAATGATATCCTGGAATAGAATAAGGCTTTGGTGGCACAAGCAGTTAAGTGTACGAGCTCATTGATATTTCAATCATTGTCAATAAATAATGTAAGTAGAGCAAGTATAAAGTGTTGCTTTATATTACATTTTGGTTAAAGACCTGAAAATATTCAGTGTTAAAAAAATCTGCAATAATAGATGAGGATTGGAGAATTTTTTACATTTATAGCACCTCATTTATTCAAGTTATTCTTACTTTTTAAAAATCTGTGCTGTACAATAATTGGTGTCTGTTTTGCAAGAAAGAATTCTTAGGGAAATCATTTGGTGTTTCTTGAATGCTCTTGCCAGTAAAAATATTATCCAGCTACAACCACCACTAAACAATTGCAATGATTAAATTTAATCTGTGCATCAGCCTTGTATACTTCATTAGTAATGTGGATTTGACTTCTTGTAAACAATCAGCGGTGCAAGCAATTTCATACACAAGCTTTCCTTGTACATTTATGAAGCCACTGAGCAAGAATAAAAGCATTTTTGTTAAGGTCAGAATTACAAGTGTAACTTGTATGAGTTAGTAAGATTATATTGCATGCTTGATTGAAGGACACTTACAAATCAATAGAGGAGCTCTCCATTTTTCATGTTTTCTGTTGACTGAGATTATTAAAACTGACTTATGTGTGCCTACATGAATTAAAATATTCAGAAGTACACTTAAATTAGTGAATAATAGTGTATCTGTTCAAATAAAGTCATATCATTTGCACAGTTGTTGTAGTAACTTTGGAGAAGTTGGAATTAAACATATACTTACAAATATGGCTTCACTGCAATGGCAGTTACCCTAATAAAATCTCCTTACTCTGCCACACAGTTTGGTATCTGCCTTTAAAAACTTGTTAAGTCATATGTACTCGGCAACTTGAAGTGGCAGTGTCAAAAACAGAGCACTGAGTGGGATTTTTTTTCTCTCTCTCTCTCTGAAATGTGAATATTGATGTCCAAACTCGAAAATGGTCAAAAGGGTTATTTTGTCACTCTAAGTACCATAGTAGGAATTCAGAGCAAAGTTGTTGCTTGGCAACAAGTTATTTAGCTTGAATAAAAGTTAAGAGCATAAGTGTGTTTTTTTAAATAGGAGTCTCTGTATTATTACAGTGCTGCATACACATCAAAGCACCAAAAATTCAGATCATGTACAGCACCCTTTCCTAAGTTTATTTTTTTGGAACCATAAGTTGGCAATATGCAAACACTTTAAAACGATGTGCCTTGTTTTAAAAACTCATTCTAAGTCACTTTTTTTTTCAGAGCTCCAGACAAAGTCAGACAGATAAAGGGCCTCAGGTAGAGGTAAATCACAAAAACATTTAGAGGTACAACCAAAGTTGGCAAGAATGTTTAAAATACTTTTGAATAATACATGAACAAAATAAATACATAAAAAGGTATAAGAACTTATGACACTGTTTGGGATTCAATTCCAGCAGATGACTGTGGCCTCGCTTTATGCAGATACCTGTGAGTACAGTAAGCACAGTAAGTAATCAAATATGTTTCCTTTTTTTTTTCTCAAAACTAAGTTCTCATTTATAGGACATCTGAACTTTTGTCCATTTAACCTTATTGATAATGATAGTTTCCTGTAATTAAATACGGGAAAATCTTTATTATTACCTCAGCAATCTTGAGCGGGTCTTCCAAGCAGTACTATGTGATGGTCAGTTATGCAACTAATGACTTCACTCTGGAGGTGACAATACTTCTGCTGTTAGTATACTGCACTCTTTCAAATTTTTTTCTTCCTGCTATTTCAGTAAAGTAACTACATAGGTGAGTCTGAATGGCATATCTAAATTGAACTACTTATAAATATTAAAATACAACAGCTCACTGAAATTTTATGTAAGCTGGTGGTACCATAATTTGCAAATTGTAAGATTTTGGTCCAGAATTATGTTAATTTGGTACACACCCAAAACATGTGGCCTAGTGAGGTTGGAGCTCGATTGCAACGTTTGCAGGTTGGATCTTGCCCTGGAAACATTTTAGACAATTTCAAATGAGACAGATGTGCTCGATAAAAGATTTTAAGTTGAATAATTGTATGCTTTGTGCATATGGAGCAGGAGGGCGGGGAGTGCATTTGATGGTCAGAAAGGACTCTTTGCAGGCTCCGCTCCAAAAGTACAGTTTTGGGCTTAATACTTTCCAAAGGGAGAATGTAGAGGGAACTCACGGATGTGGGCTGGTCTTCAGGGTTGAAACAAAAAGGGCTTATTATGTTCTCTCAGACAAGAGAGCTGAGCCACCACTGGGACCAAGGTCCCAGTTAGGAGTGGGATAACCCCAGTCTCACAGGTGAGGAAAATAAAGTACTGGAAATACAACCCAGCGGGGCCGATCCTGGAGCAGGCTTGTGGTATAGTGGGTCCACAGCTCCCATTAAAGGCCCGTTTTAATAAATAATCACCACGCTTGCGGCTTAGCGAGGGGGCGTGGTGGTATGTGGCCGACGTGGTTCCTGAGGAGTTCGTGGTGTGGGTGTTTCTCACCTAAGTGCACAGGTGAGAAACGGTCCACATCCGTAATTGTTCCCAGGAGCTGCTGATTGCCTTGACTATCACGTTCCCCTTCATATATAGAAGTGCGAGCCGGCTAGGGAGGAGAAAAAAAAGAAGGGAATGAGAAAGAAAGACAGAGGTTGCTGGAGAGCAGGAAGCAGGGTGGTGAAAGAGCCAGTGTGAGCGAGCGAGAGAGGGAACGAGCGAGCGTGTGCAGGCTCGCAGGTAGGCAGCTGGAAGGTGAGGCCCAAGAAGGGTGTTTGGCCAACACTCGGTGGGGGCAGAAGGAAGCGGTCGCTCCCACTGAGCATTGTAGGAAGGAATGGGAGTGACCGGCAGAAGGACGACTGGCCTCATAAGGCCAGGAAGGCAGCGGGAGTCGGGAGGCTTGGTGGGTGAAGTCCTTGATGTGAGCGTCCTGGTCGTCAAGGAAACCAAGTCTCGGTCTGGGATGAGTGCGCAACCGAAGCCAGGAATCGGGAGGCCTCCTGACCGGTCAAGCGGAGTGAAGGTCAGCTGCTGAGAGAGCAGCTTGCCTGCTGCAGGGCCCAGATGCGAGAAGCAGGAGAGACACCTGGGTACTAGAAGTACCAGGCTCTGAATTGTGTTTTTAAAGTACTGCTTCCAGTATTGTGTTTTAACCTCGGTTTTTAAAGGATTGTTTTTTTTCTATTCATTGATTTTTACCTCCACGTTTTGTTTAATGGATTATTTATTTATTTGAAGACTTTGAATCACTGCACTTATTTATTTGAACACTGTTTTTGTTCTGTTGTATTAAATAAAAGCACTTGGCACTTTTATACACCATCCCCTTGCTATGTTGTTGCCTCACTGCTTAGCTCATCGGTAACATTACCGACGGTGTCGGGTTAAGGGCTCCCGGACAGCAGACGGGAGCATGCAGCAAACTCGCATCGACACAAGGCTATGGACACACGTGGCATTGTGGCTGTGGCCATGTGAACTCACCAACTATCAAATCATGACAGCAGGTTGCCTGCTATTTCTTTTTGCAGCATCTCCCTAACAACTTCACCCAGCCGGACTGGGGAGACTTCCACTCCATGGATGAGCTTATACGGCTCATAAAAACACTGATGCCTGTTTCGAAATCTGGCAGAGTGGAACGATCCTCTAGTGGATTCCCTAGAGAGTATGTCCCACATGTTAAGCATCTTCTACATAAACCGAAGCCTGTCCCCGGGCTGCTTGGCGTGCAACCTGTCTGGGAATGAGGCGGGATGGAGGTGGACAGGGGAGAGCGTTGGTGTGCCCTTTCTAACCCCCTGTCAATTATGATTATGGGAGTAGTGCTTCTCAATGGACATACTCTTACGACATTGTTTGTCTCCAGCAGTAACGTTACCATCGTTGCTCGTCGGTATGTCTTACCGCGACAGCTAACTAAGCAAAAGACCAGTGTTAAATGCATAGTCTGTAACTATAAAACTGCCCTATGCTACATCAGCCTGGACGGATTGCTGAGGAAGCTCCCCATAGCATTCCACCCCAACCCACCTTTTCCTGTAGTTCTAGGGCGGGACTGGTCTGAAATTAAAAGCGGTAGACTGTTGACTGTTCCTGGTCAAACATTAGGCCTAGTTGTAGAGGAGGGTGACTCGTCTCAAGCTGCCTCCACACCACGTAGTATGTCAGTGGAGAGCCAAGAGGGGGTCGGAAAACTTCCAGCATGTCGCAGGCAGCTACGTCATCAACCCGCGCCCTGGCAGGTCGGGAGGAATCTTTGTCCCTTGAGGTCAGACTGGATCCTTTCTTTGAAATGCAGGTTCAATTTAAAATGACGCTGGCTTCTTTCAAGAGAGAGCAGTGGAATGACGACTCTCTGAAGCATGTTAAAAATGCAGTGGTTCTTGTAAATGGCCAACGCACACACTGGCCCATGGCGCAGGGACCCCACTTCATTATCGAAAACAATTTCTTATATCGGGTCGCGGAACATGGAGGGGAGGTCCGGAAGTTGCTGTTAATCCCATGAACCTACTGGTGGCAGGTTTGTGAGTTAGTGCATGCCCACCTCCTTGGAGGCCATTTAGGCTCCGAAAAGACTGTGGAGCGTATCAAGCTCCGATTTTACTTGGCGGGAATCAACGAGGAGGTTTGCCATTTTTGCATATCTTGCCTGGAGTGCCAACTGCGGCAAATTCCCAAGAGGGACCACGCTCCTCTCATTCCCCTTCCCCTAATTGACGTGCCCTTCGAGAGAATCGGGGTCAACATAGTGGAACCCTTGGAGCCCTCCGCCCGAGGACACAGGTATATATTAGTCCTCATGGATTATGCGACCCGATTTCCAGAGACTGTTCCTTTGCGCTCAGCTACAACTAAAACAGTTGCATAGGAACTAGCAGGGGGCATGTTTTGGCATCCCTAAGAAAGTCCTTATGGACCAAAGGACATCGTTCACCTCAGAAATGTTCAAGGAAGAGGCCAAGTTACTTAAAATAAAGCATTTAAAGACCGCGTTGTACCATCCTCAACCCGATGGGTTAGTGGAGAGGTTTAATCAGACTTTGCTCTGCAAAGTGGTCAACGGGGACGGGAGGAATTGGGACCAACTCCTCCCCTCATTCTCTTTGCCTATCGGGAAGTCCCACAAGCCTCTACGGGGTTCTCACTGTTTGAATTATTGTACGGACGACAACCCCCAGGTATTTTGGACATTTTAAAGGAAGGCTGGGAAGGAGAGGCCCTTCCCTCGACAAATGTACTAGAGTATATCGTACAGTTATGCGATAGATTTGGAAAGATCAGACCCATTGTAATAAGTCACATTGAGGAAGCGCAAGCAGTACAGGCCTGCTATTATGACCATGGCACGACTCTCATGGTATTGGTCCCCACCTCTCATTCTAAATTGCTCGCCCATTGGCTAGGCCCTTATGAAATTAAGGAGAGGAAAGGATTGGTTGACTATTTGGTGAAACAACCGAATCGTTGACCAAGCAAGCAGGTCTATCATGTGAACTTGCTGAAACTGTGGAAGGAAAGGGACCCCGACCCCTTGTCCGGTCAGCCCTGCTCATTCTTTGCTCAGACAGACACCCTTAATTTCGGTGAGGAGTTAACTGTCGGACAGAGACAGGAGCTGGAAACAGCTATCCGGTCCGTTCCGGAGGTCGTGAGTGTAAAACCAGGTCGGACCTCTCTGATTGCACACAACATACTGACTGAGCTGGGGGTTGTAGTTCGAGAGCGGCCCTATAGACTAACGGAGGCAAAGAAAGCTGAACTGGAAATCAAGCGAATGCTGGAACTAGGAGTGATCGAGGAGAGCTTTAGTCCCTGGTCCAGCCCCATCGTCTTAGTCTCTAAGCCGGACGAGAGCTGGAGGCTTTGTAATGACTTCCGTCAGCTTAACCAGGTTTCCCAGTTCGATGCTTATCCCATGCCACATGTGGACGACCTCCTCGAGAGGCTGGGACAAGCAAAGATTCTGACTACACTTGACATGACCAAGGGGTACTATAAGATTCCTTTAACGGATTCCGCAAAGGTCAAGACTGCGTTTAGCACCTTCAGTGGACACTGGCAGTATCGTGTCCATCCATTCAGGTTACACGGGGCTCATGCGACTTTCCAGCATCTGGTGGACAAAGTGCTTCCTCCCCAAAGTGCGTATAGTGCTGCCTACCTGGATGACATTGTCATCCATTCCAGCACATGGAAGGAACACGTACAGCAGGTCAAAGTGGTACTGTGGACACTAGCAGAAGCTAGGCTGCAAATCAATCCAAAGAAATGTTTCTTTGGACTGAGGGAAGCTAAATATTTGGGCTACCTAGTGGGTCGGAGTACTGTAAGACCACAGTGGTCCAAAATAGACGCCATTTTGAAATGGCCCATCCGCGAACCAAGCGGCAGGTCCAAGCCTTTCTCGGGTTAGCCGGGTGCTACCGCCGGTTCGTACCTCGGTTTTCTGAGAGAGCGGCGCCCTTGTCTGATTTGACAAAGAAAAGGGCTCCCAACAATGTGGTATGGTCTGAAAAAACGGGAGCTGCATTCGGTGACTTAAAACAGACCCTTACTTCGGCACCAATATTAATGTCCCCCCGACTTCTCTCTTCCATTAGTTCTCCAGGCAGACACTTCAGACACAGGCCTGGGAGCCATGTTGAGCCAAAGCTTCAATGGTGCTGAACACCCCGTCATGTACCTGAGCCGAAAATTGCTGGACCAAGAGACAAGTTATGCAACAGTGGAAATGGAAGCCTTGGCAATCAAATGGACAATTACGCAGTTGAGGTAGTACCTCTTGGGCTGTGAGTTCTCACTCAACAGAAAATGAAAAAGGCTTCAAGGCCAGCAGGGAATGGTTTGATAACTTTAAAAGGAGAAGTGGCATCCATAGTGAAGCACGGAGAGGCTGCGAGTTCAGACGCTAAGGCAGCTGAAGTATTCGCTGCAGAGTTCCAGAGGCTCATGGTTTCCGAGCGGTACCTGCCACAGCAAGTTTTTAACTGCGATGAGACGGGCTTTTTTGGAAAACGATGCCAAAGAGGACTTAAATTACAGCAGAGGAGAATGCAATGCCCGGTCACAAGCCCATGAAAGACCGTCTCACCCTCTTGTTGTGTGCTAATTCAAGCGGGGATTTCAAAGTCAAGCCCCTGCTCATGTATCATTCTGAGAATCCACGAGCCTTCAAGAAATGCAAGCTGCAAAAGAGCCAGTTAAATGTTATGTGGAGGTCCAACAGCAAGGCTTGGGTCACTCATATCTTGTTCGTTGAGTGGATCAACGAGGTCTTCGGTCCTGCAGTGAAGAGATACATACCTTTTAGAAAATAATCTGCCACTCAGTCTTGCTGCTTATGGATAATGCTCCAGCTCATCCTCCAGGCATTGAGGACGACCTACTGGAGGAATTCGACTTCAATAAGGTCAAGTTCCTTCCTCCCAACACCACTCCCCTACTCCAGCCCATGGATCAGCAGGTCATTTCGAACTTTAAAAAGCTTTACACCAAAGCACTATTTCAGCGATGCTTCGAAGTGACTGAAGGAACAAACCTTACACTCCAAGAGTTTTGGAAAAATCATTTCCACATCATGAGCTGCCTCAAGATCATTGATAAAGCCTGGAAAGGAATCACCAAGAGAACCCTCAATTCTGCTTGGAGAAAACTGTGGCCCGATTGCATTTTTGGACATGACTCTGAGGGGTTTGCTCATGAATAGGAGCCACCAGTTGTTGATGAAATTGTGACCTGGGGGAAGACCATGGGACTGGAGGTAAATGAGGACGATATTCAAAAGCTGGTGGAGGAACATGGCCAGGAGCTGACCACCGATGAACTGATGGATCTGCATCGTGAGCAACAGCAAGAGGTTATGGAGGACATCTCATCTGAGGAGGAGGAGAAAAAGATGGAGGAATCCCTCACTTCAAATGAGATCAGGGAAATGTTTAAAATGTGGGAAAGAGTGCAAAATTTTGTAGAAAATCACCACCCCAAATAAGGCGGTAGCAGTGCGAGCGACGAATCTGTTTAATGACAATGTGATATTGCATTTCCGCTTAATCCTCAAAAGAAGGCAAAGGCAGCTATCATTGGACAGTTTCCTTGTTAAAGTTGCACGAAAAGAAAAAAATTCCAGCGAGCCAACCGATTGCAGTGATTCTGTGAGTAGTGAAAGTCATCCTACACAATAAGCCTCCTCATGCTCCTCTCTCATCTCCATCACACCAGCCACGATTCTTTTGAAAGGTAAAGTGCAGGTTATTTTGTTTTATGTATTTTTACTTTATAAAAGTATTTTGTATTAATCATTATTATATAAATATTTGTGGGTTGTGAAACGAATCATCTGAATTTCCATTATTTCATATGGGGAAATTCATTTTGATATACGAGTGCTTTGGATTACAAGCACGTTTCCGGAACGAATTATGCTCGCAAACCGAGGTTCCACTATATATATATATATATATATATATATATATATATATATATATATATATATATATATATATATATATATATATATATACACACACACCTCCCAAAAGTACACATTTTTATTTACTTCTCTTTTGCCTTTTCAGCACATAAATCACCAACCTGCTCAGTCCCCTTTCTCTCTTTTCTTCTCTTTTCTTTCTCTCTTTCGGTCTTTGCTACCTCCACTCTTCTCCTCGCAAGCTTTGTCTCCCTCCTCCCAAGTCTGGCTCCTTGAATGGAGTGAGGCGGCCTCTTTTATACGGCACCCGACACCCAGGTGTGGCAGAAATGCTGCATATGAACCCAGATCAAGTTGATGATCAGGGAGTATTACTGTTAAGATTCTGTATTATGGTGTGTATTTTACACTTGTTTCACTCTTTTGTATTAATGACATTTTCTTATTAATTTTTTGAGGTACTGAATTAGATTTTTTTCATAGAAACTGTTATCTATTATTAGAATTATTTTGCGCCATTTTCTTCAACATGTTGTTCTTTCCAGGGCATTGGCATTCTGTGCTATATATATATATACGTATGTATATGTGTATCTATATATATAATTCACTAAGCCGCCAACAAGTAAGACACCCATGGCGCATGCAGGACGGAGCCATGCCCACCAACTCTAAGACCATTGGATACGACGACAACTCGCAGAGCCACGCCCACCAACTCGGATGTGACGCCTCGGAAAACACGTCATTTATGTTCGTCTGTGCTAGAGTCCACATGCACCTCTGAGCCACGTTGATTGTTCATAGAGGCATGTTTCTCGCGGATGTGAATCGCTGTATGCAGCGTGTAAAACAGTTTGCGAGGGGTATCCCATGGGATCCTTAAAACAATCCTTTAAAACTGAGGTTAAAACACAATGAAGGAAGCAGTCTTTAAAAACCAATAAGCCCTGTGCCTCTTTTTCATTAGCGCCTCACCTGCTTCACCGATGCAGGCCCTGCAACAGTCGAGACGCTCTCTCAGCAGCTGACCTTCTCTGTGCATGACTCTACTACTGTCAGTCGCCTGATTAAAAATGGCCTTTTGAAGGGGAGCTATGGAACCGCTATACCACAGGAACATATTGCCTTCAAGCCTGCTCTCGCTCACTCTAACGTACCGGCTTTTTCTCTCTCCTCACTCGCTCGCACACTGCACAGGGGAGAAACGCCCGCAGCACGACTCCACCCGGAAACCGTTTCAGCCACACTTCCACGCCCCTCGCTACGCTGTGAGCGCGGTGATTATTTATTTAAAAATGGCCTTTTGAAGGGGAGCTGTAGACCCACTATACTACAGGAACACCTGTGGCATTGCCTTCACATTGTTTTCCTTTTATTTCTGATCCCGTTGAGCAGATCAGACACCCAGGCATACAACACTGAATAATCAATAGCTGCAACTACTTTGCCCGCCCCAACTCCTCACCTGAGTCGGTTTCGTCTGTGTTCAGCAGTGTTTCCAAAACTCGGTCCTGGTGAACCCCTGTGGCTGCAGGGTTTTGTTCCAACCGGATTCCTAATCATTAATGCCAGTGAAACTCATCTGGGATAGGTCGGTTTTTCAAACGCAGCCGTGTAGCAGATTAGTCTAGCAGACTAGCTGGATGTAATAATCCGAGATGAATGCGCGCCCCCACGCTGAGTGAAAAGCCAATGTATATTGAGTCTAGAAAACATGATCAGCAAGTCTTTGATAGGCTGCAACAAAATGATTGAAAGAATTGTATGTTGCTCTCTCCAGAGGTCGATCTTTTCATTCATTCACAGTGGTATCCACAAACCCATGCCATTTGGACAACTGTGTCGTTCAGGAAGTGTTTACCCATCAATACATAATTATGCGGCGTATGCTACGCCGCGGGTTGGCTAGTATATATATAATATAATATACAGTATATATATATATATATATATATAATATATATACACACTAGATGTGTAATCCCATGCTGTAAAAAGCCTGGGCTCCTAGAAACCATTGATTCTGACACTTCAATCAAGCAATTGCATCGATTGTGCATTAGTGGCTAAGTGAGGTTCTCTTTTCTCTGTGGTTTCGTTTTGCCGACGTGCTCGCCTCGCTTGTGTATTAATGGCTAAGCAAGTTTCTCTTTTCTTGGTGGTTTTACTTTGGTGACAGAGTTGATTTCTTTCAGCTTCATGCTGTAGCCTGACAGACACACACTTCCACAAATAGACGTTTATATATAAGATATATATATATGTATATATAGTACAATATCATCTGTATATAGTGACATTTTCTGTTCAAGTCGTTCTCTGAAAATCCCCTTTATCTCAGAAGCATTTCAAAAGTAAACAGCCAATTGGTCAATGGCAATTGCAAATATCAGTGGTGACATGGGGCATCCTTGTCTAATACCACATTCTAGTTTTAAGTAGTCTGAAATAATGTTGTTAATACAAACAGAAGCTTCTATACTGGTATATAGTAGTTTGATCCCTGCACATATATTTGGGCCAAACCCAAATTTGTGCAATGTAGTGAACAGGTAGACCGATTCAACCATATCATAATAAAATCTCCGGGGTTTTAGACTTTGTGGGGGAATATATTACATTAAACAGGCATCAAAGATTGGAAGCTAAGTGTCTGCCTTGAATAAATCAGGTTTGGTCTTGTGATATTAAAAAAGGAAGCACTTTTCTAGTCCTTCTAGCTAGAACTTTGGAGAGTATTTTAACATCATTATTCAGAAGTGAGATGATGCACATTGTAATAAGTCCTTATTTTTCTTAGGAAAAGACTGTAATTAATGTTTGGCGAAAAGTTTGAAATAGAATTTTATTGTCTCTGTGTGACGATCCAGGTTTGCTCCATGCTCCCATCTTCCTTCTGGGAGCCCTTGAACCTGACACCGTTGGTAATGTCACCGATGAGCTAGGCAGTGAGGCACAACAATGAAGCAAGGGGATGGTGCAAACAGTGCAACGGTGCCTTTATTAAAATCAACAAACAAAAGAGTGTTCAAATAAATAAGTGCAGTGTATCAAAACCTTCAAATAAATAATCCAATAAAAACAAGGTGAAATCGTGGAGGTTAAAATCCATTAAAAAAAAAATCTTTTAAAAAACAACAAGGTTAAAACAATGGCTGGAAGCTTTCCCTTTAAAACAAAGCCCGGTGCCCTTCTACTGGTGACTCCCCTGCTTCTCCCATCCAGGCTATCCAGGCTATGCACCAGGGGAGCCCCCCTACCTGCAGCTGACCTTCTCGCTGCGTTCTTCTGCTTGTCCATTCGCCTCGCCGATCCCTGGCTCCGGTAGGCTTAACCAGACTGTGACTTGGGTTCCCCAGCAACCAGGGCGCTCATGCTGGGGCTTTCACATCCCAAGTCCCGACTCCTGCTGCCTTCGCTGGCCTTATGTGGCGAGCCATCCTCCTTCCGGTCACTCCCGCTCTTCAACATGCTCAGCAGGAGCGATCACTACCGACTGTCCTAGGTGTCGGCCTAACACCCCGCTATGGCTTACTCCTCAGCTGCCCGCGAGCCTGCTCTCGCTCATTCTTCTCTCTCTCTCTTGCACCGGCTTTCCTCTCCCTGCTTCCTGCCGCCTTCCTCTCCTGCCACCTTCATTTCTTTCTTTTCTTCTTTCCTCACTTCTCAGCTGCACGCAATCAGCGTGAGCCTGCGCTTGCTCGCTCTCGCTCTCCTGCACCGGCTTTCCTCTACCTGCTTCCTGCCTTCTTCTTCTGCAACCTCCGTTCACTTTTCCTTTTCTTACTTCCCTTTTCCCTAGCTGCCTCGCGCTTCTATTTATCATGGGGACGTGGATCAGATGTGGCAATTAGCAGCTCCCGGGAACAACTACAGATGCGGACGACTCCTCACCTGTGCACTTAAGCGAGGATCGCCTGCATCACGAATTCCCCGGGAACCGATCCGCCACACTACCACACCCCCTTTCTAAGCCGCGAAGGTGGCAATTATTTATTTAAAAAGTGGCCTCTTTGACGTGAGCTGTGGACCCGCTACACTACACTCTACCTTCTATAAATGTTGCTAATAAAAGGGGGGCTAACTGTTTATAAAATTCGGCAGGGTCGCCATCAGGGTCTGCTGCTTTTCCACTCTAAAGTGAGCTTAGAAGGTCTAATAATTTTGAGAGTGTCAGAAGTTGCTAGATATGTTATTTAAGTGTTTTGCTATTTTGTCATTTTTATGACTGCTTTTTGCTTTTCACCAACAAAGTTAAGAAGATGATAAAACTGCTTTGCATATTCATTTTCTTTGGCATGCAATTTCTTTGACCTAAATAGTAACTTTAAAGATAAGATAAAGTTTCTTATAGAATAAGAGTCTACACTGACCAATACTCTGTAATGGTAAATGATATCAAAAACGTACATTATAAAAAAAAAAGTCACCTTACCTGTGTCACATAATCCACACATCAATTATCCAGGTCTAGGCTCACAACATGCAAAACACATGTACTTTTTTGCTATAAAACACTTCCGGAAAAATCACAGGAGAGTAAGACTTTGAATTGAAGACAGGACTCTTGACCAATGAAGGAGGGGAAGAGGCAGATCTTTTTTAAGTAATACTGTAATACTGAAGAACGGACAACTAGGACACAAAAAATTATTACCTTTGGTTTACACTATTCCTGTGCTGATGGTTCTAAAATGAAATTGTAGTCACAGCTTCTGGTAACTCATTTTAAACAACATATACAATGTGCATCTTAAATGTGCATCTTAAAAGAAGACAAGAGATAGAGAAGTTGTACAACAGTGCTGTAATTGTAACATCTCTAGCCAACGCCACAAGTGTGATGTGGTTAGTCTGAATGCATGAATGGAATCAAGAACGATCAAATAAAATCCTGCTTGGATTGTTTAAAGATCACTACTGCTGCCCAGTCCCCCTTATGTCTACCTCACATTTTTCTATACTTGCAAAAGAATGCATCCTATTAGGCTGCTGAGAAAAAAAGACATTGGATTTTGGAAATATATTCCCATGAAAAAGCATGTCACAAATGACATTATGATGTCTTGTCACTGCCGTTGGCTATAACACCTTGTCCAGTCTTCTCAGAATAAATAAACCATCAGTGAGCAAGTGTGTTTGGAAAGATTGTTCTCTCAGATCATCTCTGCAGAAGACTTGCATCAGGTTCCCACAAGGGATGTGACTCAAGCCATCAATTGCACTGCCACACTATGTATCACAACTGAAAAGTATACACTTAATTTAACTCCAGGCTTAAACTGCTTTGGAGTAGTTAAAGGCTGACGTATGTCGCATAGCATAAAAAATGCTACTTATGCATTAAAACAACACATTATGTAAAGCAAACATAATTTATTCTCATAAATGATGTGAAATGGCTTTGGTACCACTGTGTCCATCTTGAAGTGACCTGCTTATATTTTGTGTTTTTTCTCAATCCAGAAGAACTTATTATTCACAGACTTTAGCACTTGGGCTAGTAGCGTTGGCTAAATGACTATGCAAGTTCATCATTTCTTACTCTTTTGCAACAACCTTTCTCCTTATATGGTTTGAAGGCAAAGTGTTGCCAAATAGACAATAATGATTTGTTCTTAGCCACCCATTTGCCCATCTATGCTTTACTACATTAAACAAGGTATTTTTGTGCCTTGTTGTTATACTTAGGGTATTGACTTGTTGCATGATCCAGTTTTAAGCAATAGTTAACTTATAAAAGATGGCTTCTTTAACATACTCTGTCAATAAAGGTTCATGGTGAATTGCACGAACAACCCCATATCAACTCTCCTCTAATACAATGTGTTTTGGGATTTGTCAAACACACTTGTTGAGATGCAGCTTTGCCAGCCTAATTAATGGTATCATTTTCATTTTGGAAAGAAAGTGCTTTCACCTGGCTACAATCCCACAAAAGCCACACTTGTTCAGCCTTTAAATTTTGGTGGGGTTATGAACTGCAACAGTGTTAATAGAGGCCCATAGAACCCTGGATGGACCATTTGAGTTCTTTGCTATTTCTTAGGGCTTATGTAGTCAGATATTTGAAGGAAATTTCTGGGATGCTCACTCCTAGGAAGACTGAAAACAGACTTGAATGTTCTCAATTTGTAGAGAAACCTTCTCAGAGCAAAATGACAGTAATGGAATTGTTTGGAAATAGCTTTTTAATCCTTCCAAAATGAATGAGCAGCAGATATCTTTTGTATTTGGCCTGATGAATTCTCCAGACCAAACTTCTAGGATCTCTGCTTTTGCACAGGGATGATAACTGTTAGTTAGCCTTGCACAGTAAAGGCTACAAAGTTTAAAGAGATGACCAGGAAAGGAAATATAAACAAGCAGAAAATTGACACCAAAGTTTAGTCCTATTAAAAACTAATACAAAAATCCAAACTCAAGAATTGTAATAAGATAAATCAAAGCAAAAGTCTGGAACCGGGAAATCTTCAGACATGCATGGTAAGGTTTTTCTTTGATATCCACAACCTCAGATAGTAAAGCACACGACCCATCAGTTCTTGTAGTGGCATGTAGATGATGTCAACCACGTAACATCTTGAATCAAATACCATTGGAACCAACGTTGCAACCTGATGACAGCCTCACAAAATGGCAATGCTCTTGAAAGAACAACATGTTGAAGAAAATGGTGCAAAATAATCTTGTATATAAACATCTACGTGCGGAAATGTGTGTGTCTGTCTGTCCGGCTCGGAAGTGCGAGGCTACAGCATGAAGCGAGAAAAGAGAAACTTGCTTAGCTGCTAATACACAAGCAACGTAAGCACATCGGCCAAACAAAACCTCCACGGACAGAGAGAAACTCGCTTACCCGCTGATAAACTATGAAAAAAATCTGGTTCAGTACCTCAAAAAATTCATAAGAAAATGTCATTAATAGAAAAGAGTTAAACAAGTGTGAAAACAATACCATAACAATACCATAATATAGAATCTTAACATTAATACTCCCTGATCATCAACTTGATTAGCAGCATGTGGCCAATATGAGTACAATGGATATACAGCACTTATTTTTTCACAACTGGCTGCGTTATGTTTGCTAATTTTTGTGGAATAAATAATAATAAGGGAAAATCCTATGTGGTTGTCATCTGAGATTAATTTGGTCAAATTTTGAGATTTGACAAGTACTAAATAATTGTTAGTTATGTCCTCAAACTACACAACTGAAACATATATGTTTTCTTTTATACATCACTTTATGCATTTATGTTGCTGTAAATATGCAGCAATTCTATAAAAAACTATACTATACTACACTATACTATATAAGAACTGGTAACATGGCTGCACTCTGCTTTTCAATAGAAATGAAATAGTTCAAAGTATTTTACTCTGTAAAACTGCTTAATTACTTTTATTATCACTGTCAATTGAAATTGTGGGTGGGCTGCTAGAAGCTGTCAATCATTTTGAAATGCTGACTGCATGCGCTATTAAGTTTGGAGTGGCACTATGTCTTTGCGTATGAGATCTTAAAGAGAAAAATTCTGTCCTAGCCAAATACAGCAGCTGCTTGAAGCATTGCATCAATCCATAAAACAATAGAAGAGTGTGGCATAAATCATACATGTAGGTGGGACTTTTGCAAGAAAAGTAATATTGTATTTTTTATTTTGAATTTTGTGATCTTGTAAGATGTACTGCAATAATAATAAATTATTCATTTTTCCTCCAGCCACATGCCCTGTGTTTTCAAAATGGCTTGTAACTTTCTATTTATTAATAGTACTGAGCTGAATTATACATTTTAGTCTATTAAATTAGCCAGGGGGGCAGCACAGTGGAGGATTTGATAATGCATGAACCCAGGTTTGATTTGAATGACTTCTGCTTTGAGATTGCATGTCCTCCTGTATTTAAGGTGGTTTCCTAAAGGAAAAGTTAGTTTGGAATTTTAGTAATATATATAGGGAGAGCAAAAGTTGACATTTTTGTTTTTTTAAAGCAGGTGATGCTTCATTGAAGGTGAAAAAAGTAAGCACTGACCATGACCATTTTTTGCACATTGATGTCTGCAATTTTAGGCTAAATGCTTTCTACAGATTGCAGTGTCAATTATTTACAGTTAAGTGGCTTGCAATTAACAAAACATAACAGGTAACTTCCATTTTGAAAGATTTTTGCTATCTCTTCCCCTAAATATATTAGCAAGTCGGAAGTAAATGCAAAAGTACACCTGAACCATGTACCCTTTTTTACGTGTATGAAAATCTCCCTGTGGTGGTCTTCATTCACTTGGTCATAAAGCTTTTTTTAATTAATTATTTTAATTTAGTTTTATGGCTCATAACTTTGAGGAATTTGTAAATGAATAAAACATAACAGTGAAATTATGCATCGAGTAAAGGAAAGCAACACAATACAAGATAACTGACGATAACTAAAATATTGATGTGTAGTTATTTGTTTCTTGGCTGGCACTGTGATTCAGCAGTTAGTGGTTGTTGTATCACAGTTCCTGGTCGTGATTTCAAATTATATGTCATGTCATTGATCATGTGGTGTTGTTTGTACATTCTGCTTGTGTGGGTTTTCCTTTCACACACACCCCTCCCCAAAGCACTGTAGGTTAAGTTGACTGGCTTGTGTGCGAGTGTCCATAAGTGGACCCAGTGATGGACTGGTGATTTGTCCAGGGCTAGATTCCATTTTGCATAGATTGTGGCCCACTGTGAACATGAATTAGATTAGGTTGAATTGTGTTTGTATATACTGTACGTGTGTGTTCAAATCCAAGAAATGTATCAAAACCAAAATACAAGTCTGTTATTGTTTAATTATTCATACTGAATGACACTCATTACCTTGAAAATTAACTGTTTCTGTTTTTACACAGAGTACTTTATTGATGCTTTTTGTAGAATTTCTTTCAGCTAAGACTACTGAAGCCTGTGTCTTTCATCTTTCTGTTTAAAGCTAAATTAAGATATCTCTGCTTCTCTTTAGCTTGTCTGTCCTTTTCACTTTTATTCTGTTTTAAGTCATTATGCCACTTTGAAGTTCAAAGGCATTTTCCTAAATTTTGTAAAATGCTGTAATCATACCTTTTACCAGTTTGTCCAAAGTGTAGATTTAACAGATGTGATGGATCATAAAAGGCACCCTATATTCAGTAGACTGACTGATGGAGAAATGTATTGGTTCACAGTTTATGGTATGTTCAGCTGTAATACAAATTTGCAATATATGAGCTTGGCAAATGGCATGAGTGCGTTTTAAGCAATACACGGTGTTTTCCCTATATAAAATACTTTCATATTGTTAATTCTGTCAACTGATCAAGTGGTGTTTATGTTATATCATGTGCCACCACATGTAGGTGCTTTATAATCAATAGGATCACAATAGCATATTGAACAGTACAATATTATGAGTAAACACACATGTAGTGAATAAAGGAAAGGCACTTCTGATAGACACCAGGCTGAACTTGGAAGTATCTGACAATTTTTATATAAAATGTGTCAAAAGGTAATATAGAAATGCAGAAAAAATACTTGTTAGGCAGAAGATCTAACAAGAATATTCAAAAGTAGCAAATGAGTCAAGTCAAAAATGATAGTCAAGTCAAGTGAAGTGTCCTTATTATCATACCATCCATACACAGTACTGCAGTATACAGTGGCAGGAAATAATGGTCCCAAGAACCCATTACAAGTACAAGACAAGTTATCCTATGAGTAGTTAAATAATAAGTAATAGGTAAATAAATAGATAATAACAACTTATATCAGACAGTATGTCATAAAGAGTGTTAAGGGACCATGGTTTTGTGAGTTTTTTAGTTTGAAAACAGCACACTCAGACTCAGTGGGTGTGGGTGTGTGCTGCTGCAAAGCTGTTCGTCACCAGGGTGTTTAATAAGGAAATTGGCAGATCACGTATTTCAGTTCAGCCAGTTTCCTCATTGACACTATGATAAAAGGAGCCTGCATAGGTAAGAGTAGTGAGAAAAGCGCTATATAAATGTAAAGAATTATTATTATTATTATTACTAGCCGACGGCCGCCATAGCATACGGCGGTGTAAGAATAGGAACAGAAAATAGTGAGAAAGGAATTCAAAAATCAAGAAGAAATAAATACTTCTTGAAAGACGCAGTGTGTATATAGAATTTCCGGCCAAGCAGGATTACATGTATCTTGGACTTCCTGGAAATGTGGACGGTAATATGATCATTTTGCCTACACAAACATTATTTTCAGTGTTTGCTTGCAGTGCGTCTGATAGTTCGACATGCAGATCTTGTTGATGTAATCTGAGATAGTTGAGACGCGCGCCCTCTGTTTTAACATACACATCTACAAAGTACTGTTGGAATAGTTTGCCGCTGGAGTGCAAAATACTAAATGTATTCCTCATTGCTAATCTGTACACGTAAAATTGGCATTGAGTAAGCCTTACTTGCTTGGCGGTTCTTTCATCGGGAACATGTAAATCTTTGTGCCAGCCAATGTCTCCATAAGGGAATAAAAGTGGGTAAACCATAGGATCACAATTCATGTTGAGCGTGAAAATCTGTTTACAGGAGTTGCCTGTGGGATAGATGCAAATATCCCTTTCAGCAGGCGTTTCGCCATCTTCTCCGACAAAAATCGCTGCAACACTGGTGTGACATGTCGGGGCATTGTATCGTCGTAAATCCTGCCTAGGGGTTTCCTTGAAAACCATTCGTACAGATGCTGTTGGATTGGACTGAGCGATTTCATGCAAAGTATCTATCTATCTATCTATCTATCTATCTATCTATCTATCTATCTATCTATCTATCTATCTATCTATCTATCTATCTATCTATCTATCTATCTATCTATCTATCTATCTATCTATCTATCTATCTATCTATCTATCTATCTATGTGTTTGTATGATTTAGCGAAGGGGTTGATGGTTCTGAGCATGGAATCTAGCTGGAGAAGTACATTTTCGCTGCATGCAGAGTTTGCTTTATTTTGTAAGCGTACTTTAGTAGCTTGCGCTGTGTGAAAAACATACAACTGTCCATATCCTGGAGAGGTAGAAGTGTTAGCGTATAGTGAAGAGATTTGGTGATAAATTTGCCCATGTATTTTAAAACAGTATGGTCTGTGGCCAGGAGGTTGAGTTATCTGTGCACCCATGGAAGCAAATGCTAGAGAAGGATTGTATTCTCGAATGTGTTCACGATCATTTTTAGCTTCTGATGTTTGCTGTGTAAGAAGCTGTTGTAAAGACACAAGTGGCTCCCGCAAAGGTGGTAAAGCTACTTTACCGTTGTGGCAGCACCTCGAGTACTTGTTGGATGTGTTACGCTCAGCACGCCAGTATAGTGCATGACATGGAAGAGGACGAATAGGAATCAAGAAATGCTGTGTTGGCTGCGTGTGGGTGGGACTGGTTTTGAAGTGGAAGCAGGACGAACCAGAAGAGAAATATATATAAGATTATAAGATGGGGGAGGCGGCACGGTGGCGCAGTGGTAGCGCTGCTGCCTCGCAGTTAGGAGACCCGGGTTCGCTTCCCGGGTCCTCCCTGCGTGGAGTTTGCATGTTCTCCCCGTGTCTGTGTGGGTTTCCTCCGGGCGCTCCGGTTTCCTCCCACAGTCCAAAGACATGCAGGTTAGGTGGATTGGCGATTCTAAATTGGCCCTAGTGTGTGCGCTTGGTGTGTGGGTGTGTTTGTGTGTGTCCTGCGGTGGGTTGGAACCCTGCCCGGGATTGGTTCCTGCCTTGTGCCCTGTGTTGGCTGGGATTGGCTCCAGCAGACCCCCGTGACCCTGTGTTCGGATTCAACAGGTTGGAAAATGGATGGATGGATGGAAGATGGGGGAGAACGGAATGAAAAGAGAACAAAGGAAAAGGATGTTGGTAAAATTGAGAGAAAGATGATGACTAAAAGAAAGGAAAGTCAGGATTGTGGTAGGGCTAGTGCGGCAGATAGGAGGTAGGGCAGTTAAGGGAGAAGGCTCATGCAGAGCAGTGGCGCTCCAGGGGTATGGTTGAAGTGGAGCAATGAAGTGAACTAGGAGTGGCCAGTTGCTCCAAGAGGGCCCATGGATGCTAAAGGACAGTGGTGTGAGAAGTGGGCATGGCTTGTGAAATTCCTTTGGATGCTGAGGGATAACAGTGGGGATGTAAGCTAGTCATGGTTGACTGTGTGCTTGAGGGCATTTCCTTCTTCCTAGAAGACCTTAATGGGTAAGCAGAAGAAACAGGATTCTGTATTCTGAAGCTTCTGATTCTTTATGAACTAATCCTGACTGTGTTTTAACCTTGATTTTAACTTATTTATAGATGGGTTATTTATTGGAATTTTAACCTCCATTTGAACACTGATTTTATCATGGATTATTTATTTATTTATTGAAGACTGCACTTTTTATTTTTGAACACTTTATGGCTGTAAAATAAAAGCACTAAGCAAGTTTTGCACCTACCCTTGTTGTTATATGTTCTCATTCACCCTAGTCCATCTCAGTTCATGACTATTAATGACCTAGGTTCAAGGATGTAATGCCAGCTGCAGGCAAGCTAGGCTTTGCATAGTGTAGTAATAAATAAATAAATAATATCAAATAATAAAAACAATAGTAATAACAAATGCACCGCATATAAATAAACTTCCTGGAACAGATTTATGTGGAGATGGGCAGTATAGAGTCCAGAGTCTGGACTGCCAAGTGGTAAGAAGCTGTCACAAAACCTGGCAGAACTGGTTCTGGAGCTACAGAACCTTCTGCCAGATGGAAGTGGAACAGAGAAACCATGGGAGGGGTGGGAGCGGTCCTCCACAATGCAATACGATGTGTGAATGCATCACTTAATAAAGATGTCTTTAATGGAGAACAAAGAGGTTCCAAAGATTGTTCCTGCTATGTGCTCTACCTGGTTGTAGGACCTTGCAATCAGAGATTCTTCAGTTTCCAAACCAGACGGTGATTCATCTTGTCAGAACACTCTCAATGGTGCCCCTGTAGAAAGTGATGAAAATGGTGGGAGGTAGGGTTGCCTTTCTCAGTCACTGAAGGAAACAGAGATGCTGCTGTGCCTTCTTGCCTATGGTGGTGACATGAATTGACAATGTAAGATCAGCTGCCAGGTGCACACCAAGGAATTTGGGGGATGGCAATGCTTAAATTGATGGTACTGGTGATGGTGTTTCAATTGTCTGGGGTCTCTCTGTCAGAAAGTCAAGGATCTATTTGCTTAGTATTGTAGCCTTGCAGACTCTGCTTCCATGTGAGCTTCTGAGGGTTGATGGTGTTGAATACTGAACATGAAGTCTAGGCAGTGTAATAATAATATAGAATCAAAAAGAGTTACATGTTAATCATAAAACTTAAACATATGTTGACCATGTGAAAAGAATTAAAAGTGAAAATGCACAAATATTTGTTACTCAAAAAAATAAAGGAGGAGGTCAACTGGAAATGACAACCCTGCCCATTTGTCCTGTTTTTTTTCCATATTACGGGCATTATCTCAATTAATTGATTTACACATTGTACTTTTTGTTTCATTGTTACACACTGATTAAAAAAAAAACTCTGCTCATTTTGTATGTCTTCTACAGAATCTTGTCTCCCACAAGGACCATATTATGGATGCAATATATGTAGAACTGCTATATACACCACAAACATTTTTCAAACTGACAATTAATTGTCCATCATATTTTATTTGTTCATTGCAATAGCAGCCTTTTTCTTTACTAGCTGTGTAAGCCCATGCTGTAAAAAGCCTGGGGTCCTAGAAACTATTGAAATCGTCAGAAAAAAAATGGAAATTTTTCAATTTTGTGCATCTCTCTCCTAGGTTTTGTTGTCCTGACGTGCTCGCTTCGCTTGTGTATTAGCAGCGGGAGGTAAAGTAAAAGGGATACCATTTTGCTGATGTGCTTGTCTCACTTGCATAAGAGATTCTCTCTTTTCTCTGCTTTTTTTACTTTGGCAACAAAATTACTTTCTTCTTCCAACTCGTTAACTTGGGGCTGTCTTTCCGGCTGTCTGAGCTTCATGCTGTAGTAGCCTCGCACTAATGGCCCGGACAGACAGACATACACACTTCCACGCGTAGATGTTTAGTTTTCTGTTTCCTTGGAGGTAGAGCCCTTACCCCGACTCCACCTGTCACTTCTGGACCAGACAGACACATAGACGTTTATATACAAGATATTTTGTTTGTTAGGTGGTTATTCATCCTAATACAGAAAAAAAGACATATACAGTAAATATTCTAAAATTAGGCAAATAGGAGTATACATCCATTCAGTCAGCCATTGTCAAAACTGCCTAGTCCTGAACAGGGTTGCAGGGGTCTGTTGAAGCTAGCATAGGGCACAACACAGGAACAAACCCTGGACAGGGCACCAGTCCATCGCAGGGCAAACAGACACATACACACACAAACACCAACCACACGTTAGGGCCAATTTGGCATTGTTAATTCACCTAACCTGCATATCTTTGGACTATGGGAGGAAACCAGAGCACGCAGAGGAAACCCACATGGACACAGGGAGAACTCCATGCATGGAGAACCTAGGACACGAACCCTGGTGTTTTTACTGCAAAGCAGCAGCGCTACCTCTGTGCCATTATCAAATCCACTTAATCCACTTAATACTAGGCATGAAGAGCTGTACAGATTTACCACAGCTATAGAATAAAATTAAAAACATTGGACAGTATAAGGAAATAGAATGAGGTATATTAAAACAAAGCTTTCAAGGCTGGCAGACTAAGTGAATATTGTACAGAGTGGTAATGAAGGTCTAACCTCACTGAATGAAAGGACAGCATGAGAAAAGAGTTGGGCTTTGAAACTTGAGACTGATGGATTCCAAGAAAGAATGAAAACTAAATGACACTTTTTGAAATGGAGGTATGGAGGCCAGGTGTCTCTTGAGAGTCTGAAATGTTTATACAATGTAAAGCACCATAGACAAATTTTCAGGAATTTCCAAATAAACAGCTTTGTAAGTCAGTAATAGAGACCATTCGATGCTTGACAAGAAAACTATGGGAAGAATCAAGTGAAGGCTAATATAGTAACAGCATTTTGTTTGGATTCATGCATCATGTTGATATTTCATTAAGTTACTTTATTTGGGAGTTCTTCATGTGAACAAGAAAAAAGATTGCCCACCCATTCACTTACTCGTGTGCCTCATACATTTTCTGCTAGCGTGTTAAGACTGTGACCGGTTGCTTTTCCTCCCTGTACCACACGGGAAGCCTCTGATCTCTCTCGTCTTTGGTCCAAATCCTAGGCAAGTACCAAATGTTTCATATATAACTTGACTGGTTAAAGATCAGCAAACATTTACAAGGCACCTGTCCCTCTTCTCTTGTTCCCTTTTAAAGAACTTTGAAGTGCAGAAAATGAAGTAGAAGTAAAACCATTGAAATTTCTTTCCAACTACAGCACTATTATTCACGAAACTCCACGGCAATGCCCAGACACCTGACAAGATGGTGAACATGTTAAAGCAGGCCAAACTGAGACAAACAGCTGTCAGCAGCCACTCTGTTAAAAGCCTGTTGTCTGGCACACTGCTGTCTGAATGATGCTATGATCGCTTTTGAAATCTGTTCTAAATGTTGTGTTAGCTGTTCTCAGGTTGAGCTCATGGGGAGAAAATGGGATGTGGTGTGGGATTAGTTTGCAAATCTGTTTGTCACTCCAGAGGTGCTTTTATATAATCAACAAATCACAGAAATGAAATATTAAGAGGCAACCACTTAGTGTTTTACTAATTGTTCTTCTCTTTAACTGCAGCATGCTGCCTCTGTGCTTGTATTTGGGAATGAGCAAAAGGAAAAATTAAAACTTTCCACATGTATTTGACATTTTCTTTTCATCATGCATTAAAAATTTGAAGAACAGTATTTACCAGATGCAAAGTATACAATGCAGGATACGTAACAGAATCCAGTTCACTGGGTGGGAGTCCAAAGCAGGACTCATTTACTCTCACATGCACACACACACACATTCTCTGTAGAGCAAATTTGACATTGCCTGTTAACCTAACCTGCACATGTTTAGGGATGTGGGAGGAAAACCAGAGTATCTGGAGTGAAAACTCCACATAGCCTGCCGCTATGCCAAGGATTAACCCCAGACTACTGGAATTCTAAGGCAGTAGTGTCACCCTGCTTTTAGACAAACACATTTACACTTATGATTGGCATGGTGTTTTTCTGTTCTTTGTTTATTGTCAAAAAATTGTTACCTTTATTCATTTAGCAGATGCTTTTGTCCAAAGTGACTTGCACATGCACAATACAGCTTAGTGTACTATTAACACAAATGATGGTGATCGATGGAATACCTTTTTTTATTTTCTTTTTTCACCTTAAGTGACAACAAAAAGGCTTTTGAGACCGATATCGAATTCTTAGGCACTTTCTTTTTCTACAGGAGATACGAACAAATTAAATAAAACAGATGCATTGGGGAACACACCTGTATTATAACCAAACAAACAAATATTGCCGAGAACACTTAGCAAGTAGTAATCCTGCGTGAACCATACATTTGAATTACCTGTGGGCTTCAGTAATAAGCGTGTTACTCAAACCTTGCTAGTCCTTTGCGAATAATGCTCCACCATAAAATAATTTGCTTATTCATTTTTTTCTCCTACTAAATCCTTGTCATATTTATGGACATAATCTATACAAGAAAGGAGTGTGCCTATACCAAGTCCATTTACAGCTGCAAGTTAAGCAGACATTGCTTTATATTGTGGGATCCTGTCCTGCAGGAAAACACTGCTAACACAGAAAAAATCCAAACCCCGAACAGAAGGCACCCCCTGTCAGGAAAGTAACTGTGCTGAAAGCTCTTTGAGGCATTTATTCTACTGAATGTGTAGTGAAATACTACTACTGCCTTGGTGTATGTTCATAGAGAATCTGCCTCAATCCATTTCATATCCTTACATGTTGAGGCTGTCTATGAACCCAGAGGTCCAGAGCCATAACTAGTAGCTTAGCCAGTTGGGCTAAAATGATCTCCCCAACTCCCTTTAGCTAGCAGGCATCTTTTTTCTACTGAGAGTGCAAAGTTTCCGCCTTGCTACAGTTATGATGTGGTGTGGTAGTTAAGGAGTTGAACTGTATGTCTGAAGATTGCCTATTCAAACTCTGCTACTGACTCACTAGGTGAACCACGGGCAGGTCACTTAATGTGCCTGGACAACCGTTGCACTAACTTTATTATACAGTACAAATGTATACAACTTTATATTAATTAACATTTTATTGAGTGATGACGGTCATATATACAATGAACAGTAAAATTAATTTGCTAATCAGCATGTAAACATACCTCCAATCTGTCTTCCTTACCTGAAAAATCTCATTTTACGATTGAGTTTTGTATAAAAGGTGCTATATAAGTGAAATTTTTTCTTCGTCACAAATCATTAAATATGGTTTCCTTGCACTGCTTATCACAGGTAATCTGCAACCGTTTTCCTACTTTAGTAATCAGCCTGAGAAATAGTTGTATAATTCAGCTCTGACTATGGGACCACTGGAAATTGAAACTGTTTATTTAGCATAATCTTTTTCTCATTTCTCATTATCCTCTTGATTTTTGTACTAGGCAACTACCTTCATTGGCAGTCTTCATACAAAAGAATTTACACCTGACCTGCATAATTTCCCTCAGGACAGGTTCACCGAAGGTTATTTTGCAAGGTGAATATGTTACTTAGAATGCAGTTAATTTGAGGTCAGGGGGCACTTTGTGGGTAAAATGCAGGCTCATTTTTATGCAGATGTGTGCTAATTTATTCTATCAAGATTTCAGAACACTTTCAGTGCCAACACGCCCACATGTGACAGGCTACATTAATTGGACAAATCAACAAAATTTATTTTAATATATAAAATGCCTCCTGAATGTTAAACACACAACATCTGAAAGACTTAATTGATCACCGATAACTAAACATGTGGGAGTTCTTATTTATACAATATATGCTCACTCACCTGTGGCCAGATTATACAAAGCAATTTTTTTCCAATTAAGTAAAAGGTGTGCATATAAATTTTATATGCTCAGTTTATTGGTGTGTGATTCTAACTATATTCTGAAACTATAGAACTTTGATAAGCAATGCAGCAAATAGTGTTGTATAGCCAATGACTTAGATGTCTGAATTCGGATGTTCAATAATGCGAAAAAAGAGAACGTTAATGGTCAAAATATGAATTTAAGAAGGACAGTATGTTTGTACATTTGTCAGTGCTACTGTGCTGCTCTGGGAACTTGTACTCAAATTGCAGCCAAGTCACGATGTCCTCCCTTCCACATCTTATAAACATGATAATTCAGTTACTGGGCAACTCCAAGCTGGCTTACTACGAATGAATATGGGTGTGTGTGTGTGAATATTATGTGCTGGATTGAAACCGGTACAGAGCTGGTGCCTGTTTTGTGCCTCATATTTCTAGGATAGGCTGTGCTTCCCCGAGATCCTGTGATGAAGTAAATGGGTTAAAAATGAATGAATGAATATGTTGAAAACCTGTATGCTTTGTAGTATTTTGGGATATTTGTGTTGAGGTCCTGCAAAGTACGACAATTGGACTGAAGCCATGTTAGGGCACCAACCGGGTCACCCCATTTAATTTTAATAAACAAAAACAGTGCATGATGGTGTAATAACAAAACAGAAATGCCCATGGCAAGTGTTCTTTGTTAGATCAGGTCTGGGGCTCCTTCTCTTACGAGTATAGGTCCATAATGACAAGCCACCTTCTGTGGGTGTCTCATTTTTATGCTCCTTCCACCTGAGGGGCAGAGTCTGTTGCCGTCACTGGGCAGCTTTTACTGGCTGCTGGAAGAGAAAGAGATGATAGCATTAGAGGCAGCGTCCCTGTCATCCCAGGGTCAGGAGGTTGATCTGCAGACACACATGCATGACAGTGTTTTATTCCATAAATAATAGAATAAAGCTACTAGAATTGTACAGTGGCTTCTACTAGAAGTCAAATGGGACTGGTAAGCAGAATTTCCTGATCTGTATAGACAGGATTGCAATATTAAGTCATGTTTAGCTTGATAGGGAGAGTTGGAGTGTGGACAAACCATAAAACATCTTAAAATTACTTTCAGATTGTGGTAATACTATGGAATTTAATTGGTATAGAAGTTGTAAATAGTATCAAAGAATGTCCCCTTAAACACAGGCTGTTTGCCAAACTGTACAATAACATGGATGCCAGTTTTGAAAGCCTTCTACTGCATTCAGAGGTCCTGTGGCTGTCTCGTGGGGCAGTTTTACAACAAGTACTTGATCTCCACTCAGAGCTGCGTGAATTTCTCTCGTCCGAGAACTCCCAGTTTGCTATCTGTTGTGACAAGTAGTCGTGGGTTCTTAAGCTTGCGTATTTGGCTGACATTCTTCAACTTTTAAAATACTTGAATCAGTGCAGACCACAACACACGTAATTTGCAAGATAAAGTTCTGACATTTATACAAAATATCTAACTGTCAGAGAAAAACCTAAAAGAAGGAAATACTGTAATGTTCCTGCTCCTTCACCAGGAGCTACGAACGTCCAATGCGCCTGTAGACATAGTCCTGCCTGTAATATTGTCACATCTGATACACCTGAAGGAATGCTTCAGCAACTACTTCCCAGACCTGGACAATCATTATTTAAAATGGATCAGAAATCCATTTGAGTTCAGAAGTGTAGAGGATTGTCTTGATTTGAGGTCACAACAGGAATTAATTGAAATAGCCAATAATGGAAGTTTGAAAATGCAATTCCTGCCATTTCCCTGTCAGAATGTTGGAGCAATCTTAGAAACCAATACCCAGGGTTGAGCGAAAAAGCCATCCGATGCCTCTTACCATTTGCAACAAAATACCTGCGTTGAGGCAGGTTTTTCTGCATTGAAAATACTGAAAAACAAAAACAGAGCACCTCTAAATGTAGAAAATGATTTGAGATTGATGCTAAGCCAGCTGCAACCCAGAGTGGACAAAATATGCAAGAACATCCAAGCCCAAAAGTCTCACTATGCCTAGGGTGAGTTTCATATATTTATTTACTAGCAAAATACCCGCGCTTCGCAGCGGCGAAGTACTGCTTTAAAATTTTTATTAAGAAGAAAAGTAAACCTTTTTAAACTGAGGGAAAATATACCAATAATTATTTGTTAAGGATCTCTTTGTATACCACGTTGTCAGTTTGGCCCTCCGGTTGTAATATGACCAAGTTGTGCGCTGAGCTTACTCTTGAGCATGCAACGTATAGTTGGCCATGTAAAAAGCAATCTTGCCTCAAATCAATGCCAACCTTTTGTAGGGTCTGTCCCTGAGACTTATTAATTGTCATTGCGAAGCAGAGCCTTACTGGAAATTGGAGGCGTTTGAATTGAAATAGGTTTCATTGATAACTTCGCATCCAGCTTTTGAGAGTTTAAACATTGATAAAGTGTCCACTACTCAAATCGTCACCTGTGAATCTAAGATGTTTAAGAGGCATTGGCGGTTGTCCAAAGGTGTAAAATATTTGGCCATTTCGGTACACTTGAAAGTGACAACTGAACAATTCAGCGGCAGCCATCAACTCACATGCAGAACCATAGGTGAAGGGCTTAAGCATTTCACTCTTATAGTGCTCCTGTATAGTATAATTATCTCCTGCACCGTCATCAGTCCACACCTTGAACCTGTCCCAGTCATTCAATACATAAGACACAATGTTCCTCCAGATATCAAGAGTGAGCCTGATATGGCCGTGCAATATGTAACACAGAGAATGGAAAAGGCAGTCGCTGTCTCCGGGCATGGAAACCTTTCAGTAAGTGACAGTTCTTTGATCGATAGTGATCACCTTGATAGACATGTTAATGGGGGTACGGTTGGAACGATAAAGGAAATGGGTACCTGAACAATGTAAACTAAGTCTAAAATACCTACACAATAACTATAATCGTAATAAATGAACAATAAAACGGCGAAGAAGCCATGGATTAAATAAAAAGGCTGCAGTTAGCAGCAGGGAGACGTGAATACCGTGGTGAAGCAAGGAAGGGAATGAAGAGACCGGAGCGACGGAAAGTCTTATATAGGCAGGCAGCCAATTATGTGGGAGGCGTGGGAATGGGGGACCCAATGCCGCCTCACACGGCGGCTGAGCTGCAGGCTATGGATGTATATACAGTATGTACGTAACTAGGATTCAGTTAGTGTTGGGAACCCGCGTACCAAATTTCTTTAAGATGGGCCCATAAGTAACAAAGACCGTTGGAAAGTTCAATATGGCAGCCAACAGTGGCATCATACCACTGAAATAAGTACATACATCGGTTTCGGTTAACGCAGGGAAGCCGCCTACCAAATTTCGTGAAGATGGGGCCATAAATAAGAAAGTTTAACATGGCGGACATTGTTGACCGTTATGACTGTTACGCGTAGAATTTCAAAATGAAACCTGCTTATCTTTTGTAAGTAAGCTGTAAGGAATGAGCCTGCCAAATTTCAGCCTTCTACCTACATGGGAAGTTGGAGAATTAGTGATGAGTGAGTCAGTGAGGGCTTTGCCTTTTATTAGTATAGATTATGAACAATCTATTTTTTACATAGTAAAAGTGCCTTGGTTTATATAGTTTTGTTACATGCACTTAACAGGTATAGCGGTTTATTATAGACATATGGGATATGTCATTTTTTTGATGGTGATAGATATGGTGTCCTCAGTCTAAGGTAAGTCTCTTAGGGGGACCTTGACATGAAAAAGGTTGGTAACCCCTGCATGATCTAGCTTTTCAAAACATTTCCTACATAAATGTCACCAATATTCATTAAAGGCTGAATCTCCTTTTAGTTTTGTTAAATGTAGTTTGCACAGAATGATAAAAAAAAAACTCGGAATATTACATTTATTAGGGTAATGGACTATTCTTTCTATTTTATGTTGAGCAAGAATGAAACCCTCATGGTACAAATTGTCCGGTGTGATAAGCTGCCCGGACACAGACAGACGGACACCATGTTTAAGTCCACCACACGTGCCTCAAGCACCAAACTCCCCCAAAGTCCAGGCCTCTCTCAGTCTCTCTGCCTGCTTTTCAGCCGCCTCCACTCTCCTGCACACAAACCTTGTCCACTCCTCACCCGACTCCAGTCCTCCTTTGCAGGGGGGCGGCCCATTTTATAAGTGCCCGGATGGGCTCCAGGTGATCCCCGACACTCCCCTGCGTGGCAGAAGTGCCGGCTGTATTCCCGGAAGCCCTCCGGGTGCTCCCAATCTTCTTCCCCCCAGCACTTCCTGGTGTGGCAAAAGTGTTGGGGTTCCGGGTCCTTCAGGCATAGGGGCGCCCCCTGGCGGAGACCACGGGCCCCTACAGGGTTGGACTTCCAAGCCCTGCACCCGTGGCCCCTAAAGGAACCAGGGCGGTCGCCCTCTCGTGGTCTGGAGGAGGCATGAGCCCTCCTCCTGTCTTCCTGGGCGTCCCGGCTGGGTGCCACTCCCAGCCGTCTGCCACACCGGGTTGCTGCTGCAAAAACTGCGATGTTCACCTCTTATGCCAATGCTTCTTAATATGCTTCCCCTCTGAATCCTCTTTGTCTCTTTAAGTCAAGTGTTTTAGTGTATACTTTTCTGTAAGGCGACACAGTGATCAGCGTAGCTTCGCAGTTTCATAGCAGTGACATCAAATACTAGTTGCTCTACTTTTTATGGTTTAGAGTAACTGGTTAGTGTTAGTTGGCCCTTTGTGAGTGTGGATTTTTGCAGTAGTGGGCCCTGACCCCCATTCATGGTTGAATCCTGCCTTATCCAGAGTGTTTCTAGAATGTACTGTGGTCTCCTGTGCTTATGAATTGCATTAAGTGGGTCTGGGAATGTTATGTTAGCCTTTCTGTATAGTAATTTTTCCAGCTTGTGACAGATTCATACCTGTTAATATTTCACATTTAAAAAGTGAAACACAGACTGACAGCCTGTCACCTATGTGTTTTTCCAATCTAGGAGCTTGTATGAAATCTTAAACTCAGTCAGTATGACGCTTTCTGCTGGTGCCTGCCAATAATGTTGTCAATCAATATGTGGCAGTAATCTTTCACAATAAGGCTTTCATGTCATCACTTTTCAGCTTTGTTTACTGTGTAAACAGCTCTTAAACCGTCTGCTTATCACAACAATTTGGGCTAATGATGCATCCTTCTGCAAATAAGGCTTATGTTTGGACGCAGATTTCTACAGTGCACTTGCATCCATACACCAATTTACCAAAATTACATTTTCCCATTAATACTTATTCTCAAAGATGGGCCTTGTTTGTAGTTTGCTTTATATTTTTTGTTTGTTCATATGTGCCTCTGATCCTTTTATCTACATTTCTTTGAATCATTTCCCTTACCTTTGTGGCCATCAATTATTTTCTTGTCATTATACACAAACTCAACCTTGTTTTTCTTTATTATTTTCCAAAAAAAGTTTCCCCAGGTGAGAGACTGATATGCCAGAATCATTCCAGCTTCAAGATGTAAATCTCCAGAAGTCTTTCTGTAATCCAAATTTTTGTTATCTATATTGCATTGACATACCCAGCAGGGATCATTAGCTCCTCGAATGGACCAGTTCAGTGTTGGTGAATGCACTGTGAAAAGGTAGTTCTTCTTACAGTGCTGCCTTAAAACCACAATGGCAGTAAAATAACAATAAAAATTATTATTAAATAATCAATCAGCATACAGTCCACATAAAGCTGTGTCAGGAAACCCCATTCATGCAGTTGGCAGGGTGAATGCAGCTCATTCTGTCTCTCTCTGTCTTCTCTGTTGCTGAGGTGCTGTCAGTGTTCCAGGTGTCATCTTCTCCAAGTGGTGTTGGAACATGCAGAAATTTGGAGGGTCAAAGGTTTTCAAAGTTCTCAGGGATGAGCAGATCAGCAGTTGTGAGCTTTTGTGTATCTGGGATTCAGTGGCTGTGGTGTTTTCAAGTGCCACAAAACAAATGGTTTTATAACTTTAAGATTGTATTGTCTTGGTATTTAACATTAAGCACTGTCATTTGTGCTCTGGAAACAAAGAACTTTTTTGTGCTTCTCTCAACAGAGCCAAGAAATACTTTTCTTACAAACTGATACAGTGTTATAGAGCAGGGGTTCCCAAACTTTTCAGCTCACGACCCCCAAAATAACCGTGCCAGTGACTCGTGACCCCCACTATCCTCGGAAGTGGTTAAAATATACAAATGTTGCGCGCAACGGTGCACATGCGCCAATAGGCCTATCCAAACATGAGCATGACAACACGAAAGAACACAATGGTCTAACAACCATATAATTTTTTTTAATAGTAATTTACTCATTTGTTTAATTTCAACAAAATATCCTATCCAAACAAGAGCATGACAACAAAAAAGAACATAATGCTCTAACAACCATATAACTTTTTAAAAAATTGTTATTTACTCATTCGTTTAATTTCAACAAAACACCTCACCTAATGAGATGGGTGGATTAATTAATTTCTAAAGTTTTAAAAAAGTATTTGATTTCTTGGAAATCATCTCGCGACCCCCCCCCCCCCCCCCATGTCTCACGACCCCCCAGAGGGTCCCGACCCCTACTTTGGGAACCACTGTTATAGAGAAAACAAAAAGCAAGACTGTATAATACGTAAAATAAAAAAAGGAAAAGCAAGCCAAGTAGCATGATGATAAATAGAAATGTATGTTCATATGAAAGAATAAATATTTCAAAACCAAGCTATGTATATAGCCACCCTCTATTTCTAACAGTTATATGATGGGCATTTCTTTGAAGCCCAGAGATAAGATGCATATGCCATGTATATAAGCATATATAATTTATGCATTGTATACTTGCACTTACACTTCCAGTGTAGGGTGTTGCCTAATGTTGAAGTTAGTGAGCCTTTCAAAATACTCGGTGGTGTCTGGCAAGAATGTCTTCTCTTGTTGATCTTGTTTTTAGTAGTTCTTGAATGTCTATTGAAATGCACTTTAAGGGACATACATTCAGAGGAATATCTTGTGGATTGAAACAATTTTTAGAAAGATCTACTGATGATATCTGTTTGTTGTCTGATAAGTACAGCAGTATGCAGTGTTAAGTACAGCAGAAGATCTATAATGCGAATCAAAAAGGGTCAGTCTTCATATTAACCCAAGCAAGACGGCAGAGAGGTGAATAAATAATACTGATGACACCAATAATTTAGAAACCAAAGTGGATAGTAGTGTGGGTCATTTCACCTATACTGGCAGTGCTGTCTCTGAAAAAGGTAGTACCACAAATGATGTACAGAACATTATACAGAAATAAAGGTAGATTTTTTAAAAAGCTATGTAAAATCTGGTTGTCTGTCTCCTTACACAAGAATACTAGACTCAGAATATTTAATACCTGATACAGCAACATTCAATAAAAATGTTACCTGTCTCAGGCCTAGGGGAATCTGGGCCAGGTACAAGATACTGTAGCTACATGGTGTAGCTGCAGTAGTAAGGTGCCAAAATCATACAAGAAGCAGGCTACAGTTAAGAATCACTGACCATACTTCATTTTATTCTGATTTGCCCAGAGGTATATAACTGCATCAGTCTCTGTCTAGATAAACAGGACAATCGATTAAACAATGATACATTCCAATTTCCTTTGCTTAACTGTAGTGCATACACATTTTCATTGGTTAAAAAATAGTACTGTTGCAAATTATCAAGAAGTACATATACCACTGTATGCTGATTTGAGACCAATGTCCCCAGAACATATTCATTTTCAAACCAAGTAAATACCTTTTCTAAGGAAGCAGGCAGTTCTGTTATCACAGTGCTGTATGTGGATGAGATATCAATCAAAGCTGTTTGATTTTCAAAGCAGGTGACTCTCTTGTGAGACAGGTAAACATCCACATCCTGTAGACGGTTATCAACAATAACCTATAACAGAATTATTCAGGAAATTTGCCTTTTTACTTACCATCCCAGTCTCAAACAAAGGGTGCCTATTGCCCCTTCATTTATTGGATTTTACATATGCTTTTTACACACAGAAAGCTACATATGTTTATTAATTGTGGTTTTTGACACATATGGAAGCTCTGGTGATCTAAGGTAATCTCAAATGAGTAACTTTAGAAAATAACAAACTAGGAAGATTTTATATCAAGGAATAAAGGACACAGGTTTGGTTGAATTGGACTTTCATTACAGAAAGATGATAGAGGCCTTGTAATGCAATGCTGCTGTGGAATAAACAAGGGACAGAAAAGAGGAAGATCTAAACATTCATGGAGGAGAACGAGATTGTTGGAAAGTGGAAATATGAGTAGGAATGAAGTGAAGTACATTGCTAGTGACTGGGAGAGATTCATGGTTGTGCCATTAAATAAGTAATTAAGTACAAATACTTAATTCTTTGTGGCAGTGGGACTATTTTCTGTCCTCTAGTATGACTTTTCTTTAAGATTTTTGCCCAATAGACAATCCATAATCACAAATTTGTAGTAATTTCCAGCACTATTGGTTACATTAAAAGAAATAAAATTTAAATGTTAGGCATTTTTTTTTTGTTCTTTAGTTTTACTCCTTAAAATCTTGAAAGTAGAACTCTATTATTAATACATTGCTTAGGTTTTCATAAGAGACCATGTTGACATTTGTATGCCTGTTTCATTGACCTGGGTGCTGTGCCACTCACTGGCTCCAAGAATATCCATGTTATCTGCTTCTTATTGAATACACAGCCTATAGTGACGTATTAAATATTGATAAAACTTCATTGCTGAGACAATCCAATACACATATCAATCTTTGGATTGAAGGAACTAAAATCCTTTATTAATTGATTACTGTTCTGTGGAGGTGGGAGTCGTGATTTTGTTTCTAGAATTTCCTTTTTTAAGTGACAGACATTGATGAGGTTGTGTGTGGGAAAACTAGCAGATTAAATTATTGACTAGGAAGAAGGTGATTGGGAGTGTACCCAGGGAATTACTATTGGAATGTTACTATATGCTAATAACTGAGTTTGTGATCTGTCCTTGCCAATAAAATAGTAATTACAAAATTCAAATTCACCTCCTGTTTTTATGGCAGACTTTGTACCTGTGTCACATAAAAATGTGGTACTGCATGAGATGATGTTTTACTTGGCTACATGTGGAAGCTGTCTTATATTGGTCAGTACACTCGGACTGGAATATGTCTAGTAGCATTTCATAGAAAAAAACACCCACATGGTGGCTATCAAATTAAATGTCAATAAGCTCCTTCAGGAGTCTCAAATGAGAAATGGCTAGAAAGGTCTCAACATTCACAATGAAAGATTTATAATTCCATAAGTAACTCTTGTGATGTTTCCGGGATAAAACTGCAGCATCTGCTGGAATTCCCCTGAGTGACATGCTTTGACATAATATTAGATAATCTTGATATCCTAGTTTGTTTTTAAAGTAAGACATCAATCACACATACATTGATCCTTTTTTTGTTTTTTATATAACATTTTTTCTGGAAGAATGTATTTGGGGTGTTGTTGACATGTCTTTTTGGAATGAGTATGGTTTTTAATATGGCTAAGTTAGCCATTAATGTCATGTATCAACTCTTAGTAACTGTTCACATTCATCTTTACACAGCTCTTGCCGAATACTGAAGTGATAAGTTACATGTAAACTTTGACCCGTGCTAACCATTTCATCTCGGTGTGTGTAAAAGCCACTGGTTGTTTGTTCCCATTTCCTCCTAGCAAGCAGCAAAGCATCCAAAATAGACGGCTGTTGCATTTTTAAAAATTCAAAGCACACACGTAGCTATATTTAGCACTTTATTAAAGCCAGTATCAATTCTTCACGATGCTAAAGACTCTGCAGAAATGGCATGAGGAGCAACATCTTTTATTTTTGTACCATATCTCAGTGCTTTTCTGTCACAGTTGTGGCTCCATCTGTGCCTACTACAATGCAATTAGTCCAACTGACTCCCGCAGAGTCCATTAGCTCATCAGGAATTTTAAAAATGTCACTTGCTGCTGGTGTGTAAAATAAAAATGCTTCCCCTTTTTGATTATCACACTTATTTTATACACATAGCATGAAATGTGAAATTGGTAAATGTTGTTCATGTCATCCAATGTGCGATCATTATAACAAAGATGACTGATACACTGCCTTTTTACACAGAGCAGAGTTATGACTCTAGTATTTTTACTGTGGCGCTGGCGTTATCTTCAATAAAATTCTCTGGGACAATTTCTGTTGCAGAAAGGATAATCAAAGTGTAAAAATTTAATTAGATTTTCAACATAGCATTCTTAAACCTTTTTTAGATCCATTTTAGGAACGTAGAGGCCACAGGTTATCCTGGCAACATCAGGAACAGGAAATAACCCTGTACAGTGTCCAGTTTTTATTATTATCATTTATTTTCTATAAATTGTCCTGTTGAAAGCTACCAGTTTGAAGGGTGTTCATATGACATTTCCATCTGAGGCATAGCGTGTGAACGCAGCACAGTTCACTTGACGAAACAAATCTTGCTGTAAAATAAACAGAAAATATTTATATCACAGTATAATAGTTGTCAACAGGAGTGGTTGAGGGTGGTAATCAACTGAACACGTGACAAAACCCACCGTTACATTTTAGTTTGACTCTCTTTGATAGAAGAAAAGTTAGCGTGGTTAGTCTGACCAAGATTCCCTGTGCTTCTGTGAGTAGTGAAGGGCAAACAACAGCAAAAATGGTATGATGGTGAAGTGATCTGGAGATTAAGATCAAAAACGAAAGTGAGGTATCCGCATCAGCTGATCGGTCCCCAGGTGATTGTGGTGCTGAACACGCTCCTGCAGCTAATGCACCTATGGCAATGTGTGCCTGGGTGAACCATCACTTATAGTGACAAGATGTACAAACCAGATTGCATTACACTGTGACCGTGATTGCCGCTGCCATCCCCACCATGCAAAGACAACCTGGCAGCCAGTCTGCCACACATCCCTGCCAGCCATCATGCTGCCCGCGAGTGGCTCGAGCCAGAAGAGATGGCAAACTGGTGCACACAGTAACAGACATTTTATATTGATTTACATGTGAAACTATTGCTTTGTGTGCTCTTTAGAAAACTGCATTTTTTGGAAAAAATTATTCAGCCCTCAGAAGGTTAAATTGTTGGCTTTGAACTTGCTTACATAGTCAAACCAATTTAATGCAATGACATAGCCGACATCCACTCCCCACTCCCCTAAACAAGCAAGGCCATATAAAAAGACATCATCTTTAAGACAATAATACATCAATTTAAAATCACTAACTAACTGGGCAGTCAGGGTTAAAAGACCAGGAGATGAAATGCAAGTCTAGAATTAAGCAGAACTGAAAACAGGGAGTTCTATGAAAGTTTGAAAACGATTAACATATATGGAGCCTTACAATATCTGTCCATTAATTAATTGTTGACAATGGAAGAGAGGAAAACAAAAACTGCAATCAGCAGTGTCTCTGGAGAAAAAATGCCAATGGTGGGGTATAATTTCTACTGGACTTGTTTTTATCATACTTGGTTTTCTAGGACAATCTTTCAGACTTGTTTTCTGTTGTGACAATATTGATGAACATATATATAATGTGTTTACAGCTACTGATCACTATAGCTGTACCTTCATGTGTTTATAAAATCTATGCTAATACTTTAGAAGATGAGACTTTGTTGGAGAACAGAAAGCTGTGAGATTTGTTTGATAGTTGTAAAACTTTTTAATCAAAGATATTCTGTTCTTCAAATATCTTTATTGAATATGCTTCCTTTATAAAGTGATTAAGGATCGGAATGGTTTAAGGTTAGTCAATGAAGCAATTTTTCATTAGGCATCAAAGAATACATTACAGTTTCATTTTTAAAAAGTATCAGCATATTCTGTCAAATTTTAAAGATATTAACTCCTAAAGTTATCACCTGCTAGAAGATCCAAAACAGGAGGATTTACTAGATTCACATACTCAAAAAATGTGTGTGAATTAATTATATTTAAGATAAGAGCTTTTTAAGATGTAATGATTATGAAAGCAAAAAGGAAGTTCAATAAACTTTTGATTTTAAATGATTAAAAAAATTCTGCCTTCTGGTTCCATTTGTTTATATAGTAGTGGGTTGAAAAGTAAATTCTGGAGTTGCATGGAACAAATCAAAGGAGATACTTGATTGGAAGTGCCATAAACATAACTTGCTTCTGCCAGGGGGCAGTGTATCCTTTATATCTGTAGAGTGTCCCGGCCATCTTGAGGATAAGGGCTTCAGCAGAGGCGAAGGGAAGGAGTGACCTGGAACGAAACGTATTATCAGTTGGTGTCGATAGACTAAAGGTAGACCTGCATTTGACAGTAGTGCAATTCTGGACAGGATCATGTAAGGAACATTTAAAGCCCCAGAATACTGTGACCATGGACTGTAAAGGACAGGTTTTTTTGCAAAAGTTCAACTCACAGGAGGGAGAGAAGTCACAAATGTGGTAAGAGAGATACAAAAGATGTTTCAGGATTGTATTTGTCCAGTAATTTGGTGGAATGTACAACAGCCACACCTCATAGATAGAAAATGGGCTGATTATGTGTAGGGGGGCCCAGAGCTCTTTGTACTTCCCTGATGTGGTATTATCTTTCCTTATTTGGTATAAGTAAACCTTTATTTGTTTTATTTGCCTTCTTTGTTATATAATTATGGATGACCTGAAGGCACATCATAACATCCACAGTATGTTTTGACAGAAGTGGATGTTCTTGTTCAAATCCCAAAATGAGAAAAGTGACCAAAATAATAAATCAACAAATTAATTAATAAAAATAAGGTGGTGTAATTAAATGGAAAGCAAAAACTTAAAAAAAAAAAAGAAAAAAAAAAGAAAATTCACTTTGGGCCTGAATATAATAGGCATTGAACTCCTGTCTGTTTACTAGAGCACCTGGTCCACTTACACTCTGAACAAAGTATTTCCTTCTCTTGACTTTGGCCTCACTTTTCCTCCTGCCAGTCAGTAGTATGTCCTGATAGATGTAGCCTTGATACCTATATGGGATCCGGTACTGCCACTGGTTGTTTAGGAGTAATTTCCCTAGCTTTAAGGACCATTCACCATTTCTTATTTGATTAGTGGACTTGGAATAATTTCATATGGGAAATGTCATAAATCTATGAGGTATACTTCTTCTTAGTGGTTTGCTTACCCACCAGGGCATCAAGGTGGGTTTTCCCTACTGTACTGTTGTCTGATGCATGTACAGAAAATAAACGGGTGTACAGAGTGACTAATCATCTAGGTGCCACTCCTGAAAGTGTAAGATTCATTGCTGTCTGACATACTACTTGGAATCTTTAGTCTAAAACAAGTTACTGCCAATATGTTTACTTAAATGTAGCTAGTGCAGTGAATAGAAATATATATTCTTCTCTCTTGCAATTTGTGTGTTTCATTGGCTGCATTAAAAACCTCTAATTTGAAACTAAAAGAAAATTTGCTCATATTCTTCTAAACTATTTAAATAATCAAGAAACAGATTTTGTAAGTTCAAAAAGTTGCACTTAATGTAAATGTTGATTCACTGTCTTTGATAACCTTGGCTGTGGTTTGAAGATTTTCATTGCAGATTTTATTGGTAGTTAAATGTTGAATTTTGCCTTCCCTTTCAGTTTTTTTAACGTTTTTCCTTGTAAATGAATGAACACAAATGTACCTTTAGATCCCAAAATGTAACCCAATAAAATATGAAGGCACTACTGGTACTATAGAAAGAGCAGGGTGTTACTGTGAGTTTGCTGCACAGCACCCAAGCCCACATATTAAGACTCACTAAAACCTATTTGTCCTTATAAATTGCCCCTCTGTGAATATGTCTTTGTTTTAAAATATGACAGTATTTATTTGTGCACCACATTGGGTTAGTATCATATCCATTCTTACTAGGTGCCTTTGCTCACTGCTATTGAAATAAGCCACTGTGTCAAGCAACCTGAATTGGTCAAGTGGGTCAGAAAATAAATGAATGGATATGTGGTGTATATTAATAGTTATAACTTGATTTCTAAGATAATGAAAAAGGTGGACTATCCTCTCCGAGTGAGAGGTGAGTTACTTCCTCAAGTAGAGGAGTTTAAGTACCTTGGGGTCTTGTTCACAAGTGAGGGGAAAAGGAATGATGTGACTGACAGACGGAAGGGATTGGTGAGTGCAGTTATGTGGTTACTATACTGAAATTTAGTGGTGAAGAAGGAAGTGAGTCAGAACGGGAAGTTCATGATTTACCTGTCAATCTGCCTCTCTACCGTCACCTACGGTCATAAGCTTTGGGTAATGACAGAAAGAATGAGATTGCGGGTACAAGCGGCCGAAATAAAGTAAGGTTTCTCCGCAGTGTGGCTGGGCTCCCACCTAGAGAGAGGGTGAGAAGTGCAGACATTTCGGGGGAGGATCAGAATATAGCCACTGAACCTCCACATCAAGAGGTATCAATTGAGGTGGTTCATTCATCTGATACTGATGCCTCCTGGATGCCTCCTTGTGGAGCTGTTTATAGGCACAACCAGCTGGGAGGAGATCCCTCATTGGGAGGTTAAGGAGGATTACATCTACCTAATGGCCTAGGAAAACACTGTGGTATTCCACAGTAGGAGTTAGCAAATGTGGAAAATGAATGCAAGAAAACCTTAATTTCTATTCTATTTGAACCGTTTTTTTAAAAAGAGAATTAGCCAAGGATTGGAATTGCTAGATTGAATCATGTACTTTAAGTGTGGCAGCTCAGTTATCAGCTCATCGGGAATTTTTTTTTTTTTTTTTTTATATCAAGGATGCAGTCATTTTATTTCACGTAACATTCTCAGATTTATCCAATTGAAAGGATAGTGTGTCTGCTTTTGGTGGGCAAGACAAAAGCCAACAAAGGTGCTAGTCCATTACAGGGCCCACTTCCTCATAGATGTGCAAGGCTAATTTAGAATTGACAGTTAACCTAACATCAGTCGGTAACATGTCAGAGGAGAAGCTATTCATTCATGGGACTAACAGGTAAACTCCACACAGACTGCAATCAGATGTGATATTCCAACCCAGTCTCATAAATATGCAAGGGTGCAACTCTATCCACTGTACCCCCATGACACCATCTTTCATTTCATTTATACTTGTTGTTAAACCAGTTGTTAAAAAAAAATGGAGTTTTTTATTCTGTCCTCCCAGCCATCTGACCTTATCTTTTTCTTTGTTACTAATTCTTTAATATTATTGCCTTATCTGTTTTTTGTTTCATAACTTCTTTTTTGTCATCTTGTAAAGCACTTTGAACTACATTGTTTGCATGACAATGTGTTATAAATAAATGGTGTTGTATGTTTATTACTATTTATTGCAAAAAATATATATATATTTTAATTTATTAAAAAAGTATTGCATCATTTTACAACAGTATTTTGTTATTTCAGAAAGATATTGCCTGGTGTGGTTGGTTTCATCATACCCACACATGCTCCCAATGTCCTGTGATGGCTACTGAGGGAAAGATTAAGAACGTGCACAGCATGCAATCGAGTAACAAAAACTCAACAAAAATCATAGGTATACCTTTAATTCTGCAAGGGCTTTGAGGTAAATTTAATCTGGGCAGGATACGGTCACAGTGAGCCAGTGATTATCACAGCAGCACTGAGTATAAGGCAAGAAACAAACATGGTTGATGGTATGCCACTCTTTTGCAGGGAACAATTGCACAATCAGAAAAGAGCTGCAAATGACAAATAGCAACCTATAATTAAAGTATTTGTTTAGTTTTAATCTATTATAGATATGTTGAAATTGTGTGATCTGTTGGCGCAGCTGCTACTGTTCATTCCTTGCATGTTTAGGGGTTCAGGTTGGGGATGGAAAAAGAGGATGGTTGTTATTTACTTCACAGCACATGAAGGATTACACTATTTTGTTAAATGAGAAGTATTCTTGACACATTTCCAGCTTGCCTATTTCTGCCAGTAACATCAGGTACACGTGTGGAAGGAGAGGTTAAGCACACACTAGTTAACAGCACCATAATAATTATTGCAAAATAATGCAATACTTTTGAGACTTTTTATGTAGCAGGATTATGATTCCATACTAAACCTTGGATGGTGACACTATAATGTTTGTGAAGTATAATTCCATATTCAGTGCTGCTTGTTTATTATTAGATAGATAGATAGATAGATATTATGCAACTTTCCTGTAATGTTATGATTTTTCATACTTTGCATCATACACAAAATAAAGATTAAGTAGGCACCACTAACTGCTTTTAGGATGTAACATTCAGCATTTTTATTTACAATCATTCCCTCTCTAAACTTTGTAATATCTAAGGAAAGACAAAACTCTGTACATTTTCTGTAAATATAACCATTAAAATATGAAAGAAAATATTAAAAATATACAATAGGTTTTCACTCTCTTCTTTGACACTTTGGTTAGGAACATTTGTATTTGTGAAATTTAGTAAAGGAGTACAGATTTCATTTTACAACGTGATCCCAAAAGTAATCACAAGTTAATTGAATGAATTATACATGTAGATATGATGTAAATAATCTGATTTTGTTTAACTATTTTTTAGAACTATTTTAATCGTTTATACATTTTGTTATTTTGTTCAAGTTTTGCATTTCAAGGCACTGCATACTATTTGAGCCATTAGAACCACAATTTGGAGCTGTTGGCATTGGTAGGAGTCTATATGTGATGGCCATCAGAATATGATGTGGTGTCAAAGCAGCCATGTTATTTAAGTGAGTGCTGACTGCATGAATTTTGTATCCAAGGAGAATGCTGATTTTGCAACAGTTCCTTGTGTTAGAACATTGTGTAGCCAAATAAACAGAGCCACTATTGTCCCTGCATAACATTTCGATCACTGAAAACACAACACTTTCCCCCTTTGATCAAGTCTTTATCACCAGATCTAGGCCTGTGTTCCTAATGCTGAGGATGTGAGTGACAGAAATGCTTTCTCTTACATAGCAAGAAAGTTGAAAATGGAACATTCTTCTGTCCTTACCTCTATTCTGTGGGCTAGGTATGGTACAAGGATGCTGTCATTGACCTTAAAAGTGAAATCACAAGTGGAGTACAAATGCCATTTTCTGCCAAGAGCAAGAGCAAGGAACACTTGAAAGATTCCAGAGTTCCTTTCTGTCAGCATGAGCAGGACCAGAAGCAGGGTGCATAAACAGCCGAGGCCACTGTAGGGCAAATATGTGACTGTTTTGCTGTGTTTCTACTTTGAAACTTTGTCTTGTTGGATTTAAAATAAAAGCTGTTAATTTACATAAAATGTAGTAGTCTGGCAGTATTTTGTTCACAATACTGAGGAGATCCTAATGGCACCATTATAAAAGGATGAAAACCCCCAGCATCTCTGAAGTCTGATGTTCTAAACGTTCTCAAAAATAAGAAGCTAGATAATGAACCCGGTCACCTTTCCCTTCCCTTCAGAAAAAGCAAAATCAAACTTCTTTTTCTATTCTGCCTTCAAGGCACACGAGCTGTGAAGACATTTCTAATTGAAGGGTTTTTCTTTGGTGTTTAATTGAATCAATAATGTTTTATGCTTCTCAAGGACAAAGATCCTCCAGCCCAGAAGTTAAACGCTTCACAACAAAATAGAAGTAAATACTTCAAATATGTACACATCTTCAAAGTCATGTTGTATTGTGACTGCATCTGTATGAAAAGGAGGGCTGTGCTTTCCATCTGTGAAACATGCTGAAATTCAGTTCAATAAACTACTCTATGGACAAAGCTAATAAAAGGTGTAAATCCAAAGAAACTTTGCTTTTTACAATAAAAACCTCTGTACATGGGTTTAATGTGCACAGGCCAACTTAAATTACAAATTATTAAATCTGACTCAAAGCTTTGATTTTTTTTTTTTTGCCCAGGTATTTACAGAATGAATGTGTGATGCTGCCGTCTCACAGGACTTCAGTTTTTTATTGATTGCTATCAAGTTGCCTTACATTAGGCACAGGTATTGAAGGACTCACTTCATATTTCCTAAAATTTCCTCTAGCAACTTAGTCAGTTGGTTGCTCTTTTTTAGCTTAGTATGTGTTAGTGTAACTCCATGAGTGCCTTGTAAAAAGTGGCATGGGCTCTAAAAATGCCAGGATATACTACAATTTCCCATGATCCAGGGATGGAAACAGTTATTTCATAAAATGGATAGACAGCCAAATGAATACTTTGTAAAGCAATTTAATGTGGGTAACATGATCAAGCAAATCCACATTTTAGAAATACTGTATTGATTTTTCAGAAATATGTTCAAAGTACTGTAGATATATACTTAATATTAAAATGCAACCAGAATAAATGAGAAATGTAACAGAAAACGCATGTAACCATGAGTGAGTATACTTAAAATACACATTAGTAGTGTGCTATAGGAACTGCAACATAATACTGGACAAAGCAAAGCTAATCATTTTGGATTTATTTCTGTGGATTACTACCCTGTATGTATCATCGGCTTACTCTGGAATTTTGTGAATGGAAGGGAGGATTACTATGTAAGTCGTGCAAAACTAAAGTCTGCAAAAAGCCCTCTCCTCTGTGTTGGTATGTTTTGCCCATCACACCTCAAACATTTAGACTTTTTAGCCATGACTGTCTTCTTTAAATTTGTGTTATTCTTCCATATTTTAATCTGTGACATAAGAGTGTGTACAAGAAATACAGTAGGATAGTTTAGACAATCATTTTCTGTTGAAGTTGTACTTAAACTTCATTGCGAAGCATCCATTTGGTAAGTGGGAATGCCTAGTCATGGAGTGATGATACTTTACACCCCTTCTTTATCAAGTGTCAAAGGATAAGGAGGAAGAATTGAGGCACTGTCATTGTAAAAAAATGGTTAAATGGCTGCAGTTAGAGGAGGATACTATAAGAAAGCCTCTTATCATCCTTCATTACTACAGCATATACTAAGATATCTTAATGAATTATAAAGTAGTCTGCTTTTTGGATTTTTTAATTAGTTACAAATGTAGTATATTAAATTGAATATCCATCCATCATCCAACCTGCTATATCCTAACTACAGGGTCATGGGGGTCTGCTGGAGCCAATCCCAGCCAACACAGGGTGCAAAGCAGGAAACAAACCCCGGGCAGGATGCGCACACACACACCAAGCACACACTAGGGACAATTTACAATTGCCAATACACCTAACCTGCATGTCTTTGGACTGTGGGAGGAAACCGGAGCACCCGGAGGAAAAAAACGAAAACACAGGGAGAACATGCAAACTCCACGCAGGGAGGACCCGGGAAGCGAACCCGGGTCTCCTAACTGCGAGGCATTATTTATTTATTTATGGCTTTTAAGCCATTGTTGGCTGGAATGTATAATAGCAGCATACAGTAGGTCACAAAGCTCTTAGGGGGCACTAATACATCAAGCGTCCACTCATACCCAGCGTTACACTTATTACATCAGGCCAATCTAGAATTGCCCATTAACCAAAGTTGCACATCTGAAGCAACTTTTATTTTTTCAGACTGTACTGGCACAATTAGCACTAGTGTCATTGAGTAGTCATCCAAAACTAAATGTGATGCTATACTTCAAGAAATCTGTGTATTGCACCTTTCATAGGAAGTATAACAAAGCAGTTTACAAAGGAAACAAAAATAAAGTGTAAAACAAAACAAGGTGGATTATAAGGTTATTAATATACACTCCTGTATACAGTATTGTTTACATCTTCTAGCAATAGTGTTATTATTCTAGAATCATAGCTTAAAACGGAATTAATTCATTTTGTATGGATTACAGCCTCCAAACAGATAAAAGCACTTTTATTTTCAAAGTGATGCCCCATAATCTAAGCCTTTATTTCTGGATAAATTTGAATTGATTTTGTTGAAATTGGTAACTTTAAAAAACTTTCAGAATGCCAATTCATCCATGTAGCAGCACTTTGTGGGATGCCATTGCTGAGCTCAATTATGGCCCACACAGAACACACATCAACTAGAGTAAAAACCCCAATTAACATAAGACACACATACAGTATATTGAATGTGAGAGGAAAACCAAGAGGACATGGGGAGACCTTTTAGACTTCTACAGACCTATAGCATTTTCAAACAATTATCCAGTCAATGCCTGTATGAATTGTAAGCTAACAAAAATAACCACTAAACCACTCTCCGACAATACTTATATATTTTCTGTATATATGTTTGTATCAGATATAAAATGTAGGGAAAATAGTAGGTTATGTTAACAGGAGCATTTAAGGTCATAAACTGAAGCGTTGTTTCTGTTCATTAGGACATTACTACTGCATGTTTTTTTAAGTCTTGTTGTACATTTGAGGGGAATAGCGGAAATATACCAAATATACTGTATGTTTAAAAGATTTAAAAACTATAAATATTATAAAGCACGTTGTGAGATCATCAAATTTTTAACAGTTTATTCAGAATTACCAAACACTGATTTCGGCAGAAATGAAATTCCTTTTCGGTTCCTTTTGACATGACACTTTTTTTCTTTGCACAAACGCACGAAAAGCAGTAAATATCGTCATTTCTGGTGAAAACAATTATGAAATACTTAAATGTACACCTGAGTTAACATTAATATGAACGGTAAACATAACGATGCATCTTGCAAAATCTTTGCAGCAGTGAGACATTGAAAAAAGGATTTGTTCAACCCGATTAGATAGTGCCCAAAGACAACATCTTAAAATGTACTCAGTACAATATGTCAAAACTAGATTGTATTTTAATAAGATTTAGGCATTTAACCAAAATTCCAACATTACAGATTGTTTTAAAAATGTCATAAAAATGCAAAGCTGGATTTAAGGGTACCCTCGTTAAAACGGAGGTAAGGTGATAAACCTTGCGTTATTAGGGAGTCAGTGACGGTGACTGCAAACTGTGGCAAGGCTTTGTTTAGGTTGTCTTTTAAAGGAACAATATCTAACAGTACTGTGGCATATTGTCCTCAACTTATACCTTCTGCGAGCGTCCAGAATAAGGCCGACTTGTTCAAGTCATACCAAAGAGTAACAACGCATTGGATGGCTTGACAGATTTACTCTGTCCACACAGCGGCAGCTGGCCTTCTCGGGGGAATTCTAAAATCTAATCAGCTCCGCTTCGCCGTTTCGATTACGATATGAGTAAATGGACTTTAATTGCAACTGTCCCTTCCGCTGCCATTTCTAGGGGATTCGACCAGTCACAGACTTAGATGTCTTGCCCTGTAGTTATAGCCGCTGATCAGTTTATCATCACTGCATAATCAAAAAAAGGGTCATTTGATTTCTGCTGTGGAGAAAAAATTATCATTATTTAAGACCTCATCTTTCAACAGAAGTCTTAAAACACTTACATCAATTTAGCCGATTTGGTTATCCACAGCAAAATAATGTTATTTTTTTTACTCAAATGACACCGAAATCAGTAAGCCGCGAGTCAAGCGTTATATTATATAGCGCTTTTGGGCAGTGCGTACTCCAATTGTTTTTTTTTTTTTACATATTTTGAAAATACAGTATGAATAACAAGCTGATGAATAAGCGTCACGATAATATAAAAGTTCTAAAAAAAATGCAGGTTTGGACTGACAGTTTGACTGACTACAACTTTGCTATGAAATTTTAAAACCAGTCTCGCTGTCGTTTTGGAAAACACGTGAATGTTGTTATGCGTAAATAAATCATTTGGAGGCGCTGGAGTTACAGATTTGCCTGATTACTATTATGTTTAAAGTGCTCCAAAGTTAAACGACAGTTAGATTTTTAAGGATAATATCATAATGTTGGGTAGTAACAGTAATTCAATAATAGGAGCGACCATTTGACTTGCTTATAAATTTACTCCTGCAACCAACTCGACAGCATGAGCGTCCAAATAATTGCATTTAATGTTCCTGATGAGTCCAACCTTGTTTTATTTTACGATTGCAATTTAAGGCTGACGACTGCTTTATTTCAGACGTTAGTCTAACTGGCAGAAGGCTTGCAGGAGGATGTGCATCGATAGCTGTAGGTATTTTCTCGTACTGATCAATCGCATTCTCAAATTACATTAGAAACACACGCCGCAAGTGTGACAAAAAACAAGTCAGCCTCAGGACTAATAAATATCAACAACGATCAGAAGAGAGCGCACTTACCTTAATATCGGGGTTGTATAACTGCAAGGATGCTAATAACCCACACGCATCTTTTTTTACCAAAGTGACCAATAGTCGGGTATGATCGTGCAGTTAATTTCGCTGTCCCTTAGCATTACGTCGTCCCCAAAACCACCCTCCGCCCTTTTCTTGCTAACGTAGGAAGGTCTCCTATGCTACACCAGAACTGTCAACTTAGAGGATCGCAGGAGCAAGCAGGTGCAAAAGTGGACGATGAGACGAAGTTTGAAGTGTCCGGGAGAGCGTTGGTCGCGTGACGTCACATGGGAGAGTAGAGCGAAAGTCGCGCCTGTATCTGCCGCGTTTAAATAACAAGGGCGAGAATGAGAAGCCAGAAGAGAGCAAGAGATCAGAGGCTGATAGACTCTGAGAAAGAGAGTGGTCATTAAACTACGCAGTATACTCGGAATAGGTTCTTACTTAGGAAGAGCATTTGTCCTTACATTTAAAGGCAGTCGACAAACTGGCTGACTTACTTGGTGCTGTTTTGTTATGCTTTTAAAATGCACTGCCAAAAACGTAAGAAAAACATGAGGTAAAAGCATATAGTAAAATGGAGCAGATGCAGCATAAGACAAGCAGCAGCGCGAGTGGATGTGTGTGTGCGCGTAACTAGGAGAAAGACTGAAGCTGGGGCGCGTGAGGAATGCAGTCAAAAGAGATCCCCTTCTGGAAAATAGGAAGACCCAACTCACTGAAGTAGCCAACTGGTGCAACGGAGCCCGTGCACATAAGCGCGTTTTACGCTCTGCTACTACACACGTTATGCATTACATACTTACAGATGTATTCTGGAGGAAAAAAAATAATTTACATCTGATCTGAGCCAGTGGCTGCTCTGACAAGTGAAATAACGAGGTAAAGGATACAAGACAATAGAAAAAAGTGGGAGAAGACTCAGCCTGAAATCCCAGTTTCGACACCTAGTATTATGAGACACTTTCATTATAATACTACACGCAGAAATAAGACTGAGGACAGCGGTTTCGGACAGCGAAAAAGCGGTTCGGCTTTGGGCATCTGTTAAAAAAAGAAAGAAGAAGAGGTGGGGGTGGAAGAAACGAAGATTCATGGATCCTTCGTTTTTTTATCGTCTTTTAACTTCTAACACGTAGACGGACTAAGCAGGGGGAATACCCAAGCGAATCCTCGTCTTTACTTGCTATTTGACATTTATTTCTTCTCGGGAGAACGATGGAGGCTTTATGAATACGCCAGGGATCGCTTTTGGGGTGTTGAGTTAAATTCCGAGCACGATGCAGCTCCTTAAAGCTGTGTGGGCTTTAGCTGGAGCGGCGATCTGCTGTTTTGTTATTTTTGTGATCCGCTCGCACTTCCTAAAAGAAGGTAAGTTTTTCTTTTTCCCCCTCCAAAGACGATTTGTTTTGCTGTTGCGGTGCGCAACTGATATCGCAGTGTTCCTTCAATGTAAATGAAAATTGCATCGCAGGGTAGAAAATGTCTGGCTTAAGTGTAAATGCCAAATGAGGAGACGCCCAAAAATAATGCATGAAAAATGGTGCATGTGCCAAAGGTGATGAGATTTCATATTTGTGTGAGAAATAACACCCCAAATCTCTCCATCATTTTCTGAGGAGGTAGTAAGAATTATATTCCATTATTACCGAGCTCCAAAATGGAAGTTCCATGTAAATGATCGAAACGGTATTTTGAAAAAAAACAAAAAAAAAACAAATACACCCTAAAGATTAGAATGCCGAGCCCAAAGCATTCTGAAATATTAGTTATAGGTAACTGGATGGAAAAAGAAACACCTCTTTTGAACCTGTCCTCTTTGAATTATATATCATGCTGCGCTTCAATAGATGGCACTAGAGTCCTTCTAAAGAGGCCAGCCGTGAGGTCAATAATGCAATTATTCTGATCTTAATATAGCACTATTTGCAAACAGACTTGTGATCGCGAAAACAACTTAAGGAAATTGAATGCGTAATGTTAAAAGTCTTGGCTCCCGATATAATGATGTCCGTCAGGCTGCATTAAACTTTAAATTGGATCATGTTCGGGGCGTGGATTCTTATAATAAATTGAGCAATAGAAAAAAATGATATTGTTTTCCCCGTCAACACAGAATTGAAGTAGAATCAATATGAAATGTGTGTTGATCTTAGGGTAGAATGTGTCAATCTCATAAAGGTTTTAAAAATACTGTAAGTGCAATGTTTAGGAGGCAGTATGCTTAAGATCTAGATTTGGCTCTATACAACTTAAGGCCTTCCCAATGCTTATCACATCTGTCTTTATTTTGATATTGCCTGTCTGTTCATTTGCTTCAGTCATCAATTAACTGAGACACGTTTTTAAGATGACTATTCAAGGATATCTTGTAACATAAAAAAAGAAGAGGCTAGGGCTTCTGCTGTAGTCCAGACTTGTTGCTAATACATTTATTTGTGACAGCTGCATTGTTTGGTGGGCGTTCAGAATTCTGTATAGTTTAAAGTGAAACACACACACACACACACACACGCACGCACCAGAACACACATGAGTACACTTTGCGTCTGAGCACATTTGTACTGGATTTTATTTTACTCCTTTGGCCTCTTTATTCCTAAGTAAAGAAAACAGGCCAAGAAGATGTTTATTGAATGTGACTTGTGCCATCACTTGGTTTAGCACATTTAGAAATGGCATGCATAAAAAGCCAAATGTTATGAAACACTACTAGTTTCCTGTGTTATATTTTCTGAAATCAGACTTTAAAAGACCTTTCTTTCATTTTTATTTCTAAAAAGGAGCTCTTAAAAGGCTGAGGTTTTACATTAGAGATTTGCACATTATCTTTTTTTCATTCCTGAAATTCTATTTAGTTTCAGATGGGGAACTTAATTTAATTTTTAATGGACAGTGGTCTACTGGCAAAGTAAGTGGGCTTGGGAACAATCAGCACTTGTTCCTGGATGAGTGGGAAGTTTTTAAAAGGCCATTTTTAGTTCTGTATTTTGGTGGCTGCAGAGAATAGATGTGGTGGGGTGCCGCTTTTTTTCCACACTAAAGCTTTTGTGTGAAAATACAGGTCATTCTTTGGCTAATCTTTCCTTCAGTGTCTCCTCTGTCTTTCAGCAGTGAAAAGGAAGGGTGAGCTGTAAAATATATAAAAAAGAAGCTTTGTGATATGTAATTGCAGTCCCATGCTTGTCTAATATTTGACAAGAAGATTTAGTGAATTTCACAACTTTGTTAAGACATTTAAGAAAAATCATTGAAGTTCTTTTTCTTTTGGGCCTTTCTGAGGATGGGGTTAAGTATAAGTTTAAGTGGCTTTTTAATAGCACTAAAAATCATTTTCTTTAACGGGTTCTTAAACAGAACTGCTGAAGAAAAGGTAATATGTCGGAATAAAAAGGGAAGTTAATAAGTTGGTTCCAATTGCATTTCAAGAGAGAGAAAAAAAATATCTATTTTTTAAAAGTAATACAAGGACCTCTGTGTGGAAGAACAATAAAGCTGAATTCATGCTATGCATATCTCATTGCATTGAGTGAAAAGAAGATGTTTTCTTATAGTAGAGGCAAGAAATCTGTTTGAAGTTTTTAAATGTATTCATTTTGCTGTGATTTTTAAACACTGTTGTATGATGTATTTGAGAAAAACAATATTGTTTTAGACTGCAGAACAATGTTCTTAAAATAATGGCTTTGAGGACAATATATCATAGGCTTATTTCTGCTAAAAGCATGCGAGGACTCTAAAACAAGCTTCTTGTGTGCTTTGATGATGATTTTTTTTCAGTATTAACAAGATTGATAGCCAAGAGAAATCAAGGTCTTGTACAACAGTGATTCACTTTTATTTATTGATTACCTTTATTCTTTCACGTATGCACTTCAGTTGTTAAGGTGATCACATTATCTCATTATTTCATTTTCACATAAGCATTTATTATACCTGATTTTTATTTTTATTTGAATACTTGGAAATTTCAAGTAAGATTATTTGACATTATTGCATTCAGAACTTGACCTTCCTGAAAAATGCAGTGTTTGAAAATCTCGGGGATTATTTATTTGGTTATATATTGTGTGATTTACTTTAAAAAGCATTTGACAGTGTAAATCTTTAATCATACTGAACACAACTCTTAAGAGAGGATCTATCATTGTGAAGCACCTTGTTATACTATGACTGACATATCAAACATGTTTATAGCGACAGACGTCATAATAAAAGTAGCTGTTTTCCTCCTAAACACTTCATAGTGCTGAAGGTTAACTTCTTGTAGCTTCTCAATAGGCTATAGATTGCAATTTGTTGAGAAAAATCCAAATTTCACAGTCAAACATCAGCACGTTTACTTTTATAGTAATAGTAAATATTCTGTGTTACAAATTAGCATGGAAATGTTCTGTTTTTCAGCCAAGTTGGATTTTCTCAATATGTACTGATAAGTTCAGATGCTTAAAAATAGTAGGCACCCATAAATATTCTGCTTTAAGATGCACATTAACAGTTTCATATTGGTGTATTTTTTCTTATATTTGTAAGATGTCTAGAATCCTTTTACTGTAACAAATAATGATAGCGCTCATTTTTCTGACTTGAACACAGTGCTGATATATGTTGGTTGACACAAAATGCTTTCATAATCTTGGAGTTTGTTTTATGCTTTGCATGTACTTTTTACAGTTGGCATTGTTCTTTTCCTTGTGTTTCTGACTAGGATAATCTAAGCATTGATTCATTGTCCAACCTCCTTAATCCAGTTTATGGTTGCAGGGGTCAGTACCTATCCTGGCTGCTTCAGGCACAAGGCAGGCACTACCTCTGGGTGGGGAGTCTCGATGTATACACTCCCAATTTAGAGTCACCAGTTCACCTAGCACAAACATCTACTGTAGGTTTGATCATAGATGGATGGACTACTATTATTCAATTACATTTATACATACCATGCACATAGTCAGTCAGTCAGTCACTTTCAAACCCGCATAGTCCTGAACAGGGTCTTGGGGGGTCTGCTGGAGCCTATCTCAGCTATCATAAGGCACAAGGCAGGAACTAACCCAGGGTAGGTTGTCAGTTCTCTCAACGCATACACTCCCTATTCAGAGTCACCAGTTCACATAACACAAACATCTACGATTGATCATAATTTTTTAATTACATTTATACATACCATTCACAGAGCAGTTCTAAATTGCTTGTTCATTATGTTTTTCATAAGTCCCAGTTTAAGTTTTCATTTACATTAATGGTAGGTTTGTAGTATTTTATATTTTTGCAGATTTCAAATATTTACATATGTTCAGGCATAGCATGAGCAAAAACTTAAAAGCCCCCAACACCTCCATGGGGAACAAATATAAGATTTTTAATTACTCCAGTGTTTTCTGCCTGATATTTATTTTTAGCCACATTGCTCTTTATGGGCATTGTTTTGGTAGGTCCCAGAGTCATCAACCATAAGAAAAAATTGTTTTTATTAGGAATTGGCTGATAATGGTGAGAGTTTAATGGCTTTCTTTTGTCAGTGTGGGATGAGAGCTGTTCCTTCAGTATGAGGACCTTGACTAGTACCACTGAGACATGAAGGAAAACAGCTTAGTATGGAAGATTTTAACGTGCCGTAGTGCATAATGTGCATTTTGGCTATGCAAATTGGCAAAAAACAAGTGTATCAGTATCTTTTGATTATATTGCTTTTGCATATTTTTGTAGTTTCTGCTGTATTTCAACACAATAAATGATACACATGGATATGGATTCTGTGCACTATTCCAGTACTGTATATGCTTTATTACCTTTATTTTTCCTGTTAGTCACTACAGTTGAAACAAATAATAAGTCCTTGCTCTTTTTTAGTTTTATTATGGTTCTTTCTTAAAGATCTCCATGAGAATCAGTAGATTATTTTACAATATCCCCCTGAATTTCTTGAGAAAATAAAAATACTTTCGGTGACTGATGTTACAAGGCTGAGAGCATAATCAAGTCATCTGATTAAACAGGTTAAAAAGGATGAAATTGACTTCTGATTAAGACACAGTTTAGAACAAAGACGAGCAGGGGGTCTGGGAGTCTTTAGTGAAATAACTGTTTTACTAGGCTTCTTCAGATACTGATTAGCTTATACTGTAGTCTTCTTATTAGAATGTAAGACAATTGTTCCTTTATTGTGTTGTGTTTTTATTTTCGTTGTACTGTATGACTTACTTTTACTGTTCAATTTCAGTTTATTTTTATATAGGACTGTTTATTGAGTACAGTTTCAGAGTGAGTGCACAAGTCTTATTTCCATAGCGCGACTCCGGAAAATTTCTAAACTGTAGAAGATTTACCTACATGTACACATTAATACACACACACAAAATACGTAAAACAAAAGTTTATCAGAGCAATTTCAATTTGATTAGCTAACCCAAACCATGAGAATATAAAGTACATTAACAATATGATTGAAGTATGATCAAGTGACAATAGAGAATAGAAAATACTGCGGTGGGCTGGCGCCCTGCCTGGGGTTTGTTTCCTGCCTTGCGCCCTGTGTTGGCTGGGATTGGCTCCAGCAGACCCCTGTGACCCAGTAGTTAGGATATAGTGGGTTGGATAATGGATGGATGGATGGATGGAATAGAAAATAATAATTGTTATGTTATGTTAATCAGCATTAATGGAGAAATTAAGTATGTGCAGGACTGTGTACAACAAAGATTAATTCCTTTCTTTGTTTATCCATACTGCTTGTAGTATCTCATGGGCAGCTTGGCAATATGTTGGCAATGTAGAGCCTCCAAATTCCACAGTAGGTTACTGCAAAGAGAAATGGAATAGAGGAGGGTCAGTAACATTTCACAGTGATTTGTCGTGCTTGTACATTTGAACGTTTGAATACCATACAGAGTTGCAATATGAATAGATAATCAGCGTATATTAGCCTAAAGAAATGCGTCTTCATGAGTATTCAGTTGTGAAATCGCTGGAATCATTTCATAGTTTTTGGACCCTGTACCTAAAGGAATGAACTTCCATTGTAATTTTGTTTATACTTGGAACCTTTTGGAGACTGCCATGTTATGATCTTCAGATCATAATGTTTGCTCTGATATGAATAGCTAATAAGTATTGTTAAGTAAGTAGTGCCCAAGATATTTAGAGCTTTTCAGGTACAAAAAAAGAACAATTTCTAAATCGACCTTAAACAACTGGAAGAAATTGAAAAGACTTAATATCAGGAGGAGCATTTCGAATTAACGGATGTCTACAAATAGAATGATCTGAGCAGCCAGTAATATCACATTGCAGTAGGCACTTCTACTAGAGATAAATGCATGAATTATGTTCTCTGTATTCTACATACTAAGACAATAAGTACATATTCTTGTATTTTACATGGACAAAGCAAGTTTCAGATTGTGTCTTACTGTTTATGATGAATAAAATAGACTGGTGTCAAAAAATGCACCTACATTTTATCACAGTACGATGAAGTATATTTAGTAATTTATTCTGAAGATATACAGTAGATGAGTATTACTTGTATACTGTATGAGTGAAAGTAAATGTTTTTAATATTATTATTGTATAAATATTTTTCCTGTCAACTTCATGTAGAGTGCAAATAACTATCAGTATGAATCCTGAGGGAATATAATAACTGAGCAGTCAATAGTGTAAAAATCTAGTCACGGTTAACATCATAATGTTAGAATTTCCTTCATTAGACAGCATTAAAATTTTGTTGACCAGACATGTTAGTTATTCCAGACTATGACCCGTACGAAAAATAGGCTGAAACTGTTCATGTAAGTTTTGAGGTTACTCCTTTTTCAGTAACTGAATAAGGAAAAGGTGAATTTAAAAATTTTGCAATTATTAACAATATTTGGGTCAGCCCCATAGTTTCTCAGTAATGGTCTGACAACACTTTTAATGCACTTAGAACTCTACCAGTTTAGAGACATCTGTTAACAATGTTAAGAAAGGCCACTACAAAAAAAGGCATTTGGAGCTTTTCACTAATTGTGTTGGAACAAGAAGAAAGACTCATTTTAGATAATAAATCTTGGATGTCATGTTTTGCTATTATGTTAAATCCTATCTCTCCTTGTTCCTATCACTCTAGTAATTCTGAATCCTCATTACAAGATTTATATTTGAAATCTGGGATCTTATATTACCATATCTTATATTATCTGTTTTATCACTTAAGAGTTAAAGTCTGAGCTGCTTTTGTCTGTAGGGGTTTCACATGGCAGTTTACATTTCCCATTTCTCAAATTAACAGCTGCTCTAAAAAATGCACGGGGGTTATTTGTTTTCATGTAATAATCTGGAATAGTGTTTGAAACATTAACATTTAAATTTATTTGCTTGGCAGACACTTTGATCCAAAGCGCCTTACAAAAGAGGTAAACATAACATTAGGCTAGGGCCTGTTTGTTCAGCAAGCGTATTAGGACAGGCAACAAAAGTTGCAATAACAAATAAAGATTAATATATTAACAATTGATAAAGCAATTAAATATAATGTAACAATAAATCAACCAACGATATGAAAAATCACAGAGTATTTTTTTTTTACATTCTAATACTCAGTTCATGCTGTTTGGAAGACATGTAATCTCATTTCTTTTTATCTACGCTTTAGTTTTTGGCATTCCAATTTAAAAGTGACAGTGGTTTCATTAAGTAAAATTAAATTTTTGGTTTTGTATTGATCTGCTTTGCAAAATGCTGTTTGTGTTTCAGTAGTGAAAAAAATGGTAAGTCTCTGTTGTCGCTGTTCTCCAGGACATGGGCTAGTGCAACACCAGCCTACATTTATTATATGCATTTTTTGTGTAGCGGGCGGCACAGTGGCTCAGTGGGTAGTGCTGCTGCCTCGCAGTTAGGAGACCTGGGTTTACTTCCCAGGTCCTCCCTGCGTGGAGTTTGCATGTTCTTCCCATGTCTGCGTGGGTTTCCTCCGGGTGCTCCGGTTTCCTTCCACAGCCAAAGACATGCAGGTTAGGTGGATCGGCGATTCTAAATTGTCCTTGGTGTGTGGATGTGTGTGTGTGTGTGTGTGTGCCCTGCGATGGGCTGGCGCCCTGCCCAGGGTTTGTTTCCTGCCTTGCGCCCTGTGTTGGCTGGGATTGGCTCCAGCAGACCCCCGTGACCCTGTAGTTAGGATATAGCAGGTTGGATAATGGATGGATGGATGGATTTTTTGTGTATTACACATTTAAGCACATATTAGAACTTTAATAGCCCCAGTTTAACTTAATGGAACAGGAACACTTCTGAATAAAGGTTATTGGTAAATGACAATAACTAGTGCTGTTTTTTTTTTTATTGTACATTATGAAACATCGGCCTTATTTGGATAATTTAAAAGCTTAATATGACTAGGGGAAATTAAATTACATTTTGTATCGGTCTTAAAGTTTGCTTTCTCACTGAGCATTGTAATTTTTAATGTAAAACCCAAGCATTGTCTGTCTATCAGTTATGCTGTAGATCCTTTGCATTCCCACAGGGGTCTAATCAAAGAGCTGCTCATCTCAAAATGTGCTTTGGGGATTTGCGTTGAAACACTAGAATTTCTGATGACAGTGCTATGTGCAGAGTGTTTACTGCAACTCATTATTCAACCAGCTTTCTGTCTTTTAGTTCAGCTCTAATATATTATAGCTAAAAGCAGAAAATCCTTAAGACATTGAGCTAGTTTGTTTATAGTCTGTCCTATACATGGTTGGTTCAGCCTTCTGCTGTTAGGATGGTTTCTGGTCTTCCGAGACCTTTAATTAGATTAAGCAGGTTCAGAAATGAGTATATTGGATGGGTGCTAGATCCTTTGGTAAAGAGGAAGTCTAGATATCTTCTAGTCTGTACACTTTCAGTAATCCAATCAGGGAGAATACACACTCCTCTGATATTCTGTGGCTTTAGTGCTGGAGCTCATAGTTTTCCCATATTTAATCTTTCATTTTGCAAAGAAGGATAGGGAAATAAGCACATTTATCCTAACATAAGTTTTAAATATTTGCTGATCACAGGATACTTATACAGTTAAATTTAGCCTGATATACACTGTATTACAGCATCTAACATGTAAATTAAGTTGTGATCAATGGTAGTAAGTAAATATGCTTTGCAGACATGTTTTAATCAAGTGTCATCAAAGTGAACTGAAATTGGACATTAAAGTCAGAGATGCAACATTTTAATTGATGAAATACAGGGAGATTCACTCAAAAGAGGCCCCGAATATTCTGTTGTAACTCCCGTTAGGATGAAACAATCTAAACCAAAAAAAAATCACTATCTACCTTGATGAATGTGTAATCAATTGCATTACATGCGATATCAGAAGTGGTTTCCATTTTGAGCCAGACATATTTTGATGCAGTGCTCCACGTTCCTGAATGTATTGGCAAGTGTCTCACGGGGAATAGCAGCAATTTCACATTGGATGTTTTCCTTCAAATCTTCCACAGTGCAAGGCTTGTTCCGATAGACTTTTCCTTTGAGCATACCCCAAAGGAAGAAGTCTGGTGGTGTCAGATCCGGCGACTGTGGTGGCCAAAGCCCCTTTGAAATTACCCTGTTGCCGAAGAAGGACTCAATTTCTGCCATGATCTTGCCAATGTGTGACACGTTGCTCCAACTTGCTGGAAGTAACCTTTCATTAACTCACGATCATCCAGTTGATTCTGACATCGCTTAAACAAATTGGTAACCCAATAGGTTTGCACCATGAAGACGCACTGCTCAATATTGTAGACCACCATTCTAATGAGAAGTCGAGTGACTGAGTGAAGGGGTAGGGGCAGTTTGTACTCAGAAGTTGCAAGCGGAGGTTAAACGTCACAACGGCGCCTACCTCATTCTTCCGATGCAGGGGCATAGAATGTAATTATGTGTATTAGTAGAGTACATAAAATTTGTATTTTTAGTAGCATTTTGCAATTTTATGTTATGAAGAAAAACAACATTTATTTCTATAGCAAATTTTTATTCAGAACAATTTAGTTCAGTGTGCTTTACAAACTGTCCAAGCCAAAATAGGCATTTGGTAGCTTTTTTTAGACATGAAGTTCCAACTCAAGTGATGTAAAAATAGCATTGTTTGATGTACTGTTATACTGTTGTTAGTATATTGACTCAGAAGAAAATGAAAATGACTAATATGACCTCACAACTGAGTGCATCCCAGGGAATTCTGGGAAAGGTCTCCACGAAAGCAGCAGAAACAGTAGACTAACATGGCATCATCCTAATGGGAAACAAAATTGTGTTGTCACAAAATGTGATCTAATAATTAACTTTTTCAGAACGGTTTCTAGACAAACTTATAACCCATTTTTGAAGTCCTTCAGTCTCTGAACTTTATATTCCATAAACAGATTGTTAGGAACTGTGCAGGAATTCACATAAAAAATTTGTAAAAGCTCATAATCATAACTGTTTGCTTTTGCTTATGGAGAGTATATGGCTAATTGTAGTTCATATTCTATTACATACATTTTTTTAAAGGAATTATCCAATAGAGAGTTAAAATCTGTGCTGAACCTTGGCCACATAACTCTGCTGGTGTTTCAGTAGCTTGTATTAAGGATTATCAGATGCGTATAAGAGAAAAATGTACAAGTTGATATAACCTCTGTCAAGGTACATTTGAAGAGTAAATCAGTAATTGAGGTCACTAATTTTAAAAGTTCACAATGTTGTTTTTTTTTAATCTCCAAAAAATGTGTAAAGTGTGCTTTATTTGAAATATCTCAATGAATATTGATGTTTCCTGACAATTTCTTTAAAGAAGTATACCAGATTTCGTTGGTTAGGAGCCAAGTTGTTTCATGCTGACAGACAGGTTTCATTACTATTGGAAGTTCTACAATGCAGTACTGGGCAGTGTTGCTCAATGCCTTATATGTATGCCTCAAAATTAACATTCTCTTGCTTCAAACAGATTACTGACAAAGAAGTATATTGTACCCACCCCCAAATTTACTAGAATTTGTGGATTGTGAAATTTTTTCATCCTTTTTGGCTGTGTAGCACTGGAAGTTACTATTTACTACTTTATGGTGTTAAGACTTTGGACAACTGAATTAATTTGGAAGGCATTTGCTTAACTCCTGATCTGTCAGAATACTGTCTAGATAGAAGAAGATGGTCATAATTTTATTAAAAAGCAACTGGAAAAACACTTGAATTTGTCTCCTCAATTTAGTTTTGTTGTATTGGATTAATGTGTAGTAACTGTGGAGAATCTTGAATACTTTATTCTATACATTTGGAGAAGAATATTAATTATGCACAAAATAAAAAAGAAAAGTGCCTTGGACTACGATCAAAGTGCAAGGAAAAAATAGACTGAAGGGGATGGGTATTGTCTTTATATGAAATCAATAATATTAATACAGTTAAACTTTGTTTAGGTGTGATTTATAAAGTACCATGCAATATCTGAAGTGTCATTGCTCTGCAGACCTATCCAAAATAGTTTTTATCTCAGTATTGTTCCTCAAGGGATAAGGTCAAACCATGTATCATTGTCTTCTGCAGTACATACGATGTTGACAAAAAAGGTCCTTTTAATGTTGTACATTTTGCAGGATATGTGATTACCTAGAAGCATGCATAATACAGTGCCTGTAGATATTTACTCCCTTAAAGTTTTGACATTTTATTTTTATACAACATTGAATTGCAGGGGGTGTAATTTGGCTTTTTGACACTGTTGAACAGAAAAAGACTCTTCAAGGTTAAACAGATATCTGCAAAGTGGTTGAAATAAATTACAAATATAAAACACTAAATAATTGGTTGCATAAGTATACAACACACCTGAATCATCACTGGTGCAGCCAATTGCATTTTAGAAGTCACATAATTAGTTCAGTGGAGACCACTTGTGTGTAGTCAAGGGGTTTCAATTGATTGTAGTATAAAGGCACCTATGTCTAGAATGGCCAGCTTATGGCGAGTCAGTATCATTGTCTAACCTTCACAGTGAAGACAAAAGAATCCAAGCAGCTTTGTGAAAAGCACAAGTCCAGGCCAGAGGATGGACACAAGAAAATATTCAAGTAATAGAATAATAGTGATGTGCGGATGAAGTGCTGTGAAGCTACTAAAGCTTCTTTATGATTGTGACAATTGATGAATACCGAAATTATTTCAGCATGAGGAAGCCAGCAACTCACAAACTTTTGTTAAAGACATAGTTTCAATCAGACAGGTGTACTAAAGGCTAAAGGCTCTGTGTGTTTATTTTGATCATATGATAATGAAGTTGTCATTAAAATAGTGCCATAAATGTACTTGTTGGTATGGGTGACAATTTTCTACAATAAAATGATGTTTAAGTTTGTTGTCCTAAATATCAAATTTTTTGCTGTTGTAAATATTTTAGTAACTCATCAGTGCTCACCTGTACTAATTGGCAATGGACTTTCTATCACTCTTTTTGGGTAGCTTGCTATCCTTAGAAGGATGGCACATTGTTGCGGAAGTAATTTTGATTCATATGTGACTTTGGTAGGCTTGTTTTTCTCCGCACTCCTGCAGCTGGCACTGAAGCTGCTCATTTGTATGATAGAATGTCAATTAATAGTGTTGGCAGCTCTTCTCCAGGCTGGTGCAACTTGATAGCATTGTTGTGATAATAATGTAAACAACAACAACTCACCAGCACTCAGAGCCGGCAAGCACCAGCAAAATGCTGCAGTATAAGTGACCAGTGATTCAAAATATGTGACAGCTTTGCCTCACAGCAAAAATTCCCTGAGATGAAAATGCAAAAGATGGAATATTTTTCCATCAGTGTTTGGTGAATTATTGCACTAAGACTTTTAGGGAATGTGTTCCTGGACTGAGCACAGATAAGCGGGTTTAGAGAATGTGCCTACAATAGTCTAGAGCACAGGTCACTAACAGGCGGACCGTGGTCCGGGTCTGGACCCAGACTTTGTTCTGTCCAGACCCAGACCCAGAACAGACATATTATTGTGTTTTATTTAGTTTTGGAGGAGATTACATTTTTACCTGCGACTGACAGTGTTTCTGCACCACTACTTAGTGAAAGGGACCTCCTACATGTCTCTGTTTGGCCAGGCAACTTGTTGCCTTCGTTGGTTCGAGTTGGTTGAGTTTAAGCATGAAGACTGAGCTTGGTCAAAGTGAAGGCAGAAATGTCAGCCAATCACAGGCAGAGTAGGGAGGGCCTTCACTGAATAGAGGCACGGAAAACCTGCATTCTGCATGAAAACAGCTGGCACTCTTGTGGCAGCGGCAGTGACAGGGAGAGAAAAATATAAAGGAGTGAGAAGACAAAACAGAGAAAACCAGCGAAACAGCGGTGGAAGGTTGACACAGAAAACCGGGCTTTTAATCCGGAATGGACCGAGGCGTTTATGTTCATACTTCCCGTAGGGAGCTCAAAACCGCTGTGTCTCATCTGCTCTGAGACGGTGGCAATGGTTAAGTGGGAATATGAAACGCCACTATGAAACTAAGAACTAAATTACATTTGAGAAAAGTTACCCACTAAATTCGCCAGTTAGGCTACAGAAAATAAGCGATCTTAAAGCCAACTAACAATCAGTCAACGAGGATTTGAACACATTAATTTACTGGCCAACAACTCGCTAACGAGTGTTCCCTCAGAGATGCGTGGATTTTGGGACGTCACAAAAAACATTCAGTGATGACAGTCTTCACATATGCATGAGGATGGCACTGAGTCCATTCCAGCCCAGATTTAAAATCCTGGCAGACCAAGCAAGAGCTCACTGGTCTCACTGAACAAGAGAAAGTAGGCAGTGGGATATGAAGGAAAACAAAGAGGGGAAGATACGGTCAGTTATTTAAAGATGTTCAGATTTTCTGTGACACTGGTTAAGCCTGTTCAGCAGTGCACATATTAAAAACTCGTATATTTTTTTTTGTTTGAGAGCACGTGTTTTTTTTATTGAAATGTTAAAACTTGTTATTATTACTATTATTATCCATCCATCCATTATCCAACCCTCTATATCCTAACTACAGGGTCACGGAGGTCTGCTGGAGCCAATCCCAGCCAACACAGGGCGCAAGGCAGGAAACTAACCCTGGGCAGGGCGCCAGCCCACCGCAGGGTGCGCACACACACACACCAAGCGCACACTAGGGACAATTGCAGGTTAGGTGCATTGGTGATTCTAAATTGTCCCTAGTGTGTGCTTGGTGTGTGGGTGTGGGTGTGTGTGTGCCCTGAGGTGGGTTGGTGCCCTGACCGGGATTTGTTCCTGCCTTGCGCCCTGTGTTGGCTGGGATTGGCTCCAGCAAACCCCGTGACCCTGTGTTAGGATATAGTGGGTTGGACAATGACTGACTGACTGACTGACTAATGCAAGTTAAACATGATGATGCTGCGGACCTGTACATGAGGAAATTTTCTCTATCCGGACCTCCTTAGATCATAATTGACTACCCCTGGTCTAGAGTATTAATGAAACACTGGAAATTCCAATATACAGGTGGGGCATAAAGATCTCCCAAATTTTGAAGGGGTATAAAAAATTAACAAAGCTATCTAAAAACACATTTGTATATATTTCGGAAAAGTACATAAAAAACAGTTTTGTTTTAATGGGTTTTAAAAATTATATCAGACAAATGACGCCCATCATTGGCAATACATTGCTGAAGACATTCCTGGAAGTTCTCCATCACTCTCTGGGTCATCTCAGGCGGAATGGCATCGATTTCCTGTCTGACCTTTTCCTTCAAATCCTCAAGAGATCAAGGACGTTGTTTGAAAACCTTTTCCTTTAGGTATCCCCAAAGGAAAAAGTCACATGGGCTTAAAGCTGGTGACCGTGCCAGCCACCCCACGTCTCCCCTTAAAGAGATCATATCCCAAGGGAACATTTCCCTCAACACTCGGAGCGAACGTCGTGCTGTGTGAGCTGTGGCCCCGTCCTGTTGAAACCACACACGTTCTGTCCTAGGTCTGCCAGGTGATTTTCTTTTCAGAGTACACCCAGTGGCCCGAAGGTTAGAAATCAATAGCAAAATTTTTTTCCGATCTGGTACAGATGCATTTCGACCAAGCGCGAAGCATGTACAGAACGCTCTCTGCTTCACTATCACAGAACAGTTGTTCTCATAATATGCTTGAACAACAAAGCCCTGATGTTCACCAGTCCAACTCATGATGGGTACTGAAAATGGTAGAGCTTAACCTACCGAATGAGACCTACCCCACTTCTCTACCCCCACTACAGCACGCACAGTTCTCCCTCGAAATGTGGGACATCTTTATGCCCCACCCTGTAGAAGAATAGTATAGCATGGTATGTACTTTGTTGTCAGATAACGAGTTCAGCACTTCTGGAGTCCTTATTTAATTCAATGTCTTTTCTGTGTAAAATACAATCAGTGTTTTCACACCACTCCTTTATGTTAGACAGCACAAAGCTTCGAAGCAGTCAAAGTATGGTGCGTCAGTGACGTTCAGACATGTAGTAATGAACTTCAATACACTGCTTTGACATACTGTACCTTATTAAAGTCATACAAGCTTCAAAGTTTTGGTGTCAAACATCCTATCCCTACTGAATACCTTTTGGAGCACAGGTAAATAAATCATTAACAAACTGAATGAGTACAGCACATCTGTAAATCTGTCTGGAGCAAGCTATCCACAAAAAAGAGGGAGACAAAGAAAAAAGATTCAGATGAAATCTTAGCTAATGTTTGACAGAAGGCACTCTGAAGTTGGCTGGAAAAAGGTTCGGTGGTGAGATGACACCAAAATAGAATGTTTGAGCCATCAGACAAAATGCCTTATTTGGCATATCCCTATCACTGCACATTATCATACACCCCTTCCCCAATTTGAAGCACCGTGGTGATAGCCTTATGCTATGGGGATGCTTCTTTGCAGCAGAATGGCTTGTAAAAGTAGAGCAAAAATGTATGTAGTAAAATACAGGGAACTCTTGAAGGAAAACCTGATGCAGTCTGCAAGAAACCTGCACCTTGGGAAAACACTTGTTTTCCACCAAGATAACAATACGATCACAAAGCCAGAGCTACACAGAAATGGCTTAAAACAACAATGTTAATGTCCTGGAGTGGCTGATTCAGAGTCCAGATCTCAATCCTATTGAGAATTTGTGACAGAACTTAAAAAAGGTTGTTCACTCACAAGTTGCATTTAATCTGGCAGAGCTGGAGCTTTTTTTGCAAAGAAAAATAGGGGAAGACTGCCCAGATGTGCACACTGATAGAGAGACCTGTGCACAAAGACTCAAGGCTGGAATTGTTGCCAAAGGCACATATACCATATGCTTTCTTAAAGGGAGTGAATACTTGTGTGATCAATTATTTAGTGTTTTATATTTATAATTGATTTAGTCCACTTTCCAGAGATCTGTTTTCATTTTGACCATAAAGAGTCTTTTCCTGTTGATTAGTGACAAAAGAGACACATTAATCCAACGTTGTATACAATGAAAAGTGAAAACTTTGAAGGGGGTAAATACTTATTATATGCACTATATATAATCTTAAATGTTGAATTTAAAACATAGTAGATGGCAATTAAAATATTTTTCAATGTATTTTGCTTTTAGTTACCACAAAGGGTATATAGGGACTGATATTATAAGATAATGTGTAACTTCTCTAGTGACTAAAATCTATTCCATTTATCAGACTTATTTAGAGAGGCAGTAGTTAATACATTCCAGCCAGTTTATTCAGTTGTTCCCTAAACAAAAAAATGAAAGTAAAGAAAAGAGAGAGAGAGAGAGAGAGAGAATGACAGTATATCCCGTTCAGTTATATTTATGGGAATTTTTATAGGCACATCTACTTGTTGAGGCAACTGTGGATTCCCAAAACCTTCTCTGGGATATCTGCTTATTATAATCAGACAACCTGTTAAGATGTGTTACATTTCGTGCAAGAATGTGAAATATATTTGAAACATGTCAGGCAATATAAGAAATTCTTATAATTACTTTTTTTTCTTTCTCCCATTTCTACTAGCTGAGAAATACATAAGTTAGCTAAATATAGAAAATAATATAGTGAACTGAAATGCTTTTGTGACACAAAATTTGCCAGATAATATTGTTTTTTGAAAGATGTTTGGTTGGTAAAGAATCAAATGTAGAATGCAGAGTTAATGTTAGCGGTAACGTGTTAAAAGCAGGTATTGTATAGAATGCCTAGGAAATCTATAGAATGCGTGATATTTTTAATAGATTAGTTGCATTTTTGTTATTGTTCAGTGATAATGTTAAGTTTGTATGCCTAAAGACCTAATGCTTCAAGCAATTTTATAAAGTGATGTATATGTAATTTTATGACAAATCCTGTGATATTATCTCTATATATTTTTATCCCAGTGATAGAAAGCACTATTAGTGTCTACAGCATTTGCCTACTACATGGCATCAGTTTTCATATTAATATACTTAATATTTTTTAACTGTACAGTAGATCTGCCAAACAGTCTGTAGCATTTCTTGACAATGTAGTTTTGGTTGATTCACATGGGTGGGGAACTTGGATTAGTAAATAAAGACTAATTAGGATATTTTTTTTTTATTTTTTTTTATCAGAATACATTTCTGTTTATGCTGCTGTTAGACTGTTGCCCAGGATGTCATGATAAATGTATATACCATTTCAGTCAAGAACATACAGTATTAATGTTATTATTCAATGAGAGTAATTTTTTTATTGAGAGTTTTTTAATTGTGTAATCATCGTTATTTTATTTGATACAGAAGGCTGAGACTTGGGCTGAATTGGTAGCCAGGATATTTATAATTAGCTTTTTGACACTGAGAAAGTAATCGTTAATGTTGCAGTATTGTTTCACTATGTATTATTGCTTTGCACATTTGTACAACTGTAAAATTCTACAAATATTCCTAAACTTTCCTCATCATAGTTAGTTATATTTATCATAATTTTAATTATCCAGACACCTTATTCAGGCATCACAGAAGTCAGAAATCTATTCCACAAAAACAGTGACCCAATCAGTAACTGAACCTGTCTCATGGAGCTATAAGCCCTAAGCATTGCTGCCTCTGTTTATACTAATGGTGTGAAATGTGGTGCTTGATAGATTGACATGTGTAATAGAGAACTCCGCAGGAAAAATAACATGGTAGAGACATAAGAAAAATATCAGGATTGATGTTCTTTTTTTTGGAACTGATAAGTAGACTTGTGTAAAAAGGTTGCATTATAGCTTGGTTAATATAACATAAATGAGTGTTCCATTGGGGTTAAATTATTCTTGCCTTCAATGTTTTGTAGAAGGTATGCAGAAAACTATACTTGAAATTCAGTTAATCCACTTACTTGTTGTCTGCATCTTTTGATTGATTAATCTACCATTGGAAACATCATTATATTTTATCTCATTAGTCTGATTCAGGAAGATGAGGGTTAATTTTCCGCATAAAAACTGTGTATTTCATTATTTAATGCCAGCCTTGGGTGTGCTAATGCTGGTTTTGCTGCTCATTCTTTTGGATTCTTTGATGCTACATGTGGCAGCTGTCAATGAAGCCTGTATGCTCCACGTGAATGACAAAGTGTGTCCTACTTTTGCAACACTTAAGACGGAGGTAGCAATTCAATCCAATTTATTCTTATAAAGCAAACTTATAATTTATAGCCCCAGCATGCTGTACACTAATATCAAACAATAAAAACACAAAATATCATTTGGAAACGGCAACAGAAAATGCTATTATGATACAATGAAGACATATGTATTTTGAATACTAATGTGTTTGACAAATCAAGCCCCATTTTGGCATTATGCAGTCTGAATTCTGTAAGCCTGTTGCAGTTTGAGCAATTGCAGTCAACTGTGGGATGTGCTCCCAAATTGGAAAATGCTGCAAAAGAACTCCTGCTGTTTCTCCACATTGGTAAAAATCAGCTTATGCACCTGAACTTGCTGTTGCATAATGTAACAGCTGCATGGCCCAAGATGTGCATGGAAGAGGTCCCTTGAGAGCAAGTACTAAACTTTTCTATCTCTATTTTTGTCAACATGTGTGTGACTGGTATTTCAAAATTTATGTAATACTGAGTCATGTTTAAGGCAATCAATTCAAACACTGTGTTCTGTAAATGTAGTTAATTGATTATTTTTGGGTTGTTGTGCCTCACATAATAGAAAGACTGACATTATGTATGTGTCCTAGAAAATGGAGTGCAGTGGATTGTTGATTTTTTTTTTTTTTATGGCTGCAGATGATTAAGCATTTTTGAAAGAAATAATTTAGTTTATTTACACAATTTAATAAAAGCTGAAACAATAAAGAGCTTTAAATAAAACCTTGCACACTGTTTCTTTTATTACTTTGCCCACTGGACTACTTAAAATTTGGTTGCTGTATTTAGATTCAGCTCCTTAATTACTGAAGTTACTATCTATTTTTTTTCATTGTTCTTTTGTGGATTATTAGAAGAGTCTAAGTGGTCTTTCTATGTCTTGATTTTTAATATTAACAGCTTTCCCTAAAAGAGGGTGGTTATTATATATGCTTGTAAGCATGTTTTATTTTATATGATATAATGCATCTGAAAAAAAGGAATCTTATGTGAGGGTTTACTTCGAAAATATCCATCTGTCCAACCACCCGTATGTTTTCTAAACCCACTTAATCCAATTATTAGGTCACAGAGGTTATTGAGTACTTCAAATAACAAAGTAATTATTAATGTTAAATTTGTACTGATTATATAGAAAGAAATAAGAACAAATTATCAGAATGCAGCTGACAACTTAAGAACTTGTCAGTGCAGTGAACAGAAAAAAGTTGAATTTAAAAATAGCATCTTTACATGCGGTAAGTGTACACATAGATCGGGTCATATGCAAAAGTCCTTTGAGCACACATAATCTTTTTTCAGCAATGACACTATGTTGTGTTATTGTACACTTAAAGAAAAAAAGTGCGGTTTTGTTTTTTAAGTTAATCATTGTCACTGTCAGATATATTGGAGTGCAACCTTGATTACAATTTTTGTAGAATATTGGAAGAGAATTGCATTTTCTTTCTCCCTTGTCCTGTAAAGAATTTTATCTGGGCAATGTTAGACAGAATGCCATCCATATGGTACTTCATATATTTGCATTTTTTAATATTTGTATTACTTTTCAACACCCTCTTTAATTTATTTATTTTTCCTGGATAGCATATTGCTAATTTTATACTGTGTGATTGCACTATTATTCCCTAAGCAGTCCACCTTTTATTTATTTTTGATTTGCACCCCTTTATAGTTAATGCTGCTCTCTCCCTCTCACTCGCTCTGTATCATTAGACACTCTAACTACCTGTTAATGAATATATAAATAACATAACATAAAATATATAACAGTATGTTTATTTTATAAAATAAAGGGCACTAAATGGAGTGATATATAGGTAAAATTAGGTACTAAGAATATAACAAAACAGTAAAACAGCTATCACTTTTGTCCTCCCTATAAACTATCTATCAATCTGCTCATATAATTCTGATACTTACCAACCATAAGTATGACCAGAGCCCCCCATCTCGTTGCCATCTCTTTCTGTATCTCTTTCCAGAACCTAGTAAGGCAAGGCAGGACCAACACTGAATGATACACCAGTCCATAGCAGTGCCTTCTCACTCGCACACCCATAATCACTCTGGCTCTGCCAGGATTGCCCAGATGGGGAGAAGAGTGGAAACCTTGACAAAACCCATATGAACATAAGGATATAAGACTTCTTAAGGATGGTCATTGGGCTGGGATGCAAAGCTGTTCACACATAAAAAATATATAATAATTTTTCCTTGTCAATGATAGAAATACAACTAAAGATTCCAGTGGTGATGTTGCAAATGGGACATAAAACATGAGCTTGAACTTTTGTTAGTGTGACCGTTTAGTGGAATTCATCCATACATATTCAAATATCAAAATTGAGGGTCACAGGCATCAGCAACCTCAATGCAAGGCAAAAACTACAGAGTAAATTCCAGAGCACATTCATGCACACACCTACTCTAATTTATACCTGCCAGTTACACATCACTTGTTAACCTTACCTTGCTTGTGTTTGGGATGTGAATAAAAACCTGGAATGCTACAAGAAAGACAAATTCTACATGAATAGTAACAATGCTGTGATTTGAACCAAGGACTCCACAGCTGTTATAAAAGAAAAAATGCATTTAAATCCTAAAAAACTGAAACTCTTGTGAAGTAACCATGATGGAAACAGAACTATACACTGCCGTATATTTGTCAGGCTTATTAAAAATTCTGTATCCTTTTATTGAAGGATATTTGGCTTAGGAGTGGTGAGAGATGCCAGTTTTAACCCAAATGAATGTATCAATTTCCCTTGAATAGTAACAGAAATAAATACTGCTTTATTAACCATTAACAAGAAATTAAACTGTCAAAAATGTCATTGTGTTTATTTTTTCTCCTAATTAACTTAAATGATCCATGTAATGATTATGGTAAGAATATTTTCATTTTTGCATCTGCAGCTCTCAATTTCCAAAAAAATGCACTGCAGTATTACACAGACTATGGCAGTGATCTGTTTATAAATTAAATGTTTTTTTTTTTTGCAATTTAATGTGCATCTTCTTCTGTTTGTTCATCTGTGTAAACCTATTTTTGCTGCAACCTGCTGAGAATAAAAACAATAACAAGTGTCCTTGTTGTTTTGTAAAACACCCAGCATCCCAACGTGAGTTTTCAAAATTGGAGAGCACACAAGTAAATGTGTGATAAAGCATTTTCTTTGTCTTGTGGAGAGATGTCTGTAGTTCGTAAACCTGCCATTAATTCTACTTAGTACTGAGCCAATACCAGGCAGCTTGCAAGGCAGATTTTTCACACTTTGGTGGTTTGTGTTAATTGAGCTGCTCTGTAAGGAGATTGTCAGTGACACGGGGGTATTAGACTTACAATGTGTACAAACATACTACTTGAGATAGAACTATAAAGGTATAATATAACAATCAACTTTATTCCACATATACATAAAGCGTTAATCCATATGTAATTCAGAATTACATACATGTGATTGTTAACCATTATTTTGGAGAAACAATAACAAGATGTCTTTTGGTGTCATCGGTATGACCTACCCTTAAAATTAATTGCTATTCAATAGGTCAGATTTCTCAAATTAATTGCATTTGCTTTTAAATGAAGGGTACAGATCCATTAAAGTTCAGAGCAGGATTAATAGCCTCATCCTGAACAATTGAGCAGGGGAATTGCTTATTTGTGAGTTAAAATGTGCATGACATTAAGCACCCCATAGTCCGAGGTCTTCAGTGCAAGGTATAATGAACAGAATGACCAGTCATTTCCTTTTCATCATCAATATGTCAAGAGACTATGTTTTGTAGGGGATGTAATAGCATAATCTTGGTACATCATAATAATTTCACTGGTGTATGGTGGACCATGGGAGCAGAATTCCATTGCTCTTGACTGCTAAATGTCTTTTTTTTTTTTTTAAGTTTTTTTAGCCATCATATCTCCCCATATGATACATTTGTGCAGGGAAATTGGTAGTATTGGATATTGTATTCCGTAACCAAATAATGTACTTTGATGTAATTCAGCTTATTCATCCAGTAACACTCACGTATTAAGGTATAATGACAGCATGAAGTCTTTGTTATTCTGTTTGTAGAACATTTTCTCATAGCAAGTAAGAAAGGGAAACAGAGGTATCATCCACATCACTATATTATATATATTTCAGCTCATTGTTCAAATATATACTTTGTTATTCTGTTTCTCACAATGTGATGTGGTCTGTGGGAAAAAATGCATATGGTTAGTATATAACATAACATTGTTATGAACACTTTGGTTCCACTAAGCAGCAAAGGGGCAACACCTTACAAAATAGCCCATAAAACAGGTGTCACCCCAAGGGAAGCCTGACTCCAGGAAAGTGGGAGAGTATAGGCCTTACTAGGCCTCAAAATTGTGGTCACGTATACTATATTCAAAAGGCATAGCAAAGAGTCTCAAAAGCATAAGGTATGTCTTACCAGGGGGAGAACCATAAAACGTCTGGGTAGAATGAGAGAAAAGTCCATAAGAAATATTGATAAAGTTGAAAACTTATTAACAAAAACTAGAAAAAATTATAAAAACTTCAAAAGACAAAAAAGGATGCAAAGAAAATAAATCCCAGTACATAAACCAGAAAATGAAATCCTTAAAGCAGAGCCAAAAAATGTAACAGTAATCAAAACGGAAGCTTGTCAAACTACCAAGCCCATTCAATGAATGGCGAGGGACTGCATTTTCAAAAAGTCTTTATAGGTTTGTGAGCAGCCCCTCAACATTCATGGACAGGTGTTCCCCCCTCTTGGTGAACCACCAACAAAATATCTAAGAACACATCTAAGCACATAGAAACTAAATAATAAATGAAACTGAAAAAGTGCACAATTAGATAGATGATAAAAATCAATAACAATGTTAACATAGGTAATTGTAGGCAATGAAGTTAAAACAAACAAAAAAGATATTTAAACTTAAGCCTGAGCTGGAACACAAGCTCTCGCCTAACAAATATATTCCATTATAGACTGATGCTTTCCAGAACTGGCTACTGCCTGGTACTAGTGAAGATATCTGCAGGCCATATAAATCCTTTCTCAGGATCACTTTTGAGTAATTCCAGAATTACTTCTAAAGTTTGTGATCTAGAAATAGTCAGAGCTCAAAGCTACAGTATTTGTAGCTCTTAAAAAGCTTGCTGACTGTAGGTGGTTTCTGGTTTGCCTTACATAAAATAGAAATGAGGTTCCATTTTTTCCTCTCTGGTAATGTGTGTTAACTAGCTTCAATAAAAACAATTCCCTTTAAAAGGTTAGTCTTAAATGGTAAAAGGACATCATCGCTTTACCCCTGAGCTGGAGCCATCTGCTGCTTTTTGTAAAACTAGAATGGAAACTGTGTTCAGCAGGGTGCATTACCTCAACGCTTAGAGCAGGTTCAATGATGGGAAATGCACTATGGAAAAAATGTTCAACTTACAGTGTCCCCTTAAAGCCAAGACAAAACAACCTCAGCAAGAATGTAAATTGATCATGACACAAAAATAATAGTATCATTAGCTTGAATTAAAGAACTGTTCAGCACTATAATAGACTCAGCTGGGAGACCCAAATGAACATCTGCATGGGGAATGATGCAGTAGTGATTATGATGCGCTCTCTCTGTCAGCTGAGGTGCTTCAAATGCTCAACTGTCTCTGGTGTTGAGTGGTTGTGGAGATCCCCATGCCCAGACTGTTGTAACACTTTTTTTTTTTTTTACAACTTTAAGATAAAACTGTTTTGACACATCACACCAGTCAAGACTTAAATAGTAATTCCCTGCCGCTTAAAGTATACTGTACATCTGGAAGTAAAGAACTTTCTCAGTTACACAATAAAGAAAATAATGCCTAAAAATATAAACAGGTTACATGACATCACTGACACATATAATATTGATTGAACTTCATGGGTGCCTACTCAATCTTGTCATGCAGTCTGGATCTGGATCTCTGACACGTCAAGTCACCTGCATCCTAGTGTTCTGGTGGAACACTGCATATTTCGTTACAGGTCAGTATCCTCTTTAGGACCTTGCTGCATGACAACCCATAACACTGTGAACTATAAAAGACATCACATTTTTAATAGCTTTTTCAAAGTTTATAATGTGAGCTGTTTCCCTCTATGTTAAGATGATTTGCTTAATATATGTGAAAGCATATTTGTGGAGTAGAAGCCTAGGCAAGTCAACTGACTACCACAGACTACTGCAGTAAGGCAGTTGTGGGAACTGAAGCTGAAGAATTCAGGCTCGGCTTAAAATTATGGATGTATGTGTAGAGTGGTTTTGTCCAGGTCAAGAAATACTGCACATTATATGAAATATAATTATATATTATTTTTTTTTTTTGTTTGGTAGTGATTTAACTAAAGAAAATCAAATCTGATATTTAACTGTAGATTTAACGGCAAAGGAACAAAACATACTTTTTTTTAAAAAAAAAAAATGTATGCTCAGAAATAGAAATTTAAAGTGATACTATATTTTTGATAACAAAGAAGCCAAAGGGCCATTTTCAATGATAACAAAAATATTAAAGAGTAACTGAAAATCAGCCAATTTTTTACTATTTTGATTTTTCTCAGTTGGTGCAAAATAAAATTGTTAATATGAAAATGAGATGTATAAAGCATCAAATGTTAACCCAAATTTCAAATACTTAATCCTGCACTCTGAAGTAATACTGTGATATATAAGAACAGAGATAGGGAAGGAGGTCATTCCCAAGGGAAGAGCTAAAAATAGGAAACCAATCGGCCTGTCACTACCATGTGTAAGGTCCCTTATCTTGCCCTCTGGTATTTATGTCACTATTCATAATGTTCTTGCCTAATTCAGGAAAAAAAAAATCAATTTTTGTAATGTCATTGCTTTGACCCATCATTTGGCAAATGCCCACCGACAACCCTAAAATATATGGCTTACTAGCTTTCATTTTTTAAACAATAGTTTTCCCCTTTTGGAACTCAACAATATAAAATTTTAGCATACTTCCTCTTTGTACATTTACTTTACTATAGAGCTTTTACATACAATTCAGTGATTTATCCATATAAATTCTAGCAACCTGGAAGTTATTGCAAACCCATCAGCCATATTTTGGTAGTAATTATAATTATTTTTACTAAACAACTGTTGTCGGCATGTTAAAATATCTGATCCACCTGTGGCTTTTGAACTTCACATGTGCATATTTTCAGAACAAGCAAAAGTGTTTTTTTTTTCTCTCATGGGTAGATTGCCAGATGATGATTTAGTACTTTAGCAGATATTTAAATTTCATAACACAAAAGTAAGAATTATATACTGTACATACATCAAATAGATATTTGAAACACCTGATGAATACTATATGTTCTTGAACATGATAAAGTTTCATGTCCTAAGTTTACAGTATGAAAGAAAGACTCATGCCTTGATGAAATATTGATGAGAGCAAGTTACTTACCTTTACATCCTTGACAATATTTAGATTTTTAAATATCTGGATATCTGGAGATCTGGTTTGACAATGCACTATCATTATGTAGACACATTAGACAGAAAAGCTGTTAAATTATACATAAAACAGACATTCCTAATGGATGAATTACATAATGTTGTTGTTAAAGTGAACTTATTCTTTCACCGCCCACAATTCATTTAACATTAACAACCAGAACAGGAAACTGTAAAAGGCACATTTGAATGGTATAGGACCTAAAGTCTAGTTATTCTTAGCATCAAAGTATGGTGGTAGATAAAGCAGGAAAAGGCACTTCTCAGGTTCCTCCGCATGATGCTACAGTGATCTAGAAGTTTACCTGATAATTTTATGTTCTCAGAGTTTACTAATAAAAATAAACTGTTGCATTATTTTCAGTCTGACCCTGTGACAGTTATTTTAAAGAAACATAGATGTTAACTATTCATGTTGACAGAGATGAAACTGCAGAGATACAAATAAGTATATAGATCCATCCATCCATTATCCAACCTGCTATATCCTAACTACAGGGTCACGGGGGTCTGCTGGAGCCAATACTAGCCAACACAGGGTGCAAGGCAGGAAACAAACCCCAGGCGGGGCGCCAGCCCACCGCAGAGTATATACTGTAGATGACTTGTTTAAAAAACATAGTGATCAGTTAAATGAATCTAGCATTAGCATATAAGATTTGGTTTGTTATGTCTGCATAGTTACATCTGTGTGTTAACCTGTATTTCTTAATTCAGACTGAAGGTGTTGGTGAAACTGAAATGGCTTTCATAAAGACAGCGAAGTAGAACAACTGAAATAAAGCAGTAAGGAATACCTTATTGTATCTGGTTATTTAGACATAAAATGGTGTTGTTTTTTTCCTTTTGTATTGTCCAATTTTTTGCAAACTTGGAATGGGAATTAAGGAGTATGTGTTACTTGGGAGAGTCTGAAAGGCTTGCCATTGTCAAGTTAGCCAGTCACTGCATCAAGACAAACACCTGAAGAGGCTTCTGTGGCATGGGCACAGCTAGCTGCTCGGCAGCTTTGTCAAGTAAAAATCCATCATTTTTGATAGGTATAACCTTCAGTTTGTAATACAAAGTTTAAGAAAGAAAAAAGGTTAAAATTTACTTTGAACTCAATTTGACTTTTAGAAAGTTATAAACTAACAGAACCAATAAAAAGTGCACAGAATGAGTAAATTGTTTTTTTTTTTATCATGATTTGTTTTTCATATGGTGAAGAAGCTATATTTCTAAACTGTATCTAGATCTGTTAATAAAAATTATTACAAGTATAATTAAACTCTGTTTTGTGAACTGTGTTCTCGGCCATGTCTGTTTCTCAAACTCCCCTGACCCATTCTTCCTGTGTACTTAGACTTACATACTGTAATAAATGCAGAAAAAAATACCGTACTGCTGGATAAAATAGTGATGTGGTATTTGGGAAACTGCTGTTATTCACAATAAACACAAAATTTTGCAAGTTTTTGGTTTTATGTAAAGCGAAGGTATTGTTTTATAATTGGTATCCTTTTGTAATTAAAGCCATTGCTATATAAATTCAAGCTGCACTTTTATGTTTTTATAGGGGTTATTTTCTCTAAATTAAACTTGTCATTGCTTAAATATTCTAAAGTAACAACTCTCTAGAGTGCCAGATATAAAATACTTGCTGCCAACACATCGTTTGGCTCAAGGTCAAAAGTTAGTTTCTTAGTCAACTGTCGATTGCAGGTTAAGAATTAAAACTTCCTACTCTACAACATGTTGCAAGCTGTTTTGCCTAATAGTCCAATGTCTCTTTATGTACTAGCCAGCTAATGGCTCCTCATACAATGGGAAACAAAACACTTTCAAAATTCAATTAATTTATGTATTTTTTATTTATTTACATATAATATTAGGTATTCAATTTCACTGTGGTTTAATAACTAGAAAAATAGCAGTTCACTGCTGTGAACTCCAGCATGTTGAGATCCTGCTTACAAATTGATACCAGCATTACAGTAATAGCTTTTTTAGAAAGAGCTTGAGGCAGATAATTGTTTACAACACAAGGATCATTAGAAATGATTGGATCAGAACCATAGTAGGAACATTTATTACCTGACATCATTGAAATAATTGTTCATTAATATCTAGAATTTGGTTCTTTATCAATTGTAAAATGACAAGGTTTGTGAACCGTTTGCAAGCCATATGATATCACTTGTGGCAAGCGGCTGGAGGTGGTACCCAGCCGGGATGCCCGGAAGGACCGGAGGAGGGATTATGCCTCCTCTAGACCACGAGGGGGCGACCGCCCTGGTGGCTTTGGGGACCACGGAAACTGAGCTTGGAAGCACAACCCTATAGGGGCCTGTGGTCACCGCCAGGGGGTGCCCCGATGCCTTGAGAGCCCTGGTCCTCAGCACTTCTGCCACACCTGGAAGTGCTGGGGGGAAGATGACCAGGGACACCCGGAATGCTTCCGGGTGCACGGCCGGTACTTCCGCCACACTGGGGAGTGCCGGCGAAGGTTAATCGGGAGGCACCTGGAGCACGTCCGTGTGATTATAAAAGGGGCCGCCTCCCTCCATCTCGGGAGGAGAGGAAAGGAGGTGGCCTGAAGAGAGAGGCATCATTGTGCATAGAGGCCTGGACTTTGGGGAAAGTATTGGGGTTGTGTGTGCTTCACTGTAAATAGTATTTGTAAATAAAGCGTGTGTGGTGACTTAAACGATGTCTACCTGTCTGTGTCTGAGCCATGCTCCACACAGTATAAATGTATTCAACAATATTGGTCAGAACTCTCATTTCAGGAGAAAAATATTTAACAATGGAAACATTTTTAAGAGTTGATAGGATTTCTAAGAATCAATATTCAGAATTTATTGATTAAAGATCTTTTTACCTTGGATGCTCTTAATGGTAGTAGATCAAAATTAAATGCCCCAAAGCCATTTCATTTCCTTTGTGATGGTGGGTGTTTCCTGGTTTTTATGGTACTACAGTTAATTCTTGTCAAAATCTCCGCATTTTTCCCCAGGTGAAAAAACATTGCCACACAAACAATGACAAAGGAAATAACTGAGCTCAGGATTTTGTAATTGTAATTCAGTAATGAAAACCAATATACTTAAGTCTTCATTTAGTTTTTAGTAATGTTAATTGACAAAATTTGCCAAGGCATTTTTTTTTCGCAGCAAATATGCTGTTTCTGATAACCTTGTTTGCAGAATATTTTCCTGGAATTTTACCTTGCTGCCAGCTTAGGAACATTTTTCCCAGCTCCCTATGATACTGTTCGAGCCCAGTGTGACATCAGAGAAGTTTAGCAGCCATGCCCAGAACTTTCATGTGTGACATGACTGTAAGATTGTTGCCGATCTGCTTCACGCATGCATGTTGTCACAACCTGATCAGTACTCCATCTGGATTTCCCTGCATCATGCTTTTTTCAAAAAGAAAAAAAACAAAACTTTCATCATTTTCATTTGAGGGGTAATGACTACTGCCTATGGATACATATAACAGTGATCCCTGTGGCTGGCAGCACAGCACCGTATGGCTATTTTGCATGCATAATTAGCCATATGCCCAGCCAGAATCTCAAAACTCCCTAATCTCATGGCAAAATTATACCCCATTAATCTTATTGATGGAAGAAAATAGTGTGAAGCATTTGCACAAATACATGGGAAACAAAAAAGACATTCCAGGTGTGCCCGGAGCTGCCACTTCAAACAATGGAACAGGCCAGTCCCACATCACTGCTTCATGGCATGGCCAATGTGTGCTCCAAGGTTTAAACTCTGTCAGCGCACCAATCGATATTTTATTTGTTTATTGCTAGTTTGTGGCCATTTGTTATATTTTGATTGTGGTATTCATTTTGACTGTGTCTTTTGTTGTTTAGGCACAGCGGCACAGTGGTTAACACTGCTGCCTCTTAGATTACTTTTAGTCACGATAATCAGTCCAGCATAGTTGACAGGTGCTTCCCTAGCCCTTGGGGTCACTTAAAAGACCATTGCACCATTATAATCCACTAGTTCAGTTCTTGCTTCCCCATTGATTTCAATGAGTACTGCTGAGTTTGGTAAAGTCGGCGGGGTTTGCTCTTCACTACTCTTTAGTATCATTAGAAGCTTTCATGAATGAATATTAAAAGATGGTGCAATGAATAACTTGTAGTTTTCCACAAATTCAGTGAATATTGCTTATGTCGGTAAAATATAGAAATAGACCTTTTGGCATTTTTAGTGGAAGTCCCTTTAGACTGGGGGCAGCACCAATGTAGCATTCTTCATCTAAATTGATTCTACGATGATGTGTTTAAAAGAGCTACTGCAAAAAATGCAAACCCATGGGCAGAGGGCCTTGTCACTATAAATTGTTCTAACTTGATTGACTTTGTGCAGTTCTGTCTCTTGCACTGCTCTTACAAGGACTCCAAATACAGTACATATGTATGGGTTTAGTTTTATTATGCTTAATTTCATTTATAAATTAAATGCATATGTCATGAATATATTATTTGTAGTTGTTTCTATTACCTAGTGCATTCAAAGTAGTAAAGGCAGATTTATTAGTAGGATCAAATAATAAGTGTAAGCTTACTAAAACAGGGAACATTTTTACATTTTTTTACATTGAGTATTCTAGTTAGTTATGTATGTTTACCTCTAGTTTGCATATTGCAACAACCAGCCCACAGATGATACCATAACCCTGGTACATTTGGATGATACAAACTGCTATGCCACAGTCTTGTTTATATGTTACACATCAGCATTTAACACTGTTGTACCAGAAAAGCTGACCACCAAACTCCTTAGTTTAGGACTTGGCACCACCCTGTGAATCTGGATTTTGGACTTCCTAACCAACAGATTCCAACAGACTGACTGCATCAATTCCTCCATGCTGATTCTTAACACATGACTCCACACGGTAGTGTGCTGAATCCTCTTCTGTACTCCTTGTTCATCTCTGACAGTGTGGCCAGACACAGCTCCAATTCAGGTATTAAGTTTGCTGATGATGCCACCGCAACAGGCCTGATCATCAGCAATAATGAGATTGCTTACAGGAAAAATGTCTTCCTGCTCATTAAGTGGTGCCAGTCTCATTCTTAATATCACAGACTTCAGAAGGCAGGCCACACTGACATCTACATTGGAGGGGATGCTGTTGAAAGTTCAAGCTGCTTTAAATTTCTTGAAGTTACTATCATTGGCAATCTAAAGTGGGTGCAGCAAGAAGGGTTACCAGCATCTCTACTTCTTAGACATTTAAGGCTAACTTGCATTTCTCTGTCAGTTCTCACAAACCAATGAGCATGCGCAGTGGACTTTGTCTTTGCTGGCTGCCTCTATTCTGGCACCTGATCAACTCAAGAAAGTAAAGAATTGCAGAGGTGGTGAAGGTGGCCCAGAACATTAATGGTACCTAGCTGCCTTTTGTAGGTGCTCCCTTAGGAAGGCAAACAAGATTATTGAAGACCTTAGTCATCCGGTACCTTTTTCACTCCTCGCTTCTTTATGCAGCCAGTGGCACTTATTCTAGTAGATTCATGGATAGTTTCTACCCAAAAGGTTTTTACGAAAGTTACTGAACATTCAATCATAACATCAGCATAGTCAAATATGCAAGTGTGAATTTCATTGTACTATGTACATATAACAATAAACTTGACTTGAAGCTTCATATAGGGTGATAGAGTGGCACTGCAGGTGGCATTTCCATATCTGTTGTTGTCTGTGTTGAGTTGACATATTTTTTGTACAGAATTTAAAAGTACAGCCTGCAATTCTGCTTTTAAGTTGTGATTTCTTCAACAGAAAAAAATGCCCATTGTTTTTGTTTACTGTGAAGTCAAAGATGTAGCAAATGAATCGTCAAACCTTAATATCACTATTAATTTGTTTTTCTAACTGAGGATATGTATGTGTAATACCTAAGTGATAAAATCTGTTTGTCCATTTTTCCAAACCAGAATTTTCCACTTCAGGAGGTAAAAATGGTCATAACAGCATTAAGTGCAAGTAGTGATCACTTGATTTGAGCTCTAGCTGGGCACAGATCATACTCTCTCTCTCACACTCACTCACGCCGGACCAATAGTCAGTTGTCAGGTAGCCTGTCCAGCTTGTTTCTGGAGTGACAGGGGCACCCTGAAGAAAATCTGATAAGGCATCAGTTTTACGTATCTTTTTGACTAACGTGACACATTGTACAGTTGAGTATCTGTAATATCACAAACAATGGATAATAATGAGGTGAATGAAATTGTTTCTTAATATGAAATGTGATAGGCTCAGTAGATCAAGAAGCGAGCAAAAAACAATTTAGAAGAGGTAAAAAAAACCCCAAATGTGATTAGTACTACTGCCTCACAGTTGCAAGAATCATGGTTTAAATCCTGGCAGAGTTGCTCTTTTTGTAGACATTTTCTTTGTATCTGTATGTGTGTTCCTCTAAATTACACTAAATTATTTAGCTCATTGTGGGAATTGTGTGTATGTAAATATGCCCTGAAATAAAATTATTTCTAATCCATGGGCTGGTTTTTCCTTGCTCTTAACATGGACAAGCCCATGAGGTACAATTAATGAGGCTTAGGAAATACAGTAAATGGATGGATAAATAAAAATAGCTGTTTCATCTTCAAGTCTTCTGAAACAATAGTGTACTTAAAGTTAATGTTAATGATCTTGTAAATTGTATGTTGGAGGCAAGAAAGAAGCAATCTGTATACAGCACCATATCATCATTTGTGTTTAATTAGCTTGATTTATAATAATAGCATATAAAGAATACATACTTCTATTTCCACTCCATCAATTTAGGTAAAAGCGCTGAATTTCTGAGTGGTGTAGCTATCATTTTTGAAAGTAGGACTCTTGACCAATGAATAAGGGGGAGAGGGAGATATTAAATTCCAAAGCTTAACCCATGCAAAGTGTGTTTATGCATGCCTTTGATTTTTTTTAAGCATGTATATACCAATTATTATAGCAAAAATACATGTGTTTTGTAGGTTGTGAGAATATAACTGACATATGGAATTATGCGACACCACTGTTATGGAAGTAATGTGAATTTTTTATTTTTCCATGGATATTTTAGGTATTGTTTACTATGGTCAGTGTTGGTGACCATAGACTCCCATTTTATCATAAAGTTTTTTTATCTTTGAAGAGATTAAGAAATTTTTCTCGGTCATCAGTTAAAAACACATGGGGTAATAAAATATTAAAAATATTGTTGGGTGGAGTATTCTTTTAGTAATTTAAGAATGTATAAAATTGAAAGAACGACAAATAAAGAAGGTCAAAGTAATAGTAATTCTCAAAATGTGGTCAGTTGTGTATAGCTACTGTAATGGGTGCTTTGGACAAACTTCATCCGCAGGAGTAGCTTTCCTTTCAGTGATGAATCACTTTTGCATATACCCATATTTATTTAGTTTTGTTCGCTCTTTTTTAGACTGTTGTTTTAATTAACATGAAATTAAAATTGAGCCTGAGCTTGTTCCATTTAATACCCTGAAAACCTAAAGAAAGTTCCTCCTTACTGAATTAACTAAATAGGAAGCTGAATCATTTTCTTTTTGAGTTCCCTTGATTAGTTCCAGAGTAAGTCTACCATTTTTTTATGGTTTACAGAAAACACATATTTAAGTTTTATGGGAGTCCTGAAATAAACTGATTTTCAGGGTTTAGTTTGCAACAATGGATCATCCCCCTAACTTATTAAAACTTATTAAAACACAAGGCTACAGAGACGAAATTATGTAATAAATAAACTATATTCACTGCAAGTGACTTCCACTAATAACATTTATTTAATTTACAGTGTAATGCACTACACTGGCTATTTTCATACATTATCCAACAGTGGGTTACATCTCCCCTCCTCTGTGTCATCTGTGACTGTTTGCAGGTTTCTAATCTAAATTGGCAAAACAAAATAAAGGAGAATGCTTGCAAAGCCCAGTGCTGGAACCTTCTTTCCATTATTCATCCAAATGCAAATGTTGAGCTTATGCAAATTGCTTTTCTGTTTTTAAAAAAATAAATAAATAAATAAGTCAGCTTGCAAAGGGGTGTTTCAGTTTTGGGAATCTGCAAAATATGAATGTAACAGGAGCATACAGAAAACTGTCGTTTATGTCTTCCTGAACACTGAATAAATGCTCAGTATGAAAGAAAATGACTATGCAAGTCGAGCTTTTATTTAGCTCACATAAACCTGACTTTGATTTTTAAACAGATTAGCATTAGAGACATTTTCCATTATTAATCAGTCAATCAATGAATCCAGCAGCTAATCAGTCTTTCATGGAGCATATTTCACAACGGCGGCTGTTACATTGCACAATGCAATTGAAGAGCAGTGAGCTTTGGGAGGCGAGTATAAATAGCAGCAAAGCAAAACAATATCATGCAATCGAAGCATTTCTTGAGATGAAATGATAATTTCACAAAGAAGAAAATCTAAAGGCTGCACCATATTGTCTGTTTATCTTTCAGCTATTCTGAAAATGCTAAACTATATTACAGTAGTTATTTTTGAGAACACTATTTTAATTATCAGGAAACCTGTAGTGATGTTTGTATTTCAGGACAATGAAACAAATTTAAGTAAAACATTTCTTTGTATTTTATCAGTCTATACCTCAACATATATTAACCAGTTTCTCTGTAGCACAGCCAACCTAACTGTGTTTTCGAGCTCTGCTAAGATAGCATAATTTCACTGAGACCAGTTTCTCATTGCATGTGAATGAACCTGTTTGCTTAATTAGATTCCTTGTTTATGTTTTTCAACATTCAAGAGTTCTCTGTCATGTTTATTATTTGTTGCAATATTAGATGCATTGCTTTTCTCACTTGTTTTCGCTTATCAGAAAGAGAATGATTTAGATCTTTTCAAGCCAGAGGCAGAAAGCCAGATTGTGGCCCTTTAGCTGCCTAGTAACTAGTTCTGGGGAAAAACAAAGATTCAGATCATCTGCTAATTTTCTTCCATTGACTAAGTCTTGGTTGCATGCTCTTGGCGAAAGAAAAAATGAATATATTCTACATTTAAGTCTGATATTTTATTGAGGTAGCAATTATTATAGCCACAAATAAACAATGTTTTGTTGAGTAGTGTATAGCAGCTTTTTACAGTCAACATCATCACAAGATTTTTTATAAGTACGGAGCTATAATATTAGTGTTTCAATATTTTTCTTTAAATTATAGCTCAGGTAGGCTAAGAAACTTGCTCAGGGTCACATGAGTCATAAGTGGGGAATTAACTAGAACTATGTGCATTACTTTATTTTTTAAAAACCCTTAGACAGGTACATTGCAGGTCTAGTCACCAGGCCTTACTAGTGTACTGCTTTGATGAGGAAGATCAACGGTGTGTGTTGCTGCATAAATGTTTTTTTTTCTTTTAGAAATCCTATCTCAGTTCATAAAGGTTCTAATTCACTATCCTCTGAGCATTGTTCTTGAAACAGCTAGATAAATTCTATCACCATATTGCCGATTAATTATTTTGTATTTTATATTGTAATTAATTTAGATCACTTTGCAGAGATCTATTTTCACTTTGTCATTCTATTGTTCAGTGTTAAAAAGCCAAATTAAATCCACTGTGATTCAAAGTTGTCCACCATGAAAAAAGGATGAGTTTCTGTGTGTCCATTCAGTTGCTGTTTTTCTGTCACTCATTCCAAAAGATGGTGCATCACAAACAATTTTAGCAATAAAATGCATTGCATTTGTCATTCCAATAGATGGGACATCACAAACATGAACATTTATGAAGCCCATACCAAATGGCATATAACAGAGATTTATGCATTGCATGGTGAACTACAAACGTTAACGCAGAAGTCTGAGTTGATTACTTAGATTTCAATATGTAATATTAATAGCATCCTGGGTTTGAATTCTATGCAGTGGCCTGCCCGAGTGAATTTTCTATGTTCTTTGTATGTCTGTGTCATGGTTTTGTAGGTACTCCATTATTTGTTGCACATCTCCAAATCCTCCATTGTAAGTTTACTGGTGAGCTAAATCACCCCAGTATAAGTATTAGTGGGTCTCTGTGTGATTGAAATCTGTGATGGAGACACAGCCTAGCCTGCCTTGTACCTGGTGCTATCTGGGTAATGTCCATCCCTGGCTATGTAAAGCTGGATCAAGCAGACTTGGTAATTAATTGTAATATAAATAATTAGCTGCTTATTTTGCAATAGTGATTGCAGTGTCTGAAATTACACAGTTGCTAGTGTTGATTCATAGCAAGTCCATAAATCTGGGAGAAGTCATACACACACACAAATCAGATGTTTCGTAAGCAACTTTACATATAAACCATCAGTAAGTCATTAAATTAGACCCCTTGAGGTTTCTTGTTTATTAGTGTTCCTGGATTATGCCTTCTTGACCTGTAGATAACCCCAGTTCTTCTATCTGTATACTATAAATGTTCTGATGTCAGGAATTTGTCTGTCTTTTGGCACTTTTAGTTCCACTTTCCAGCAGTCATTAGTGAATGATTTATTTTAAACATCTATGATTCAAAATGGAAAAAAGCTTCTAGCTGGGGTAGATCAGACTTCATAATATAATATGAGACACTGTAAGTTTACTAAAATTATAACCTCTTAAAGCATATGAGTCACTGCATATTTATATGAAGTAGAAAGGAACTTTCCCTTCTGTTGTCCTGGCATGATTAAAATGGGATTGGAAGGGAACCCCCTAGATCAGTGGTTTTCCACCTGTAGGTCGCAGCCCCCCAGTGGGCCCCTGTGGTGCTGTGGGAAGGGAGTGTGAATTTAATGGTAATTGTAAAATTATAAAAATATTAGTAATAATAATGACAGAAATAAATTATAAAAACAACATTATATTGTCACCAGTAGGGAGCGTAACAGCACTCCAGACCCCAAACACAATCTCTCAAACACAGTCATAGCTTCAACCACAAACATTTATTTTATTAACTGCCTTGGAAAGGACTCTGTCTGTATAATACAACATGATACAGTACCAGAATGTATCTTCTCTCTCCTCTCACTTCTCTTCGCCACTTCTACCTGACGAGTGTCATTCAGCTCCTTCCCCGACTCTGATTCTCCCGGCAGAAGCACTTCTGGGTTAGGCGGAAGTCCCATGAAGTAGGGACCATTAATCCCTGCAGTGCGATTCTGTGGGTATCCATAGAGGTACCACAACCCAGGAACTCTGCCATCTAGCTTTTCAGAGGAGTAGATAACTCAAATAAATTGCCCCTGTCCATTGTACTGGTATCCTAGCCAGTTAAGGATCCTTCATCAAGTCCTTTCAGGATGCCAACATATCCATTGCTGTCCATGTCCTGGCTGCAGCAGAGACTAATCTGTCTGTTTGGTGGGCCATCCTCCCACCCAGGTAAGGAGCTTTGAATCAGCCCATGCATACCATCCATTAAAATATGTATGGTCAAAATTTATAATTAATAATGTAGAGGAGAGGAAGATATGGAAAAAGATGATCCACTGTGGCGACTCCTAATGGGAGCAGCTGAAAGAAGAAGATCAAAATAACGTATTTTAAACAGAATTCACTGATTGATCATTCTGCATGCTAAAGCCAATGTGTCCACCTTTTAGCAAGAAAAGGTAATGCAAAATATGCCTGATGTACAGTAGTATACCTGCCAAATTACCCTAAATATCATAGATAAGTGGACAGCATCTGATTCTCTTAAGAGAAAAGACACAGAAGCAGGTCCATCTACGAACAAAGTCGATTTCATATTGATAAAACCAAAACTCAAATCAAAAAGGAGAAAATTCAGCAGTGAGTATCTGGTACTGGGCTTTGCATAATTTGCACCTCAGAATGAGCCCCTGGCACTACATGTTATGTGTTGCAAAGTGCTATCAAATGAAGCTTTAAAGCCCAACAAATTATGTCAACATGTGGAGACAAAGCATAGTGAGTAGGCATCCAAAACAACTGAAGATTTTGAAAACAGACTTCGGGAATATCAATGCATGAGAAAAAATGCTGAATACCTAAATGCTGAAACATCCTACCATGTTACACAGCTTACAGCGAAGGCTAGAAAGCCTGAGGGCTTGTTTATATTTCACGGTCAGAACGCGCACGTATCATGGCTGCCACACGTTGCCAGTGTTCATTTGACACGTCCTTTAAGCAGGTCCTCAGAAATTAATGCGACGTGTGTGCGAGTTGCAGTACCAACAAAAGGTCGGTGGGTGCAGTGTAATAAAATTTTGAAATGTGACGTCAGACTCTCTGTTTACTATCCACATGTGACAGAAATCTGCTTTGAGGATCCTACGGGATCGATATGCGTGCTTTGATGTTTGATGAATGGTTCGATGTGGTGAAGCAAAATGCCAACATGCAAATGCCTTCGTGGTGCTTTTATATTTAAGCGTCGCATATTCCTGATTGTAATGACACAATGCATTTTGAAAGTCTGAGATACCATCTTTTGTGCCATCTTTTTTTTTTTTTTTTTTGCAACTTCACAACAGCGTCATGATGTACAGAACTGTATTTGAGCCACAGAGAAAAAAAACAAGGACATGGTGAAAAGGTGTATTTTGTGATTACAGTGGAAATTTCGGCTTTAATCTCGAAATGTCCACTTTAACCTCGTAGTTTACTTTATCATTAAAGCAGACCGTTGTAAACATCATCCCAGATTTTAATCGCTACGAGCTTCTGGGGCTTCCTCCTGACCTGACAGCAGCGGCAAGCAGCAATAGATCACCACACAGGACACATTAAATGTATGATATTCCAACTCTATGCACAATTAGAATCTTTAGATTTATACTTTCTCACTTTCATGATAAAATGTATTAAAGTATGTATGTTACATTTTACAGATAAATCATTAATTTCATTTAAATAATGAATACTGTTAATAATTACACACATGGGGGTGACACGGTGGTGGAGGGATAGCCCTGCTGTCTCGCAGGGAGTCACATCGCTAGTATTCTCTGCCTGGAGTTTGCATGTTTTCCTGCTGGGTTTCCACAGTGTGCTCCGGTTTCCTTCCAAAGATATGCAGTTTTGGTGACACTAAAATGATGCCAGTGTATTTGAGTGCTTGTATTCACCTTGCAATGAGCTGATGCCCCGTACAGGGATTGTTTCTGCCTTATGCCCAATGCTAGCTGGAATGGACACATCCCTGGATTGATGGATTTAATCATTAAACATCCATTTCAGAGATATTGCGGCAAGGTGTCATCAGAATTTAATGGGTGTTCCAGGCAATACACAACACAGTGAAGCCGAACCTGTTCTCACCGTGATGATATCTCACACTGCCACCTGGTGGATTCCTCTAGTTTTACGTAAAATACGCTTGTAAGTATAAATAGTAAAACGCTTGCGTAGCAGGAGCATCTGCTGGAGCATGCGTTGCGTTGCATGAAGCATAAACCCGGCCTTATTCAATTTGGGAAATGTTGATTATGCCTACTGCAAAAGAGATGGTTCATGTTATGTTAAGGGAGAAGGGCCACAAGCAGCTAAATGTAGTATCACTTTGAGACGACGCTGTTCTAGAAACGATTAATGAAATGGGACAGTGTCACTTAGCAGCTGCTATGTAGAGTGTGAGAGAGCCACTTTAATGTGCTGCGACTGGATGAATCAGTGGACTCTGCAAGCTTTTCCAATCTTCTTGTACAGTATATGTTGGAAATGAACATAATAGGGTAGTCTACAAAGTCTTCTGTAAGCCCTTATATTTATATTTACTGCTGCAGCCATTTTTGATGTTTTGAATATGTTTATTGGAGTCTTACAAATGTAAAGTTAGCTTGGCATTAGGCATTCATTTGACATTGATGCTTTGCAGCTCTATATGGTTTCAAGAGCATTATTATTTTCATTTTGGAGATATGGAGTATCAGAGCTTCAAGCTTTACCTTGGTTGTTGAGTCTACAGAGTGGGCTCATTATGCATGTGAGAACGGCTGCTCCACTTATGACATTTGTTCACTGCAGTTTACATAAGGAAGTGCTACCTAGCAAAAATGTCAGCAGATCTTAAGAGTGTCTTTAAAGAGGAAGTTAAAATAGTTAATTTCATAAAGACTCTACAGTGAAGCTTATTCCAAGTGCTATGTGAAGAAATAAGTAGCAATCATGTTCAGCTTTGCACATTGAGATGCAATTGCTTTTTCAGGGCAAAGTGCTTACTTTAGTTATGCAATAAAGTAAAAAAATGTTTTAACCAAACCTAAAATTTGAAATCCAAAGTGTTCCTATGATTTTGGGTGGCCCATCTAACTGGCTCATCCCTCACTCATTTTTAGTTGTAGTACTCAATGTATGTCTTCAAGGTAAATCAATAACCTTTTTAAACTCCAAAGCAAAAACAGAAGCTGTCATAACAAAACTGCAAATGTGGGCCAAATGTTTCAACCAGTCAAACTTTGACATGTTTGAAAGTTTGTGAGATATTTTTAACAAAATAACAAGTGCAGCTTCAGTCACTAAGGTGATCATCACTGAGTACCTGCAAAATCTGAGCACTCAAGTATGCAACTACTTTCTGGCTCCAGATGTTCAGTTCAGCAGGATTGAAAATTCTTTTGTAAATCAATGCAAAGAATCCCTCACAAATCTGAGAACAAATGGAGCAAGACAGCCTCATGGACTTTTTCTGTATTTGACAGTTATTTTTAAATTCATGAATTCTTTGGCTTTATTTATCCTGATCTAAAGTGAAGCACAATGCTTTTTTTGTAATGTTTTTTAATTTTTATTTAATTTTTTTTTATTGAAACTGCATTTTATGCACTGGTGGCACTAAAGAGTAAATACGGGAGTAATCTCAATGTGAATCAGACCTCCTCCTTCCTCTCTGTAGCCTGATCTCCAGCATTTGGTATCTGTAAAACAACACCAGCCACTCACTGACTGGTACTGTTACTTTACATATTATTTGGCTGACACCTTTATCCAAGGCATGCATCCATTTTCTATTGTAAAAACTACTTGTTAAATGTAACATGACGAAGTTAATGCCTGCTTTTCTTTATAATGATTCTGATATGGACTGTGGAAAGTTTGCTTCTTAGCATCTTCATGTGTTTGCTGTCACCTAAATAGGCCACTTCACCACCCTTATGAAAAATGTTCCATTTTCTTTTTGACAAGACTGGTGTTAAGAGAATGAGATATAACCCTAATGAAAGCAGTTTTTGTGAAATTATTTCTTCCATGTTTGTAGCGTTCATGTGTATGTTTTCTTAGCTTATCAGTGTTAATTATTACTAAGGTAAATCATTGTCTCAGAATTGTCAGGATGGTCTCATTCATGCATGGGCCCCAGAAGTTTTTATGGTTACCCAAGGGGCCCTGAGTTGTAAAATGTTGGGACCCCCTGCCCTAGAGCAGGGATCCCCAACCCCCAGTCCGCGGCCCACTACCGGTCCGCAGCCGTCTGACAGCCAGGCCGCAAGAGAACTGCCGGCAACGGCGACTCACTCAGACTTTTCAGAACGCTTGGCGGGCGGGGCTTTGTAGCAGTGCAGAGAGAGGAGAGAGGCCAAGGTGAGAGACTATTACAACAAAGTATTTTTATGGTCCCGACAGTTTCCCCATATGACATGAGTCTATGGAAATCACGTTACTACGAAGTACATTCAACAGATGCTTTCATTACAATGAAGTGACCTTGAAATGCTTGAATGAATTATCCACAGAGCAGTTAGATCTGTGGTCACAGCTCAGTACACGTTTGCACAACGATCCCCAAACAGAAACATTGTAAAAAAATCTCTTTCTTCGAACTTTCCTTGTACTGTTTTTTTTTTTTTTTTGCTGTTTTTGTTGTCTGTGGTTTTCAGTGATTCCTTTTGCTTATTACTTGTCAACATTTGAAAAACATCCATTGGAATTTAACTCATTGTCACCCTCCTATAGAAACGGCAGACACGAAAAAAAGATAGCAGTGTTAATGTTTGTGATGTGCAATCTGTTGGAATGGCAACGTATGTGAACTGCTTAATAACTTTAATAATAATAGAAATGTTATGTAAACTGTGTATAAAACTGCCCCCCCCCCCCCCAACCAAACCCCCCCCGACCGGTCCGTGGAAAAATTTGCATCTAATAAAGTGGTCCTTGCTGTCAAAAAGGTTGGGGACCACTGCCCTAGAGGACAGTGGCAGACAAGATATTTGAGTGAACAGTGCCTTGCCTTCTCTATTTCTATGTATTAAAATTATTTTGCCTCATTACAGGTTGTATTTCTTTTACTCTCACTTTTTACAAATTTGTGATAAAATTGCTTTTATATGTACTGGAGCCAATGCTGTTGGAAGACATTTACACCAGCATTTTAACAGACTGCTTTTCTGACAGTTCATATGATTGTTACTGTACTCACAGTTTTGGGTTATCTTTTTAGACCATAATGTTAAGAAGAGGCGGCACGGTGGTGCAGTGGGTAGCACTGCTGCCTCGCAGTTAGAAGACCTAGGTTCGCTTCCCGGGTACTCCCTGCGTGGAGTTTGCATGTTCTCCCCGTGTCTGCGTAGGTTTCCTGTGGGTGCTCCGGTCTCCTCCCACAGTCCAAAGACATGCAGGTTAGGTGCATTGCCGATTCTAAATTGTCCCTAGTGTGTACTTGGTGTGTGTGTGTGTGTGTGTGCGCGCACCCTGCGGTGGGCTGGCGCCTGCCCGGGGTTTGTTTCCTGCCTTGCGCCCTGTGTTGGCTGGGATTGGCTCCAGCAGACCCCCGTGACCCTGTAGTTAGGATATAGCGGGTTGGATACTGGATGGATGGATGGATGTTAAGAAGAATTACATAATATAAGAACCACAGTTTGGTCACTTACACCCCTGAACCTATTGTTTCTGTCACTACACAGAGTTTATGCCATACACTTTGTAAGAACAAATAAACTAAGTGTATTGTTTGGGGACTTAGTTCCTGCTTTCCTAACACATCTAATCTGACACCCGTGATGCACAGAATACCTTCAAGTATTTAAAAAAATTTCATGTGATATAGATGCTACACCCCAAGAAGCCACTCAAACTCAGAAGTTGATTTGTTACACACAGGTCTTCATGGTTAGGTTTTGATGGGATTGGTCTGTTCATCCCAACATACTGTAGCTTGTCCGTCACCTGTGTTCGACAGATAATATTCATGTCAAGTTTAAAATCTCCTAAAGTACAGCTGTTTGGTACAGTCACGTAATTACACCCTTTTTCAGTTCTTTGGTTTTACAATATCATGAGGACATAGGAAAAAGCTATCAAGTTCTCATCATGTCCAAAAATTAGTTACAACCAGCCATAGGTGACAGACAGGGAATAAGTGATTTGTCATTTTTTTATTCAGGTAAAGATAAGCCAACAAAAAATGAAAGTAACTAGTCATGTTGAAGTAGCAATGACTTTATTATAGTTAATCATGTGGCAATCATTTTAGTGATGTTAGTTTTTCTTTTAATTTGTTTTAACAATTGTCAGTAGTGAATGGAATGAAACACTGCAAACAATCAAGTATAAAATCACTTTCCACAGTCCTTAACATTGTACACAGCTCCAAATGACTGTGGTTTGAGTCCTGACCCAGTCACATCCTACACAATACATCTCGAGTTTTCCTCCCAAATCCTAAAGAAGTTAAATTTAAGTTGATGGATGTATATGGTTATGCTCCTTAAAGAAATGCTACCAATCACTGGTTTGATTCCTGCTTTGCACCCAGTGTTGAAGGGAAAGGCATCAGCTTCCTTTGACCCATAATCCAATTCAGTAATTTAAAGGTATAACAAAATTTATTGTTATTACTATGATAATTTGTTCGAGTTTTCATTTTGGCAGCTTTCTTTTCCACAAGTTTTTGAAAGAAAGTAATTAGGTTTTGTTATATTCTAAACAGCAGGAAGATAATCCTCAGGTAGTGAATTCAGGCTTATTAATAGCAGTCATTAAAGTGGCATAGATATTCTAATATCAAGGTCTACAGCCTGGGCTGCTTTGGTGAGTATAGATCACTTTCACCAGATTCTTATTTGACCTCCACTAACCAATTATAGTAGTGTCTCAATAACAGTGAAAATCTTACTGTAGTACGTACTTTTGTACACTGGTTTTTGTTGCTTTGGAATTTTGTACTACAGGTATGTGTTGGTTGATTAACTGTAATAGTATACTTTTTATTTATTTTTCATTGCTTCACTTAATATGCTGTTTTACCTAGAGAACAAATGTGAATGAATTATTTCAATCCGTGTTTAAATGGGGCAAAATAAAATTACATTTTATTTTAAAGTGACAACAAATGAACATTTCTAAGACTAAGGTCAGGATACGGTGTAGTAGAAAGGACAAAGAGTCAAGTGAAGATTTAAAAAATGTTACTAATAATGTAAATTTAATAGAGAAAACATTTTACGGCAGTACATCAACACCACTTTTTACACTTATAAGGAAATTCCAATCAACTATGTTGCCAGGCAGTAAAGTTCAAGTTCACATTCAAAACAGACAAGCTCCAGCTGGCTTGATTTCATTAAATTAAGCACTACAACCTGCTTAGTTCTTACGTCTATTTAAAAAAGGTAGGGGGTATCTCCTGGAGACCTAGTTAGATTCTCAGTCTGGCTGTTTAATTTCACTATTTTCAAGCGTGATCTAGAGTAAATGGAAGTATATATTTATGGTGATGGCTATGTATATAGCCATTTGCAACATTAGTAATGTCTTGGCTATTTTTCAGTCAATTGAATATTGTCTTGATACAAAGAAGCATACATTTCTATCAAAAATGTGAGAAACTGTAGGTAATTTCTAACTTTTGAATGCTAGTGATTGTGTCTGCCATCTGTATTTTTGTCTCTGTGTGTAACGGCTTATCTGATTTATGTATATGCTTATTTAATCTGTGTGTGGATGTATATAAGTACCTCAAAAATGTGACATTGTAAGAAAAAGAAAATTAGCTGACCTGTGTTTTTTTTGGCATTTGTCATTAATAATATTGTAGCAACTAGAACATTCCAAAACTCCATGTCCCCTTTTCACCATAGCATTGACAGCAATCACATCGAGAAAAGGGCCTTGCCTGTTTATACAAAAGAAGGCCATCTGTAGAAGCTAAGTGGGAGGAGCAAAGTTTGACAAAGCTCAAATAAGACACATTTAGCCAGCATGCTATCAAGCTCAATTGCAGCTGTGAGTGCAGTTAATTTCATACAAGTTTTCCAGTAAAAAAAAGTATTGAATATATATACCCCCCCCCCCCCATCCTTGTGGCAAATGCTGATGTGGGACTACAATTCCTATCAGCCAATGCAATGCTCCAGATGGTTTCATAGGATTTAACAGATTTTAAATAAGGGCATCAACAAACATGGCATGTCATCAAAGGTGGCAACTGCTGCTTTTTTTATTTTATTTAGTTTTTTTTTTCCATATCCACTTTGGGATAACAATTTCATTGCCTCACTGGATTAAAGCATTTATCTTAGAATCTGTGTTTTGGTGTCATTGTGGAGTGTGTTTAGACATGTTATATTTACAAAATACACTCCCTCTTCTTTATTTTAATCTGGACCCTTTTCTGAGAAATGTGTTACCATTGTATGCTGTGTTAGTCAAAACCATTAAAAGAGCAATCTTCCTTTCTTTCTTTCTACAAAAAAAAACGTAAACTCCAAACCTAAATACAGTGATACACCAACTTACGTTGGCCAATTGGCTGTATGTCAAATTGGCTGCATGTCAGTCACAAAGTGTATAGGTCATTACAGTTGAGGCTCTGTGGGTCAGATGTGGGTCACTGGTATGCATACCTTAACTTCCAGTATGAATTAACACAAACCGATCTTCATGTTTAATCGGTCATATGCTGGGTCTAGGGCGGCATGGTGGCGCAGTGGGTAGCGCTGCTGCCTCGCAGTTGGGAGACCTGGGGACCTGGGTTCGCTTCCCGGGTCCTCCCTGCGTGGAGTTTGCATGTTCTCCCCGTGTCTGCGTGGGTTTCCTCCGGGCGCTCCGGTTTCCTCCCACAGTCCAAAGACATGCAGGTTAGGTGGATTGGCGGTTCTAAATTGGCCCTAGTGTGTGCTTGGTATGTGGGTGTGTGGGTGTGTTTGTGTGTGTCCTGCGGTGGGTTGGCTCCGCCAGACCCCCGTGACCCTGTGTTCGGATTCAGCGGGTTGGAAAATGAATGAATGAATGAATGCTGGGTCTATGTAACGAAGTATTTCTCAACCCCTGGATTATTGCCCTCATTGGTCCGTGAGTGGAACATGATGGGTCACTTAAGCGATTAGCAGCACTGTTTCTATGTGAGCTTGTTTCACCAAGAAGGACCCATGATGATACTTGTTTCAACAAGGGAGCAGTTTGAAATTGTTGTTAGTCTATTGTCAATGAAGTTAAAAAAGTAAAACTGGGTCACAGGGTCATAAAGGTTCAGAATCACCGATAAAAGAAAGGATGATGCAAGCCAAATGCATTAGCCACATGGAGCAGTGCCTATGAAAACAAATCTTTTGAGGGCCCCCCCAGAATCAGAAAATATATCAGACTCTGTGAAATAATAATGATAATAATGAAAGAATTATTTTGGCTGGTTGTAGCAATTTCTCAAACATTGTTACCCTGTTGTTTTCCTATGGCCTTCAGCTGTAAGTATGAATCAAGTTAGCCATAAATTGATGCATGACTGAACCTGTTTTTACTAAGTTTTGCTATTGCACACTTCCACACAAAATGTAACAAATTCAAAAGGAAACTCAGCTGTTTTTGTTATTACATTTTGTCATATTATATTTGATGTAATCTATGAAGAGAGATTTGGGCAGCTAGACAGTGTCAGCCTGATGCACTTTGCCCGCCATGCTCTTCATTTTGCCTTGGACACTATATGTGCCAATAAATCTGATATAAACTGATTACGCTTTTTTCCTTTTTTTTTTTAATCAGCGCTTAGCCTTGCACTTTTGAAAAATCCAGCATTGTTGTCTGCCTGCATATTGTAATTAAGTTCCAATCAATGATCAGTGTTAAACACTTTTGCATTTCTGAGAGTTAAGTGTAAAGTGACTGTAACACATTGTGTGACAACACCAAAGATTATGACCAATACTGTCCATTACTTGTACAGCAATTAAAAGAACGGCAGATGCCCGTATTGGGAGATTGTAGCTCACCCACTCTGAAAGTTTTAACCAGCCTTGCAACTACCATAGATTTCTTTATCACGATGTTCTTGACTGGTAAGGATGTCGTAGATCATGCTGACATGCAATGATTATCATATCATGTGCTTCATAATGCTTTAAAGTGGAATCTTTTGTAATTTCCTATTCAAACATTTTACTCTTTCTCTTAAGCATCTCTAAAAAAGATTTTATTTTTCTTGTATTCTTTCTGAGAGAATATGTTCTAACAGTAATACTATATAATTTTACTGTTACTGGCCTAACTTACTGGGAATTTCACAGTGTTTAGCATCCTCTGATAGATCATACCTATGAAACCATATCAGACTGAAAGAAGTAGCTTTAATGTTAATACTGAACCATAAAGGAGATCTAAATGCATTTGGATTCCAATTTAATTTAATACTGTATACGTAAACTAAATCCTCAGTGATTTAAAGTTACCTTACCCTCAATTCAGTAAGCTATGGACTGATTCATAGAAATAAAATTATTTAAGTAGTTAAATTTAAATTTTACTGGAGAGGTTCTTTACAAAAAAAGCACCATTTAGCAGATCAAGTGCTGAATATTACATTCAACATCATCATTCTCTGTGGCACTACTGTATGTCTTCACAGAATTGTGCTACTCAGTAAAAAAGGTAATCCATTCCGAGAAATATGACAGCTGTACCTAGTATATACAGTATTTGAATTGGGAAAGTGGTGGCACATATTCTTAATCCTTTATAAAATGTAAAGTGAATGCATTCATTTTACCTAGGATGACAGTGACAGTTCATTTGGGTGCCAGTGTGAAAATATTATACTAGTGACAATTTGATGTTATTCTCTGCCTGACTCTCATACTTTCCTTTTCCTGAGTGTACTATAGTATCACTATGCTTAATTTTGGTTGTAGGTACCTTATTCATCCATTCATCATATACTGTACTATAAAATAAATATCCTGGTGCAATCCTATGATTAATTGAGATAGTAACTTGTTTTAAGCAATCTGATCCGTTGCATTTGCTCAAAGTAGTATTTTCAGGGTGAAGAGGATTTTACAAAAAACATTTTTAATCAACAATGAGCCTACAGTAAAGGCTGCAATTCTGTTAAATGTCATCATTTTATCATACTAACTTATTGTTACTATTAAGTATATCCTTGGGTTATCTTTGGCTTGATTTATGTAGTTTTTTTTATTGCTTTTGTTAAATAAAAAGAAGTAGAGCACAAAAGACAAGTAAATTGTAATGAATAAACTGCATTATTTAGTAATCTTCATGGAGACAACCTTTACTAGCAGACTTCAAAAATTCTTCCGCAATAAAGAGAGCCATAAAAACACAAAGCCAATAATGTTTTTACTTTTGGGAGAAATGGAGAAATGTTCACAACAAAATCACAATGTTAATTGAACTTTTACAGTGTAAAACACTTAAGGATTCCTTTATATAAAAAGGGTGTCTCACTTCAAGTGTTAATTTAACATTGGAGAATTTTCTGTGTAGTTTCCTTACCAAGGATATACTGTAAGCTGGGTCTGCTCTGTATCACAGGATTCTGATCTATAACACATTAGAAAGAAAAATATGTGCAAATTGCAGAGCAATAAAATCATAAGGTGATAAAAGATGGTTTATGTAAGCTTCACAGAAAAATCTCCAGTGTTAAATTAACTCTTGCAGGTTTAGATTAAACCTTTAAAATGCACATAAGGGAACATTGTTTTCATACTGTATATACACATTATCAAGTATTAATTTAACGCTGGTAATTTTGCTGTGTTAACGATAGTGAGGGAAAACAATTTTCAGTGTGACTTCACAGTAATTTTAAACCGCTTCTGATAAGGAGATGTACTATTCTGGTCATTACAGAAGAATTTTGCAATTCCGGAATGGCTGGGGAGTTAAATGCAACAGTGACTGTGATTACAATAACCTTTAACGTCACAATGACTGCTGTTTCTTTGTAATGTTCTTAACTGGATTTTTTATATGTCATTTTGATTTAGTTAACTTACAGAGATGCATAAAGAGCTGCATTCTTCAGGCAAATTAAACAACCTTAGTCCATTTGTACAATCTGCCATCCCTTTTGGCAGAACATACAGTAAGCTGTGCTAATAAGAGGCTAGAGAAAGAGAAATACATTAACCATTTAACTTTTTACTATGCATAAATCTGAATATTGAAGGATTGATTCATATGTACTGCTGGTGTAATAGTTCCAAACAATAGCTTGAATTGTACGCTTGCAATCCATAATATATTCAAAAGAGCAATTGCAATTTTTTTTAAGGAAATTCGATAATCTGAAATTCAGAATAACTAGTTCAAAATTGTATATATCCTTTTATCCATTATTCCACTAAGAAAACTTCTTAGCATGGTTCACGCATACAGGAGTGGGAATCAGTCCTTGCAACATCGGGTGCTGGGCCGAAGTAACTTTACACTTAGCACCAAGTTATCGCAGGACATATTAATGCACCTTCCACCACTTACTGTACTCATACAAAGGTATGGCACCTTAAAAATGTCATGTTATCTATGCTGTTTTGATACATGGTACTGTTATTGCTGTCTATTCTTAAATTATGATAGCCTGTTAAAATCATGAAGTCATGTTTTTATTTTTTTCATTTGTGCTATGTTTATTAATGGTGGCCCCACAAACTTCATTACTTAGAATTTCTAGCAGTATTTTCAGACTTATATTTCTGTATCTTATTATATTTAGAATTGGATGAATATTCAATAAAGTACACTGTTAAAGCTCAACATAATAAGTTGTTAGGGTTACTAACCTCTAAAAATGAGGTTGCTAGTCAGTCAGCAATGTTATTTCTTAGCAGATGTGTGCATGTATAAATATGTCTGATTAGCTTCACCTTCACAGGGTGCAGTTCGGTACTGGCTGGATTGGCTCCAGTGCACTCTGACACCACATGAATTGGGAGTACAAAAATAGATTGATTGGCATTAAATGATGGGATTTAAAAATGTGTAAAATTCTTGAAGAATAGAGGCTGAATTAGAACAGTAACATATGGTAGAGAAATGCTGATCGTTTTGTTAGAAAAAAAGAATTTGACTTTAGGCACTACATATGAGTGTATTTAGCATTAAAACATTTAACAGTGTAGCTATAATCCCTTTTCATTTTTCAGGCAAATTTAATCAAGTGGCTAAAATAGGAAGAGAAAAATGAAGGCTAGATGAGGTCTACTGGAGCGAGAGGAAATTTCTAGCCTACGTATTACATATCTTTTTGGCATTATTATACTTGGCTTGATTTTACAAGTAATGTAATACTGTAATGCTTGTGATTTCATTTACTAATACATCAGGAAGCAAAATATAAAGTTAAATATAAATAAGACCTAATAGTTTATTTGTGTGTGAGCATATTCTTTCAATTTAAAAAAGCCTCCAGTTTATTGAATGGTGTGGGATAATTTTTAAGCTTGAAATGTCTTTATAAACATAACATTACTTGAAGTAAGTTTAAAATAAATAACGTAGCAGAATCAATTCAGCCATTTCAGGTTTCAAGGAAATAATAAGTGGTCAAATTCAAACTTATTGATTTTACAAACAGTCTAAAAAGTATTTGGCTGCATCCACTTTAGGAACCGTGTAAAAAGTCCCTGTGTACTAGGGCTTCTGCTGGGCTTACAAGGGAAAACAATAAGCATGGAGAGTGTGAAGGGTCAGTGCAGGTGTCGGATATATGTAAACACACACACACATTTATAATAGACCACCTAAGATTAGGTATGTTCAAGTGTGGGGGCAAAAGTGGAGTCCCTGAAAAATACTACTGCAGACAAAGGCAGAATATGCAAACTCCATATACAGGCAGTTTTAGCAAAGCTGCCCACCATGTCCATGTGGAACCACTAAGGTATTTGCTATATTTTAGCTTTTCATGTACTGCATTCTATATTTCCATCTATCACTTTTGTTTAATACAATTCTTTAAATGGAGGTCTTAAATTTTTATAACTATCACATAAAGTTCCAAGTGTGTTAAGATGCCAAATTCAGATCTACACTGTAAACATTAAATTAGAGATGCTAATGGAGATGCTTAAAAATTAATACTTGCATTATGGGTGGTTCCCGAAGTCTATAAACTAACTCAGTCTGAACACCTTCCTGCCTCAGTGGTGTATGCGTAGAAACATCTACTGATACATTTCTCTGGGATGAAAAACAGCAACTGGCCAGATGGCAGAATCATAATTCAGCATGTGGCATGCACCAGTGGGATAATATTCAAATTTGGCATTTTTAAGAAATAGTGTCTGAAATGATGATTGGCTAGTTTTCATTATAAAAGATTGCAATGCCTATGTTAATTTACTGGCCACAATGAAATGCTAAATAGTCACAATGCTACATATTCAGCATACAAATGGCCAGAAAGTGTAATTTTACAATAGAATTAACAGAATGCAATTCAGAGACTGTATTTACTTTAAATAATATGCATCTCTCACCCAGCAATCACAGTATACTGTTTTCTTTTGAGTTATGCTGTGTTTTGATGATATATGTCAAGTGGTTTGATTATTCATAGAAGGTGACCTTTTTAAATACACACTCTGAACAATGCTTTATTGCTCATTTTAACCATAATAGTTTTATTGCTATGATGCCAGGATATTAAAGTCATTCTTTATGATTATTATAATAACATTGAAATGGTACTGTGTTTAAATGGTACAATAATGAACAGATGATTAAAAGTGATAAGCCCCAATTCACTGGCCAGAATCTATGGAGACCTATAGAGCAGCACCCCAAGGCATGCATGAAAATAACATGCAAAATATACAGTATGATAAGTCGCACAGCATCTTAATTGCTGGAATAAGCAAGTTAGTGTTGTGATCTCTGGTCTCAAAATTTAAAAAATAAATAAAAGTAAAAAAAATCTTCAAATTGACCTTGGTGGAGGTAGAGTTTAAACTCTGCACAGGCCTGCATTCTGGGCTTAAATGCAGTGATCAACCATTTAAAGCCCTTGGTCAAAGAAAAAAAATTAGAAATCAGTAAAATTTTATTTACTTTATTAAATGAAATAAGGGAACTATAACAAGCAAATTGTATCAAAAATTCTGAATGGTTTAAAACATAGAAAAGGACAAAAATTCAAAAATAAGAAAACAAAAATACACTCAAATAAAACCAAAGTTCGACATCAAGTCAAAAGAAAAGATAAGAAAGCTGGAAAGCTAATGCCTCAGCAATAACTTGAGACATACTAGGCCATTTTAAAGGCCACCAGTATCCACTTTTATCAGCTGTAGTTTCAGGAGGCCATGTCGTTTTTGGGTTTAACATGCAAACAAAAGAAAATGTAACATGTTAAATAGGCAAGAAAGAAGACATAAGAAAAAGTACAAAATGATAAATAAATGAGAAAATACTTAAGAAACATTCCAATAATAAAGGAAATAAAACAAAAAACATATTGAATAGCATACATAAAAAAATAATGCATAAAGCACTCACTTTTAAGACAGCCTTAAATTTATCATTATTTTTCTTTAGTCTGAGGTTTAGGTAATCTATATATATAAAATCCCTATGTGCATCCAGGTGTCCGTGTGTGGGTGTCTTCTGGTGAAGTGCGCATGCACGGGGCATGGTGCTATGCGCGATATTACTGTCAGAGAAAGTTAGAGGCGTTTTACGGAAATACAAACCAGTATTACTGCGAGAGGAAATTAAAGGTACACAATACAGTGACACATATTACAGCCACATACAAGCCAGTATTACTGTCAGAGGAGATTAAAGGCATATTACCGACGCGCACGCCTGTATTACCGCCAGAGAAAATTAAAGGTATATTACGGACGTATATTACGGACGTACAAGCCAGCGGACGTACAAGACGGTATCCTTCAATAAGGACGCGCACAAAAAGGCGAGCCTCAAAAGGACGACCTCAATTGGGCACAGCGAATAAAGGCGCGCGTAAATAAAGATCTGCACCTGTTGCTCTTCACATATTCCAGAGCCATTTGAACTAAATTATCTACGCACCCTTATTGAATAGAGCCGTACAAGACAGTATTATTGTCACAGAAAATTAAAGACACACAATACACGGTGGCAGCCCACAAAGAACGGTCAGCTCAGCAAGTAAACATCAACAAAAGAAAGGCTGAAAGAAAGAAAAATCCGACCAACAAAAAGAATGAGGTCAAAGTCCCTTGCCATTTAATATAGACTGTTCCTACTAATGTTTATGCACTACTGTTCTAGTGCCCGTTATTGTAACGGGCTAAATGACTAGTTGAATAATAAAGCATACATTATGCATTAACAAAAATCAGTTTGTTAAACCGTCCTACACTACTGTATGTATTCCATTGTGGGGCATTCAGATTTTTAGCCTGAAGAAGGTAGAACAGATAAGAGGATACAGGATTTCAAAAAGCTAATTGTCCATGTGCATTAACCAGAATCAGGAAGAGAATAATTTACTTAATCTTGAAGTAAGAAAAGATGCATTTCATTCCATAAAGGCTATGAAAGAGGTAGAAAAAGCAGAAGATTCTTTTTGCTTTATGTTATTATCACAATAACTAGAAATCTTTATCCAAAATATGTAAAGACAGTTTCAAAGAGTTATAGTTAATTTAGCTGTATGGAGTATTCAGCGTGTTCCAGATAATGAGGACTAGTTGAACTAATGCATTTTAACTGTTAGTAGAATCTAGAGTGTTCAGCAGAAAAGAATATTGTGTTTTCATCCTTGTAGTCTGGCGGTTTCCATTTATCCTTATTGTCAACCACAGTTATTATGAACTTCAGATTCAGTAAGCTGATAACATCAGAGAATACTTGGATTAAAAATTTAAGTGGCAAGGTGTATAGTGAGACTGTTAAGCCGTGTCCTTTTAAAATTTCTCTGAAGCAGTAGAAGGGAACAACAACATGTTGGACTTGCATTGTCTGTGTGCTGTGGGTAATGCTGTGCTTTGCTCTCCATATATGTCATCCTGGTTGACTGCCATGTACCTAAAATAGACAGACAAGTGACATAAAAATATACTGGAAATACGAAAATGTCATTCATTCAAACAGATGGACCAGACAGACAGACAGACAGACATGGCTATCACAGTAGGTTCTTTTCACATACACCTAAAAACAGGATCAACAACATAGAGTATTTATAAGTTAACAAATCTAGACAAAGGAAATATTGGTTCACAACATGATGAAAGTTACCTTTTAGCATTATATTCAAATTACAAATTGAGCAGGAAGACAGGGTGTATCAGAAATAATAAATCAATTTTGGAAATTTTGGGTATGTTTCGATGATTGCTGTATGTTTTATTGTGATAGTGGATACATATTTGAAAGAATATCTATAGAATGCTACTATTTTGCAAGAATGTGAAAATTATACCACTGGGCTACATGCATAAGTGGTGTGCAAAAGTATTCAGTCCCCTTGAAAGTCATCATAGTGTTCTGCATGAAAAAAGATTTGTACACATGTTTATCAATTCAGTATTTTTAATGTGAACTCTTATGCTGTACATTTCCAAAGTCAAAATAAACCATTTTCTGTAGATATTTAACTGAAGAAAAACTGAAAAGTTAATGTTTGCATAAGTATTCAAGCCCTACACGTTAATACTTTGTTGAGAAATGTATTGTTTAGAAATGTACTGTTACATCATAATCTTTTGTCATGCAGAAAATTATGATGACTTTCAAGGGGATTGAATACTCTTGCACACTACTGTAGTTGTAATAGTACAGCAGATTGTGGTGAAACACATAATTTTTTAATACGTTGACAAATTCAGCAAGTTACAAGAGAGATTTGTTTGACCAGAAACTTACAATGCTGACTCTACAGAAGCAGTCTTTAAGGGGAAAGCTTTATGCTATAGATAGTGTTTAAATGATGCTTGGGTCACAAACTACAGACTGCCACTCTCAAGTATTTTTATTGATTTTGCCTTTATTTTACCTTGCCATTTACTTGGTTAATAGCAGGCCTAATGTCCTCCGCCAGTTATGTTTTGTCATATTTGTTATGAAAAAGGTTTGTATTCTGTCCTCTATATGAGTGGTTGATTGGTGTTATGGCATTCTGTAATGTACACTGTAATGCCTGTCTGATGTGTATCTTATGCCATCTTTCTGCTGTACCATTTTGTCCATTTGATACTGTATGGTATTCCATAATGTCAAAACATTTAGAGCTTTGTCTACTGTTGTTTTTTGATGATGTAATGAACATTGATTATTAACAAATCCTGTTCTTTGCAGAAATGGCTATTTTATTGTTGTACCACTGGTCTTGACATAAGAGCAGTACACAAAAAACTACTTATTTGCTAAAATCATTGGGTAGGTGTGTCCTATTCTTGATAATTAAAAATGGCAAAAAAAAGTTGCCAGATTACCTCTAGCAAAAGACGAAGTCTGTCCACAAGTAGATTGGAAATTCAGATCCCCATTTGTACTGTACTTTGATTTTCCTTCCACATCCTAAAAGATATGCTGGTCATTGATAACACAAGGGTTACAAAAATATGACAGCTGTTTATACATCTGTACCCATATAAAAGATGGCATGCAAGATAAGACAGACAGGAACTCAACTCAAAAAAGGTTGCCTTTCTTTGTGCTATTATTCCTGTGGAGGTATGTGATGTTGCTTCCAGTGTTAGGGATAAATTGTGCTTGCGGTGGAGTGCACTTTTTGCCTTTGCCTCATTGTACTTTATCCATGGTGTAGTGTTGTCTTCCACAGCTCATTTTAGGCTTTTTGTTGTGTACTTTGCAACATCTTTGCAATTGCTGAAGCCCCTTCTTGGAAATATGGCTTCATCTCCTAGATTGGCCTCAGTTATTAGCATAGAACTTAAACATGGAGGAGTGGATCTTAAGAGTTAGTTCAAGGCATCCAAAAGGAGTACTTTCTTGCTTCCAAGAGAGTGAGTTCACTTCATGCCTTTTGTTGAGGGCCACACCCTATACAGTAGTGTTGTGTTACGGGGTACAAGCTGAACCCTGATGGTGCTCATATGGGGTGGAAAGGGGCTTGGAAGTGTGGCTAATGCCAGCACTAGGTTATGAAGATGAAGTGGATATTTTGCTGTTATTTTCTTGGGTGCACAGACACCCATCCTTTGGGTGAATAAGCAATAAGACATTTGAATTATAGCTGTCAGAAATTCTGACGAAGGTGATAAACAGTACCAAAACATCTCCTGTCTATGGATTTACCAGCAAAAGCGCCCTTCAGCGGTGACTGATACTGTCTTATCAAATACAAAATGTGCACTCTGCATACCAAGAGACTGACTCTCTCTGTTTCATAGAGAAATGCATCCTTTGGTTTGCTTTGGAGGATTTCTGAGCTGCTTGAGACATGCATTTAAAATTATATGTTATGAGCGCATGTCTTGCAGCTGTGTTCATTAACCCCAAGGTCTCGAACTGCTAAAAAATGAATGGTAGAGAGTGACAAAAACAAATGACTGCGTTGTTGTTGAGTATGTTAGATTAGGCTTTTTCTTTTAATTGTCACATTTTACATATACTATAGAAACCAAAAATTGTTTTCATTATAATGGCATTAGCTGTGTACAGTATATATGTGGTAGAAAAAAAAATATTAATGTATTCATGATCTAGGAATTATCTTGTGCTATACTGAAATCCTATCATAAATAACAAGATCTGCTATATGTATCATTATATATTTTATTATATAACCAGCAACTCATTTTCTGATGCCACTTTTTCTCCACATCATGTCTGTGAACAAACTCTGGATGGTAATCTATTCCATCACAAGGCTCACTCACTCTTCACTGATTTAATTTAGAGCAAACTTTATACTTAATATGCACATCTTGGTATGTACAGTTGGAAGAAACTGAAGTAAACAGAAAAACTTATGTAAAACAGCAATGCAACTTTGTAAAATAATTCATGTTATGTGAAGGTTGGCACAGTGTTGAGTATTGCTGCCTCACAGTTATTGGAGATTAAGCTCCAATCCCAGCCTGCTCATTTTGTGTGTGAAATCTGGTTTTCATGTGGGTTTTCCTGTTTATCTCCTTCACCAAAAAGACATGTATGTTGGATTGAATGGTGACTTGAACGTTACTTGGTATGAGATATGAGTGCTTGTGCCCAGTGATAGCCTCGCGCTTCATCCAGAATGGGTGCACTAGACTTGCAAAACAGACATCCTCACCCAACTTTTGAATAATCAGCCTAAGAAAATTGATGAAGGAATAGTTGGTCACTATGAAAAAATTTGAAATTTGAATCTACAGTTCATATGTGTACAGTATATGTACATATTTGTGTGTGTGCGCATATATATAGATAGATACTTTATTAATCCCAAGGGAAATTCACATACTCCAGCAGAAGCATATTGACAAAAAACAATATTAAATTAAAGAGTGATAAAAATGCAGGTATAACAGACAATAACTTTGTATAATGTTAACGTTTACCCCCCTCCCCGAGTGGAACTGAAGAATCACATAGTGTGGGGGAGGAACGATCTCCTCAATCTGTCAGTGGAGCAGGACAGTGACAGCAGTCTGTTGCTGAAGCTGCTCCTCTGTCTGGAGATGATACTGTTTAGTGGATGCAGTGGATTCTCCATGATTGACAGGAGCCTGCTCAGCACTCGTCGCTCTGCCACGGATGTCAAACTACTAGGGGGTTTGTCCCTTGCTCGCTTTGCTTGCCAACCCCCCCGGCCTGCACTACACGCCAGCCACTTCGCATCTCTGCCGCTCGTGTTGTGAAGAGGGGGGCTGAGAGCACCCCAAGGAGACGTGGTCGCTATTCCAAAACCCCCTCTTAAACTGTGATAAAATGGGAAACAAATACGGGTTTTTTTTTTTACCTCCTCTTTGCTTGATCAGCTGCTGGCTTGCTGCTGCTGCCGTGCCGTGTGATCGGCATTTCATGCGGCGCTTTGAACATTTAAAAGCCTGTACAGCAGCTGTCCTACTCTTTGTTTTTTATTTCCGGCCCTGGGCGTGGTTAAATATCTTGGCACAAAGTTTTGTCTCACGGGAAGTGAGTTCTTGATATTTTTAAGTTTATGATTTAAAAACGGAATAAGAATCTGAAAATCTAACAACATCACATTAAAATTCAATAAATTCTAAAAAGAATGATACCAAACATATATATGTATGTTGCAAAATAAGCCCGATTTAAAGCGTGACAAAAAATGTGATATAACAATGTCACATAAAATCTTTGCACAAATTGTTGCACTTTTAGGCTTAGGATTATGTATGTATATATATATATATATAATATATGAATGGTGATACGGCTTGCATATTTGCAGCTGGAGATCCACAAAAGGAGAAAAATGAATCATGTATCATAAAGTAGTTTTTATTCCTGAGCTTTCAATCCCTGCCAGGGGTCTTCATCAGAGGATTGTAAGTCTAAGCATTAGATAGATAAGTATCTATCTATCTATCTATCTATCTAATGCTTAGACTTACAAGAAAGGCAATATATAGCAAAAAATTACGTTGGTGGCTAAGTCAGTGTGATCAGGAGGGTGGGGTACAGTTTATTTATTATGGACATGTTCTTCTTAAGTTTGCATATGCTGGATTTATGTCCAAGTGTCTGTTGATGGCGTTCTCATTTGGGCTGGGGTTCTGATTCAAGTCGATTGTTTGCTGAGTTTTTTGGCGTCTTCTGTGTAAGCTCCAATTAATGAATGTTTTTGAGTATCCGTTTGAAGTGAAAAGATGGAAGGGATAGTGTCTCTCATTCATTTTTGTTTCCTTTGTATTACAATGGGTGTGGACTCTTCTGAATAGAGTTTTAACACAGCTCCATTTATGAGATACCGGGTGGTTGTTGGTGAAGTGTAATATCTTGTCTGCTTAGCATTCTTTACGGTAAACACTTGTGGTCAGGGTGGCGTCATTATTTCCTTTGATGTAGATGTCCAGGAAGCTGATGTGTCGGTTCATTTCTTTTTCCATTGTGAATTGGATTGCAGGGAATATTGTGTTGATGTGATTGTAGAATTCATTCAGCTGGTCATTTTTTAGTATGACAAATGTGTCGTCTACATAGCGTATCCAAATTTTGGGTGTGAACTGGGATAGAGCCATGTTTTCAAATCGCTGCATTACCAGTTCCGCTAGAAGTCCTGATAACGGCAATCCCATTGGCATGCCTTCTTTCGAGTGTAGTATTTGCCGTTGAAATGAAAGTGAGTTTTTTGACAAAGTGATATTAGGTGCATTATGTCTTTAATGGACAGTTTGGTTCTTGTCTGTATGGTGGGGTCGCTTTCCAGTCTCATTAATAGTGTTTCTGTGGCCAGATGAATCGGAATCATAGTGTATAGCGACACAACGTCAAACGAGACCATGATCTCATCTTCGGTGATGGATACATCTTTCAAATGCAGTAGTGCCAACTCAGCGCTATATTCAGTGTCATAAGTTAAATGTTTGAGTAACTGGAAAAGTCTTTATGACAAGTTGTAAGATGGTCCGCCTATTAGCCGGACCACTGGTCTGAATTTCAGTGGTGTTTTATGTATTTTTGGGAGTCCGTAAAATTCAGGGCAGTTAGCATCGTTGGATTTCATTTTGTAATAATTCTGTGCATCCAGGCGGTTGTTATTTCGGAGTTTGGTCAGAGTATTGTTTATTAAGTGTAGTTTTTGTTGGGTCATTTCTCAGCTGTTGATAAGTGTTAGTGTCAGAAAGCATTTCTTCCATAGCTGTGGTGTATTGTTCTTTGTCTAAGACGACAGTTGCGCCTCCTTATATATATATATATATATATATATATATATATATGTATATGTATATATGTATATGTATATATATGTATATATACAGGTATACATGTATATGTGTATATATATATATATGTATATGTACATGTATATGTATGTGTGTGTATGCGTGTGTCTGTTTTTATCCCTTTACATTCTGCACATATATATACATTGTGGCAGATTGGGGGCGCTGTCGTCCCCTTGAACCGTCGGACCAAACACTAGATAAAAGTCCAAATTATTATTTTATTATAATAATACAGTGCACAAAGCACCCTCCACTCCACAATACACAATAATCAATCATAATAATCCTCCACTCCCAGCAGCTCAGTCACCCTTTCTCCCAACTTGGCTCAATCTGCTGGGGTTTCCCATCGTCCTTTTAAAGTCCTTGACCTGGAAGTGCTTCTGATTCCTCAGTCCATGTGATTCTTAACACTTCCGGGTCAGGTGAAAACTCCTTTTCTTCATCCCGGAAGTATGTATTTTCTTCTGTCCCTGTGACTAGGACATACTTCCGGGTTATAGTGCAAATAAAAATCCTTACGCCTCCCTGAAGCGTCCTTTGGCGGCCCCCATGGTATCCAGCAGGGCTGTGAAGGAAAACTCCAATGTTCATGATGCCCTGCTGGAATTCGGGGCACCTCCATGTTGCCGGGAGGGCTCCATCTGGCGTTGTGGGGGTATTGGCCGGAATGAACGGCCGGCCATATCCCACAACATATACATATACATATAAACAAATAAACTGTATATAATTTGATGTTGTGCATTCAACACTGCCTACAACAGTTTTGATATGAATATAAGTGCAGAATCGGGCCAGTTGAGCAAAAGGCAACAAAATTAAAATATCACTTTGGAGAACATTTGCATTCTGAAAACAGGATTGGTAAAATTTATTACTGAGCAAAAGCACATTGTTAAATAGAGCCCTTTTCTCCTTTTATTAAAGAATTATTTATGTTTGCAAAACTCCATTTCTTCTTTTCATGGTTTTAGGGTGGGAATCCCACCAGTAGTGCCACTGCTAGCCAAACTGGGGCCCTAAGTAGAATCTTCTTCTTGTGCTTACCTGAGATCACTACATTAGTATTTCTTATAACAGCTTTAATTTTTGATCAATAAATATATAAATATGACATAAACAAAGAAGCACACATCACAATTTTAACTATAACTTTTTGATTTGTTTACTTTATAAATGAAGGTTAATTGGTGAAAATAATAATGGTCCACGGTATCAATGTGCTGTTACTGTTTGTTACTTGATATAGCCAACAGTATTGCTTGTGACAGGTGATACAACAACTAAAACAAAAATCTTAATACTACTAATAATAATATAAAATACAACAACAACTACTACTACTACTGATAACAATGTATAAAATACTACCACTAATAATAATAAAATAAAAACTACTAAAACTACTACTGAATCTGTCAAATCAAGCTGAATGTTTTGTCCTTTCAGTGGCAGCAGATAGCAATAATAGACATTAACTATATCAGTAATGTTAGCTACCGATAAAATTAACCAACTGAAATTCATCTGAACTAATTGCTCTTTTTGTATGTCAAAGTCGCTTGCATGACGCTTTTCCACCATTCATTAATTAACTAACTAGTAAGCAAGATAGCCGCCTTTGTGTTGGTGAAATTTACAAACATGTCCTCAATGCACAACACTGAGAGCACTTAATATGTCAAACAATGTTAGCAGACTTTAACAACATGCACAGGCCCTGAAGTCTATATGACGATAATAAATAATCCCCAATCAAGTAACATCTGATAATATCTGTTAAATACTTGATATCTAAACTATTATACATTGTGATATGTGGCCGGCCGTTCATCCTGGCCAATACCCCCAGGCCGCCAGGTGGAGCCCTCCCTGCAGCATGGAGGTGCCTCGAATGCCAGCAGGGAATTCTGGATAATGCAGTTTTTATCCCCAACCCTGCTGGACGCCGTGGGGGCCGCTGCAGGAAGGAACAAAGATTATTTGCCCTATGCCCCGGAAGTACATCCAAGTCACATGGACAGGAGGAATGACGTGCTTCTGGGGTGAAGAAAAAGGATTTTTATCTGACCCAGAAGTGTTCCTAGTCACGTGGGTGGAAGGGTGGCAACGTGTCTGGGAGTGGAGGATTGTTTATTGATTAGTGATTAATGATTGTATTGGTTTATTATATGAGTATTGTGGAGTGTAGGTGCTTTGTGCACTTTAATATTGTCCAAATAAATAATTATTGGACTTTTACCTGGTGTCGGAAGAGTGGTCAGAGGGCTCAAGGGGTTGAGGGGACCGAAAACTGTCACAACATAATGTTATTGTTACTCCACTGTTACACTGTAAAACACTAGTTTTAGAGTAGTAGCGACTGATGTAAAATTAGCTAAATTAGGCAAACTTAAATTTCTTTTTTTTTTTTTTAATCTTTTATTGTATTTATTAAAAGCATGTAACTTTCCATAAAATCAAGTCAAACTTAAGACAGGAAAGCCAACAGCCAGAGTAAAACAGCCAGTAGTAAAGAGGGAAAGAATTCCTACTTCCCAATATAAATGTTAATTCTGAAGTGTTATTGATTTGATCCTGCCAGGTTTTAAATACGTTAAAAAAAACTTTTGAACAGATCCTCTAAGACAAACTTAGATTTTTAAACACACCTGCAAGTGCAGCACAAGCTACGTCTTCATGGTTTCATTTTTTTTTCTTTTCTGTGCTCCTGACTGATACATATGCTGTGGATTTTGAACTTGTTCACTGGGGTCAGACCTTGTCCTTGCAGAATTAGCAGGAATCAACCCTGACCAGACCAAATTTCAAATTTGTTGAAACTAGGTTATTGTCAGAACTGTCAACAATTATAAACATTCTATATAAACATTCAATTATAAACAATATTAGAGGAACTGCAAGATATGACAAAGCTTAATACTATTAATAGTATCCAAAATTTTATTTTACAATCTAATGTGTTTTCAGCCTGAGTAGGTTGAATCTTCCAGATGATCCTCTTTCACAACTTTATATTCTGAAACTGTTAAGGGGTATCCGTGATTAATGCAAGCAGATTATTTTTAAATGCATCCAGTCATAACATAATAAACAACAGTAAGTTATCACATGTCTTATAAAAATGATGTTTACAGAATATTGAAATATGAAATGCTTCTGAAAGTCAGTTCCTAAGATTGCTTAATTTAACATGAGAACTGAGAATTTGTTAGATCAAATTCACACTTAGTCATAAATAAAATAGCTAGATGCTAAGCTGGATGGTTACATAAGTTAGTATGTCAGTTTTAAAACTTTACATTATTTATTTTGCACAAAGTTACTTCACAATTTGTGAACCAAAAATAAATAAATTCAGTTTTATATGCAATATTTAATCTGTCTGCATTTTTGAAAACAAAATAGATATGGTGATGTAATCTTCAAAGCTTCACCAGAATCTTCTGCAAAATCTAAGAGAATTTCATATTTTGCTAATTAGAAAAGATCATTTAATCTGTTTATTATTTGACATAGCAGATTTTGTTAGAGTTTTAAAACAGTATGACTTCTAGACATATTTGAGAGAATTACATCTTATTCCATGACCATTTTTTGCTTGGCATATTGGTATGACACTTTTAAAAGAAGCACATGTGTACTCATTGCAAACCCTCTGTCCTTTTGTTGTCAAACAGTAAATCACGAAATCTACATTTTTATTTAGCATAATAATGAGATTCTCAACTGCATCTGAATACAGAAGAATGTGTGGGATGGAAGTGTTCTGAAAAAATACTATTTCCCGTATTTACCTTGCGTAGCTTAAGAATGAATGAGGAACACAATTTAAAGTACTTGTCATATATAGCATCCAGGATACTATGAGCATTTCATCTTTGTCTGCACACTTACTTTGTTGTATTGAGAGATTCAAGGTGACATATAAAAAATGTTGTGAATCACTTGAAAGCTTATTTTGAATGTGTCGTGGCAGGACCCCATTACTACCCATCACTTTCATAAATCATTATGTAGTAAATTATGAACCCGATAAACAGTGAGATACTTGCTAAAAATGATTGTGTATTGTATGTCGAGTCTCCTTGGTTGAGGACAAACACCATTAAACGGAGTAATAAAGTATTCTGTCTGCTATATGTCTGAAGCAAATAAAAACAAAATATTTCTAAAGCTCAGCTACTATTGCTTGGGCAGAAATAAGTGGCTGACACCAATAATGTACCCTTAGATTGAGATGGTATATAACTCACAGGGAGTTGGTTATACTAATATGCATGGCCTTATTAAATGGCATACCCAAAGGATAACCTTGTTAAGTGTGATTGGTAGCTAATCTGATAATGCCAAGGTCAGTCTTTGCTGCCCTTGTTTCAAGCTTGTGTCAATCATTGCCCTCTTCTTCTAAGCTTATTGTAATACTTGTAACATGGGATGTTGGCCTTTCACCCTTATACTTTATGGTACATATAAATGCTCATTGATGTTACAATAATGAATTACTGGTGTACATTCCAAATGTTGCATGTGTTTCTCATATCAAAAAATATTCTAAAATCCAAATTTGTTGATTACATTTACACAAGAGGATTATTCTGATACACAAAGTAAGTTTATCTGTATTTTAGATTTATGCATTATGGATTTGAGTGTTACGAGTTTCTTTTCAAAATATCAGTGACAGAATCAACTTGCTGGTAATGGCAGAGTGGCATACCTTTTTTCTAGCTGATCCGTCTGAATTGGGAAGAGCAAAATTAAATGTTTGCTGGCGCTTTCTACTCACAGTTAATGTATGATCACATCAGTCTGTAGCTGTAATCTTAAAGACTGTCCTATGCAAATCCTGCTTTCTGTAGGGCAAAGATATTAAACTAGTCTAAGGGTAGAGACCTGAGACAAAGCTGTAATTCAGACCCATTGATACAGAAAAAGGGCCCTTTAGAGACTGAAAGACATATAAACAGGTATATAAATATTGCATTCATATTTTTCATCCTATTTCCAACATTTTTCCTCTAAATGTTTAGAGATCAATCATTCTCTCCCAGTCCTCCAAATTTTTGTTTTTAAACTGACTTTTATTTTAATGACAACTTACTGTATAACATTCTGTGTTTGCTTCAGCAGAATTAAATCTACATACCTTAACAAACCACATAATAGCTTATAAGTATTAATTTAAAAAGATGAATGGAAATATCACATTTTTGAGACAGTATAAAATGCCATTTTTTTATTGTTTCCTTCAGAATATTAAGATTTATAGAACATATATGTAGAGAAAAGCCAAGCAAAATGACACCTTTTATTGGCTAACTAGAAAGATTACAATATGCAAGCTTTCGAGGCAACTCAGGCCCCTTCTTCAGGCAAGATGTAATACAGAAACTGAAGTTTCCTATGTTTATATACACACTCTAGGACAAGAAACAACATTGGTAAATATTTAAATGAGAAATTTTGTATGTAAAAAATTAATAGATTCATTCAGGCTAGGGTTAATTTATCCAAGAGAGAAAAGAACAATGTATTGTCAAGATCTCTGGATAAGATAACTGTCCAACAAAGTCTTTTGAAGTTTGTAATGAGTTTTTTCAAAACAATGTGGGTCTGTAGACAGGTTGTCTGTCATTCTGAGAGATGTAAACAATCCTCATATCTGGCCATAAAACTCTTGTCTTTATTCAATCCATGTTGTAAAGTATTAAATTTTAGCATGAGTTTAACTTCCCATTCTTTTCTCTCTTGCTGTGTTTTGAAGTTGCCCATAAGCACTGTGACCTTAAAGTCCTTCTCACAGTGTCCATGGCTATTGAAGTGGGCCGCCACAGGAACATCTGTGTTGCCATGTTTAATGTGGAACCTGTGTAAGTTCATTCTCTGGCGGAGTGTTTGTCCAGTTTCTCCCACATAGAGTGCAGTGTCAGGACATTTCATGCAGAAAATTAGGTAGACTACATTAGATGATCTGCAGGAAAATGATCCCTTGATGTGATGTTCAAGTCGGCAGTGTGGTATAACTATACGGTCTGTATCATACTCAAAAACAGAAGTCAGCTTCCTTGACACCACCGTTCAACTGAAAGACAACACCCTTGTAACTTCTGTTTTTCACAAACCGACAGACAGACGGACCTACCTGAAAAATGATAGCTTCCACCCCAAGCATATAAGGCGCTCCATTATTTTCAGCCAAGCAATACGGTACAATCGTATTTGCTCAGACCCAACAGACCGGGATCAACAACTGCAGGAGCTCAGACAAGATTTCATCAAACAAGGTTACACCCCGAAAACAACAGACACTCAAATAAGAAGAGCTACTGCCATACCCAGAGACAGCCTTCTGGAATATAAAAACAAAGACAACAAGGATCGCATCCCCCTTGTTTTCACCTACAACCCACATCTTGAAACACTTCGAAAAATTATAAAAGAACTTCAGCCAATACTAAACAATGACCAAACACTGAAAAATGTATTTCCTGAACCTCCCCTCCTGGCATACAGACAACCACCAAACCTTCAACAATTAATTGTCCGAGGCTCCCTAAGTGAACCAACAGAAAATGGCACATCTCCATGCCTACAGAAAAGATGCAAAACATGTGCCCACATCTATGATACAGACCGTATAGTTATACCACACTGCCGACTTGAACATCACATCAAGGGATCATTTTCCTGCAGATCATCTAATGTAGTCTACCTAATTTTCTGCATGAAATGTCCTGACACTGCACTCTATGTGGGAGAAACTGGACAAACACTCCGCCAGAGAATGAACTTACACAGGTTCCACATTAAACATGGCAACACAGATGTTCCTGTGGCGGCCCACTTCAATAGCCATGGACACTGTGAGAAGGACTTTAAGGTCACAGTGCTTATGGGCAACTTCAAAACACAGCAAGAGAGAAAAGAATGGGAAGTTAAACTCATGCTAAAATTTAATACTTTACAACATGGATTGAATAAAGACAAGAGTTTTATGGCCAGATATGAGGATTGTTTACATCTCTCAGAATGACAGACAACCTGTCTACAGACCCACATTGTTTTGAAAAAACTCATTACAAACTTCAAAAGACTTTGTTGGACAGTTATCTTATCCAGAGATCTTGACAATACATTGTTCTTTTCTCTCTTGGATAAATTAACCCTAGCCTGAATGAATCTATTAATTTTTTACATACAAAATTTCTCATTTAAATATTTACCAATGTTGTTTCTTGTCCTAGAGTGTGTATATAAACATAGGAAACTTCAGTTTCTGTATTACATCTTGCCTGAAGAAGGGGCCTGAGTTGCCTCGAAAGCTTGCATATTGTAATCTTTCTAGTTAGCCAATAAAAGGTGTCATTTTGCTTGGCTTTTCTCTACATTCATAATGGCTAACACGGTACAGCACCCTAGTACTACTAGAACATATATGGAAACATCACTAGACTGCTACCATTTACAGTATAATAACATGTCATGTGAGCACTGTCTCCGAGTATTTTGAAACAATTTCCAGTATTTATGTTCAAGAAGAAAAACACAATGTATTTCAATGCAGCATGTTGTAAATATTGCAAATTTTTGCAGAAACTATTACCATATTTATTCTTTGCAATTGGGACATAGCCTTAGGATCACATAGTTGTGTAACCAGGAATTTTGTATATTTTCTATTTCATTTTTTTTTTACAAATTTTGAATTATTATTGTTCATGTTGTTATGATATTTCTGTTAGTTTTGTTTATTATTTGTCAATGACACTTTGTCTCTTTAAATGTGTGGCCATTCCCTGCACTTTGTTAGCGGAGCCTCAGGAGGTTGGGCCTCCCTCCCTCCCTGACAACACTGCTGCGGGGTTCTCCCTTAGGCTTGATAAGTAGTCCAGAGGAAAGGATTCAGCAGCAGTTCATTGAGTTTTGTTTTGTGAGTATTCTTATTTCTTTGGATTTCCTGTTTTTTGTGACTTGTTTATTCTGCTTACTAGATTTACATTTGGTTATTAAGTACCTTCAGTATAGAAAGATTCACCATTTGGTTTGACTTTCACAAAAGAGTTTTTTACAGTTTCTTCCCCTTGTGTGGCATTTTTGGTATTTTGGTCTGTCTTTATTTGAACTTTAAAACCAGTTTCCACAATTTGCGCCTAAATTAAGCTGAAGCCTCAGCTAGGAGTTGGGGAATGGCTAGGTTTGGGTGAACTTCTTCTGAGCAGGCCAGTGAAGGCTCTGGTCTGTTTTTTTGGCATTTTTGGAGTCCTTCTACCCATTTTGTCATTTTTTTGATGCCAATTCTCAAAAATAATGAGTCTAAAGCAGAAAATCGAATGGCTTTTCAGTTTAATTTCTAATACCCTAGCCAACATGCCACTGTAAGTGCAGTATATTGCAGCAAATAAACTGTCAGTACTAGACAGATAATAGGTATATGTTTGATATAAATTGCCATTGAATATAAAGTGCTGAAAAAATATGATGTCTGTCTTTCAGATTAAAATGTTAAAATGTACATAGACATTGTTAAACAAGGTGCCTTAAAGATAAATTCGTATTCATAAACAGTGTTACAGTCAAGCTATGCAGTGAATAGAAGGCAGCTTGTATGCTGGAAGTATGATGTAGTAGCTAAGGCGCTGGACATTGAAGCACAAGGATGGTGTTTCAGTTCCCACATCTGCCTCACTGTATGACCCTGAGCAAGTCATTTCATTTAACCATGCAGCAACTACAAAAATACCAGGTAAATATTGTAATGTAGCATAAATGTAAGTGACCTTGGATAAAGATATCAGCCAAATATATAATAATGATAATACACAATTTGATATACTCATTATTAGCAACTTTTTTCCCTAGAATACTTGAATACTGCATTAAAACAATAATATAAAAAAATAATGCAAACAGTGAAGTCCTTTGTTGCTTAGTGACAACAATTCACATCAATAGACATTGCAGGCGAAGTAAGAAAATGTTCACACCAACAATTTTATATGAATAACTATTGACACTATGCTTGTCAAATAGGCTGATTATGCTCTGTTTATAGCAGTATGATCATTCCTGGAAGCACAGGAAATTTGATGCACAATGGTTGCTTAATTTTTTAAATGCATAGTGCGTTTTAGGGTCTGAGTTTTACACAACGTCAAGTCTGCAAATGCTAGAATTTTATAGCTACTTTTCTCATTGGACATTAAGTAACAATATACTTCCTTTTTTCTAGGTCAAACTGAGAAATAATCAAGAAACTAAAATGCTATCTTTTCACACTAAACTTGCTCCTTCCAAAATGCAAATGTGTGCCATGTGAGAGAGGCATTACCTCACTGGGGTTTCATTTGGCATATATTTTCAGTGGAATCTTTTTTCATGAACTAATCCTCATATGTTTCTTGGCAGCCATATATTACTACACTCACAATGGTGTCATTTCTTTGACAGCCTTTTAAGAAATGGAATGTTTTAAAATGATTACTTAATTTCATTCAAACATCTGCAACTCTGATTTCTCAAGTTCTTGAGGACTGAGCAGCTTTAAAGAGAATGAATGATTTTCTGAGCAGTTTGCATTACCTGACAAACCATCTAATTTTTATTCTCCAGTGATATTCCATATCTTTTGAGATTCTGACTGAAAACAATCTGTTCTTTAAACTATATTAACCCCTGTCTCCATAGATCATTAATAAGATTGTAACCTATCCACTCCTAGCTATGAAAAATTCAAGGTGATTTATCTGAAGCTTGTGTTTGCTTTATTATTTTTAGATTTTGTTTTATAGGGGATCCCTCTGGCTAGTTCAGTCCAGAATATTCAATAAGTCTTCTTTATTAAATAAACGTGACCTGTCACAAAGGCATAAGCAGAGTTGAATGTAGGGAATGCCACAATCATATATACACAAACAAAATGTAACTTTGAGTTGACTGTTGAGAATGAATGCTAATAGGAGCGTGAGCACCAGTAAATCAGTTTGTCACCATAAACTAAGCATGTTTCCTGTTCTTCATGCAGACTGCTTCTGCTTCACTGGGAAATTTTGTATTGTGAATATCTAAGCAACTTGAGCATTGCTTTATAGTCTATAGGGCAAATAGATGATTAGGTTATAGTTCAGAGCACAAACATAGTAATTTTGTTTGACTAGATTCACCTCTACTAGTGTTTGACACTACGACTTTAAAACTGAAAATGTAATTAATACTTATTGTACATTTAATTTAACTTGTATAACTACTAATATTTGACTTTATGAAGCCAAAATAGAAGTCAGTTGAAATTCTGAATTCCCGAACAGGTAAAACTATTTTGTATCTCTATAGACTCATGCTGTACAGGTAACTGACAAAGTAAAGAAAAGAGTAAATGACAATATATGCTTAAGTTCAGGTATAAAATTTCTGGGCCATGTTGCTTACTCATTATAATATCTAATAATGCTCAAGGAGGGCGGCATGGTGGTACAATGGTAGTGGGGATACCCAGGTTCACTTCCCAGGTCCTACCTGCGTGGAGTTTGCATGTTCTCCTTGTGTCTGCGTGGGTTTCCTCTGGGTGCTCCGGTTTCCTCCCATAGTCCAAAGACATGCAGGTTAGGTGGAATGGCGATTCTAAATTAGTGTGTGCTTGGTGTGTGGGTGTGGGTGTGTGTGTGTGTCCAGCGGTAGGTTGGCGCCCTGACTGGGATTGGTTCTTGCCTTGCGCCCTGTGTTGGCTGAGATTGGCTCCAGCAGACCCCCGTGACCCTGTGTTCGGATTCAGCGGGTTGGAAAATGGATGAATGGATAATGCTCAAGGAAGAGATCAGTAATTTTGAGAGGTAACTGATTGTTGCTTTCATTTTGGTAGGAATGTCATTTTGGTAGGAATTTAAGTGCTGAGTGTTGAGAGGTTTACTTACCTTGGCAGTGACATTCATGTCTCTGGTGATTCTTCCTATGAGGATTAGATGGATTGGGAGAGCATGGGGGGCTCATGAGGTCGCTGGAAAGGGGTGTGTGGCGCTCCCGATATCTATGCAAAAGGACGAAGGTCCTAGTCTTTAGAGTCCTGGTGCTTCCTGTCTTGCTATAGGGTTGCAAGACATGGACACTATCCAGTGACCTGAGATGAAGACTGGACTCCTTTGGTACTGTGTCTATCCGGAAAATGCTTGGGTACCGTTGGTTTGACTTTGTGTCGAATGAGCGGTTGCTCATGGAGTCCTGAATGAGGCACATTACCTGCATTGTGAGGGAGTGTCAGTTACGGCGCATTTCCCTGAGGGTGATCCAGCTCATAAGATCTTCATTGTTGGGGACCCGAGTGGCTGGACCAAGCCAAGGGGTCGCCCACGTAACACCTGGCTGTGGCAGATAGAGGGTCATTTCCGGAGGGTGGGACTGGACCGTGTGTCTGCCTGGGGGGTTGCTAACTGGGATCCCGAGTTGTTTCATCGTGTAGTGGGTGCAGCAACGCACTGTACCAGTGCATGCTCCCTACCTTGACTTGACTTGACTTAAGTGCTGAGTGCTTCACATTCTTCATGATGCTTCACATGGATCAATAACTAAGGTGTTGTGGTCGTGAAAGTCATTAGTTATAGGTGCAGCTGTGGATCAAAGCTTAAAACTGTTTAACTTAAGATGCAAGAAAATTGGTCAAATAACTGGTTCTACTAGTTCCGTTATGATCTGTGGTGCAACTTCGGAGAGCAACGTAAATGCTAAAAATACAAGGTCGGTTCTGATTGATTATATGTTCATCATTCTGTCATGAACACTTCTATCCTAATAGTACTAGAATATTCCAAGATAATACCTCATGTAATTTACGCAAGTGGTCAAAAATACAAACCATGTACCATGGATGTCTCATTTCATGCATTGCATGCAAGCTTAGTGAGTGTTTTGCAGTAGTCACAGAGGAGCAGGCAGAGGGAGAGGGAGAAGATGCATTATGTAATCGATTCTCAATTTCAAATGATGATGTCACCTCCAAGGAGCCAATCAAACCAGCCACTTATGGTCACTCAAGATATAAGGGAGGTAAAGACCTGTGACAAAGTACCTGCCATTCTTTGATAGATGGCCACATGTATTAAGACATGTCCAAATTTACATATTTATGCTTAAATAAAAAGAAAGACCTAGAGACAGAACTTTGTTTTTGAGTACAACTCTATGGGAAAATGTGTGTTAAGATTTTAGTCTTGTTTCTTGACTAACAACTTAGCAATCTTCCTTAAACTCTATGATCAATCTCATAAGTAACCATATTTTGACATTGGCTATGACTAAACCTCCCTTCTGTATCATTCATTTAATGTCAGCCACTCAATTTAGTACTGTTCTGTCAGAACGTTTGTGGAAAAATGTAGATGGTCATAACATTGTGAAGTTCTGGAGCAGTGTCTGAAACTGAATATTTCATCACCATAATCAAAATACCAAAGGACTATTTGAAGAGTATTGATGTTTCGCTCCAATACAATTCCAGACCCTTGTAAAACCTATGTCACAGTGCTCAATTGAAGTGTTTTTGGCAGCTTATGGTAGCCCAGTACCCTGTTTAGACAATATACGTGTGTATTTCCTTTATTTTATTTTTTACCTGTAAGTAACAGTAGCATAGTAACAGTTGTTAACATGAATTACTTTTTCTCTGCTATCTGAATCAAATATGTTAATAGTTTTTACTTAATAAAATGTATTTATTTACTTACCAAATGCATTATATTGCATGTATTTATTTATTTATTTATCTACATTTTGTGTTAGAGTTCACTGGTCTACCATGTACAAGTTTCCATTCGAACTCGGATCTAATCACTAAACTTTAGTGTTCATATTTACATTAACATTCCATTCAGAGAAGTTAACCAATCTTCCACTCTATACCAGAAATGCAGTGCAAGTTGTTCAGGGCAGTGGATGATCAAAAATGTGTCTATTTATTTCTCCCTGCCTATGTGGAAGATCAAATGCAATCTCCATTTCACTTTATTCATTGTAGCTCACACTTTCACTCTTTATATTTTATTTTCATGCTTCTATACATGCCCCATTGCTAAAATAGGACTGGTTCTTTAACATACCAATTAAATTCCTGTATTGAATCAATATGACAGAATCATTGTGGCAAAATTTTTAAAATAAAGATTGAGAGTCTTTATTTTAAAACACGTATGGGAACAAATCATGTTCTCAAAATTTCACAATTAAAATAGATTATCTGTAGTTTTTGTCATTATTCCTGAGTAACAGCAACCTGCCATGTGACATAGTTATCAAAGTCACTTTGTTTTTAGATTTTTCTTTAAAAAATATGCGTATTGTACATTACTGTTTTGGCTCGTGAACTTGAAAACTGTTAACTTATTAACAGGCAGTAGTGTAATCAAAGCCTCTAAGGCAGAATATTTCTTGTCAGATAATATGCAGATAAGCACCATTGTTCAGTGAAAGGAGGTTTATTTTTATTTTTTATACTAGGGGGCTCCGCCCCCAGCTCTCTTCGCTCGCCCACCCCAGGTTTGATTTACTGGATATACAATTTAAAGAGATTGTTATTTTCATGGGAATTGTTACATATGCATTATTTTCACTTTTACTTTAAAACGTTTGTAAAAACAATACTTGTCCTTTATTTCTGGCCCCGGGCGTGGTTAAATCTTTTTCGCAGGACATATAACGCTGCTTGTGTTGTGAAGAGGGGGCGGCTGAACGCACGCTAAGGAGATGCTGTCAGATCATCTGCTGTCTTTCTGCTGCTGGTGAGCTGTGTTTTCTGCTTGTCGTGCTTTGCGTCGATCATTTCTTAGCCTTTTACAGCAGCTGTCCTTTTGCCACTTTGCGTCTCTGCTGCTTGTGTTGTGAAAGGGGGGGTGAGGGGGTATGGGTTGGTTGAACGCACGCTAAGGAGAAGCGGTTGGATCATCTGCTGGCTTCCTGCTGCTGCTGGCAAGCTGCGTTTCTGCTTGTTGCTTGTCGTTGTTTTAAGAGCTGGGAGCACATGATGTCTGTCTGCCAAAAGCATTCCAACAACTGCTTGGTTAGATGTCCGTGAACTTATTTTAAATGTTGTCTGACTGCCTTGTCTTGTGTGACGTTGATGTCTCTTGCGGGACGTCAAATTGTCTTCGCGTGACATTAAAGTGTCTCTCGCGGGATGTCAAATTGTCTCCCGAAAAGATCACGTCTCGTCTCCCTAGTCTCCCTCGAAGGATTTTTTTTATAATAGAGAGATATTATGCATTTATAATAAGTACTAAACCTCCATTTTTAAAGGATATAATGGCTCCCACCCTTTCACCCCTGACAATAACAAGTAACTTTGTGAACTGTATTAATTTCACAGTTCCCTACATTGATTAATGGTTACTTTAAGCTCTGCCCCTGAATTTTGTCATTTTTTTATTGAAAAATTGAATTTAAAGTGTCAGTGATTTATCTTCTTGTAGGAAGGGGTCAGTGTAAATAGATATGCTTAAACCCTACAATGAAGGGGAAAAAATCATTCTCAGGGCATGTTATTGAAAATTTGTGCCTTATTCAGTTATCATAGAGGCCTGCTGCATATCAAAAAAGTTACAAAAATGTCAGTGTTTCTAAACCAAACTAACCTATATATGCTGTTTCTATAGATCAAAAAGAAGAGGAGGGTGTTCAATTTCATGGTTTAATTTTTGTTAAAAATTATAGCAAAAAACTAATCTTCACTTAATGCACCTGCAATATAGTGAAACTCAGGATTTAAAGTGCTTATAAAACCACAGCTCGGCCATTATTTTTTGAGAGAATTGATTTTTTTTCTAGATCATTTTATACACTATTAAGAAAGCGATCCAGAGAGCAATTGTTAAGCCTTATTTTGTAAAATGGTCTTTCATCGATCTTAATGTCCCAGAAATGCCCAGTGCATAACTGATAACATCAGCGAGTTGAAGTACACAGATGCTAGTTCTGAGTCCTGTATATACAGTATACTCCTTGATGGATAAACAGGAATGCTTTTAAATTGTTGCATTCATTTCAGGAGCCTTTTAAAACTAAGAAATGAACTCTTTTATGCAAATGTGGCCTTGTATTTGCAAGTTGCCTTGGTCTGTATATTTGGTTTTTTTTTTTAGAACCTGAAGGACTTATAAGCTTAAGTCTGTTATTCTATGTATACTACATAAGCTCCTGAAAATGCTGTAGCGCTTTGAGTACTGAGAAAAGCGCTATATAAATGTAATGAATTATTATTATTATACTGATTAAAACATACTGGTGTTATTTTTCAAGACAGTGCCCTGCCATTAACATTTCAATTTAAATTAATTTTGCTATGCTTTAGTTCAAATTGAGTGGATTGAAAAGAATGTTCATGTATTGCCATTGTCCAACCCGCCGAATCCGAACACAGGGTCACGGGGGTCTGCTGGAGCCAATCCCAGCCAACACAGGGCACAAGGCAGGAACCAATCCTGGGCAGGGTGATGTTCATGTATTGCTTTTGGTTAATTTCTTGTTTGAGTTATGAAAAACATTGTCTAAACTAGACAAAATAATGGTGGTGCAGAAAATCTGTGAGAATGAATGAGTACTGCTGTATTAACAGTCATGCACTTGATATGCTTCAGCCTGCCAAAACAGTAATGGAGTTTAGGTTCTGTATTTGTTCTTCTGCTGGTGGTAGTTGCATCATGAACTATAAAATGAAAATGGATAATCTCTTTAACAATAACTAAGTATTATGCATCTGTTTGAGGACTTTTTATATTGTGAAATCTTTTTCTGAAATGCCTGTGTAATGCAAATGTTGATATACAGTATTATTAAATTAGATATATTTTCAGATATATCAGACTTGAGTTATAAAACATCATTGCTGGGAATATTTGTATGTAAAATCAAAATGTAAAATGTGTGGTTGTATTTTCTTTATAGTTATTCTTTTTTTTTTTTAGTAATTCAATGTTAAGCATACAATCACTAAGTTCTTTATGCATTTATCAGATTCAAATGCACATTTTATTGTTTTTACATTATTAATGAAAAACCGTCAACATGATATAACTACAATGTTTGACATTCTCTGGAAATTAAGATCCATTTACTTCTTTTTCATTTGGTAACTATCTAGATGGAAGCATGAGAGTGACAGGGACAAGAGCCTTAAGGCATTTTCACACTAGCTCTCCTGCCTGGGTGGTAATGAGCCTTTTTCAGCTTAGGTCCTAAACTGGGTAGGTGTTTTGCAACGTATTTTATGAAAGTAAATTAACTATCTTAAAAGCTAGATGTAGCTTGCATAATATATTTATGCATCATGCAGTATAATAACCAAAATTGGATTTTAAAGCAAATAACCTCTGTATAACCATGTAAAGGGTACCAGAGTATGTTTAAGGGACACCAGGCTCCAACTTTATGATCCATACCATGTATCTCTCCTTGTTTTTTCATTGACTATTTCAAACCCCAGGGAGGATGTGTCTTCTTGCTGAATTATATTCCTACAGTTTTTGTATAGTGCATAACAGGCTGCATCCAGAAGGACTACTTCATTCTCTCTATCTAACAGTTATATTGTCTGTTTGCACAGACTCCTTTAATAAATAAACTATTATGAAGTTAACCTTTTATTCAATCTGCATGTAAATTATTCATTCATCCCTAGGTACTATATACAGTATATTATACATAACCGTTTTATACAGAGATATTCAGTTTTTAAAGTGAGATCATGGGCAGAATAAATGACTTGCTCAGGGTTGCACCATGTGGCAATGAAGATTTAACCTGCAGTCTCATAATTACTGACTAACGCATTATCCTCTGCACCATACAGCCATGCTAAGAGCTGCTGGTGCAATTTGTATTGAAAGGGAATTAAATTGTAAGTATTATAAGAGTAAGATTAGAAACAAATTGTCTCCAGTGAATGAGTACAATTAGTGCCTTTTATCTTATTATTATTACACATTTCACAGTACACACTCACATATATTTGTGTATTCCTAGTAGTATTAGTATCACATGTTTAGAGTACAGTGAACATATTCTGTATTTCCTATAAAGCCTGGTCTAATTCAGTTTTACCTGATAAATGTCATTTCTTTTGAGTTCACACATGTACACTGTTAGAGGAAGAGCTTTATGCCAAGATTTGTATGTGTTTCTGTTCTAAATTTAAATTTATAAAATTGCCAATAAGAACTCTGTGTGTGTATGTGTGTGTGCACACATGCATTTTCTGCTGGATTAATATAGACATACAGGAAATAAATATATCTGGCAACATTTACCAATCTATATGTATATTTTTTCATTTAAGAAAAAGTGTTGTTGCTTGTCAGTGACTATGGCTATGAATTTGGGAACACTGATGAGTTAAAGCTGCAGAAGTGATGCGCAGTTTAAATGTGACTTCTAAGGACAAAATATTATGTGAATGATTTTGCCTGCTAGGGATAGATGTCACAGGAGTCATAGTGGAATTCTTCATTAAGACAGCATCATGGTGATGCATGCACAATATATGCGTATGTACTTATGAAATTCAGATTTGTGGCTGAAAATAAAAAAGCTACAGTGGATCATTATATAAAACAATTGGTGTATTTTGACATTCTGCAACTGTACTATATTTTCAATTTCCTGGACTGTTCCTAAATGACGCAGGAACATTCCCAAAAGTCAACCACTATATAATTTTAATTGAGGTCTTTTTTCTGTGATTGACTTGCTTATTAAAGTTAATAAAATGTTTTGAAAGATGTTTATTTTCACTGTATGTAAATGTTATTTTCATGTTAAAATCTGAAACTAGAATAATAGAGAATGTGCAGATGATGAACACAATGAAGGCTGAACCTTATGGTGCAGAGAACTCTTTACAAATTCATTTGAGCAGAATTACATTGGACACATATTGTTTAGGAGGTAACCTGAAATATTATTTATGCTAAACAACTATATCCATTCATCTATTTTCTAAGCATATTTTTTGCTTCATGCCATTGGAAGAGGAAGCTATTGTACATAAAATCTGTAATGAAACTGTTTTTAAGTGGTTCATGAAATGCTGTCATGTACTATGCATTTGTGTAATTAAACTTATTGTGTTCATTAAGTACCAAATTGTCAGCTGCTGTGATGTTTTATTCTGTTATTTCAGTTATGAGTGAAGAGGATAATATTTAATAAATGTGTTTATTAAAGAGTGTCTTATCTGGTAAAAGAGACTCTCTGCTTGTTATAAATACATTTCATCATGTTTATTTGTGTTTTCATTTTATTTTATTTTTGTCAAGGGATTAAAGTTTCAGATATATATTTAACCACATGAATAGATGTTTTGATGCTACTACTGCTACGCTGTTTGATCTTAAGCATCCTCTTACAACTAAAGTAGACATACCTTGACCCACTAGAAATGCATAAAAACATATTTAACTAATTAAAATTGTTTTGTTCAAAGAAACAGCCTTTTAATTAGCAGCATCCAACAGCAGTACTGATATGACATAATTGTTTGCCTAAAGAGTTGTTTGCTTTTTTCTTTTAAAAATCTTTATTTCTTTAAAAATGAATCTGAAGCATCTTTGGTTTAATACTGTAAATAATTTATATACAAGTATCTGTAGAAAAATACTGTGTATTCTCCCTAACCTCCCTGTAGCTTTAATTGTCTAATTTTCACAGAAAAATTGGAAGAGAATTGTCAGCAATAATGACACTGACATCCTAAATATCACTTTGAGAAAAATCACTTATGTTAAGAAAGAGTCACAATCTAGACACAGAAGTGCTTATGTGTGTCTTGTAAACTCCGACTCCTAAAAGTTAATTTTCATGGTTGAAATGTTTCATCCATATAAACAGCTAAAAGTCCAATTTTTCCTCTATGGTTTTTCACTTGATTGACTTTAAGATTAATATGAAAATGTTTCCTTTTTTTTGGTCCTGATGGTATTTCAAAATAAAAATAGGTGGTGAAGATGTCATTACTGTCTTTGTATGTACCAACTAGAAATCAAGTGAGATTTAGGGAAAAAAAAACCCTCAGAAAATCGTTACATTCAACATATCATGTTCAATCAGAGCAGTTCGTCCTGGTATCTCATTTACAACTTTGGGTATAGACAAGATATCCATCTCTAGGTCCTGTCGTTGTTCAGGTGTCAAATTATCACCGAAGTTAAGGTGTGAATAAGACATGAAAAGGGAACGAGGCTGTCCGGAGTAGGGATCTATTTCCCTATCCTTCCATGGTTTCAGCAAGTTTATATGATATACTCGTTCACTCGGTCTACGATTCGGTTGTTTAATCAAATAATCACCGAGTCCTTTTCTTTCCTTAACTTCGTACGGGCCTTGCCAATGTGCCAATAATTTAGAATGCGAAGTTGGAACGAGAACCATTAAACGATCACCCGGGACAAATTCCCGAATGGTGGTGTTTCTGTTATAATATCTAGACTGCGCTGCTTGAGCTTTCTCCAAGTTCTCTTTTAAAATACAGTAATCCCTCGGTACTTCGCGGTTCACTTTTCGCGGATTCACGACTTCGCGGGTTTTTAAATACAAGTGATTGCCCGCCTATCGCGGAAGTTATGTTCCAGACCCATCAGCAACAGGAGAAAATCCGCGATATAGAAAGACCATATAAATAAACATTTTTATAGTTTAAGCCTTAAAATACCCATCCCACATGCTTTAAACACATGTAAACTTATAAAACACACTTTGATAACACATATGATATGTGGATGTCGGGCTAAGGATATGAGTAACATCTCACTGTTATAAAACATTTTAACTTCACGCAAGACCAGACAGTCAGACAGGAAAATTGGTGATGTACAGGCTTTTAAATTATTGACACGCAGAGCGACAAGCAGCACAAAGCCAGCACAAAGTCCACTTCTCCTTAGCGTTCATTCAGCTCCACACCCCCTTGACAATGTGAAGTGGCAGGAGCATACTGCGCTTCCGGGGAGGGGGGGTTTGAGCGAAGGTGCGTTCAGCTCTCACATACCCACACACACACACACACACTCACTCACACTCACTCCTCCTCCTTCTTCCGAACGCGCAGAGCGACAAGCAGGCATTTTGGCAGAAGCAGCACAAAGTCCATTTCTGCTCAGCGTGAGTTCAGCTGCCCCCCTTCACAAAGCGAGTGCAGACACATTGACGTCTGATCGCTGCGTGCAGTGTGCAGTGTTGGTCTGAGGTGTTTAAGAATGTAGAAAGTGTTTAAGAGTATAGGAAGTGTTTATAAGAGTGTGGGAAAGGTTAACAAGAGAGTGAGAAAGGTTTATAAGAGTGTGGGAAGGGTTTATAAAGCCTTAAAATATGTATAAATAATAAAATAAATATAGGTCGCTACTTCGCGGATTTTCACCTATCGCGGGGGGCTCTGGAACGTAACCCCCACGATAGGTGAGGGATTACTGTAGGTCTAATTTTTTCTAATCTATCACGTAATTGTGCGATATATTCCAATATGTTTGAGGTAGGACAGAACTCTTCTTCCCAACCTTCTTTTAACATATCCAATAGCCCACGGGGTTGTCTTCCATATAATAGCTCAAAAGGGGAAAAACCAGTAGAGACCTGTGGGACTTCCCGATATGCAAACAAGACGAGAGGAAGTAACTGATCCCAGTTTCTCCCATCTTCGTTAACTACTTTATGTAACATCTGTTTTAAAGTTTGATTGAATTGTTCTACCAATCCATCCGTTTGGGGATGATAGACCAGTGTCTTTAGATGTTTTATTCGGAGTAATTTAGTGGCTTCCCTGAACATCTCCGAAGTGAAAGGAGTCCTTTGGTCCGTTAAATCCTCTTTGGGGATCCCTACACGAGCGAATATCCCTACTAATTCCTGTGCGATATTTTTTGAAGTAGCTGAGCACAAAGGAATAGCTTCGGGAAATCGAGTGGCATAATCAACTAAGACTAAAATATATTTAAAACCTTTTAACGAGGGTTCTAAGGGTCCTACAAGATCAATACCGATTCGTTCAAAGGGAATATCAATAAGGGGTAACGGAATGAGAGGAGCTCGGTCCCTCCTAGGAATCTGATGAAGTTGACATTCGGGGCACGAAGCACAAAATCATCAGACCTCCTCATTAATTCCTGGCCAATAAAATCGGAGTTTAATTCTCTCTAATGTTTTTTCAGAGCCTAAATGGGCTCCAAGAAGGTGAGCGTGTGCTAATTCACAGACTTGTCACCGAAAAGTACGTGGTATTAGCAACAACGCTCGCACTTCACCCCCGTGTTCTGCCACTCTATATAATAATTCATTTTGTATTACAAAGAAAGGCATCGGTGGCATGGGATCTAGGGTTTTATAACCCTCGGTTGATAATATTGCATTTCTTGCAAATTTTAAGGAATCATCGTTCTATTGTTCTCTTTTAAATGATAAAGGGGTAAATAGAAATTGGGCTGTTAAATCCTGGATAGGGTCTCTATTGACCTCAATGGGAGGGGCTTCTGCCACCACGTCCACTACGTTAACTGTACTAGCTCCCATAGAGGATTATGGGATATCGACTCCTCCACACTGGGTACCTATATGGGTCCTAGCAACCGTTGTACACAGCGTGGATGCAGTCAGACCAGCATTCTCCATTATTAAGCCTAAACTTTTCCCAGGAGCAGTTACATTTTTACCAATGTTAATATCACTCCAATCTCTTCCTAATATGACTGGAAACGGAGGATCCGGTAATACAGCCATGGCCATTCTAGTTAAAGTATAATCCACCGCGACTACACACTTGGCTGTTTTATAATACCGGATGTCTCCGTGTATACATTTGAGGCTGGTTTTGATTTTTAGCCACTGTTGCAGTAAAACGAAACGGGAAGCAACAATGGAAATGTTACTCCCAGAATCGAATATTGCCCTTACCTTTCTGCCATTTATAAAAACTGCGCCTGTATAAGGAAGAGACAAAGGATTAATCACAGTGGCACAATACCTTTCCCCCTTCACCAACGAGCAGTCCATGGGTTCAGATGGGCAATTAGGTGACAGATGTCCCATCTCCCCACACTTGAAACAGCGGGGAAGGTGAAACGGTTTATCTCTTTTACGGACAGCAGGCTCGGGAGCTTGTCGGATGGGCTCAGGAGCTGCCCATGTATCTGTTGGTTACGGCAAGAGAACCGTTACGACCGTCCCAATTTGCAAGCCGCCCAATGACGCTCTGCTATTTTGATTAAGGTGTCCATACTGTCATATGGTTGTTTCCGGACTTGCTGGGCGATATGGTCAGGGAGGGCATGAACAAAGGTCTCACATGCCAGTAATTCACCCATCTTATGGGAGCTGTTTATGTCGGGCCATAGCCATCGACAAACCTTACTCCAAGCCTCGAAAGCTTGGGTTCTTAGAGGCCGATATGGATCGAACTGCCACTCCCTCCATTCTCTTGCCTGCTGTTCCGAAGAAAGGCCGTAGCGCTTGAACACCTCGAGTTTGAGAGCGTCATAATCAGCAGCCTGCTCCTCAGTCAAATCATAATAGGCTCTCTGCGCTATTCCCTTCAGGTAGGGGGCCAGTAGGCATGCCCATTCTGACCTCGGCTATGCGTTCCGCTTAGCGGTACGCTCAAATACCAAAAAATAGGTTTCTATATCATATTCTTCTGTCAGATTGTTTAACTGTGTTGGCAATGACCGAGCGGTCTCCGTCTGTATAGCAGCTGCTGCGCGAGCTTCGGACTCTGCCAATTGCGTCCGTTTCTTCCATCTGGAGCTTCAGGGTGCTGAGATTGCCCACGATCGTCGTGAGAATGGTTGAGAGGTCCTGCTCTTCAGACATATTTTCAAAAGCAAATCCTAGATGACTACGCCAATTGTGGAAATTCTCCAATTAAAGAATAAGATGTTCACAAAAACAAAGTGTTGGGGACCGTCCCCGTATATTGTCCTGCGGACAAAGTAGCAAAATAAATGATCAAAAGCAAAACCAAAATGGTAACATTTGACAATCTTTATCTGACAAAATGGCGTTTATATACAGTATTGAATTGTGGGAACAGGAAATGGTTGGCAGGAAGTGACGTTGCAACATGAAGCGGAAACAACGTCGTTTGATGAAAACCGGAAGTGATGTCTTTGAGGAAGCGTCGGAAGTGATGTCGGTTCATGTGACCGGAAGTGACGTCATGGCAGCCATTTTGAAATTCAGAAAGGTTGGAAATTATTTTTCTTCGGTTTTTCTGTGGAGAGAAGAGATTCCGGTAAGTTCCACGTGACAACCCTTCATCTCGCGATGTTTCACTCACCTTTAGGCTTTTAGACTGCCTCCTAATCGCACGTGTGTGACTATATATATATATATATATATATATATATATATATATATATATATATATATATATATATATATATATATATATATATATATATATATATATATATATATATATATATATATAGCATGTTTAGGGCGGCACGGTGGCGCAGTGGGTAGCGCTGCTGCCTCGCAGTTGGGAGACCTGGGGACCCGGGTTCGCTTCCCGGGTCCTCCCTGCGTGGAGTTTGCATGTTCTCCCCGTGTCTGCGTGGGTTTCCTCCGGGCGCTCCGGTTTCCTCCCACAGTCCAAAGACATGCTGGTTAGGTGGATTGGCGATTCTAAATTGGCCCTAGTGTGTGCTTGGTGTGTGGGTGTGTTTGTGTGTGTCCTGCGGTGGGTTGGCACCCTGCCCGGGATTGGTTCCTGCCTTGTGCCCTGTGTTGGCTGGGATTGGCTCCAGCAGACCCCTGTGTTCGGATTCAGCGGGTTGGAAAATGGATGGATGAATGGATGTTTTCATACAAATGTTGCAGCTCAAAGTGCTTTACAAGATGAAGAAAGGAAAAAGAAATACATAAAAATAAGTTTAGGCAATACTAAGTAAAAAAGAAGAAAGTAAGGTCCAATGGCCAGGAGGACAGAAAAAAACAAAAAAAAAATAACTCTAGAGGGCTGGAGAAAAAAAAAATCTGCAGGGGTCTGAGGCCACGAGACCGCCCAGCCCCTACTGGGCATTCTGCCTACAATACTGAGATCAATATGTACCAGAATGATGGGAAGAGAAGGAACGACTCATGATCTGTAGCATCACACATCACATTTCCATTTCCACATCATCTGTGAAAATTGGTAGAGGCAGTGTTATGGCAGGGACATGCGTGACTGCCAGTGGAAGTGGGTCACTAGTGTTTATTGATGATATAACGGCTGACAGAAGTAGCATGATGATTTCTGAAATATATAGAGCTATACTGTCTGCTCAGATTAAGAAAAAAGCTGCAAAACTGACACGGACAATGCTTCACGGTACAGATGAACAATGACCCAAAACATATTTTGAAAGCAAACAAAGTGCAAAGAAGTGGTATTTTCTTCAATGGCCAAGTCAATCAGTGGACCTCAACCCAACCAGTCATACATTTCACTTGCTGAAGACAAAACAGAAGGAAGAAAGTCCAGCGAACAAGCAGCACCTGAAGGCAGCTGCAGTAAAGCCCTGGCAAAGTAACAGCAGGGTGGAAACCCATGGAGATGGCCATGGGTTCCAGACTTCAGGCAGTCATTGACTGGAAAGGACTTTCAACCAAGTATTGAAAATGATTGTTATATTCATGATTATGTTAGTTTGTCCAAATACTTTTGAGCCCCTGGAAACGGAGAGACCATGTATAAAAAAAGTCTTTTCTAAATGGCTTATACAATGTTTTTGTTAAACCCCTTGAATGAAAACTGTAAATCTACATTTAAATCACATCTGGATTGCTTCATTTCAAATCCATCGGGGTGGTGCACAGAGCCACAATTATGAAAATTGTGTCACTGTCCAAATACTAATGGACTTATCTGTATACAACGGTTGTGGAGAAATAATTTTGATTGGGAAAAAAACACAAACTTTAATAGATTTAATACAAAGCATGAGACACCTGTTACTTGCAATGACTAAATAAAAATTTCAGCTAATATGTTGCACAACTTTCACAGTTTTTCACAGAATAGACAAGCGACTGAAACATCTGAACATCCCCATAGTTTAGGCAAGCTTAAAAATACATCTTTATCTTGGATAATTTCTGTACACAGTAATACTGTACATGTTGTTTATATTGTAGAGTATCCTAATTGTAGGTAGAATGGTATTGATTACTGAATAAATAGTAAAACTCTTCTTCATCCAGGCCTAGATAGATAGACTGGATCAAAATCAGGGTTAGTAGAGCCTGTTGCACTCTAGGTGACAATCCTATAGAATTGGAGTGGATTTACCTAAGTCAAAATAGGTAGCGTTTAACTGATATTTGTCCCTTCTCTTGAACCCTACTTACAAATGATCATCAACTATATATATGTATATCTATATATAATATTTTTTAAATTCTGAATCTACTATTTACCTGAAATACAGTACTATACATTTTTCAGCATTTTTAAATCTGTAATTTTTGAGTCTTACTGTTGATCAATAAAATGCAAATGCATATATTTTCAAAATAAATTAATAAAACAGTGGGCAATGATAAAGTACAATAGAATTATAGAAATCCTCAAAGCGCATTGAATGGTGCACACATTTATCATTTCTCCAAAGGGTTATCTAGCTTCCTGAATGACTGATCTAATGACTATGTCGATAATGTAGTTAGAGACTGCAGCTGAGTTTAAGGAAGCTTAAACAGAAACAATCACATTATTTGTGTTGTCACAGAATTATGACTTTCTTGAAGGCAAATAAATTTAATGGTGGGAAAACAGAAAGTAAGTTATGTAATCATATAATATTAAAATGGAAAAGACCATTATATCTCAGAAAAATGCAGTGTTTTAACTTTTTTTTTGGCTTCGTCATTTATATTTTGTGAATTTTATCTTTATTTTTTACAGAATTCTTGAATTTGTATGCATTTAAATTAAGAAGAAACAGGTTGCCTCATGAAATATGCACTGTTATATTCATTTAAAAGATAATAAGTACCTCCTTATTGTGTGTGTTCTTGTTAGACTAAGTTCTTGCAACTCATACCTCTGAATTCAGTTTAGTGTATTTGAAAATTAATGGTTTCATTTATTTAACCAGTCTTATTATGTTACATTTTAAAATATTTTTCAAATAACCTTCATAATGTGCTATTATATCCATATGATCTAATTTCTAATAGGTGCTTGTCACACTGTCATAAAGCAATGTAATTACACTGTAGTATAATGTTCTAAATGAATGCTCATGCATGTCTTAGCTTTTATGTTTTATGATGTTTTATAAAACGTATTACTAGTAATTTAATTTAAAGCAACAATATATTTCATAATTTTAATAAGTGAAATATATGAAGATCATATTTATTGCCACTAAATTGTGAATGATTTTGAAGTGGAAAACTACACTTACAAGAGTAAAAAACAAATAGCATCTTCAGCAATTTATACTTTCAGCATTCCTGTTACTACAGGCAAAATTGGATTATAAGCAAATACCTTGTTAATTAAATATGCAAAAACAATATTCAGTTGTGCTATTGCTGCCTATTAACTAAATGTTCTGTGGAAAAATATAGTGTTATTCTGTGTAAACATGGATGTATTGGTTTATCAGAGAGAATATTCTGTTTTTGGTTATGAATAAAAAAAATTGAATATAAATAAAAATTGACATTTAGTACAATATTTAAGAATTTGAACAGCATTTATTTACCATATGCTTTGGTGGTGGAAATAAATAAAATCTATTTGCAGTGCACTGTTTAAAATTAAATTGTCTTTTCACTGAGTATTTTGGGAGAAAATTTACTAATAATTTTTGAAGGGAAGGAAATAGTAATTTTGATATTCTATTAAATATTACTTTATAAAATGTCAGCCAATAATGTATTGTAATATGTTTAGTATATTAAACCTTAAAATCTGAAAATGAGAATACAAGGAATCTTGCCTGGATTCTTAGCCAATATGCATTTTCCTAAACAGATTGACAGATTCCTTGTAAATTAGTTCAGAATGATGCTAGAGGCCATATGTCCTAATCTTGTAGGCATAAGCATTTGGCCCTAAACCCTTGAAAATCGGAGCTATGTCAGTTTGGAATTATAAGTATATAAAGTTGTATTAAAAATACAGTACAAAAACCCTTTATACTTAAATACTTTTAACTTGCTGGTTATTCATGGAAGCCTCACAGGTTTACAGTCAGCTGTAGAGAGTGCCACCAGATTGGTGAAATAAAAAAGTGATTGGAAGACATTAATCATTGATGAGCTAATAAAAATGCTGCAACTGTGTTCATTTTCTATTGATCGCATAAGAGGCATAGAGCACTCAACCAAAATTATATTGATTTTACTTCTACATTTTCAGGTTACAGACAAAAGAATGGTTTAGATTCAATTCATTGATAAGCAATATCCATTATTGAGATCATGATTCAAGTTTGATATACAGTAGAGACAAATTTTACAATTTGGAAGTTTCTAAGTTTCTTCTGCCTTAACTTAAGATAAGCCTTAGTTCTTTATATGCTTGTAAATTAAATGTTAGGTAAATAGATGGATGAAAGGTGTAATTATATGGCACATGCAACAAATGGGATTATGTTAATTTTTTTTGGCTGCAGTAAAGATAGATATGTCACAAGTGATACTATTTTGACTCTCCCAAGACTGTGGAAGTTTCTTTACCTCAGGTGGTTAGGTTTTTTGTGCATCCAGCGCATAGCTGGTGTTTATTGGTGATTTACAATCACAGTTGGTGATTTCACAAAGGATCTTCACTTTCTTTTTAGTGCTTGTTCATTATCTTAAATGAAGCTTCCAGTTAACATGGAAATCCTCCAGCTTTCAGGTATAAACATTGGATTGGAAGCCAGGATGCTATAATCTGAATGAATAAAGAAGCAGTTTTAAGTATGGCAAATAAAATTGCAGGGAAGCAAATAACTACAAAGCAGGCCAGACCTACCTTCTTCACAGGTCTGAACTAACTGAATAGGCCTCATTACAGGCAGCTTAGCCCCAGACCCAAAAGCCAGGCATGTAGTCTGCAAAGGCCCGAAAATAGGGTTCTGGCTTTTAAATAACCAAAGTTAAAAATAGCCACAATAAGGATGATAGGAAAACCATGAAACACTTAGTCCCAGAACAAAAAAAACAAACAAAGTTTCTTTAAGGAATTAATTTAAAGATAAAAGAATAACAAAAGGCACAGAATTAAAGCCAAGAAATCCACAACAGAATCCAATAAAAGTAGCTTAAAAGGGAAGCAAGGGTCCAGGCCAGGAAATCCAAATAAAGCAAAATTAAAAAATAAAAAAACAGGAATCCAGAAGCTAAATATTATGCTGAACCTTGTGCTGGAGGTTCCAATTGAATACTAGCTGAGGGCAGTACCTTAGCTGCCTAATCAGATGCCCCGACCTCCATTGGCTCAACATCCAGGAGGCAGGGCATATAAATCAAAAATAAAACATAGTTATATAACATACCACAAAATTGAAAAATAATTAGTGAAAACCATAATATTACATAAATACAACAAAGAAAAAGCAAAACCAAAAACAGAATTCGTAACAATATACAGAATTATATCCAGGAGGCAGGGCATATAAATCAAAAATAATACATAGTTATATAACATAACACAAAATTGAAAAATAATTAGTGAAAACCATAATATTACATATATACAACAAAGAAAAAGCAAAACCAAAAACAGAATTCATAACAATATACAGAATTATATTTTGAAAAAAAAAAAAAAGATGGAGTGAAAAAAAACAATAACAAAATCTCGGGCAACAACCCTGGCTGAAGCACGACACCAGTAAGATCAATGGACAGGTAAAGCCACAATGAGGGATATAAACTTACCACAATGAGGGATATAAACTTAAGACTGAACATTTGAGCACTGAAACCAAGTTGCAGCTCCTTTGAATAACATAGATAACTTGCAAAAATTCAGCTAATATAAGAACATCACTGCAGCCATTGGTAAACAGCAGGAGATGTTGTAAACTGGAAAAAGGGATTCTGCGTGCAAGTGATAACCCACAGTTATGAGCTTTCATTACAAGCACAATATTGTTTGCTTTTCTTTGGCTTTTGTTGTCTTTATTCTTGCCTTTACTGAAGTTTTGCACAAGTAGTGCAGGTGTATAGCTCAAAATTGACAGACAGAGGATTTCACTGAGATAACAATTGTAAGACAATTTCACTACGAGTAACAGGGCATCCAAGCATTTTGTCCTCCTGCTTAGTCTACTATAAGGTTGAGGTCTTCTGGATGCTATTTTACCTTGCATCAGTTTTTAGCTACAAGCCATGGATGGGACAGCAAAAAAACGAAAACAGAGAAAAAACTTGTAAACAACATAACTACTGGCCTGGCATCAAGCATGTTTGCTGGAACAATGAACCATTAGCAATATCCACTTAGCCACATTTTAGAGAATGAAGATTTTAATAATGAAATTAATGTTCAGAATAAAAGCTAACAGTGTAGTGAATACCAAAATGAAGCCAAGATAGACTGCTTGTAAAGATGTAATAGTCACTTTTCACATTATTTTACACTTTCAAGTTCTGTATATTGTCAAGAATAAAATGAATTAGAAGTTTTTAATAGTGCAGGGGTTGTAGTATATTTAGCTGAATGAGAGAAACTGGATAAAGAAATGCAAATCACCAACTCTACTGTTTGTATTCCTTTGTTGCTTGACTGTTACCTTGCTAAATTAAACAAAAACATAAGTAAATGACTCGTACTGCACTGCTAACTTACTAATGAACCATAAGAAGCACCTTAGGGCATATTGGACTATAATGACTACTTTGGGAAATGATAAGGGGTAGTATTGACAGGAGAATGGCTGGCAAATTACTGGAATCCTGCTGTGATACTTGTTGGTTACCATTGGTAACAGATAAGTGTGTTTCCTCTTTCATTCTGGAAAAAAAGAAGAAAAAGCTTGGGTGGGTTTACATCAGCTCAGTGTGCTATGAATACTAATTAACTCTGCTTCTACGGACTGCTGTTACTTCTACCGGAACAGTGTATTAGTGCTCGCTTTCCTATTTAATTCTAAAACATCACAATTAAAACGCATGTCATTTCAGTTTCAAAAACTGAGATTAATGTAATTAATAATGCGAATGTAATGAATGTGAATGTAATGTGAATGTAATGAATATAATGAAAAAAGATACAAATATAATCTGATAAACAGACAAGTAAAAGTACTCCTGATGAAAAAGAAAAAATGCTTTATTAGAAAAAAAGGTTTCATTAGAATAACTTAACTGAGAAAGCAATGCAGGGAATGACAAACATAAACAAAAATCCTGCTAAAATCCTTGTTGCACTAACTTGGCCTTAACTATGTTACAAAAACTCCTTCACTAACATGTGATTTAGTTTTTCTGTTTCCCTTACCAGCACAACTTTTTCCCATATCTTTACTTGATGCCATGGTTGTCTGCTCTTAGCATAACCATCCGCATTATACACAAGATGCTAGGAAAGTGTGGAGTGATATTCCTTTGTAGAAATCTTGGATTACATCAGTTGTGTGACCTTAGACAGCCATTGATTCCACTATTTCCATGAGCACCCAACCCCAAATATATTTAAAGGGCTAGAGCAATCAATACATTTCCTGGGCTTCCTTCCGTCCTGTTTATAATGCAGTGACACAGTTTCTGTGGAGGAGTGGGACCATGTTACCATGCCTGTCCCAGGATGTATTTTTATTCATTTCAGTAACCTCAGTGAATTATTTTTCTGTGATAGTGGCTATTGTAAGGAATGCAATACCACACATTTTTCATTTTCATTTTATTTATTTATACTTTTACATTTGAGGCAGTAACTTCATTGTTGACACCAGTGTTGTAAATTTTATTTTTTAGGTTGCATTTGTATGAGCACTGCCATTTCCTAGTTCTGTGTCTTGCTACTCTGGTGCTTCATGATTACTAGACACCTGATGCACATGCCATGGGACCTATGATGTTGTTGCAGCTATTTTATTTAAAATGGCTGTGGTAAAAATAGGGTCCTAACTTTTTTCAATATTATGTGAGGTCTGAAAAAGCTTTTTGAGTGTTATTATTGTTAGAGTCATCTGGTTTCAAATCTAGCCTTGATCAAAATCTTGTGTTGAGCAGCCTCCTTAAAATATGGAAATCTCTTGATCATTTTTGTTTTCAGTCTTGACATCTGACTTGACTTATGTAACGTCTCAAAATGAATTCTTTGCCTCTGGATTAATTCATTTCATCAGTCTGGATTTATTGAAAACACTGGGCTGTATATGGGTTACCACTTTTTATTATCAGCCACTTCATATCACTGGTTCATTTTCTTCAACTATTATAAATTTTCCATGTTTTCTTAGCGGCCTAACAAATCAAAATAAAAGAAAGTATATTTCACCTTTAAGAGTAAGGTAAATTCTGACAAATGAGGTGAAAATTACAAATGCAACTTTTTGGCTGTCAAGTTTTCATAGGGTTGTGTTATCATGTATGAGTAATCAGTATTAATAACAACTCAGTGATCATGACAGAAGCCAGTTGAACCAAAAATATCTAACCTTTTTTTTAATCGTGCAGTGTAAAATATAAAATATTTACATTTTTTCCTCTTTATTAGTTTTATAAAATTATATTTCCAATCAGTAATGATGCACAACAATATAAGCAATGTGATATTTCATATCATCTGCAACAGCATCTTGAGAAATGTCAACTTGGACAACCTAAAATTTATTTGGTACTCAAAGATACTGACATTTTTTAAAGGTTAGCAGAGGAGAAGAATGATTATTTAAGTACAATTTTAATAGTTTCCTGACAAATTGAACAGAAGTAGGGATTTTTTTTTATTTCAGGTAGAATAATACATCCTTTTCTCACTGTGTTATTGGATTCTGATTTTTCTAATTAAATACAAGTAACGGGAGAGTATTGTTATGTAGGATATCATAGAAGTATTTTCACTTCAGAATAATATCCTGTCCGGTAAAAATCTAAATACTGCTCTACATGGCTTAGGACTAATAATGATTGTACTACTGTCTGGCAGTCAAGCAAAGGTATTTTTTCCATTATGGTTTGAGTGTGAAAGAGTCCTAACATTATGTCCAAGCAAAGTAGGTACATGGCAACAGCAGCACAATTAGAGGTTGTGTCCTGGTACATTTTGAGATGCAGTGTAGTTTTTTAGTTTGATTATGCTCTGTGCTTCAGTGATTGATAAGGAGTGTGTTTTGTTGATGACTGAATTCTATTGTTTAGTTGAAATTGATTGAATTGCTGTCTTAAATCATTTGACTGTGAACTGTTAGAAGGTGAGTTGTAGAGTGTAGAAATACAACCTATATCCGCATTATTGCAAGACAGCACAATTTATACCATTTATATTGGAGGACTATTAGGAAAACTCTGCTCTTATAGTTTAACAAAGTGTTTGTCTAGCATAAAGGTAGTTTATGAAATGAGGGGCTTAAAGTATACTTTGAGATGTAATGGAATTATCAGTTTAAAAATTTCCCAATGCAAAGAATTTTCCATGTGTTGATTGCTTTGTATGCCGAGGATGGTTAGAAAAGATGATTGTCATGCATGGTTGCAGTTGACCATACCATTCCATTCTTAAAGTGTCTTCTGCACCGGTGCCATGTTCTGGACATGGGTTGCACCACCGGATTACATCTTAATTGACAGCAATTAGTACATTAGGTAAAGAGATGGCCATGCAGCTTAAGGGTGGATAGACATTTTTGGTGGTGGGCCAAATAGTCAGTGTCATGTACAGCAGGCCATTATAAAATTTAGGTGTGTCTTTGGATCCAGGAAGTCTTTTTTATGTTGTAATAACTAACATTACCTTTAAAAATATTTGCTGCAATAAATCAACAACAACAACATTAATTTATATAGCACATTTTCATACAAAAAGTAGCTCAAAGTGCTTTACATAATGAAGAGAAGAAAAATAAAAGACAAAATAAGAAATTAAAATAAAAATAAGACAACATGGTTTAGTTATCAAGCTTTTTTATTAAAAGCTACTGAAAACAATTTTTAAATACCAATAAGCGAGTAATTTTAAACTAAAGTGATTCCTCTAAGACATTGTCCTACATGAAACTGCTTGCGTCTGTACAAACAGTTAATAGCAACTGATGTCTGATTTTAGATGTCACAACAATTCACTCATTGCAAAGATTTGTATCTGTTAGTGCCATTCTATATTTGCTTTTAGTTATTGATGAAAAGCCCCACTTGAAACTATATTTGCTGCAAATAATGATGCCATGCACATAGCAGGCCTAGCAAAGCCATGGAAGCATATCTTGAGTAATGTACAGTAGAATGACATATGGTGTATGTCAGTTGAACTCAAGCAAAAATTGGAAAATCTGTCTTGTGGCACCTAAAGTCCTGAAAGTGACATTCCCAAATTCATGATGCAGGATGCCAATCTGAGCTGCACATCTGCTGCAGTCCACATTTCTGTTTGAACACTGTTCCTTGAAATTTGGAAAATGTGTTTTGCGTGTTGCAACTCATTCAGATTATTGCAAAGTTTAAAAAATGGACAAAAAGATAAATAAACAGTGCTACACCAAAACTGAAACAAGCTCCTCTTCTGAGATGGTAATGTAGCATGTAAAAAACACACACTGCCTAAGGTACAGTTTGGGATGCTTCTCTATATTTTACTCTTCACCTCATAAAACACAGGAATTGAAGAGAAGGAATAATCTGGTTTGGTTGATCTGCTACTGGAAAACCTTCACCTTTTAACTTCGTACTTTCATATTTATAAATGGCACTCTTTATACTAACTTGTGCAAACACCCAGATTCATAATAAAAGTTCTGCTGCCAATGAAATACATTAATGATAAAATGTGCAGACTCATTCTTTAAAAACACACATGTAAGACAAAGGTGAACAAGCTGCTTGAAATATACACACCATCTATGTGGCTGAGCTATATACTGCACCTATTTGTATGGTAAAAACTTGTTTATTTAATTAATTTTTGGATGATACTACATGGCAACTACATCTTACACCAGCTAGCTGTAGCATCATTGTCTTAAGAACACCTCATAGGGCTTGAATAGATTTATACAAGAAGCCCACAGCCTTTCACACCTGTGCCATGGGCTGGATTCAGTTGGTGAGCCATAGTTTGCCCATGCCTGCTCAAGCTTAACACTTTCTATCCAACTGTGAACAATGCATTTTTATAAGTCTTCATTTTTTTATTGAGAATGCATGCTAGATATATGAACTGTTGTGAGACAGAAATCAAGCTGAAGTGCAAGAGTACAAAGATGGAATAATATTCTTTTGAACGTATTGAGGATAAGCTTTATGGAATTCTACCAATAAACTTTAGTAGTCGTAAATATAGATCGGTAGTATATAAAGTTCTTTGTCATTTTGTTTAAATAGACTAGGGGGATCCTCCCCTTGCTCACTTTCCACGTCAACCCCCAGGGACGGGTGCTGGGAGCCCATTATCTCGTGGCTGAGCCACTTGGAAGAGCGTCGGGGTGCCCTGCTGTTCGGGAAAGCAATTGTATTCAAAGAGATCATATATAGAAGAGTATGTGGGGTGTGGGAGGAAGACGGTTTGGTGCTTAGTTATTATAAATAGAAAATCAGTTACTTGAGTGTTTCACTATAACTGTCTATTTTAAATATCAATGAATAATGAAATGTAGTAAAAAGTAAATAAAAAAATTAAATTACATTAATGCCTCATCAAAAACAATATTATGAATTACTGTATCCTCTAAATTCCATTCTAGAAACGTTGTTTTTTTTGCATTTATGTTTGCATATTGTTCGGGATATTTTTATCTTTTTCGTTTATTGGACGATTCTCTTTATTCTTGGTTTTTATCATATGTAGCTCTTTTTTGTTCATTTTCTTTTTTTCGAAGTTCATTATGAGCTCTTGCTGCTCCTTTTCTATCTCGATGTAAAATTTGACGTTCTTGAATAGATAATTCGCTGTTCTGCCTTGTCAGTATAATTAACTGCGTTGAAGGGCAAGTTACCACTGAGAGTGTCACAGGGTGGTATAGAGAGGGGATGTAGAAATAGTAATGTTTGGGCAAGCGGAGAGGAGTGGTCAAGGCTGAATAACGCAGACACGATGGAAAACTTTTTTAATATAACAGAGAGAATTAAAACAGAGATATCTTTTGCAGTTAAATTCTTAATACTATCTGCCGAAAATGTTCTCATTAACAATATTTAAGCTTGAAATAATCTTCAGCGCTTTTAAGTTAAGATATTAAGATTAAAAAAAAAAAAAAAAAAAAAAAAGAAACAACCCTGGGAATGATTTTAAAAACTAGTCTAGGATAAACCTGGTAATTCCTACTGTAATAGTATAATGGTAATAGTATAAATAGTAGAATAAGCAATAAACCAAGGGTATGAAGTTAAACAGTCTACTTTAAGGTATAGTAAAATAAAAATAAAAAAAAAAAGGAAGAAGAAAAAAAAAAACGAATCCTACTTTAATTACTTCCACATTTTCACACTCACGTCTATAACTCTATAACTCTGATTAAAACATAAACATATAAAGTCCAGATAAAAAAAAAAAAAAAAAAAAAAGGGATGTATAATTATAATACCAGTCTCTTTAAACATGGATCCAGAGAGCAGATCATAGGTCCTTCCCGTGCCTTGATAGAATACGGCTCCTTATTAACTTTCAAAAAAGTGTCGGAAACAGCTTTTTTAGTTCTTTTTCAGCTTCTTCTTTGCTGAAGAAAATATAATGTCAATCTTGAACTTCCACTTTCAGTTTGGCGGGATACAAGAGGCTGTATTTGATATCGGCTTTCCGTAGCAACTTTTTAATGTTGATGTAGGATCTGCGTTTTGCAGCTGTTGTTGGTGAGAAGTCGGGAAAAATACGAATAAGATTATTTTCGAATATAATCTCTTGCTTGTGTCTGAGATGTGCCATCACATCAAGCTTACATCGTAGTCGCTCGAAGCGGACAATAAAAGACCTAGGTTTGAAGGCGCTTGGTATCTTTGTGCGATAAGCCATGGCTATCTCAATGTCGAGTTTAAAGTCATCTCCAATTATTTTAGACAGTAATTCTACTGCAAATTTCACTGGGCTTGAGCTTTCTCGTTTCTCAGGTATACCCTCAATTCTTATATTATTTCTTCTGCACCCATCCTCCAGGGCTGCAAGTCTGTCTCCAAGTTTTTTGCATTCCGAGTTCGCAGCTGTGGCTTTTTCATCGGCGTTAGATGCCAGTTGTTCCGCTGTTTCCACTCGAGCCGTGAGTCCCTGCTTAACGTCTTCCAGCTGATCTGAAACGTCATTAATATGGTCATCAAGCATTTTCAGTTTTGAATTAGTTTGTTCAATGTGTTCCACTAATTTCTCCAACATGCCTTTAAAGTTCACATCAAAACGTTTAAATAGACGCGTTTCCTTATCTTTGTTATCCTTCTTGAGCTCAATGGTCACCTTCTTAAGCTCATTCGTGTTATCTTTCTTAAGCTCATTCTTAAGCTCATTCATGGCCGTAACCATGGTAGTGGCCAGTGTAGCGATCATCTCTTTCAGTTCGGACAGTTCGCTTCGGCTTTCGTGCTCCGCGAGTGGAAATGCAGCCCCTGTTACAGTAGGCGCTGCAGGCTCGCGATGAGTAGATGAGAGCACGTCCTGCAGAGCCCTTTCTAGTCTCAAATGATCCTCAGAAATCGGCGATCCATCGCGACCTGTATCACTTGCACCTTCGCTCCCATTTTCACTCTCGACTGGAGACGATACAATGGAGCGGGGTCCCAGGAATTCTGTGCATTCGTCTGCCTGTTCCAGGTCAGTCTCCGTGAGGCCATACCTTGCACTTGCACTCAGGCCGGAAGTCTGTCCAGACTTTGATACAGCTTTAAGTTTCTTTTCCGGTTCTTTCTGACTTTTCTTCTTGTTACTCATGCTTGTATATTGTAGTGGAAGTTCCTTGGTCGGGTTAAATACAGGATACCTCTAAATAATATGAAATACGTGGGAAAATAAAGGCACTGCTAGCGGAGCTCTGCTTCAGACGTCCATCTCCTATAAACGGACGAAACCAAATTTTTTAATTCTGTTTTAATTCTGTAACGCCGCTGCAGGGTGGGGTTTGTTTTGTTTTGGACGTGCTCTGTCTCTTCGTATGTCAGAGGACTGGAACATCGCGAAGTGGGATCTAGCCTCATGTGGGGAGGCAAAATGGGGGGGTGGGGGGATAAAGGGGGGAGAGAAGGAGAGCAAGTTATATCTAATCTATTCTTGTAATTCTTATAATTATAAATATCAATGCAACAATAGGCTAAAATGCAATAACTCATGGGGAATCTTGAAACTAAGATTAAAACTGCCATATTACCAATTAAAACTATAATGACATTAAAAACTCAGAATCAATGTCTCCATGATGGGACAGTTAACTTTGTGAGCTGGAATGTTAAAGGCCTGAATCACGGATTAAAGAGAAAGAAAGTATGCTCTCACCTAACAGGCTTAAACGCTAAAATAGTATTTCTACAGGAGACCCACTTACTAACCAAGGATCAGTTCAGATTACAAAAAGATTGGACTGGCCAAATGTTCCATTCTAGCTTTATAAAGAAAACTACAGGGGTGGGAATTCTCATACATAGAACAGTTCCATTTGTAGCATCAGATGTAGTGTCGGACCCTGAAGGGAGATATGTGATGGTCATGGGCAACTTATATAACAGTAAAATGATTTTGATAAATGTTTATGCACCCAATGTTGATGATAAGGAATTCATGCAAAATCTATTTGCATCCATTCCCAATGTGAACACTCATAAAATTATAATGGCTGGGGACTTTAATTGTGTTTTAAATCCACTCTTAGATAGGACTCCTGTGACAGGGGGGACGACATCTAATACTGCAAAGATAATTACACAGTTTTTGAATGATCACAACTTGTCAGACCCCTGGAGGTTTCTTAACCCAAACTCAAGAACATATTCGTTCTACTCACCAGTGCATTATAGCTACTCAAGAATTGATTATTTTTTTATAGATAATAATTTCCTGCCTACAATTAAATCATGCAAATATGACACAATTGTTATCTCTGACCATGCCCCTCTAGTCTTGGAGCTAAAATCATTAAGCCCCTCATACTCGCCTCACAGATGGCGTCTTAACCCTCTTTTATTGGCAGACGAGAACTGCACAGAATTTATATCCAAACAAATCAGCTTCTTCCTAGAGACAAACACGTCCACAGAGTTTTCTGCAGGAACACTCTGGGAAACTCTAAAGGCCTTCTTAAGAGGACAGATTATTTCATATCTTTCCCACAGAAATAAATTAGAAACCAAGAAAGTGTCAGAGCTAAGAAATGAAATTACTAGAATAGATGAAGAACAAGCCAGGCGTCCAAGTGAAGCTCTTCACAGGAAAAGGCAGGCCCTACATACAGAACTTAACATCTTAACAACTAAAGAAACTGAACAACTTATTTATAAGTCTAGACAGCATTACTATGAACACGGAGAAAAAGCTAATAAGCTTTTAGCTCAACAAATTCATAAACAAGAAGTTCACAATGCAATACCGGTAATCACCAACAAGAATGGAGAAGAAATCATCGACCATAATAAAATAATGCACACATTTAGAGATTACTATAAGTCTTTATATTCCACTGAGCCCAAAGAAGACAACACACAATCTAATGCATTTCTGGATAATTCACAAATACCACAAATAGATGCTTTAAGTGCTGAGGAACTGGATAAACCTCTAACGCTAACAGAATTACTAGACGCTATAAAGTCACTACAAAGCGGGAAATCATCAGGCCCTGATGGTTACCCCGTAGAATTTTATAAGAAATTCTCCACTCAGCTAGCTCCACTCTTATTGGCAACATTTACAGAAGCTAGAGACAACCAAATACTACCTCAAACATTTCGACAAGCATTAATCACCGTCTTTCCTAAACAAAATAAGGACTTGTTACAATGTGCATCATATAGACCAATTTCAATCCTGAATAATGATGTTAAGATACTCTCAAAAATCCTAGCTAGAAGGATGGAGAAAGTGCTGCCCTTGGTAATATCACAAGATCAAACTGGATTTATTAAAGGCCGACACCTATCTTCAAATCTCCGACGCTTGTTTAATGTTATATATTCACCAGCAAAATCAAACACCCCAGAGATATTACTATCATTAGACGCAGAAAAGGCATTTGACACGATCGAATGGAATTACCTTTTCACTGCATTGGAGAAATTTGGGTTTGGTCCGAATATTTGTGCTTGGATCAAACTACTGTATACCAATCCAGAAGCTTCAGTTTGTATTAATAACATTTGCTCAGACTACTTTAAACTAGAACGTGGTACCAGACAAGGATGTCCCTTGTCGCCACTGTTGTTTGCAATCGCTATTGAACCACTGGTGGTTCACTGCTGAAATTCTTATCAGATAAAGGGGATTGTCAGAGAAGGACTGGAACAGAAAATTTCTCTATATGCAGATGATATGGTCTTATATATATCAGACCCAGAAAACACTGTCCCCGCTGTTTTAACAGCACTAACAGAATTTCAAAAGATATCTGGTCTTAGAATTAATCTGAATAACTTGCATAGATGGTCAACCCTTCATCTCACTCTATATTCATATTCCATCCATCCATCCATTTTCCAACCCGCTGAATCCGAACACAGGGTCACGGGGTTCTGCTGGAGCCAACCCCAGCCAACACAGGGCACAAGGCAGGGAACCAATCCCAGGCAGGGTGCCAACCCACCGCAGGACACACACAAACACACCCACACACCAAGCACACACTAGGGCCAATTTAGAATCACCAATCCACCTAACCTGCATGTCTTTGGACTGTGGGAGGAAACCGGAGCGCCCGGAGGAAACCCACGCAGACACGGGGAGAACATGCAAACTCCACGCAGGGTGGACCCGGGAAGCGAACCCGGGTCTCCTAACTGCGAGGCAGCAGCGCTACCACTGCGCCACCGTGCCGCCCAGGATATTCATATTCAATGTTAATTCTTCTGGCTAGAGTGAGATGAAGGGTTGACCATCTATGCAAGTCTTGCTTAATTTTTTCCATACAGACGCCAAAATTTTGTTGATAAAGAGCTTTATGTTTACTTGTGATATTTACCCCTAGGTATTTAAACTGATCTGCTATGGTAAAAGGTAGGGTGTCTAATCTAATATTATATGCTTGTGAATTCACTGGAAATAGTATACTTTTATTCAGATTAATTCTAAGACCAGATATCTTTTGAAATTCTGTTAGTGCTGTTAAAACAGCGGGGACAGTGTTTTCTGGGTCTGCTATATATAAGACCATATCATCTGCATATAGAGAAATTTTCTGTTCCAGTCCTTCTCTGACAATCCCCTTTATTCCTAAACTTCTCTTTTTATTTCAAAACATTTCAATATATATCAATAAATCGTTTTTTAAACAGTTAGATTCAATAATAACCTCATTCATTTGGAACTCAAAACACCCACGTATCCGAAGAGTGACCCTACAAAGACCTCAGGCAGAAGGTGGCATGGCTTTACCTAATTTTCAGTTTTATTACTGGGCAGCAAACATACAAGCCATAAAAACCTGGACACAAATAAATGCACATACACAGGCTTGGTCCGCAATAGAAGTAAAATCCTGTAGTACTTCTTTATATTCCCTGCTCTGCTCTCCAATAAATGAAAGTTATCGCAAATATACTAATAACCCAATTGTGCTTGGAACCATATGGAATATGGAACCAAATTAGGAAGCATTTTAAGATGGAAAATCTTTTATCAGTGGCATCTCTGCAAGGGAACCACCTCTTTCAACCTTCGCAAGTATATCCAGTTTTTAATACCTGGAAAAGTTTTGGGATTAAAATGCTCAGAGATCTTTATATAGACAACATATTTACATCTTTTGAACAATTACGTTCAAAATTTAACCTCCCAGCTACACATTTCTTTTACTATCTTCAAATTAGAAATTTTGTTAAACAGAAATTGCCCGATTTCCCCCACCTTGCACCCTCCACAATGCTGGAAAAAATACTGCTCAATTTCGAGGAAACAAACACTATTTCCGCAATATATAAAATCTTTTTAGAGTCCCTACCTTTCAAAGATCCAAGAGGACATTGGGAAGAAGATCTCTTAATCAATATATCAGAAAAGGAGTGGAAGGTAGCAAAGCAGAGAATTCACTCGAGTTCTATATGCGCAAAGCATAGAATTATTCAACTAAAAATTATATATCGAGCTCATCTGTCTCGCTTAAAACTGTCCAAAATGTTTCCAGGCCAGGATCCAACCTGCGAGCGCTGCAACCAAGCTCCTGCCTCACTGGGTCACATGTTTTGGGCCTGCACCAAACTAACATCATTTTGGACAAAAATTTTTAAGTGCCTCTCAGACAGCCTTGGTATCACAATCCCTCCTAACCCATTAACAGCTGTGTTCGGGGTTCATCCAGATGGACTTGAATTGGAGAAGGACAAGCAAACGGTGATTGCATTCACTACACTTTTGGCACACAGACTTATTTTGTTAATTGGAAGAATCCTAATTCTCCTCTTATAAGTCAGTGGGAAACCGATGTTTTATATTATTTGAAATTGGAAAAAATCAAATTTTCAGTTAGAGGATCTGTACAACATTTTTTCAAAACATGGCAGGATTTAATCGATATTATTTTAGAATAAGAGAAATAACTATTATTGCAATTTACTCCCTTCTCCATCTCTTATTTACATAGATATTTACTTCTGCCTTTCTTTTGTTTAATGTTGCCTTATTAAAAAGCCTAAAGCAATTTTTCTTTAGCTAAGCTCTCCTTCTCAGGGGTGGGGTTTGATTAGTCTTCAAATTTGTTGGGTTATAAATTGATCTGTTTGTATGGAATGATTACAATGAAAATTAATAAAATAAAAATATTAAAAACCTGAAAAAAAAACAAAACAAAAAAAAAAACAGATACTTTTTGTTCAAGTCCATCACTTACTTTCCACTAGGTCTCTACTTCTTTAAGGATACAGATGGCAAGAGATTCAGTAGCAATGGCAAATAGTTTCATAATTTCATTTTTCATATTTTTGGAAGTAGTTTTACTTGTGGATTTTTTTAAATAACTTCATAGAAGTCACCGTGTTGTTTTACTGTCAGCATGTATGGATGATGGTTACATGACAGAGTCATTTTTCATCTAGTAATTAAGACAGTACGCATTTACCCTAAGTTCTTGTCTATAAGCCGGACTCATGTATTAGCCGGAGACCAAAAATCATAAGAATTTTTAAAATAAAATCGTATCATAGATAAGCCGGACTCATGGATAAGCCGAACGTACTATAACCTATAACTAATAGAAGGGAGGGAGGTCAGTGGTCTCACTCGCGCCCATTTAATTTCTTTAAGGGGGGAGAGAGTGTGAGATATTGGCGTCTCTCTCACTCCCCGCATGGCGCGGTTGGAGCGGCCGCAGCGCGTTCTTTCTGCTCTGGGCGTCGCCGAGTCAACACGAGCGCGTAGCGGTCATTTAAATTGTGATTTTATATGTAAGCATATTTAAATATATATCGCGGATTTCTGCGGACAATGGGTCTTTTAATTTCTGGTACATGCTTCCTCAGTTGGTTTGCCCAGTTGATTTCATACAAGGGACGCTATTGGCAGATGGCTGAGAAGCTACCCGGCTTACTTTTCTGTCTCTCTTGCGCTGACTATCTGTGATCCTGACGTATGGGGATTGAGCAGGGGGGCTGTTTGCACACCTAGACGATACGGACGCTCGTCTAAAAATGCTGAAAGATTATCTTCACGTTGCTATCTTTTGTAAAGCTGATTCCTGAAAAGACATGCTGCACAGTGCTTCGCATACTTAAAAGCTCGAAGGGCACGTATTGATTTTTGACTGAAAAACAAACTCTCCCTCTCTCTCTCTTTGTCTGCTCCTGACGGAGGGGGTGTGAGCTGCCGCCTTCAACAGCTTTGTGCCGCGGTGCTTCGCATACTTAAAAGCCAAACAGACATATTGATTTGTTTGCTTCACTCCTTTGAAGAGGAAGATATGTTTGCATTCTTTTAATTGTGAGACGGAACTGTCATCTCTGTCTTGTCATGGAGCACAGTTTAAACTTTTGAAAAAGAGACAAATGTTTGTTTGCAGTGTTTGAATAACGTTCCTGTCTCTCTACAACCTCCTGTGTTTCTGCGCAAATCTGTGACCCAAGCATGACAATATAAAAATAACCATATAAACATATGGTTTCTACTTCACGGATTTTCTTATTTCGCGGGTGGCTCTGGAACGCAACCCCCGCGATGGATGTATAAGCCGGACTTATGTATAAGCCGATATTCTATTTTTTCATTTTCACAACTTTTTTCCTTAGATAAGCCGCGGCTTATAGACAAGAACTTAGGGTAAGTCTAATCTGCAAGCATAGCTTGGTGTTGGAGATTTGCCTCTTTTTTCTGTATCTTAGTCTTCCTCTCTCTTTAGTGTAATCTTAGAGAAGAATATAATGTTAGAAACATTTAGCTTTGTTTCTTGACTTTGTTTTCTATCATCTGCATGTGAATTGCGCATTTCTTTGTCTTTTTTCCAACAGCTTGTCTTTCCCTAAACTATATTTGCTCTCTCTTGACTTTAGCAATGTAATTAGTGTAGAGGAATGAAAAAGGTGCTTCCAAGTAGACATTAGTTGTAGAATTCTCTCACAAGTTACTTTAAACTTCATATTTGTAGGGTGTCTTGGTTTTTTTGCTGGTTAAAATAGTTTATTTTTGTTCAGCCACTTAAATTCCATTCATTTCTTTTGGATTGTTTATTTTTCAGTATTATTATTAACTGAAGGTGATGACAAATAGCACATTCTGCTATTTCCAAAATCTGAAAGCAAAATATTGATATTCAAATGAATGGGACTAAAGAATAACAGATTAGTCATTGCATATAAATGTAATCCAAACCCAAATCAATAAATAGATATTATTTTGTGCATCCCATTAAGAAGACCTTAGAAATGTTTTATATTGAATATTGGTCACAAGTTTAATAGTTTTTGCATGTCTTTAACAAATCCATAGCTACATTTGATCCAGAGTGGCAGTGGATCTACTTTATGGTCCTCCTGTATTATCTGCTCCTTAATCTGTTATGGAGAATGAGCACATTCTGTGCAGCAGCTTCATTTTTTCTACTTGTGTTCACTGTCTCTTTTTTTTATTACTTCTCAGAGTACATGGACATAGATGTTTAGGTAGGTAGATGGACTAGTTAACTGCAAGCTTCTTCTGATGACTTCAGTCCAGGTGTGACACCAAATTCAAATTCCTTCACAAAACTGGAATTGTTGCACGGATTTGTTGATCATTTTAGAGATCCCCTTTATTATCATTTTCTGAACATGACTATAAAGTACTTGAAGTCCTCTACTTTAGCCAGCTGCTTATCATAAAACTGTACAAGAAAAGTCCTAATTTGGAGTTGTAATAAAATGCACAAATCAGTATGTTGTGGTTTTCAATATGGTGGTACATAAGCAAATTTTGTCTCGGTATACACTTCACAGGTTTATAAAAGCAACAAAAAGGGAGATTAATTTTGGACTGGTGGTGCAACAAAAAGGGAGATTCATTTTGGAATGGTGACGGTTGGGGGTGGGTGTTTGGGTGGTGATGATGTAGGAAGAGAAAAAAATTCTAGTGAGTGGCCTAAATGGACATATTGAATCGGGCTGCAGTGGTGTAAAGGGTGGTCTCCCTATGACAGGTGGGATTTTGCTCATAATCTGAGAGAGAGATTTCAGATGCTGAAGTAAAAGTGTAACAGTGGATATCAAGATAACACAAGTAATATATTGATTACTGATGAACACATAGGGTGACATTTGCTTGAAAGATGTTTAAGAAGCTAAAGGATTCTATGTGATGTGAATCCTTTATCCATGTGATGTGCATGAAAGTGAAACATAGCTGAAAAAGACAAACTGTAATATAAAACTGGAAAAGATACGAGATCTCTAAAAACAAAATTTTAATGAAAAGGAAAGATTCCACAGGTAAGGGAAAAATATATGTAAATGCAGTAAATTATGAAAAATGTAAATATATAAAATATGTATAATGGTCTGGTCTTGTGCAGGTCAAGTTGGGAGGAGGTGTACTGAGATGTGTTGGAGGAGATGAGATCAAAAGTAAGAGAAATTGAAGAAGATAACTAATAGAAGAGGACATGAGAGCATGTCCTATATTGGTGAAAGCAGTGTAAGCTGAATTTTGGGTTCAACTAAACAACTGTAATGAATTAGATAACAGCCATTACTTTTGGTTGATGTTTTAGATAAAAGCTCTACTATCTACAGAAGATAGCAAGTTCTGCTGAAGGTATTTAGTAATTAAGTTTCATTTAGACAGTGGATGTATCAGGTAAGTTTAATTTCACTGTATGATGTGGAGTACTTACTATCCAGGAGCCTAATATATGGACATAACCTCTGTTTAATTTATCTCAGATCACCATCTACGGTCCTGTAAATATTTGTTAATAATGTTAATTTTGGAATGTTTGATTAATATTTACTGCATGTGACAATGCGGGCTTGGCTCCATGCTCCCATCATTTGTCCGGGAGCCCTTGAACCCTACACCATCGGTAATGTTACCGATGAGCTTAGTAGTGAAGCACAATTTAGCAAGGGGATGGTGCAAAAGTGCAAGGTGCCTTTATTTAAAATCCAGCAACAAAAACAAGGTGTTCAAAATAAAGTGCAGTGCGTTCAAAAACGTCTTCAAATAAATAACCCATAAAAACAGTTGTGAAACGTGGAGGTTAAAAAAACAAATACAAAAATCTTCTAAAAATAATGAGGTTAAAATAGCACAGGAAGCAATCCTTTAAAAACACAAAGCCCGGAGTCTTCTTTTTACCATGGCGGCTCCCCTACTACTCCCATCTGGGCTACTCAACAGGAGAGTCGCCTACCTGCAGGAACAGCTGCCTTTCAGTCTGGTCCGGTAGCCCTCCGATCCCTGGCTACATCGGGCTCCAAACCGGACCGAGACTTGGGTTATTTCCCCAGCAGCCAAGGCGCTCACGCTGGGGCTAAACCAACCCAAAGCCTCCTCGACTCCCGCTCCTTTTGACGGTCAGTCGTCTCCTCTATTGGTCACTTCCGCTTCCTTCAGCCCCACCGAGTGTCGGCCAAACACTCCCCTCATGGGCTCACCTCCCAGCTGCCTGCTTTCTCTCATTCGAGCCTGCTCTTGCTCGCTCGCTCGCTCGCTCTCCTTCTCCCTCACACCGGCTCTCTCCACCTGCTTTCTGCCTTCCCTTGCTACCTCCCGTTCTCTTCTTACTTTCCTTTTCTTTTTTCTCTGCCCTAACCGACTCACACTTCTATTTTATTAAGAGGGCATGGCAGCTGTAGCAAATTAGCAGCCCCAGGAACAATCACGGATGCGGGCGGTCTCTCACCTGTGCACTTAGGTGAGAAACGCCCACACAGCAAATCGCCCTGAGAACTGCTTCAGGCACACAACCACCAAACCCCCTCGCTAAGCCGCGAGCATGGTGATTATTTATTTTAACTGGCCTTTAATGGGAGCTGGGGACCCGCTATACCACACTGCATTGTATCAAAGTTTAATGTGCGTACTGCCTCTAGTGTCCATGTCTTGTCCTAAGACCAATCTCATTGAGAGGTGGTTCCACCTGCATAGTGCACACATCACTCTTGCGATATAACTTTAGGGTGTTTGATCATTGGTTGCACAGAACACAGCTGTTCGTTTCTTGTCACCTGTTGTGACGGGTCATGACTCATGTCGTGGAGTTGGTTGAAATTTGAATGTAACAATTTATAGACCTATTTCATTTGTTTAAATAGCTATGTGACGCTTATCTTTGGAGTTAGAAAGTGGTGCAGATTGATTCTTCGGTAAAGAAACTGCTGTGCAGTTGCATAAACTTTTGTGCATTTGATGCTTTGCGTCATGGAGCACTACATGGCCCATACAAACCTCTGGACAGGAGAAGGCATCCTGTCATTAGGTTCAGTGCTGCAGTGTAAAGGGAAAAAAATGAGAAAAGCCTTTTGAATGAATGTTAGAGGGCCTAATAGTAAAGAGCAGGTGTACTTACCATAGAGGGTGGGACGTAACCTAGTGTTCTGGACGTTGGCTTATTTTTGTTTGAGTAGTATTTCTTTTGGAGAATCTTTTTTTCCTTGAACAGCCACACAAAGGAAGAAATAACAAGATTAGAGTTATTGTGTTTTCTTCTAATTTTTGTTTTTCCTTATTTTTTAATTGTTATCTTATTCACCACAGAAAATATGATTTAATAGACATGAATGCTTGTTTTTTCACTGAACTTCAATTTGGATATCTTTTTTTATAAAGAAATGTCAATTCTTTTTACCATCAAATGTTTTTGGCTTTTTTTGTCTCTCTCACCCTGGTTTATCCTCGGTAAAATGGACGCAAGGAGGTGGTTTGCACTGGGCAGCACATCTGTGTATGTGGTTTGATTTAACCAATCAGAACTGAATTAACTTTTTTTTTTCCACTTCTAACAGAGAGGCTCAGAGATTACACATATTATTCTGATTTACTGGTGCTTATGCAAGCTGTTTTATTTGAATTGTGTTATCTATGTACTTATTTTTAGGCAGAGATTGCCTAATTATGGGCAGCAATGGTATACCATGTCTACCACAGAATACAAAAATTTTACCCACAGTGTGCAGCATTTTGTATAGTTAGATCTGTCAAATGTTGGATCGCTTACACACCTGAAATAAGCAACTCCAATATTTGCTTGGTACTGCTCAGAGACCACAATTTCAAAAGGTCTTGGTCCGGTTGTTTTTTGGTCTGCACCAGAGTAAGACGGGAGATTTCACATCAACATAACAAAACCAAACTAAGGGAGAAATTGCTAACATTTAAAAAAATCTGCTCTAAATGATCTATATGAGAAAACACTTTGTTATCTGAACATCTAGCAAAGAACTATGGTTAACAGATATAGCATGAGCCGCAAGTGTAGCAAGGCTGAAAGAGAGCATTTTAAAAGAGGCATCCTCACAGTCGGAGACCATATTAGTCACCATAGTTTAAGGAGTTCTCCTTCAGCTCCATTAGCTGAAAGGGTTCTTCAGTAATTCATAACCCTGAAATTTGAGTTCTGTAGCAGCCCAGAGAGTAGGGGTGTTGCCCTCAGCGACTGAGTAGAGACAACCGAACTGTACTCCTTCTCTTTTATATTCTATTTTAAACTATTTTGAAATAGGTTATTGAATCCCAAAAAAGATTAATGATGGTCTGTAGAGGAGCCATGTATTCATTGCCTTTTACATCTGAGCCTGAGCAATAGGAGTTGTTAGCTGTATAGAGAAAGAATAATGGCAAAAGATTAATAAGCACAGTTTTAATACATCCATGTGAATTAGCTTGTTCTAACACTAATACACAGCTTTGGTAGTTTTCATACAAACAACATAATTAAGTGGTTTTCAGAATGTTATTCATTCTAAATTCAGAGACCAAATTAAAAAACGGGGAATAGAAGAACCGAGAACAACAATAGAATCCAATTGCAACCAAAAAAACTGCAATTGAAAGATTGGGCACTTGGCCCTCCATTTAGCTGAATAGTCTGGTTCTGAATACTCCTGAAATAATAAGCATGTGCCCTTCATAGAAACATAGTCTATATAGTAATATTTTTATGTATGCTTATAACCATTTTACTTTCTGATTAGCAGCTGCAGGCTTTTGAAGAAGGGATTAGTCACTTGTGTCACTGTGTACTTGTCATATTGTCAACAGAAAAAAGGCAGCAATTTGTATTTGTTTTGTTGAATAATTTCAAATACAAAGTAGACATTTGTATATTTTTTCTGTACCTCTATTATTACTATTATTGTTTTAGTACTAGGGTGTTGTACCGTGTTAGTCATTATGAACGTAGAGAAAAGTCAAGCAAAATGACACCTTTTATTGGCTAACTAAAAAGATTACAATATGCAAGCTTTCGAGGCAACTCAGGCCCCTTCTTCAGGCAAGATGTAATACAGAAACTGGAGTTCCTTGTGTTTATATTCACACTCTAGGACAAGAAACAACATTGGTAAATCTTTAAATGAGAAATTTTAAATGTAAAAAATTAATAGATTCATTCAGGCTAGGGTTAATTTAACAAGAGAGAGAAAAACAATGTATGGTCAAGATCTTTGGATAAGATAACTGTCCAACAAAGTCTTTTGAAGTTTCTGATGAGTTTTTCAAAACAATATACAGTGGTGTGAAAAACTATTTGCCCCCTTCCTGATTTCTTATTCTTTTGCATGTTTGTCACACAAAATGTTTCTGATCATCAAACACATTTAACCATTAGTCAAATATAACACAAGTAAACACAAAATGCAGTTTTTAAATGATGGTTTTTATTATTTAGGGAGAAAAAAAATCCAAACCTACATGGCCCTGTGTGAAAAAGTAATTGCCCCCTTGTTAAAAAATAACCTAACTGTGGTGTATCACACCTGAGTTCAATTTCCGTAGCCACCCCCAGGCCTGATTACTGCCACACCTGTTTCAATCAAGAAATCACTTAAATAGGAGCTGCCTGACACAGAGAAGTAGACCAAAAGCACCTCAAAAGCTAGACATCATGCCAAGATCCAAAGAAATTCAGGAACAAATGAGAACAGAAGTAATTGAGATCTATCAGTCTGGTAAAGGTTATAAAGCCATTTCTAAAGCTTTGGGACTCCAGCAAACCACAGTGAGAGCCATTATCCACAAATGGCAAAAACATGGAACAGTGGTGAACCTTCCCAGGAGTGGCCGGCCGACCAAAATTACCCAAGAGCGCAGAGACGACTCATCCGAGAGGTCACAAAAGACCCCAGGACAACGTCTAAAGAACTGCAGGCCTCACTTGCCTCAATTAAGGTCAGTGTTCACGACTCCACCATAAGAAAGAGACTGGGCAAAAACGGCCTGCATGGCAGATGTCCAAGACGCAAACCACTGTTAAGCAAAAAGAACATTAGGGCTCGTCTCAATTTTGCTAAGAAACATCTCAATGATTGCCAAGACTTTTGGGAATATACCTTGTGGACTGATGAGACAAAAGTTGAACTTTTTGGAAGGCAAATGTCCCGTTACATCTGGCGTAAAAGGAACACAGCATTTCAGAAAAAGAACATCATACCAACAGTAAAATATGGTGGTGGTAGTGTGATGGTCTGGGGTTGTTTTGCTGCTTCAGGACCTGGAAGGCTTGCTGTGATAGATGGAACCATGAATTCTACTGTCTACCAAAAAATCCTGAAGGAGAATGTCCGGCCATCTGTTCGTCAACTCAAGCTGAAGCGATCTTGGGTGCTGCAACAGGACAATGACCCAAAACACACCAGCAAATCCACCTCTGAATGGCTGAAGAAAAACAAAATGAAGACTTTGGAGTGGCCTAGTCAAAGTCCTGACCTGAATCCAATTGAGATGCTATGGCATGACCTTAAAAAGGCGGTTCATGCTAGAAAACCCTCAAATAAAGCTGAATTACAACAATTTTGCAAAGATGAGTGGGCCAAAATTCCTCCAGAGCGCTGTAAAAGACTCATTGCAAGTTATCGCAAACACTTGATTGCAGTTATTGCTGCTAAGGGTGGCCCAACCAGTTATTAGTTCAGGGGGCAATTACTTTTTCACACAGGGCCACGTAGGTTTGGATTTTTTTTTCTCCCTAAATAATAAAAACCACCATTTACAAACTGCATTTTGTGTTTACTTGTGTTATATTTGACTAATGGTTAAATGTGTTTGATGATCAGAAACATTTTGTGTGACAAACATGCAAAAGAATAAGAAATCAGGAAGGGGGCAAATAGTTTTTCACACCACTGTAGGTCTATAGACAGGTTGTCTGTGTCAGTCTGAGAGATGCAAACAATCCTCATATCTGGCCATAAAACTCTTGTCTCTATTCAATCCATGTTGTAATGTATTAAATTTTAGAATGAGTTTAACTTCCCATTCTTTTCTCTCTTGCTGTGTTTTGAAGTTGCCCATAAGCACTGTGACTTTAAAGTCCCTCTCACAGAGTCCATGGCTGTTGAAGTGGGCCACTACAGGAACATCTATGTTGTCACATTTAATGTGGAACCTGTGTAAATTTAAATCTTTTTAGTTAGCCAATAAAATGTGTCATTTTGCTTGACTTTTCTCTATTATTGTTTTAGAAATTAAAACAGGTATTGCACACATTATTCAAGTTATGGACAAGATATGGGATAAAATGTATTTACCTAGAGTTTAGAACAGGAGAGGTTATGATAATTTCTTATTGCAAATTGTTCTTTGTGCATTGTGGTTATAATTTTGTGTCATTTCAGTTAAATTCAGGTGTAACCTTATTGCAATTTCCCATAACTGGCTATGGGCTATTAAAAGTGGATATTACTTTGACAACCACAGGTATTTATGTGCAACTTCAAACACACAACTTTAGATTATCATCCATCCATCCATCCATTCGTTTTCTTAACCATCTAAACCAGGGCAGGGTTGTGAGACAGCTGGAGCCTATGCCAGCAAGCATGAGGTGCAAGGCAGTAACAATCCCTGGACATGAAATAAGTTCATAGTGTGTTGAATGCACACACACTAGGGCCACACCAATTCACCTAATATTCATGTCTTTAGAGTATGAGAGAAAACATGAGTACCTGGAGTACATCCATATGGACTCGGGGGGGGAAATATGTAAATTCCACACAGGGAGTATCCAGGACACAAAGCCTGGTCTCCTTGCTGTAAGTGCTACCACTGTGCCACCATGCCACCCGCAGTTTGCATTAGAAACTAAAATGAATGCTTATTTTTAGGTTCAGGTTCTGTAAATACAAGTCTTCTTAACTGAAAGAGAAATGTTTTAATTCACTTTTTAATATTCATGGAGATATCAGCACATGTATTTTACAGATAAAAGCGAGTAGTAAGTGTTGTTATTGATTGTTTACTGACATTCTGCTCTTGGTATAGTTTCATTCCAGTTTTTGTAACAGTTAATTGATCTTGTTTTAAATGTGGTAGTTGGTAAAATCATAAAAGGAAAGTCTATTTAAACTGTTAACTCTGTTACCTTATATAAAAAAGAGCATTATTATGCGGTTGTTTGGTATTTGCATTATTTAGCTTGAGGCAATCGACTAGACTCCCACATCACAATGAGCACAAGCTATGAAAGGTATCATCACACAGTACATAATAGGTTGCCAGAATTTTACAGCCTCCATGTCGTGAAGAATAAGTGATGTACACATTGTTTTTGGAAAGATAAATGCAGAGGTAAGCTAGGTAAAAAAAAATAACATCTACAACTTTATTCAATTGAAAATAACAGGAAACAGTAAAATACATGCAGTACGTGAGGGTGAAAGGATATACAGGAAGTGCTACAATATACAGGATGAGTCAAAAGTATGTTAACATTTGAATGACGGAAACAATTTATTCACAAAACATACTTCATATGTGCAAGATGATTTACAGGAATGTCTCAACCTGTTTGCCATCATGTTCAACACATGTACCATATGTGGCATATAAATTGTTCACAAAATTTGAATAAAAGTGTATACATAGCAGTACCATTAGTGTTAGCATAATTTTGACTCACCCTGTATTATGAGAATACTGTATGTTGCTGTAATTTTAAGTCAACCCACCCATGTTTAGAACTGTTATTACAGTACATATTAAGTGAGAGACAGGGCCCATCTAAGACATAATAAATACTGTACATCACAGGAATGAACACTGGCAGCCATTTTCACACACTAACACCTGACTAATTAACCATCTCCAGTTCACCTAACAGCATGTGTTAAAAATATGGGAGGAGTCCATTATGACCACAGGGAGAAAATGAAAAATTCACACTGAAAGCACCCTAGCTAAAAATCAAACTGGGATCCAAGTGCTACAAGTGCTGCTTTAGATGAAAAAAATACTATTGCTGATTTCAAGTTAAAGTAAACAGAAATATTTTAGAGATGCTTTAGAAAAGTCTAATTGACAGTGTCTCCTATTTTAACATAACAGCTTGCTGTGGTAACCTTGATGCCACAAGCAATACCAAAATTGACTAAAACTGAAAGTATGGCCAGTAAAATTATTGGAAAGCCACAGAGACAACTGTTTGACACATATGGTCCAGGCCAGGCAGAAGGTTCTGCTTATTTTAAATGATTCCGCATATCCCCGATTTAATGAATTTGAAATACTCATCCCTGGAAGGCATTACAAAATACCAAGGGACACAAATATTGCTTTCAAAAGGTCCTTTATTCCAGATGGCATGATTTTATTGAACTCTACACAAATCTTACTGCATTGCCTGACAGTAGTCATTTTGTAAGAATGTGGACTGCTCAAGCAAATTATGCCTTGCATCGTGTGTAATCTTGTATTGAACGTTAATCTATATGTTTGTTGTGTCCCTGCCACTGCAAGGCTGAAACAAATGCCCCTATATTTTTTATTTGTGTCATTTTATGCAGCACCTATTCTTTTACTGGTAAGTTATAATCCAAAATAGTTGTATAGAATCAGAAAGCTAGAATGGAATGACTTTTGCACAAGAATAAGAACAGAGTAAGCAAAACTAATGACTAATGTGACACAAACAAGTTATATTTTAATGGCACAGAGTACATTTATAATTTAAGTAAAGCAAGTCTAGGACACATAAGTTTAGATGTGCTGCAAAAAATATATAACCTCCTAAACTCCATGTAAATAGTTTCAGAGCTCCTACCTTTCACATGAAGTTCTGAAGGGCAAAACAGTCCATTGGGATCCACTGACATTCTCTGTGGCCACTGCCACAAGAAAAGCTTACGAAACAGATTTTAAATTCATCCACAAGGACACAAACTGCATTATCCCAAACTCTTTCCTTTTTATATAACAGCAGAACAGTTTACAGCAACATGTGATAACAAAAACTGGCATTGGACAAACAATGGAGACAGTAGCCAAACCCAGATTCAGCCCCAGATAATGTCAAATGAGAGCAAACAACTGAGAAAAATCTGTTCCACACTGTCAGTAGTAAATCTGAATTCAGTGATTGCATTTCAAAGAGTCCATAGTGTTCAGTTTACTTTGATTTTATTTTCAGTGTAAAATGTGTATTGTTTTTGTAGATATTATAACATTATTTCTTGGATTTATTTTGAGAACAATACTAAACAATAAAACATGAAAAAGAGGAGGTACATGCATGTTTAAAATGAATGTGGTTTCTTCAAAGTCATATTATTTTACACTTTTACTTGGCCAGAAATCTAGGCATGGGAATAAACAGTGGAAAAGTGTTCAGTGCTGCTGCATTGTAGTTTTAGCAATTTGGGTTCAAATCCCATCTTGGTTACTTTCTATGTGCTGTTTGAATATTCTTCCTCTACCTGCATAGGGTTTTACTGGATTTTCCAGGTTACACTCCAAGTTAATTTTTTGGTCAATTGGTGACTCTAACATGACCCTGTGTGTGAGTAAATATGAGTGTGACATGTGACACATTGCCACTCTCCAAAGCCATGATAAGCAAAAATATATTAAAATACATAACTCAGTTCTATTTAATAGAAAACACCAATTATCTGATGTACTCCTTACCTTTGGTTCCATGCCACTTGTTCAGTATATTCCTCCTAATATAGTATAATTCTACACATACTGTACTACTTCTGTAAGGAATCAGTGACATAGTCATTTTGATTAATGTCTCAATCAAATGGTGAAACAGATTTTTTTTCAAATATGTATGTCTGTTTCTTGGGGACTAAATCTTAGGCTGGAAGATGGGGATGTAAGAGAGAAGGTAATAGTAAACTTTTGCTGTCACTCATACACATGGTAGGTCTATGTACTGCTGCAACTTCTGCATTTCCTTGGGATGTTGAAGTAAAGTGAAAATGTGAGAAAAAATCAACACAGCTGAAGGTGGCATGGCACTACCTAACTTTCAATTTTATTATTGGGCAGCAAATATACAAGCTACAAAGAGTTCGACATTGACACACATTGATGAATATACAGTACATAAGCCAGATCTGTAATATAGAAATACAATCCTGCTGTGCTTCTTTATATGCCCTGCTTTGTGCCCCAGTAAATACAAATTATCATTAATATACCAATAATCCAATTGTCCATCAATCGCTCAGAATATGGAATCAATACAGGAAGCACATCAAGGCAAAGAAGCTTTTATCTGTTGCACCTTTACATGATAATTCACCTTTTTCTATCCTCTCAAACCTTTGGAAAATGTCCAGGATTAAAACACTTAGAGAACTGTAAGCAGATAATGTCTTTGCAACTTATGAACAATTACGCTTTAAATTTAACTTCCCATCAGCATAATTTTTCCACTACTTTCAAATCAGAAACTTTGCTAAAAGGAACCTACCCAGTTTTCCGCAACTCCCACCCATTCCTATTCCAGAGAAATACTGATCAGTCTTGAAGACTCTGGCAGCATCTCAGTAATATATAAATAAATCTTAGTCTCTCCCTTTCAAAGATCCTTGGGGACAGTGGGGAAAGCATCTTTCATTTAATATCTCACAGAAGGAGTGGAAGGCAGCTATACACAGAATACTCTCCACCTCCATTTGCGCAAAGCATTCAATTATTCGACTTAAAATCTTTTATCAGTCACATTTACCTCATTTAAAATTGTCCAAAGTGTATCCATGGCAAGATTCAACCAGTGAATGTTGCAGTCGTGCTCCAGCCTCACTGGGCCACATGCTTTGGAAGTGTACTAAATTAATATTATTTTGGACAAAAATGTTTGATTGCCTTTCAGCCTTGGTGTCACAATCATTCCTTACCCGTTAACGGCTGTGTTTGATGTACAGTACTCCCAGATGAGCATAAAGTGGAGAAGGACAAATTGATTGAAATTGCCTTTACCACACTACTAGCATGCAGAGTTATCATCTAAACTGGAAGAATCCCAGCCCACCTCTTATAAGTCACTGGGTAACTGATGTTCTGTACTATTTGAGATTCTCACTTAGAGGATCTGTTCAAAACATTTTTTTAAAATATGGCAAGATCTAAATAATAACACTTTAGAATAAGCATTTATAATGGGGAAAAGGACACTCTCCTTCTTTGTTTTTAAAGATCTGTTCTTTCTGTAGGCTCTCCTTTCTTTCTCTCGGGTGGGTGTTGAATTCTCTTTTGTTAAGTTTGACGGGATTATATGCCATGTTATCTGCTTTGTTGTATAAGTTAAACTTGATCATACGGAATGTTATTTTCTTCTAATTGAAAAAAATCCACACAGTTGGAAGACACTGTAATCTTCACACAAGTGACAAGTTATGTTTTCTAATAAAAGTTTAATATTATGAGGTGAAAGGAGCTCTTTTGCAGCTAAAGTCAGACATGCTGATTTTGTAAAAGGGACAATTATGATTATTACGCAAAAAAAAACAACAGTGTGAAAATATTTGTGATAACCTGAAATATATAAAATAACAGAAATTAATGAATAATTTTGCACTTATGAGGTGTATTGATAAGAGAGATGAGACAGAGTACAGGAGTCAGGTGGAGAACTTTGTTTCATGGTGTAGAAAGAATTGTCTGCAATTTAACATCAGCAAAACCAAGCAATGGGTTATTGACTTTCCCCGCACAAAAGAGCCTCTATGTCTGGTGATTATTCAGGGGGTGGATGCAGAAGTGGTTTACTCCTAAATGTACCTGAGGGTCCACATCAGTGACAGGTTGGACTGGTCTCGTAACACAAAGGAACTATATAAGAAAGGACAAAGCAGGCTCTTTTTCTTGGGAGACCTTGTTTCTTTAATGTGCGTAGTGATGTCTTCTATAGCTCTGTCATAGCCGGTGAGATTTTCTACACTGTGGTGTGCTGGGCTGGTAATGTCACTTCAAGAGAGGCCCACTAAATCAATAAGCTAACTTAAAAGACAGACTCAGTTTTGGGACACACTCTGGACCCTCTCGAGTTAGCAGCAAAGAGAGACTTAAAACAAAACTGAGTGCCATTATGAACAATGTTGGACATCATCTCTCTGCCAGACTAACACTGAACACTCTCAGCCTATGAATTATATAGCAAAAGTGTGTCAAGAAATGCTACTGGGGTCCTTTATACCGACAGCAATACACAGAAATAATGTCTCACTGTGACTGCCAAGTCAGAAGTCTTCCCTCTTTTTAGTCATTCTGGTGTGTGTTCAGACCATAGTGCTTATTCATTAATAATTAATTCATTTTATTTGTTTATTCATTTACTTATTTAATGAGCTTCTCTAAAATGCCAAATAAAGTTCAGTCTATTTGTATATAGCAAAGGAAAATAAAACTGGCAGCTGATGTATCTACATGTTTGCATTGACTGATCAGATAAAATGTGTTTAGTTATTGCCATTTTGCACCATATCATGCAGGTATGGCTTTAATGTAGAGAATCAAAAGACATTTTTTGCTTTGTAAATTATGATTTAGGAACTGGGAAGAGATTCATTTTAATAGTATTTTAAATACTTAAACATTTGCATTGAAAACTCTTTTTTCTTAAGGATTGTTTTTGCTGAAAAGATGACATGGAGATGCAAAGCCTGGCATTACTGAGTCCTCATTGCTCTGTTTCCAGAGATTTAATTTCTGCTCTCTTACACAGTTTATCTGGAGTGTGCATGTTCATAAGGGTTATTTTTTGTGCTCTAGTTTATTCCCATCAAAGACGGCATTTTAGTTTCAAAATTGACTTAGCCTTGCGTTAGAATGGCACCATGATGAACTACCTTGTGTCTAATTACGGTACTGTACAAATTATCCTTAAAATGAAGATGGAGAGTTTGGAAAATTGAATTGGTGGATAGATGGACTTGGCCCAGAAGATGCGTGTTTGTTTTCTGTAATTTGAAAAGTCACAAAAATCGAAGCAGTCTTTCCAGGTTGACATTGTATTTATATACCAATAATAGTTTGACCCTAAGTAAAAGCATACAATTTCATTAAATCACCTCCAGGCCATTGTAAGTGATGCAGTTAAGTTTAAATTGTGTAAAGCATTCTCAGTGATGCTATATAAAGACCAAATACCTCTTTGCTTTTGGTGGGGTTCTGGAGGAGTTCCACTTGTTGTCTTCCAGTTCATTTATTCTTTCTTTTTTTGCAGCCCATTTACTCAGATTCTACCATTATTATGCAGCAACAGTTTGATGTATTGTTTCCTAGCAACAACTGCAGCCTATAAAATCAGTGACCAAAGGTTATATTTTAGCAGCACTCTAATTTTTTTGATGGATAATAAGATCTAATACTTGTGATAAAAAGCTATTTCATGACATAAGATCATTTAATTAAGTATCAGAAATACCTATTGTCTTTATTCTCATTATTTTCATTTCACTTATAAGAAAAAGACAGAATTCACATGCCATAGTTCATAGCTGTGATCATAGTGACATTATAAAACTATTAAATCACTAAGTGGTCTTCCATTTGCTCCTAATCAGAGTTAGAAGTGCAGATTTAATGATATTATTCTGTTAATAAGAATGCATATATCATTCATTATAAAAACAGTCTATATTGTACAGCTGAAAATCACTTTTATATTACCTTATTCACAAAGATTATCTTATTTAGTACAGTAGATGATTAAAACTGAAAACTGAAATATTAAATGCTAATGTGTCATTTTCTCATTATTTTACTTTTTTTCTAATTTGATCTTTATAGCATTGGTTTATCAGTTTCGGTTAAAGCAGTCATTTTAAAAATAATTATTAGAAACAGCAGAATGAGATTTTTCCATTAATATGTAACAATACATTTTTACTTTATATAGTGATGATTTTCACAGAATTCAACATCTCAAAATGTGTTTTACAGTCCTAATAGGAAACTTTAAAGTAAAAAAGAATCTGCAAATTAATGTTTGCATCAAAGCATTCTAAGGTAGGTGTATGGGAGAAGGCAAAGCCAGGACTTTCTACTCTACTGTACTTTATATATTTACTTTTAATGTACATTAAATGCCCTAAAAGATTTATCTTGTATTGTAATCTTGTTAATGGATTTTAAACCAGGTTTTTATATAAAACAAATTGCAGAACAGGTGCAGATTAGGATAACAAAAGTTTATATGCTGTAAATGGATTTGAGTGATGCTTTTTGATATTGTAGTCAAAGAACTCAGTTTTCTGTTTGGGACTGAATGCACATAGTGATTGAAAAAGACTTATGACCCAATGTTGAGGTTTCTAGGGCATGAGTCCTACATAGTTTTTCATGTGTTTTTCCTTCTGCATTTTGCCTGACATGAAAATCAATTAAGAAGAACTGCTGAAAAAAAAGTTATTAATTACTGAAGTGTGTCATTTATTTTGTATTTTTTGTTGTGAAATGTCTTTTGTTGAAGCTGTGGCCTGTATTATACAATATGTATGTTTAGTTTGCCAAGAACAAGTGTGAATAAGAATTCCCTTCTCTTTGGAAGATATGTGAATAAAACACACATAATGTAGAATAACCTAACACTATGGTAGTGTTCAATACTAGTGAAGCATCTAGGTTTTGATATAACTCACTGGTAACATTAGTAAGGAGACAGGAACCCCAAAAGAAGTTTGATATTATCATATATATATATATATATATATATATATATATATATATACTGTGCATATATACAGTATATATATATATATGTTGCATAGTTTACTGTCAAATAATGCAAAGGGTACATGACACGTGTTTCGCCCTCATTTGGGCTCATCAGGCATACACACTCTACTGCTCCCCTCTCGGGGATCGAAACTCGGACGTCAGGATCAGAGACAAAGCCACTGTATGCTGCGCCACAGCGTGTGGTTCATTTATTTGACAGCCTGTAGGTCCAGACCAACCACAAGCATTACCTGTAGGTAAGAACCCACACAATTCAGGTCGGGACTCAGACTACGAATGCAATGAATATATATATAAAAAAACAGTTTGTGTGTGTATACTGTATATATATATATATATATATTTATATATATATATATATATATATATATATATATATATATATATATATATATATATACTGTATATCATATACTTTATTCAGTCTTTTTTATGTAGTTCCAATAGCCCCTTGCATTATATTCCCATGTTTAACAGAGCTAATATTACAGTAAAATATCAAATATGCAAATTGAACACTTCAATAAAAAAGTGCAGCAGTGCCCTGGCAAATATTAGAATTGTTAGTGTATTAGGAAAACTTCAGAGGTTGAAGTATCAAAAGCAGTCATACAAATCAAACACTGCTACACTTTTCACAGTAGTGACTGACAACATAACAGTATTTTGACAAACATCAATTCAAGATTTCAAAGCTAGTAGCCTAAGTTATACAGGTATTTGTGTCACCAAATATAAGCCATGTTAAAAATGTTACCTGCTTAATCTAATTCAAAGTCTCCCTGAAATGAAACCTATTTTGGCAACATCAGGCAAAGGCAGGAACCAACTCTGAGCAGGACACCAGTCCATCATAACTCCCACTCACAAACACTCAATATCAAATAACACCAGTTTAGAATTTTTTTTCAATATAGCACATGTTTTTAAGATGTGATACTGAAAACTGTAGAATGTGGAGAAAAATTAACACAGATGTGAAGAAAGCATGCAAACTCCTGTTAGAGAATGCAGTTTTGGAACCTAGTGAAGAAGTGCTAAAAATACTATGTATAAAGTACAGTAATACAGTTTTTATGATACACAAATGTGTTGTTAACATTGCCAAACTAATGAGAGTATATTTTGGTTATTTCCGTACCTGTGTTTACTGTGACTATAATAATATATAAATAAATATAGAATGTTTTAAGTAGGTTTGCTTCATTTCTAGATGTTCCATAGCTGGCAGATGCAGAAATAGTTCAAGAAACTGTGAGCCAGAGATGTAATTGACTGAAGCAGATCCAGCATCTTCACTTTTCTAATGCTTAAACACCTTTCATGCTCTCTCAGTCAGATGGAAACAGAGGAAACAAAAGACTGTTCTGTCTACAGTCTATTTTTATCATTTTATTATTATGCTATTTCCAGTTATGCCAGAAATTTTCGCTTAATTCATAAACTGTCTAGCTGAGTGTGTTAGCTGGAGCATTTCTTTCTTCTTTATACATGATGACCTTCTCTTTGTATCATTAAGTTTTTCATTCGCTGCGACACAATTATGACACTTTTGCAATAATCACAAATCTGTGATAAGTGCTCCAGCACTGCCAACAGAAATGTAAACACTTACCAGTACTGTGAAAAAAGGAATTGTTCCCAAGCAGGCAGTGTTGGTCTGGCAAGTAATGATATACATCAGTTAGTATTCTTGATTTTTTGTAACGGTCATGAAATGAAAAGAAGGACATGCATGCTTCCTCCAAATCCACATTAGGCAGAACTGTGCAAGTTGGTTAAGGGATCTGGTGCACATAGAACTCATTATCACTTCATTTCCTTGAAAAGATCCCACTGGAGAAACATTAACCTAAATGTGGTTTGTTTCTTTCCCATATTTTTCTGCGACTTATATCAACATGCAAAACAACAATTATGAAATAGTGCTAGCATAGGAAAATATAGTAAGCATATAAGTGAAAAAACTTGCCTACTTTATTGTACTGGCTTTATATCTGTTATAGAATAGTTTTCAAAATCTTTACCGTACACTTTTCACAGTAGAATGTTCGAATGTAATGCCACATACAATCAAGTAAGAACATACTATGGGGCAAACTAAAAGTTCAGAAGTTAACATTTTTACATGAAGGATCAGAGAATACAGAACATAATCATTGTGAAAGGGATTTGTTTAACAGAGTGAGGTGAGTGAAGCCAGAGTACCTTTTAATATGTGGATTCAAATTAGAGGGCATCCACTGGTAGAAGTAGGATTATTATGAAACTGGAAAAGAAGATACCAATAGGCAAGTGAAGAGCTAAAATATAGTTCAGCAACATTCAAGGCAGAAGAGTTAGTCAAAAATGTCTGTAACACTTAAACAAGGGTCATAAAACATGGGAAAACAAAGAAGGACTTGAAAGCGACCAACAAGGCTTTGGGTTATGAACAAAGTGTTGCGGTAAGGCTGCTCAAAAAGAAAGCATAACCCCTAAGTACTCAAAAAATAATATTACAATTACAAAAATAGAGATGTGTTGGAAATGTTGGTTGTGAGATTTAACACACACACACAGAAGGAACCAGAAATAACAAAGCTTATCCCAGCTAGCATAGGCCAAAAGGCAGGAACAATTCCCTGGACAGGGTGCCAGTCCATTTCAGGGTGAACACACACACACTAAGGCCAATTTAGTATCATCATGTCTTTGTACTGTGGGAGGAACGCCATGCAGACACAGGGAGAACATGCAAACTTTATACAGGTAGGACCCGAGATGCAAACCCTGGTATCCTTACTGTGAGACAGAAGGACTACTGCTGCGCCACCATTCAGCCATATCAATTGTAATGCAATTTTTAAAGTCATTAAAATAGAATATTAAAAAATAAGCAACCAAAGCACCAAAAAAAAATGACTGCCAATGGTTGTTGAAAAAAGCTCCATTTATTTATTTATTTTTGGTGGCTTGGAAGTTCTTTTATTTAAAAATTCATCCAATCCACCAAACAAAATTGTTGTTAGAGACTCTTACATGAATTACAGACTTTATTTTATCAAGTACATAACAAAAATTGTTGTGAACCGTTCTAAATTTTTTTATTGCCTCACCTTGCAGTACACTTTGTCCACTCACCTGATCAACTGTCTGGCTTTTGTTCACATGTGACAATGACCCAAACCTGGTAGTTTACTACTAAATGCATAGTCTAGCAGTATCTACAACCAAAAACGTTGTGCAAGCCATGGACTTTGTTTTACCCATCAATCCATTATACCAACCCACTATATCCTAACTGCAGGGTCACGGGGGTCTGCTGGAGCCAATCCCAGCAAACACAGAGCGCAAGGCAAGAAACAAACCCCGGGCAGGGCTCCAGCCCACCACAGGGCACACACCAAGCACACTAGGGACAATTTAGGATCGCCAATGTACCTAACCTGCATGTCTTTGGACTGTGGGAGGAAACCGGAGCACCTGGAGGAAACCCACACAGACACTGGGAGAACATGCAAACTCTATGCAGGGAGGACCCGGGAAGCAAACTCGGGTCTTCTAACTGCAAGGCAGCAGCGCTACCCACTGCACCACTGTGCCGCACTTTGTTTTATGTGATAAATAATTATACTTTTTGTAAGAGTGTTTGAACGACAAGGGAAGAGAGTTTATGTTTGAAACTGTGTTGTGCGTGTGAGTTGCATTAGGAATAAGTCAATACATTTTTGAATGGACAAAAGAGTGCTGACGTTAATCCAAGAAAGAGCAACTAAACTCTTACTGTGATTATTTTGCAGATTAAGGAAAATGGGGCTAAAGAATATAGAATTACAGAAATATTATAAAAACAAAAGGAAGGGAAATGACAGCTGCTAATTTGAAACAATATCTAGAACACAGGCACACATTTTTGTTTGACAGAAATAACTGTAGATACTTTTAACCAGTTTTCCTAGCAAGTTGATTCAAAGTCAGAAGAAAATTTAAATCTCAATTTAAATATTATTTGGGAAATCGATATGAAGAGTAATATACTATATATAATATAATATATAATATACACTGAACAGACTGTTCTCAACAAAACTTTTTTGTAAGTAACTTTTTTTTTATGTAATGCAAATGTATGTTGAATCTATCAAGAGGAAATAATTGGAAAAGAATGCCTGCAATTTTCTTACTGGAATTTTAGTTGTTGGGTTTCTATAATTTTACATTTCTGCATATCCTATTTTCTTCCCTTTGTTCCGATTAGGGTGCACCTGATTGCCAAAACTGAGCATTCAGAAAAGGTTGATTTAAAAAACGCCTTCATTCTTTGAGCTGCTGAATCTCACACAGCTGATCAGACCTGACAGAAATATCAATCATAATCATATTTCCAGGCAGTCTTTCTTTTGTTGTGTGCAGTTTTTGTATAGGTCTGTACTTAAACTGAACGTATCACGTCTGTCAGAATTAATCAGCTATATACATTAGTTGCATTCTAGATCTGAAGAAATGGCAATTGAAATTTAATTTAATTTAATTTTTCAATTGTTGAGTTAGATATGTTTACATTGTTCCCACTACTCTTTTTTGATACATGGCAAACTTATTGTTTTAGGTAGGATATCTTTTTCCATTCTTTCCTCTATTCTACCTATTGTAAAACGTCCATTTTTCATAAAGCTGCACATAAAAATAAATGGAACGTTTTTTTCAGTATTAATAATTCTAATGATATTAAGAATTTTGAAGTGACACTAAACTCAAAGGCTTCATTTCTCCAGCAGAGAAATAGCTATTGTACAATTATAAGACAATATGCTTCATTGTAATGTTTAGAAGTCACAAAAAATGTAAAAATAGTAATTTTGGTTATTCAGTTTTTATGTATGTTTATGTGCATCCTCCTCAATATATATCTGAAATCGCAAAAGAGCACCAAAACAAATATAGAACACTTGAGGGAACCTAGAAATTATTGTGTTAAGATTTGGACATGCAGGAAGCTGTGAAAGAGGGTGAGCTAAATAACAGACTTGCCAAGCAGAATTGCAATTATTTCTTAATTATAACCTACTTCTCCAGAGATTTTTATTCATTTACTTTTGAAATACTGTGACATCTTAACAAATGATTGTAATGTAAAAAAAATATCTCCACTTAAATTGTGGATTTTTACTTGCATTTTAGCTTATTTGATGATTCCAAATTGGCCCTGAATCAGTGTGGGTGTGTACACACGTGTGACATCCTTTGAAGTGACAGAATGGAATAGTTAGAAGATAAAGTGGGTTCAGATAATAGCTGAAACATACTGTACTTCTGTGTATTCTTCAATAACAGAATATAATACAGTTAAGGTGAGGTGAATCCTTGTGGTGAAAAAAATCATCTAGAATGTTCTGGTTAAGTCCTTAACTGATCATTATGGGTCAGTAAAAGCATGAGCAAATGAGTCTAACAATCCTTAAACCTAAGATATCAGGGAACAACTTATGAGAAAAGATCATATTATAACCAGAAGTCTTTCAAAATTACAGTTAGTCAGTCATTGTCTAACCTGCTTAGTCCTGAACAGGGTTGCAGAATTACAGTCTTTTTAAAAATATGTGTTGTTTCACAGCACATACTGACAATTTCAAAGTGTTTTCACTGAATTTGTTTTGTGTAAGTGTTCATACCGCCATTTGTAATAAGCTATTTATAGTGGAATATAAGTAAACATAAATTAAGGTAACACTAGATGTTGCCAGTTTGCAATGGAAGCAAGGAAAATAAAACTTCAATATGTCAGCATTTTAGAAGAAAATAAACTTTTGTAGGCATACAGTCCATTGGAATAGCTTAGATCCAACTGGCTGACCTAGACTGACAGTTTGATATCGATAGAGGAAAGTCATGCAAACTTTCCATAGACAGTGATTGAGGCAGGAATCGCACCCAGGTCCCAGGAGCTGCTTTTCAGAATTGGTGCATCATTAACCCAGATTTATATGCTAAAACTAATGTGGTATCCTTTTCGTGGACAGGCAGAATTACAGTCGCTGCCTTAAGATACATTGCCTTTTGCACCTGTGTCACCTCTTTGTCTGTCATTGATTGAAAAAAATAAATAAATAAAAAATAGAAATGATAAAAGGAGCCCATTCTTCATTAAAACGTTAATTACTAAAGTGAAAAGAAAATGGAGTGTGTATGACGATTGTGCTCTTTTCTGCTAAAGATAATTGGAATATCACAAATTTCTTGCAAAAATTATTCCCTTACTGTATTACATTTCTAAGACTGTGTGACTGGACTCAGCACATAGGTGAGTCTACTGTATATTACAAAAAAATCACTTAAAGATAGAAGTTCTCCACTAATTAATTAGATGAGTGGAATGAAAACTGGAAGCTGCAGCAGCTGCTGGGAGTATTAAGTTTACAAGCCTGTGATCTTGACAATCACGTTGTTTTAAAAGTTAAAATACATTGTTATGTCAACTTGCATCTTTAAAATTGTCAGGTGAAGTTTAGAGTACCATATTCAATGTGATTATATACTGTATAAGCTATATACATTATACAGAATATGTATTGTGGCAGACAGCTGAAGCCCTTACCCGGCCGGGATGCCCAGAGTATGGAAGGACTGAGGGAGAGAGTATCTTCAGGACAGTTTCTCCCCTGTTCCGACAGAGGGCAGCACCCTTGGTTTCCAGTAGGGCCACGGGTCATGAGCATGGGAGCTCAACCCTACTGGGGCCTGTGACCACTGCCAGGGGGCACATGGACTTTTACAGGGCCCTATTTGGCAGCACTTCCGCCACACCCTGGAAGAAGCTTGTTGGACTCCTTCCAGGTGCTCTATAAAGGGAGCTAGTCACCACCACTCAATGGCCAGAGTCGCGAGGAAGAGGACAAAGCCTGAGGAGGAGTGGAGGCGGAAGGACTGGCGGCACAAGAGACTGTGTTGTGATTTGTGCACTGAACTGGAACCTGTAAATAAACCGTGTGCTGGATGCTAAACCTATCTCTTGTCTGTGTGTGTTAGGGTTAGGGCGGCTGTACGCGCCCTGGGCTTTCACAGTATACGAGCTGTATATACCCGGCGTTGCCCGGGGCAGAAGAAACCTAATCGGTGAAACACTTACATATATACCAAAGTAAACCTAATCGGTTAAACAGCTTCATATATACAGAAGCGAACCTAATTGGTCAAACAGTTATGAATGTGCAGAATGATTTTACAAACATTATGCGTGTTAACAATCATTAAAAAGAAAAGATTGAGGAACTGTTCTTCTATATGTGATGAAGCCACTAATAAGACAGATTTTTTTCAGGACCCAGCTGTTTCATAACTAAACTACTGCCACCCCAAAGTAATGCCTAATAGTGGTTTTTGGGGTAGCTGTGGAATAAAAAGGGTGTTTTTTTAGTCAGTAAGAATCTGACAGTACCCTTCAGTACGGGCTGAAGGGTGCCTATGTAAGGTTTTACATCCTTCCCGTATGGAAAAAAAAAACATACTAAACTTTTTTTTCATCATTACAGATAATCTCAGTCAAATCGAAGTACGCATTCTCAATTTATTTTTATCTAATTTGTACTTTTTCACAAAGCCATCCCATGCCAATTTGTATGAATAAACTTTTGCTAGAGAGTTACCAAAAGTTTATTCATGCACATATTTTAATACGGATAATCTATCTCTAATCAAGGTTCTCATTTTCATTCTAATTTAAAATAATAATAGATACTCATTTTTTTCTTCTGTTTTAGAAAAACCAATCTATGCCACCTACGTCTTCGTCAAGTCAGCTTCATCCAGCTTCATCACATATAGAAGAAGAGTTCCTCAATCTTTTCTTTTTAATGATTGTTAACACGCATAATCTTTGTAAAATTATTCTGCACATGCATAACTGTTTGACCAATTAGGTTCGCTTCTGTATATATGAAGCTGTTTCATCGATTAGGTTTGCTTTTGTATTTATGTAACTGTTTGACCAATTAGGTTTGCTTATGTATATAGATTAGCTGTTTGTCCGATTAGGTTCGCTTCTGTATATATGAAGCTGTTTAACCGATTAGGTTTACTTTGGTATATATGTAAGTGTTTGACCGATTAGGTTACTTCTGCCCCGGGCAACGCCGGGTATATACAGCTCGTATATATATATATATATATATATACATATACACACATACATGCAGTTTTAATAACACAGAAATCAATATAAACATTAACATCATTATCATATGAGAATATGAAGTAATATATAAGAAGCACATTTCATATAAATATAAATTATTAAACAGTAAAATCTTCTTCTGTAATTTGCTACCGTGGCAATTTGTGTGTCTGTCCAGGATTTTAAATGACCTGTAGCTCGCAAACCGTTGCACCTATACACTTGAAATGTGGTACACATATAGTACGTCACGTCTACTATCCGCTTTATGGGTGATGATTGTTTTAGTCTTTTTATCTTTATTTTATTTTATTGTACAATCAAGTCCTATCTGCGCACAGCAGGGCAGCCGTGGGCGGATGCGTATGGTGTATTCACTCGATGTTATCGTGCATTGCGCTGTCACTGGTATTTTGATAAAAGAATTTGAACAACATATAAGAAGCGTATAAATTATTAAACAGTAAAACATTAACATTTAAGAAGTAAAGTTACATTAAGTACTACTGCTGTGCCTTCGGGTATACCTCATTTTTTGTTTGCCCATTACATGCTTAAATGTATACATTTTTTGGTGCACCTACCCGAGAACACGCGACATATAACCGAGCGTGGGAGAAGCATGGATTTTAAACACGCGTTGAGTTGATGTGCTGGTCTCCCTCGTGAAATAACTGGTAATGTTTGACTAAAATCTACAGCGAGTAAAACGACATTAGCTCCTATTTTTTTTTTACGATCTCTGAGATGTTGCTTTTTTCGGTTCAAGGCTTCATAAGCTCTTTTATGTTGTATGGTGTACTTATCCCAAACCATCATCTTTGAATGTTGCAAGACTTTCGCCTTGTATGTAGATCGGGGTAATTACATTCATTGTATTCCTAGTCTGAATCACAATGTGATTGTATGGGTGGTTACCTGGCACTGTAGGGTTGCCACCCGTCCTTTAAAATACGGAATCGTGCCGCGTTTGAGAATGAAATTGCGCGTCCCGTTTTGAATCAATACTGGACGGGATTTATCCCGTATTTTTTTTATCATTTTTTTTTTAAAGCAGCGTCTCATGCAAATCATCCCACACGCATTTTATGAAGATGCCTCCTTTCCTAGTTTTGATTGGGTAATACTTGATGTCATCGTTAGTTTGATTGGTGTTTTTAACTGTCCAGTGAGTAGGGCGTGTCTTTCAACCGTAAGCAGATTTTTTGCAGTGGTATCACTGACCTCGACGACGGCGACGTTATACGTCAAAAATAAATTACGATAAATGACGATTTTAGCGATACTTTATTACGACGGCGGCTACATAGACACGATCAAATAAAAACAAAAAAATCAAATAATCATTCTACATTTTCAAAACGTCGAAAAAACGACGGAATGAAAAAAAGGCCCACCCGACGACCCACCCATTCCATTTTTATATATATAGATAGACATGTAAGTAATAATTTATTTGTAGAATGTGCACAGGACAATATACTGTTCTGAAACTGACATAAACCTTGCTGTACTTTATTAGCAGATGATAATTTCTTTTACTTGTATTAAAAGTTGTCTGCCTTGAGAAGCACAGTGATGCAATAGGTTACAGTGATGGATCCAGCATTCTGAGTAGAATTCCCTCTCTGTTTACATGGTATTTCTTCAAGGTCTTCCAGTTTTCCTTAACTGATCTCCAAAGACGTGCAAATGTAGATTAATTAGCAATTGAAAAGTAGTCTTTTGTGTGCGATTGGGTATTATGAAGGGCTGGTGACTTATCCAGGGCTGTTTCTTATCTACTTTTGAGACCCCTATGACCCTGAGCTGAAATAAACAGGTTTCAGTGTGTAATGTTGTGTATTCAGACTGCTTCTACAGGTAACTTTTACCAGACACAGCCCTCTAGGCTGTTTCTTTTGAAAATTGTCTTTGAATTGCCTAGGACAGGGGTGAGCAATATCGGTCCTGGAGAGCCACAGTAGCTACAGGTTTTCATTCCAACCCAATTGCTTAATTATAAACCTGCCTATTTTTAAACTCATTTTAATGGATTGTTTATGTAATTGATTTTAATCTCCATTATTACAGTTTTTTTTTATTTGGATTTTTCCATTATTGCAGTTTTTTTTATTTGGATTATTTATTTATTTATTGCACAATTTTGCACTGCAATTTTGGACACTGATTTGTTTTTGATTATTTTAATAAAAGCACTTTTGCACTTTTATGAACCTACCCCTTGCTTTGTGTGACTGTCCTCATCTGCCAGCTCATTCCTCGGGTATGTTATTGTTATCTAGCGGGTTCAAGAGGTTCCCAGGATGTAACCTGTAGAGTGGCGCCAACCCACAGTCCATCTTTCAATTTATTTGCAATGGTGACTCAGATCTTTTCTTTATTTACTTAATATTTTCCCTTAATAGTAGATCATTGTAGAGTGTGGAGGTTCAATAGGTGAACTCTTGATCTCTTACATTTCTTCTCTTTTTCCTAGAAATTTTAAACACCATCTCAGTTTTTTTTTTCAAATTAAACATTAACAGTTTTCACTTATGTGTTGTATTATTCATTATTGAAGTCACTGCTGCACTTCAGTATAACATTTAATGCTTAATGTGTCATTGTATGTTTATCCACCATTTGCATACATGCTTGTTATTAGCATGTATGCATTAGTTAAAATTTGTCAACATTTTTCATATTGTTATATTGCCTAAAAATGTTGATGTGAATGTAGCAGCATAGTAAAGTCTATCATTTGAAATAGTTACTATTGTTCGTTTTAGCATTTAAATGTAATTACAAAATTGAGCAGAGTTGCAACAATTTTACAAGGAAATTTGTGTCTGGCTCAAATATGAGAATCTAATTTCTGTGGAATATTTGAAAAGAAGAGTTCAGAGTTGTAAATATGTGTGTACTGGTACTGACAAAGCAAGATTTTTGATGCAGTGTTGATGAGAATGAATGGTGCTGTTACTGTTTTTATTTGTGGTATTTCAGGGTGTGGGCGGCACGGTGGCGCAGTGGGTAGCGCTGCTGCCTCGCAGTTGGGAGACCTGGGGACCTGGGTTCACTTCCCGGGTCCCCCCTGCGTGGAGTTTGCATGTTCTCCCCGTGTCTGCGTGGGTTTCCTCCGGGCGCTCTGGTTTCCTCCCACAGTCCAAAGACATGCAGGTTAGGTGGATTGGCGATTCTAAATTGGCCTTGGTGTGTGGGTGTGTTTGTGTGTGTCCTGCGGTGGGTTGGCATCCTGCCCGGGATTGGTTCCTGCCTTGTGCCCTGTGTTGGCTGGGATTGGCTCCAGCAGACCCCCGTGACCCTGTGTTCGGATTCAGCGGGTTGGAAAATGGATGGATTTCAGGGTGTGCATTTAAATGTTTAAATGTTTAAAATGCTTGTGCAGTTGTGGGTAAATATTTATTTGAAGTACAACTAAAGGTTAGAAACTTTAAGATGTGCAGTCTTTTTCTTCCTTCCTTTTCCTGTTTTTTCATTGCAGTGATCTTCAGTGATATTGACTTTTAACAACACTAATTAGAAAATGTTTACTTTATATGTATTATTCCAGTAATCATGGTTTAATATAAAAGTAATTTAAAAGTTATTGTTCAGTCCATCTATAAAACAATCTGTAATTATGCATGCATATATTAAAGGCCTGAATAGAACAGTACCAACAGACAGCATTGTTTACATTATACGTTTTTGTCTGAGGCTTTTGGTGCTACAGAAAACCTAATGGTGTTTTGCAGTTCTAAATCTTCATTCACCTCACCTTCACCAAAAATATTTGAACCCTTTATGGATATGTGATTCTTTAGAATTAGGAAGAATGTTGAAAAACCAAATACAGACCCTTCTATTGAATAGACCAATATGGAGTCAAATTGGAAAGGGAATTGTATAAAAAAGATCACTTTCATGATGGTATATTTTCCATAAAGTACTGCCAGGGATGTTCAAAGGATAAACTCAATGTAGCAAAGAAACACAATATAAAGCCTTCCCGTACTGCATAATCTGTTTTATAACAGGTCAGTTTCTAGTCTTATTTCAGGTTGTTCAGCTACCTGTTCAGGTTTTAGATGCCATATAGCAAATGGCCACTCTCCTCCCATTATTATTATTTTTTTTTTTTTGGCTTATTTTCAAGTAGCCGTGTTGCCCATTTATTTTAAGTTATGCATTTTATTCTGTGGTCATTGCTGGCGCCAGTTATGTAAAGAAACATGCCATCATAACCTAAGTTCTATCACAAATCTACATTACATGTAGAATCCCAGCAGAACCCTTACACGTCATCTAGCAGCTTGGGGTAATGTAAATGTTTTCCTGTTAGTCCGCCAAAACACCTCTCTGGTACATTTGAGTTGTTTCTTTCCATGGTGTCCCCTACAGATGTAGGGGTTACTACTCCATTGCATCTAAATTCCAGTGTTGTTTTTTTCTTTCTGTAAGCAATCTTAGCCAGGCTATTCTCATATCTTGACCACCCCTCAGAGACAGATGACTGATATAGTGACAGTAATGTTTAATTTTCACCTACATCATCTTAAACAGGTAGTAAACATGTCTGCCATATTCCACCTCCAAACAAAATGAAAGAAAAATCCATGTTTTATGCATTTACAGTTGTACTATTATGTAGATAAACAAGATGCCAAGAGATTCTTCAAATAACTAATATAAGAAGGAATAGTGCAGCCTGTGAAAAGGTCTGTGGTATCGGGACCACCTACTTAATGAAACGGTTTAAAAGGACTTATTATAGATCACACCTTATACAGTCAGCAATCCATCACGTTCTGATAATAAAAATGTGCTTCTTTCGTATCCTCAGACTCAGTAAAGCTGTTAAGTGTCTGCTCTCATTTGTGTGTTACATTCTTATGCTTCGAGTTACTCACAAGAAGAGCGCCTGTGTTTTAAAATAAAGAAGAGCATCTCTTGTTAGCTATGTAATTCAGTTGCTATGGTCACCATCCGTTCCAGCATTAAAGGAGGCTTTTGCTATATTTATTTAATGCAGATTTTAAGGTCCCTGGACCAAATATAACACACATAATTGTTATATAAGGCAAGAACTGACTTTTTAGTGGAGACTCAGTGCATAAATAACTTTTATTATTATATCACCCATACAGCATAATGATTGTATAACTTTATTGGCATTGGCCTTTGTGTGTTAGATAGGTCAACTTAATACTATAATAAATCTTTGTAATGATATATGGTATGCTTTTCTTATTGCTGTTGTTATGTATTTTAATGGCAAGCTGTCTCTATCACACACTAATGTCTATGTTGAAAATGTATGCATTCGAAGGATGTTAAGGATTACCACTTCTGTATTTCATTATAAGCGCTAAGGACGCACTAGCTTTGGGACATTTTTCTCTTTCTGGAGCTCAGATCTAGCATTTGTGTATTTGGACTGATGGCTTAGTGAGAAAGGATGTCAGTGTGTTTATCATACAGCTGTGCCAAAGTAAAGGACGAATGAATGAGATGGAGATTAAAGCCAGTAGTTTGAGTCTGTATTCAATAACTGCAGTCAGTCTGTTTGCTTCCTGCATGCTGATGAAGTACCATGAATAGTCTCATGTACTTTCAATCCAATATATTTCAGGCAGTAGTGATTATTACTTATACTGAGCTAAGGTTGGTGATAAATTTGCAATATTTTGCTTAGCAACAGAAAATACAGTATTATCATCCAAAAGACCAGAAGGCTGCAAAGCTTTTCTTTCTCATAGATTTAACAAAGAAAAGTTTTGAGCCAGCCTGGAATGATTTCTAAAACCTGTATATGTCTACTAATATTGCCAACATAATCTATGTTGCAGGCTTCTTTAAAAGTTGCATTTATAATAGGTAAACCTTGGATTCATTTTCTTTTCACGTCTTTTTTTTTTTTTCGAAGAGAACAACATTCCATACAATCAGGTCAAACTTAACAAACCCAGATTTTTTTTTCTTGCATTCATTTTTGCATCAAGAAATAAGCAGGCTGTCCTTTTCAAATCATTTGCGTAACAGCTTATTACTGTTATCACTATTGACATTATTCAATTAAAAATCATTCTTACACAGTATATACAGTATTTAAAACAAAATCCTGTAACATTTACATAAAATACCTATATAAACCTTAACCTTTAGTGAGTTATTATTTAAATAGACAATTTTCTGTCAACTGTTTCCAGAGATAGAAATTTTAAAACTTTAATTTAGTTGACAGATGCAGCTCATAAGAAGTGGAATTATTTAACTATGAAGCAGGAATTATCAAATGAAGATGAATGTGAAGGTCAAAAAATTAATAATGTTTTTCTGGAGAGATAAACAAAATGTGAAGAGGAATCTACATAAATATTGTATTTAATGAAGGAAATGTTGATAAGTGAAACACCTCTGTTCACACTGGCATGGAAGCTATAAGAATTAGTTTAATGACAGGATATGCTCAACACTATTAGGAAAATGCTGACTTGGTGCATATATAGAAACTCAAAAAAATCATTAAGGTATTAGTGTGGTGCATAGCTTATTGTGTTGCAGAAACATAAATGATGATGAAAAGAAAAAAAAAAAGATTAGATGAGCTTGAAATGCTGAAAACTAGCAACACAGAAAGATTTTCACCTTAACGTAATACATTTTGCATAATGAAGACGAAGATAATCTGTACTGCTCTAGAAATACCTTTCCAAATAAAAGAAGAAAACGGACATCTCAGAGTTGAAATTGTGAGGCAGCGTCAGTTACAGCACTACAGCCATGTGGCGCGTTTCCCCGAGGGTGATCCAGCTCGTAAGATCCTCATTGTTGGGGACCCGAGTGGCTGGACCAGGCCAAGGGGTCACCTACATAACACCCGGCTGCGGCAGATAAAGGGTCATTTCTGGAGGGTAGGACTGGACCACGTGTCTGCCTGAGGGGTTGCCAGCCGGGATCCCAAGTTGTTTCATCTTGTAGTGGGTGCGGCAATGCACTGTACCAGTGCATGCTTCCCAACTTAACTTGAATTGAGAGTTGAAAGTTATTTGGGAGAAATACTTCAGACCATAAAAGAAAAAGACCAGACAACAAAGATAACAAATATTACCAAAGGCATCTTATTCTGTGGGGTTGTGGTTGATGATAATCCATTCCTCTTTCAACATTTTCCAAGTGGGTTTTTGTGATTACTGAACTTAAAATAAAAAATAATCACAAAAAAGACATCTTATTCAGTACTTTTGCTTATATAAAACTTCATAGGAAAACAGCATAATGACAATCTGAAGAGTAATTAAATCTAGTTAGTTTCAGAAATCTGGAGGAAATTTCTGTGATGTGAATGCTGCAACAGCTACACTATAGCGTCTACACTATGTATAATATTTATAAAGTCTGAATTTCCCTGTAATCAACTTTATAGTAATGTCCTTGGACCAGACATGGGAGGGATATGTTTCTCAGGTGGCTGCAGACTGTCAGAAGGGGTGATGCTATCTGGAGAAGCTGGTAGTGTAAATGGGGGAGCCTGAGATAGAGCATTTAAAGGAGCACTTACAGAAGATCACACTTCCGCTGCTACAGGTCATTGATCTGGATGCTTAGCCACTGGTGAACCTCCTGTAGGATCCTGGCTTTTAATCAGCTGGAAGACGTTTGGAGTGATAAAGCTGATCAGCTGTAGGAGATAGCGGGCTCGACTGAAAAAGAACCAACAGTGCTTTTAAGAGCCAGCTGCCACCAACGCTGTCAGAGTATGAAGTCCAATATATATATAAAGCACAATATACTCCTAAAACAACTGACAAAAATTCAAGTGTATTTATGCTGCATGTAGTGTAATCAGTATTTTTTCATACTAAAATGATTAAGAAACTATTTTTGGATGAAATATACACAATTTGTGGCCATGCATACCTTGAGAGAGCAATGATGTGACCAATCAGCAATGATTTGCAGTCATTTTAACTTGTAGCATAATTTCTTTTGAATGCAGGACTAAGAAAAGTTAGATTAAATTTGTATTCATCCCCTAGTTGTTATGAACATGCATACAGCTGGTTATTCAATAATACTTCATTTTTTTTTACTGGGTTATCCAGCTTAGGCCTATCTTGAATGCACTGCCTGTGAGGCAAGTGTTGCTTTTTCTGTAATTCAAAAATGTATTTTGGTAGTGTTTCAGAATCTTCATATTGTGGCAAGACATTAGCGTGGCACACACAGTATCGTATTACAAGTACGAGTCTAATGATAAAAATTTTATAAGCTAACAGAAGCGCATAATTGTACAAATACATAGTAAGCAGGATTACCTACAACACTACATTTGTGCCATCAGGTTGGGTTTTTGAAGGCTGAGTAAGGTTCATTAGTATAGCTAAAATGTGACACAAACATAGTGAAAGCAGATACTAACTAATATTTGAAATATGAGGGTGTGAATGAGTTAAGGTCAGTTTTGAGCTCAAAGTATATCGACTTGAGCAATAACAAAGTCTGACACACCTTAAAAACAACCCAACAAAGGCTGTTTTAAGTAAATTACCAAATAATAATAATCTTCATTTGACAAGTTTGATTTCACAAAGTTTGTATTAAAGTTAGGAGAAACTTGAAATAAGTAAGGAGGGATATGAAAAGTGTAAACATCAGTCATTTATGGCATTTGAAATTTTACTTTTTCTTGTCTATTAAATATATTGATAGTACTTTATTTATCCCAAGAAGAAAATTTAGCTTTTTCAGAAGCTCAAAAATATAATCAATAACAGCAAGCCCTCTCAAAAATGCATAATAATTACAAAAAGAAGAAAACTCCTGACTTGGCTAAAGATATACTGTCATAGTCACAATGAAGCATTATAAAGGTGTATTACAGTTGGTATAAAGGAGCCCCAGTAGCATTTTATGAGAAACATCTACTGAATAATTAGTTGGCTAAAAGAATTTAATGCTAGTGATTCATAGTGTGAATGTGTAGAATTTTTCATAAAGGCTGTCGGTTTTGTCTTCATTCTGTCCTCTGCTACTACTAACAGTGGGTCAAAGGTGCACAGCTCAACTGAACCTACCATCTTAATTAGCTTTGTGATTTGGTGGGCCACTGTTGAAGTGATGTTACTGGCAAAAAAGGCTCTACCATATATAGAAAAGTAGATAGTTGCCTAGGGCAGCAAAGTATCACTGGGTCAAGGTGGACAAAATCTCCTTTTTTTATGTTCATTTCTATAACACGCACAAACCTCCAAGGGGAATCACCCTCCATTCTTTGATTTAATGTACATTTTTACAGTGCACATGAAAATCTCTCCTAATACCCCCCCACCCCCTTCGATTTCATCTACACCTACAGCAGCAAAAAAGCTAGAGCTGGCCCAAGTTACTGGTCAAGCAAACCACAGCATAGATAATCGCACTGACCATCACGGAGTTTTAGAACAGGTAAAGTATGTCACTGCCCATATTAAAGGAGTATAGTCCCGTGAGACCTGGGTTCGCTTCCTGGGTCCTCCCTGCGTGGAGTTTGTATGTTCTCCCTGTGTCTGTGTGGGTTTCCTCCGGGTGCTCCGGTTTCCTCTCACAGTTCAAAGACATGCAGGTTAGGTGCATTGGCGATCCGAAATTGTCCCTAGCGTGTGTGTTTGGTGTGTGTGTGTGTGCGTGCGTGTGTGTTTGTGTGCCCTGCAATGGGCTGGCACCCTGCCTGGGGTTTGTTTCCTGCCTTGCACCCTGTGTTGGCTGGGATTGGCTCCAGCAGACCCCCGTGACCCTGTGGTTAGAATATAGTGGGTTGGATAATGGATGGATGGATGGATAGTCCCGTGAGAAGTTATTGTCTTCTCTGTTGTTTCTTGTATAGTTCCTCTGTGTTACTACACCAGTGTAGTCTGGCATTTATGTTGTCCCCCAAGTACTTGAAGCAGTCTACCACCTCCACAACCACTCCTGAACAGTGACCAGGCATACAGGCTCTTTGATGCAGCAAGAATCAATGACTAGTACTTTGGCTTTGCTGATGTTAATTTACAGACAATTTGATTTGCTAATTGTGCAATGACAAAAGCAGCTTTAAACAGTTTGTATAAATAAAATAACTGACTGATACTGGTATTCAATAATTCATGTGGCACTGGTATTATAATGTTTGAATGTTTTAGTACTGATTTTAAGTACAACAACAACATTTATTTGTATAGCCCATACAATGATGCAGCTCAAAGTGCTTTGCAGATTGAAGAAAGGAAAATGAAAAAATATAAAAATTAGGCAATACTAATTAACAAAGAATAAAGTAAGGTCTGATTCCAGGGAGGTCAGAAAAAACAAAAAAAAAGACCAAGGGCTGGAGAAAAAAACAAAATCCGCAGGGGTTCCAAGGCCACGAGACATTCTACCTTACATAAATGATCTAAATCAGTCCTCATGGTTTTCAGGCTTCACGTGGAAGAATTAGACGATGATGGTCATGTGGACCTCTGGCCTTCAATCCATCAATGAAGGACTTCACGATGCTTTGATCAGGTGGTGGTGATGCAGATCGCCACCACAGAAAACCAGAAAAAAAAACAGCAGAGAAAGTAGCATTTATTTTTCTGTTACTGAACAGAAAATGCCAGTAAATAAGTTTAAGTGAGCGTGGCCATATAAAACAGGGAGTCCGTGGTGATCACGTTATTCTGTATAAAGCCAATGCTGAAACTACACCAAGCCAGTAAAATCCCCCAAATCTGTTGTTACACTGGGGGATGTTCCCCTTCCCCTATGCCCTACCTCAAATGAAATTCATCCCCTAGCTTTAAATCAATAACTTTATCCTCGTATAAATATTATATATGTGTAATAATGAACTGAATTAAATGTTACATTTTTCTCTCTTATTAATCAGGCCGTTCACTTAATGTATTCTAAAGTGAAACTTTTCTCCTGAGAATTAAGGTACATGCTAATTTTCTAAATGGTTTACAATATACTTCATAGGTCTTTGTATTTCTTTACAGAAATGGTTGTATATTTGGTATTAAATAAGATAAAGCTTGGTGCCAGTGTCATTGGTTTGCAAAAATCTAAGCACTGGTTTTGAAGTCTGTGAGTCTTATGAAGTAAGTAATAGCTGTCATTACTTTTATTGACAAGTAGATATCACAGAAAAAATATGTTTTAAATGCTTCAAAACAGTGAACCATTTTCCTTTTCAATTGCGTGAAATGTGTCAAAGCTTCAGGAAGTTTTCTTTTACCCATCAGCAGGATGTAGTACATTGTCTATTTAAATTATGCATTGAACCATATAAAGAGAACGACTTTTTTTTATTTCATTTTTAACTGTGTTAATCTGGGCCATTCACATATTCATAGCTTTTGTGAAAATTTAATATGATTCCTTACATTTATAGTTGCAATCTCAATCAACTAGTTAAACAATATTCTTAGACTTGATCTTATGATTTAGCATGCTTGCTAAACATATAGATTGGCCTGTGTGTAATTTGTGACAGTATGAACTTTCCGCAATGATCTGCTGTTAATTCAGGTTTCTAAAAAAAAAAGACAGGGAGGGGGGAAGGAAGAGAGCAATGCCATTTCTTATTTATCCTTTGTACCCTAATAACTGTAAGTGAAAATATAACAATAGGCTATATAGCCATAACACCTGGCTATAATATGAAATCTAGGTCAAAGCTATTATATGTAACAATGTATTACCTTAATGTAAGACTACAAAATGGCAACAAAAGTTTAGAATATCTATACATATAAAAGGCAAAGCCCTCACTGACTCATCACTAATTCTCCCACTTTCCATATAGGTGGGAAGCTGAAATGCTCATTCCTTACAGTGTACTTACAAAAGTTAGGAATGTTTCATGTCCTATTGCAACACCCAAAATAACGTGTTCTTTTTGGCGGTTCTCACCATTATGCCATAAGGATCTTTCGGAACTGACTTCTCCTTTTGGCGGTTTCATTCCTTTAGGGGAAACCCCTACTCGCTATTTCTGCGATTTCCAATATACGTAGGAAGCCCAAATTTCCCATGCTCATCCTTTACACTGTAGTTACAAATGTTAAGTATGTTTCATTTCGCACCATGCCCCGTAACAACTTTCGAAAATAACATCTTTTTTTTGGCGGTTCTCACCATTATTCCTTAACACTAGAATTACCAGAACCTACAAAAAAATTTGTAGATCCGGCCCACCTTAAATCCGTTCACACCTCTCCCTCAGCATCTTTTGTCCTGTAAATGTGCTGATTAAGACAAGCAGCAAGGAGCCAGCTATTCCATCCCCTCCGCCGCAGACCGTGCACAAACTTCTCCCAGCTCATGCCTTGATTAATTATCTGGGAGTAAAATAAGTGCTGGAGTTTTAGAGTGGAAATAATAGATCGTTATTTGGAACACATGCATTTCATGTGTGTTCCGTTTCTATAATAATCTGTGTAAACACATTGTTAAAACAGAAACGTTTGTCATATTTTAGTAGTAAATGACAAAATGTTGGCATAAACTATATAATGTATGAAGCCTGAAGTCCAAAGATCAAATAAACACTTTCACAAAAGGTTCAAGGGTAAGACAACAGCTTCCGTGGCATAGTGGTAAGATTTGCTGACTTGTAATCAAGAGTCCCCGGTTCGATTCCTCCTATATTTGCTGTTTTCAGTAGTGAGCTGCTCTTATTGTTAATATTATACAGTACACACATACATTTGGTTTGCGTCTGTAACAGATGGTGTACATTTATAGGACTTGTGAAAGTTACTGTTTTTTTTCACTTTTATTCTCTCAGCCACGATCGCAACACATACTACGGCCCTAGGGATCTGACGCTGTTAGTTTTTATTTGAAACTGGGAGTAACTGTAGATGTGAGTGGTGTTTTGAGGCAATGGAACTGGACATTCTCTGATCTGGAGGGATAAAAGCTGACACACAAACGCTGGTAAATCTGCCTTCTTCGTATGTCACCGTCACTTGATTTTGTTTTTATTCAGTTTTATTGAGTGTTCCTGCTCACGCTGAATTAGTATGCACCTTATGGTCTATGATGTCAAAAAAAAAAAAACCAGTGACAGTTATATATGATACAGTATTTGGAATTATTCATTTTATGACCTGTATAGTACATTTCGGAAAACATTGTGGCATGGATGCAACAGTATTCATATTATTCATATTCATTCGCATAACACCGCATGTGTTTTTCCCCGATCTTGCCAGTCCCCACATATTGCTGTTTCTTTTGTACTCCAGGACATGCAGAGGCAACAATAGTGCAGAGAGGTCAGTTCAGCGCTATATGCAATCATCACATTCAAATTTTAACAGTTCAAACACATGCAAGGACCGTCCTTCCAACATTTATGACGTGTGTACCTGTTGCAATGCGCACAGTTCTCTCTATACAGTAATCCCTCCTCCATCGTGGGGGTTGCGTTCCAGAGCCACCCGCGAAATAAGAAAATCCGCGAAGTAGAAACCATATGTTTATATGGTTATTTTTATATTGTCATGCTTGGGTCACAGATTTGCACAGAAACACAGGAGGTTGTAGAGAGACAGGAATGTTATTCAAACACTGCAAACAAACATTGGTCTCTTTTTCAAAAGTTTAAACTGTGCTCCATGACAAGACAGAGATGACAGTTCTGTCTCACAATTAAAAGAATGCAAACATATCTTCCTCTTCAAAGGAGTGCGTGTCAGGAGCAGAGTCTGTCAGAAAGACAGAGGAAAGCAAACAAATCAATAGGGCTGTTTGGCTTTTAAGTATGCGAAGCACCGCCGGTACAAAGCTGTTGAAGGCGGCAGCTCACACCCTCTCCGTCAGGAGCAGGGAGAGAGAGAGAGAGAGAGAGAGAGAGAGAGAGAGCCAGAGAAAAACAAACAGTCAAAAATCAATACGTGCCCTTCGAGCTTTTAAGTATGTGAAGCACCGTGCAGCATGTCGCTTCAGGAAGCAGCTGCACAGAAGATAGCAACGTGAAGATAATCTTTCAGCATTTTTAGACGAGCGTCCGTATCGTCTAGGTGTGCGAACAGCCCCCCTGCTCACACCCCCTACGTCAGGATCAGAGAAAGTCAGCGCAAGAGAGAGAGAAAAGTAAGTTGGGTAGCTTCTCAGCCATCTGCCAATAGCGTCCCTTGTATGAAATCAACTGGGCAAACCAACTGAGGAAGCATGTACCAGAAATTAAAAGACCCATTGTCCTCAGAAATCCGCGAACCAGCAAAAAATCCGCGATATATATTTAAATATGCTTACATATAAAATCCGCGATAGAGTGAAGCCGCGAAAGGCGAAGCGCGATATAGCGAGGGATCACTGTACTGTGGTTTCTATTACACACTTGAAGGAGAGACAATATATGTGACATTTTGAAGAAATCATTTCATGACCTGAATAGTACCAACCAGAAAACATCATTGCACTAATGCAATATTATTTGAAAACGAACAGCGTCAGATCAGGTGTGAATTTATGCTGGCGCTGTTAATTTAGCGGCAGGGTTGGGGGGGGGGGGGGGGTTTACAGCATTATCGTGATTCCGAGAGTAAAACTGAAAAAACCTAACTTTTACAGGTACAATAAATTTAAACCCAATGTCCCATATACAGTATTTGTCTCTTTCTTTTTTTCATCGTGCACCAGAAGGCGTGAGCATATTCAGTGTGCACAGGAACACGCAGGTGGCCAGTTGCTTGTGTTATAACAAGCTTGACCTGGCAGCGATCAATGCACATGCATTGTACAAGGCATGCATGGAGGCCAATGAGAAAAGAAAAGTGTTCATGGCTCACTTTGCAGAGGAACTTCGTTGCCGCATCTTACTAGAAAAGGCGATGGAAAAAGAAAAGGAGGATGCAACATCGACAAGCTTCTGTTCCAAGACAGCCGCTTTCCCCAGGAAAGTAAACTGAGTCAGTGTCAGGTGCCCTTTCAATGTAATAGGAACCAAAGCATAGAGAGAAGTGTGCGCATTGCAACAGGTATGGCCTCCGTGCATGCCTTGCACAGTACATGTGCGTTGATCGCTGCCAGGTCAAGCTTGTTATAGCACAAGTAACTGACCATCTGCGTGTTCCTGCGCGCACTGAATAAGCTCACGCCTTCTGGTGCACGATGTCAACGCAGCACGGCGAAAAAAGAAAGAGACAAATACTGTATATGGAACACTGGGTATCAATTTATTGTACTTGTAAATGTTAGCTTTTTTCAGTTTTATTCTCTGAATCATGATCACGCTGTACCCCACCCCAACACCGCCCCTCCTGATCTGACTCTAAGTAACAGCGGCAGCATAAAATTCACACCCGATCTGACGCTGTTCGTTTTCAAATAATATTGCAATGATGTTTTCTGGTTGGTACTATTCAGGTCATAAAATGATTTCTTCAAAATGTCACATATATTGTCTCTCTTTCAGGTGTGTAATAGAAACCACAGTATAGAGAGAAGTGTGCGCATTGCAACAGGTACGTCATAAAGGTAGGAAGGACGGATCCTTGCGTATGTTTGAACTGTTAACATTTGAATGTAATAATTGCATATAGCTCTGAACTGATCTCTCTGTACTATTATTGCCTCTGCATGTCCTGGAGTACAAAAGAAACAGCAACATGTGGGGACTGGCAAGATCGGGGAAAAAAACACGCAGTGTTATGCGAATGAATAAGAATAATGTTGCATCCGTGCCACAATGTTTTCTGAAATGTACTATACAGGTCAAAAAATGAATAATTCCAAATATCATATATACTATGTCTCTGTTTTTTTTTTTTGACATCATAGACCATGAGGTGCATACTAATTTGGCGTGAGCGGGAACACTCAATAAAACTGAATAAAAAAAAAATCAAGTAACCGTGAGATACGAAGAAGGCAGATTCACCAGCATTTGTGTGTCAGCTTTTATCCCTCCAGATCAGAGAATGTCCAGTTCCATTGCCTCAAAACACCACTCACATCTACAGTTATTCCCAGTTTCAAATAAAAACTATCAGCATCAGATCCCTGGGTGGGGGGGCAGTAGTATGTATCGCGATCGTGGCTGAGAGAATAAAAGTGAAAAAAAAACTAACTTTCACAAGTCCTATAAATGTACACCGTCTGTTACAGACCCAGACCAAATGTATGTGTGTACTGTAAAATATTAACAATAAGAGCAGCTCACTACTGAAAATGGCAAATACAGGAGCAGATGGGATCAAACCGGGGACTCTTAATGACAAGTCAGCAAATCTTACCGCTATGCCACGGAAGCTGTTGCCTTACCCTTGAACCTTTTGTGAAGGTGTTTATTTGATCTTTGGACTTCAGGCTTAACACATTATATAGTTTATGCAAACATTTTGTCATTTACTACTAAAATATGACAAACGTTTCTGTTTTAACAATGTATTTACACAGATTATTATAGAAATGGAACACACATGAAATGCATGTGTTCCAAATAACGATCTATTTCCACTCTAAAACTCCACTCTCAGATAATCAATCAAGGCATGAGCTGGGAGAAGTTTGTGCACGGTCTGCGGTGGTGGGGGATGATATAGCAGGCTGCTTGCTGCTTTTCTTAATCAGCACATTTACAGGATAAAAGACGCTGAGGGAAGAGGTGTGAACGGATTTAAGGTGGGCTGAATCTACGAGTTTTTTCATAGGCTCTAGTAATTCTAGTGTTAAGGGACCTTCGGAAATTAACCTCTCGTTTTGGCGGTTTCATTCCTTATTTCTGTTAACAGACAATTTATTTCACGGCAGGGAAGCACAAGGGCCATCCCCGGTCCCCCTATCCTTTTTCTGCACGGTCTCTGTCCGCGCACCTACCACATGATTGGCTCCCTGCCTATATACATTAACGACATCCCGCACTCATGTGCCTCCTCACTCGCTTCCTTACTTTCCTCAGCTGTTTGTCGTGCTCACTGCTCCCTTCTTCTTTACTCCACCGCTTCAAGGCTGTTGTTGTTCGCCTTTCTTCACGTCTTCCTGCTGGCAACTCCTTCCTTTTCATTTACTCCACCGCTTCAAACCTGTTATTGTTGGCCTTGCTTCACGTCTTCCTGCTGGTGACTCCTGCCTTTTCGTTACAATCATTAAATTCACTCTCAATACTAAAATAAGCCTACAACAATTACATTGACAATCATGTTACGTTATTTTTAAAATGTTTCCTTTTCTTTTTCATAATTTCTTTAACACACTACTTCTCCGCTGCGAAGCGCGGGTGTTTTGCTAGTAAATATATACAAATAAATATGCACCTAACATGGATGATAGAAATTTAATCCAAAATGTATTTGCATCTATTCTTAATGTGAACACTCATAAAATTATAATGGCCGAAGGCTTTAATTGTGTTTTAAATCCAGACCTGGATAGGTCTTCAGCTATAGTGATGATTAACATCTAATACTGCAAAAATAATCACACAGTTTGTAATGGATCATAACTTATCAGACCCATAGAGGTTTTTAAATTCTAACCTAAGAGCATATTACTTCTCACCAATATATCATTATTACTCAAGAATTGATTATTTGTCCATTATCAAATCTTCTACATATGATGCTATTGTTATTTCCAACCACACCTCTCTGATTATGGAACGTAAACAACTATACCCAACACATTCACCTCATAGCTGGCATCTTAACCCTGTGTCATTAGCTGATGTGAACTGTACAGAATTAATATTCAAGCAAATTGATTATTTTCTTGAGACAAATACATACATCCTCAGAGGTCCCTGCAGGAATACTCTGGGAAACTCTGAAGGCATTTTTAAGAGGACATATTATTTCATATCTTTCTCACAAAAATAAATTGGAAACCAATAAGCCATCTGACTTATTCAGCAAAATTATCAGAAAAGATCTAGAATATGCCAGGTCTCAAAATGAGGCACTTTATAAGAAAAGTCAGGTTTTCCAATGAGAATTTAACCTCTTGACATCTAAGGAAATGGATTAGCTCATTTTTAAATTGCGACATCATTATTATGAACACAGAGAGAATGATAATTAGATCTTAGCCCAACAAATCCACAAGTAATTACTAACACAGATGGAGATAAAATCATTGACCGTAAAAATATAACCCGCACATTTAGAGAGTACTATAAGTCCTTATATTCTACTCAGTTTAAAGAAGATAATATAATGTAATGAGTTTTTTAATTCATTACAGATACCACAGCTAGATACTCTTAGTGCAGTGGAACGGGATACATCTCTGACATTCTCAGAATTATTAGACATTATAAACTCACTTCAAAGTGGGAAAGCAGCAGGCCCTGATGGCTACCCAGTGGATTTAAAAAATATGTTCAAATAAGTTAGCTTCACTATTATTAGCAATGTTTACAGAAGCTAGAGACAACACAATTCTACCTCAAACTTCTTGCCAAACATTAATCACCGCCTTTCCTAAGAATAACCATGACCTACTACGTTGTGTATCATACAGACCAGTCTCACTCCTGAATAATGACGTTAAGATATTCTCCAAAGTTATAGTCAGAAGGATTGAGAAAACGAGTCCTTCTGTAATATAACAAGACCAAACCGGATTTATTAAAGGTAGACACTTAACTTCTAATCTTCGATATTTGTTTAATGTAATATATTCACCATTAAATCTAACACCCCAGAGATCTTATTATCTTCGGATACAGAAGAAAGCATGTGATATGGTTGAATGGGACTACTTATTCACATTGCACAAATTTTAGTTCACCCCAAACATATGTGTATGAATCAAATTTCTCTATACAAATCCAGACGCCTCAGTTTGAATTAACCACATCATTTCAGACTACTTCAAACTAGAATGTGATACTCAACAAGAAAGCCCCCTATCACCATTGCTGTTTGCAATCGCTATTGAGCCACTGGCTGTTTACTTTTGAAATGCATCTGAGATAAAGGAGATTTTCAGAGAAGGACTTGAACAGAAAATATCACTATATGCAGATAATATGATCTTTTATATACTGTATCTGACCCAAAAAATTCCATGCCTGTAGTCCTAAAAGCACTAGCAGATTTTCAAAAGATATCTGGACTCAAAATCAATTTGAATAAAAGTGTGTTTATTCAGTTGAACTGTCTAGCACGCAATAGTAGACAGAACACCTTTCCATTTATCTTAGCAGATCAGTTTCAATTTCTAGGGGTAAATATAACAAGTAAGTATAAAGCTCTTTTTCAACAAAATTTTGCTGTCTGCATAAAAATTCAAGAAATGTGAATAGATAGTCCCTTCCCTTTGTCTCACATTAGCAGGGAGAATCAACACTGTCAAGATGAACATCCTTCCCAAGCTTCTTTTTCTATTTCAAAGCATCCCCATATATATATTAACAAATCATTTTTAAGAAATTAGATTCAATCATACATTTGCACATCCAAAGGGCGACTCTACAATGATTTAAAGCAGAAGTGGGCATGGCACTACCTAATTTTCAGTTTTATTACACAGCAGCAAATATATAGGCCATAAAGTCCTGGACATCGACAAAAATCAATAGGATCTTTCACTTAATATTTCAGAAAAGGAGTGGAAGGCAGACATGTACAGAATACACTCTAGCTCCATATGCACAAAGCTCTCAATCATTCAACTTAAAATCTATTATCAAGTGCATTTATCTCGTTTAGAATTGTCTAAAATGTATCCAGGGCAAGATTCAACCTGTGAACATTGCAACTGAGCTCCATCCTCAGTGGCTACATGTTTTGGGCAGGCACTAAATTAACATCATTCTGGACAAAAATCTGTAAATGCCTATCAGAATCAGAATATCTTTATTGCCATTGTAACAAATACAACAAAATTAGGTGCAGTCCCTGCGGTGTCAAAATATAAATAAATATAATTAAAAAAGGGTAAGAAGAAATACAGTAGAACACAAACATTCAACATAAGACCTTAATTGCACATGAACACTATTGCACAAGATGTCATCTATTGCACTGCTGCATTGGAGGTGATTAGGTGGCATTCAGTGCCCTAATAGCAACAGGGTAGAAACTGTTATTCAGTCTATTAGTCTTTGTTTTGATGCTCCTATACCTTTTGCCTGATGGCAACAGTTGGAACATGTCATGAGCGGGGTGTGAGGTGTCTTTTAAGATATTTTCTGCTTTCCTGATGCAGCGAAAGCTGCGCAGTTCATCCAGAGAGGGTAAAGAGCAGCCGATGATCTACTGGGCAGTCTTTACAATCCGCTGAAGTGTTTTCCTCTGCGCTGTTTTGCAGCTGGAAAACCACACGCAGAGGCAGTAGCACAGGATACTCTCAATAGAGCAGCGATAGAAGGTCACCAGCAGTTTTTGGGGGATGTTATTTCTCCTGAGGACTCTCAGGAAATAAAGTCTCTGCTGAGCCTTCTTCGCCAGCTCAGCTGTGTTCACACCCCAGGACAGGTCTTCCATGATGTGGACTCCCAGGAAGCGGAAGTCTGACACCCTCTCCACACTGTGCCCTCCGATGTAGAGTGATATGATGTCCATTTTCTTTTTCCTGAAATCCACAATGAGCTCCTTGGTCTTAATTGTGTTCAGGAGCAGATTGTTTGTCAGTGCACCATGCTGTCAGCCACTCCACTTCATCCCTGTAGGCGGACTCCTCCTCCCCAGAGATGAGCCCCACCACAGTAGTGTTGTCTGCAAATTTGATGATGGTGTTGCTGTGGTGGGCGGGGGTGCAGTTTTGTGTGTACAGCATGAAGAGCAGGGGGCTCAGCACACAGCCCTTAGGAGAGCCGGTGATGATGCTGATGGCTGAGGAGATGTGAGGACCCACCCTAACCCTTTGTGTGCGGTCTGTTAGGAAGTCTTTAATCCATATACAGGTGCAATATGGGAGTCCCAGGGCTAGCAGCTTGAACACCAATCTGTGAGGGAGGATGGTGTTAAAAGCAGAGCTAAAATCAATAAAGAGGAGACGTGCTTTGCTCCCCTGGTGCTCCAGATGGGACAGGGTAGCATGGAGAGCAGCAGCAACAGCGTCCTCAGTAGACCTGTTAGCCCTGTAAGCAAATTTGTGTGCATCAAAGGTGGGAGGGATGAAGGACATGATTTGACTCCAGACCAGTCTCTCAAAACACTTCATCAACACCGGGGTAAGCGCTACTGGCCGATAGTCATTCAGGCAGGTTTTTTTGGTAAAGAGAGTAAGATGGAGGATTTCAGATAGGGAGGATGTGAGGCCTGGGACAGTGACAGGTTAAAGATTTTTGTAAAGACCCCAGCCAGCTGCTCTGCACAGCTCCTCAACACACATCCAGGGACACCGTCTGGATCTGCTGCCTTCGTAGGATTGACAGCCTGGAACGAGCATCTCACCTCGTGTTCCTCCACCCTAAGGGAGTGGGTGATGTTGTTGTGAGTTGCTACTACATGTGTAACAGCTGCCTCTGGTAGTTCCATCTCAAAGCGAGCAAAGAAGTGGTTCAGCTCCTGTGCCATTGAGGCATCACCTTCAGCAGCTCCATGGCTGGTCCTGTAGTTGGTGAAGTGCTAGACTCCCTGCCAAACCTGCCTGCTGTTATTACTGTCCAGGTGCTCCTCAATCCTTCTCTTATAGTCCCTCTTAGCCTTTCTGATGCCTCTCTTCAGGTTGGACCGTGTCGTGCTGTAGAGAGCCTTGTCACCACATCTAAAGGCAGTGTTCCTTTCCTTTAGCAGCCGCTGAACCTCTCTTGTCATCCAGGGCTTCTGGTTTGGATAGACACGGATATGTTTCTCCACTGTGACAGTGTCAATGCATGTTTTGATGTAACACAATACACTGTCGGTGTAGAGTTCCAGGTCTGGACTTTCAAAAATGTCCCAGTTAGTCCTGTTGAAGAAGTCCTGCAGCAGCAGAGAGGCGTCATCAGGCCAGGTTGTGATGGATCTTGTGGTGGTAAGAGCAGATTTGTGGAGAGGGGAGTATGCAGGAATCATCAGCAGTGACATGTGGTCAGACTGGGCCAGGTGTGGAAGCTGTTTAGCTCTGTAGCCCCGCTTGATGTTTGAGTAGACCTTGTCTAGGGTGTTGGCTCCTTTAGTAGCACACTTTACGTGCTGGTGGAGTTTGGGGAGCACTGCTTTTAAATCCACGTGATTAAAGTCCCCATAATCAGACAGCCTTGGTGTCACAATCACTCTTAACCCATTAACAGCTGAGTTTGGTATATTCCCAGATGGGCTTAAAGTGGAGAATTACAAAGAAACTGTAATTGCCTTTATCTCACTACTAGCATGTAGACTTATCTTGCTCTACTGGAAGAATCCCACTCCACCTCTTTCATGTCAGTGGGTAACTGATGTTCTATACTATTTTAAATTGGAAAAAAATCAAATTCTCAATTAGAGGATCTGTTAAAAATTTATGTTTAAATATGGCAGGATCTAGTCAATAACATTTTAGAATAAGCTTTTATATCGGGGAAAATTATACTACAGTCATCCCTCACCTGTCGCGGGAGTTACGTTCCAGAGCCTCCCGCGATAGGTGAAAATCCACGAAGTAGCGACCTATATTTATTTTATTATTTATATATATTTTAAGGCTTTATAAACCCTTCCCACACTCTTATAAACCTTTCTCACTCTCTTATTAACCTTTCCCACACTCTTATAAACACTTCCTATGCTCTTAAACACTTTCTACACTCTTAAACACCGCAGAGTAACACTACGCACAGCGATCAGAAGTCGATGTGTATGCCACTCGCTTTGTGAAGGGGGGCAGCTGAACGCACGCTAAGCAGAAGTGGACTTTCTGCTGCTTCTGCCAAAATGCCTGCTTGTCGCTCTGTGCATTCTGAAGGAGGAGGAGGAGTGTTGGGGGGTGGGGGGGGGTGTGAGGGCTGAACGCACGTTCGCTCAAACCCCCTTCCCTCTCCCCGGAGGCGCGGTACGCTCCTGCTACTTCGTGTTCTGAGAGAGCTGAATGCACGCTAAGGAGAAGTGGGCTTTGTGCTGCTTGTCACTCTCCGTGTCAATAATTTAAAAGCCTGTACAGCAGCTGTTTTCCTGTCTCACTGCCTTGTCTTGGGTGAAGTTAAAATGTTTTATAATAGACAGATGTTACTCATATCCTTAGTCCGACATCCACAAATCATATGTGTTAACAAAGTTTGTTTTATAAGTTTACATCTGTTTAAAGCGTATGTGGGGGTATTTTAAGGCTTAAACTATAAAAATGTTTATTTATATGGTCTTTCTATATCGCGGATTTTCACCTATCGCTGATGGGTCTGGAACGTAACTTACGCGATAGATGGGCGATCACTTGTATTTAAAAAACCCGCGATACAGTGAAGCCGCAATAGGTGAACCGCAATATGGCGATATTCCTTAATTGCTGCTTTTAAGATTTGCTCTGGTTATTGGCTGTCCTCTCTTTCTCTTGGGTGGGGGATAAATTTTGTCTTGTTAAGTTTGACTTGATTGCATGGAATGTTAATTGCTTTTAATTAAAATCAATATAAAAGAAAAAAAGGATTTAAAAAATTCATAGTTCAAATGCCCCCTTCACCATATAAAGAGTGTACCTGCCCATCATGTAGAACATATATTTGAACTTGGCCCATTAAAAAGTGGCAGTTTTTATTATTACACAAAGCAAGCTACTGTACTAACAACAAAACTTTCAGTAATTAACTATGATTTCTGTTGGTAAAAATATTTTATATACTTTTTACTAAATATGCCATTGCTGAAAATAAGCAATCTTTTACAAATGAACAAAGCAAATAACTGTACAACATATGATGTTTTTAATTTTGTTCTTGGAATTTTATAGCCTTTTTATTTTTAGAGACAAAAAATTGGTGGCTGGGCACTTTATTCAAAGGTGCTATTCTGATATATAATGTTATTTTTGTCTAAGCAAGTGCTAAGATCTGTTAATTATTTTTATATATAAATCTGCTGTGTGCTTTGTTGTAATAAATGTTTTTCTTTTTCAATAAAAATATGTTGGAACAGATTTTTACTAGTTTCTATGCTTCACCTTAAACATAAATATAATTTTTTACTTAACACTGTAAAAAGAAACATGTAAATGGGGTTTAAAAACAAATTACACACATCTGTCAACTTCAGTTGCAGCATGAATGAATATGCATCTCTTAAAACTAAATTAGTTTTTGGTTTTGACGTACTTGATTAATTTATATAGCTATTTTCGCAGAATTTTCTCCCAATTCTAGGGAACAATGACAATACCAGAACAGTTAACCTTGTGATTGCTTCAGTTATCTGTGGATCTGATCTCTAGGATAGTCAAAACTTTAATGCGGCAAGGACATAAGTATGAATGAAATCCAGCCTGACATGCTGAAAGAACAGAATGCTATAGGAGCATTTTCATCAGGATTCTTAGGGTTAATATTTTTATTATGCACAGAGTTCACTGAAATTCTTACTTGCATGTGCTAATCAAAATGCAACATGTCACCACTCTAATGTTCTGCGAGCATTATTACCTTGACTTGAAATATATGCCTTCCTTACTTCAAACCTTCTGTGTTCCCTAACTTACCTTCCAGTCAGAATGAAAAGTTTAAGGCTCTGTTTAACATGAATAAAGCCTATGTAACATCATTGTAGTTACATAAATGTTGCACATTTTACCAACTTCTTCAGTATTGTATGGAAGGTGGGCATCATACATTAAGATTAGCAAACCAAGGTGGTGGCTCTTAACTTAGGAAAGTTTAAAAAATAAATACATATTCCAATTTACAGTAGGAAAGTACTCTTCCTGAGAAAGCTATTTAGAAGTATATAAATGAAAACTCTGGCCAATAGTTTAGTTTATCCCCAAGGATCAATGGCAGATTTTGTCCTGGCTGTAGAACTGAGATTTAGGGATTGTGGAAATTTGTCAAATCTGTTTACACATATTTTTGTGGACTTAATGGAGGCCTATTACTACATACCATGTGGCACAGTCAGTTGTTAAAACTGGTACAGTTGAATGGTCACTGCTCCTTATCATTCACTCCCTGTGTTTTTACAGGAAGAGATGTGTTTGCATACTTAACATTACATAGAATCCAATTAAAGTGGGTACAAGACTCTCTCCATGTTATTCTTTCCTTATTTGTGATTTTAATTGAAAGATTATAAAAGTCAAGCTGAGACACCTACTTTGATGAGCTAAAGGTGCTTCTTTGCTGTTTGTAAATAATGACCTGTTGACAACATTTGACTGAAGTCTGTATCCTACACTGAAGAAAGTTATAGGCAAGTGTGATTAAGGTGGGGTGCAAATTTGTAGCAACAAGCTCAAGGTTTTGGTTATTTCTTAAAGAAGTGTGGATTGCTTTCTGCAGGTGATGGGGAGGAACACAGTTAAAGAGTGATGTGCTCATGTTTAGAGTTTCCATATTTCTCTTGCTTAAATTCTTGGCCTGTTGAAAATATACATGTAATTGGATTGTATTGTAATGCGGATGGGTTATGTTTTTATGCCAATTCATTAATATCAACTGATAGGAAAATAGTTTGTCACAAAGATGGTGGTACTATTATGTAATATTGTGTATGATATTTTTCTTTAAAGCTTTGATAATGACTAAGCATCATGTATTCTTTGTTCAGAAGAAGTTTCTTTTTTAATTATTTTAAATAAACTGCTAACAGAAGTAATTGAAGTGTAAAGTCTGAAAGAAATGTAATGCATACACTTGAATTAACCAGGATTTGTTAACTCTGCAAACTGAATACAGTACACTAGTGCAGAAAGAAATGTTTTTCATTTTAGGTCTTATCATGGCAGATTAATACATGTCAAAACTGGCACATTTAAAATATGATTGAAAATGTGTTCATTTCTAAATGATGGGGGAAAACTTGCATGATAAAAGTAGTTATAAAGTGAGCTTATCAGTTATAAAACATATTGCTAGTGGAATTTCAAGTATAACATTCTGCTAAAGATTTCAAAGTGAGAAAGACTTGACAGATCCTTTTTCAGGAGCATCTGATATTCTTACCATAATAGCATTCTTTACTCATCAAACAGCAAAAGCAAAATGTTGCCTGTAAGGACATCCATAAGCTGAACTTGTTTTAAATGTTATTACATGATATCCTTTTATCTGTCTGTCTTTGAATAATTGAACTTTCTTTAGATCAATATATATTCTTTAGCTCTATATTGTACTACTTTACTAATAATCTTAGAAATGCATCAAGCTCTTGTCATCAGTGATGTAAGTAGTGGTTCATTCTAAAGACAGAACCACTCTATGACAAAATTATTGAAGATTTTTGTACATTTTATGAACATTCTTATTCTCTGACCATCCATTTATTTTATGTCTTTACCTATTCACAAGACACAAACGTATAAGTCAGCAGCAATGTATGTAAGATAGGACCTAACCCTAGAAGGACACCTGTCATCCAAATATGAAAGCCCAGTCGACTTTAGATATTTCATTTAACCAATCTTGTATGACTTGGGGATGTGGAGAAAACCAGATTAAAGTGAGCAGGCATGGAATCATAGCCAAGTCCCTAGGGCTTTGACATTGCATTCCTAAAACTCCTAGTAGAAAATGAAGAAAAAAAAATTGTAAGAATTTCTTTTCTTTGTTTTATATAGAAATAATGTTGATAATGAGAGCTAGATATCTATTAGAATTGAAACAGTATGCTTAATTTAAATCTCTTCCTGCTTGAACATTTGCTTTTGAGTGTTATTCGTAGCCACCATCTAGATTTATAAGTGGTTTTCAGGAGCATACTTTAAAGTTCATGGCCCCCTATAAGAAGTATTTTCACCCTTATATCTTTAAAGGAACTGAACGTATTTGCAAAAGATCTGATATGTTTTTTGTCTATAACAAAAAAATGTATCTGTATGCTGTTATGTTTATCATTTATTTAAATATTGTATTATTACTAATCTCCGTCATATTATAGATATTCACTTATGTATTATTTTTTTCATGGTTACTATTGGTGAGAGTGGACCTTGCAGAGTCTGCTTCACCGTGGATTCTGCAAAATCATGAAAATGTTCAAGAACTTCACCAAGCTATGTGATATTCGTTAAAGTCAAATGGGAAGGCGGAAATGAATTTGTTTTGAGAATAATGTTGCAATGGTGTTTTAATAGTCCCTGAGGGCTAGGAAAGTGTCTGCCCACTATGCTGGACTGATTATTACGGCCATAAATGTGACCTGAGCTGTGTGGCAGTAGTGCTAGCCATTGCACCACCATGCCTTAAACAACAAATGACACAGAAATAACAATTACCACAAACAAAATACATCAAACAGCCTCAGACTAGCAATAAGAAAACAAAATATACATAATTGTACTCACAGAGTTTCAGTCTTGGGGCATGTATTGGCTGTGCCACAAAAAGGTGCCGTGGGACTGGCTCAGTCCATTGTTTGAAGTTGTGAATCAGGTTGCAGCTAGAATGTATTTTTTTTGTTTCCTTATGTTTTCTTTGCATATGCTTCCCACTTTTTTTTCCTTCACAAAGAAAATCACCTTGAAAATAGTAATAAACCTTTTGTTATTATTTGTATTGTTTCACAGTGTCTCATCTTTTCTGACTCAGGGAGGGGAAGGCTACTTTAAGACTTGTTTTTACTGGCAGCTGTGGCAACTGGCTAATTATGCATGCATAATTAGCCATGCTGCACTGCACAGCTAGCACACAGGGGTCAGTATTATATATCCAATTACAGTATTCGTAATATTCTCATAATGGTCAGCTAATATATCCCTCAAATGAACGTGCTACAAGTTTCTGTTTTTGTTTTTTTGAATGGCTGTGGGATGAAAGGCTACAGCATTAATCGGGTCATGTTATAACGCATGCTCAAAGCAGTTTTGCCAGCAGTCCTACAATGTGCATCTAAACCGGCTTCACAGTGAATTCCCAGGAAAAAATGTGGGAGCATCTTCACTGTTGAATACAGAACATTAACTGCGAAATACACTTTGGCGAATTTTGCCAATCAGCACTAGTTCCTATTAACCTTGATAACTGAAGTTTTGCATTTCTTCTACATTTTCCATTAGCCATATGTTTCACTTCAGTTGAAGTATACTTGTATCTTTTGATGATCATTTAAGTAAATCTGTGTTGTTACATATGCAAATATTGCTTTTAAGCTTTTATGTTAATGCTTGGTATTTTGGGTAAGGATCTCCCAACCTTCTCACTGTAATCCTCAATTTGCAGGATTTAAAATGGATAGATGGATGTACAGATGTTTTGTTCCTTTAGAAATACTTTGAGCCTGTTTAAGTGAAGAGTGTTATTTAAAAATGTACAAAACTGAATTGAATTGTCCCAGCTGTTCATTATACTTTCAGCCAGAAATGGGACACATTTGACTGATCCTTTTCAAGAGCTTTCACATTTTATTTAATATTGTAAGGACTGGAATTACAATCATACTGTATATACTCATGTCATAAATTTTACAGATTTAGTCTTTTTCTTGAATTATAGTCAGTTTGTTCTGAGATTTCCTTCTTTCTTTATTATTGGCAGTGTACAGCCATTGTGTAACGAGCACTAGTAATGAGGTCTGTTATGTAAAATGTTTCCTAGTACTTTCCTTTATGAGAAATTCTGTGAAATAATTGAAAGAAATAAGGCACTATATATTCATAAGAAATAATACCCATATTCTTAAATGTACTATCATATAATAGGATTATCAAATCTTATTTCTTCTTTGTTAGATTGTTTACCTTTATATCCACTATCTTTTGGACACTTTGTATGGAATCTGAGCTGTCAGCTGCTGATCATCAAGAAACAAAAATATTTAAATGTCTTAAATGTTTTATTGATGTATTCTTTCTGGGTGAGAATCAGTCACTGTCCCAGCTCTTGGACACCTTGGCTAGTGTATAACAAAATACTTCCTGCTCCTGTAGCTAGTTGTTGATCATGCTCTGAACATTAACCTCAATTTTCACAGATTTCACTTCAATTAGTAGCCTTCCATGTGGAAAAATGTTAAATGTCCTTTGAAAGTCTAAATACCCGTAAAAGATATCATACAGTTCATTCTTTCCTTCAACTATTCTTGCCATTTCCTTAATAAAATCAATAAGGTTAATCAGAAAATCCCCACAGTGCCTATGTTTTATAAATTGTCCATTTTTTGTTAATTATACTTTTACTCACTTTGTCATTCTTTTGTTAGTTTATTGGAAGAAAGATTTTTAATTGTGTTTTGTACTTCTGTGAGGTTTCCATTTTTAACTTGCAATGGAGATTAGATAATCTTTTGCTTTCACTTTCCTTTTTGATTTATATTACAGAGGGTTAGTTGTAATTGATCAGTGTCTCTCCAGTTTGTTCTTTCTTATTTTTGGAATATATTATCTTATATAATGAACATTATACCATATGCTTTCAACAATGTCTATTTCTCATACGGCATACATTTGCAGCAATCTCTTCACAACATATCATAATAAAATGCATCATTCATAAAGTCACTTTATCCAATTTTGAGGCATGGGATCCAGAGCCTATAGGTAGAATCCAGCCCTGAATAGGGTGCTAATCGTTTATGTGGCCCACTCACCCATACACACACGCACATCGAATTTGCAATTTCAGATTAACCTAATATGCAGAGAGATGTGTGGTGAAAACCAAAGTACTTAGAGAAAAACCCACATGGACATGGAGAAAACATGCATCTCCACTTCCAGCCATTGGGTACGGAATTTGAACCGAGGTTACTGAGTCTATGAGTTAGCAGTTCTAATACCAATGTTCCAATGTACTGGCCATACTCTATTTTATACATCTTTTATCCTTCAGTAGTTTTTGTTGTTACTTCTATTCTAATAATCATGTTGAATGTGTACAACAACCATGTAGTAGAGATTGTTTTTATTTATGCAAAGATTCTTTACATTTCTGCAAAAACACTTTAATAAGAGAACAGTAACTTGCTCTTCAGCATGGTAATATCAAAGCAGTCAGTTACTCCTAGTGACCGCCAGATACATTTATTTCTGTCAATGTCCTTTTGAAGAGTTCTGTCTGATGCATTCGCAAGTCTATATTAGGAGTGCTGTGTGCACACCTAATCACTGTGATATTGACGAGACTTAACTATGCTTGAAACTTTGCAGAGTTTCATAACCAAATATATCCTAGCACTCAAAGGGCAGGCTAAAGAAACTACAACTCTTTTTTCCTTAACAGAGAAGACTACACAGAAACTTAATTTAAGCTGTCAGTCTTCAAAGACATTGCTAAGCCGGATCCAGTAGAACTTCATTAATTAAATAGAGAACCTCATATAGGAAGACACCATGAAGGAGAGATGCATTCAAGTTGCAAACCACTAAGGACTTCATATTAAACCAATCAACAAAATAAGTAAAAGATTCTACACCTTGGAGACTAGCAAACTAAGCTGACAGGCTGAACATTTGCTTTACATTTTCAGAAGTGTTTCAATGGATGTCATATTACTGTAGTACACAGTGCTCATACACCAACACATACAAACCTTCAGCAGCAGGCTAAAATCAAGGCGGTCTTTTTTTCCATCAAATGTGGCAACCAAATTTAAACAAGTGGCTGAAGAAACACTACTTTTGATAAACAATATTATAAAAATGTCCTATTACAAGCAATATAACTTTACAAAAATAAATGATATCCTACAGTTTTATGTAGTGTAATGATTTATCTGTGTTTCTGTGCTGAGATGCTAAGAACTAGTGATTGTTCAGAGATAGCATTTCATTTCAGGTATTAAGCACAGGCCAGTTTCCCAGAGGTTTCTATTCATTATTAGAGATGTTGTGAGTCACCAAAGGCGGAAGCTTAAATAAAACAAAGTTAACTTGAACAGAGTTCTCAAAAATGATTTTGAAAAGAGCTTAATCTCTTTTATTTTAAGACTTTTTTGTAAAGCTTATGGTATAGGTTTTCTGCCTTGGAATTAATTTATGTAAAAATTTTCTAACAGTAGGTGGAATAATACATTTATTTCTTGGTCTGCTTTGTTTGTGTTTATTTTCACTTTCTTAAAAAAGCCAAATCCGTAACAGTCTGTGAATTCAAATGTTTCAAAGAAATCATCCAAGTACAAAACAGCATCTAACAGGCGTAGAATTTGTAATAGACCATCAAAACAAAGGTAGAGGAGGAACTGGGCAGCTTGGCTGTGTGACCAGTGTATGATGATAAACATGGATTATGTTCATGGTATGAAGCTATCTACACTTATGCATAATTTATCAATGTGATTTTCGTTAGTAACCTCTCATTATCCTTCTGCGCTTCATCTAGCCAGTGTCACAGCCTTCCTGGGTACACATCTGTGTAAAGGATTGTTTGTGTGTCTATATTTATGTGCGTGGTACATCTAAATAATCTCTGAAGCTGGCCTAATCAGACTTTGCATTTAAACACTGTAGCTCCAGGTCATAGGTTATATTGGAATATGTTATTTTAACACTAGGATAGGAAACCATTTGTTTTATGATAAGGAGGAGAAGACATGGTGAAAACACAAAAGGCCAGCAGCTGAAAAAATAAACATAGCCATCTATTCATTTTTCAGCCCACTTAATGCAGTTAAGAGCTTTCAGAAGGCCTGAACCTGTCCTAGCATGACTGAATGAAAGACAGTAATAAAACCTGGACAGGGCATCAGTCCTTTACAAGGTGCCCACACCCACAATGGCTAATTTAGGAATTCCAGTTAACTTATTATACAAGTCTTTGGGGTGTGGGACTAAAATCAGAGTATTGTGAAAAAAACCCACACAGGTGGAGAGAATGTGCAAACTCCACCCAGACAGCTAACTACTGTGCCACCATGCTTCCTTTTAATGAAAATGTGACTAGAAAATTCTGTTTACTTATTTAGTTACTTCAGTAGTGATTATATTTTTTGCTGCTGTTGCTATCTACTTATTGAAAACTTTAAATTCATAAGTAGTCTCTTTTAAAATTTTAGAAAACAAGAAAAAGTGCTCAGATAAATCTTTGTCGCCCATTTCAGATTATGTGGCTAGATTTATGTACCTCAAACAGTTTAAACAACAGTGTACATTGCTGTATTAGAATGCTTAAACTAGAATTGTATGTAGATATATTTTTTAGAAGTGTGATTCATTCATAATTGAAAGTTGGGTCTCCTTGTGTTGAATATTAAAAAGTAATAGAACACTAATTTTAATATACGAGTAATTTGAAAATAAGTGAAGTTGATGAATGAAACAAAATTATTTGGTCTCTCTTCACAAGACACTTTAAATAATCACACATTAGGCATTGTGGCAGGCAGCTGGCATCCATGCCAGCCGGGATGCCCCTGCACACTATATTCAGGGGGAGCAGCCCTGGACACTGCAATACCTCCCCCTGGACGCTAGATGGCCGCTCCCCTGGGGTGGAACAGTGCCTCAGGTTCCCGCAGGGCTCCCTGGGAATTGGAGTTGGGTGCAGCCCTGTTGGGTCCCGCAGGCACTGCCAGGGGGTGCTGTGTTTGGGACTCCTGAGCCCATGTGGGCAGCATATTCATCACACCCAGAAGTGCAGCCGGAAATCGATGATCAAGCACCTGGAGCACTTCTGGGTGAACTATAAAAGGAGCCAGCGACCACCACTCAGCAGCCAGAGTTGGGTGGAGGAGGACAAGGTTGCTTGGAAGGAGTGGTAGTGCCAAGGAGGAAGAGAAAGTGCGGTGTATTTGTGCTTGTGCTTGGGACTGCCCACAGTAGCCCACAGACGAAGAAAATAAAAGTATTTGTTTTATTTTACACATGCCTCCCATGTCCAATCTGTGTCGGGTCAGGGGCTATATAGCGTTGTTTCACAGCATTATATATCTGTTGACACAGCTATATGAAAGAGTTAATTAAATACAAAAGACTAGTTCTAAAATTGCCTGTTTCCTATATTAATTGCATTTAATTATTTTTTTCTTAATAAATGCATTGAGCTAAATGTGAAGAAAATGCTACAGGTTCAAACTAATCAAGAATGGCCATTAGATGCTTGAGCAAAAGTGATAAAGTAATAATTCCATTATGTACTGTACTGCACACCACTGTTTTGTTTTACAAATCATTTATTTCTATCCATTTTTGGAAACCCTGTTATTTTGAGCACAGGATCGCTGAGAGCCAAAGCTGGGGCCTATCCTGGCAACAGAGTTCTTCAAGCAGGGTTACAGACTGGAAAGAAGCCTTTTCTTTTATGCACACAAGAAAAGAAACAAATGCCGCAAATCTCACACGTGGATATTGTGTTGATGCTTCCGCTACTTTTAAAATAAATGGGTAGCTTTATAAATCTTGAAAAAAGCAATTCTTGTTTGCAAATGTGTCAAGAAATTAGTCATAGGCATTCTGTTTTTTGGTGATGTTTCTAGACACACTAACATTCAGTGTGTTTACATGTACACACATAATCTGCTTAAGGTGAATAACCCAAATAAACCAGAAACCTGATTTCTAAATAATCCGTGTTTACATGTGCAAGTAACTTTTTGGAATTCTCCTTTGGCAAAAAGGTCCGACGTCATTAAACTGCACAAGAAGGAGTGAAATGTCATCATCATCCACCATCCATCCATCCATCCATCCTCTTCCACTTATCTGAGGTCGGGTCGCGGGGGCAGCAGCTTGAGCAGAGATGCCCAGACTTCCCTCTCTTCGGCTACTTCTTCTAGCTCTTCCGAGAGAATCCCAAGGTGTTCCCAGGCCAGCCAGGAGACATAGTCCCTCCAGCGTGTCCTAGGTCTTCCCCGGGGCCTCCTCCCGGTTGGACATGCCAGGAACACCTCACCAGGGAGGCGTCCAGGAGTCATCCTGATCAGATGCCCGAGCCACCTCATCTGACTCCTCTCGATGCAGAGGAGCAGCAGCTCTACTCTGAGCCCCTCCCGGATGACTGAGCTTCTCACCATATCTTTAAGGGAGAGCCCAGACACCCTGCGGAGGAAACTCATTTCAGCCGCTTGTATTCGCGATCTCGTTCTTTCGGTCACTACCCATAGCTCATGACCATAGGTGAGGGTAGGAACATAGATCGACTGGTAAATTGAGAGCTTTGCCTTACGGCTCAGCTCCTTTTTTACCACGACAGACCGATGTAGAGCCCGCATCACTGCGGACGCCGCACCGATCCGCCTGTCGATCTCACGCTCCATTCTTCAATGACTCGTGAACAAGACCCCGAGATACTTGAACTCCTCCACTTGGGGCAGGATCTCGCTCCCAACCCTGAGAGGGCACTCCACCCTTTTCTGGCTGAGGACCATGGTCTCGGATTTGGAGGTATTGATTCCCATCCCAGCCGCTTCACACTCAGCTGTGAACCGATCCAGAGAGAGCTGAAGATCACGGCCTGATGAAGCAAACAGGACAACATCATCTGCAAAAAGCAGTGACCCAATCTTGAGTCCACCAAACCGGACCCCCTCAACACCCTGGCTGCGCCTAGAAATTCTGTCCATAAAAGTTATGAATAGAATTGGTGACAAAGGGCAGCCCTGGCGGAGTCCAGCTCTCACTGGAAATGGGTTCAACTTACTGCCGGCAATGCGGACCAAGCTCTGACACCGGTTGTACAGGGACTGAACAGCCCTTAACAGGGGGTCCGGTACCCCATACTCCCGGAGCACCCCCCACAGGATTCCCAGAGGGATACGGTCGAATGCCTTTTCCAAGTCCACAAAACATATGTAGACTGGTTGGGCGAACTCTCATGCACCCTCCAGGACTCTGCTAAGGGTGTAGAGCTGGTCCACTGTTCCGCGACCAGGACGAAAACCGCACTGTTCCTCCTGAATCCGAGGTTCGACTATCCGATGGACCCTCCTCTCCAGAACCCCCGAATAGACTTTTCCAGGGAGGCTGAGGAGTGTGATCCCTCTGTAGTTGGAACACACCCTACGGTCTGCCAATCCAGAGGCACTGTCCCTGATGTCCATGCGATGTTGCAGAGACGTGTCAACCAAGACAGCCCTACAACATCCAGAGCCTTGAGGAACTCCGGGCGTATCTCATCCACCCCCGGGGCCCTGCCACCAAGGAGTTTCCTGACCACTTCGGTGACCTCAGTCCCAGAAATAGGGGAGCCCACCTCCAAGTCCCCAGGGTCTGCTTCCTCATTGGAAGGCATGTTAGTGGGATTGAGGAGGTCTTCGAAGTACCCCCCCCCACCGACCCACAACGTCCTGAGTTGAGGTCAGCAGCGCACCATCCCCACCATATACAGTGTTGACACTGCACTGCTTCCCCCTCCTGAGACGCCGGACGGTGGCCCAGAATCTTGTCAAAGCCATCCGAAAGTCGTTCTCCATGGCCTCCCCAAACTCCTCCCATGCCCGAGTTTTTGCCTCAGCAACCACCAAAGCTGCATTCTGCTTGGTCTGCCGGTACCTATTAGCTGCCTCCAGAGTCCCACAGGACAAAAGGGACCGGTACGACTCCTTCAGCTTGACAGCATCCCTCACCGCCGGTGTCCACCAACGTGTTCGGGGATTGCTGCCACGACAGGCACCGACCACCTTACGGCCACAGCTCCGGTCAGCCGCCTCAACAATAGAGGCACGGAACATGGCCCATTCGGACTCAATGTCCCCCACCTCCCTCGGGACATGGTCGAAGTTCTGCCGGAGGTGGGAGTTGAAGCTACTTCTGACAGGGGGCTCTGCCAGACGTTCCCAGCAGACCCTCACAACACGTTTGGGCCTACCAGGCCTGACCGGCATCCTCCCCCACTCCCCCACCATTGAAGCCAACTCACCACCAGGTGGTGATCAGTTGACAGCTCCGCCCCTCTCTTCACCCGAGTGTCCAAGACATGTGGCCACAAGTCCGACGACACGACCACAAAGTCGATCATCGAACTGAGGCCTAGGGTGTCCCGGTGCCAAGTGCACATATGAACACCCCTATGCTTGAACATGGTGTTCGTTATGGACAATCCGTGATGAGCACAGAAGTCCAATAACAAAACACCACTCAAGTTCAGATCGGGGGGGGGGCCATTCCTCCCAATCCCGCCCTTCCAGGTCTCACTGTCATTGCCCACGTGAACACTGAAGTCTCCCAGCAGTACGAGGGAGTCCCCAGAAGGTATGCCCTCTAGCACCCCCTCCAGGGACTCCAAAAAGGGTGCATACGCACAAACAACAGTTAGGACCCGTCCCCCCATCCGAAAGTGGAGGGAGGCTACCCTCCTGTCCACCGGGGTAAACCCCAATGTATAGGCTGCAAGTCGGGGGGCAATAAGTATGTCCACACCCGCTCAGAGCCTTTCACCGGGGGCAACTCCAGAGTGGTAGAGAGTCCAGCCCCTCTCAAGGAGATTGGTTCCAGAGTCCAAGCTGTGCGTCGAGGTGAGCCAGACTATATCTAGCCGTAACCTCTCAACCTCGCGTAGTAGCTCAGGCTCCTTCCCCTTCAGAGAGGTGACATTCCACATCCTAAGAGCCAGCTTCTGTAGCCGAGGATCGGACCGCCAAGGTCCCTGCCTTCGGCCACCACCCAACTCACACTGCACCTGACCTCCTTGGCCCCTCCCATAGGTGGTGAGCCCATGGGAAGGGGGACCCACGTTGCCTCTTCGGGCTGTGCCTGGCCGAGCCCCATTGGTGCAAGCCCGGCCACCAGGCGCTCGCCATCGAGCCCCACCTCCAGGCCTGGCTCCAGATGGGGGCCCCGATGACCCGCGTCCGGGCAAGGGAAAATGCTCTCCAAATTTTTTATTCATCATAGAAAGTCTTTTGAACCGCACTTTGTCTCATCCCTCACCTGGGACCAGTTTGCCTTGGGTGACCCTACCAGGGGCATAAAACCCCAGACAACAGAGCTCCTAGGATCATTGGGACACACAAACCCCTCCACCACGATAAGGTGGCGGTTCGAGGAGGGGTATCAGAAAATATGTATAATGCCTGTGATAATCTGTGATAGCCATCATATAGGTTTCCGTTACCAGATTTCTCGCAGCACACTCTTTTCTGCTTGGCTGTGCAATTGAGCCCTGCAGGTTAACAACTGCTGGAATAATAACAATACAGGTACTTTTGCTTCAGTATGATACGCATTGTGTTAAGGTACTTGTTGCTTTAAAAAGTAATCAGATTACATAATGCACTTTACTTTTAACGTGTTAGCCTACTGCTCTTGAGAATGTGTTGCTGAATATAGCACTGTACATTCAGCTTATCAACATACATTTAGCTATTTCTGAAATATTGAGACATATTATCTTAGCTAGGAGAAGGAGTAAATCAGTCACCTGAACATTTTGCCTCTGGCAATGTATTTTGTGGATGCATCTACCCATTGCTGATGAAAGTCTGTGCAGATTGCAAAATCCTTAACAAAAACCCGATTAAGGGTTTACATGGCCACATAAATAAATTATTCTCAGAGAAATCTATTTCTGATAATCAGGTTTCATAGAGACCAATAACCTGATTTCTGTATTCGGAATAAGGTTTTACATGGCTTTTTAGAAATCAGATTTCTGTGAATAACTGGGTTATTGAAGCACATGTAAATGTGCTATAATGATTACTTTTAGTCAACAAATTATTCAGCAGAATTGTGTTAAGAAATCTATCTATTGCACCAGTATATTCAAGCATGTGTGAGTTTTCATATTGCCTTATGTATGTTGATCTATGACAGTGCTGTCTGTGAAGAATATTAAATCAGAAATTGATTTGACCTACACAAGTATTTTTGCTTATTTTCTCATCTCCTTTTTCAACTATATTGAAAGTTCCATTAATAAAATCATTAACTTTCTTCTTAGGATTCAGTTTCAACTTAAAGAGTCACGCCTTGCTTCAATACATCAGTTTTCATCAGATTTTATCACCTTTTATAGTCTTTCTTTAGGACATAACTAGCACACACTGCACAAACACAATTCCATTTTGTAATCTCCCTTTTTACTTTGAAAAGGGTAAGTAATGCCAACTTTGGCAACTGCAAAGATAGCTGTCTGGTCTCACACACGTATCCTTAAGTCACACTGGATTAATTTTAGATTGTCGATCATTGATGCTTTTATTCTCAGAGGAAAATAGTGTTCCTCTATGTGAAATCTCCACAGACACAGAGAGAACATATAGACATCAGATAGAACACATCTAGGCACAAAGTCAAACTGTTATTTAAGTGCTGTGAGGCAGTAGTGCTGCCAACTCTGAGCAACTGCAGTCAGTTTTAGTATTTATTCTATTTGCATGAATGTAAATTATATGGTTCCAGGTAAATGATAAGTCAAACATAATAATAATAATATTTTTAATTCTAACTAAAGCCACAATAATTTAAACAAAATTTGCCCTAAATTTCATATTTTTAGTGTTCCAAATACAGAATGCAATGTAGTAGCTTTACAATTTGCCTCATCAAATCTAATAAAGAATAGCTGATAGTATTAAAAAATAACAAGAAGTAATTACATTTGCGCATAATCCTTTAAGCAATTTATATCATCATTTTTCATACAGTGTGTGGCAGTTTTAAATGGTTGGGTTTATTTGAATTCCCTTTCAGGTCCTTAAATCTAATTAGCTGGCAGAGAAAATGCAAGGTAATATTTGTCCTGTCTAAATTTCTGAACATGAAATAAATACAATCAGAATATAACTACAGTATATTAGTTATACATAGTGGGATAGATGTTGAGTGGCTTAAGTCTTAAAAATAAATTGGAGGTGCAGTGTAAATTTATGGGTGTATAATTTGAACATAGAATACAAATGTACAATTTTATTGGATGTGAGAAAGTAATATCAATTTGGTAGTCATTCCTTATATTTGTGGACATATTTTTTAAATTAGTGTAAAAAGAAGTTTCCACTTGATTCCATTCTGACAAAAATGCAAACACATAAAATTATTGTGTAGTTGAAGATATTTACTTGAAAATAAAGTGATTTATGAAGTTGTATATTATCTCAAAATAGAAAAAAAATAAAATTCTCTCCTAAAGGATGTGTCCAGAATGTTTTATAAACATGGCAAGAGTTCATTAATGTTATTTTAGAATAAACATGCTGGGCTTGTGATAGACTCTCATATGCTATTAATTGTTCTATTGTGTTTAAAACGTTAGACAGGGTTCTTTTTTTGCAGGCATCACTCTTCTTTTTCCTTTTTTATTTCTTTTTTCCTTGTTTTTTGAAGTAAATGATTGTATCTGTTATGCTATTATTTGTTTGACTGAAGTACTAGGGTGTTGTACCGTGTTAGCCATTATGAATGTAGAGAAAAGCCAAGCAAAATGTTCTGTATTACATCTTGCCTGAAGAAGGGGCCTGAGTTGCCTCAAAAGCTTGCATATTGTAATCTTTATAGTTAGCCAATAAAAGGTGTCATTTTGCTTGGCTTTTCTCTTTGTTTGACTGAGAAGCATATTATTAAAATATTCTTCCTTCTGAAAATAAATTAAAGATCTATTATAAAAAAGAAAAGTGATTTGAATTTCATATACCAAGTTAGATTCGATAATGTCTGAACTGTTTTTTTTGTCCTGAATCCTATAGGTAGTCAGTTGTGTTATGGTTAGACAATGTGTAAAAAATGAAAAGAAATCATGACAAATAATTAAATAAAGCAAAACAATGTCCAAGGACAAGTTAAAACAAGAACAACACATAAAACCTGGATCAAATTACTAGAGGTTTCTTGTACTGAAGGGCTTAACATTGGTAATCTAGCATTGCTGTACTATTTCTTTTAAAGCAAAAATAAGAAGGCTTTTCAAATTAATTTTTGAAAAACTCCTTCATTTTTTAAATAAAGTACATAAAGCATATGTGAGCAATTAGAAACTATTCAAATCCTTGAAAACCTTATTTTTGGGCTTCAGCTCCTTACTTCCTATACTCACCTTATTTTGATACTCCAGTTTTCAGTTTTTGACTATTCAGCTCTCTGAGGAAAAGTCCATCTATCCCCCAACAGTACATGGCTTGAGTTTAAAGTATTACCTTGTCATCTCTCTTGCAATTCTTTCCAGCCGTGTTATAACCTTCCGCTTAAAGCATTGCAAGACTGACTCAGCCGACAAAGGCACTTTAATCTGTTTATCCAAAACAAAATCTGTCATAAACCCACAGAACATTTTTTCAAAAGACCTTCCCATGTCATTTCCAATAACCCTTGCTTCGTATGTGAAATCATAACTCTCCTCTTCTTTATAATTCATTTTTGAAATATTCTATTTTTAAACAAGTTTACCAGCAGTTATCTTTTCAGGCTACTCGCCTCAGAGCTGCTGCAGTGACAGCGAATGCAGTCACAAAACCTTATGATAAATACACTTGGCTGCTGTTCTTTCAAAGCTTACAAATTTAAGTGGAAAAATTGTTAAATTTGTACTGATAGAGCTGGTTGAATCGGTTTCCTTTTTGTGGCTTTGCATAGTCTTGTCTGTGGGCATAAATATTATCTACATGCTCTATATGTATAAATGGTATTCTTTTTACTGAAATGCTCCCTTTAGAGTAGAAGGACACTGCTGTAATCTTGTGACTTAAAATAACAAGCCCATGGTTACTTGTTTGTGCTTTCAAAATGCCCCTATTATTCCCAGTTGCAGCCTTATAGGTTCATTAGAATGTACAGAGGTATAGATGAGATAACACTACACAATCCCAGGCTATCCTACTCAACCAGAGAGGATCTGTGAAAAGGTGAAATGTTTTTCTGCACTTGCATACCATGTTTATATTCATATTTGAAGTCAGAATTTAGTACAGTGCTCTATAACAGAGGTTGTTAAACTTTTTAAACTGACAACCTAAATAAGAAAATCAGTACCGTACTGGAATCCAACAAAGAGCACTGTTACAAAAATTACAGCAGAAATATAAATTGACAAATTACAATGAACATATAATGAAAAACAGTAAACATTTTTGTTTCCATCTAAGCATATTGCTCACATGAACATTATAAAAAAGAAACATGGAAAGCAAACATATTGTTAATACAACTATAATTATCATTCAAATAGGGAATAGATTTCTGATGTATATCAGTGCCAGTGTAAGCTTTAGTAAACAAATTGTTTATTATTACTTAATAATTACTTATAGCACGAGAATATGATGGTTTTTAAAGAGAGAGTATGAATAGTCAACTTTGTCAGCTAGACTCATGCGGCATTGAATAAGAAATAAAGTAAATTAATCAATAATGTTAATTTACCTTTCCTTAAAAAAATTTTAAGAAGAATATTATTTTTTTAAATATGTCCGCAAATAGTTCAACATATCTCAATTGTCCCATAACAACTCAATAAACTGAGTAAAAAAAGTAGCTCATTTATTCCTAAACAAATGGATGTTCTATTTGCATTTTTATAGGATATATTCAGTGAACAGTTTGGAAATTTGTAATGCTGTCAACTGACATTGTGTTGAATGCTGAGGGTTCTACTCTACAACCCATCTCATCCACTTCAGTATTTTCTGGTGTCCTTATAGTTGTCAGCAGTTCAACAAAAACATTCTTCTCACTATCAGTAGATTGAAATTCATCAGACATTTTAAAATAGCGAGTAAGATGTAATACAAAATCTTCTTTGGACGTCTATTACAGATTTAGATTCACTTTTTTCTTGAATTGGTGCATTTAGCATTCAACACAGAGACAGCACTATATATACTCCTACCCTATTGATTCAGCTCCTACAACAATTATCGCATCCTTGTGTTATACCTCTCATTTTCATTTTTATACTTCATACTAGCACCATGGTCCCTTCACCTCATACACTTATCTGTGTCATATTCTCCTCTCTCCCCACTTTCTTATATACATCTTTCCTGTTAGTCACCTCAGTCTGTTTGGGCCACCAGTTGTGATGTTGGGAATATTTATTATATTTTCATACCATAGAAATACTGCTATATAACCATAAATAAAAAAGTTCAATAAAGAATGTATCACATTCCCTAATTCTCTTTTAGTTCTGTTTTGAGTACTGCTCAGTGGACGGTCTGTTGTGATAACTTAAACTATATTGTCACCACAAAGAATCCTAACCCACCTACCATAACAATATGGAAATAAGATGTCCAGGTTCACTTAAAAATAACAATAAAAAAACCAGTTCTTAAGTTCTTCGGAATTTGGTGGCAATTAATTTTCATAGTCCTAAATTTACTGAACATGTTGTACCATTTTGAATCTTTTTGACATACAGTTATCTTCATATGAATTTTTTTCTTTCTTTTTTATAACTTTCTAGCTGAAGGGGCACAGCCTCCTTTTTCACCCTAAGGAAATTCTTACTAACAAAAAAAAAATTAAACAAAAAAATTAACAAAATAAAAAGCCAATAACATAAATTTCTGGTGATGCAGGCCCAATATATAAATTAGGTATAGTTATAGATTAGACTGATGGTTTTGTTTGATTTTTCTGTGCTGGACTGTTTTTACAGTAAAATGTATTCCATTTCTACTTGCCTAAATAAAATTACAATTTTTCATTATATAGTAATTTCCTCTGAAGATGGATTCAGAGGACATACACAGGAAATAAAATAAAACAGTTATAAAGCAGATTAGTAGGAAAGCATACAACATTAATACAGTGTATATATTCAAACATGACTCTTTAAAGGTATCATACAATAGTAGAATGATAGACATCCTTTAAACAGATGCCAGGTATAAGGGCTTTCTGTAACATTGTGTTGATACTCAAGTAGTGTAGATTAAAAAATATGTCTACTGGGTGAATTTAAAAATCTAAATGGGCTGTATAGGTGTGCATGAGTGTGAGCACCCATAGTGATGGACTGGATTGTGCTATAGCTTACAGCAACTCACTAGCACAGAACAGGAAAAAATGAATGGATGGAGGATGGCGTTTTAGAGAAGAACTAGTGACTAACTGTAGAAATTAACTTTCAAAGTTAAAAGTTTGATATACGTAATACCTTTGTGGATGTTTGACCCTATTCCAGATTTAACTAAAGCAGGCAAAAAGTTAAAGTGCAGTACCTATGAACTATTCACCCCTAGGAAGTTTTCACATTTTATTATGCAGTATTGAATCACCGTGGATTTTATTTATTTATTTTTTTTATTTGTTTTTTTTTTTGACACTGATCATTGATCATGAAACAAATGTGTGCAAAGTGGATGAAATGTGAAAAGTTCTAAGTAGGCTAGATACTTTTTATAGGTAACATATACCAGATGGTGCCCCTAGGCAGTGTTGGATGTCAGCGCCCACAATTTGTAAATGATATTGAAGAGCTGGTCCCCGTTTGAGATCATCCTTGTCATCATAAGAAAGCATTGGTGGGGGTTTGATTTGAAAAGTAAAATCACAGAACAAGATCCTCCATGAAGATTGCCGTGCTTGCCACAGCATGTAAAACTGATGCAAATCGGTGCGCATCTATGGTGGTTTGTGAGGAGGATGGGGACTTTACTGCACTTGGTTGGGTTTTGTTGTGCACAAGTCATGGTTCCCCTAGGCTGGTGCCTACTCAGTCTGTGTCTAGAACCTGTCCTGTATGCATAATTATTTAAAAATTTTGAAGTGTACAGTGTGACACAGGCACTCTTATGCTGCAAGGCTGACTTTCAAAGGATATCAGGTTTGGGAGATTTTGGTGTGTATATATGAGTTACACAGATGTCTACTTTTGACAGCCCTGAGCTTCAAGCAAAAAAAAAAATAAATAAATGGTAGTTGCATTTTGGGACACTGCATTATTTCCATATGTAAATAAAGGCTTGTTGCTGTAATATTATCCATTTTTTTATTATTAAAGCTATTTATTAAAACAATAGTGTGTACACATTCAGATGACTTGAGCCCTATGCAAATCTGAATTTACAGTAACCTGAAGTATAGAAATTGTTTGATAAAACTTTGTGTCTTCATCAAACCCAAGGAAACTGTGTTCTGCTAAATATACAGTATATGATTTGAGTAAGCAAAGTCAAATTATTTACACTCAATTATTTACACTTTTTAGTCTGCACATTTCAATTAAGCAGTGCATTTAGGGTAGCAGATTGTGTATAATATTTATACACACCTGCACATATTAATTATATATATTAAATTGGTTTGTGTTATGCATTTTTAAACACCAGTACATTAGCAAGAGATTAATCTGTTTTTACCCATTCATAACTCATTCACACATTTAATATAAATTAAATGTAAATATTAACTAGAAACAACTTTGTTTACAATCAGAACACCCTGAAAAGCATAAAAGGAGAATATCGAAAGAATTCATGGACACAATTTTAATAGTCTTCCACCCCTGAAAAGCTCACATGACGTTCATGCCACCTCCCCCAAAATTGTATCTATCATAAATTGAAAAGATAAATACAATACAAATTTTTTGACATGTCCAACACAAAGAAAAAAAATGTCATTTTTCCTGGATATCCATCAGTCTTGTTTTTCATTTATCACACAGCATCAGCTCTGACATTGGGCCATGACTCTATTCTGCAATAATTGATTGCTTTTGGAGTGCACAATGACATTAATACCTGTTGCTGTTTCTTTTTCCAGGTCAACTAGCTGCTGGTACATGTGAAATTGTCACTTTGGACAGAGACAGCAGTCAGCCTCGACGGACTATAGCCAGACAAACGGCACGATGTGCATGTAAAAAAGGGCAAATTGCAGGAACAACAAGAGCAAGACCAGCCTGTGTTGACGGTAAGAAACTCCAAAGTGTATTTCATAGTTATGGGATTTTTTGGGTGGATTGTTTAACAAACAAGTTAGGAAATGCTATATTTATTTCAAAGAATAAACTGTGATAATGTAGATATACAGTATACACACATTTATTATTCTTGTACCATTTTATGTGTAAAGATAGTTATATTTATTACATATATGCAAAAAGAAGTGCCTAATATAAACCGAAATATCTGAAGTCATGGTGATTGTAGATTTTGAGAGATGTCTGTTTTTTTCTGTGTTATATTTCTGAATTTCTAAATTAACAATTTTGATAAGTTTTGATTTAAACAAATGCCCATTCTTAAAATATAATTTAAAAGTGCTCAGTTTTATTTACTGAGCTTATTTATAAGTAATGCCTGTTTTAGGTAGAATATAAAATGATATTAATGCAATGTTAATTAATCTGCTCATAAAGATTTGCCAGAAGTGCTGCACGTATTTGTGTTATTTGTACGAGTTTACGTTGCGAGTGGCAGTGTAATTTCCTTGCTGTGGTTTTTTTTATTGTCAAAAGTGTTGTTTGACTAAGCAAATGGGATACAAAAAGGTGATAAAGGAGACCCACCTAATCAAATCTCACTTGAACGTGAAGGAGTGAAATAACGTCATGTAGAATTTTTTTTAAACTAGGTTTGTGTTTCCACAAGTTATGAGAAGCCTATTTGTGATATAACACTTCTTGCTTTGATTTAATAGCTGCTATAAGGACCTACAGGGTATTATATTTGTTTACCACAACAGGTTTATGTGGTACATTTAAGGCCATATTTTTCCTATTATCATATTTATAATGATAATTATACTGTAAAAATTATACTCTGCCTTACCAAAAATTATAGTTTTTAAGACATGACTGTTAGCATGTAAATTTTCACCCATTTTGTATATATCATTTTACTTTGTTTAAACAATGTCTAATAAGACTGGTATATGGCATGGTTTACATTTTGGGTGATGTTTCCACATTTTTACAGTTAAAATGCACCTGGGAAAACAGAGAGGGAGATGCACACAGCAATAAATAGAAATACTAAAACAAACAGAAATTATTGTGTTTAAGTACCTTCCAATTAGAATACACAATTTTATGATCACAGCTGAACTGCTTATTCTAGTGGCCAGTCTATCTTTTAATCTCCAAACTGTCACTTTTTCTTGTATCAGCTGTTCTCCTCATTTTCTTTAACCGCATTTATCAATGCTTTCCAGAACCAGCATATATTTTTGTAAAGGGCAACATAGAGCATATTCATGTGCACTGTGCCATTGTGACATTCTTTTGAGTTAATAAAGATATTGAGTTAATAAAGTCTTTTTGAATACAAACAACTGTAAACCTATTTTTGCCCCCCGTGTATTATTAAATTAAACAAGAAAGGGAATAAACTAAAATGAATCATTAAATGTAGAAGAACAACACTGTAATAATGTGATAAAATAGTTTGCTTTGAACTAAAAGCAGTGACAACAAAAAACAAAATTCTAAACACACACCACAGTAAATTTTCTTTGTACAGAATAGACAGTGAAAATAAGAGACTAATTGAACAAGGAGTTCAAATTTAAATTGCAGATAGTGACCTCGCCGATGGAGAAACTGATACACGTAATTGATGGCAGTTTGGGAGAGCATGATATGTAGTATTGCTACTGATGTATTATGACTTGATAAGGGTTTAATCATTTCAGTAAAAATATATGAAAATGTTAAAGTCGGAAGGAGAGTAATTCAATTACACATTTAAAAAAATTATTCTGTCATGCCAGGTACCGAAATCTGACTTATTTTAAGCACTGAATATGTCTGCACAAGTGCACACAGTATTGGAGAAGAAAACTGCTGGAAATAATTAGGGTAAAATGAAACTGTTTTGCAAGAAACCATATACATATATGCAATGCATTATTTTGAAGACAGACTATACTAGTAATTATTTATTTAAATTGTGCCTGACAAGATCTGTATCATGCTTCACTGAAAAGAAAAGCCATAATACCATAGTAAAGGGGAGGGAGGGAGAGCGAGAAGTGATTTGGTTTATTCTGTTGTGCTCTCATTTGATAGAAAATATGAGCTTGACACCAGATTGAACTTGTTCTTAAAGTGATTCTTCTAGCTATGAGAACACAACCTTAATCATTGCTTGCCCTTCCAGTCTGCAAACAAATTAATAATTGATGAGCTCCAGCTACTGTACTCTGCACAGCTGATCACAATAGGAAGCAGCTGTTCCAATTGAAAACACTCGTTGACATTTTTTTTTCTCCAAGAAAAGATAAATGGAATTAAGGCACTAGAAAAATCCTGCACTAATTTGGATGATTTTTTAAAAAAGATTGTAATCTCAATTATGTTAGCATCTATTTATTTTCTTTTCCTAGTGAGGGTGGTCTAGAATAGATGCATGGCAGATACCTGTCACAGTGTGGCAACCAAAACCAGAACAAATACTAAAATAAAATGAGGATTTTTGTTTGTTTGCAGCCAAACAGTGATCCCAAGTTTTAGCGTGTTAATAGAACACAATAAAAAATCTTCATTTTGTATGGATTTTTATTTTTCTTAGTATCATTGCACATTCAGAAAGTATAGACTTACTGCATGAGGCTGAGTTACTGTTTGGGTAAGTAACTCAAAGAGAGCCCTAGTGATTGTGGGAAAAAGACAACAGACTTAATAATTTGACTCACAGAATCAAGGATTTATTTATAACTCTGCATGCAGGATTGAGGCACTGGACATAGTTCTGGTGTAAAGCCAATGACCCTAACTTCTCATTAGAAAATCTTATCTTTTATATGTCTTACCATCACTTGATGTCATGGTGGCACTATCACATGATGCTACAGTAGCATGATTCTATCAAAGTCTGTTACATGTTGGACAAGCAGATTTGCAGGATCTGCTGAATTTCCTTTCCTAATATTACTGTTCTGTGCAGCTCTTTATCAACTGCTGTCTTAAAGGTCAGTGAGCCTGTGCTATGCTGTGCCTGCTTTTACAGAGTCAGCTGGTAACAAGTACAATTTATACTGGATAAACAATTTTAAGATTTATACTGATTTATACTGAAATTAAAGTTAATACTTCAACATGATCCCTTTGTAAATGTGAAAGAGCATTCATCTGTGGTGGATGGTGTAGAGGCAGCAATGCAGCCTGGTCGAGTTTCATGAATTTCAATGTCAGAATGAGCATTTGATGAGACACTTGTCCATCACAGAGTATGCTCTTTCACACACTTAACCACTTGGCCATGTAAGCCAATTTTTTGAGATGTAAATTAACTTTAACTCAGCATTCAATTTTTAGGAACATGAGAGGGAAGCAGAACACCTGAAGAAAAGTCACACAAAGTGGCCTCAGCTACCTACAGTCTACACTAGGTTTCCTTCTGCCACTGAATTTACTGATAGTGGTCCATCAAACTGGGATTTAGCCAATTTTAATTTAATACATTCCAGTTTCAGAAACAATTACATTTTATGAATGTTAAAAATAAAAAAGTAATTTATTTTGAATATTTAATCATCTTAAATACATATTTTAGATTTACTTATTACAGTTAATTTGAATGGTGCAGTTTTGCAAACTTTTTTTCTTAATTCTAGTTTAATGTTAGCCTCTGTTCTGTTCTTTTCAGTTTTTAAAGTAGGTTTGACTTAGATGTAAAAATCTAGATGAGTTGAGACTTCTTAGTCTTCTTAATAGTATGCCTATCCTTTAATTGTTAAATTTGCTTTCTAACCCTAATTAATCTAAGAAAACATTCCAGAATTGATTTGACTATACAGTTGTTGTACTTTTATTATCATCTTTATTTTTAGTTTAGCAGAGTAACACAGTGGTTAGGTCTACTTCCTCATGGTTCCAAAGTCCTGGGTTCAAATCCCATACCCAGTTGGTGCCTGTCTACATTTTCAACATTTTCCCATGATCTGGTGTTTTTTTCTCTGGTTTTCTTCAAAATCTCTGAAAAATAGGTTAACTGGTGGCTCTAGGTTGGCCCCTTCTGGGTGTGTTTGTGCATAGGCCATCTTCAGTGATATTTTCTGCCCAATGGTGTCAAGCACAGGATTTAGCCCCCTCTTCCCTACAATGAATTAAACAGCTTACTGTAATTTTAAAATTACATTATTTTCTATTCTGTTTTGAAAGTTACGGATTCTGCTAATTTTACTTCTCAATGATTTCATACAAATCTTAATGAGCAACTGGGTAATGAAATCATAAATATTTAATCATTTAACAGTTTAATTAATTTCAAGTTCTGTTAAGAGTAAATTTGTTCTTAAAAATTAATAAACTGAAACAAAAGAATAATTCTCCAGCTATAAAAATAGAATTTAATTCCCTGATCTAGGTCTGTACCAATGACTAGTAGTGAGTTCTTAAATGTAAGATTTCTAGATATACTGTTCAGTGTATTAAAAAATTAATTAATTAATGAATTGACTCTGTCCTGCGGTGGGTTGGCACCCTGCCCAGGATTGGTTCCCTGCCTTGTGCCCTGTGTTGGCTGGGATTGGCTCCAGCAGACCCCCGTGACCCTGTGTTCGGATTCAGCGGGTTGGAAAATGGATGGATGGATGGATGAATTGACTCTTAACTACATTGTTCTTAGCAACACTTTCAATCTTAACCTGTTCATTTAATAAGTGGTATAATAGTCATTGTTACAGTACAAAGTAGTTGTGATATAGTATTTTTTAAGTTGAAGCTATAGGTGCAGCTATGTAGTTATTATACAGCAGCCAAATACAAGGCCATTATAAAGATCCTTGTGCAGTTATTTAATTATCATAATTTCAGTGGTGTGCTAAAATCAGTCTGTAAAGAACATTGAAAGGTGTGATTAATTTAATTTATCATACTTGAATAATAAAATTGTAATGGTTTATTAATTTTTAATTAAATTATTAATTATTTCATTACTGTATTCAGAATTACAATTGACCCATGACTTGAATAAAAAGGAAAATAAACTGTATCCTATGGGTTGGCCAAGCTAAAATCAGTCCTTGCAGTTCCAAGAAGATTTGGAACCCATTACCAGAAAGATGCGGCACTCAACTAAACCACATTCTTTTGAAGAATTGGCTAGCATAACTAATGTGATTACTGGTATTACTGAAAATCAATTGCAAAACATATTTGTTGAACTTCAGAATTTATATACTTAATGATGGTGAACATGTTGAAAATCAATGATCTCAAGAATACATTTACGTAAAAATGCCCCAGTCCATATCAGTGTAGAGTTTAAGCATTCTCCTTCTGCCTGGTGGTTTTCCATCTAAGGTCGACATTACTCTGCACAACTTTCCCAGGAATTTTTATTTATAGCCTTAAGTTTACATAATCAAAGCAAGTTATTAACCAGCAGTCATGTAGTGTGACATGTACAGTATTTCAGTCATAGTGCTCTGTGACTAGACATGACAGAATCAAATCTAGAAGGTGGCAAGTTGTTGAATGTTCAAGAGTATACATCCAATGAGCACTCAGCCAGCAGTGCAGTGCATGCAGTGTGGTGGCAAAGGAAAGAAATAAGTTTGGTGTTTTGCACTGTGCAAACAAGAAGAGCAGCTTAACTTTCTGATGTCTCATATTTCATACTAGTCATTTAGCCCGTTACAATAACGGGCGCTAGAACAGTAGTGCATAAACATTAGTAGGAAGAGTCTATATTAAATGGCAAGGGACTTTGACCTCATTCTTTTTGTTGGTTGTATTTTTCTTTCTTTCAGCCTTTCTTTTGTTGATGTTTACTTGCTGAGCTGACCGTTCTTTGTGGGCTGCCGCCATGTATTGTGTGTCTTTAATTTTCTGTGACAGTAATACTGTCTTGTACGGCTCTATTCAATAAGGGCGTGCACAAAAAGGCGAACTTCAAAAGGACGACCTCAATTGAGCGTGGCGAATTAAGGCGTTCATAGATAATTTAGTTCAAATAGGCTCTGGAATATGTGAAGAGCAACAAAGGTGCAGATCTTTATTTACGCGCGCCTTTATTCGCTGCGCCCAATTGAGGTCGCCTTTTTGTGCGCGCCCTTATTGAAGGATACCGTCTTGTATGTCCGCTGGCTTGTACGTCCGTAATATACCTTTAATTTTCTCTGGCGGTAATACAGGCGTGCGCGTCGATAATATGCCTTTAATCTCCTCTGACAGTAATACTGGCTTGTATGTGGCTGTAATATGCATCACTGTATTGTGTACCTTTAATTTCCTCTCGCAGTAATACTGGTTTGTATTTCCGTAAAACGCCTCTAACTTTCTCTAACAGTAATATCGCGCATCGCACCGTGCCCAGCACATGCGCACTTCACCAGAAGACACCCACACACGGACACCTGGACGCACATAGGGATTTTATATATATAGATACCACAGATTAAGAACAATTATAAGAAATAAAGATAGCAGGTGAACTCGCCATGCTTGGAAAACATTTGTGTAGCCATTGCATTGTTAATTGACTGTCAAAATGAGACAAACTAATAATGCATTGGAAATGTGAAACTGTGCTGAGAATCCATGAACGAGTCATGTAATACGTCATTTTAGTTCCTTGGCATGTAACCTTACATCCTCAAGGCAATGAGAGCGAGCAACTGCAGTTATTAAGTGACATGTTATCTGACTAAAAGTTGTGTAGTGTGATGTCAACCTAAATCCCTAACATGAAGGTAATTTGGCAACTCCAAATTGTCTCCCCTTGGTTTCTGGATATCATCTCTTATTACTGTTGTCTCTAAACCTTCAGCCAAAAATGCATACTAAAATTATTTATAACTGAGATGGAAAAAAATATGTATATTCTTTTTGTAATGTTATTTAATAATTTACAGCACAGCACTTGCTTACTTGATTAAAAATAATTCTGTCATTATTCATAAAATGTGAGATGCTCTGTTCCCCAAAATGGAACCAGAAGTAAAAAATATATAGCCATTACTTTCAAAGAAGGCAGGGAAAGAAACTGCACTATGACAATTAAGAAGCCTGTGTATTCCTGTATGATTTAGTTAATTTTATCTTTTCAATTAAAAGTTCAAGAGGAGGATGTCCGTCTTTCAATTGCTGAGTCATTCAAACAATTAAGTTAAGTTATTTATAGCCACTAAGAACTGTCTTTTCAGACTTCTGTTTCAGACAACTATAACTAACTATTATTGGTTATGCTTTATAAAAGAACACATTTTTAATAACTATTTAAACAGTTATTCCAAGCTCTTCCACTTGCTCCATTTGCAACAGCTCTTTTGCCTTCCAGTATAACATAACGGCCTCTTCAGAAAGTGTATGTGTACCTAATTATGTTATGTTTATTTACAGTACAACTACCTAAGTATACATACCACTGCCTCAAGATTAGCAGGTTTGGTCTCTGTCACTCTTTAAGAGAGCAGTTTCTCTTTGTTTATTATCATTGCTAAAACCATGTTTCAGAGATTTTTATGGCATGTATAAATCTGCCTTCTGGACAAACTTGTTTTCAATTTCCAATCTGGGAGCTCATACTTTAATAGATCATAAAACCTGCAAAGTGTCCGAATCAGACTGCCCAGTCTAGTGTGTTGTCATCAACAGTGGCCCAGCTTCTGATTTTTCCAGGTGATTGACACATGCTTTTTAAGGCTCAGCCACCTACAGTATCTAGCTGTATTTTCTGTTTCTTAATAATATTTGACTTATTTGCAAAGCTTCTCACTGAATTTCCACTATCATGTAGTGATAATGAATTCAGTTTTGTTTTCATACAACTGTTGGTCAATGTCAAAGCATCATAACTGCTTGCGCCATCTTCTCTTGTCCATTTAAGGGTCCAGCAGCTGCACCCTCCTCATCATTAACCACAATTTGCATCCAGCTTATGTCTCCTTTTGGCTCAGTTGCACAATATTTTAGGGCATCTTGTATCTTTTCTGATTGTCTTCATGTTATTTACACTATCGCACAGACTCTTGTTGTCTTTGGACAAACATCAGATGGGTGTAAAACATATGCAAATGATACCAAGTCTTACAAGATGTAGAGTGATCATAAAGTAACACACATTTTTCCCATAATATGTTAAAGATGGACCAGCTCTCCTCTTTCATTGTTGATTTGCCTTTTTGCTGTCCTGGAAGTACTTCAGCCCTCCCCCTAGTACAGTTTAGGTAATTATTATTAAGCAATCTTAAGAACTAAGGACTTAGGAACCCAGTGTCTTACACTGTAAATACAACTATAATATACACACCAAATATGATGCTGAACAAAAACATTATGTAATGTAAACAAAAGTATTGAAATTTGATACCATGTACTGCATATGATGTAACTCAATAAGAAGTGTACTTAAATAAATTGCAGTTTTGTATTCATTAAAATTTTAACAATGATAAAAACAAGTAGACTTTTTAGTCAGCATATGCAAATACTTCAAATAGGGCAATCTTTTGTAAAAGCTAAGAGTAAAGTTCTGTAAACAATAAAAACTAAAGAAATATAATCCCAGTCAATATTTTTTATTGTTACTGATGTTACAAATGTATTGCAATGTTTTGTAAACATTATACATAAAAATATTAAACATCCATCCCTCCATTTTCCAACCCGCTGAATCTGAACACAGGGTCCTGCTGGAGCCAATCCCAGCCAACACAGGGCACAAGGCAGGAACCAGTCCCAGGCAGGGTGCCAACCCACCGCAGGACACACACAAACACACCCACACACCAAGCAGACACTAGGGCCAATTTAGAATCGCCAGTCCACCTAACCTGCATGTCTTTGGACTGTGGGAGGAAACCCACGCAGACACGGGGAGCGAACCCAGGTCTCCTAACTGCGAGGCAGCAGCGCTACCACTGCGCCACCGTGCCGCCCAATATTAAACATTAAACTAAAATTATTTTGTAATCAATTGTTCAGAAAAGTAACACACACACAAACAGTCGACTAACATACTTAAAGGCTTTTCATAAATGCAGAGAGTGCACATTGTATTTTTGTGTAAATGTACTATGATGTCTTCGTAAATTCCAAATTTTTTATAAGACAGACTAGCATGTCAACAATCTCTTCCATGAGGTGTAAATGTAATGAAATATAATTTTAAAATTACATGTAATAAAATAAAAGAAAGTAATGCACTACAGCAACAAACGTCATGGCAAGGGTTTACAAATTGAGCGAACAATGGAGCTCTAATGCTAAAGAGGGTTGCCCCTGAATGAAAAGCACAGAATAAAATTGACCAGCAGGTAAAAATAATTGCAGACCCTTGTCTGGATGTGTTAAATGTTTAAAGTGGCTAAGAAGAATATTTTAACTTGTAGAAAAAAAATTAATGACACGTCCCTACTTTAAACATAACAGTGTAAAGTTTTGTACTTATTAATGTTTGCATAATTTAGAAATAAGGTACCTCTTGAAATTTTTTGCAATGAGTCATTTGCAAATCTTTCATACAAACTTGCATGCATCTTGTGGTTTTCCTTTTTCATTTGCTAAAATGCCAGATGTCACTAAAGTTGCCCTCTTTTGTCAGCTAAACATGCTGTTGAAGGCTCTGATGTTGCTGAAATTGCCTTCTTATTAACACTTGTGAGTGGATGGAAACATGGCTGTATCTTTAGCCACGGCGAACTGGTAGTGTATTTGTAATGTACACTGTAGAATCAATACCATGAAAAATGAGTATGAAAATAATTTTAAAATGTTAAAAACCATACTTATTGGTGTTTCAATACTTTTGACGGTCTAAGCATTCATACAGGTTGGTTTCCATCCCAATGTTTAATTGCCCTTGGTCAGTCCAATTTTTCATAGACTGTTTCTGCAGGCATGATCTCAAAATGTGGATCTATAAACACCACAGTTAACTATTAAGTCTAATAAGAATATGTCAGTACATTATGACATTTATCGAGTAAAATGAGTTTTTATTCTTATTTACTGAGATTATACATTTTGAACTCCCAACCACCATTTTGATAAGGTTGTGTTTCTCAGTGTGCTAAAAGGTTAATTGGAAACCCTGTTTTATCCCTCTGTCTTAGTAACTAAAAATTAATAGAATGCAATTTTAAAGGGATCCTGTAATTTTAACACATACCTATGTCTTTTGGGAGTGTCTCCAAGAATTTGATTAAGATATAGATTGCTGAAATGTCTCTAGAGAAACTCAAAGAGGGAAACATAAATCACACTGAACTCTTCAATTGACGATTACATTTGTTACCCAGGCCTTGCTAACAGAAGTTTTCTGATCAATTGGAAGCTTTGAAAAAGGATACAAAACACCAACAGAGTGCAATCAGCACTCGTATAGAGAGGGTCACTTTGTAATAGCAAAGATTAAACTTCTGGGATAGTAGAGTAAGGTGTATGAGAAAGGCAAAATTGAACTGAAGAAAGCAAAGGGTACAAGAAATAGACTACAGAATTTGGTAGCATACATCAACCTAAGGTCAGTACAAGATAACTCTCAACAATGGGCATCCCTTGTCCAACTCAGGGACAACTGAGTACAGCTGACAGGCTGTGATGTGCACAATTGCATAACATTTAACCTCAAGTTAAAATATATGATTAAAAATTCTATCCTAGTAATGTATCTCTAGAGACTAGTGCCTCCAGAAAAACCGAGCAAGTAACAGATGACATTCTTGCTCTTGCAATTCTATTTTCTTTAACTTTTAATCCATAAAGCAACTGAAACTTCATAAATTAGCCTTTTGAGAACATGAGTTAGTATACTGCAGGCTAATTCTGCTTTGTTCTCTATTACGATTTAAAGAGAGAAGAATGTACTGATACAGCGTGTTGCCACATCCACCACATGACAAACCTTCAGGATCCCAGATTAGGACCCGAGTGCAGCCATGCAATGGGTGACACTTCAGCACCACACTAGTTCAGATGGAATGGAACAGTGTGAAGATTTTTATGATGGCTGGAGTGCCAATTCTGCCACCAACCCATCAGGTTTTTCCCTGCAGATTGGAGAGCCTACATGCCGGGCTGGATAAAAAGTAACATCATACCCAGGATGGAGCAATTGCAGGTTAAGACTTACTCAAGGGCTCAACAGAGTAGAGTCACATTTGGGTTTTATTTTTATGAGATTTGAACCGACAACCTTTTGATTATCAGTGCAGAACCCTAGCCTCAGAGCCACCACTTAGTGCTAAATAAAATTTTACCATTGAAAGCATATTTTACCCTGTGACATATACCTGTTAAAGGAAGAATGTGATCACCCAAAACCACTCATAACCACTCATAACAGATGCAGCATTATTTGTTAGAAAGTAGCAAAACTACAATTTTTTTATTATTTTGTCAGTCACAAAATGAGACTAATGATTACAACAACAAAAGTATATTAATGACTCTTAGAAGTCTGCATATTTTTTAAAAAGTATAAATTCTGGAAAAATAAATGTTAAAAGCTGGTGATTTTTGAATCATACCATTTACTATAGAACTTTATTGAATTTTGGCTTGTCCTTGTGCTTAGAGAACACTTTGTTTTGTACATAATGAGCTTTGTTTAGTTTAATTTTTTTCTTATAACCCACAGATTAATTTATAATCTCAGCACACTATAAATTAATCTCTGTATATAAAATACAATGTCTTTCTGTCTGTTCCCTATACAATCTTACAACTTTTGATTGATCTGGGCCAGAGTTTGCAAGATAGACTACATTGGAACCCAAAATGTTGACCTGTAGGTTCTTGTCAGGGGTTGGTGGGTGAGGCGTGACCTAGAGTGCAAGTGCAGCAAAACACAAATGAGAATCAAAGGGTTGTTGTTTAACTCCTGCTTTGTCTGCTTTTCTTCATAATTTAAGCACCACAAATTATCGTTGAACTAAGAGGACAAGTCAGACATTACAGTGTTCATGATTATAACCCAGCAAGGAGTTATCTTGATTCTAGAATATAATCAATCCCCAAAAGATCAAATTCCCGATTCACAAAAGCAGAGATGTTGATAGAGAGGCAGTGTGGATGATGGATGGGACATCTAGCAATAACAACAGATCACCATTTTAAAAAAATAAATAAATCTTTGCTTTTTTCCTAAACCAGTTCTGCAAGTTTGGTTACTTCGTTGAGTACATTGGCTGGTCACATATAAAGTAGTCATTTTTAACAATAGGATGGCATTGTTACAATGCCTAGTATTGTTCGCGTGCCAGAACCCTGTCATTGTTTGTATGTTCCACATATGTGCACATAAATTTTCTCTGGGTATTCCAATTTTTGGTCTCTTCCCAAAGTTGTGTAGGGTAAAATGAATGTTGGAATACAAACAGCATTTTTTTTTGTAATGTTCATGTCACAAATGCCGCACAATGTGTGGATTTTGCCTTTTCTCAACCTCATTCACTGAAATCTAAAAGAGAAACTTTGCATAGATTATCATGTTTGTACCCGCTTCCTACATCTTTTTAGAATTCATTCTCTTTCCACAGCTCTTTTCTGTGATTTAGCCCCTTTAATCTGGGTATTAGCTGTGATACTTTTTATGAACACTTTCAAGGACACCACTTGCTTTAGCACATGTTGGTTTCCATACTAATTGGGCACTGCAATGACACATTTATTTAAGCCTTAAGATGTCTGCAAACATCCTGTGCTGCTTCCCCTGACAATGCATCAGTATGTATTGCACATAAATATATTGTCACAGAGCTGATTGTTAAAGCCAATATGGAGGTTCAGCTCCATATTTTATTACAGAAGTCGACCCCATACATTCATTCCCATCTTTGCTGGGTTGCTGGGTTTCCAAGACTTCCTATATAATCTTTTTTTTTTTTGCTCCCTTGAAATTAACATTTTTCCCTAGTGTGACCTGATTGACTTTGTACATGGAAAGGGCTTTAGATTGAACTGGTATTAAGAGCCATTTTTGTAACTCTGTAACTGATCAAAACAAAGGAATGCATGCTTTTTTCTAACAGTAGAGCTGAAATGAAAGAAGTACAACTTAGGGAAACCAGTAATAATTTTCTCTAGTATGGTAAAGCATAAAATTGATTCATAAATTATAAATGCAGTAGATTCTTTTTATTTTTAACTTTCTGTTCATTTTGTTATGCATACCATTATGAACATGTCTGCATCATTTTCCAGTTAATTTTAGAGAAAGAAGCCTCTCCTCTGAATGCTCATCAGTATTATGTCCTCATCAGCACTTTAACTGCAAAAATGATTTACCTCAGTTCTTAGAATAATATTCCTTCAGGACACTTGGCGGAACAGCAAAATAGTTTTTTCATTCTGCTATATTTTACCCTGATTCTAATTAAAAGCTGTGCAGTAGATCTGTTCATTTTTAAAGTGAAAGGTCAGGGGGTGACGACCATTTTGTGTACGGGAATGGAATTATTGATTAAGTGAACTTGATAAGAAATCATAAGCATAAAACTGTTTCCATTGCAGTTTTTTTTATTTGGAAATATGTTTAAGACCTGAAGCAACCATGGTATTAAAAATATGTTATTTTATGTAGAATGTATTAAAAACATAAAACACACAACCCTTGTATTTCATTGCATTTTTAAATAACGTGGACAAGTTTTTAAACCCTTAAAAAAGATAAAAAATGTTATCTGTACACTACTGTATATACTGTATATTCATACAAACCCCTTCATTAACTTTATTTGGTGGCCCTGGAAAAGAATGCTGTTTTTTTATGTTTCAGTCATATCCATCCATCCATCCATCCACTATCTTTTATGAATCTGCTGTTTCCATTGCGGGGTTTGGGTTGATGGTAATGGCAGGAGTGCCAAGGTGACCTAAGCATACGTACAGTAATACCATAGATGGGGCTTCACAACCAAAGCATCAAGAAATTAATTCCTTGACTTTGCACTTTAAAACAAAGCTTTATGTGGAGGATCAGAGACACAAATGAGCAAATGCATCAGTTGGTCTGTTCATACATAAGGCGATTATAGAAAACACAGTTACATTTATGTATATAACTAGCAAAATACCCACGCTTCGCAGCGGAGAAGTAGTGTGTTAAAGAGGTTATGTAAACATATATATATACATATCTACATATACACATATCTACATATACATATATACATATACATATACACATCCACATATATATACATATCAACATATATATACACATACATATACACACATACATACACACACACATATCTATACTAATAAAAGGCAAAGCCCTCACTGACTCACTCATCACTAACTCTCCAACTTCCCGTGTAGGTAGAAGGCTGAAATTTGGCAGGCTCATTCCTTACAGCTTACTTACAAAAGTTAAGCAGGTTTCATTTCGAAATTCTACACGTAACGGTCAACAATGTCCACCATGTTAAACTTTCTTATTTATGGCTCCATCCTCATGAAATTTGGTAGATGGCTTCCCTGCGCTAACCGAAACCGATGTACGTACTTATTTCGGTGGTATGACACCACTTTTGGCTGCCATATTGAACTTTCCAACGGTCTTTGTTACTTAATGGGCCCATCTTCAAGAAATTTGGTATGCGGGTTCCCAACGGTAACTGAATCCTACTTACGTACACATATACGTCCATAGCCTGCAGCTCGGTCCACACTCTGAATCCTCCAGGCATTCCTGAGCATAATCTAATTTTGAAGGTTGGGGCACCAACAATGTTACTGAGAAATTTACAGCCACCGAAACTTTGTAATGGCATGAGACTTCAGGTCACATGCCTACAAAAGAACCTAATTGAGGCAACTATTTTTACTGGCGGTGGCTCAAGGGAGAGAGTTTTTATTCCTCGCATCCCCGTTATACCCTCTGATCTCCGATTTCAATTCAAACACCTCCAATTTCCAGTAAGGCTCTGCTTCGCAATGACAATTAATAAGTCTCAGGGACAGACCCTACAAAAGGTTGGCATTGATTTGAGGCAAGATTGCTTTTCATATGGCCAACTATACGTTGCATGTTCAAGAGTAAGCTCAGCGCACAGCTTGGTCATATTACAACCGGAGGGGCGAACTGACAACGTGGTATACAAAGAGATCCTTAACAAATAATTATTGGTACATTTTCCCTCAGTTTATTATTTAAAATTTTAAATCAGTACTTCGCTGTTGCGAAGCGCGGGTATTTTGCTAGTACATATATACATATACACATACAGACACATATATATATACATATCTACATATATATATACACATATATATACATATCTACATATATATATATATATATATATAAATATATATAGACATACATATATACATACACACATTCACATATATATATATATATATATATATGCATATCTATATATATATATATATATATATATATATATATATATATAATAAATATATATATATATATATTTGCAGCTGGAGACCCACAAAGGGAGAAAAAATGAATCACGTATCATAAGGTAGTTTTTATTCCTGAGCTTTCAACCCCTACCAGGGGTCTTCATCAGAGGATAATGCTTAGACTTACAAGAATCAAAGGCAATATATAGCGACACATTAAGTGGGGGTGGGGGAGGTGACTAAGTCAGTATGATGGGGGGGGGGGGCTGTAAAGTTTATTTATTATGTACATGTTCTTCTTAAGTTAGCATATGCTGGATTTATGTCCAAGTGTCTGTTGATGGCTTTTTCATTTGATAGCCAAGACTCGGCCAACTCTCTGGCACTTTTAGTACTGGCCTTAAATTTTACTTTTACATTGTCCCAGTTGAATGTGTGTCCTGTTGATTTAGTATGTGCATAGATCAATGATAGTGCGTCCTTTCTTCTGACGGCGTTGCAATGTTCCTGTACACGTGTTGAGATTCTTTTTGAAGTTTGTCCTATGTATACCGCTGAGCAAGAATTGCATGGGATACTATAAACTGCGTTTCGTGTTTTTGCTGTCGATTTCTTGTTTTTGGCATTTAAGGGGACTGTGCGCAAATTGTTCGTGGGTTTGTGTGCTATTCTGACGCCCCACTTGGTCAGGATGCGCACTGTACCTTCTGACACCTTGTGTTGATAAGGAGTGAGTGCCAGGTGGGGTGGGGGTTCTGATTTAAGTCAATTGTTTGCTGATTTATTTGGCATCTCCTGTGTAAGCTACGATTAATGAATGTTTTTGAGTATCCATTTGAGGTGAAAAGGTGGAAGAGATAGCGTCTCTCATTAATTTTTGTTTCCTTAGTATTACAATGAGTGTGGACTCGTCTGAATAGGGTTTTCACACAGCTCCGTTTATGAGATACCGGGTGGTTGCTGGTGAAGTGTAAAATCTTGTCTGCGTAGCATTCTTTGCGGTAAACACTTCTGGTCAGGGTGGCGTCATTATTTCTTTTGATGTAGATGTCCAGGAAGCTGATGTGTCGGTTCATTTCTTTTTCCATTGTGAACTGGATTGCGGGGAATATTGTGTTGATATGATTGTAGAACTCATTCAGCTGGTCCTTTTTTAGTATGACGAATGTGTCGTCTACATAGCGTATCCAAATTTTGGGTGTGATCTGGGATAAAGCCATGTTTTCAAATTGCTGCATTACTAGTTCTGCTAGGAGTCCTGATAACGGCAATCCCATTGGCATGCCTTCTTTCTGAGTGTAATACTTGCCGTTGAAATGAAAGTGAGTTTTTTGGCAAAGTGATATTAGGTGCATTATGTCTTTGATGAACAGTTTGGTTCTTGTCTCTATGGTGGGGTCGCTATCCAGTCTCATTGATAGTGTTTCTGTGGCCAGATGAATCGGAATCATGGTATATAGCGATACAACGTCAAATGAGACCATGATCTTTTCCTTGGCGATGGGTATGTCTTTCAAGCGCTGTAATGCCAACTCCGCGCTGTTAACAGAATAATCCGAGTCGTAAGTTAAATGTTTGAGTAGTTGGGAAAGTCTTTTTGATAAGTTGTATGATGGTCCGCCTATTAGGCTAACAACTGGTCTGTATTTCAGTGGTGTTTTATGTATTTTTGGGAGTCCATAAAATTCAGGGCAGTTAGCATCGTTGGATTTCATTTTGTGAAAGTTCTGTGCATCCAGGCGGTTACAATTTCGGAGTTTGGTCATAGTATAGTTTATTTTATTCTGTGTAGTTTTTGTTGGGTTATTATTCAGCTGTTGATAAGTGTTAGTGTCGGAAAGCATTTCTTCCATAGCTGTGGTGTATTGTTCTTTGTCTAGGATGACAGTTGTGTCTCCTTTGTCGGCTGGTGTAATAATGATGCTGTTCTCATTCCGTAACGATCTTAGAGCTTTCTGTTCACTTTCTGTTCACAAAGGAGGCGCAGGTTTAATACATCGAAGTGATCACTCGTGCTGCATTCAGTCAGTTCACGTGAGCCGCTCTCTTGTGTGATGTTGCGATGTCCACGGCTTTATTTAATGTTAGCTAAGACCCGGCACTTAAAAGTTTCTTGCTACAGCAATTTTAACTCTTTTAGGGCTAATTTTTTTTTTGTTTCTTTTCTCCCAGGGCTGAATATTTTTCCAAAAACTAACATTTTTTAAAAAAGAACACAAAGCAATTGTTTAACATATCAAATCAACAAAAAATATTTACTTTTGACAAATGTTACTGTCTTGCATGTTGTATGAGCCTGCATACTCTATGATTTCACATACATATCACATACATTTTACACAGCAAAGTCTGATCTCGCTCAAAGCAGCCAATTTCAGTCATTGCCACATTGCACTCCTTACAATATGTGTTGCTTTGGTGCCTATTTTTCAATTGTCTGTTGCTGCACTTTCTAACATATATTGTTAGTGTGTACTATAGAGAGACAAGTCACCCATTTGCCATCGTGCCATGCCACTGCCACCAAGTTTTCTGCCTGCATGAAAACCGTATTGTCACCTCTTTTCATCTTCTGAAACTTTATGAACTTTATGTATGGCATTATAGCCTGGCTCACCCCATGGGATTTGCTTCTGTTTATTACAGAAGTGAATAAAACTTTGCAGCAGCACGTACCTAAGCCACCAGGGGACAAAACACGTTTGGACCAATGCTCCCTGAAGTTATATCACCAGTTCTGTCCCATCTCTATTTGTAATGCCACAGCGCGCTTCATCTCGTCTTTCGTTGTGGGTTTCCACAACGGGGTTTCGCCTTCAACCCCTCCTGTCGACAAAAGTCGACATCCGCCCTAAAAGAGTTAACTCCGTTACAAAGTGATCCAAAGTCTCGTTTATACCTTGTGTCTTCTCATTAAACTTGTATGTCGCGAATATGGTATTGCAAACGGCAGCGGGAGCGTTTCTATAACCTTAATTTAAACTTACGGTTTACACCGTGCTCTGTTTCCGCAGTAGCTGCACTTATGAATATGCTTGTATGCGTCACTCGCTCGCTTCTTATTGTTTCGCTGCCTTCTCAATTGTGTAATGAATGTTTTCTTCGGCGCTCTTTGGGGCTCTTCCTTGTTTTCTACGTACTGCGTTCACACTCAGTTCACGTGATTACGTGGGAGGCGTGATGACGCGATACGCAAATCCGCCTCCAAGCGGCCATCGAGCTGCAGTCTATTACAGTATATGGACAAAAAAGAGGTTCCAGTTATGACCGTTACGCGTAGAATTTCGAAATGAAACCTGCCTAACTTTTGTAAGTAAGCTGTAAGGAATGAGCCTGCCAAATTTCAGCCTTCCACCTTCACGGGAAGTTGGACAATTAGTGATGAGTGAGTCAGTCAGTCAGTGAGTGAGTCAGTGAGGGCTTTGCCTTTTATTAGTATAGATATATGGCATACTATATAGTCTTATTTTCAACCTCATTACCATACATCTCCATAATCAACACTTTTTTCTTTGTATATTAATGCTATATAATAATTTTTCCTTCAATATTGGTTATATTTATCAGTCACACAAATAGTTAATCTGCACGCAAATATTTTTTTCAGAGATATACTGGGTGAGTACCAGTTAATATAAAAAATGTTCTATCTGTTTTTTGGCCAATCCCTGGGGTCACATGGTGAGGATGATAGGAAATGGAGATTGAAGAAAGTGGTTGAGCTGGCCTAATCCTATTTACAACACAGGGAGTTGGTCTTAGCTGTTCAAGGCCATTCCCACAGTAAAGTTTAACAGTTCACTGAGAATGTTGAGGGTGAAAAAGAGCACCCAGTAACATCCACTGGTATGCTTACAACATCCCAAACACGTGTATTTTTTGCTAAAATATTGTTAACTAAACTACTTTTCAGAAAAATGCTCTTGTGAATAAAAATAGAACATGTTCAGATGTGCCCAAGCATTTGAATTGAGGTCCTGCCATCCATCTCAAACCCTTCATTCATTAGTTAGGAGTCCAGCCCAGTAACGTCTTATCCATTGTCTAAAGCTGTTTCACATGATAGTGATAATATCAAGATCCTTAAGAGACTAAAGATTACAAATGAAAAGAAAAGCAAGTGAAAACATTATCGGGAAGAGAATATGCCTCCTGTGTATATACCTATGCATATCCAAGATGCTTCAACAAGCAGAAGGTCAATTCACTCATGCAGTTTCACAGACTAAATAAACCCAAGGTCCCATTTGTGGCTATAAATGTAAATGTAACAGCAGTATACCCGCATACTGTACACATACTGCATTTCAAAGACTTGTATGCGTCTGCATGTGTTCCGTTTTTGTTACAAGTATGTTTTCTTGAGATGATTTATTTTTTAACAATATCTTTATAAAAGTGCTCATATCTGTAATGTTGTAAGCCTGACATGTAGAAAATGCAACACAAAAAGCAATGTGTGATTATTTTCATTGACATTTTTGATATGATTTGTTCTTTCCCAGTGTTGGTCACCATAAACACCTATTGCGTCGAAATGTTTATCTGTTCTGCATGAAAACATGTGATTAAAATATTCTTTCTTTTCTACAACCTACATGGAATAAGTAATACATAAAATATATAATTTTACAGAAGAGTATTCCTTTAAGATTTTCACTTGGCAGTAATGTGTTAGCGTATGTATTGTTGTTGCCTGACTCTGTCATCTAAATTAAATTATTGTCCAATTGTTTTCATTTTTGTACTTAAAAAAAACAAGTGATTTTCTGTGTCTGATGACTATTTTTATTTGTATCTAAAATTTTTTGGTTTGTGAATTTTGTTAGAAATAAAATTTTTTTTTTAAGTTCAGGCAGTACCATTATATAAACATTTGGATAGCTAGTAAATAATGGACCTTAAACGTAATGGTGTGCAGTATACCAGTAGAAACGAAACACCAGTAGAAATATGTAAACCGGTAGAAATTTTCAGATATAATTTCTATCATGGTAGAAGACATCAATAAGCTGCCATTGTTGCTTGTCACAAAAGAGATGGCCTGTAGTAGGAAGTGAGTGTTTCGTTACCTTGACACTTTTCACATCGTACATCCACAACCCTCCTCTCCCACCCTTCCCATCTCCAAGTGCACACACACACACACACACACACACACACACACTTTTTGCTCTCCTAAAGTATTTTTATGTATGATCATGGTGTTCGGACCTTGCAAGACAATCATTGAAGAAACTGGCTTACAGTGTTTTGTTCTACACTGAACACTAATGATAGTGGTAAAAGATAGCAGGGTAGCCCTGTATTAACCATTAAACAAAATAAACATATGCTTAGGTCACTAATAATAATAATAATAATACATTTTATTTATATAGCGCCTTTCCCATGCTCAAGGCACTTCACAGAGTTTAAGATAGAATGGCAGGGTATACAGTATATAGCATTGTACAAACCAGATAAATAAATAAAGATTAAGAAAAAAAAAGCCTAACAGACAACATAATTGATGGTCTGGCACACACACATAGGTTACATGAACATCTTGACATACAGGTAAACTGAGAGAAGGGTAATAAAGTCAAGTAGAGCTAAAAGCCTTCCTGAACAGATGAGTTTTAAGTTCTTTTTTAAAATAATTCATGGAGTAAGCTGACATGTCATTCCAGAGTCTGGGCACAATACCAGCTGAAGGCCCTGTCACCCATGGAGTGTAGATTAGGGTGGGGCACAAGAAGATTGCCAGAATCAGAGGACCTTAGTGGGCGGACAGGCACATAGTGATGGAGAAGGTCACTGATGTAGTTTGGTGCAAGGTCGTTTAAGGCTTTGTAGGTTATTAGTAGGATTTTATATTCGATTCTGTAAGACACAGGGAGCCAGTGGAGGCAGAGCAGGATGGGTGTTATGTGCTCGCTGCTGCTGGTTCGTGTAAGGACTCTTACAGCCGAGTTTTGAATAAGCTGTAGCTGTGATATAAGATTAGAAGGGGCACCTGCCAGCAGCGAGTTACAATACTCGATGTGGGATGTGATAAAAGCATGGATAAGTTTCTCAGCATTAGAAAAGGAGAGGAAGGAGCGAACACGGGGTATGTTACGGAGGTGAAAATAAGAAAGTTCCTTAATGTGGTTTATGTGGGCAGAATAAGAAAGGGAAATGGAGCATTGTAAAGTTTTTTAAAGTAGGAGAAACCCTTTAAGTATAAATAAAGCTACAAGAAGGTAACAATGAACATAATTTGCACACCCTTTTTATCCTTTGATTCATGTACAGTATTTTGAAATGCACTATATCTTCAAAGTTAGAATGCAGTGAAGTATGAGACATTTTTTTCATACAAATAAAGATGTTTTATTATTAGAATATTTTTTTTACATTTTTAAAATTTCCACCAACATAATTTCTGTAGAAGTAGGATTTTGAAAATCAGCCTTGTGACAAGCATTCAAGTTTTCTTTACTAGGCTGTATTGGCTTAAGATTATCACACACATACATAGATATACACATACACACAGACCCTAACCACAACAGTGCCCCATGAATGACACACACACAGCTGGTTAACCTCTATCACTTTAAACCACACAAGTACCTTAAGAATAACACAGTCTGTCACTCTCTCAGCACTTCAATAGACATACGATGTTTTAAATATATCTCAGACCTAAATATTACTTTTGGTCTCCAAGAATATATTTAAACATTCAAAGCTCAGCATCCCTGACTCTAGGCCATTTATCAGCCAAGAATGCCTTACTTTACGTACAGTTCCCCACTATTGGGTGGAGCTCTCACCTGCAGCCTTAATAAACCTCGCAGCACAGAGGTAATGGCAAACCTCTGGCTACACAAGGTGCTCAAAGAAATCTACCTTATTACTTCAATCACTCTAGACATTAAGACAAAGCATAGAAAGTTAAAAGCAGCATGATATTTATTACAGGAATAATAATAATAGTAGAACAAAGAATAATAGAAAATGAGACTGATAGTAAAGTCTGGATATATATAGTCTTTAGAAAAAGCTTACGAAAAGTTAAAGATGACAAGGATGAATGTCAGTGGCTTGTGATCTAGCATTAGATGCTTTTCTGACGATCAGATGGAAATGGCCGCATGTTGACGTCTCTCTGTTCTGTTCTTCTCATGTCGTTCTCCAGCCAAGGCATATTTATTATAAAATTCTACCGTGGGGGTTTGCACGATGTGATTATTAGATACTCCGATTGGCTGGCAGTCAATATGATGAATGAATCCACTCGTCCGTTTTCCCAAACAATAAAACTTTTGATGTTGCTTAGTACTACTGGCATGTCTTCTTTTCCCAGGCTGTAAACCAATTTAGCAACTTGTTGTCCCAGATCTCAGGTTTTAAAGTAATCAATAGCCTTAGGAATCTCCTGAATTCCTGGTCAGTTCAAACAGATGGTACAGTGATTTAGGAAAACAGATAACCTTTGATCTTAAATGTCCATGCAAGTATTAAGTTCATCTGTTGTTTTGTCTTGAACAAAACATAATGAAAATATAGTCCAAAATTTACAGATTTTGTACCCCACAACAATTTCTTATTCAGTTATTCTTGTATTTTCTTTTGTACAGTAAAGATATTTTGAGTATTAATTAATTAGATCAGCTGACTCAATTCTTTCTTTTAAAACATTCTGACTCTTCTTACAGTTGACATTTCTGTCTAGTGTTGTGGAAAAAACTTTCCCTATCTTCAAAGAAGGCAGTTGTGGAGCCCCGATGTAAAATGCAGAACTTTACTTTATTTGCACAGTTATTATTAACATATATCTCAGTCCTCAGACACAGCAATCAATTAAACAATGTATCCTCTTTTATACTTATCTATTACCACTACCTCATCTAGTTCATTACATCATCTGACCCTTAATATTTTGAACTTTATCACTTTTATCCAGTCAAATAAAGCCACAAGTCATTTTTGACACATGTCAATTATACCATTTATCTGAATGCCCCCTTGTTGATAAGGGTGTTCTGTAGATTCTCCTATTGATCTTAGCACTCTTTCATAGAAGGGTTGTTTGGGCTTTCCCATTAGTTGATTCTTGCTTTCTAGAGGGGTGTTTGTTACTCTTTTACCTCATTCTAACCTAATAAATTGTAAAAAATTGTCCAATTTGATAGTAGGTGTTCAGGATGATTTGCATTTGTATCACAAGTTGTTATTTGTTTAGGATTTACTTGGTGTATTTTGTATTTCTTCTGAGATATAGTCTGGTATTCTAACTCAAAGCTTTGTGTTTCCTTTATTTGTCTTTATTGAGTTTTTTTTATCAGATTTGATATTTTTTTCTGCTTTTCACTGTTGTTCACTCTCAAATTTTGTGAAATGCTTTGAGCATGTAAATGTGTGCTATAATAATAAAATATATTTATTATTATTATTATTACATTAGTTGATTAAAATGGTCAATTTGAAAAAAAAATCACAGTAGGACTAACCCCTGTTTACCTATAAAATTGGACCAACAGAAGAGCTTAAATTGGATTCAGTCTGAAAAGTATATACACAAATATTATACTGTGATGTGTACTGTAATGTAACCATGCAAATATTTAAATAATGTGATACAACCATATCACCCTCCACCTACTTAAAAGTACAATCTGTTTCTTTATATATAGCTTAACTTGAGCCCCAGTGTTTCTTTGCAGGGGTTCTTCCAAGAAGCAATAAGAATTATGCAACCACAGTGTTATATTATGTATTGTTTGAATATCACATGCACTGAGTGGCCATTTTATTAAGTTCACACCCCTTTTAATGTAAATGTGTGCTTAGCCAGTGTTAGCTGTCTGTCTAGAGAATGCCATGTATCAATATTTCATGTGTGGTGGACATTAGGTAAAGCTTACCATTTACAGTAAGTGCTTTTGAACACAATGTAGCAGCAAGTGCCAGAGACACCTTCATGTGTGTATCAGGAAAAGTTACACTGTGGGGAATTTCATATAACAAGGTGCATTGTGAATGGGCAAAAAAAATAATGCCAGTGGTAATGCTGTGGTCATAAATAGTCTGTTGATAATAGATTTGTGAATGAGTTAGTTAGATAACAATGGTGTAGATAGAGATATGTCAGTATGGAATTTGTAAAGCTGCCTTGTCATATGTGATAATGCAGATGAGGGGTTAAGCAAATTTCAGAAAAAAAAAAAAACATGTAGATGTGGCAAAAGTGGACAACGGAGCATACTGCACTGGAGCCTGGGTAACTAGAAAATTTTCAACAGGTCTAGGTCTGCGTCTTTCTAATTCACTCTGTTTGGAGGACTTGGTTATGGAGAAAGCCCCATTAGTTGAAAAAGATTGAAGGCTTACATAGGCAGTATAATAGTAAGGTTGTGGTTTTGTATAGACATTAGGTCTGTTTATTTTGTCAAAGTCTTTTAGAATTTGTTTGTTGCCTCACGTTTAATTTCTCTCTCGGTATAGGATCTATGTGTATATTTAATGTTATTTATAGGAATATTAAAATAATTATGTTTTTATACACGCCATCAATCCTTGTGTATAGTTAAGGGGAAAAATCTAATGGCTAATCTAAATATATGCAGTGTAAATAATGCTCATTAAAGAATTCATGTATTACTTTTTGGCTCAGTGTGCACAATTTTATCTATGCCACTATTAATCCATATCTTACACATAGAAGCCTGCAAAGTCTATTAGAGTGTTATTATAAAAGTCAAAACTGATCTACTTTTGTGAACTAATGATTATGATCTATACTATCATAATGTGCAAACATGGATCTAATGCATATCCACATTTATGATTTCACAAAGTCAAGAGTGTTTATACTTAGCACAGTAGAAGACAAGGTCTTAATATGACTCATATCTTGTTCAAAGTTTCTCTTCACATGTGTGAAAATAAACTGTTATGGTATATTTTAATCAAAAATAAAAGCAGCTATCAAGTGCATTTTTTCTATAGCAGAAGCAATCCAGAGTAATCAAAATAGTAATATTACAGTTTACTGTACAGTGTTTACATTTGCATATTAAAAGACACAGAACATACAATATAGACTTAGAGATACAGACACTGTGTGTTTTTACTTTGAAATAAGGTGTTTTTTTAATTTAATATAGCCTTTTGTGTATTTACGTTAGTTATTTGAGTGTTGTCTTTAAATGTACACAAAAGCAGAGATTGGCAATTGCATATGAAAAAATCTTTCCATTCATTTAATTGATTTCTTTTCATTTAAACTTCCTGCCATATGACTAATCAATCATCCTCTATCAACAGTCCTGGAATAATTCTAAACTGTATTTTAAATATAACATATTGCCTGCATTCAATTAATCTTTGCATCACCTATGAAACACTGTTAAAGATTTGTTCTTTTCATTAAGTGCATTAATAGCCCTCCTACACCAAGTGTTAACTATTTATGGGAGAGTAAAAATGCTGTTATGAGCTTAATGATTTTAGATAGACACCATGATCACTTCACCCCTAAGTTGCTTGATCTACTTATATTTATAATTCTACTGCTAATACCCAAACCAATAAATTATAACACCCCAGTCTTCCTGTTTTCATTTCTTATTTTCTTACCTCATTTGACATTCTGATACTGGCTCGTTGACTTTTCCAATTTCTTGAGAGGCATGTAGATTCTCTTATGTGCTACGAAAAGTCCCTTATTATGGTGTGCTACTATTTGAATAATAAAATAATTAATATTTGCAGTATCTGATTCACAAAATGCAAGTGTATGTTTGTATGGAATTTATATAGTATGGTCTCCTGTGACTGTGTGGATTTAACTGAGTAGTGGGAGTATGGTGTTAGAATTAAAGACGAGCAATAGCACAAAACTGTCATTCTGTGTTAAACCTTCTGAGGCTAGAGCGTAATTAGAAGACATTTTGTTTTTGCAAGCTAAATATTTATTTTCAAAAGCTGTTATAGTTTTGCTAAAAATAAAGACAATAGTGCATCTTCTCACTGATGTCTCTTAGTTTGAGGTGCATGTGATAATGTGTAACTTTTGTCACATGCGTTAATTTTCAAAATATCGTTATAGAAAGCTTCCATTCTCCAGTAAGGCATATAAAACATCTGCCACTTGTGAAGAACCTTGTAGTACATGTTTTTAATTTATATATTTATAATTTATTAACATACACTGATAATTTTATTCTCTGGAAATACATTTTCTACAAGCTACCTTCAAGACTTGAATAAGGTTATTGAATAAGGTTGTACACTAATGCTTCATAAAGACAGACTTTTTTTTTTTTTTGACTTTAAAGCAAGTCACTTACTTATTTTATTTACCCCAGGAGGATATTAACTTTCTAGAAGCCACATATAACACCGTAGTGCAAAACAGTAAAAGCAAATTCCCTGTGGTCATTGACAAATGAACCTAATGTACATTTAATACATAGTGTTCATAAGCCAATGTGTTCCTAGCTAGGATATAGATGGGAATGATGGGAAGTGGCATTTTACAATCTGATTGCCGTGGAAATAAAATACAGTAACTGTAGCAAAACCTCTTGGCATAGTGTGGTAGAATGATTAGTGGCCAAAGGTTGAGTAGAACAGTGTTTCATGAAGAAGATGAACAGCATTAGCCATTTAGCCCTCTGTTTTTTGCCAACATCCTCTTCTCTGTCATCTGAATTCTGAGATCAGTCCTGTAAAGTAGCTAGTCTTCCAGATCAGAGTATTCAGGTATTTGGCATCTTATGAGCTGGTGTTAATCCTACAACAGAGCATAAAGTACAAAAGTGCACAGGCCAATATGAACAGTTACAACATCAGCTTGTGATAAACCTAAGGACCTAAGCCTATTCCGACATTTTCTATGGAAAGTCTATGTTATAAGTTCCTTGTCTTGTTAATATTCACTTGCTGATGGTTTTCCTTGCACCGAATGACAAAGTTCTCCACCATAATAATGCACATTTCTGTATTTCTCTGTTGGTTTGTTGTTCCAGAATAAGAAATAGCATAAGGAAATTTAACATGTATTACATTGAGAACTATTTTCAGTTTATGCTCTTTGAAGAATGAATAGCATGAACCCCAGAGATCATAATATATCTGTGTGTGCTTTTATTTGCAGGTTACTTTTGCATTTTGAAACAAGTGCAAAATAATTCTTTCTTTCCCTATATTTAAAAATGTAACACTAAATTAAAGATACAATGTGGTGCAAATGATATAAGTTTAATACATGAAACATATTCCACCATAAATACAGTATATACAGTACCTTTTACAGTCACAATTTGAGGGTGATCTTTTTCATGGTAGGTTTATGAGGGCCTGTAATCCAAGAGATGTGTAGTACTCAAACATTTCCATTCATGCCTGTTCAGTGTTGATCAGGTCATGTCTGCCTTTCATGGTCCATGATGAGTTTTTTCAAGTGGATGATATTTAAACCTGGTTGTTGCCCCCACCAGGTGTGCAGAATCCATACAGAACCTCACTATCAGGTCACAAAGAAGCTTCTCTTTCATTTTGCCAGTCTTGTACTCCAGCCATGTAATCAGCAGCAGCAGTCAACAACTGAAACATGCAGTCCTTACAAGAAAATACATCTTCACATGCAGATCCTCCTCTATGAGAACAATTGCTATGGCTTTTTCAGAAAAAAAATCCAATAAGGCTTCATTTTCTAAAATAAGTAAAAGCTAAATAACTCAGTGCCAAGATTCATTTGTTTCTTAGTGAAGCACAATGTATGACCCAAAAAAGGAAACAAAGCCAAACTAGAAGGTAAAATTCCTCCATTTTAAATACAGTATATATCTATGTATATATGTATGTATATGTGACTCAGGCGCCGCCGAGAGTGGCAGCCTTTTCAGCAGCTCCGGGTATGACTTTATTTTTCTACTTTTATTTTTCTCTTTTTTATTGATCACTCCTATCACTTTATTTTATGTGGATTCGTTCCCTGGACACACTTACTTTTACAATGTGGGCATGGATTTTTACACGCCGAGACTCGTCTATTCAAGTACTTTTCAAAGTTATTGTCTGTTTTTACCTGCATTTTTATTTCTGTTTAATTTAATATTGTTTTTTGTAACAGTATGTTGCTGCTGGAGTATGTGAATTTCCCCTTGGGATTAATAAAGTATCTATCTATCTATCTATCTATCTATCTATCTATCTATCTATCTATCTATCTATCTACAGGTAAAGTTTTTCTGCATGTATACAGTGAAGGTTCCTGAAAATTGGGCAGAAAATGAGAAGATAAAGTTTAACGCATATGTAAATAAATATAAAGTTTTACTAACAGGAAGAATTTAAAAAATACAAAGAACCAATGAGGATGGCTAATTGAATAACACAGTGTGCAGTGCAAGTCAAGGCAGGTTTTTCTTAAACTGTGCTAAAATTGATATCTAGATCCGTTTTTCAATTTGTTATTTATACAAAAAGATGATTCCACTGTAGACTATATGAGGTCCACATTTGACTAGCAAAAATTTTGGTCTAGTATTAAGTGAGTTTTATTTTTATTCTTCAGCCAGGAAGAGTGTAACCACTGTAGTGGTAGTCCTTTTCATTTTAAATTACTATAATGTTAATTCTTCATATGATCTTATATATACAGTAAACACAAAATTTAATTTATTACCTCTTTATATGTAACAAAATGTAATTATTATGATTTTGATTAGTGCTTTAAGCTGTTTTACACTACATTTTTAATTTACATTACAAAGTATTTAATTAAACTTGTTAGCTAGTTTCTAGTTAAGTTGTTTTCCCTCTCATCATTTTGAAACTTTATCATTAATTAGGTTTTATTGCACTTAAAGATCATGTCTCAATGTGTAAAACACAATGCAATCAAAGCACGATATTTCTAAAACAAAAAAGTCATGATGAATTTAAAAATAAAAACTTTATGCCCTCCCACTTCCCATTTCAGAAAGCTATGTGAACAAAGGACCCATCAAGAATGGTTCCTAATATATATTAAAACATCAAAAGGGTTATTTTAGAAAACATTACTAAATTCTTGCTAGAACTTGAAAAAGCATTTGACTCTTTGTCCACAAAGAAAACTTAATTGTTTTTTTTAGTTCTAAATTCTCTAAATGAGAATTATTTTGATATTCTTTACAGTTTTTCGTTGGCAAAATTAAGTACCGTGATAACCATATACAAAAGATGACATCATTCATTCAAGTAGATATTAATATACTTGTAAAGTGAGGCAATTTTACATTGTCAATGTGCAAGAGGCAAGCTAACTTTGAACTACACCCTCCAGTGTAAAGCCTTCTAGTGGTAGCAAAAGAAAAACAAGTCACACAACAGAAGCAGAGAATGTCACTGAATAGGCAGTTTTTTATGATTATGTGTTTTGTGCTCGTATTTGAAAAATCAATACATACAATAATATACTCATGAATATAAGCAGTGAGCTTTTTTCCTGTTTTGCGTCATTTAAAGTATTGTGATTAATAAAAACATTTGCCATTATAAACTAGGTACACCAGGAAACAGCATAGAAGATATAACTAGTACTATTTAAAAAAAATTCCATATATAGAATAACATCCAGAATATTATATTTTAAATTCCAGTTGACTCACTTAGAGCACTGAGTTAATTAACAGTGTGCCAATTATATAAAAATGCAAAAAAACCTAACCTTGTGATGTTTATATTGACCTCGATAACAAAGGAACAGCTTAATAACTACATTGCTGAGTACTCAGAATATGATGGAAGAGATAGATTGATCCTTGCATTTCTTTATAAATTAAATGTTGATCAATCGGCTTTAATGTTGTTGTGGTCAAAATATAAAAACACATATTGGTACTAAATATTATTCACATTCTTAGCCAGAATGTTATACTATTAGTCAGAAAAATTGCAGTTCTTATGACTGTTGATGATTCTTTAATGTTGTAGTCACTAGCAGAGAGCACACTGCTGGTGTCTGCAGCATGCTTGACTGCTTTAGCATGATTTATCTTATCTTTTTCAAAATGTATTTTCAGGGTCACTTATTCTTTTTTTTTCCCCTCACATCTGGTACATTCTTAATCGGTGTGTGCAAACAAATGTGTCTAACTGAACTCTCTTAATCATACTGCAATCCTACCCTGAAACAAGTAAAAAATATAATGAGAACAGAAAAAATGTAATGAAAATGTATCCTTTAATTGTTTAAAAGCTTGAAGTCCTTTGGAATTTTGCTGTTGACTGAGGCTAACTTTCAGATAAAACAGCTGTGGATATATACAGGTAATATATATATATATCCACAGTCATGTCTCTATATCCCTGAATCATGCAGTTATCATACATCAGAAGTATTTTGCCTTTAGTCGATTTGACTTGTCATCTCTATAATGTGGCATCTTCAGACCACCTTAATCTAATTCAAGGTCTTTGGAGCCTGTCTCAGCAACACAGGATACAAAGGTAGGAAACAAAAGTGGATGGGGGTGCCAGTCCATCACAAGGACATTTTCTTTATTGTGATCAAAAATTACTGCATTTATTTCAGAATAACGTTTCTAGAATTGCAGAACATCAGTGGAAGAAAATCTTTCATTATTATACAATATTAGCTGTAAGCTTTTCTAACCTGTTTGATGTCACTGTAGTAGAACAATTTTCCTTTACTTCATTTGGCATTTTATATATTCAATAGTATCTTTATTTTCAAACAGTTTAAACAGTGTTCTACACTGTTTGTACACTGGACTTTGATTTGCAGTAGTATCTTCTTCTACAATGTCACATCATTACCTACAAATGTGATATATTGATGGTCATGTACATTTGGTATGGAAAGGACATATACGCTACAGGGCAAAACTTATGTATAATTGTTATGATAGGAGTTTCCTCAAAGGCAAAATGGATAAGACCTCCAAAAACAGGCCTAGGCAACAAGGGAAGGGAACGGGCACGAATCCTACGTGATCTGTGTTGCAGAGGCTAACTTGACTTCAGCCAAGCGTTTAAGGCTGCCTCCTGCCTTTAACTAGCGAAGGCCCCAAAATATGGAGTTGGCAAATCAACTAGTAATGTACCAAAATATAACAAAAGAACCACAAGAAAAGGTCTGATTATAAACCCTCAGATTTTATAGAAAGGCCAAACAGAGGAACTTTATAAATGTAGGATTAAAAATAAAAAAAACCTCCCACATTCCAATTGTGTTGTTAGTAGAATTTTATATTCAATCCTGTCAGACACTGGGACCCTGTAAAGGTGAAGCATGATGGGTGTTGTGCACTCACTGTTGCCAGTCTGTGTAAGGACTCTTGAAGCAGAGTTTTGAATCAACTGGAGCTGTGTTAGAAGAGTAAAAGGGGCACCTGCCAGTACGGAATTACAATAGTTGATGTGGGATGTGATAAAAACATGGACAAGTTTCTCAGGATTTGAAAAGGTGAGGAATAAATGAGTTCACTTCCCGGGTCCTCCCTGCGTGGAGTTTGCATGTTCTCCCCGTGTCTGCGTGGGTTTCCTCCGGGCGCTCCGGTTTCCTCCCACAGTCCAAAGACATGCAGGTTAGGTGGATTGGCGATTCTAAATTGGCCCTACTGTGTGCTTGGTGTGTGGATGTGTTTGTGTGTGTCCTGCGGTGGGTTGGCACCCTGCCCGGGATTGGTTCCTGCCTTGTGCCCTGTGTTGGCTGGGATTGGCTCCAGCAGACCCCCGTGACCCTGTGTTCGGATTCAGCGGGTTGGAAAATGGATGGATGGAAGGAATAAATGAACACGGAATATGTTATGAAGGAGGGAATAAGAATGTTTGTCAATGTCTTTTGTGTGTTAAAAAGAAGTGGGAGTTCATGGCACAATGTGTAGGTGCTTTAAACAACTTTTATTTTCTATAGCCAGACTGTGTACAGAAGTGATGTAGAAGGCTAATTCTTAAGTTATATAGCCCAATGTGTGTGGTGCAAGTTAAAGGAGGTTACACTTAAGCCATTAGCTCACTTGTGAAGCCACATCTGGAGTACTGTGCAGCTCTGGTCTCCATATTACTAATAGGACATTGAAGTGCTATAGAGAGTCCAGAGGTGAGTGAACCATCTGATTCCAGTATGAGGGGTGTAAGCCATGAAGAAAGATTTACAAACCTTTTCAGTTTAAGTAAGTGGAAATTGGGATGACATGATTGATTTTTTTTTTTAATTAGGAAGGGAATCAGTACACTGGATCCCAGCTGTTACTTTAAAATTATTTCTTCAGGAAGGGGAACAGATGGCAAATTAAGGGTAGATTTAACACAAATTTTAGAAACTTTTTGTGATACAGTGAACCAGAGACAAGGAATGTGTTACATAGACATAATTCAGAACTCGAATTGATACTGTTTTGGAGAAACTATGTAAAATTGGAATGCTTGCTGGCCTGAGTGGCCTGTTCTCATCAAAATTATTGTAACGTTTTCTGAAGAATCTTTTTCAGATCATAGATAACTCTACTATGCTCTAAGAGTAAAAAACAAAGTTCACAGTGGTGTCAGGTGCATGGCAGCACATTGCCTTGAAAGACCCAATATCTCCATCCATCCATTATCCAACCCGCTATATCCTAACTACAGGGTCATGGGAGTCTGCTGGAGCCAATCCCAGCCAACACAGGGCGCAAGGCAGGAAACAAACCCTGGGCAGGGCACCAGCCCACCACAGGGTGCACACACACACACACCAAGTACACACTAGAGACAATTTAGGATCGCCAATCCACCTAACCTGTATGTCTTTGGACTGTGGGAAGAAACCGGAGCACCTGGAGGAAACCCACGCAGACACAGGGAGAACATGCAAACTCTACGCAGGGAGGAGCTGGGAAGCGAACCCGGGTCTCCTAACTGTGAGGCAGCAGAGCTACCACTGTGCCGCCCTGACCCCATATCTATAGAGGAGTAATATATTTTTCTCTGTGAATCTAGAACTGTGAGTGTTTATTTCCAGAGTCTCGTGTGGAAAATAGGTAACCAGACAGACTCCAGAAGGATGGCCCAAATTCCAAAGTCAAAGCTGAGGGCAGTGATTTTGTATTTATGATCAGCTTTAACTTGAGGTTATGGGTAAAATCAGTTCTTAATCTTTAATTATGACAACAAATAGGCAATATGCTTCATATTTTATATAAATGCAGTTTCTCTTTGTTGCATTCGAAACAGTGCTGGTAAAGCAAACAATTTTATGTTTGATACAAATGAACATTCCTGCAGAACCAAAGGTCAGGCCACCTTGTTGGAGACAGATAAAATACATTCCATGTTGTTTGCCATGTGTGTCTTTCCCAAAAGTATACAGCTGTAGCTAATTCAGTACCATTCATCTATTTGTAAAACCTCTGAGCCTACTTGCATCATTTTGTGGTTGCATGATAACAGATCCTAACTGTGGACCCCAGGAATTAACCCTGATTGCACACTAGTTCACTGAAAGACACTCACCTACACTCTCTTATACAAGACCTATTTATGGTCAGGAATTAATCTAACATTCACAACTTTCATATAAGAGGGAAAACCTGGACAAACCCCCCTTAGACTATAAATTATGGAGGATATTTGAATTGCTGCCAGATAGTGACTAGACTTGACTTCGAGTGCAGGTCCCTAGTTCTCTGAATCAACATTACTTGACACTCTGTTGCTGCTATTCAGTATCATTTTGGTTTATTTTTAGTGGTTCTATTTAAAGAAGGTGAATTTACTTAAGTTAATCATTTAATATAATCACAGTTCATGAGGCCAGGTTTGGATTCCCATTCTGGTCACTGTCTGTATGGCTTTGGCACCTTCTGTGCTGGGTAAATAAGTTATTTGCCTTACGTCCCGTGCTGTTTTAAGATTTGTCTTCCCTCAACCTTGTAATAGAAGAAGAATGTTTTAGAAATTAATCTATGGTTTGTAGAAGCTTGAAGGGCTATATTTATAAATAATTTATTAATTAAAGGGCAGCTCTTACCTTTTAATTCTTGTCTCTTTTTAATAAGCAATCGTATTTCTGTTAAAATTTTATAAAATATGATGCAGGCTTCTGACTGGGATAAACATTTCTGAAAGAAAATAAATCAATATACTGTTGTTATACCTTTTTGCAGACATTTTCCTTTCAATAAATTTTACTTGTAAGACTTTCTCCCACATTTTTAAAACTCCCCAAGTTTTGGAAAATCTTATTTTAGTTTTAGTATCCTCCTGATTAATAATGTATAAACATATTCTAAGACCTGATATCTCATATAATGACTGAAACAGACTGAGTGAATTTAGGGAATTTGTTCTTTAATTGCTTCAAAATAGACCCATTAAAAATGTCAATTAACAAACAGCAGGCATCAGTGCAAATGGCAATATACTATAAACAGGAGGATATCCTCATCAGCAAACAGCTGTTTTAATAATTGACATTTTCAAAAAAAAAAAGAAAATCAAAATCATGAAGTATAAGTAAAGTAAAAATAAATCCATCATTTTGAATAAAACATGAAATCCTCAGAAAAGTAAAATGAACTGACTTTGGTTTTAATTTGGTGTTAATTACATAATAGGAAAATAGGAAAATAGCAAAAAGCTATCAAGTTTAAAATTAGGATCAGGGCCGTGGTTCATCTGGCTGGGTGGCACAAAAACCACAGCATTCATTGGACATGTCAAGGATTGAAGTTTGTACGAATATGCCTCAGATGTTAATTATTGCATTTTGCATGATTGCTTCATCAGTAAAACAGAGTAGTGAAGCAAATAAGATGGTAGTTGGAAAATCTGTTAAGAAACCCCAGGTGGCAGCATGTAGAAATGGCAGTCTGCTCTACCTATCTTGAAAATGACCTTAGTTTTTTCTAAGTAGAGACACTAGATTACAAAATAAAATAACAACTCCAGTTAACTTGGGAGTGTTGAAGTCAATGCCCCTTGGTGACACTGGTTGACGTTCTATATGAGGCAGATCAAGCTGTCATTTTGAAAGATACTGAAGTTTAAATTTACTACATTTTCTACTCTGCCTTTTTTGAAGGTAGCAGAAATACTCATTAGGTAAAAACAGTACACGAGAGTGGGCCTGTTGTATGTATGCCTCATTAACGGGGCCTTCTGTCTCTCTGCATGTACTGTATCTGGTTGGCACAGTCCATGATTCAGAATTTATATAAAAATATTTTAAGCCTTTTTTTAACAAAGAGAAAGAAAACCCTTATATCCACCTGGGGCTGAGTATAAAGGACTGTTTCTAACTGGTGAGTCACCTCACCCACTTTCCGACCACAAAGCATCTAAAAATTCTTTCTTTTTAGCTCTTAAACCAGTTTTGTTCTCAGACTCCTGCAGTTTTTGGATGTGCAATACTATCTCCCTGCAAATGAGTGCTTACCTGAGAATGCCTCTTGTTTGTAGACTATGATAGCGACTGTCAAGGGCTGGCTGTTTCATGGGTTCCTGGGGTAATACCATGTCTTTCCAAAACCCTAAACTGCCATAAACTGTACAAGACACCAACGTGTAAAAAAAAAAACCTTTAATATGACAGTAAATAAAAGAATCATGCAATAATATTCAGTACTCATGATTAATAATTTCATCAGTCAGTTATAAGCTCAGCAATGAGCAAAATTCTTCATCAGCAAAACAGAAACTGTTGCTATACACCTGAGTGGAATAACAAATTTGTACATTTTATTTCAAAGAGTTTTAAATAAGGCTCCCAAAATAGATCCCATGAACCATGGGAAAATAGAAAGAAAGTAAGCTTGTCTTATGCATTTTGATATGTAACATTTCAGGGTCATTAGGTACATGTGAATGAAATAGGAATATCAACATTTAAAATAGTGTTTTTATACATACAGTACCATAGCCACTGCAAATAACAATAGAATTAAGCTCAATTTCTTTTTATAGAGTGAACCTCAACTACTAGGCCTAGATTCAGCTTGAACCAGTACATGATAGGTGTAGATAGTGGGTAAGGTGTTTAGTTGAATGGCTGATAGAGTTTGCATAATGTAATTTTTTTTTCTAGTATTCCAATTACCTGGTATAATTTCAATATCAGAAGGCACATCAATATCTTTTACCCACATAACTCTAGGCATACATCACCACAGATCTAGAGCCATACAAATTCTATCAAATGATATAGGCTACATCAAAATTTAAAACTATTCAGCTTCTGTATAATTGGCAAAGCGAGAATTAAAAAAATTTATTTGTACTGTTCTGCAGGTGCGAGGATAGTCATTGTCTTTTCACTTGAGGCAAGTTCATGTAGCATGCATAAACCAAGCTGTCTAAATTGTAAGCACAGTGACATATGACTGCTATTGCTCCCAGATAGTGTACTTCCTAATCACAAGACATCTGATTGGTTAGGTTTTGTCTGTTTTGAATTAAACTGATGTGATGTGTGATTGAACATAGTACAATGATATAGCAAAGTACTATGTGCAATATGATACACGGTGCAATATCTGTATAAAATAATGCCATGAGAGATGCATCATTTCTAAAATACAAGCATAATAATGTTGGGCCATATAGAATAATTTTGGAAACTATGGTACAAATAGAGCCTAGAAAGGCAACAAATGAAATGCAACTAAAAAAGAAGCACAACATGATGTTTACACATCAATAGATAAACAGCATGCTAAACATATGAGGAAACGTACACACAGAGCATATGGAAATTATGTGTTCTGATGGATGTTGCAGTTAAGGGGATTCAGTGATGCTCTTTCCATTATATAGCAGACTCCATACAGTTAATCAAGTCTGTCTTAATAAAAAAGTTGCTTCAGAAATTGTAAAATGTGAATCGAAACTACCAAAATGTAGCTTACAACAGTGATCTCTGAAGCTTATAAAAAAGAGAACAAGGACTGAAAGGTCACAAAACCTTCAGGTCACATACTTAATAATAGAGTAAAGTATACATGTGTTGATGGCTGAAAATCCCATTGAATTCCTTCCTAAAAAGCTTATTGAAATTTCAACTTTTGTAGACTTTAAAGGATAAAATGAAGACAAATCATGTCTGATTCTTTTTTTAACCTTTAACAATATCTTATACTAACTGTATTTAAGCGACGAAAAATATAATCTTGAACAAAAATAAAAAAGCACAGTAACACAAACCATCTTTTTGTGTTACTCTGCAATGAATCCCAGCACAGATAATAAAGATATGACAAATGGGTCCATCATTGATGACAACATATTCCAGGGTACACCTATTGCTATCACAGGATGTTGAGAAGAGAAAGATAATCGGAAAGATTTAATAATAAATGTAAAAATGGTGAGTGTTAGACTCCATTCTGAGGAAATGGGTCTCTTGCACATCAGCAGATAGATCATTCTAGAGTTTGGGCAACCTATAGTTAAGCACTCCGATGTCTAGAGTGATTTTTGTATATCCTTAAATTGTATGCATTTTGACATGGAGTGTAAAATTTAGACATACCTTCTGTAAGTAAATGTTGTTTCTGGGCAGTTCTACAGCATTAAGTCATAATTTAAATTGAACCATAAAACTAACTGGAAGGCAATATGTTGAATTGATAGCTGAAGTTATATACTTACTGTACGTTTTTGCCTTGGTTTCATGTAATCAGTTTCACCAGCCTGACAATAAGAAATTTCAATAGTAGCTTTTCAGGATGTTGGAAATTAAGAATGCTTTTGAATTTCACAATATTTGTAAGGTGAAGAAAGCAAATTTCAGATAGTATAAAAATGCAACTTAAATTTAAATCCATGTCAAAATTTTGAGTCGATTCAGATAAGCTAAAATTCACATCTTTTGAAAATAAGACTCGTCAGTAATTAAACTAACTAAAAGAATGCTGTTTTTACGTAATTTGAAGATGAGTACTTGTAGTTTTCAATTATTTTACCTCACCAAATGACATGATGACATAAACTCATTTTGCCAGAGACCCTTAAAATAAGTTATTTTAATCTGAGTTTTGGCTGTTTGCATATTCATTCCTCACCCTGGCACACATACACACACACACACACACACACACCACAAAACAAGCAAGGGCAGGAGAAAGCTCATTAGAGACAAACAGCACTTAGTTTGACTTTTAAAGCTGGGCTAACTTCTTGAAAAGGATAGATGTTAAGACACAGGAAAGCTACATATCTTCAGAACAAGAAGCTGTGGTCCAGTGGTGAAAACAGTAACATGGTTGAATTTTGTGTCTTTTATTGGGTTTTTGGCTGTTTGGCTGTGTCCCGGTGCCATGGTTTGGAAAAAGGTGCAAACGCTGGACAGAGTCACGTATTACAACAGGTCAGAGCTCAGATGTGAAGGCAATTGTGTTAGATACACAGCCAGATGTGATATATTGTTTTTTATAATTTTACTGAAATGTTCATTACAAAATGTATTTAATTTGGCAATTTGGTTATCCTAAATTCTCATTCTTGCCTCTGCTTCTCTTTCATAACTCAAAAAGCCTAGTAACAGCTAATATTGCATGTTTAAAAGACTGAGTGTCTGACTTTCAGAGGTAACTACTTGGAAGTGTTGCATCATAAAGGTCAATCTTAAACTCAATATTGTATGGTGCCTGAATTAAGTAGTATAGCTTTTCTAGTATATGTACATTTCTTTAAAGTATGTGTCTTCATGCAAGCTAAATCTGTGTGTAAATGTGTAAAAATATATGCAGTCACAATGTCATTGATTATTTATTATTGTGTACTACAGTGCTGCAACTGAAGTTATATTATCTGGTTTAAATGACAGAAGTTCAGCAGAGTTTCATCAGTGTTCAAATGAAAAAATTTTCCAGGAGTACTTATCATAAACAGACATATAAAGAGAAAGACAAATTTGCCTCAGGACTAAATGATAAGAAACACCACAGCTGACTTCAGACAGGAATACAGGAGTAGTTGTTATTGATACAGCACCATGATACAGAGTCACATTTTGTGGTGAGCGCCCACTTCTACGCAGTGGTGTGCTGGGGAGGCAGCATTAAGAAGAAGGACGCCTCACACCTGGACAAACTGGTGAGGAAAGCAGGCACTATTGTAGGCATGGAGCTGGACAGTTTGACATCTGTGGCGGAGCGATGGGCGCTCAGCAGGCTCCTATCAATTATGGAGAATCCACTGCATCCACTAAACAGTATCATCTCCAGAAAGAGGAGCAGCTTCAGCGACAGACTGCTGTCACTGTCCTGCTCCACTGACAGACTGAGGAGATCGTTCCTCCTCCAAACTATGCAACTCTTCAATTCCACCCGGGGGGTAAACGTTAACATTATTCAAAGTTATTGTGTATCTGTATACCTGCATTGTTATCACTCTTTAATTTAATATTGTTTTTTGTATCAGTATGCTGCTGCTGGTGTATGTGAATTTCCCCTTGGGATTAATAAAGTATCTATCTATCTATCTATCTATCTATCTATCTATCTATCTATCTATCTATCTATCTATCTATCTATCTATCTATCTATCTATCTATCTATCTATCTATCTATCTATCTATCTATCTATCTATCTATCTATCTATCATAACAAAACAGTGTGAGGCCTGCAAAATCAACTGGAAAAGCAGGGAAGGATCTTCACTAGACAACCCAAAAGAGGCTCACCCAGCCAAGCCTGTCCTCCAACTGCTACCTGCACTCTTCGGTTCATATGGGGATGTTTCAAGCTCAAAAATGCTATAAAGCCCAGATTTTCTCCAAAATGGAGAGAAACCATAAAAACTCTCAAACTCCTAATCAGAGCATAGTGAATCTAGATAAAAGAAGGTATTTATTGACGAGTGAGAAATAGCAAAAAGGGCAAATATATCAACAACACAATTTATTTATATTGCATATTTTCATGCAAAAAATGTAGCTGAAAGTGCTTTAAAAGATGAAATAAAAAGAAAGTTAATACAAAACAAACAAGCCAAATTAGACAATAATATAATACTAGGGGATTCTGTCCTGCTCACGTCGCTCACCAACTAACCACCACTAACCACAGCGCTTTGAACATTTAAAGCCTGTACAACAGTTGTCCTACTCTTTGTCTTTTATTTCTGCCCCAGGGCGTGGTTAAATCTCTTGGCACAAAGTCTTGCCTCGTGGGATGTGAGTTCTTGATATTTTTTAGTTTATAATTTAAAAATGGAATAAGAATCTGAAAATCTAACAACATCATATTAAAGTTCGATAAATTCTGAAAAGAATGATACGAAACATATATATGTAGATTTTAAAATAAGCCTGTTTTAAAGCGTGACAAAAAAACGTGACATAAAAACGTCACATAAAATCGTTGCACAAAATTGTTGCACTTTTAGGCTTAGGATTTTATATATATAGAGTAGATAAGACAAAAAGTATTTGCCTAAAAGGAAGTCCAAAAATACCAAGTCCCAAAACATTTTCTGAAGAGCAGAATTCAGAGATAACAATAAAAATAATAACCAGAAACAAAACAAATCAGCAACACACTCATTACCAAATCAATAAACCACTATTGAGTCCTACTCTCTAGCCAGCTTATAAAGCCAAAGGGAGAATGGTACCACCTCCTCAGGATGGCCACACATTTAAAGATGAAACACAAAGACATGAATAAAGATTATTCAGAATTACCATAAGCAACAATAAAACAGTGAATAAATACAAGCCAGGAAAAAAAACCTGTCTGAAACATAACAGTACTGTTTTCAAACTTTTGAATATGTTGATTTGAGAAGTGGAAATTAACCAACTAAGAACAGTACCTGACATTTTAATAAATAATGATGAAAGTTTAGCGGAATGTTGTGGTTTGTAGAATCAAAAGCTACACTAAGCTCCAAAAAGACAAATAATAGTAGTTTTAACCGTATGGGTGCCGCTTAAATTATTATTTACAATGAGATATGGCTGTTTATATGTTGTGAATAGGATAACAGCCCAAGGTATCCTAAAAAAAGTATATGTACATTTCAAAGTTCACGGTCATCTTTAAACTGGTCCATAATTAATAAAAACATTTCAATTTATTAATGTATTTTCTTTATTTATATTGTATAGCCCAGTCATTGCTACTCGAAAGGAGGGAGGAGAGTGTAATGGATGTATTATGTTTAATATTGGCAGTGTGATAACTACAATGAATGTTTGCACTGTTTGTTCTTATTGGAGCTTTCCATCTGAGATTGGAGCTTTGCTTTACTGACATACAGAGTGTGCCCTGCGCGCTGATATCATCCATGCTGAGTTGGTGCTGCATTTCTTTTATGTGTGAAACTTGATCAAAATACAGTGTTTGCTACAAAGTCTTTGTATTTGGCAACCACAAAGGGATCAAGTAAATAGTTTTCCAGATTTTTTTCCCCTGTAGTAGAGTTTTTGCTGTTTTGCTTCCCAAAACAAAGGCAAGTGTGAGGGTGTTTGGTGTGCTGTGTCTTGGCAACTTGCGCAGGTAATAATCTTCAGCTGTGGGTAGTAAGTAAATAATTAGCCAGCTTCATATATGATAATAGTAAATAAGTAAGTGGGTTTCCCACTAAAGAAGTAAGTAACTTGATGTACTTTGTAATTTGAAAATTGTTGAGAAAAATGTACTGCTTGGATTAAACAAGGACCAGATAATTTTTATCCTTGAGTGCTTAAAGAAGTTAGTGTATACTTATATAAACCCTTGGCACGTATTTTTTCGCAAATCTCTCCACAATGGAGAAGAGTGGAGTCTAGCAGATATTACCCTATTGTATAAAAATATGATCAGGCTGATCCAAGTAACTATAGTTCAATAAGCATAATGAATGTCAAGGTAAAGTAATGTAAGTATTTATAAAGGAAACAGCAGCACAGGTGTAGTAGCAAATACTGGACATGTTTGAGATGTGAATTTCCCATTGGGATTAATAAAGTTATCTATCTATCTATCTATCTATCTATCTATCTATCTATCTATCTATCTATCTATCTATCTATCTATCTATCTATCTATCTATCTATCTATCTATCTATCTATCTATCTATCTATCTATCTATCTATCTATCTATCTATCTATCTATAAGATGAGGAAGGTTGTGTTTCACTAATTTTGTGAGGAAGCTGCAAAAAACATGATAAACGAAGTGTCTATGGTATTATTTATCTTGATTTTCAGAATACTTTTGATAAGGAACGTAGTTTAAGGTTGTGATCACACTAAAAGCAGTGGGAATTCATGGAAAGGTGTGTAGGTGTGGGCAAAATTTTCTCAGGCATAACAGGAAAATGGTTATGGTGAGGTGAACTATTTTAGAATTAGGTGATGAAAAACGTGGTGCTCATCAGGGATCAGTACTGGGGCCACTGCTCTGGTTAAAAGACATAGATCATCTAGATGAGATTATAATCAATCAGCTAGGAGTTTGTATCATCTACGATAATACCTTAATTGTTGTTTTAATGATGTTGAAATTATCGAGTATGTCATAAACCTTGCAAAAAACAATCAAAAACACCCCTCTTTGTTTGTGTTATGTTACATCATCAGTACATCACCCAGTGTTCATTGAGTTAACTGTGCGAGGTGGAATTATACTGGCAGAGTTTGAGCACTCAAATGTTTTCTGTTTTAACACTTCAGTCTGTTAATATTAAACCTTAACAGATAAAGTAGTTCTGTGTTGTTTCATTACCCTTTCGTGACGGTTTACACAAAGCAGCACACCACAAGTCACAACGCAGAAGCTCTGGGCGTTAACCAGATTCAAAGCCAGAGTGCACTAGTACAGTGTGTGCTTAACTTAAAGTCACATGTGATCGGATTCACTTTCCTACAATATACTGCTTGATCACCTTCATTTTTGTGTCGAGATCAATTGCCTCTTTTCCTGTAATTGTAAGACAGATGTAACTGAACAGTCAAAACCACTGCAGGTAATAAACCGTTGAATGTTGAATGTACAAGTAGCATTGTTCACTTGTAAACTAATTTTTAACAATGGTTCCAGGAATTTCTTTTGGAGTCTTTATATTGATCTGCTAGTTTTTAAATTGAAATAACCACAGGGAATGCATGCAGGCTAAACACTTTATATATGTGGATTTACAAATAGGATTGAGGTTTAGCTTTATGACTGTTTAAAAAATAATCAGCATTATGTTTTTTTTAATTTTATTTATGTGTACTCTTGTAGTACATAGTTTTCTAATCCAGTATAGGTGTAATGTTTTATGAAAAAGTTGAGAAAGTAAACATTTTTACCAATCATGGTCATAAAACAGTACAAAAATATTAGTAAAAAACTAAATATGAGTGTATCTTTAACATTAAAGATTTTGCTTGCATCTGCTGCACTTTAATTCATTAAAGTTATCTCAGATGTGCAAGCCTCAGTTTCAGTGGCACAAGGAAAAATCCAATGCTAAACTGGTTTGTTGAAAAAACTATTGAACACCCTTCACAGTTAATTTTAGCTAATGTCTAGTATAGTTAGCTGTACAGTTAATAAAATTTGGTGAGACTTATCTTTCCGTGTGTCTTGTGAAATTACACAGTTATTTTAGGAATAATTGTGCAAGGTAAATAAGTATTTTTGTTACTTAATTCAGGATGTCTAGTTAATGAAGAGGAAATACTGGAAATTGGAAATCAGTGCTGTTTTAATGAATTTAGAAGTGGCCATTGTGCTCTGTGCATTTCTAATTTTTATGAGGAACACTTTTTAACTTTAAATCAAAAATTAAAGGTAGGCCATTTTAAAAACCAATTGCATTTCTAATTTGATTAATGTTTAAACTCTAAACATTGTGATAGTATTAAGAAATCTACACAACATGCTCAAACATGTTTCTTAACTCAGTGAACTGATTCTGTCAAATAATATTTGAAAATCGAACTTATGCTGAATTAAGATCAAACGTGCATTATTTTCATGCATGGAGTATTGTTTAAAACATAATGATTATATTAGAGGTAAGATTTGCTTATTTTGGGGAAAAATCTCTACTGGTATGCTATATCATGAATAACATTTTTGAATGCAGGTGCTTCACTATTTAATGTAATCTCTTATATATAATATATTTCTCTTCTGGTTCGTCCTGCTTCCACTTCAAAACCGGTCCCGCCCACACACAGCTGACACGGTATTTTTCGATTCCTATTCGTCCTCTTCCATGTCATGCACTATACTGGCCTGCTGAGCGTATCCAACAAGTCCTCGAGGTGCTGCCACAACGGTAAAGTAGCTTTACCACCTTTGCGGGAGCCACCTGTGTCTTTACAACAGCTTCTTACACAGCAAACATCAGAAGCTAAAAATGATCGTGAACACATTCGAGAATACTACTGTTCTCTAGCGTTTGCTTCCATAAGTGCACAGATAACTCAACCTCCTGGCCACGGACCATACTGTTTTAAAATACACGGGCAAATTTATCACCAAATCTCTCCACTATACGCTAACACTTCTACCTCTCCAGGATATGGACAGTTGTATGTTTTTGACACAGCGCAAGCTACTGAAATATGCTTACAAAATAAAAGCAAACTCTGCATGCAGCGAAAATGTACTTCTCCAGCTAGATTCCATGCTCAGTACCATCAACCCCTTCGCTAAATCATTCAAACACATACCTGAACTCGCTCAGTCCAATCCAACAGCATCTGTACGAATGGTTTTCAAGAAAACTCTAGGCAGGATTTACGACGATACAATGCCCGACATGTCACACCGATGTTGCAGCGATTTTCGTCGGAGAAGATGGCGAACCGCCTGCCGAAAGGGACATTTGCATCTATCCCATAGGCAGTACGTCGTACATGCGTATGTTAAAACAGAGGGCGCGCATCTCAACTATCTCAGATTAAATCAACAAGATCTGTGCATGGAACAATACAAAGGACTATCAGACGCACTTGAAGCAAATGCTGAAAATAACAATGTACATGTAGGCAAAATGATCATATTACCGTCCACATTTCCAGGAAGTCCAAGATACATGCAACAAAAATATCAGGATGCCATGGTCATAGTACATAAACTCGGAAAGCCTGATTTATGGATCACTTTCACATGTAATCCTGCTTGGCCGGAAATTCTACATGCACACTGCGTCTTTCAAGAAGTATTTATTTCTTCTTGATTTCTGAATTCCTTTCTCACTGTTTTCTGTTCCTATTCTCACTGTACACCGCCGTATGCTACGGCAGGCATCGGCTAGTACTTAATATTAAGTGCACCTCACAAACAGCAGGGGAATTTGATTGCTTATATTTGATGACCACCAAAGTTGCAAGCTAGACACCATAACAACCCTTTGACATGGTTGAAATATTTCAAAATGAAAAAGAAATACATTGTATATTTGCATTGTAAATATTCCAGAAAGTTCTTTACATTAAGTGTTTATCCTGTCTCAAAAGACTCATAATATTCCTATAGCCAAAAAATCACCATCCTGACATAAAATTGATACCCAAGGGTTGTTTAAATAAGCTTCACCATATGAAGTACTCAAATATTATAGAAGCTGCCTTAAAATTAGATTATTAGATGCAGAAACATTAGTAGGGCTGATTTATTGGTGGTCATTATTGTTGTAATTTGCATTTAATTTGTTTTAATTGTTTTTGCTACTGGCTTTAATTTTTTTTAGCAACTTTTAGTTTCAAACCCAAACTAATTGTTTTTTAATTTCAATAATATATTTAACTTCATTGCTTTTATTTATCATTTTTGGAAGAAGTGCAATGTCTTATTCTTTATCCACTTATTTTGAGATTCCAGAGACAGCATGTGGCATCATGTGGACTGAGCCACCTTGTCACTAATTGTTACTAGAATGAAAACCTGAAGCCATTGTGGCCCTCCAGGATCTGACTTTGATACACCTGCTTTAGATATCTCTAAAGGCCCAATCTATGCATTTATAAAATAGATAGATAGATAGATAGATAGATAGATAGATAGATAGATAGATAGATAGATAGATAGATAGATAGATAGATAGATAGATAGATAGATAGATAGATAGATAGATAGATAGATAGATAGATAGATAAAACTATCCATCCATCCATCCATTTCCCAACCCGCTGAATCCGAACACAGGGTCACGGGGATCTGCTGGAGCCAATCCCAGCCAACACAGGGCACAAGGCAGGAACCAATCCTGGGCAGGGTGCCAACCCACCGCAGTAGATAAAACTAGAATTATTTTAAATAACTACGCTTTTATTTTCAGGTTGAACTGACAAAAATAATCAGTCTGTGCAGTACAGCAGAGTAGTGGTAAACCACACATTTCCATAATGTCTAGATTACTGTTGGGTATTTTTATGTTTTTTCCCATGTCACATAGGATTTCAACATCCTATGTGACATGTTTCCATCAACATCCCAAATGGGTGACTCTAAATTTATGTTTTATAATTAAAAGCCTGCAGTGGGATGTCATTCTGTGAAAGGATGATGTGAAGATAATGAAGAAAATACATTAGTGCTAGTATACTGTTATGGAGTTCGGCAGCATAAAAAGGTAGAAAACGCATTAAGGCCAATTTCATTTTCATTTAACATTTGCACTCTTTCAATAACTGAGAAATGTAGTGTGGGGGCAATAGATGTTGTGCTAAGGAGACACAGACTAAGTTTGTTTGGGCATGGAGGTGGAGGGGATGAGAGGGCAAAAAAGAGTGTGTAGGAGGTGTCAGGTGATCACCTCAAATGATGCCCAGGATGACAGAAAGTAGAAGATGGAGATTTGGAGGGCAACCAGATAATCTTCATAAATGAGGAAAAAAGGCCATTACAGTGATGATGATGAGCTGTAGCTTTGCCAAAAAACAAATTTAGCAGCACTTATATGTGTGTTTTTAGCATATATATATATATATATATATATATATACTGCGGTGGGTTGGCACCCTGCCCAGGATTGGTTCCCTGCCTTGTGCCCTGTGTTGGCTGGGATTGGCTCCAGCAGACCCCCGTGACCCTGTGTTAGGATTCAGCGGGTTGGAAAATGGATGGATGGATGGATATATATATATATATATATACATATTATGAAATGAATGATTTTGATTTTTGTATTTCCTTTTGCAGTATTCTCACCATATGAATTATTTATTTTATGTCTGCGTATATGTAAAAAATGTATTTAAATGCATAAGTACATTTTCATTTATATCCCAGAAACTAATGTCAAATGGTGACTGAGCTCTATCCTTTGTCACTTTATACATTTATTTTCAGACATCACTTCTGTGGCTATAAAACAAATTTACTGCACCATTATGTCATATCATCACAGAATCCTCAATAATATCAAAGCATTTACTAACACTTACTGAAATAAGATTACAGAAAGAGGCTTTAATTTTTCTATACATATAGATTGGACTTACAGTTTTGCCTTGGTATCATTTACATATTCATCCAGTTTTACATTTTCTCTGCCCAGGTATCCAGTTTAAGCTCAAGGGAACTGGTGCCAATCCAGCATCGGACACAAGGCAGAATCATCACAGGACAGAACACCAGTCCATTGCAGGGCGCACTCACATATACACCCATAGCCAGTCATACCAGTACAATTTGAGGTCAGCAGTTACTGTAACATATACAGTGGTTGCAGTGGTAATGGAGGAGATAGAGAAAAACTTGGGCAGATTTGGAGAGAACTTGCAATTTGCCACCTTGGCCAGAATGTGAATCCAGAATTTCCGAACTGTGAGGCAGCAGTATAACACACTGTCCCACGATGTTGCCCTTAACATGCTATAAAAATAAAATGTATTATTATTATTATTACTATTATGGTATCAAGTCCTGTTTCTAACCTCCTTGTATTACTATATTGTATATTTTGCATGTAAAATGACTTGCAATGAATATATTTTTGGAAAGTGCAAACTGTCTAAATGTAATTCAGAATTAAATATTTAGGAAGTGTCTAACTGTATGTTTGCTTTACATAAAAATATGAGAACCCATTAAGTAAAGGTTGGTGTCCACCTTTCACCCAGTGCTGCTAAGATAAAGCCCTATGATGTCCTACCTGAATAAATTAGTTAGAAAATGAGTTAATGGATAAAAATGTGAACACCGGAAAACACTTCATGTTGCTGAATTTTTCAACTCTACTAATCTGCTACTTTTTTATTGTATAATCTAATTTTACTGTGTAGCCGTAGTATACAGTATTGCAGTAGTTAATCCCTTATGGAGAATATCTGTAAAAGTAAATTGTCATTGTAATAGTTTCATAACAAAATGTTTTTGAAATATTACCGGAAAAGATACTATTCAAAGTGATCATTTGTATAAGTTATATTTGTAAAACTTTTTACAAATTACATTATAAGAAGTTTAATTGAGAATGGGAATCTATTTTTGTCTAGGCCCTTTATGAAATAAAAAAGCCCTACAACTTTAATTAAATGTTACAGTATATGTTAATACAGATGATGAGTGCACCCTGTCTCTGCATACTGCTCAGAAATACCCTGTTTAGATGCTTCTTCCAAGGCAAATAAAAGAACTCTGATTCAGAATCTATATAGATAATCATCACAAAGAGTGTTCCCTACTTTCTTGTTCAGAATTAAGTAACTGTAAATTAACAGGCATTAAGCTAATAGCTGCTGGTACAGGAAACTAGGCAGCAGCTTATTAAAAAAGAAAGAAAAAACCCACACTAAAATCTGTTGCAGCTCTTCTCACATAAAAATGTAATTATTCTGGCTACTTTCAGAGATAAACACATGACACGCTGCAGAAGCAGAAACTATTAAACTACCACAAAAAGACCATACTAACTTTAACCAGAAAGAAGCAGCAGGATATTAAAAAAACAATAGATAGATAGATAGATAGATAGATAGATACTTTATTAATCCCAATGGGTGAGCCTAAATGAACCCTTGTTGGGTGGGCTAAAAGATGTAAAGGAGAATGTATAGTAAACTAGTCAATGCAAGAAAAGCAACCAAAACAGAATGAACATAATAATATAACATTTTTAAAAATCTGAACAATGAAGCTGAAACAAATACATTTAAAAAGAGTCAGAAAAATATGAATGATAAAAGTTCAAAGTACAGTACAGTTTTCTACATAAACAAATTTCTAAAAGATAAAAAAAGATCCAATTGATAAAGTGATCACTTTTTGAGATTATAAGATAAACAATCTGAACAAATCCCAAAATTTAATAAATCTGAAATACAAATAGAGCATAATGCATTCAAGATACAAGTCACTTTAAATGCCACAGAACAATAACAATGTACCACTGCAGACACAGCACACAGTTAATTCTTAATTTATTGTTTTATTATTTTCATTATTATTTGCATATTTTATTGTTACAGCTTCGATCCTTTGGTTTCTAAACCCAGTGAAAGCAGTTTATGTCCACAGGGACGTGGAACCTTTCTCAGAGAACCAACAGCAAGAAATCAATTGTATTGCTTAATTTTTTTAAATAATATTAACTTTTTCATTATATTTTTTGAGAACTAATATCTCATAATCGGTTGCTAACCTTTCTGAGAATTTCCACAAAGGTAATATCTTATCACATGTTGGTATTTCATAAGAGGTTTGCTGATGTCTTAATTTCCGGGACTTTTCAATAAAATTGTACTGTATAAAGCAGACAGCATGTTTTATACCAATAGTTATTATTCTACAGCCAGAACGCAAAGTATAGCGCACATTAATATACCTTATCTAAAATACTAATTGTAGTTTTCACCTGTTTCTGCCATGTTGTGTATTGTCTTTCATTGACCTAAGCCTATAGACCACAGGATTTTTGAATTGTGTTCAGAGTAGTCAGATGTTGTGTTTCATTGCAACATTAACATCCATCCATCCATCCATTTTCCATCCCGCTGAATCCGAACACAGGGTCACGGGGGTCTGCTGGCGCCAATTCCAGCCAACACAGGGCACAAGGCAGGAACCAATCCCGGGCAGGGTGAAAACCCAACATTATACATATCAAAAATATGGAGGAAAGGTACACAAGATACTGTAAACCCCACCAAGAAAAGAAGATGGGAAGATGAGATAAAATGAAGTGTAAAATCCATGAATAAAACAAATACAGCTGATGGATCAAAAACTATTTAAGAAAATGAAATAATTAAGTATTTAATTGTTACCAAAAAGGAGGAATGATCAGGCTTTAATACATAGCTTTCTTAACAAATCTGACATTTCGGCAGTTCAAGAAAAATTATAATCCACCACTAACATTTAAAAAACTAGTAATATGAAGTTTGTGAAGGGTGAAAACCACCAGATTTAGATATGTTTCATAAACATTTGCCTCAGATGCATGGTATGTTGTTATTCATCTTTCAAGAAATTACTGAGAAATTGAATACTACCAGAATCATTATGACAGTCTTACATATCATTTTTTCCTCCAAAAATAAATTGTATAAATTGCAAAAATTTATAGACCCATCTCTCTCCTAAACTCTTAAACCAAAATATCACTGAGCTAGTAAATATGGGAATGAAGTCTTCCCAGTTTACAGTGAACTCTAGTATAGCTTGTGCAGTTTACAAATGTCACAGTTCTCTGAACCAAAGTCAAATTTTTCAGTTTACACTTTATCTGAAATCCAAAATCGATTGGAGATAAAGAATATGACAAACACTGATTCCAACATTTGAGTCAGCTTTAATTATGGGATATGTGAAGTTTGCATAAGTAATTTCTTGCTTGTTTAACAAAACTGCATGTCTTATTAATGGAACAGTAATTTATTGGACAAGAAAGTAGGCACAACATAACTGAGCTTTGGATGATATTTTCCATTTTTAAACCTTCAGATATTCACCTGCACTACGATTCAAATTATAAAATCAAAAATGTAGAAAAGATTTTATCAGGAAAGTTATTACCTTTCAGTAGCACAGTGGTTTGTGCTGCTTCCTTACAGCACCACAGTCATGGGTTTAAAATCCAATCTGGACATGTCAGTACAGAGCTTTCTAATTCTCAGATCTGTCAATGTTTTCTCCCGGAGCTCTAGTTACCTCTAACATGTCAAAAGTAAAATTCAAGGTTTATTTTATACTCTATACTCTATTAGGAGTATGTCACTTTTAAATAGTTTCAAAGTCTCTGCATAATCTAATAAAAGAGGAAGATGAAATGAGATTTAATATATAATCCATAATTTTTTCTGAAAGGGAGTTTTTCAAATTTCAAAATATTATACAGCATGTCATATTTGAGATGTCTGAACTTGAACTTTCCTAACAAATTTCCTTAAAGAATAAATGTACTGAGTTTCATCCGACTTGGTCTGCTGGGAGATGAGATGCAACTTGCAGATGAACAGACCAACAGACAGACAGGCATGACAATCTGCCTTTTAAGGTTACACACCTAATAAAACTATTCTCACTTATATTTATAAAATATAAAAATATAAGAAGCATTGGCAAGATTTTAATAAAACATGCAACATATTTGATGGGATAAATTATTGAAAAATGATTAAAAACCTCTATATTTACAATAATTAGGTAGCCATGTAGTGAAAATCAAACATAGGTCTATGTTTGGTTCAGATCTTTCACTTCAATGTGTACTAAATGTATTGGGCATGTATTAATAGATGTGACAGTTCAAGGTAAATGCAAGTTACTGTACATATATCTTGAATTATATTTTTATGGTTTTTTATTATTTTTAGTTTATTTTTCTGTACATATTATTGTTGTGCAGTATACTAATAATTAAACAAATGTACTGTGGTATCAAATTTTTAAAATGGTACTATGGCAGCATTATATCAAATTAAGTAATGTTATTACATGAAAATGTGACTGAAATAGCTTAATACTTCTTTTATTGAAATGTAGGTGTTGTGCCCTTAAGAAATTACACAGATGGCTTGGAATAGGCACACTGATGTTGTAAATGAAGCCCTGAGTCTGTGTGACTAGCAGCAAAGCTCAGCCAGCGTGATTTTGTTTTTCTACGTATGTGTCAAGCCCATTATAAAATAGAGATGGAAATGGTTGATAACAATAGTTGTGTCCATCTTAGTGATAAACAGGGCAGTCAGAGTGAAATATGGCAATACTTTGCTTAAAAGGCAAATTAAAAAGTTGAACCTGAAGATACTACAGTGCCTGTTTGGATATGGTGTTACAAGACTTTTCTTGCGAAAGGAGCAGCACATCTAATCTGGCCAAGCATTTATCAATTGCACATGCTGAAGTCTTAAAGGAATTCAGAACTCGACAGGAGTAAAATGATATTTACAGTAAAAACAAGAACATCTTTTTATGAATTTCAGTGGTTCCACAAGTGCAGCATATTCATACAGCACACATTCACAAAGAATGCTTTCTTGAAGCTTGTTTGAAGGACACCAACTAGTTAAGCCAAATGACTGTGATTCTGTAGAGTGCAATGCAAAATACTATACTAAACAGTGTTTATCCCCAGTGTAACCTATGCATTGTACACACTTTTTTAATTAATGTAAAGATACCCTAGTTTTTAAGTCTCAAAATGTGGCAAAAAAGTAGTCTCAAAAGTTATAGGGACACAGTTATTCTTACCTAATGTAATTTGTTTTATCTTTTCTTGTAATTATTTCTTTGGAATCTTGTAAAACACTTTGTACTATATGTTGTTTATGAAACTGTTCTATAGAAATAAATATTGTTGTTGTTATTATGAACTGTTTTGTTCCAGGTTTAATTTTAATTGATTCAGAAGGTGTTAGAAAATTTTTCAACTGTATTTTGCTTATTTCTTTGAAACACTTATAAATGTTTACCCATTTCAGATACTAAATATCTTTAAAATAATGAAATGCAACACTATTTTGTTTCTAGAGTTGATGTTTACTTTTGTAAATGTTTTGTGTAGTAAAACCATAATTTTGCATTTTATTTTGTGAAAAATGTGAAGTTATCCATTATTTGCATTGGTATCATTTTGGTATCAAGAATGAGGTGCCAAAGCTGGTATCTGTACCAAAGTCAAAATATTAGTATCAATCCCACACTAGTTTATATACTCCTATATGTCTCTTTGGAGAATCCTTGGGGACTGCTGGTTTGACTTTGTGTTGAACAAGCAGTTGCTCACAGAGTCCCGAATGAGGCACACTACCTGCATTGTGAGGGAGTGGCAGTTATGGCACTATGGCCTTGTGGCATGATTCCCTGAGGGTGATCTGGCTCACAGGATCCTCATTGTTGAAGATCTGAGTGGCTGGACCAGGCCAAGGGGACACCCAAGTAATACCTGACTGCAGCAGATAGATGGTCGTTTCCAGAGGGTGGGACTGGACCATGTGTCTGCCTTGGGTGGTTGTCAACCGGGATCCCAAGCTGTTTCGTCATGTGGTGGGTATGGCAATACATCCTCCCTGACCTGACCTGACCCAACATATATGGCATAAAAGAAAATAAAATGCTTCTCAAAATTATAAGCTGTCATATTGTATACATTTTTCTTTAATTTACTTACCTGAAATAAAATGGTGGTTTTCTCTAACAAAAAGAGCATATATATATGTGTGTATATATATATATATATATACACAGTGCATCTGGAAAGTATTTACAGCGCATCACTTTTTCCACATTTTGTTATGTTACAGCCTTATTCCAAAATGGATTAAATTCATTTTTTTCCTCAAAATTCTACACGCAACACCCCATAATGACAACATGAAAAAAGTTTACTTGAGGCTTTTGCAAATTTATTAAAAATAAAAAAACTGAGAAATCACATGTACATAAGTATTCACAGCCTTTGCTCAATACTTTGTCGATGCACCTTTGGCAGCAATTACAGTCTCAAGTCTTTTTGAATATGATGCCACAAGCTTGCCACACCTATCCTTGGCCAGTTTTGCTCATTCCTCTTTGCAGCACCTCTCAAGCTCCATCAGGTTGGAGATCTCTCCACCATTTTAAGATCTCTCCAGAGATGTTCAATAGATTCAAGTCTGGGCTCTGGCTGGGCCACTCAGGGACATTCACAGAGTTGTCCTGAAGCCACTCCTTTGATATCTTGGCTGTGTGCTTAGGACCGTTGTCCTGCTGAAAGATGAACCGTCGCCCCAGTCTGAGGTCAAGAGCGCTCTGGAGCAGGTTTTCATCCAGGATGTCTCTGTACATTGCTGCAGTCATCTTTCCCTTTACCCTGACTAGTCTCCCAGTTCCTGCCGCTGAAAAACATCCCCACAGCATGATGCTGCCACCACCATGCGTCACTGTAGGGATGGTATTGGCCTGGTGATGAGTAGTGCCTGGTTTCCTCCAAACGTGACGCATGGCATTCACACCAAAGAGTTCAATCTTTGTTTCATCAGACCAGAGAATTTTCTTTCTCATGGTCTGAGAATCCTTCAGGTGCCTTTTGGCAAACTCTTGGCGGGCTGCCATGTGCCTTTTACTAAGGAGTGGCTTCCGTCTGGCCACTCTACCATATAGGCCTGATTGGTAGATTGTTGCAGAGATGGTTGTCCTTCTGGAAGGTTCTCTTCTCTCCACAGAGGACCTCTGAAGTTCTGACAGAGTGACTATTGGGTTCTTGGTCACCTCCCTGACTAAGGCCCTTCTCCCCCGATTGCTCAGTTTAGATGGCAGGCCAGCTCTAGGAAGAGTTCTGGTGGTTTCAAACTTCTTCCACTTACGGATGATGGAGGCCACTGTGCTCACTGGGACCTTCAAAGCAGCAGAAATTTTTCTGTAACCTTCCCCAGATATGTACCTCGAGACAATCCTGTCTTGGAGGGCTACAGACAATTCCTTTGACTTCATGCTTGGTTTGTGCTCTAACATGAACTGTCAACTGTGGGACCTTATATAGACAGGTGTGTGCCTTTCCAAATCATGTCCAATCAACTGAATTTACCACAGGTGGACTCCAATTAAGCTGCAGAAACATCTCAAGGATGATCAGGGGAAACAGGATGCACCTGAGCTCAATTTTGAGCTTCATGGCAAAGGCTGTGAATACTTATGTACATGTGCTTTCTCAATTTTTTTATTTTTAATAAATTTGCAAAAATCTCAAGTAAACTTTTTTCACGTTGTCATTATGGGGTGTTGTGTGTAGAATTCCGAGGAAAAAAATGAATTTAATCCATTTTGGAATAAGGCTGTAACATAACAAAATGTGGAAAAAGTGATGCGCTGTGAATACTTTCCGGATGTACTGTATATGTATAAAGGTTTGGGGTTTCTGGCCCCATATACTGTACAGATTGCAAATCAAAACAAAGAATACGGTCAGACATATGACATTCTGTCATAGCAGCAGACATTTTGGATCTGGTGAAGGGAGCATTTATGGGGTGGGACCGGAAACAGATGAATGAAATGCTGAGAAGGAACCGAGGTGCTGTATGGGAGCCATGACGTCATCAAGATGGAAACAGAGGTAGGGATGGAATGTGGAAGTGGTGGCGCATGGTTTAGGGAACTTGGTCAAAGTTACGACGCCGTTGTTTCTGTCTTTCTGTAGGAATAAAAGAGAGAAAGGTTAGTACCCCGTTTTTGTCCCCTGGCACGATATATTACATTGCTTGTCGGGGCTTTATGCGGCTCCCTACACGCGCGTGCGTGACAATATATATATATATATTGTAACAAAACACACAAGAACAAATTCAAAGTGTTGGAGACCGTCTCCGTTTAGTTAAGTTAGTTGAATTAGTGGTTTGGTCTTTACAGACTTGAGTCCAGAACAGAACTGATCAATGTAAAAATGGCAGACATATATATAATGGAATAACAGGAAGTGATGAAACAAGCAGGTGGCATTCTCGGATCGAACTGTCATCATCTGGAGGTGGGATTTTGAAGGGTGGAAATGGAAGTGACATCATAAGCTAGAAGTGATTAGTGCGGCAATTAAACACTGCTTAAATGTAAATATACATGCACTTATAGGTTTTAATCATTTTAAATCATAAGCTAGACATTCATAATTCTTAAGGTCTAGTTATAAATATGGATTACCATTTTAATTCTGTAGTTATTGTTTCTTACCAAAAATTACACTGTATAACACACAACAAAAGTAATAAACACAGTACAAATCTTTAAAAAAATCCTATTGTTTACTAAGCAGCAATTTCAAATTTGTCTTTATCTTTTCTTTTTCCAGTTAAAAATGTAAGCTGCTGCTCATAAAACAAGCTTGGTTTTAATTAATAGGACAAAATAAAAAGGTCTGAATTCATTAAAATAGCTTTTCTTGCAATTTGTTTAACTGTATGTGATGACTCTTCTGATTCCTTTATCTCAGTTTATTACAACAGTCTCTTTTTAGGGAGATTTTATATATATATATATATAGGGAAGCTGTGATCGATCAGCTGCCGATGTAAATTTCCTGATTTTCACTTAAAAAGACTTGATCAGTGATTGGTAAATCACAAAAAAATTATATTTTCGACATTCTATAGATTTCCTAGGTATTCTACACAATGCCTCATTTCACACATTGACGGTAACATTGTGCTCGGTTTCTTTTTAGTTCCTGGTTTTTTTTGACCTTTGCCTGTTTGATTCCACTGTGGGGCTTGTATGTTTATCTCCAGGTCCCTTTTAAAGCTCATGATAAATTTTGTGTATCTGAGATTGCACATAATACAATAATACAGTTATAATTCTCTAAAGCTCTCTTAGTGTACAGCAAATGCATAGGTAATGCAATTTTTGTGAAAACTGTATTACCATTAACCTGTACCTTCATATGTTATTGTGGAAAAGGTACACTCTTGCATGCTCCATGTTATCTGCTGCTTGGTATAACCTGAAGGATTTATACTTAAAATGATGCGGTTCCATTATTGATTTAAAGTTTTCCACCAGTACAGGTGGCATTGTGATGCTTTCCTTGTTAAGCTTTCTGTTATTTAGGGGTTAGGCAGTCTGGTTACAGTTTAAGTCAGATGTTAAAATAGCTTATTACCAAGTGCTAACACTTACCAAAAAAAAAAACATATGGTGTCAGTGCTTTTATTATAAGTAATTTAACAATGGAATTAATGTGATCTTATTATAAGACAGCAGAAGGGTGGCACTCCAGGGGCCTGAGTTTAATTTACAGCTAGGGTACTGTATGTGTTAATTTGCCTGCTCTCGCCTAATTCACTTTGATTTCCTCCCACATTCTATAGAGAGCCCCTCCTTTAATCGCCACCTTATCGTGGTGGAGGGGTTTGCGTGTCCCAATGATCCTAGGAGCTCTGTTGTCCGGGGCTTTATGCCCCTGGTAGGGCCACCCAAGGCAAACTGGTCCTAGGTGAGGGATGAGACAAAGAGCGGTTCAAACCTTCTATGATGAATGAAAACTTTGGACGCCGTTTTCCCTTGCCCGGACGCGGGTCACCGGGGGCCCCACTCTGGAGCCAGGCCTGGAGGTGGGGCTCGATGGCGAGCGCCTGGTGGCCGGGCCTGCACCCATGGGGCTCAGCCGGGCACAGCCCGAAGAGGCAACGTGGGTCCCCCTTCCCATGGGCTCACCACCTATGGGAGGGGCCAAGGAGGTCGGGTGCAGTGTGAGTTGGGTGGTGGCCGAAGGCGGGGACCTTGGCGGTCCGATCCTCGGCTACAGAAGCTGGCTCTTGGGACGTGGAATGTCACCTCTCTGAAGGGGAAGGAGCCTGAGCTAGTGTGCGAAGTTGAGAGGTTCCGGCTAGATATAGTCGGCCTCACCTCGACGCACAGCTTGGACTCTGGAACCAATCTCCTTGAGAGGGGCTGGACTCTGTACCACTCTGGAGTTGCCCCCGGTGAGAGGCGCCGAGCGGGTGTGGGTATACTTATTGCCCCCCGACTTGGAGCCTGTACATTGGGGTTTACCCCGGTGGACGAGAGGGTAGCCTCCCTTCGCCTTCGGGTGGGGGGACGGGTCCTAACTGTTGTTTGTGCGTATGCACCGAACAGCAGTTCGGAGTACCCACCCTTTTTGGAGTCCCTGGAGGGGGTGCTAGAGGGCATACCTTCTGGGGACTCCCTCATTCTGCTGGGAGACTTCAATGCTCACGTGGGCAATGACAGTGAGACCTGGAAGGGCGTGATTGGGAGGAATGGCCCCCCCGATCTGAACCCGAGCGGTGTTTTGTTATTGGACTTCTGTGCTCGTCACGGATTGTCCATAACAAAACACCATGTTCAAGCATAGGGGTGTTCATATGTGCACTTGGCACCAGGACACCCTAGGCCTGAGTTCGATGATCGACTTTGTGGTCGTGTCGTCTGACTTGCGGCCACATGTCTTGGACACTCGGGTGAAGAGAGGGGCGGAGCTGTCAACTGATCACCACCTGGTGGTGAGTTGGCTTCGATGGTGGGGGAGGATGCCGGTCAGGCGTGGTAGGCCCAAACGTGTTGTGAGGGTCTGCTGGGAACGTCTGGCAGAGCCCCCTGTCAGAAGTAGCTTCAACTCCCACCTCCGGCAGAACTTCGACCATGTCCCGAGGGAGGTGGGGGACATCGAGTCCGAATGGGCCATGTTCCGTGCCTCTATTGTTGAGGCGGCTGACCGGAGCTGTGGCCGTAAGGTGGTCGGTGCCTGTCGTGGCGGCAATCCCCGAACCCGTTGGTGGACACCGGTGGTGAAGGATGCCGTCAAGCTGAAGAAGGAGTCCTACAGGACCCTTTTGTCCTGTGGGACCCTGGAGGCAGCTGATAGGTACCGGCAGGCCAAGCGGAATGCGGCTTTGGTGGTTGCTGAGGCAAAAACTCGGGCGTGGGAGGAGTTTGGAGAGGCCATGGAGAATGACTTTCGGACGGCTTCGAGGAGATTCTGGTCCACCATCCAGCGTCTCAGGAAGGGGAAGCAGTGCAGTGTCAACACTGTATATGGTGGGGATGGTGCGCTGCTGACCTCGACTCGGGACGTTGTGGGTCGGTGGGGGGAGTACTTCGAAGACCTCCTCAATCCCATTAACATGCCTTCCAATGAGGAAGCAGAGCCTGGGGACTCAGAGGTGGGCTCCCCCATCTCTGGGACTGAGGTCACCGAGGTGGTCAAAAAACTCCTTGGTGGCAGGGCCCCGGGGGGTGGATGAGATACGCCCGGAGTTCCTCAAGGCTCTGGATGTTGTAGGACTGTCTTGGTTGACACGCCTCTGCAACATCGCATGGACATCAGGGACAGTGCCTCTGGATTGGCAGACTGGGGTGGTGGTCCCCCTCTTTAAGAAGGGGGACCGGAGGGTGTGTTCCAACTACAGAGGGATCACACTCCTCAGCCTCCCTGGAAAAGTTTATTCAGGGGTCCTGGAGAGGAGGGTCCGTCGGATAGTCGAGCCTCGGATTCAGGAGGAACAGTGTGGTTTTCGTCCTGGTCGCGGAACAGTGGACCAGCTCTACACCCTTAGCAGGGTCCTGGAGGGTGCATGGGAGTTTGCCCAACCAGTCTACATGTGTTTTGTGGACTTGGAAAAGGCATTCGACCGTGTCCCTCGGGGAATCCTGTGGGGGGTACTCCGAGAGTATGGGGTACCGGCCCCCCTGATAAGGGCTGTTCGGTCCCTGTACGATCGGTGCCAGAGCTTGGTCCGCATTGCCGGCAGTAAGTCGAACCTGTTTCCAGTGAGAGTTGGACTCTGCCAGGGCTGCCCTTTGTCACCGATTCTGTTCATAACTTTTATGGACAGAATTTCTAGGCGCAGCCAGGGCATTGAGGGGGTCCGGTTTGGTGGGCTCAGGATTGGGTCACTGCTTTTTGCAGATGATGTTGTCCTGTTTGCTTCATCAGGCCGTGATCTTCAGCTCTCTCTGGATCGGTTCGCAGCCGAGTGTGAAGCGGCTGGAATGAGAATCAGCACCTCCAAATCCGAGACCATGGTCCTCAGCCGGAAAAGGGTGGAATGCCCTCTCAGGGTTGGTAGCGAGATCCTGCTTCAAGTGGAGGAGTTCAAGTATCTCGGGATCTTGTTCACGAGTGAGGGAAGAATGGAGCGTGAGATCGACAGGCGGATCGGTGCGGCATCCGCAGTAATGCGGGCGCTGCATTGGTCTGTCGTGGTGAAAAAGGAGCTGAGCCGCAAGGCGAAGCTCTCAATTTACCAGTCGATCTATGTTCCTACCCTCACCTATGGTCATGAACTATGGGTAGTGACCGAAAGAACGAGATCGCGATACAAGCGGCTGAAATGAGTTTTCCTCCGCAGGGTGTCTGGGCTTTCCCTTAAGATAGGGTGAGAAGCTCAGTCATCTGGGAGGGGCTCAGAGTAGAGCCGCTGCTCCTCCGCATCGAGAGGAGTCAGATGAGGTGGCTCGGGCATCTGATCAGGATGCCTCCTGGACGCCTCCCTGGTGAGGTGTTCCGGGCACGTCCAACCGGGAGGAGGCCCCGGGGAAGACCCAGGACACGCTGGAGGGACTATGTCTCTCGACTGGCCTGGGAACGCCTTGGGATTCTCCCGGAAGAGCTAGAAGAAGTGGCCGGGGAGAGGGAAGTCTGGGCATCTCTGCTCAAGCTGCTGCCCCCGCGACCCGACCTCGGATTAGCGGGAGACAATGGATGGATGGATGGATTCTATAGAGAGGTGTTTTAGAAAGATTGACAACACTAAACTGTCCTGCTGAGAATGAGTAAATGTGGGGTTGTGTGTAAGTGTGCCCTGTGTTGGAGTCTTATTCCACATACATGGTTGGTCCTTGCTTTGTCTCTCAGTTTGCCGATATAAGTAAGTAAAAAGAAGTCTTTCAATAAGTAAATATGGTTAGTCAAATTAAAGTTATATAATCAGCAAAAGTTAATTTATAATGCAATTTTATTTGTTAAACAATAAAACTCATACTATATACTGTATTATTTGACAGATTTAAACTATAATAAAAGGCAAAATATTTGGTCTTTTATGGCAAGGTCATATTGGCCTGCACAAGTAGATATAAGGAAAGAGTATTTGGTTAGTGGGTGCCTCAAAGCTGTAAAATTCTTTGCCAATAAGTATGATGTGAAGTTTTAGATCAGTAAAAGCACTATAGGAAAGAAAATATTTTATATGCTTCATATAAAACTTTTTTTTAAGTTTTGACTGCTTTTTAAGTTTCCTCTGCATTTGTTCTGCCAAGTTTTCGTTTTTATTTTTTGATACAGTAACTTTAAAAACAATATGGCGCTAGACATGGATTTGTCAATGGCAATGAAGGTAGATCATTCTCTAATGTGAGAGATAATTTTGGCTTCTTTGCCCTTTAAAATTAATATATTCATTTTGTTAGTTAACTGTTAGTGTATTACATGTTAGGTATTTATGGTATTCCTGTTGTATCTTTGTCAGAATAGCTACATTAATTTTACCCTATAACACTTTATGATGCTTCCTAACTCTGGAATTAAAAAAAGAAGGTTACATGAGAAAGCTCAGAAACTGCTCTTCTGTTATTTCAGACTTCAGGCAGACAAAAGTCTACAAAACTTCAAGTTCAGATCTTATAATTAAATGCTAAGTTGGAAATGTGCATAGATAGTTTTTTGTCTTCCATAAGCAAAATGATTTGACTTTGCTGTCCTCATGTTCTGTGGTATAAGGTCAAAATTCCTGTCACACAAAGCAGTATTTCCCAAAAAATGTGATCTTGCAGTGGCGGTAACGTAATCATTTCAGTTCTATTTTAGTGCTTATGATTATTTTTTTATGGGCTGATTTGTGCATATTTGTAAATCTATTGTTTAATGGTTGCTAATGATTATTACTATTTTGCATAGTACATACAGTAATAATTACACTTTACCATATTTAATAAGATTAAAATAACAAATAAGTTAACAATAAATAAACAATATAAAAGTTTCTTTAAATAAATGTGAAATTAAGATTTAAATGTGATACTTACAAAGATAATATACAGTACCTGAACTCTTTCCTTCTTTGAGTTACACCAACAGCCATTATACAGTATATTATAGCACACTGACAAATTTTTCCATTTTATTGGAAATGTTAATTTACAACTTCAGATTATCACTGTCAGGGATGGGCTGGCATCCAGGCAAGGATGAACAGTATTCCTTTACCCAACTAGGAGGTCAGTATAATGAGCATTCCAAATAAATGAATGAGCATCCCAACCAAAATACATGCTATTCCCTCAGCTGGGTGGCAGGAATAACAAATGGACAGAGGGAGACTGTCTCCCCAGAGAGCTATTCCCCACGGCGATCCTCTGTTAGTACTACTGCTTGGACATACCAGGACAACTTGGAGCCAGTCCTGTTAAATTCCACAGGAGCCAATAGGGGTGCTGTCAGGAGAGGACTCCCTAGTTTTGTGGCAGTTACACCTGACCAAGAAGTGCTACATGGGTGCAATTGTCTGGCACCAGAAGTACTGCCAGGTTCAGCATATAAACCACTGCTCCACCTTACTCAGGTGAGTCAGAGTCAGGAAAAGAAGAAGACAAAGCTTGGTTTGGGAAGGATCAGTGAAAAGAAAAGGAAATGTACTGGGAAAAGGGTATTTATGAAAAGGAAAATTCAAACTATTCCACCCAAAATAAATACTCTTACAAGTATATCTGGGGTTTGGCGCTCTGACACACACCCTAGTAGTCACAATACACATAGACGAAGTATTTTGTTGTCGATATTTACCCAGATTAAAAAATCAAATCTGAAACTACAGAGGCGTATTGCATGACTGCTTTAATTGTATCTGGTAAGAAGCACTTTTAAAGTGCAGCTACATTGACACACAAAAACTGAGTAACAGAGCCAAGTGCAGCTGCATTTCCAAAACAAATTCATTCGTTGCAGGTGAGCAAAGTGCAAACCCAAGTTTTACTTTTTTTAAAGTTTTTTTTTTTTTTTTTTTTTTAATGAAACCAGTACTTGATGTGACTGTGTGTTATGGTTGAAAAAGGAAAGAAAGTTAATGACTGTGTCACACCACTTTCAGCTCCCCATTTACTACCTGCACAGTCTCTCCAAATTGCTCAGCTCACTGGGCGTGCACGTCTGGCAACATTTTACAAAGATAATGTTTTGTCAGTTATGTTAAGAAAATATCTTTACAGTGATAGATAAGGTAATGTAGCATATATAATACACCTTGAAAAGCAATTATGTGGTTTATTGGTTTGCGCCATGATAATGATTCAAAATATTAAAATATTATTCCAATTTGTCTGCTGTTTTGAATTATTGTGCATAGTGGATTACATTATTTCATTTTTTTTTTCTTTTTGATTTTTGGTCAACAAGGTTGGGTTGCTTTAACATCAAAATTTCTTTAGCATATACTGTATCTAAAATTCACCAAAATAAAAAAAGACGGTTTGTTTGAATATTTCAACCAAAGTATCTAAAGGTCAAATGATGTGGATCCTTTTTGTTATTACATTGTTTACAAGATTTTTCTCTGCCACCAACCATTCACTAGGCAAATGCTTTATCGGGAGCTGCTTTTTTGCCTTTTTGCAGCTTAGGGCATTCCTTATTGCATGGATTACTGTTCTCATTGCATTTTATTTTTCAGTGACATTAAAAGGCTACCTGTAATGTTTATGTGGTGTATGAAAACCTTAAAAACATATTATTTACAGCATGAACATTTTAAGGTTGATCTGTGGTTATGATGGTGATGTGCTTTTCTATCTTTTCTAAAATAGACATTACATTTGAAGGTCATTTTTGATTCTCTGTCAGTATAATTGTAAACAGTATAAAGTACATTATATTTGCAGGCTGAAGAAATTTTCTTTTTGTTTGTATTACTTAATGCTAAATTTCAAACACCATATTCTTTCATTCAGTTTTTTGTGTATTAGAAAACTTTGCATAACTATGAATAATGTTCAATGATTTGACAACATTCTAGTTATATAAATGTTTTAAATGGCCACAATATACCTGCCCTTGAAAACTCAAAGGTACAGTATTACAGTAACCCTTTTCTCAATAATGGAAAGAAAAATCTTCCCAACTATATAAGTGCTTAAAAAAGATGAGTAGGCAAGATCCTTCGGTTAGATTTTTCATATAATGGATATATACGTCTACTCTTGATAAAATACTTTCTTTTTCAATCAGTATAAATAATGGTCAAATTCAGCTCAAAAATGTTTGTCAAAAATGTGTTATATTATCAGTTTGTCATTCAATAGGCCATTAGGTGACATGGTGTGTAAATTTCGTTTTCTCAGTCAATAGAAAAATAAAATCTTTTCAGACATATACTTATCAAAGCTTTGAATTCAGAGTTATTTGTAATTAACTAACAAAACTGTTTGGAGTAGAGAAGAATTAAGATATTACTGATTAATACCAGAAGCGTCATGGCTGACACCAATTGGCGTTATATTTTTAAATCATTAATTATATTATCAATATGCATGTCACACTCCTGTCCTTCCTTGACTTTTCTTAAATTGCTGCACTTCAAATGTCCATGTTGTTGCAACTCTGAAGTTGTGTTCATGGAATGTTATTGATAATATTTGTTTTGGTTTTTTTTTACACAAAAGACATCCTGGCAATGCCATTGAACACTGGTACCCAGGTGTGAATCACAGTCTCTCTCTCCCGTCTGGCTCACACCAAACTGCAATTGCATATCCTTTTTGCCTCGTGCAGAGTTCTAATAGACGCAGCAGACTCAACACTGCATGCAAATGTGATAATAAATAGTGGGTTTTCTTTGTGAAAATAGAAGGACCAATGCAACATGGTACGTGACCATATATGAGGCATCTTTTAGGAGAAAAAATATGATCTGAGTACAGCTACAGTTTATTGAAATGCTGGTGCACATATTAAAGTACATAAAAAACAAAATTGCATGTATTGAATCACATACATGGTTTGATGGCAGATTCATACACACGAAATGAAACCTGACTGTTTATTCTTATATACTGTATGTATGCTTTGTTGGATCTGCCATGTTTGTGAAAACATTCCAAGTCAGCTGCATTCACTCACAGATTGCTTCAACCACAATGTACCAATTCATGTTAAAATTGATATACCTTGAGTTGTGACCCTCCAGTATTCAGTTAGTTCACTGTATATAGTACTTCATTCTTATTTTATGTCCTAATGCAGGTTGGTGCCCTCATGTGCTAAATTCACTGTTGTCATTGTAGCCAGATGTATAGCTAGCCCACATGTCAGGTTTGATCTGTGATACACAAGGAAATGTAAGGTTTACATATGAAAGGATTTTATCTGTCATATCTATTTCAGTAATAGCTAGGATTTCTAGTTTCTGGGTTATCTTTTAGAAAAATTTTGTGGTATCCACTTCAACAGCTTGTCTGGATAGTTTATTTATGATTTCTAGTTATCTCTGCATGTTTAATTCTTCCTGTGTTCTTCAGAAACAAGCTTCTCTGCGGTCTCAAAGAGCAGTTCAAGTGAGTACAGTTCCAACTTTTTAGCTGGAAGACCTCTGCTTCTTCCCTTCTATTATATCTTCTGTGTGGTACAATATTTTTGCAATATAGTTAAATTGTATGATGCATTCATTTTAATTTTACTAGGAAAAGAACAGAAATATACAGAATATTATTATTTGCTTTTTTACATAGAACTCTACAGTTTAACCAAAGAATGAGTTTACTAAAATGACTTAGCTGTATGGTTGACCAGCTGTAACCTTTTGTGGGCACCACTGAGCCCCAAACCTGAGACACAGTAAACTCCAACACACTTTTAGGATAAAATAAAATGTATCTATTTATCCTCAGCACGTTTCCAACAATCACCTCCCAAAGATCAGCCAAAACACACAGTAATTACACAATAAGTCACCAAATCTTCTCTCCATCCATCCTCCTGCTGAGTGTTGCCTGCTGCCTCCTGACTCTGACTCATCCATGTAAGGGCTCCCTTTTATGCCAGACCTTGGGAATGTCTCCAATGCCATGCCATGTCTTCCAGGAATCACCTCTGGGTCTCATTATGTGCATGCCAAAATGCAAATCCTGTACTTTAGGTACTGTATGTGGGCATATTCTGTAAAAAAAGAAGTGATTTTAGTGTATGATGCAATGTGATATAATAGAATGCTGTTCCAAGATGCCCCCACAAAGAAGCAAAATTGATTAATACAACAGAGAAGATACTAAAAAGGAACATTCAGTAAAACTAAATTTGGTTTGGTATAAAAGACCCTTAGAGTCTTATCTTTAAATTAAAACTCAGGTCAGTATTTGTATACAGGTTTGAATTCTGATATGATTATGATACTGAGAATTTGACCCATTTGTAGATACTTTAATCAGAGGTTTGAAGGTAAATTGTTCTCTCAGTACTACACGTATGTAGTTAATTAGTGCTGTCAAGTTTTCCCTTAGGCAAACAAGTGTTGCTAACAATGCAGGTCCCTAAAGCTGCAGGGAGGTGGTATGTTTAATTTCACTTTGGGTGAATGCAGAATTAGATGAATGGTTTAAGAAATGTCTACAGATTTACTTAAAATAAATTTCAAACAATGAAATCTGCAGTTCCAGTGAAAAGACAGAAACTTTTAAAGGCAAGGGAAAAATGCATTTTTTTTCTTTCCATGTTATTATTACCTTTGTTTCACACAGTACATTGTTATGTCGTGGCATAGGTGTATCCTGATCACCTGTCTAATCTCTTGATATATTTGTGCAATTTGGTCATTTAATGGCATTGCTTATGTAAATGCAGAGACCTAGACATTAGTTACAAGCATCTGTACTGAAGTTAAAACATTTGGTCAAAATAATACATTTAATGAGAAAAATATTTTTAGTATTACAACTGTGGTTTTAAAGAAAGTCAACTGTTTGCGTGGCATTCAGAACTTTTATTTGTGCCTTACAGAGCAAGAATACCATTCGGTCTCAGTTCCTTTGATGAGTGTGAAAACTTGGATTAGGTCTTCACAAAGTCCCTTCAGCTCAAGACTTTAGAGACTCTGTTCTGAGAGTTGGCTCAGCTTAATGCTTCCTTACTGTGTCAGGCATTCACATTTGCCCTCATTAGATGTCTGTAATCAACACATTTTTTTCTCATGACTCACTTTTAAATTTTTTTATCAGCCTGCTTTTGTTTTGGAGTCATTTGTTAACAGCAGTAATTGTTAAGCATAATTCATCATGTACAGTGTCTTGCATATCTTTTTTGATGCATTACTCATCTTTAACCAGATATTCTGTATTAGGCATATTTCTTTTTAGGTTTCGATTGTCTTTATTGTTACATTATTATTATTATCAGGCATTCCTTGGCATGACTCTCTTTATCAAGCATTACTCTGCTTGTACTCTGTCTATCTGAATTATTTTTGTGAAGCTTCAAGTGCCTAGATTCTTATGTACAATTCCAAATATATTTATCATGCATCACTCGTCCTGAGCCTCTTGTATCAGACACTTTTTATCATTCATCATTCAACTTGATCCTTGTGTGTGTTGGATATTATTTATCACAGATCAGACACATTTTACAGTAGATCATCTAGTTTACCTCTCATGTATCAGATAATGTTTTGTAACACATAGTATCTATCATCTCAACTGTCAAGTATCTGATGTGTCTTTTATAATGTTTCATAATGATTCACTCTTCCAGTTTCATTCACAATTTCTCTTAGTTCAATGTCTCTCTCCCTCTGAATCTGTTGTATTTCATATTAGAAATGTATTGTTTTATATCAGGTTTTATTTTCAGTTAGTCATGTTAAATCATATATTTTATTTTGCATCTTGAATGTAAGCCTCAGAAAGGGTTAAAAAGTAAATCTTTGCAGTAATCACTAAAGAAATCCTGAAGATGCATATGCCACAGTTATCATGTTTAATAATTTATAGAGTCTTCCTTCTTAAGTGATGAACTTTCTACATTAGTAGGCTTAAATCAAGCTGAGTAAATTGCTTCTGCTTGTGTTATGTTAAAAATATTCTTAAGAGAAAAGTTATCTTTACCATCTTTTTTTAATTTAATATTTGTATCCAAAATGTATATCATATTAATATAAAGTACTTACTGATTTAAAAGTATGTATACTTAGTTCTGTGAGTGGTTTATTATCTACATAAATTATAATATATTTGGAGATAGTTTGCTTTGAAAATCGGATATTCTAACACAGCATTAAGAGTATTTGCTTTGATTCTTTTTAGTGGGGAAAATAAACTGGCCCTAGATTTTCTTTTCATTTTATTGTAATGATTGTGGATTTGTGTGTTTGTGCGTGTGCATGTGTGTGTGTGTGTGTCTACGTGCAAGTATTTAATTCTATACAGTGATAAATCAGGGCTTTCATTTTGAAGTTTGAATGCTATACTGCTTTCCCACTGGCAACTTGACTGAATCGTCTGCCCCCACATGTCTAGTTTTCATTCTGTCATTTCCATTAATAGGGCACTACTGAACAGTTAAGCATCCATGCAAGAATTTTGTAGCCCTGCTTGGAAGTGGCCAGTCAGACTGTTTTGTGTTTGGGGGGTTAGGGGGTTACATTTTTTTAAGTTATCAAGAAATATATTTGATAAATCATCCTTGAAAGAAATATTACTTCTGTGATAGATTAAACATTTAGTATATGGTTAGAAGATTTCAATTATTTTCTTTTCCTTTATAGTGTGTGGTCATGTATGAAATATTTGGTGTGCTTCTCACATAATATTGGTTCTAGTTTAACCTCTGACATAAAGGGTACACCCTGACCTAGCGGTCAATTGTTCGACAGGACCAGCAGTACGTAAGCTGCTATGTGTTACTAAAATTATGTACATACAGTGGTGTGAGAAACTATTTGCCCCCTTCCTGATTTCTTATTCTTTTGCATGTTTGTCACACAAAATGTTTCTGATCATCAAACACATTTAACCATTAGTCAAATATAACACAAGTAAACACAAAATGCAGTTTTTAAATGATGGTTTTTATTATTTAGGGAGAAAAAAAATCCAAACCTACATGGCCCTGTGTGAAAAAGTAATTGCCCCCTTGTTAAAAAAATAACCTAACTGTGGTGTATCACACCTGAGTTCAATTTCCGTAGCCACCCCCAGGCCTGATTACTGCCACACCTGTTTCAATCAAGAAATCACTTAAATAGGAGCTGCCTGACACAGAGAAGTAGACCAAAAGCACCTCAAAAGCTAGACATCATGCCAAGATCCAAAGAAATTCAGGAACAAATGAGAACAGAAGTAATTGAGATCTATCAGTCTGGTAAAGGTTATAAAGCCATTTCTAAAGCTTTGGGACTCCAGCGAACCACAGTGAGAGCCATTATCCACAATGGCAAAAACATGGAACAGTGGTGAACCTTCCCAGGAGTGGCCGGCTGACCAAAATTACCCCAAGAGCGCAGAGACGACCCATCCGAGAGGTCACAAAAGATCCCAGGACAACGTCTAAAGAACTGCAGGCCTCACTTGCCTCAATTAAGGTCAGTGTTCACGACTCCACCATAAGAAAGAGACTGGGCAAAAACGGCCTGCATGGCAGATTTCCAAGACGCAAACCACTGTTAAGCAAAAAGAACATTAGGGCTCGTCTCAATTTTGCTAAGAAACATCTCAATGATTGCCAAGACTTTTGGGAAAATACCTTGTGGACTGATGAGACAAAAGTTGAACTTTTTGGAAGGCAAATGTCCCGTTACATCTGGCTTAAAAGGAACACAGCATTTCAGAAAAGAACATCATACCAACAGTAAAATATGGTGGTGGTAGTGTGATGGTCTGGGGTTGTTTTGCTGCTTCAGGACCTGGAAGGCTTGCTGTGATAGATGGAACCATGAATTCTACTGTCTACCAAAAAATCCTGAAGGAGAATGTCCGGCCATCTGTTCGTCAACTCAAGCTGAAGCGATCTTGGGTGCTGCAACAGGACAATGACCCAAAACAAACCAGCAAATCCACCTCTGAATGGCTGAAGAAAAACAAAATGAAGACTTTGGAGTGGCCTAGTCAAAGTCCTGACCTGAATCCAATTGAGATGCTATGGCATGACCTTAAAAAGGCGGTTCATGCTAGAAAACCCTCAAATAAAGCTGAATAATAACAATTTTGCAAAGATGAGTGGGCCAAAATTCCTCCAGAGCGCTGTAAAAGACTCATTGCAAGTTATCGCAAACGCTTGATTGCAGTTATTGCTGCTAAGGGTGGCCCAACCAGTTATTAGGTTCAGGGGGCAATTACTTTTTCACACAGGGCCATGTAGGTTTGGATTTTTTTTTCTCCCTAAATAATAAAAACCACCATTTACAAACTGCATTTTGTGTTTACTTGTGTTATATTTGACTAATGGTTAAATGTGTTTGATGATCAGAAACATTTTGTGTGACAAACATGCAAAAGAATAAGAAATCAGGAAGGGGGCAAATAGTTTTTCACACCACTGTATGTAGTATAATGCCTATTGCCTTATCCCTGATGGGGGTAATTATGTCAGTGTTGGTAGCTTCAGTGCATGTATTTATTTATATTCATTTCTCTCTCTATAAACAGAATTTTAATGGTTGCTAAAGTGTGTATTCTGTTGGTTCTATGCCATAATCTTATTTTGACAATAGTATATTTGATTAAATATTATTTCTGAATTTTCTAGCTGTTTAATCCTTTCTGCAGTATTTTGTTTAATTAGCTACCCCCAAAACTAGCTTTATGTTTAGTACAGTTTCATCTCGTTCTGTGCACTTGCCTCGCTAGTGTGTCACAATGTGGATTTACACAGTGTTGTCTATTAGCAGATCTAGACTGTGTGAACCTTTGCCAGTCATCCCGGCATGCAAGTGTATTATGATTTTCTGGTGCTATGATCAGCAATTAATACTAGTCAAAGTGATCTTTCCGGTTCGTTTATTGTCATGTGTACACAAGTGCTATGAAATTCTTACTTCAGAATAGTGACAGTAATATAATGCTAACAAAAAGACACCCATACAAACACACACAAAAAACATATATACATAGAATGAAACATATAAACAGATACATATATACAGTACATACTGTATATACCATGAGTATATATTGTTACAAACTGCAAAATTGTATAAAGTGATAGCACTAATGTGCACAAATCGGAGTCCAAAACAGAACTGAAGGGATAGGGGAAAGGTGGCGGCTTTTAAAGGCCAGTATAGGAAGTGACCTCAAAGGGGCCGGAACTGGAAGGGTCTCGATCAGTAGGCTCAGGCCCAGAAGTGACGTCAAAGGGGCCAGGCACAATTTCCCGTGAACAGTCTGCAGAAAAGCGAGAAAAAGAGTTAGTGCACTCTGCCACATACTGGTCTGGCTCGGAATTACTATTCCTTCAAGCCCTTTAGCTGCCTCCCATGCTCATGTGTGTGATTATATATATATATATATATATCCATCCATCCATCCATTTTTCAACCCGCTGAATCCGAACACAGGGTCACGGGGGTCTGCTGGAGCCAATCCCAGCCAACACAGGGCACAAGGCAGGAACCAATCCCAGGCAGGGTATCAACCCACCGCAGGACACACACAAACACAACAACACACCAAGCACACACTAGGGCCAATTTAGAATTGCCAATCCACCTAACCTGCATGTCTTTGGACTGTGGGAGGAAACCGGAGCGCCCGGAGGAAACTCACGCAGACACGGGGAGAACATGCAAACTCCACGCAGGGAGGACCTGGGAAGCAAACCCAGGTCCCCAGGACTCCCAACTGCGAGGCAGCAGCGTCTACCCACTGCTCCACCGTGTCGCCAACATATATATACTGTGGTAAGACAGCCCCCCGTACACAGACACAACACCAGATGTCCAAAACACACACTTTTAATGTTCTCCTTCTTAACAACACCACACAATGCTCCAACCAGCCAAACACAGTCTCTTCTTTTCTCTTCTCTTTCTGCCGCCCTCACTCCTCCACACGCAAGTTCCGTCCTCTTCCTCCCAACTTCGGCTTGTCTAATGGAGTGAGGCGGCCCCTTTTGTACTGCTCCGGATGTGCTCCAAGTGCTCTCTGATTATCTAATGACGGCACTTCCTGGTGTGTGACAGAAGTGTCGCATGAGCACCCGGAACCACTCCGGGTGTGCCTGGAATCTTTTCCTGTAGCACTTCCGGTTGTGGCGGAAGTGCTGCAGTCCAGGACTGCATTATCCTCCAGGCGCCCCCTGGCAGTGGTCATGGGCCCCAACAGGGTTGAGCTTCTAAGCTCTGATCCTGTGACCCCATGCAGCCAGGGCGGCTGCCCTCTCGTGGCCCACGGGAGGTATTGTCCGTCTCTCGGTCCTTCCAGGCATCCCGGCTGGGCAGGTTCCCCATTTGTAGTTGGAGATCCACAAAGGGAGAGAATGAATCACGTATTATAAAATAGTTTTTATTCCTGAGCTTGCAGGTCCTGCTAGGAGCCATCATCAGAGGATAATGATTAGACATACAAGAATCAGCCATTCAGACATACATTTAACTGGGACAATGTACAAGTAAGATTTAAGGCTAGTAATAAAAGTGGCAGAGAGCTGACTGAATCTTGGCTAACAATGAAAACGCCATTAACAGACATTTGGACATAAACCCAGCATATGCAAACTTAACACTAGAATTACCAGAGTCTACGAAAAAACTCGTAGATCCAGCCCACCTTAAAACCATTCTCACCTCTCTTTTGTCTTCTAAATGTGCCAGTTAACACGAGCAGCAAGCAGTCGGCTATTCCATCCCCCACCACCGCAGAACGTTCACTAAGTTTTCCCAGCTCATGCCTTGTTTCATTATCTGGGAGTGAGTGAAGAACTGGAGTTTTAGAGTGGAAATAATAGATCATTATTTGGAACACACACATTTCATGTGTGTTCCGTTTCTACAGTAATCTATGTAAACACATTTTTAAAACAGAAACTTTTTCATATTTTAGTAGTAAATGACAAAATGTAGGCATAAACTATATAATGTATGAAGCCTGAAGTCCAAAGATCAAGTAAACACTTTCACAAAAGATTCAAGGAATAGACAACAGCTTCATTGGCTTAGCGGTAAGATTTACTGACTTGTAATCAAGACTCCCCTGTGACAGACACAGTTCCTGCACGCTAAGCTCCAAGCAGAGTCGAAAATAAAAGACCCAAAGTATAGAAGACAAAGTAGAACGTCATAAAGAGGTTCAAAAATGTTGGCGCAATACACATGCAGAGCAGGTTAGAGATTATGAAAGTACTAAAATTCGAAAGTCTCAAAAAACTGATAGTAAAGATCGCATTTGTGTTAACAAATGGAAACTATTACTCAGTGAAATAATGGAACAGCGATAAGACATAGGTGATATGACAGAAGTATGTAGATATTGTTCGGCTTAAAACTTGAAGTCGGAGACTTGTAGATTGTCTAATTCATGTTGCCATTAGGGAAAAGTAGTGTTGCTTCCCAATGAAGAGGCGTATCCGCAAGAATTAAAAAATTTGTTGTTTGGTGATTGTGAAATCCACATACGTGAGCGGCAGAGACGGGAAGTGGCTGGCGCATAGCGCCCACCTAGGGGATGGCAAGCGAAGCGAGCAGGGGGCAGATCTGTATACTGTATACACACAGACACAAGTATACAATATACTGCTTACAGTATACACTTGCCTTCAGTAAACTTACAACCAGTGGGTGGAAACTAGCCCTTAAGGAGTTCCAGTGGTCCTGTAGAATTTGCCAGAAAGGTGGAGAGGGGAAAACAACTGTGCAGGATGGCTGAGGCCTTTAATTAATATATTATCTTTCTAAGGCAGTGAGTGTTGTATAGGTCTTGAACAGAAAAGAAGCTGGGTGCCAGTAATATTTTGTGCCATCTTCACCACCCTTTGCAGTGCTTTACAATCTTGAACCAAGCAGATTCTGTGCCAGAATGTGATGCATCTGGTTAAGATGGATTCCACTGTGTTCCTGTAGAAGTGTGTGAGAACAGATTGAGACATTCAAGCTATGCCCAGACATCTGAGGAAGTAAATGCACTTGTGAACCTTCTTGACAGGAGGTTTTCTGCCCATTTTAGTTTGTCAATGATAGAAATTGCTCATTCTTTCAACAACATCCCCTGCGATACAGACAGAAGTGCGCCCTGCCTCCTGCCTTTTGGAGTTATTAACCAGTTGCTTGGTTTTGCTGACAGTATGGGTGAGATTATTGTCCTGGCAAAACTGAACTAGCTAGTATCCCTCTTCTCTGTAAACCCTCTCAGCATTGTTAGTGGTCTGCCCTGTGATGGTGGTGTCATCAGCAAATTTAATGATGGAGTTGGAACTGTGTATTAGAACCCAATCAGAGGTAAGAAAGGAATACAGACGTAGGCACAGCACACTGCCCTGTGGAGTGTCTATGTTAGAGTTCAGGTTGGAGGATGTGATGCTGCTTCTTCTTATTCTTGTTCATGTGGCTGCTCCCACCAGGGGTCGCCACAGTGGATCATCCGCCCGCACATTGATTTGGCAAAAAAATCCCCATATATTGAGGTTTTCATATTTAGGAAGTCCAAAATTAAGTTGCAGAGGGTAGTACTATGTCCTAAGTTGTGGGAGTTGTGGAGTTTGGTGGTCAGCGTTTTTTTTAACCATACTGTATGTTAGGATGGTACAAAGTGTAATTGATACTGCATCCTCTGTGGAGTGGTTGTGACAATATGCAAACTAGTGATGATCACGACTATCTGGAGTATTCAGTTTAATGTGTGCCAGCTCCAGTCACTCAAACTACATCATAACGATTAGAGTGTATGACACTTGTGTGTAGTCATTTACACAGTCCACTTTTGTTCTTGTAAATTCTTCCTTTACCTAATGTAAGAGATCTAACATTATAGTGGTGTTACTCCATGTTTCCCTGTCGACAACCGTGCTCTTTTTTGTCTACCATGTCCTTTTGTGGCCATGAATTGATCCCCATGGCACTAAATAAACTGTGAATCTTTAGTATCTTTTATTCTGGAGGCTATAAATGAGACTGTACAGTAGTTTTGACATTCATGTTTACTGTTGATTTTCATTTATGATTTTTAGCATGTTCATACCTGGCTTTATACTTGGCCAGATGTGTTCTTTGCATTTTCCAATTTTATTGCTTTGTAATTATAATAATTCTTTGCATTTATATAGTGCTTTTCTCACTATCAAAGCACTCAACAATTTCAGGTTAAGGACCTAACAGAGCAAAGTCCCTATTGGCATTTAACGGGATTCGAACCGGTAACCTTCCGATTGCCAGTGCAGACCCCTACCCTCAGAGCCACCACTCCAACTTATCTCATACTTTTCCCAAAAGGATCCATGTGTGTAAATGTTTGAAAGCTGAATACAGAACTATCATGAGAAAATGGTGTTAAAGTGATATACATTTAAAAGCTGTTATTGGAATATTGTACGACATAATATATTCTGTAAACTAGGATAAAAAACTGGCTATGAGATCCCCATATCATAATGAATTGCAAAAGAAAATGAGGAAAAGACACTATATCATAAAATTGTGCAAATGCTTTTTAGATGGAGGACAAGCAGGTTAATGGACCTGCATCAGTACCAAGTAAATCTAGGGAGAGTATGATGTGAGAATTCTATTTTGTACAAGCCAAATGTAAAATCGTATTTGCAATGTGAAGGTAACATTTGTGCATATTGTGCATGTCTGTACAATATATGGATATTATATATGTTTGGAGTAGATGGTCTGGTCAATTACCTTATAATGTTTGAATTTATTTATGTTTTATGTTTATATATATATTGAATGACTTTCTTTAACTTTAAAAGATAGTGACTGTTTATGTCTTATTTTCTTACTAGAGGTATTTGCGAAGTGAATGTGAGGTAAATATCTGGTTGTATTATTACATGTAGCTGTATTAATGATTAGCTTTTGCAGATTTAGTTAATGTGTGTGATAAAATTTCAGCTTTATTGCAATCAATTCTGATGTAATTATCTTACAAAGTATAACTTAATTACTTAGTATGTGGGAGTGATTCATTGTAAATCCATTCTAATGTACTTGCAGTTCCATTGAGACCCCTGGCAACATCTGTTAATGTAACTATCATTGTGTTAAAATGATGATTGACATGGAATGTGTAGTAACAGTAATGCAGCAGCAAGGACTTTAGATACACCTCAACATCTGGTACATGGATTTAATGTCTTGAATCTGAACATTCATTGTAGAGTATTAGCTGTGTGACAGGCCCCCACTGGACACCAGGTCTGCAATTAGCTAAAATACTGGACAAAAATGACTGTGCCAAATGTTCTTGCATTATTAATATTTTATTGCTAAGTGGCACTGCTTACAAAAATTGTTATTGCCTTATGGAAGGTCTTTAATGTGCCCAGCATTAATTTATTAAATTAACAAATACATTCACAGAAGAAATTATAATTGTGTTCATATATCCCAAAATACTAACAATACATATCTAAATACTGAATGCAGCTTTCTACTACAGTCAAAAATTATTAGAAAGGTACTATATTTGGGTAGCACAGTAGTTAGGACTGTTGCCTCACAATTTCAATGTCATCTGTAGTTTTTCTTTGTTTTTCTTTTTCCAAAGGCATGCATTCTTTTAAAATGGGACCAATATGGCATAGGTCTGGAACCATCAATGCATGGGTTGTTGATCCATTTCAGAAGCAGCACATGCACACATTCACATGTGGCCAATCTAGAATCACCACTCTACCTCACTATCTATGGGGAAGTGAGACGAAAACTGGAGTAATTTGAAGAAAATTTACAGAGACATGGGAAGAACATACACACATTCTGCACAAAATGCCACAGGGCACAGTATCCATACAGTATGGCTTGAATGTTGGTAAGGATCTGGAGCCAACCTAATATCTTTGATTTAGAGCCAAGGTATTCCATTCAGTCCATGGAAAGGTGTAGGTAGTTTTTTTTTCCATCTAAGACCTGTTTTAATTGTAACTTCTATATGAAATAAGCATATTCTTATTTAGTACGTTACATCTTTATCAACTTTTTACAAAGTGACAATAACATCAATGTTTCATAGGAATTAAAAGATTTTGCTGTTATTCACCTTGAAATGTCATTGTTATTTAAGCATTCACATGCTAATTATGTCATTGGTTTACATCCTTTTGAAGTAGGTCCCTTGCTTTTTTATTTAGTGTTGTTATTTTGATACAATTTAGAAAAAAGTAAAATAAAAAGAGCATGCAAAATAAACTTGTTTTATTGGAATACATATCACATTGAGTTGTGTTTCTAACTACAAAATGAGAGTAGAAAAAGACGAGTTAGCTGCATCAGCATTTTAATTAGAAGCCATATATTTTTAATAGTGTCAGTTAACAAAGAGCAGACATGGGTGCAAATGACAGGGACAACTACTATCATTTCAGGTTTTTTGATCATTTATCATTATCTTCATGAAGTGTTATCTTCTTATAAGAAGGTTGGCTGTTCTCCAGTGCTGACAGTTTTAACATTTCTTCACAGGTGCTTCTTATTTATTAATACCAGTCCATTTCTTGATGTCCACCAGCCATTCAAAACTTTGTGTTTCTCTTCTACAATTACCTTCTACATGTTCTTCAAACATTTGCCTGTGCATGTTGCCTCACCTTACAAGATGGCCATAATATCAATCTTTATTCTTGATTATGAGTGTTGCATTACTGTTTTTATTCCCCCAATTTAAAACTTCTTTTTATTAACACTGTACAAAATATTTTCTTCTGTAATCATTAACAATCAAAATACAAGACATTTTTAAATAATTAAAACAAAATAATTCATAAAAAAGAATTAATATAGCTTAGTTATATAATTCCTGTGCATTTCTGTCTTGACACAATAAAAGCTGGACCTGGCGAATAATGGCATTTTTAATAAAGAGAGATATCCAATTAATGTCAAGCATTGGTCAAAACAAAAACTTGCACCCATGGTGGCCCTCTGAGTTCAAGTAGCTAGGAGTTAAAGTTTTTATAAACATACTTCATGCATTTATTTACTATTAGTTAGATTCTTAGTTTAAAACTTATGATGTTATATTATAACCTGTTGTAATACACTGTAAATAGCATGCTGCAAGTGGTCTCTGAAAAGAAACACTGACAGATTTGTCCTAAATTATTTTTGCAATATATTATATGAATTAAATGTGTTAAGTAGATGAATTAAAAGAGAATTCTTCTCCTTATGTCGGCTGCTCCCGTTAGGGGTTGCCACAGTGGATCATCTTCTTCCATATCTTTCTGTCCTCTGCATCTTGCTCTGTTACACCCATCACCTGCATGTCCTCTCTCACCACATCCATAAACCTTCTCGTAGGCCTTCCTCTTTTCCTCTTCCCTGGCAGCTCTATCCTTAGCATCCTTCTCCCAATATACCCAGCATCTCTCCTCTGCACATGTCCAAACCAACGCAGTCTCGCCTCATTACTTTGTCTCCCAACTGTCCAACTTGAGCTGACCCTCTAATGTACTCATTTCTAAATCTATCCATCCTCGTGACACCCAGTCCAAATCTTAGCATCTTTAACTCTTCTACCTCCAGCTCTGTCTCCTGCTTTCTGGCCAGTGCCACTGTCTCCAACCCATATAACATATCTCGTTTCATTACCGTCCTGTAGGAAGTTAAATAGACTGTGATACTGAAAAAGGATGGTGTTTGTCAGTGGCAGTGAAGCTGTATTTTAAATTATAGAAGAAGATGGCTTCATGTTAGTGAAGGAAGGTACCAAAAGCTCATCACCACTTTCAGTCGCTAAGACATCTTAGTAAAAAAAAATATTCATTTGTTTCTAAGCAATTGAAAATTCAATAGAGGAATGTGTTCTTTGGATTAAACATTTTTGAGTATGTTTCATTATCTTAATTTCAACTTGACACATTGCTGTAAGGGGCTGCTTTTAATGTGCTTATTTTGGTTTTACTGAAATTAATATTGCCAAAGTACATTTAAAAAAGTTTTACTGCAATTTATGTTGACATTGTAAATTTAAGATTGTTGTATTATACTTGCTGATCAGTATGAATTCTATTTAGAATTCTATGTTACCTGGTCTTAGACTCCTTTTTTATTTTATTTTTTGTAATTCAGCTGAGTTTGGTGAGATTGTAATCCACATATTGACTACCCTGTGAATTTTAACAGTATAAACATGTTTGTGAATTGCTTATTTCTTTGTTATTCTTTATTGTGTTGCTTTGTTAATATTTATTTATTTAGCTTCCAGTGTCATACCAGTAATTAAAATACTATATAATAATGTGACAAAATATAGAAATTAAGTGTACATTTTCAAAAAATGTCATTGCTAGTCAAGAAATATATGATATTTAGTTTACAATTCAATGTGTATGAATATAATATTCATTTTATTTAGTATATGACTTTAAGGTATATCTCACAAAATAAATATAAATATGCATTAAGCACAATTACTGAATTTGTGAAATATCAAGTCTTTTTTTATTTTATTATATTTTTGAGCAGCATATATGCAGGTTCAATTTTAGAAATGTCAGAAAGTGAAATAAAATTATCTTCAAATATTGATTCTTTCATGATATTTAGAGTGCGGTACTGTACATAATAACAAGTGAAATGACATATTCTATGTATAATGAAAAAAGGAAAACTCAGATTCAAGCAGATTTGAAATGATATGTTGAAGGCAAAAAAATCAGTCTTTCAAAGATTAATGTACCTTATTGAAAGTACACAAATATAGCCAAAATAAAGCCTGGGAGGTCAAAATTTCAAAATGAAATTTATATTGGAAAAATAATGGGAGTGAGGGATAAACATGCTGGAAACAAGACACCATTAAAGAAAAACAAAAGTAAAATAAAAACATGTTTGTTCCCTGGGCCTTACTAAACAGGTAATCCCTCTGGTCCTATTGAAGTGGCTGCTTTTTATTATTATGCAGCAAACAAAAATGGCAATGATATGAAGTCTAAAAAACTGAGTCATAAAGCTCACCAGAATCCTAACCAGTCTGCCCAGATAAAGTAAACTCCAAGGCAGCCTGAGTGACAACACCAATGGCTGGCTTCAGCCTATGTTGGACCAAATGGAGCTTTGTTTTCAAAGTGCAAAAGTAATAGCAAGCAATATTTAAAATGCCCCACAAGTTCATATATTAACAATATAATGCACTGCATAGAATTCACACTAAAGCATGTTTTACAAACAAAACTGGAAATGTGCATACGCACAAAAAAATCCAGATGCATAAAACTGTGCGTATACCAGGTTCCATGCACTTCCCCTTTATAAATCCCAATCAACATGAAATTTAATGTACATGCATGCGCCTACAGCCCCACCCCAACTCCTCACAGAATTTTGCATATTTGAATGTGCAAATAAATATAAATAGTCCTTTCATTTCAGTGTTTTCTTAAGACAATGGCAAAAGCACGTGGAAAAAAGAAGAATTTCAGCGAATGCAAAATGGATGCAAGGAAAAACATACTATTTGTTGGCTTAAGTGGTGGCATAAGCAACAAAAGGAAACTAATTGAGTTTCAAAGTGTGGCGGAGACACTCAAAAGTTCAAGTTCATAAAGTCGCACAGTGTCCGAAATAAAAAATTTGTGGTCAGATATCAAAGTCACAGTGAAAATGTGAATCGCAGACCACCGTCTGTTTATTCTGTTTCAGACAATATTACAAAGCTGACCCCCAAGCCGAGTACATGACTCAAGGCAAATTTTGGTGCTGCTGTGCCCAGTACATCTTTGGACGCTGGTTTCGCACACACCTCTGCCTCAAAAAATACTTGGCAACCATCTGGCTGTGTGCTGATGAATGCTGTTCTGGAGTCACAAAATGCAATAGTGGATGCTGTCCAATGAACTAAGGAATATAAGGACTGTACTATGTAATAATAACCACAAATTAAATGAATTGGTTAAAAAATAAATGCTGCATCTGAATACCTGTTTTTACATTCTGCTAATTACATTCAAATAAAGTTGTAATGCTGTCCAATTTGGCCGATCTTTTGGTGGGCCAGGGTCAGGTTTGTCATACCGCATCTCTTTAGGTTCAAGCAAGCCACAATTGCCTGCCACATTATTCAGCATGCTACATGCTTGCACAATGCGACACACTTTCTGTGGACTGTAGAGCAGCACATTAACACTAGAATTACCAGAGCCTACGAAAAAACTTGTATATCCGGCCCACCTTAAATCGCTTCTTAAATCCGTTCACACCTCTCCGCCAGCATCCTTTGTCTTCTAAATGTGCTGATAAAAGACAAGCTGCCAGCAGCCGGCTATTCCATCCCCCCACCGACTTAGAACGTGAGCGAAGTTTTCCCAGCTCACGCCTTGATTGATTATGTGGGAGTGAAGTGGAGTTTTACAGTGGAAATAAGAGATCATTATTCTAAAGTAATCTGTGTAAACACATTGTTAAAACAGAAACTTTTTCATATTTTAGTAATAAATGTTACAAAATGTAGTAGGCATAAACTATAGAATATATAAAGCCCGAGTTCCAAAGATCAAATAAACACTTTCACAAAAGCTTCAAGAATGATTCAACAGCTTCTGTGGTGAAGCGTGCTAAGATTTGCCTCTTAGCACAGAGCAGCTTTTCCTTGCCTCACAGACCTGAGTTCGATTCCCCGCTGGGGATGAAGTGTTGCTTTTTTTTTTCTTTTCTTTTAAACCTCAAACGGACATAAAATTTATACATTGGTATGCACTGTCAGTTACTGAGTTACTGTTGTTTATTTATATATCTAGTGACTTCTCTGCCTGTCTGTCTCTCTATTACGCAGTGCTCTGTCTGTCTGTGTGTTATGGATCTTAAAAATAAGTTATAAGGACAGTTGTTCCTGTTAATTGCAGTCTCAATTGTTAAAAAAATATTTGAAAAGGAGCATCCCACATGAAAATATAACGATCTCAGTAACTGACAGTGCATACCAATGTATAAATTTTATGTCCGTTTGAGGTTTAAAAGAAAAGAAAAAAAAAAAGCAACACTTCATCCCCAGCGGGGAATCGAACTCAGGTCTGTGAGGCAAGGAAAAGCTGCTCTGCGCTAAGAGGCAAATCTTAGCGCGCTTCGCCACAGAAGCTGTTGAATCATTCTTGAAGCTTTTGTGAAAGTGTTTATTTGATCTTTGGAACTCGGGCTTTATATATTCTATAGTTTATGCCTACTACATTTTGTAACATTTATTACTAAAATATGAAAAAGTTTCCGTTTTAACAATGTGTTTACATAGATTACTTTAGAATAATGATCTCTTATTTCCACTGTAAAATTCCACTTCACTCCCACATAATCAATCCAGGAGTGAGCTGGGAAAACTTCGCTCACGTTCTAAGTCGGTGGGGGGATGGAATAGCCGGCTGCTGGCAGCTTGTCTTTTATCAGCACATTTAGAGGACAAAGGATGCTGGCGGAGAGGTGTGAACGGATTTAAGAAGCGATTTAAGGTGGGCCGGATATACAAGTTTTTTCGTAGGCTCTGGTAATTCTAGTGTTAATAGAGTGGAAATGCTTTCTATGTACATAAGCAAATTAATTCTCTGAAGGTGCCTTTATAGTGTAGCGTCGGATAGATTTTCTGCTCTATCAATCAAAGTGGCTCTACAGCTATGAAGGACAAAGAATTGTGGGAAAATTAGATACAAAGCCCCACCCATTGACCCATGCTATTTGCATGTTGAGAACTTGAAAATGAAAATGCGATGTGGAAATGCTTTTTACTTTTTATTTTTGCATCTTCATTGCAGTTCAGGCTGAAAATGAAATTGCAAATGGTGGTATTTCATTTTAATTTTATTTTTTGCAGTATTTTTACACACAGACTTTGAAAACGAATTTGCAAAAGAGAGATTGCATTTTCATTTTATAATTAAAATTTTTATGTCCTTTTTTGCAGAAAATACCTCTCATAGAAAAACACTTGTGTCATGTAGAATTATCAAAATGTTGATGATGATGAATAATTGAGGATTGAGTTGCAGAGTTTTAACAGAAGATTTAATGTATGCCCATTTAGGCAATGCTTATACTTTCAATTAAATCAGTTTTTAGCACTGCATTCAAAATCTACAGTCTTTTCGTTAAGTCTTACTTTAACACGTCTGTGTTTTATATACTATGCTAATTTCAGAATTAACATTAGATTTTTTTGTTGTTATTTTTGTAGGGGCTCCTAATACATTGGCCTTGTTTTCTTATTGCCTTCTTTTCATCATTCCTTTTAGGAAGGCATTCAAATTCAGGTTGTACTTGTTCAAGTAGTATATTGTTAAAAGTTCAGGTTTTGTTTCATTGTTTAAGTTTAGTCTATGCTGTTATTTTTTAATTCCCTTTCTGTTAATACTACATTATTTTTGTGATTCAGTGTGTGTTTACTTTATGATTTAAGTACTTATTTTATGATTTCTTGTTTTAAAGTTAGATGGAATTAATCGCGTTTAACTACATACATTGATGTGATTAATTAGTTATTTTTTAATCGTTTCCCTGCCCTAGTAACAATGTGAGAAATTATTGATGAGAACTCACCACAGTGTAACATGTCATAAACCATGAAATCATAATTCTTTTTCAAGTATTTTTTCTGTTTACTTCTGTGGCATAACAGAAACAGTTAAATAGTGTTAACAATTTTTTGTAGCCTGACTTTTCCTTTTTTGTTTCAGTATACTATTGTAGGCTTTAATTGTTTTCAGACAGACCTTTCTCTTTCACTGCTTATGGGATAAAGCAATGTTTGCTTATTTATTCATTCATCAAAATATATGCCCTGATTTAAATTCCAGAAGTCCCATAATATCAGTTAGTATTTTGCATTAATATGTGTACTTATAGGGGAACATTTATCTTTAGAGTTTAATTGCAATTTTCCAAGCCTTCTTTTTGTATCGTAAATCAATCTTTATTTTATAAGGCTCTTTTAACAGTATGTGTTGTCACAAGCCATTACAAATGGCAAACAGGATTACAATGCAGTATCGAATATGCCCAGTACAATATAGACAAAGCAAATCCAACAAACACAGCACTGCCAGATACCAATCAGTATTAAATCATTACTGATTTTCATTTACATTATTACAGTTTTCCACTTAACCAAGATTAATTCTCTATCCTTTTTTGCTTTTATTTTTTTAGCTTGCTGCTGAAATATCAAAACAGACTTTTTTATTGCTGTAACTCGTACATTGTACCAGGGAATGCTTTTAAAATGTTTCAAGTGTTATGCAGGATGATTCAGATGTAGACAAGGAATAAAAAGGTAAAACAGTATGACTGTAAATTTACTCTTGAAAGCATAGTGTGTGCCATTCTGTTTAAAGGATAAAGTTTAAAATGGCTGAAATGTTAATTTGTTCTTTTATTTATAGCTTTTTACTCCTGTTTTGTAATACTTTAAGTAAAGACAACAGCGATAATAGAATGCATAGTCAAACATTCTTACCTAATACATTATTTTCATTGAGTGAAATAAGACATTGGACTTCATGGTGATTGCTCTTAGGCTCAATTATACTCTGTTATGTAAAATATTTATTTTAATGTCCATTACATAGAGTAGTCAATATCTGTCATTGAAACACCATAAAATCCATGCATCCATTTTCTAACGTGCTTATCCTATTCAGGACTGCCATGAGATGAGAACCTACCCTGGAAGAGACAGCAGTCCATCTGAGGACACACTTAAACAGCTTTTACCTTTTGTAGAGGCAGTGTTGAATGAAAGTCTTATGATTCTGAGTAACTGCTATTAAAGTTCCAACAGGTGACTATACAGTATTTAACTTGTTACATGCATTTGTTATTGTTATTTGTTATTTGGGTGGAAATATTAGTTCCAACTTTGCATACTGGAGAACGTATTTTAAAGTAGTCCTTTAAATAAATATGTGATAGTGTTCCTTAGTGTCAGTTTAACTATATTAAAATTTTAACTAGGCAGTGCTCTGCACTGTTTTCAGCGTTCAGTGTTTGCTGTTACCTTTCTCATGAATTGAACAAATCTTAACTGGTATATGACACAGATGCATAACATAGTGTCTGCAAGAAATTTAGTACACTCATATGCCTAAAACCAAGTCTTTTTTTTTTCCTTTGTACGTTGTGTATCTTGCTTGCAGACAGTGAAGTGTTCACCTGGATTCATGGTCTTTTGATGCAACAGAATCGTGGGCCTTTTGCACTCTTCTCCCCTTGGCAGCACTTGGTTAGCTCCAATAATCCAACCATATTCTGTTGGGTCATTTGATAATTCTAAAATTGTATCAAATGTAAATGAGTGTTACTTGAAATAGACAGTTGTTTAGTCTAGAAAACTAGCTTCTGTTGTGCATTTCTTCCGGCCTGGCTCAGATCTGATTTGCCAAGAAAGAATATTATATTTGAGTGTGATCAATAAATGTATTGTTTAATTAGAAATACGTATCACTCAGTAGTTTTTCAGTGTATATGCCTTTAATTGTGAAAAGGAGCAGAAAGGCATAAAACCAAAGGAATTGTTATCATTAATGACTATTTTCACATCTTAAGTTGAGATACATTTTGATGCTATTTTAAGCCTCCATCTTACAACTGTAAAGCTGGTGATCAGTTTATCATGCATTCCCTGAAGACATGACCCCATTTTGTTAACAAAGATCATTGCAAAACAAACTTAAAGTGATTGATTCTACTCAGTTGCTGTTTTCCAAATGTACATACAGTATGCCTTCATAATTCAGAATTCTAACACTAGAAGTTGCATAGTCAGTGCTTTAAGTACTGAATTGTTGTGTGTTTTAGGTGAAGAATTAGGTTAATAATTTTATATTATATGCCTTAGACATTTAGACAGTCCATTCAAGGGTGGTAGATGCATTTATAATAAAATCTAAATTAGCCTATAAATATACAACTGCTCCACTTGTGATATTTCTCAGCCTGCCCGAATTGCTTTGTACCCTAGCCAATATAGTCGATTTACATTTGTTCTACGATATAAGACCCTTAACTGGGTATTTTATGCCAGATGTGGGACTACCTTCAGTCAAGCCAGACTCACTCAATCTTATCTCTGATTTCTATCTTTTTTCACTTTGAAAGTTCCCTTTTAAAGTAACTATTAGGAACATGCTACTAATGACCCCACATTATACAGTATTTATGCATTCAAATTCCTTGTTTTCTGATATACAAATCAAGCAAACACTAGGCATTTATAACAGAACAAGAAGAAGAGAAAATAATATTTTTAGCAATGTGCATGAATAACATTTTCTTCTTATCCTTTCTTCACATTTATTCCAGTAGTTCTTGTTGTCTGATCAAGTAAAAAAAAAGGCCACGATAGTTCTAGAGTTCAGGTTTTAAATAATGACCCAGTCACAGTGTATAATTTGTGCTTTCTGTCTACATCTCGATCTGTATCTCTATCAGTTTTACCAGGATGCTTTGGCTTCCTTCTGCATTTCTGTGATGTGCATCTTAGGTTATTTGTGACTTAGGTTATTTGGATCACTGAAAGTTAGTGTGCCCTGTAACACCATCACATCTAATTCTGGTTCCTGGAAGTAATGCTTCTGGGATAGCTTCCTGGATATTCTTAGTCTTGTAATAATTTCAGGGAAAAATTGATAGATGTCTGTCAAATATTAATTTTGTCCTGATATTTGATAAAACCTTCTAGAAGTATGATAACATTGGATACTTTAAAAATGAGAAAAGGCAGTAAATAATTACTACTTTTTCATCTACTCCTTAATTCTTTTGTATGCCCATACATATTTTATAATCAGGGTTACAGAGATCTAGCCTAGATACTCAACTGTGGGTTTTTATTGTAGCCAATTTTAGTTGGAACTTCTGATGATGCCATTTTATATATATATCAATTCTGTTTTTCCTCGTGTTCTTGTTATTTAATCCATGATTTCCTAATGAGCACATCGGTGGTTCCGATGCTGAAGTAGTTGTAGCCTTCCAGCATTCAGTGTCACATGCTCGGGCGTTTACTCTACCTGTTGTTAATTATTATTAGGATACTATTATGAAATCAAACTACACAGAAAAAAAGGAACATTCTTAGGAGAACAATAAAATAGAGTTAAAGCTATAGTAATAAATATTTGTAAATGTTTTACACATGTAAAATCAAACTGCTGTGCTTTACTGAACACAGAGTAATAGATTAAAAAAGGCCAGCTAATTAAATGAGATCACCTATTCATCCATTATCCGTTAGAGGTAAAGTGACTCACAGATCGTGAAACTGGCTGGAACAAAAACCTACAACCACATGGAGTTCCAAGAAATGAGTTTGAAAAACACTGACCTAGAGCTTAGATTGACTGGAACAGTTACAGTAGTTACAGAGCAGTAGCCAACTCTTCAGAATCACAGACAGTGGGAATTCAGAATAATAAACCACTTAAGCAGTAGACATATAAATTTATCTAGAATTTTAAGAATATTGTGAACAAATAGTAGAAGTATGTTTTAATAAAAATGCTCTGGTATAGGTTTTCATTGCTTCTCATGTTGAAGTCATAAAAAAATGAAAAATAAATAATCTTGCTATGAATATATTCTAAAGATAAATATAGAATGATGTGAAATAAGAATTATTTTCAATATTCCACATACTTTTGTTTTTATTATCATTCAAAGATAAGGTACACACAATACTGACTCAGACAAAAAAGTGTTCCACCTTTCAGTAAAAATCTGCTTCAACATCGTAAACAATGCCTGTTTCAATACAAATGTATTTTTCTATATCCTTTAGTAATTCAATGTCCACCCTGTTCTTTATACCATCAGAGTATATTTCTAATAGTACAATAAGTGACAATAATTTAAGGTACTTCACCTTCATGGCAAAAAAATCATATTTTGGGTCATAATAAGGTGGAGGTTATCAATGAATTAGAGTCATCCTATTGTATATCCAGCAAACACTTCTCGAACTAAGGTGACATTCTAATGTTTTTTCTGTGCTGAAAAAACAGTAACTACAGTATAATGTTTATGTCATTTATTGATGCTGGTAGAAGAGAAGAAAAAATTCTTAGGACAGGTTCCCCTTATACATTATTTTACACATCTTTTGTATTAACTAGCCAAGTGAAGCTTATGTTGAAAGAAGTACTGCATTGCACATTATGGCAGCCACTTTGATGGTCATCATCTCCGTCAGCTTCTTGACCTGTGTGCTTCTGCAGCGAATTGAAAACAAACCGTAAGATCGATAAAAAGAAGCAGTTCTCCACAGCTGCAATTTAGTGTTATTATTGGTTATCGTCTTACATGGAAGCCCCTTGAGAAGGTGAGTTGGCTCTTCGGACTTTATTATAAACTATGTTACTTAACCAGAGAAATTGTTTAGCTTTTTAAAATGCTGATCAATTACTTCAGACTGTATAGTTTTTAGCCAGAGGCCACATGTTTCAAATGGCAACATGCTCTTTTAACAGCAGTAGTGCCTCAGTTTGTTTGCCATCAGATACCTTCTGTTTGAAAACTACAGTATTTTTCTGCAATAAATTACTGGTCTGCTCCGCTTAAAACAAGATGCTGACAAATTAGAAAAATTCTGAAATATATGCCTAGAAACGGTGGATTTTGCATGTTATCCCCATGTCCTCATGGATTTTTCTCTGGATATGTGCAAGTTCGGTTAATTGGCATCTCCAGATGGGCCCTGTATAAGTGACTCTACAATTGAACTGGCACTACAAATAGGATTGGTTTCTTGTCTTGCACCTAAAACTGCCAGGATTGGCCTGAGTCCCTGCAATTTTGAACTGGATTAAGCAGGTTTGAAAATATATGAAAGGATGGACGGACAGTACCCTGAAAAGGTTCATACTAAAGGCATTATAAGATGAACATTTTTGGAGCCACAATTTAAGCATACAAACATCTATACAGCACCCTGAATACATCCAAAGTAGTAGAGCAAAGATGGCATAATTTAATATTCCTTATAAAATGGCAGGCTTTACAGCACATTTAAGGCTGCTACCGTTTAGCATTCATTCTCCACTCTTTTCTATAAAATTCTTAATGTTGGAGCTGTCATATCTCTCAAGTTTAGCCTTACACACATTACTACTGACTTATCTATATTACTAAACGACAGTTGTATAATTATATGCATGGACGCAGGACGCACCGAGGCGCATGCGCACAGTGCCTCAGAGTCAAGCCTAGCGGCTTCCCAGAGTCAGTAGGTGGCTCCCAAAACAACACAACCTGTAAACTAAACTTGCTCTAATCCACTGTGCCAGCAGTCAGTGTGGCATATTTGAATCACATAACGGTAATTCAGTATTAAAAGTAAGTTGAATTATGATTCCTAACAGTAAACGACTTCTACCTAACGACACAGCCACAGAACAACAAAGACGACACCGCATGGATAAAAACAATAAACGGAGGCTCCTACAACGCGCTTCAGAAACACCAGAAGCAAAGAAGTCACGGCTCCACAATGAAAGAGCTCAACTAACGGAAATACAAAAACGAGCCCGTATGGATAAACACAATGAACGAAGGCGCCCACAACGCGCTTCTGAAACAGCAGAGGCAAAGGAGTCACAGCTCCAAAAAGAAAGAGCTCAACGATTAGTAATACAAAAACGAGCCCGCATGGCTACGATCTGTAAACTAAACCTGAGGTAAAGCGTGCACGCCAGGTTGTGCAGTATATATGCACAGATGCCAGAGGCAACAGGCAAGTCGTATACACTACCACCGCTGCCAAAAGCGAGACTGCATGGATAAAAACAATAAACGAAGGTGCCTACAACGCGCTTCTGAAACACCAGAACCAGATGAGTCACCGCAAGAAACCGCTTTAGTACAAATATGTTTATTTAATTAAATGAAAACTTTACCAAGACGCTCCCACCCTCCATCACTTTTCATTCCTCCACAGATCGGAGGGAATAGAAACTGATTGCCATTCTTGCATTTGCGATTTTTTAGAGAATCAGGGGTTTACTGGTATTTCATATTTGAGTCTCATTCATCCTTGCAAAGAGCTGTAGCAATTATAAAAATAAAGCCACATATTTCCTTTAGTAGTGTTTTACATGAAACACAGTATGTTAAGTCAGATTGTACTTTCAATGTGGTCTTCTAAATTAAAAGATACTGTGATAGACAAGACGGAAAATAGTGAGTCCACAAGGACGCATTTAGTTATCAGACTGGGATATAAAGAACTTTATTTAGAGATTAACAGGGTTCAGAATACCAAAAAAGCTAAACATCTGTATCAAAACACAAAATCTGAAGTCAGAAAATAATGGAACCGTCGTTTTCTATCTAATCTATCTGAAATTCAATTTTTATAGTAACCAGATCCAAAGACAGAATACTGAACCTAGTGCAGTGTCACATTTTGTAATGGGACATTTTTGACACATGCACAAAATGGCAGGTCTGGTGAGGAATAACTATGAATAAAACTAACAATAAAACTTCTCGAAAGCAAAAATAAAAGTGTTAAAAATAACTAAAATTACACAAGATGATTCTAGGGAATGCCAAAATGCTCAAGGCAGATACATGGTTGAAAAACTTTAACAGGTGACCCCACATCCTTTTAGAAGCCTTCAAAACATAGTTCAGGCAGTTACTTTCTTCAACTTCAAGCACTACAGAAAACAACTCCAAAACTAAAAACATTCACTTCATTGTATGTGTCACCTATATGGGTATCTTGTAAACATCATTGCTGTTTGTAATAATTTAAATACAATTTAAATAAAAATGTAATAATTGATTCACTTTAACACTTTAATGTTTGCCAATGGCTCTGGCGAAGCAAAAATAAAAAACAAAATGCAAGCATGAACTGATGAAAAACATGAGAAGAAATAATTGAGTGAATGAAGTAAACAAGTGAAAATTGTAAATATCTATTAATGATAATAATATATAATCAAACTTCACATTATTCTTACTGATTACCCGCTTCAAGTCAAAATAATGTATTTTCCTGTAAAACTTTTGTTTTGCAATGGTCATCAACTAACACCAAGTCACTAGGAAAAGTAGAAATTCATCTAATGCAGGAATGTTTTACTCATAGGCAATATACACATGATATAGGGATATAGCATGTTCATTAGTAAGGAGCTCCAGTGACCTAACATTATTATTATTACGTCTTGGATGACACCTTAATCCAAGACAGTTTACAACATTTGAGATACAGCCGATTACATTTCTTTTCTTATTCCAGTTGGAGCATCGATTCTGCTTATCGCTGTATACATCCCTCCAACCGCTAACACCAGCGATAGGAGGTAAGCACTCAATGAACTCTACCAGGCCATTAATGAGCAACAAACAGCACACCCGGATGGATTCCTCATCACAGCAGGAGACTTCAACCACGCAGATTTAAAAGTTTTATTGCCCAAATTACACCAACATGTGGACTTTCCTACAAGAGGAGACAACTCACTGGATTTGGTGTGTACAACCTGCAAGGGAGCCTACAAGGCCTCCCCCCTCCCCCACCTAGGTCTCCCTGATCACATCACCATCATGCTGAGACCTGCATACAGACCCAGAGTGAAAACCATCAGACCAACACAAAAGCTGGTACGTGTGTGGCCAGAGGGTGCCTCCAGTGCTCTTAGGGACTGTTTTAGCAGTAAAGACTGGGACATTTTCAAACAAGCAGCATTTACAATGACCACACAGACATTGAGGAGTATACTGAGGTGGTTACAGCATACATTACAAAATGTACTGATGATGTCACCCATTACAAAAATATTACTGTTCGTGCTAACCAGAAGCCATGGCTGACAGGAGAGGTCCACAGGCTTTTGAGAATCCGTGATGCAGCTTTTAGGGCCAGTGACACTGCAGGACTAGCAACAGTCAGAGTCAGCCTGTCCCATGGCATCAGGGAAGAAAAAAAGCAGTACAGCAAGAAAATATCTGGACACTTTAGCAACACTAGAGATGCATAATCTCTCTGGCGTGGCATCCAAACCCTCACTAATTACAAACCCCCACCACAGACCTGTGAAGGTGACATCACACTGCTTAACTGCTTAAATGACTTCTTTGCCCGGTCACAAGAGAGCATACCAGCACAGAAAACCATTCCCCCCCACTTGGGCCAGCAGGCCATATGTCTGGCCCCAGCCAGCGTGAAGAGAACCCTCTCTACGATCAACTCACGGAAGGCAGTCCGACCAGACAACATACCTGGTCGTGCTTTGAAGGATTGTGCTGAGGAGCTCAAGGATGTCCTTGCTGACATCTTCAACATCTCCCTGGACCAAGCTGTTGTTCCCACATGTTTTAAAGTCACAACCATAATTCCTGTCCCTAAGAAGCCCCTCCCATCTAGCTATAATGACTATCGGCCTGTAGCACTGACTTCGACCATCATGAAATGCTTTGAGCGGCTGGTTATGCAGAGCATTAAGTCCATTCTTCCCCCTTCCCATTACCCGTTTCAATTTGCATATAGGTCAAACGGGTCCATAGAGGATGCCATTTCTGCTGCTTTCCATCCAGCCCTCACCCACCTGGACTCAAAGAACTCCTATGTGAGAATGTTGTTCTTAAATTTTAGTTCAGCATTCAACACAATTATTCCCCAGCAGCTCATATGAAAACTCAGCCATCTGGGACTCAAGACCTCTCTCTGCAACTGGGTGTTGCACTTTTTTACAGGGAGGCCACAAAATGTGCAGGTCAGCAATAACACCTCTAAGACCATCATGTTGAGCACAGGGGCCCCACAAGGATGTGTGCTCAGCCCGTTGCTCTTTACCCTGTAGACCCACGACTGTGTACCAATCTACAGTTCCAATCACACTGTCAAGTTTGCGGACGATACAACCATGGTCGGCCTCATCACCAACAATGACGAAGCCAACTACAGGAACGAGGTCAGCCAACTGGTCCAGCGGTGTAAAGACAACAATCTCTTCCTAAACATGGGAAAGACCAAAGAGATTGTGGTCGATTTCAGGAGAGATCATTCACATCACCCCCCACTGACCATCGATAGTGCATCTGTGGAAAGGGTGAGTAGCACCAAGTTCCTGGGGACATACATGTCCGAGGACCTCTCTTGGTTAGATAACACCACATCACTGGCTAAGAAAGCTCATTCCCACCACTACTTTCTATACAAACTGAGAAGAGCACAAGTTCCACCCCCCATCATGTGCTCTTTCTACCGGGGCACATTTCTGTGTGGCATGGCAGCTGCACTGCCTCCTGTAGGAAGTCCCTGCAATGCATAGTGGATGCAGCCGGTTAGATCATTGGTGCCCCGATGCCCTCCCTCAAGAACATTTTCCACACCCGTCTCACCCATAGAGCCATCAGCATTGCTGGTGACTCCTCCCACCCCTTTCACTCCCTTTTTAGCCTCCTCCCTTCAGGGAAAAGGTACCGGAGCCTCCGGGCCCTCTCTACAAGACTGTCTGACAGCTTCATCCACCAAGCTGTCAGGATGCTGAACTCTCCACTACCTTCCCCCCTTGCCCCTGGACCTTAACAAGAGTCACTATCTACCAAGTACCCTACCTCAGCTGGTATTATATAAAGACTCAATATTACATCTGCTGCTGTTTGCCTTTTTGTACATCTCATAAGCTACTATATAATGCATCTTCTCATTTTTTACTGTAATTGGCTTTTGCACTAATGACTATTGCACATTGTACGCAGGTCTACTTTACAAGTTCTAATGTTATTTATCTTATGTTATACTTTTATACTTTTATATTTTATTGTATTACAAAGATGAGAGAGAAACAGTATTTCGATTCTCCTGTATGTTTTGCACATATAGTGAATTGACAATAAAAGGCTATTTGATTTGATTTAATGACATGCTCATGGTCATACAGTGTCAGTAGCAGGGTTTGATCCAACAAACTTAGGGTTTAAGGTCTTATGTTCAAAGCCTTAACCACTACACCAGACTGCCTGCCAAATGGTTTTCCAATGTTGTATCTGTCCTAGTGTCTATATAAACCCAGGGAACGCCAGTTTCTGTATTACATCGTGCCTAAAGAAGGGGCCTGAGCTGCCTTGAAAGCTTGCATATTGTAATCTTTTTAGTTAGCCAATAATAGGTGTCATTTTGCTTGACTTCTCACTGCATTCCTAATGGCTAACAAAGTAAAAACACCCTAGTACTGCAGCTCTTGTTAAAAAAATACAAATATTGTATGCAGAGCGGTACTTATTTGATGACACTGTAATTGAGGCTCATTGTCTTAACGAAATTTCCCAGGCAAAGGGGAACACAGCTATTTAAAAAAAAAAGTGAGATTGGTGCTGAAAAATGCACCATTTTTTGTTGTGGTTTGCTTTAAAGATGTTTGAGACCTAGCTGTAGTCATTCAAAGGATAGGATGTAGAAAAATTGTGAGAATGTAGGTTATTAATAATAAAGTGTTTTCAACTGTACATAATACAGCTGTAAATTTCTTAATTACAGTAGGTTTTGTAAGTGAATCGGCAACCTGCATAAAAAGGAGTCAGGATGTCAAAGATGTACAGAATGTGCATATCACATCAGCCTTTGAGCTGTGATTTTGAATTAGACTTGCAATCAGAATGTTTTGTGCCTAAGCAGAGACTAATGCTGATCATAAATTAGATTTTTGTATAGGTAACTTAACTCTAGGTTGCTGGTTTATTTAGGCTGTAAGTTGATCATCATTGTTATAAAGTCAAGCTGTTTACTTTTAAAGTAGACAAAATATTAAAATGATATTGTTTTTATTTGAGGTGAAAATTTTATCTTTATCTTATTGTAAATTGTGATGAGTTCAGAATTACCCATCACACCTGGTGTGTTTTGTCCCTCTTCTCTGATTTGTTGGGAAGGAATTGAATTATAGCCATCCTTCTGCCTTCGGGAACTTGATTCTGTTATCTCTAGCATTCTAAATGTGAGCAAAAGTAAAACCTGATATTGTGTAATACTACACAGCAAAAAGTAGGAAGACTTCAAATGACCCTTAAACAAGCTTCTTCAAAGTTGATCAAGGTGCTACTACTTTCTAAATTAATTAAAGGAAAAAGTTAATGTTTTTCAGGTTAAAATATTTTTTTACCAATCATGGTATACATTAATTGCCATGGAAAGCTATTCTAAAGGGAAGCATTTTTTAAAAATTAAAAAAAAACATTATTTTCTAACCCACTCAATCCAGACCACAGTTGTGGGGAGGTCTGGAGCCTATCCCAACCAGCAAAGTGTGCAAGGCAGGAGCATACCCTGGACAAGGCACAAGTCGCAGAGGAAACACATACTACCACACCAGGACGAATTTAGCATCACCAGTTCACCTAACCTACATATTTTTGGACAATGGGAAGAAACCCATATAGACACTGGGAGAACATGCAAACTCCATGCAGGGAGGACATTGGACATGAACTCTGGTCTCCTGACTGTGAGGCAGCACTGCTACCACTGCGTTGCTGTGCCTCCCTAAAATGAGGTTATACCATAATATAATGTATACCATTATTATTTAAAGATAAAATTCACTTGAAAAAGAACAAACTTGACCTTGTAGTAACTAAGCAAAATTAATGCATTTCATGCTGCTTCACAGGTTTATCCAGTTTTGGTCATCCTACCTAACCACTCTATAGTAGTGGTGAGCAAAATTGCAGTGCCCATGAACAAAACAGACTGGTGTTAAAGCAGCGTAAAAAATCCAAATGCCTTCAATAATATTTTAGATCAAAAGCTTATATTCATATTGAAATCTACATTCGTCAAAACCCCGGATGAAAATGAAAAAGATTAGGAAAACATTATAGAAATGTCAGGACAAATTTAAACGAACCCATTTCATAACAACAACCTTATTCAGTAATAAGGACCAAATAAACTAGCATTACTGTCAACCTTGTAGAACTCATCTATTTAAAGTTTACATTGTACTTTTCTAGTTTCCATTGATAATTTGAAAAAATAACCTGATGCTGGATGGATATTCAAGGAGCAGGATCCATCAGTTAATGTAATTTAGCTCTTTTAATAGTTTAATAAAAAATATCAGTAATGAAAGTGAGATTTGCTTGTTTTATTTTTTAATTACTTTTTTATTCTGGTTGAGAAATTTAAAAAATCTATTTATAAAAGCAGGTATAGCATTCAGTTCTACCCCCACAAACAAAAACTCATGTGCTGCATTGCTTGGCAGCTCTGCCTTGGCCCTCTGTACATGGACATGCCCTGCAGTTGACTGGCGTCCACTTGTTGTTTCCTACCTTCTGTTCAATGCCTTAACCCATCCCAACCATAGAATGGGGCTAGGCAAATTTAATAAATGGAATGGATGGAATCCTTGCATTCATATTTAATTAAGAAAGATGTACAACTGGAAAAATCAGGTTAGATAAGTGAGAATTTTATTTAATATGTCTGGATTTCAAAGGCACTTTTTAAGCTTTCACCTCCTCTTCCATTACAGTCTCAGTGTCCTTGTAAGCATTATGAGCTTCTAGGAGCAAGCGTTTGCAGTTCATTGTTGCCTTACATTGCCATCTGATTTGACACCCCTGATACCCTTGATGCCTGCTACATTCATAAAGTGAAAAATGACAGGAAATAAAGAATTTCAGCAAAAGGAGAAGGCTAGAAAGCTGTATCTGCATGATAAATTAAACTTAGACTTGAATTGGTTTGGAGGTGTACTGCTAAATGAAAGCTCATTGTTGATTTTTTTAAATTTCTGAATTATGAAGATGTAATTTTTTTAATTTAATTTTGTATCTTAGCCTTTTCCTGTTTTGAAATGTCTGTGATACTAGAATCATATATTAAAGCAGGTGAGCATTTAAAGTTAAGGTTTGGATTTCCAAACTGTTCTGAACAAGTTTAGACACTGCAAGATAATTAATTACATCCAAATTTACTTAAAAAGATAAAAGAAAATAGAATATTTATAATGATAAGAGAGCACATTTAGAAGGGGCTGGAAAATCCTTAATATCAGTTAGAAAGTGAATAAAAATAGATTTGTTTTGTAACCCAGGAAACAGGCTGCTTCAGTTATGAATTGGTTGCTCAGGACACCATGTAAGCCATCTTAATAAATCCTTGTTTTATAAAAAGGATGGGTGACTTTTATTGATGACACGGTCTTTGGCAAGGTTATCTAAATGAACAAGGACATTTAAGTAAGATTTGCAATTTAGTGTTGCAAGTAGAGCAAGAAATGTCAGAGTTTGATGATGAAGAATCACAAGGAAGTAGTGGAATTGTACTTTTTTTGGCAAAAATAAAAACATGAAATGATCACCTTTGAAAGGTGTATTAGTTCAGACCTAACCAGTTTGTCCAGAATATAAAAATTGGCAGCAGTACTCAAATAAAAAATTAAATACTAAGGACCAAACCAAAAACAGTGTTAAGATTTAAAGGGCTATATAAAAAACTTTCATTTATGCGTCTGTTTTCATGGTCAGTAGAATTGGGTGAAAGGCAAAAACCAGTCACAAGCACATCTGCATTCACTGTGGCATGCAGTACTTTGGAATGTCAGTCAGTCATTTTTCAACCCGCTATATCCTAACACAGGGTCTCGGGGGTCTGCTGGAGCCAATCCCAGCCAGCACAGGGCACAAGGCAGGGCACAAACACACACCCACCCACACACCAAGCACACACTAGGGACAATTTAGAATCGCCAATGCACCTAACCTGCATGTCTTTGGACTGTGGACATGGGGAGGACATGCGAACTCCACGCAGGGAGGACCCGGGAAGCAAACCCGGATCTCCTAACTGCGAGGCAGCAGCGCTACCACTGCGCTTCCGTGCTGCCTGTTTGGAATGTTTAATGATATATTTAGTTTATGTTAAAACAAAAGAAAAGATCTTTTATGGTCTACAGCACCCCCAGTAAGGAATGTCCCTGTACCAAGTTTTTAAATTACTAATTGCGTATTAATGGGTTTTTTTTTTTGTTGTTTTTTTTTTTGATTAGGCATCTTCTTGTTTTATGGTGTAGATGAGGTTTACATTTATTATGTCCACATCAGTCCTGGGGATGGCCATGAACAAGAGCAGCAGTGATGTCACAAAGTGAAGCTGGAGTGGCAGTGTACACATTTCTGTTGTAGGGATTCCCATGCTTCAAAATGCATAATATGTTTTTTTTTTTTTTAAATATCTCTTTAGATAATATCTTCTATTTGGAAGTATTCTGAAACTTAGTATAATCATTCAGTTTTCTTTCATATACAAGACTTGCTCTTTGCTTGAGCTTTAAATTTACCAGACATTTGTAGTATAACATATTTCATGAAAGAGAGAACTGAGTAGCATATACATAATGCTGATGTATTTATTTTAATTTTTACAATTAATCTGAAATTGCACAAACCGGCCCTCTTTAATGCATTTTAGTAGTAGAACGGTAAATAGATGAGTTGGCTGCTACTAGTCTTTTATGTACCATTTGTTTTACTTTATGTCATCTTTAAAATGCAGCTCACTAATGTTTTAAAAAATAGTATGTAAATGTATTATTTTGAAGGCTTAAGGATACAGAACCAGTTATGTTAAAATTAGGCAGATCTTGTTCAGTTTAAATCACAGCATATCACAAAACTATTAGTACAGTTAAAATTAAAAAAGCATCCTTGTGCCATTTACTGCATATTAAATGACTGTTGCTCATTAATCAGAGTTTTTATTTCTCTAGATCAGCACAATAGCAATTTAACAATCTATTATACTTTCCTTTTCTTATCCCTACCGGTCTCCAATTAACATAGCCAAAAATGTGATTGATAACTATTATATCTAGTTTCAGATGTGCCCCTTCCTCTAAATAAAGTTAAAAATCATATGTCAGTGATTGTTCCTTAACAGTAATTTGTCTCAATAAAGCACCCTGTAGTTATGGGTGATTGACCAGTAATATGAGCTCAATTTTCTATCAACAACTAAAGTAGCAGTTACAGGTTGCCCATTTCACTTTACCAAAATAAATGTCCAGTTTAAAAGCAAACCACAGCATCCACTAAAAATCTTACAGTAGTACATCTGGCCAGTTATTTTATCTACTGTAGCCATGCTGGCTTACAATGTTATTAGTGTTTTCAACACTGATAGGTGTACTGCATCTAAAACTGACCCCTTCTGCAGATTTTCCTTTGTGTTTTGGTTGGACCTTCAGACTCGAATTTAGGTTTGGTTTTGTTGTATGGTGTCCAAAACTGCACTGCTCATGATACAGTCTAAGCATTGACTTAACTTGACTTAAGTTCAGCAGTTTTTAAAATATAACCTAACATTTTATTTGCCTTGTTAATTACTTCTGCACTTTGCCTACATGATAAACATTTTGTGTCAACCTACATGCGTATCAAGTTCATTGATGACTCAGTCATCCGTTTTGAGTATGTGGAGCCGGCACTGGGTTCAAACCCACTTATGATTTCTGCCTAGTGCCTGTTACCTCGAGAATAGATCACAGTTCCCAACAACCTTGTAATGGATTCAGCGGCTTTAGAAAATGAAAGGATGAATGAATTAGGTTTTTAAATATTGATGATGTTTTAAAAGTAAAATTCTTTTTATTATTTTGTCACTGAGATTCTCAAAAGATTTCATATGTTCTGTTGTGTGGCTATTCTTTGTAAATATGCTCTGTTTGTGTGAAGTATTTGAAATTAAGATGTATAACAACTCGTGTTACATTACTGTAGTCAAGGCATAACATTGTGTCTAAAATGTACATTTTCCAGGACAGTATAAAAATATGGCATTATATTCAGCTCATAACCCATGGCTCTTACTCATTCCCAGTATGTAAATTTACCCTGAGGTGTGCATGCAGTCACAATATGTGTTGAGCTACAGCGTTTTACTGGTCATTCCAACTTTCCCGATTAAAGTGTATAAAAGTGGTCCTATATGTTATTTGTATTAACACCACATTAAAGCCTAACCATGTGATGTTGAAAATAGACACTGAAAGAGATTCAAAATAGTGCAAGGGAAAGCCTTGCAGGGAAAATTCCACCTATGTTAAATGAGCTTTAGCAGTGAAATTACTAAAGAACTCTTGACCAGCAAATGATTGAGAGAGGCAGGTCTTCAAGTCAAAAAGTCACTCCTGTGAGATTTTGGGCATACCGTTTAGTATGTGCTGATAATTTCAGAAGTATAACAACTATTTAACAATATCCATCCATCCATCCATTATCCAACCCGCTATATCCTAACCACAGGGTCACGGGGGTCTGCTGGAGCCAATCCCAGCCAACACAGGGCGCAAGGCAGGAAACAAACTCTGGGCAGGCCGCCAGCCCACCACAGTATTTAACAATATTTTTGTAAAAAAAATATATTTAATTTGCACGTTTTGAGCAAGCGGATGCATAGCAGACATGTGGATTATGAAACACAAATAAATTAAAAAATTTTTTCCCCATGGATGTTTTTCACATCATTTGTTGTTATACAGCTGTGGTAACTATTGAGTTCTGTTATGTTATAAACTTGCAAACATGAAATTGCATTTTTTTTCCACCACCACTACACAGGGTACAGGTTAAGTAACGTATAAAAAATATATATATCATTTTTGGGTTTAGTATTCCTTTAAGAATAGCGATTTAAGTTGCCACTTGAACCAATTTAATACCCATATTTAAAATTAACTAATGTGGGTAAGTTTATTGGGTGATTCTAAATTGGCTTTGTGGAGTACATGTACAAGTGCACCCTCTGTACCCTGTCTAGGAAAGAAAGTGCATTTGTTTAATCATTGTGCCCAGTTCTGCCATGATAGTTTCTGGTCCCCCATGATCTTGAACTGAAAAAACAGATATGAGAATATAATATCATATAATATCTTTATATATAATCTTCATTTGGATCTTGATCTTTGTTTGTCCGCGAATTCATTGCCTTGTGTGGTGTTCCTGGTGTGTTCAGTAGAGGGCAGTAGTGATGGAGGAGGAGAGGAATTGAGGGGGAGGATCATTTGATGAGGTTGGAGTGTGGTGATTAAAGAGGATTGAACTAAAGGAGACTACGTGCTGTTTGTACTGGCTGAATACACAACACCTTGGTTGTTACTTTTGTTTACAAACACTGTCGATAGCACTCTTTGTGTTTAGATCTGGCGTCGACACCGTGGTTTGTGTTTAGATCTGGCGTCGACACCTGCTTCGTTGTCGAGACTATGGTTTTTTGTGTTTCTATCGACCGTCGTTGGCAGCACTTCGTCCAAATCGAATGTTCACCCACTTCTTGGAGTCGGCAGTCAGAGTATATAAGTTGGGCACACTTCTGTGATTTTCCATCAGTCGGCGTTTGGAGTTCAAGAAAGAAGCATTGGTTCTTCCTTACTCTTTGGATTGCCACAAAGCAACCTGCGAGATTGGAGAAAGGTTGAGAAGAGATCATGAGAGGAAACGACAGCATCTTGAAAACGAGACAGACTCTGAACGGAGAGAAGCAGAAATGCTCCTCCACCACCAAATAATTACTGTTCAGACAGTGATTCCGAGTAGGCCGTGCCTATCGAATCAGTGTCCAAGGGTTTTGTTTTGTAATTTTGTTTCCCTTATAAAAAATCATAATGCTGTGCGACGAAGGGCCCAGTTCACGACTGGCAGCCGCGTTTAAACAGGGAGCCTTCACAGACAACTTTAACACGTGCAACGTAGTTGGGCGCACATGGCTAGTATTATATAATATTGTTGTACTATATATGATGAATGCTTCATCCTTTTTTATGTTTTATTAGTGAAAGAAGTAGCTTTATTTGATGGAATTTCACAAAAGTCAAATTGTATGCATCATCTAATGTTCATTTATATTTTGCCTATAGGTACAATAGCATGAAACAGTAGTTTTCTTCTGCATAAGTAGTTAACGCCAAGATTGCCTCAAGCAAACTACAGTCTATTTACAGGAATATGAGATATAGAAAATGGATGGAAGTTTAGAATTTGTAATGGCATACGGTTCTACATAGCTTCAGCAGAATTGAAAATTGAGTACTACTCGAAACACTTTAACCAATTACTGTAACTGTACATTCTCATATGAAAAGACACACAAAAATAGACTTCCCCTGATGTCAAGAATATGATTAATATTGCTTTAATAAAGAATACTTAGACACGCTTATAATATTTAATTTGCTTTATTTAAATACACTATGCATATGTCTTTTATTTTCCTCTCAGCTTCTTTAAATGCTCAGCTCTTTGAGTCTACCAGCTTATTAAGTAGTGTATTTTAGATTCTACTCTGCCAACTAAGGTCATTCAAAACTGTTAAGCAGTATTAGGCTGTGCATCATTCTTTTTAATTCCAGTAATTACACAACAAAAAAAGAAGTATTAGTGTGTGAACATCTAGCACAGTTTAAAGCAAATAAAAAAATTTTCTTTTTTAAATCAGTCCATCCATTTATTCTTAATTCATATTTCAGTGTGCAGTCATATTAAAGTCTTACATGTCAAAATCAGGCAAAAATTAGGACTAAATGATGATATACTCTGTATAGTCTCTAACTAAGCTGACATGCGTGTCTTTTGGATATTAGATAAAAACTGCAGTGGCTTGAGAAAACCAAGCACAAAACATGTGCAGCCATCTGCATGTGAGCCTGTTATATTTTAATGCGAACCTAAATATGGTCCACAGTTTAGAAAGCATTTTTTTCGTTGTTTCTTGCACAGGTTGTTGGAATACCTACGAAACACATTGGGCCAACTAAAAGATCGTCAGCTAGTAAAAACCCTTCATAGATGTTTCACTCTATTATTTCCAGGAAGGTTGGAGGCAGTAGCAGGGATGTCTCCCTACCAACCCCATTAGCCAGCCCTAGGACCCTTTCCTCTATATGCCCAGTGGGGGCTGGATGGTATTTTGGCCTTGGAATCCCTAAAGATTTTGTTTTTTTCCCCTAGCTTATCTAGAGGTTTTTTTTTTGTGGTTCTCCTTATTTTTACAAATTTATTGTCTCCTCTATCTACTAATAATGTATGTATTTTTTATTCTGAAACTGCATTTGTTTTTCTTTAATTGTAGCTTTTCCATCCTATAAAGCACTTTGAAGTACATCCTGTGTATGAAAATCTTCTGTAGAACTAAATGCTATTTTTGTTTTATGGTGGTCTCATTAACAACTCCTTCGATGACTTTTTTTAACTTGGCTCCAATCACTCCAATGCCCCTCAGGAAATGCTGTGTAACTGGCCCCATGTATCCTCGGTTTCCTACCTCAATAGGGTTGGTGACAGCCCTCTATCCTGCCTGTTTGCATTCTGCCTTCAAATCTGTGTATTTCTCTATCTACCTCTCATGAGCTGCCTCCATGCATGTTTCCCATTGCACAGTAGGCTCAACCAATAACTGCTTTTGGTTCTTTGAACCACAGCACAACATGTCACTGGTGGACAGTTGTAGTAATTTCAGTGGGTAACTGAACTAGTTGTAACTAGGTGAAAGGATTGATGCTATCCAATGGAAGTTCTGTCCTCCATCTCAAAATTGAATGAAGGGAATCAACTATTCTTTATGTAGTGGATTAGCTCCATTTGCCTCCTGTCTGTATGGCACCATTTTTGCCATACCTGGTCATGCTGCCATCTATAGTGACCTTGTGCCAGCGCATCCTTAGCTAGATAGAATGTGCTGTACTGTGGTGTTTGGGAAATTGCAGAGTGAGCAGTTAGCACTTTCTAATTTTTGGTTTCAATGTAAAATGTGTAGAAAATCATTACATATGTGTTACATAAAACAGGAAATGCATAATGATTATTGACTTTCTTCCCGCCTTCGTTTTGGTCTGTGATACTAGTATATCATTGCATATTAAAAATTTGTAAGACTTGTTTTATGTAGCATCTTTGATGGTATACAGGATGTTCATGCTTTCAAATCACTGAACAATTCAATCAAAATTAGTACAAATATTCTCATATTAGACATTTTCCTTATTGTATTATAAATTCAAATCTGAGTAAATAAGTAAAATACGACTAAACATGAATTGCTTGTTTTTTTTTAATTGATAAAGCCATGATGAAGATTTGAAAGATTGTACTGAATAGCAGGAATTATGTCAAATTTCACTTTGTACAGTGCCTTTTTTATTACACATGATCTTAATATGCTTCAGAAAAATGTAATTCAAAGCAAAAAAAAAACACTTAATATATTCATATTACAGATCCCTATTTCTGTTATATTGCAAAACAAATTTTATTACAATAGGAGAGTATATTACAGTGGTATTTGCTTTGTCATTAATAATAATAATAGTTAAGTAGTTATCTGGAGCTAAAAATAAGTACAAGTACAGACTCTGAGGCATAAAGCAAAATGTTTTCATATTTAACAGATACAGGAAAAGCTAAAAAAAATAGCAATTACCAGTTAAAAACTGGCAGTTGTATGCCTGTTGTAAAAAGGAACAGACTTGACACACGTAAAAAGGTTTGGGGCAGCCACCCATATAATATTCCTGGCTGCAAATGGTTTTTTGAATGTAGCACAGAGCTGTTGACAATACTGAGTCCAAAACAGAACTGACAAGGGTTAGAAAAGAAGGCGGCTTTAAGGGTTCAGACATGAAGTGATGTAGGGGAACTGGAAGTGATGTCCTTCTGACGTCAGCTTTTGCACCGGAAGCGCACATGTGTGACACTGTATATAATTAAACTGCATAATTATATATATATAGCCTCTGCAATGTTTATAGTAGTTAGTGAGTGTGACACACTTGTCTCAGGTACTGTATACAAGTAAATGGGGGTCATTTAAAGAAATTCATTATCATTCTGGAGCAAATACTTTTTTTTCTTCAAAATGTAATGGTTAATTATGGCATAAATAATTCCAATATTGTTTTATTTACTGGACAAATACCTCTGGATATCAGCTGTCAAAAGTATCTTTATATTGAAATCATACAGTATATTTGCATTTAGAAAGAACTTACAAAATATGTGCATTATCCATGCCTACATTTCCTAAACCTGATTTGTTTCCCCTACTGGACTGTTGTGAAGCTGAATCCTATCTTGACACAAGATACAGACCAGGCCTGAGCAGGGTACAAGTCTATTTCAGGTTATAGTCATACACACTCACAAATGTTGGAAAATATTACTCTTAACAGTATACCTTGGGATTGCTGGAAGAGTCTACAGGCCCCACAGAAAATCTTATATATGAACCTGGGTCTAGACACTGTAAAGTGGCAAAGACACCAGCTGTACAACCTTGCCACTTTGTACACCTTGATGTTACACCTGGCAAGGGGAAGCCAATGTTTGCAGAAAAAGACTCATAAACAGGGTAGACATGCGACTGATATAATTTTACTTTTTTTTAATTGTACATTGTGACCTTTCCTACCTCTCTATATACAGTACACCCCCAAAATTCACAGGGGTTACGTTCCTAGAGCACCCGCGAATTGTGAAAAACCGCGAATTTTGGATGTGGTTAAAAAAATGCCTATTTTTATAGTTTAAACCCTAAATATGCCCCAAAACACTTTAATTTAATTTCAAACTCAGCTTAATACATTACCTAAAAAAAAGAATGTAAAGGTAAACCTGTATACTGTACTGCTATGTCTCCTGCAGTGCTAGAATATAAAATATGTTACCGCTATATGTACTGTAATTCATGCAAGCGCATTTTCATTGCCAGAAACCTTAGAAGGTGCAGGGTGTTTCGGCGGCATCTTGGGGTTTTAACTCTTATACTGCCACATAATTGGGGGTTAATGCATCCCTGGACGCCAAATACTTTTTTGCTGCACTTAAAGTAAACGTCACAATTCATAAAGAAAAAGTGAAATTTTAATAGAACACATTTTTTTTCATGCAAAGAGCATCACAATTACTGCAACACTGATCATTTTACACACTGCTAATGAACTGTAAAAACTATTTTAAAAACTACTAGAACAATATGTAAAGGTGCAACTGACACCATGGATGAAATTAAGTAAATCACAGAGCCAACTGCGCTTGAACTGGCAACACACAAGCACACAGAGGGTAAACGCTGACGCTGGCAGGCTAGTCTAGTACAGCAGCTCAATCACTGGGACAGTGAGGCTGCAATGCTGCAGGATGTCACGCTTGTGTCACAGAATTGCTCAGAAACACAGGAGATTGTAGAGACAGGAACTTCATTCAAACACTTCAAACAAACATGTCTCTTTCAGGAGTAAAACGAGCTCAGTATGCAGTTAGTTCTCGATTAAAGAATAGACAAACATCATAAGGGAGCACAACGAGAACGGGACCCCCAACAACAGCAGAGGATGTCTGGGGGAGGAGGGAGAAACAAAGCAATCAGCCAAAAAGGACAGATGCTGTTCAGGCTTTTAAGTATGCGTAGCGTCGCACGAAAAGCTTATCACACAACAGAGCAGCCGCAAGTAAGCCCAGCAAGTAAGGGAGCAATGTGACAGTAGTCTATCAGCGTTTTTTAAGAGGGGTTTTTTTGAGGAGCATCCATGTCTTTTAGGGGTGCGTTCTGCCCCCCTGCTCACAAGGGGCTGGCAGTGGTCATGAGCTGGCTGCTCAACGAATGTATGGCACTGACTGATCAGCTCCTGCATGCTCGCAAATGGCACTGGGAAACGACTATAGCTGGTTGTGGCGCTTTAAGGGTTAAGAGGAACAAAACAGAAAACACAAGAACACTCAGCTGGAGATGCATCACAGTCAATCAGCAGCAAGGAGAAATGAATAACGCTGTAGAGGTCCGGTGCCGCTAAGATTCACACCGTCGAGAAGACAGCGATTTATTTATTTTTATGGTGGAGATTCCAGGGACACCCACAGCCTCACAAACAGAGACAAAAACAAAGCAAACCAGTAATCAAACAGCAAATAAAGAATGTAATGAAAACAACGATACCACCCCTGTGCCCCTTACAGTGATTATACATTAAATACAAAAATCACCAACAAAACACACACAGTAAATCATGAAAAACGTTCATGAAAAACTGCAATGGATAAAATGTAATGATGAAAATAGATAGTCCAGAGATTTGCATGTTGAATGGGAATGTAAATTTAGTCCTATTGCTAGTTCCTGAAATGGTGAAGACAGGTGGACTGGTTCAGGAGCGCTTCTTTCTTTGCAGGATGGCCATGAATCCACTTACAGTACTCATGTACACAGGCAGACAATCAGGACGCCAAACACAAAACGATTCAGGACAAAACAAATAAATACAGGTAACCCAACAGAAGGCAGGCAGAGAGTCAGGAACTTGAAACACAAATTACAAAAACTTTTTTTTTGCTTTTGGTCACCGGCCCCCTTTTTAAAAGCCGCACTGACGTCCTTTGACCCGAACAGCCCCAGCACCTTCAGCAGAAGACCAATCAGAGCCACTGCAGGGACTGCTGGGAGTTGCAGTTTTAAATTCTATTGTCTAGTTTCACCATCCCAAGCCGCGTTTCCTCAACAGTTGCTTCCTGTTCTCTCTACAGTACAGTATTGCAACAAAAAAAGGCCATAAAAATTGAGGATATTTGCGGTTTCCGCTAACAATTATTAGATAGGTTCTAAGGAAAAATCCGCTAATGACTGAGGCCGCGAACTCTGAACCGCGACTTTGCAGGGGTCTACTGTAGACCTTTTTGTTATATTTGGAGAAAGTTTCTGGTTTATCCTAATATCTGCACCTAATCCTGCCATAAGACTTTAGTTTGGCCTTCTTTCTTTTGGACTACTTTAAATAAGTCATTGATTAGCAAAATAATCCATTAGTTGCAAATCAGATCCTTTATTAACACAATAAATCTAATATAGTAATAGAATAGTCATAAAACATGTATATAGATGAAAGGTATAAAACTTTAACATGCTATTTTCAGTGTTTCTTAAAATTATATTTTTCCCAAGAGATAATATCAGATGAACATGCTATTGTATAAACAAGATGTTTTTCCATCTACCTACCATTTTTCTAAACCCAGCTTTTTCCTTTTCAAGGTTGAGTAGGGCTATAGCATAATCTACTTTCACAATAAGCATGGCAGTAAACAATGCTAGACAAGGAGCCAGTCCATCGCAAGCCATACTCTTGCACACCTACCCTTACTTAACACCAGCCAGTTTGAAGGTACTGGTTTACCTAAACACACAAAGCTTTGGTGTTGGGGGGAATCAAAGCATGAAAATTGTTAGTTGTTTAAATCTGTGTGTTCTATCGTCAGTAGTGCGGTGTGATATACTATGGAAGAAACACAAGCACAAAAGATGTTGAGCATCTGAGTAAACTGATCAGAAAGGCAAACTGTATAGGGTAGACCCAATTCAGTGGTAGAAAAGAAGATAATGTTAAAATTAAAGGTGGTCATAACTTGTTCAATCTGTCTTGTCCCCATTGCATTATCCTGGAGCACCTTTAGCTGTAGCTCATTCTTTCACTGCTGATGGAATACCTTTTACTGCACAGTCATTCCTCTCATCATGCCTGTCAGCACCATGTCCAGTTACAACAGATAGATTAGCATTGGGATAGTATTTATTTATGGGCACTCTGTATTTAATGAACAGTGAGTTCATTGTGTCTTTAGTTCTTAGTTTGCAATTTTCTACACACTATGTCTGCAGTTTTGCATTCATTATGTCTGTGTGCACTTTATGCTGGAGGAAACAAATAAGCCCACCCTTTTTATATATAGTATAGTGCTCCATATATCTTATTTACTGGATAGTATATACTCCATTCCTTATGCACACATCTGCTTATTTTTGTTCAGGTCACTAACACTAAATTCTATTTTTTTGTGTGTTTAATACTAGTACCAATGTTGTTTTATGCATGTATTCCACCATGAACCTTGCCAGGACAAGTTTACAGTAGATTAAGTAATAAATAGGTTGACAAAACATTACCTGATAATTTCATTTCATCTCCTTCTTCTATAATAGTCCCTGATGATGAGTCATCTTAAATAAATTGTTTTTCTGTTTTTTTATACAAGCATCAGCATTCCACTGAGTAATTCCTTTGTTCAGAAGCAGTGAACGACAAGCATCTTAAAAACTTTATTCTCCTTTACTTCATAAGTGCAGAACTAAAATTAAAACTGAATATTCATATGTCTCTAGTGATAGTTTTGGATTCTTGATTATATTACCCGCTGCAAAAGCTCTGAAAAGCATTAATGAATTTACCAGCTAACAGTGTACTGTACTGTTCTCTGCCAAGCTTCCTCCTACGCACTGAGATAGAAATTTATCATTTTATATTGCTTGTGTAACACATTTCAAAAGTCTTTTTGGATACTAAATTTAAATTATGTTTTTATTTATTTTACCCCCACTAGCTTCAAGTAAATAATTCATTTTTTATTCTTAGCAGTTAAAATAAAAACAGTGATTCAGACATATTTTTTCATGTGATGGGAAGCATACCTAGCAGTGAGTTGCAAGGTACAAAAGGATGTCAGATATTGTATGAAAAGGAAATGCCAGTAAGAGCAGGATACCAAAGGTTAGTAAGACCCAGAGTTCCAAATGTTTCTACAGAAGTACTTACTCAAAGAGCCACAGAGTAAAAGAACAAGATTTGTCCAACCTATGACGGCAGCTTCTGATTCTTTCCTAAAACAAACAGGACCTGACTGCTCATCCTAGAGAGTGTGTGGCCCAAATGTGTTCAAGTGTATCTGTGTCTTTCAAATAATACATGGCACCTGGGAGATGCAGTTTTTCAGGGGCCACTAAAAAGTATTGTGACTTGGAATGTTTAGTGCATCCACCCTAGGTTTAAAGCTTGCCCCATGATAGTGTATCAACAGGTCAGTTGTGACAAGTATGTGACAAGTATGTTAGTTCAAGTTTGGACTGAGAGACAGAAAGCAAAATAAAAGGTGAATAGGAGTAGAATATATAGGGACAAATCTGGGATATTCCTAGAGGGACCAATTTCCGTTGTAAGAGCAAGTAGATGGAGGATCTAACAAAGCTAATACGTTTGAAAAGGAGGACTAAGAGAATTTATGCAAAGCAGGGAGAGGTAACCCTCATCCAGGAATACCACAGTAAGTGTAGTTTTTGTTCAAAATATTTATAAATGTGAGGTAAATTCCATTTGTAAATTGAACTTCATGTTTAATTAAATGGCTTGCTCCACCTCCATGCCTACAATATGAGAGATTTCCAAATCCATTACTTACAGTATTTAAAATATTTTAAATCCAGTTGTTTTATGTCATACCATTCATACAGAGTATTGCGGCATACAGTGGCACAAGATAATGTTCCACATTGCTGTGGTTCAATATGATCATAAAAACTGGGCAAGTGCAATAAAAGTAAAGAACTGTTCTATAAATATATAAATTAATATATAGGTAAGTGAATAGATAATAATACATTGAAATATATAGCAATAAATAAATAATAACAATTAACAGTACTTAGAGATTAGATACAATGCAAGGAGAGCAGTGCCTTTTGTTTTCATAACCTAAAAAGCAATGACATAAATCCTGTCTCTGCTTCTGGGTTAGGTAACTCAGTTACTGGTGGACAATGGTGGTCATATGTTTCTTCCGCCTTAGTTTTGTAATCAGAAACTATCCATCCATCCATTTTCCAACCCGCTGGATCCGAACACAGGGTCACGGGGGTTTGCTGGAGCCAATCCCAGCCAACACAGGGCACAAGGCAGGAACCAAAGCTGGGCAGGGTGCCAGTCCATCACAGGGCACACACACACCCACTAGGGCCAATTTAGAATCACCAATCCACCTAAACTGCATGTCTTTGGACTGTGGGAGGAAACCAGAGCACCCGGAGGAAACCCACGCAGACATGGGGTGAACATGCAAACTCCACGCAGGGAGGACCCGGGAAGCGAACCCAGGTCTCCTTACTGTGAGGCAGCAGCGCTACCACTGCGCCACCGTGCCGCCCTAATCAGAAACTAGTTCTTGCTATTATAGGAAAATGTCAAGTTAGTTGTCTGGCTTATTCAACCTTTCACACTATTTAATCAGAAATGTCTGAGAGAGAATAATGGCCATTAATCCAACCATCAATCCATTTAATTGACACTAAGTGTGCTTAATGTAATTCAGGCTTGTGGGAAACGAAGGCACCAGTCCGTTTTAGGGCAAACATTCATGTCTACACTTCATGAACAAAAGGAGAGTGGGCAATCTGAACACAGAAAGTGACTCAGGCCAGGATTTGGAAACCCTGTTTGGAGATATTAGGCAACAAAGCTAATGAGTGCACTGCAGCGCTCTGAATATTATAGAAATATTAAATTCTCACTACTTCTTATTTGGTAGATTGCAAACAATGAGATTTGTAAGGAATTGTATTAAATGAGGCACTCAGTTAACATGTGAAATTGATTTTAGATTAAGGAACTGCTTGGAATGAATACCTGCAGCTTCTTTGGTAATGTAGAGCAAGAATTTACAACCACATGGTTGGACTTGTTATATAGTCCATCCTTGAGGAAATAGCCCCACAAGTCTCAATTCAGGTTTAATTTGAAATGATTTAAAATGTTATATTTTGGTAAAAATGTTCAGTTATGGGCGGCACGGTGGCGCAGTGGGTAGCGCTGCTGCCTCGCAGTTGGGATTCCTGGGGACCTGGGTTCGCTTCCCGGGTCCTCCCTGCGTGGAGTTTGCATGTTCTCCCCGTGTCTACGTGGGTTTCCTCCGGGCGCTCCGGTTTCCTCCCACAGTCCAAAGACATGCAGGTTAGGTGGATTGGCGATTCTAAATTGGCCCTAGTGTGTGCTTGGTGTGTTTGTGTGTGTCCTGCGGTGGGTTGGCACCCTACCCAGGATTGGTTCCTGCCCTGTGTTGGCTGGGATTGGCTCCAGCAGACCCCTGTGACCCTGTGTTCGGATTCAGCGGGTTGGAAAATGGATGGATGGATGTTCAGTTATTTGTTTTTGTAAGAGTTACTAAAATATCCGTAAAGCCAATAAATGTAATTAATAGCCTTTAAGTATATAGAACATACAAAGACGGTTTTGGCTTTTACAATCCAGAGCTATAACATTGAGTAACATATTACAGTACATAAAATGTGCATAAATTAAATTTTTCTTTATTTGTGTTTATCCTCCATGGGGCATCACCCCCACAGTTTATTATTGCAAATGTCACAAGAAGGAAGAGTAAAATGGCCAAAGGTAGTAGTTTTAAAAAAGGAATCAAGTTTTTATGAAATACCACGTGCATTGCTGCACCTTTGATGTATGTATATATATAAATCAAATGAAAAAAAAAAATAATAATAAAAATATATATATATATCAAGTGAAATGTGAAAAACTCTTCGATATGTCAGCTGAGAATACCCCAACATTCAACCATTTAGTTAAAAATGGTATTGCGAGTAGATAAATGAAAGATATCCACCAGTTTTCACAATGCTAAGTTTATAAATGACCCCACTTGCATTCTTGTTTAAACATAAAGAGGTGGGATCAGGGTCAGAGTGGATATGTGTTTCGTTAGCAAAGGAACAGCACAGGGGAGAAATTAATAAGGACCAAATCTGTACCCAAAGCAAAAGGGCAAAATTAATTCAAAACTACTGTGCACCAAAGCCTTAATGCTAATTTAAAATTCAAACGATTATTTGTATCCACAATATTAGGCAACATGGAAGTTCATGATGCTGACCATTTTACTGCCACCCCAATTAAATCACATCACAATTTGTGCTGGTTACAAGGTAGAAACTGAAGGCTATTAACAACAACAGAAAATTACTTCAAGAGACACCTGTACTGTAGAAAACAAAAAGATGGCACATAAATACCAAAAATATATTGGAAAAAATTATTCTTCCAGAAAGTAAACTGATGGGATGAAAGAAGTACCGAAATTAATTCTCTAGATTACAAATCCTTGGAATACTCAAGATTGGACTAAATGCAAAATCAAACATTAAAAAACATAAAACTTTGCAAAAAAATCCTAATGAAGTGAAGTCATTGGTCAACAAATGGATCAGTCCTAGAAACAGAAGCAGAAATTGTGTTAAAGGCAGTGTCACTCTTTTTTTTCTTCTACCTTTGTTCTCTTAAACCAATCCTCATAAGACACTTTACCATGCTCGAGGGTTTGAGAGTATACAGTACAATGTTAATGGTACAGTGAAATTCTTATGTGTATAACCAACCAAACATGCAGCACATCACCACTCTCTGGAACCATGATAAAAACACAATGAAAGTCTGTATACCTCAAAATGAACACATTTTTCAGGCATTAGCTGAATATCTAACTAATTTTAGAGAGTGAATTTAAATTAAAATATCAAATATTTCAATAATTGCAAAATCACTAAATAAATAAAGTAGCAGGAAGAAATAAACTCATAAAAAATAAAGTTTTGTTGTCTTTTGAATATATAATAATAGTAATAAGGAGAAAGAGGAAGTACAAAATGTGAAGAAATTGAAAATTCTGCTGTTTTACTTTGGAAACATGGAATGTGGAATATTTATATATACTGGAAACATGGAATGTGGAATATTTATATTTATATATACATATATATACAGAGAGAGAGAGAGAGAATATTATTAAACACACACATATTATATGTGTATAAAAGAAGACTTCTGGAACAGAAATTACCTACTGTGATAAGATATGCATTTCCTATGCTTTGCTATATTGAAAATAAGGGAGTGTAATACCCTGTTGAGAATTAAAAAGTAATCAAATATGAATAAACAGTAAGCAATTTGACCAGGCATGAACCATTATCTTTTCTGTAAAACAACAGAGAAGAGTAATGCTGAAGCTACTGTAGACTGCTGATCAAACTTGCAAAAAGGCCCTTAGGGCAGAAAAAAGAACAGTGTTCCATTTGGTTTGGTTTCATCTTTGCTAGAATAGCTGTTCAGTTTGCCTCAGTGTATGGCACAGTATGCTGGACTGTCTGTGCAAACGACTATTTAACCCTTAGACTGTCACATTCTTAAATGCCTGCACACATTCCTTTATTGAGAACAGCATATGCAGCATTGATCTCCATATGTTCTCACAAAATAAAAATAGTAAGAAATCATTTGCTGTAAATAAGAACAGTACACTTTCTTGATTTTTGCATAAGGATAAAGATTATTTAATATAAATAAAATGAAATCTTAAAAAATAGCACTGTCAGAAGTTCAAACATCAAGATTTTGTAGCAGTTTTTCATCTCTTTTATTTAAGAGCCTTCCTTCATATATCCCATTATCTTGCTTTATGTAAACTTTCACTCCTTATACAGTACATGTATTCATTTTCTGGATGGACTCTTGCTATTAAGTAGTTGGACCAGGCTGGATTCTATTCCAAAATTATTTTGAATAGGACAGAAACCAATGGATGCGGACCATAAAAGGAATGCACAAATTTATAGTACTTCATGCCAAATTAATTTAGAATTCCTTCTTCAACTAGTATGTTTACGGGAAATGGCAGAGAACTAGAGTCCCTGGAGAAAGCCTGCATAGACACAGGGAAAATGTGAAAGTTGTACGCGGACAGTGACCAGGCTAGGTGCCAAACCGTGCTCCCTAGGGCTGTGAGACAGGTACACTAACCCCTGCTCCATCAAAGCAAAGTGTGTCTTATAAAATTAACTGTTTTTCTTGTTATTATGAATGTCAACAATAGCATTATTAAAGCAGTACCAGTACCTTGTGTAAATCCTTCAAAAACAGAACATGATAGAAATGTTTATAAATCAAGTTGTGTTGCTACAAGGAACAAACATGACAGTTTAATAACACAGCAGTGAGACTATTGAGAGCCCTCATGTAGAAGAATATGCTAAAATATCAAGTTTGATGTAAAAGCCTTTGACAATGTCAACATATTTAAATGATTTCATAGCACTGCATTGCTGCTTTAATTGTTAGCATCGAACAAAGGAATTAATTTAAAAATTTCCTTATGAGGCCATCACAAATGACATATTAAGGAATACTTGCCTTTAAAATATTGCTACTTAGTGAGATCATGGCCAAAGGGATTTTTGCAATTTTTTTAATTTTACAGTGCTACTGAATCCAGAGCGAGAAGGAGACATTTAAAATATACAAAATGCAAATTGGTTATACTTCTGGCACTGTAATGACAGACCAAGGGTCTATAGATATTAAATAATAAGGGTTTTGAAATACACTTAAAATGTCACAGTTGTTGAATTGGTGAATTAAATCTTTCTTAAATATATGCGCTACTTTAAATGGAAAATTATCTGTGCTTTTTAATTTTTTATTTCTTTTCTTTGCTTAATCTGTTGTAAGCTTAACATACATTTTTAGTAATAAAAGACTGAACTTTGCTTGAACAAACTTTATTAAAGCCAGATAGATAGATGACAGCCCTGAACTGTCAGGTTCAGAAATCTCAAATGGAGATAAAGGACTACTGAGCAAGAAACAAGGAGTCAAAATACTTGGATGGTATGTAATGAAAACCTCATTAACACTTCACACAGCAGTCATTTTTGCACACTTCTGGGTGTCACACAAGTAGTTAATTCTTTATTACCCTTTAGATGAACTTGAAGGACTGCAAGCAGCTCACAGACACCAGTCAAACCTGTAAGAAGGATAGAGAGGCTGGAGATCTATCAGTCAATCTTTAGTTCCTAGGCTGTTGCTTTCAAAAATAAATGCTAATACAACGTGTGTTGCAAACAATGCAACAAACAGTGTCTTGGATATTGAAGTAAAAAGAATACATGCCGCTCATATAAGCCATAAATAATCACATGGGCAGTATAGGGGTAAGGAAAATTAGATGGAGTAAATAATGTTACATGTACTGAATGAAAAAATAAAAGAATGTCAAGAAAAGAACATGTAACTGGTCAGCCTTGAATTTTAATATTAAGGCAGATGGAGCATCAGAGATTAAATGTATAATGATATTTTCTAGAGCAAGCATGCTGGACTGATTTAGCTTTCTGATTTAGCTTTCTTTGTGCCAGTTTTGAACTTTGGTAGAAGATGCCAAGGCAAAGGTTTGGCAAGAATGGTGGAAATAGTTCTTGGTGGTTGCCACTTGTGTGAGTAGATAAGCCTAAAGTACTAAAAGCCTTTTCTTTTTATGCAACATGGATATTCATTTGTAACCACAAGAAATGTTTCCATTTAAAATGGAAATGTGGCTGAAACACTCTAACAAACCTAAGTGAAGAGCTGCCCTTTCCATCTTAAAAAGCATCTATGCTTTCCTTCAGCGCCTTTCCTTTGTATTTGTGTGTGTGAACGTCTATTCACCGGCGCTCCCTCTCTCGATCACATCCCTGTAAAGCCTGATTCTCAGACTCTGTCATTATTTTTAAGATCCCTTTCTTGCCTCCAATCCGGTTTTATTCTTTCTATCATTGAAAGCGACTCTCTCAATGGTATCTTTATTTCTTCTTTTGCATCTCACACTCACACTTCCAATTTTGTTGCTTTGCCAAAACCAAACTGACCAATCAGATTGATCAGAGGAACTGGGCACACAGGCCTTAGTGTTTTATTATATATTTTTACAGTACAGTATATACTGTGTGTGTATGTGTGTGTGTATATATATTTATATATATATATATAATACTGTATATAAAATGATGCTTTCTTTCTGGTAGTAAGAAGAAGTGACCATTCATACATAATCATAATGGGACTATTTCCAGGCTAAAAATTCTTTGTTAAATTCCTTTGACTATCATGCTGAGCTGCTTTCTGGATGTTATAATTCACTTGCAACTGTTTACATTTAGTTTTTCATAAAATATATGCACAAAGTTTAAGTTTTAATGTTATTGTGAAATTTTCACATTATTTTGGTGACGTCATTCTACCAGCATTTTTCGTTTATTGTGGTCACTGCCTTTTTGTCTTTTGGTTTCATGGTTGTTACTTACTTGTTTGTATATTTTCCAGCATCATTCATGAAGTTGTGACAGGAAACTGCATCATTATGATGTCATCATTTCTGTATAAATGGAAGAAAAATTACACTTTTCACACACAGTCACATAGTCATTAGGGGTAATGTACAAAGAACGTTCAAAAAGTTTTCACACTTTTTAAAAATCTTTTTATTAAGAATTTCACAAACAAATTACATCACTTTTCTACATAGTCACCTTCGTTTGATGATGCAATTTTTCTAGCTTCTTACTAGCTTTTTAATGTACAATTACTACTCCTCCCGGCTTCAACGTTTCCGACGAAAATATAAAAGTGTGCTAACTTTTTGAACGTCCCCCGTAGTTACTGCACATAAAGTGTTTCGGTGTACTTTCCATATTAAAAGGTAAGAGTAGTTAAATATTTTGCAGTGCACATTGAAATATATAAGCATTTGTTTTAGAAATGTCATGAAGAGACTGGAAATGCTCAAGCAAAGAAGCAGAATGTTCCAGGGGGATGGTTCAAGGAACTGGCTGATGTAATGTTCTTTCATGCACCTAGTAAGACTTGATCAGTTGATACATATACAGTTTTTATAACAGAATAAGAGCTGAATTCAAGAGATATTGAAGAACAAAGAAATAATGGAGAAAGACATTTATTTTAACCCTTTAACCGCCAACTCCCTAAATATTCCCCACGCCAGGCGAAATCTGAACAATTTTTGTTTTTTTACTTTTTTACATTTTTTTTACATTTTTTACATTTATTCAAGCAGTATTGACCACTAAATGTTGTGCAAGTTGCCAGTGTATACACGAAATCTATAAATGTAACCTGAATTCTCAGCTAAGCAAAACATCTTGATACCAAACCGTGCCCTTTTCAATGGTAGATACTGTTGAAACTGTAAGCGGCCCTTCCACGACAATAAACTTTCATCAACTGCAACTGACAGTCCTGGCATGTAGGGCAACTGAAATGCTTCAAATAAATGATCAATCAAAGGACGTAGCTTGAACAAGTGGTCGCGGTTTGGATCTTTCTTATCTGGCTCGTTTCTGTTGTCATTCAAATGAAAGAATTTCAGCAGCAAAGAGAATCGGTTACGTGTCATGACAGCTGCAAAAATAGGTGTTGCATACATAGGATCTGTAGACCAGTACATCTCAATATCTGGTTTTCTGATTATTCCCATCAACATCAAAATCCCAATGAATTTTTTCATTTCGTTTTCATCAGTGTCAAACCAAGCACGAACACGGGAATGTGGAGGTAAATTGGGATTTTTCTCAATAAACTGTGCTGCATACAGATTTGTCTGATGAACAAAATGTCTAATCAAATCAGGTGACACAAACAGCTCATAAAACTGCTCAGCAGTGTAATTGTTTACATCAACAATAAAGCCACACGTTCCCTCAAACGAATGCAGAAAAGGTAGTTCACCACGGGCAGCAGCCCAGCTGAGATGCTGGGGATACACCCACTCAGCGCCGTCATCCGATGCGTCTTCATTCACAATATCATGCAACGCACGTTGCTGCTCATCACTGTCACTAAAATCTTCTTCAGAACTGCTACAATCATGATCAGAACTGTCCAAAATCGCCTGCAAAGCCTCACTTGAAGTCAGTTTACGTTTCGCCATATTCACAGCTGTTACATGCGAATCACGTCACATGACCGGCCAAAACAACCACAGACTTGTCGAAATACAACGTAGTAATAATACCCACGCCAAACCGTCAGTTATACTACTTGCCAGGCATTCATATAACCACAGGCAAATGTGCCGGATAATTCCGGCAGTATGGCGTTAGCATTAAAACAACGGTGCCGGATATATCCGGCAGAGGGCGGTGAAGGGGTTAAGCTGGTTATGCTCTATGCTAAAACACCTCATGTCTTTTAATCAATCAGAGTGTGATACTGTATGTAAGCATTAATTCAGCACTGTTATGCAAATTCAGTCATCCACAAATATAACCCTCCACCTGTACTCTGACCATTCTGACCATGCTGTAACAGGCTGCTGTGAAGAATGCTTCCTCTTCAGCATTTGCTGTAAGATTAAATAAAGGAAAAATGGACAAGTTTTCCCCTTCTTGGTTTCAGACTCAAAGAGGTTTTTATCTTTCTTTAATTAATATGTTGATTTCTACCACAAACTCTGTGTCAAAGTTTTGCGAAATATAAACAATCTGTTAACTCTTGTCATCAAATGTTTTTATTGGGCAACAGCGCTTCTAATTGAGTGTTTTGACCAAGTTATGAAAACAAAGCTACCATTTTGATTTTGTAAAATGACCATTTTTTCTTTTCTGAATGTTCTTCTCCTAGTCCCTTTGCTCTTTTCCTTTTCGACTAACTGTTTTCCATCAGGTTTTGCCATAATTTTGGAAGCTGCTTTAACATCACTGAGTATGATAAACTGCTAAAGGATGGTCTGCCCTCGTTTTCCTCAGGAATTTCTGTATTCAGTCTTTTGGTACTGTAGGACACCACTTTAAAATGTAAAATCCGAGACTGAGGTTCCCTAAAACTGAGGTTCCCTTAAAAATTCAACTACATGTCCTTTCTGACTGTCCCGTGGATCCAGTTTTTTGAAAGTATTTTTGTGCTGTTGTTTTTGAGCTATTCGCTTCCAAGGTGTATAGAGCCCTGTCATTGGGCAGGATATCACATATTAATATACAGGTACAAAAAACTTGGAAACATCACAGGGAGATTTTGTATACCAAGCAAATCCCTGCTACATTTGTGCAATGCCAGCAGGCACCATTGTGATTTCTTTTATATATGGAGTCTTCTAAGGGTTTTTTCTTTCTCTGTTTTTCTCTCTTTTTTGTCCTCACATGCTTCTGACTTGACAGACTTCAGAATGCATTTGGAGACAAATTTTATAGGACCTGAGTGGAATTTAGTCTGTATTCCTGTATTGTTTGATTAATTTTATAGTTATTTGTATAGTATGGAGGTTTTATACATGAAGATTTAAAATTTATGATCTTAGTTTTCACTTTTGTTTATATTTTAAAGGTGTTGATTTTTGTTAATGTCTTTATTTATGTATTTATTTAATTTTTTTTTTATTTACTAAACACCATTTTGTTGTCACATTCCCATTGTTGTTCACGAAGAACCTGGGTCAGTGACTGGTACTTCTGGTATAAATATGGTGGTGTGTGGCATGTTCAGTATCTGGTGGATATTCTTGACAACCAAATTCTTATTGCTAGTTAGCTTATTTACCAAGCAGGCCAAGTAGTTAAAGTTTCTTTGGATTTGAATTCAGTACTTTCTTTCAATGCCTTTGTCTTTGCCCTTGTCCTTGCCCTTTGGTTTTGTTTGCATTTATACATTGTTATCCTGATTATGATATTTGGCTTTTCCATGACTTTGCATCATCTGTTGGTTAATTTTCTGGCTCACAATAATCCTGAGTGGTGTGCTTAACAGTCTATATTGAAAGATGGGCTTGGATGAAGGGAAAAGAAGAAACAATGATTATTGCCCCCTTTAGCATCAATGTTGGCATGCAGTCTCTTGTGATAGTTGTGGATGAGGCCCTTGATTTTCTCAGGTGGTAGAGCTGCCCATTCTTCTTGGTGAAAAGCCTCCAATTCCTGTAAATTCTTGGGTTGTCTTGCATGAACTACACGTCTGAGATCTCCCCAAAGTGGCTCAAAGAAATTGAGGTCAGGAGACTGTAATGGCACTCTAGCACCTTCACGTTTCTCTGCTGTAGCCACTGAAGGGTCAACTTGGCCTTGTGTTTTGGATCATTGTCTTGTTGGAAGCTTCCAGACTGATGAATGCAAGTTGTCCTCCAATATTTTCCAGTAACATGCTGCATTCATCTTCCCATTAATTTTCACTAAGTTACTTGTGCCACGGTAGGTCACACACCTCCAGAACATCAGAGATCCACCTCCATGCTTCACAGTAGGGATGGTGTACTTTTCGTCATGGGCCTTGTCCCATCACTCTCCAAATATAGTATTTATGGTTATGACCGTAAAATTACATTTTGGTCTTAACATTCCAAATGACTTTCTTTCAGATGTTTTGAGGCTTGTTGTATTGCAAGTGGGCTGTTTTTGTTGCATTGACACACTAAAGGCTGTTTTTCTTGCAACTAGACCATGTAACCCACTTTTGTTCAAGTACCTCCTTATTGTGCATCTTGAAACAGCAACACCACTTGTTTGCAGAGAAGCCTGTATCTCAGCTGAAGTGACTTGTGGGTTTTTCTTGGCAGCTCGACAAATGATCCTGGCAGTTATGGCTGAAATATGAGTGGGTCTACCTGGTAACAACAACTTTCTATTTTTTTTATCAAAGTTTGAACACTACTGATAGGCATTTTCAGATCTCTGGATATCTTTTTGTATACCTTTACTGAATTATACAAATCAGAAACTTTTTCTTGCTGGTCCCTTGACAGTTCTTTTGCTTTCCCTGTGGCTTGATATCCAGCAAAGTCATTGCAGCACTTCCAGGTTTTAAATTGACTATTTATCCTTTCAAAATATTTTCCAAGCAATGGCTAATATTTCACAAATTCTGCCAGGGCATGTAAACTTATGAGCATGATTGTACATTTTATTATAAAACTGCATTATTGAATCCATGGATAGATGGATAATTTCCAAATAAAAACATTATAGCCAGTTTTTTTCCATATTGCTATTTAAATGCTCCTTTGCATGTGTTACAGACACGTCTTGAAATTGCATTTGTAAAATGTGCAAGATTTGCATTGTTTTAAATAAATTAATGATCATTTTTTATCTGTAGAAATATGGCTGTTCTTTTTTGTAGAGAATCCTTCTTGTGGGCAGCTGTCTCTTTGTAACATTTACCATCTGCACAAAAGATTTTTTTCTAATCATGTATTATTATGCATAAAATGTGTCTGGTGTTATTCTCACAATTTATAGCCAGTCCCACTAATGCCAGCTTTTGGCTGCTAGTTGGTGGATCCCAGCTGGAAACAGGTTAGATCATTGATTTTCAGTATTGTACTATCAGGCCTTTAGCCTATAGGAAAAGGAGTCCTGAATGTTTTCTCAGTATGCTATAGGACAAACTTTTGTCTGTGCCTTGTAGAAGTCCTGGTCTTTGTGTTCCTCTAGTAAAGATTTCTTGGTCTAATACTGAGATAACCGTTGGTCAAATGTTTAGCATGCAAGCTACTTATTAATTGTAAACACAAAACTGTAAATTATGGTCACCAACTCTAGGCAGTAACAGCTGACTAATGTCCATTACTTCTTTATTAGTAGAATAAAACATAGTAAGGTGTAATGATAATAATAATAATAATTAGTAACAATAATAATATATTTTATGTATGTAGTGCCTTTCCCATGCTCAAGGAACTGAAAACAAAATTATACAAATAGTTTCTGCATAGAACAATAAAAAAAATTAACACAGGATATGCAGAAGCATTAGGGAATAAAAGCAAAAAATTAAAAAAAGAATAAACCAGAATATAATATTAGATTCAATACAAAAAGAAATGCCTGAACAAATTACATAATTTATGATATAACACACACATACAAATTATCCTGAGCATCTGGACAGAAAAGTAAACTGAAAGAAGAGGCAGAGTGTGAGATTAAGTTAAAAGCCTTCCTGAACAAATGAGTTATAAGTTGTTTTTTTAAAAGAATAAATGGAGTCGGCTGATCTAATTGATTTCATGAGGTAATTGGGCGATATACATCTGAAAGCCCTGTCACCCATAGAGTGCACATTAGTGTTGGGCACAACAAGATTGCCAGAATCAGACCTTAGTGTGGTGAACATGAGCATAGTAATGGAGAAGATCATTGATGTACACTGGTGCAGGGCCCTTTAAAGCTTTGTTGGTTATCAATAGAATTTTATACTTGATCCTGTAAGACATCGGGAGCCAGTAAAAGCGAAGCAAGATGGGTGTGATGTGCTTGCTGTTGCTGTTTCATGTAAGGACTCTTGTAGCAGTGTTTTGAATTGACTGGAAATGTGATATAAGATTTGAAGGGGCACCTGCCAGTAGAGAGTTGCAGTAATCAATGCAGGATGTGATAAAAGCATGGACAAGTTTCTCAGCATTAGAAAAGGAGAGGAATGAGTGAACATGGGATATGTTATAGAGGTGAAAGTAAGTTTCTTAATGTAGTTTTTGTGGGTGGAGTAAGAAAAGGAAGAATCAAAAATTATACCAAGGTTCCTTGCATTAGAAGAAGGTCCAATGAGGTCACCCTCCAGATTGACAGAAAATTAAGTCATTTTTTTAAGTTGTGCTTTAGTGCCAATTTGCTGAAGTTCAGTTTTGTTGCAGTTTAATTTTAAAGAGTTCTGCTCCATCCAGGTTTTAATTTCAAAAAGCTCTGATGAAGTTTCGTTTTTGACATTGAAATAGAGTTGAGAATCATCCACATAAAAATGATAACCCAATTCCAAAGCTATAAATAATATGGCCAAGGAGAAGAATATAAATACAGAAGAGAGGAGGACCAAGGACAGAGCCCTGAGGAACTCCTTGTGTGACTGGCGCTGAGCTGGACCTGCTGTTGCCAAGACTAACAATCTCTTTCCTATCAGTCAGATAGGACTTGAACCACTGGAGGGCAGTGCCAGAGATACCTAGAATGCTCTCCATTCTGCACAGTAGAATGTAATGTCTGTATTTAAAAGGGCCACACATTACAATGTTTCGTCACCTAGAAGTTGTGCAATGTGTTTCAGATTTTAGTAGGGCCTGTTTTGTAGAAATGTGTCAGGAAACAAATAGTTTTGCTGGGGGAGAGTACACTACAGGAGACAACTCGCTAAAATATAAATAATCACAGGGTTACTTCCTAAAACCCACCCAACATCCTCCAGTATGTGTTTCAAATGTTAGTGCTTGCAGTTTCCCTTTCCACCCGATAAATTGGATAAATATGTGTAAAAACTATTATTCTCAGGTATGGAAAGACAGGGAGAGAGAAAAATAAACTTAAAAAAAAAATGACACTGAGAAAAAATAAAAATCTAAAAATTGCTGTTATCAACTCAAGAGCTCCATAGCATAAGATAACTGAAGCTAAATGAATAACTTGTACAGTAATCCCTCGCTATATCGCGCTTCGACTTTCGCAGCTTCACTCCATAGCAGATTTTATATGTAAGCATATCTAAATATATATCGCAGATTTTTCACTAGTTCGCGGATTTCTGCGGACAATGGGTCTTTTTATTTCTGGTACATGCTTCCTTAGTTGGTTTGCCCAGTTGATTTCATACAAGGGACACTATTGGCGGATGGCTGAGAACACCCAATCAGAGCACGCGGTTAAGTTCCTGGATGCTGATTGGCTCAGTGACGGAGAGCAGCATTCGATTCCGCTTTGTGTTAGCCAGCATCTCATCTTACTCATTCAGCATCAACGTGTTTCGCTGTGTAAAGAGTTAACTTTTGTGCTCTTTTGTGTTTATCTTTGTGCGTAGTCAAGCCCTTTGTTATGTCTCCAAAACGATCTGCTCCTGCTACTACTTCCGGGGCCGTGGCCAAGCGTCAACGGAAGATGCCAACGGTTGCCAAAAAGGTAAAAGTTTTGGATATGTTGAAGGAAGGGAACAGCTACGCCGCTGTAGGACGCCATTACGTCATCAATGAGTCCACGGTTTGTTATATTAAGAAGGATGAAAAGATTCTAAGATCTACTGTCGCAGTGTCCTTTAACCAGGGCGCGAAACAAGTTGTAAGTGGACATAATAAGGCAGTTTATGCTGTATAGCTGTGCGGGAAATGTTTATAAGAGTGTGGGAGAGTTTATAAGGGCTTAAAATTAATAAAAATAACCATATAAACATATGGTTTTTACTTCACGGATTTTCACCTTTCGCAGGAGTTTCTGGAACACAACCCCCGCGATCGAGGAGGGATCACTGTATATCTTGCTGTCATTTTGACTATGTAATGGATGGCATGCAGGAACTGGCATCCCGGCCAGGACTCAACAAGGATCCTTACCTAGCCAGGAGTCCAGTATAATGGAATAACAGGGGAAGACAACTTATTCAGGTTATTTTTCCCCCCAAAAAGCTAGGTGGCAGCATTCCAGGGTTATGGTACCTCTACGGATACTCACAGGGTATATTGGGAACTGTAGTCTCATGGTACAGCCCTGTTCTGTGGGTGCCACCAGGGAGCACTGAAGGAATTAAAGGTCTCAACTTTATGGGACTTCCGCCTTTCCTAGAAGTGCTTCTGACGGACAGTTTTGTGACACCAGAAGTACTCCCAGGTCCTGCATAAAGTTAGTAGTTCCATTTCAGTACATACGAGTTGAGAGAGGAGCTGGACAACGCTTGCCTTGAAGAAAAATGGAAGGTAGGAAGGAAGAATGAAAAGGAAGAATTGTGTCTCAGCTTGCGATTTTGAATGACCTCCAAAAGTATTTTGTACAATACATCCATTGTTTTAATGCGGAACCAGTGTTTGTGAGACTGTGTTTGAGGTTTGGGGTGCTGCTGCAACTCTTACTGTTCCCAACTATTATATCATTGCATGTCATATGAGCAGCAAATAGCATTCGAAGAAGTATTATGGTCACTGAGTACGAGCACTTTTCACATTCTTTTTACTAATGGTATATCATATACCTTGAATGTAGTCTCCACATTTCATCTTTTAACAAATGTAGCCAAACGATTTATATTTACTTTCCTGATATAACTTTATTAATCCTGGTTACTTTCAAGAGGGCAAACCATAGAAGCAAAACGTTTGTAGTTTGAAACATTATGAGTGAGTTTAGGGAAAGTCCAACTGACTGAGCAAAAGCATTGTGATCATGGTTGATTACAACTCAGTGATTTTTTGATATAATGATGCTAGCGCATTCTTATGAACAAGCTCATCTAACACAAATCATTGCCCTGTTATCCCAAACCATTTAGCAAAGGTATTCCGTAATTAAATAAACCTGCCTAAGGACCTCTCCAGAAGTTTATGATTTAGATGAGTCTAATAGCTCCGATGAAAGTTATGTAAATTACAAATGATCATCTGAACCAGTACCCTGTTAATCTACATAGTGTCTGACCAATTAGTAATCTTGGAAAATTTTACTAAATAGTGGTGGGAATAGCAAAGACCCCTAGATACAATTTCACCTTGATGCTTAGGTCGCAATGTTATAAACTTTAGCTGTTTGTTTTCTTTTTAATATTATATACTGTGACTGTAACATTTCATTATATTATAATTTGCTGTTCCATTTTTAAATGAATTTAAAATTGAAATTATATTTCTAAATGCTAAAATGTGTCATGGTACATCCACATATATTTATACAGTACATGGTTCAAATGTAGCTATGATGGGTAAGTTTTTGTGAGATCCACCCTTATATTTATAGTAGTGTTCTTACCCAGTAATTGAGATTAATATGTTTCAAATATGAAATATATTGTTTCAATATATAAATATTTTGAAGATTAATGGATAGATTATTTTTAAAGTTAAGGTCATTAAAATATTTTTTTTATTATGCTGTAGCTCACATAGACATACATCTGCATGTCTTCTAGCATGGCTCCAAAAATGATTGTGAAATACAGTTAGGTCCATAAATATTTGGACAGAGGCAACTTTTTTCTAATTTTGGTTCTGTACATTACCACAATGAATTTTAAATGAAACAACTCAGATGCAGTTGTAGTGCAGACTCTCAGCTTTAATTCAGTGGGGTGAACAAAACGATTGCATAAAGGCCCACAAACAAACAGCAACTGAAAACCGCTGCAGTAAAGGCCTGGCAGAGCATTAAAAAGGAGGAAACCCAGCATCTGGTGATGTCCATGAGTTCAAGACTTCAGGCTGTCATTGCCAGCAAAGGGTTTTCAACCAAGTATTAGAAATGAACATTTTATTTCCAGTTATTTAATTTGTCCAATTACTTTTGAGCCCCTGAAATGAAGGGATTGTGTTAAAAAAATGCTTTAGTTGCCTCACATTTTTATGCAATTGTTTTGTTCACCCCACTGAATTAAAGCTGAAAGTCTGCACTTCAACTGCATCGGAGTTGTTTCATTTAAAATTCATTGTGGTAATGTACAGAACCAAAATTAGAAAAAAGTTGTCTCTGTCCAAATATTTATGGACCTAACTGTAGTTTGAATGCCCAAGAAAGACTGAGAGGCCATTTCTTTTGAATATAATAAAGCAGATTTAAATTACTTTATTAAGCAGTATTTAATAAAAGGAATAGTTTATTAGACTTTGTTTTGATTGCTGATGTTATTGGTAAACTAATTCTATCAATTTTCATCTATTTGGTGTCATTTGAGCAAAAATGGGGGCCATTTTTTGGGCTAGAAAATGCTTAAAAATGTTTTCCATTTAAATCATTTTAATGTCAATTAGGCCAACATGTTACAAAAATTAATTTTCCGAAGGTGCCTCGCAGTTAGGAGACCCGGGTTCGCTTCCCAGGTCCTCCTTACGTGGAGTTTGCATGTTCTCCCCGTGTCTGCGTGAGTTTCCTCCGGGTGCTCCGGTTTCCTCCCACAGTCCAAAGACATGCAAGTTAGATAGATAGATAGATAGATAGATAGATAGATAGATAGATAGATAGATAGATAGATAGATAGATAGATAGATAGATAGATAGATAGATAGATAGATAGATAGATAGATAGATAGATAGTTTTTCACACCACTATATCTATCTATCTATTTGCCCCCTTCCTGATTTCTTATTCTTTTGCATGTTTGTCACACAAAATGTTTCTGATCATCAAACACATTTAACCATTAGTCAAATATAACACAAGTAAACACAAAATGCAGTTTTTAAATGATGGTTTTTATTATTTAGGGAGAAAAAAAATCCAAACCTACATGGCCCTGTGTGAAAAAGTAATTGCCCCCTTGTTAAAAAATAACCTAACTGTGGTGTATCACACCTGAGTTCAATTTCCGTAGCCACCCCCAGGCCTGATTACTGCCACACCTGTTTCAATCAAGAAATCACTTAAATAGGAGCTGCCTGACACAGAGAAGTAGACCAAAAGCACCTCAAAAGCTAGACATCATGCCAAGATCCAAAGAAATTCAGGAACAAATGAGAACAGAAGTAATTGAGATCTATCAGTCTGGTAAAGGTTATAAAGCCATTTCTAAAGCTTTGGGACTCCAGCGAACCACAGTGAGAGCCATTATCCACAAATGGCAAAAACATGGAACAGTGGTGAACCTTCCCAGGAGTGGCCGGCCGACCAAAATTACCCCAAGAGCGCAGAGACGACTCATCCGAGAGGTCACAAAAGACCCCAGGACAACGTCTAAAGAACTGCAGGCCTCACTTGCCTCAATTAAGGTCAGTGTTCACGACTCCACCATAAGAAAGAGACTGGGCAAAAACGGCCTGCATGGCAGATTTCCAAGACGCAAACCACTGTTAAGCAAAAAGAACATTAGGGCTCGTCTCAATTTTGCTAAGAAACATCTCAATGATTGCCAAGACTTTTGGGAAAATACCTTGTGGACTGATGAGACAAAAGTTGAACTTTTTGGAAGGCAAATGTCCCGTTACATCTGGCATAAAAGGAACACAGCATTTCAGAAAAAGAACATCATACCAACAGTAAAATATGGTGGTGGTAGGGTGATGGTCTGGGGTTGTTTTGCTGCTTCAGGACCTGGAAGGCTTGCTGTGATAGATGGAACTATGAATTCTACTGTCTACCAAAAAATCCTGAAGGAGAATGTCCGGCCATCTGTTCGTCAACTCAAGCTGAAGCGATCTTGGGTGCTGCAACAGGACAATGACCCAAAACACACCAGCAAATTCACCTCTGAATGGCTGAAGAAAAACAAAATGAAGACTTTGGAGTGGCCTAGTCAAAGTCCTGACCTGAATCCAATTGAGATGCTATGGCATGACCTTAAAAAGGCGGTTCATGCTAGAAAACCCTCAAATAAAGCTGAATTACAACAATTTTGCAAAGATGAGTGGGCCAAAATTCCTTCAGAGCGCTGTAAAAGACTCATTGCAAGTTATCGCAAACGCTTGATTGCAGTTATTGCTGCTAAGGTTGGCCCAACCAGTTATTAGGTTCAGGGGGCAATTACTTTTTCACACAGGGCCATGTAGGTTTGGATTTTTTTTTCTCCCTAAATAATAAAAACCACCATTTACAAACTGCATTTTGTGTTTACTTGTGTTATATTTGACTAATGGTTAAATGTGTTTGATGATCAGAAACATTTTGTGTGACAAACATGCAAAAGAATAAGAAATCAGGAAGGGGGCAAATAGTTTTTCACACCACTGTAGATAGATCTTTATTGTCATTGTCACTTTTACAAAGGCACAACGAAATTGAAGGTGCAGTCGACTCAGTGTGAGGAACAAGAGTTAAAAAGACAAGAAGAGAGAAAATAATAACAAACCGAATAGTAATAAAAGTACTTTACAAAATATACAAATTGCACTTGTTGACTTAAGGTCTATATTGCACATTGGGAGAATGATATGGAGTAGTTTTATTCTGAGTTCAGGGCCATGATTGCTTTTGGATAAAAGCTGTTTTTAAGGCGGTTTGTCCTGGTTTTCATTGCTATGTATCTCTTGCCCGATGGCAAAAGCTGGAAGAGGCAATGACCGGGATGTGATGAATCCTATGAAATGTCTATTGCTTTTTTGCGGCATCGGGAGGTGTAGATTTGTTCCAGAGTGGGGAGGGTACAACCAATTGTTCTCTCCGCTGTCCTGACAACCCTCTGAGGAAAATTGGTGACTCTAAATTTTCCCTAGTGTGTGCTTGGTGTGTGTGTGTGTGTGTGCACCCTGCGGTGGGCTAGCGCCCTGCCCAGGGTTTGTTTCCTGCCTTGCGCCCTGTGTTGTCTGGGATTGGCTCCAGCAGACCCCCGTGACCCTGTAGTTAGGATATAGCGGGTTGGATAATGGATAGATGGATGGAATTTCCTGAAGGGGTTTTTAGTAAAGAAGGGGACATCAGTAATTCAGTTAGCTGAGTATCTTCCTGTAGTATGCAAGAATACATTTCAAAAAAACATACAGGCTATGTAAATTGGCAATTCCAATGAGGTCCGGTATTAGAAAGTGTGTGTATACAGTATGTGTGCCCAATGATAGACTAGACCCAGGGATGGTATTCACCTTGCACACAAGGGCGCTGAGCTAGACACCTTCCTTCCACTCCCCTGAACTGAATAAGCAGGGTACAAAATGAATGAATGGATGGATGGGTGGATGGATGGATGAATGTTATAAATAAAAGGCATATGAATATCAAACTATTGACAAAAGAAAAAAGGTCATTCAGTTCATCAAGCTAATTTGGTTAGGTAATATTTCAGAATGTCTCATCCATCTACTTAAAATGTTTTCAAGGTTTCCACTATTTTTTTTATTTCCACAATCCATTTCCCCAATAATCTATTGTTGCCCATGAGGATATAATTGCTTGTTTAATTGAAAGAATTCTAATGGATCAATCTTATTAATGCATCTGATACTTTTGAAGACCTGATTTAGGTTTCCAAGAACACTGCACTGCTTGAGGCTAAATAAATTTAATTCCCTAGACCTGTTGGAGTACTACACATCCTTTAGTTCCGGCATACATTTGATTGCTCTTCAAGCTTTTGATTGTGCAAGGTCTTTTTGTGGTATGGTGATCAGAACTGCACATAGTACTCCATATTTAGCCTCACTAGCTCATTATACAGTCTAAGCAAAACATGTTTAAATTGTTAAAATATAACCTTCAATTTATTTATATCTTTAATTGTCTTTGCACACTGCCTAGATGAGATTAATGTTGTGTCAATGTACACTGCTAAATCGTTTTAAGAGCTTGCTTCCTCTAGTTCAGTATTATCAAACTTGTGTTTATGCCCTAGTGTAGCACACTGCACTTTGCTATAATAAAATGTGTTTCCTAAGTGGTCAACCACTTCACAAGATAATTCTTTCCACTACTTTCAGATTAGAAACTTTGCTAAACAGAACCTGTCCAAGTACAGTATATAAAAACATTTTAAAGTCTCTTGCTTTCAAAGATCCTAGGGTACAATGGGGAAGACAACTTTCACTTAATATTTCAGGAAAGGAGTGGAAGGCGGCCATGCATAGAATACACTGTAGCTCCATATGTGCAAAACACTCAATCATTCAGCTTAAAATCTTTTATCAAGCTCATTTATCTTGTTTAAAATTGTCCAAAACGTATATCTAGGGCAAGACTGAACCTGTGAATGTTGCCATCGAGCAGCAGCCTCACTGGCTACATGTTTTAGGCAAAAATCTGTGAATGCCTAACAGACAGCGTTGGTGTCACAATCACTCCTAACCCATTAACAGCTATGTTTGGTGTACTTCCAGAAGGGTTTAAAGTGGAGAAGGACAAACAAACTGTAATTGCCTTTACCTCACTATTGGCACATAGACTTATCTTGCTCAGCTTGAAGAATCCCAACCCATCTGTTTTATGTCAGTTGGTAACTGATGTTCTATACTATTTTAAATTGGAAAAAATCATTCTCACTTAGAGGATCTGTTCAAAATGTATTTAAAACATGTCAGGATCTAATCAATAACATCTTAGAATAAGCTTTTATATCAGGGAAAAGGATACTCTTCCTTCTCTGTTGGTTTTAAAGAGTTGGCTCCCCTCTCTTTCTTTTGGTTGGGGGTTGAATTTTGGTTTGTTTAGTTTGATTTGATTGTATGCAAATGTTATTTGCTTCAAATTAATTATACAGTATATATATAGTGAAAGGATCAGACTCAACACACTTAAAAAGGTTTGGGGCAGCCACCCATATATTATCCCTGGCTGCAATGGGTTTGTTTTTGTAGACAAAAGTGTCTCTGATGGAGTCCAGACATGAACTGCTTGAGGTTTGGGAAGATGGCAGTTTTAAGTGGGAAGACCGGAAGTGATGTAGGGGAACCATGAGTGACTGTCTCCTGACGTCATCTTAGGTGCCGGAACTGGACGTGACCTCTGTCTAGGCGCCGGGACCGGAAGTGACGTCATCAGTGATGGTTCAGGTAGGTTTTCCCGCGGCTGGTCTGCTGAGATAACAGGAGAAGGTTTAATGCACCCCACCACCCACTGTCCCGGCGTGGAATTACCTTCACATGGTCCATACAATGTCCTCCTACTAGCACATGCATCAAAATAAATAAATAAATAAATGTATATATATATATATATATATATAGGCAGCATGGTGGCGCAGTGGGTAGCGCTGCTGCCTCGCAGTTGGGAGACCTGCAGACCTGGGTTCGCTTCCTGGGTCCTCCCTGCGTGGAGTTTGCATGTTCTCCCCATGTCTGTGTGGGTTTCCTCCGGGCGCTCCGGTTTCCTCCCACAGTCCAAAGACATGCAGGTTAGGTGGATTCGCGATTCTAAATTGGCCCTAGTGTGTGCTTGGTGTGTGGGTGTGTTTGAGTGTGTCCTGTGGTGGGTTGGCACCCTGCCCAGGATTGGTTCCTGCCTTGTGCCCTGTGTTGGCTGGGATTGGCTCCAGCAGACCCCCGTGACCCTGTGTTTGGATTCAGCGGGTTGGAAAATGGATGGATATATATAATATATGTGTGTGTAAAAAGAAGATAATTCTAACTTGTACTTCAGAATAGCTTTTCCTTCCTTCTTATTCCTATTTAATAACCACCTCCTGAATATCCAATCTTGGTATCCTTTCATTAAGATTTACTCATATATGAAAATTTATATCATTATCAATTATCAAAAACCATAAGTGCCTGAAGACAGATTCCTAAAGGACACCACTGATGATTTAACCTTCTCCTTTACCTTGTGGAACTTGGCCAGGACACAGACAGGCAGACATGTTAATTTCACCACCACACGTTTATTTATACAACTAATATTTACAAGTATTGTGCCACAGACCCCAATCTTCCCCAAAGTCCAGGACAGCCACTCTGCTTCTTCGGACCGCCTCCTTCTCTCTTTCTTGCACCTTGTCCTGCTTCCACCCGACTCCAGCCTCGAATGAAGGGAGGCGACCCCTTTTATCCGTACCCGGATGTGTTCCAGGTATGCACCGGCAATCCCGCGGACACGCCCCAGTGTGGCGGAAGTGCCGGCTGTCCTCCCGGTAGTACTCCGGGTGTTCCCTCTCTTCTTCCCCCCAGCACTTCCTGGTGTGGCGGAAGTACTGGGGTCCAGGGTCCTTCAGGCAGGGGGACACCCCCTGGCGGTGACCATGGGCCCCTACAGGGTTGGGCTTCCAAGCCCTGTACCCGTGGCCCCCAATACAACTAGGGTGGATGCTCCCTTGCGGTCTGGAGGAGGAATGAGCCCTCCTTCTGTCTTCCTGGGCGACCCGGCCGGGCATGAGCCCCGTCCGGGTGCCACAACCTGTACTTTCTTTCACTAACTTGAAATTCACTTAGGTCTGATGGAAATAACGTCTTGGTTTAAAATTAATCTTTGTTGGAGAGCTATATAAATGGTCTTTTTTTCTAAGTAAATTATGTTTTGTGCTTTGATTTTGTCTACTATTTCAGTTGCCTTTTTCAAAAAGTATTGGTTTGGTAAAATTTTTCTTTCACAATGTCATGCTAGCTGTTGTTAAAAATATTATTTATGGAAGAGCAGTCCTCTGATTTATGTCTAATTAATGTTCTTAACATTTTACAAGAGAATGAAGTTTATTTAATTTGTCTAGAATAATTGAGATCCATTTTATATTACTTTGTGTTGTGCTCAAGTATGTTTAGCAAGGTGTGTGATATTTTAGGATTCTTTCAGGTTCTGACACTCAGATATCTGTGGCCTATGGATCACAGAGCTTTAATGTGAGAATTAGGTATAGATGAAAACATTTCTGTCAATTATTTCCTTGTTCCTGGCAAGTCCTGTGGTGCCTGAGTACTGTACATCTCACTTGTGATTCTTAACTCTGGTTTTAAAGAAATATTTGCCTGTAACTGCTTTCTGGCTATCTATTCTACTCTGTTGATTTAAAGAAACACCAGTACTATAGTATCCCCTTATGTTTTTGAGGTGTCTGACATTTCATGATTTTTCTGCCATGTAACACACACACACATGAAAGAATATTTATAAATGTGTTTCCCTTCTTGCCTGTATCGTTTTTGCTTAACATATTGAATTTTCCTGGGATTTTTTTCACTACCATGAACCTCCTGTCTGAGCTCTGGTCCTACCTCTGAGTGTTTTGCTTCACGAAACAGTTAAATTGTTTCAGGTAAGTCTACAGGCCACTCTTAAACTGTTATGATACAAATGCCTTAGGTAAATGGTGTGACTATTACATAATGACAGCAGATTTTTTATGTACTTTATAAACAGAATAATTGGATCAGTGTGCTTTTCTTTCATGCTGAATACTGCTTCTTTTGAACCTTGCAGGTTTTAAAACATCCCCTGAAGTCATTTGTGGCAGCAGCCTGGACCTTTATTTATAGGTATCTTAGCCAAATAAAAATTACCCTCTTTAAACACAAGTTTTTGTTCAGTAAAAAATTAAATAGTTATCTATTAACAAAAATAAATGCATACTTAAGAATACTTAAGCCTGTTTTGGCTAACATAATAAAATTAAGGGTCCTTAACTAACTCTTGGGCTGGCTGGTTACTTGACCAGCACCAGGAACCACACAATTACTCCATCCTACCTCCTGCTCCTCTCTATCTTGAACCACATTGTCTTATCTTCATCTTGAACACCAGCCCATGCAATTCAATCTGCTTCTGACTCTTCGCTTGCTCAGTCCATGACTGAAATGAGCTTTTAAGTCTCTTTCTGGGATTAAGTCCTAGTCACAGCCCTGGACCGTTCCTTGGGTCTGTAATGTCCAGTAGAACCCAACGATGGCTCCATGTATCCCAGCAGTCCTGGGCCCAGACCTAAATTAAAGAATAAGGCAGTCCTGCAGGATTCTGATTCATGCAACATGCAGCAGTGACATTGTGTACGGAGTCATTTGCCTCCTACCATCTATCAGGTTGGGGAACTACTATTCTGTTACCCACGGTCCTTAATGAGACTACCTTGAAATAGTTACTTCCAGGGATCCTTCAATTATTTATTATTTATTAGCCTGACCTTCCATGCAAGAATATGTTTGTGTTGGTATCCTGTTCTTAAAGAGTGGCTGATATCTTGAGATACTTCTCATAACTAGGGTAAACTTTAAAACCCAGATAAATACTAAGGCGTTCAAATAATGGTTTTGCACATTTGGGAGTTTTTAGGTGTTTTTCACAATGTTGCTTTGCAATGTGTTTATTCATTATACAGGTGCATTATATTATAATTATTGGATTAGCCCATAAAAAAATACTCTTCAATTTTTATATCATGATATATGAGGCATATTATTGCTTACCATGAAGCATGACAGGGTTTTTCACTGTTGAAGGTTGCTCATCTTGGTGCCAATCATTGGGGAAATTCATTCTCTGCTTCACAATTCGTCCCCACTGAAAAGTAATTGTGAATGTGTGGGAAGATTAAATGTTTTAGTTTGACTTCTCTCATAGTAGAAAGAAGGTAGCACTTAATCCTTTTATGTGCCGAGGGTGATCTTTGGTCAGACAAGAACTGTAAGTTCAGGTTTAATCAGTTTTATTTGCTTGTAAATGTTCACTTTATTCAGGCCTCAGCAGGCTGACTACATCATCAAATACTGAAAGGTGAATCTTACATTCTTAGGCAAAGTCAATATTCATGAAACGATATGCAATATCTATAAAACCGTGATCTCCTTGTTTGACTTTTTCATGTTTGATCGTGTTATCTTAATGTTTTAAAGGGAGCTTTTTTCCGTTGGTCAACATAAGAAAAATGTACTTAGAGTTTGTTCATTCTTATTTTTTGTCATTTTTTTATTGAAGCTCAGTAAAAAACAACATTCGTAAAAATCGATTTAGGTCAAATATTAATCAGTGTAAGAAGTGATAAACACCTTCCCTCCCTCTAAACAGCAAGGTACCAGTTTGCACACATCCCACTCAAAATCTACCAGGGGAGAAAGGCACGAAAGACACAACTTATCCAAAAGCAGAGGAAATGCACAAGCAAGGCGACAAATTAGTAATTAAGACTAACACAATATGGACCACCTGTCAGCCAGCACCCCAGCCAAACACACAGTGGATACACAGGGTTACAGGTGTTGCTAATGGTTTGCTCATTGAAAATATGTAGTATAACTCTGAACAATAATGATTTTTGAGTTCTTTTTATGAAGTGTAGCTTGGAATCTGGCCATTTGGCAGTTTGAGAATCTGTTCTCAAATGTCCAAATAGAATATAAAGAAACACATATCCTTGCATATGCTGTGTTGTTCACATGTACACCAGAAGGTTGCTTTAAAAAGCAGGTGTTTATTCCCCAAATCAAATAAATTGTGCCAGTCACTTAGAATTATGAAATGAAAGATTATTGTAGCATCAACATTTTACTGTCATTTATTATACAGAAGTACTAGCCAAAGGATGACAGCACACTATGTCTTTATCTTCTGTTATGCTGTCAGTAGAAACAAAAGTGGACCAGATCATCTGTCATGTTGTCAGATGCTCTTAATTCATTCATTTATTCATTTTTCCGAATTCTTATTCCAATACAGGTTCACTTGGGGTCTGAGAATATCTGGGCAGCTTTGGGTACAATATAGAGAAGCAGTGCTTTAAAGGACATTAATCCATTGTGGGAGACATTCATTCATTGTGCTGGTCAGTCTAACCAGGCTGTGAGAAGGCAGAAACTGCCCAGGGCACACTGCAGGATCAAATCCCAGCTAGGGCACCTCGGAGCCCACTTATGCCCACATAACCTCTCTCATCCCAGGTCAAATCAAGGTTTTTGATCAAGCATAAACAGTGACTGACATATGGCAGGAAATTTAGGGGACCTGGTGACACAAGGAGTTAAATAAAGAGAAAACTGAAATCTTAGTGATTGGCAATAATGGATACAATGAGGCTATTAGAAATAAACTGGAAGCATTAGGATTAAAAGTCAAAATGGAGGTAAAAAGCTTAGGGGTAACTGTTGACTGTAATCTAAATTTTAAATCGCATATTAATCAGATCACTAGGACAGCATTTTTTCACTTAAGAAACATAGCAAAAGTTAGACCTCTTATATCATTGAAAGATGCTGAGAAATTAGTTCATGCATTTGTTTTCAGTCATCTAGATTACTGTAACGCACTCCTCTTAGGACTACCTAAAAAAGAAATAAATCGTTTGCAACTAGTGCAGAACGCAGCTGCTAGAATCCTAACTAGGAAAAGAAAATCCGAGCACATGTCTCTAGTTTTGATGTCACTACACTGGTTACCTGTGTCATTCAGGATTGACTTTAAAATTTTGCTTATGGTTTATAAAGCCTTAAATAATCTCGCCCCATCCTATATATCGGAATGTCTGACGTCTTATATTCCAAATCGCAACCTCAGATCCTCAACTGAGTGTCTCCTTAGAATTCCAAGAGCAAAACTTAAAAGAAGTGGTGAGGCGGCCTTCTGCTGTTATGCACCTAAAATCTGGAATAGCCTGCCAGTAGGAATTCGCCAGGCTAATACAGTGGAGCACTTTAAAAAACTGCTGAAAACACATTATTTTAACATGGCCTTCTCATAACTTCACTTAATTTAATCCTGATACTCTGTATATCCAATTCATTATAATAACTATTCATGGTGGCTCTAAAATCTGTACTAACCCCTACTCTCACTTCTGTTTCCTTTTCCGGTGTCCTTTTGGTGGTGGCTTGCGCCACCACCATCTACTCTAAGTACCATGATGTTCCAAAAATGATGGATAGATTAAAAGCCAGAAGTCTGTATGACCATCAGCATCAAGTGACTCCATGAGAACCCTAACTACAAAGAAGACTATTTCATTTATGTTAGGTAGAATGCCCAGAGGGGACTGGGTGGTCTCGTGGCCTGGAACCCCTACAGATTTTATTTTTTTCTCCAGCTTTCTGGAGGTTTTTTTTTTGTTTTTTCTGTCCACCCTGGCCATCGGACCATATCTCCTTTATTATGTTAACTAATGTTGCCTTTTTTTAATTTCTTATTTTGTCTTTTATTTTTCTTTTCTTCATTATGTAAAGCACTTTGAGCTACTTTTTGTATGAAAATGTGCTATATAAATAAATGTTGTTGTTGTTGTTGAGAGGGAAGGAGGAAGAGGGAAACGGTTAAGAAAGAGCACTCACCTTTTACTACGCTCTCTTTCACAAACATCTGTTGGTCTTTTCACATCATTCCTGGGCAGTCTCGATCCTGGCATGGCTCAGTTCAAACAGATGGGGAGCAAGAGGGAGCTGTTGCCCCGAACCCCACGGACACATATTGACACAGTTGGTGGGAATGAAACAGAAGAATGAGGTTGGGTTGGGTGAGCGAGGTAGGAGAGCACTGTGAGATGGAGCAATGGAACTGAAATGCAGCATGGAAACTCACCTTCAGGTGCTATGTATTTTTGTGTTTCCTCATGTTTCGCCTGAAAGCTGCTCCTGTACCGAACTCGCTGAGAACTGCAGTACTAGTATATAACGACACAGGACTACTTTTATGCAACAGTTTCAGAATATTTTCAGTTATGTTTATTTGAAAACTATGTGAGGCAATTTGAAGTCAATCTTAAAAAAAACAGTCATTTCCAGTTTTGAAGAATTTCAAAAAATTCTTATTGGACAAAAAGTTTGCTGTAGAATAAAATTAACAGAGATGTGAAGCGCATAGCTGGTCTCCTTTTAAAATGACTGAACTTTGCACAAATGTTATGCTTTTTGCTTTTTTCCTTCCAAAAAGGATGTACTGTTTTGCAATATCTGTTTAATCTCGATAAAACTCGTGGCTTGAAAAATGGGTGTATTTAATAAGTATTACGCTTTTTTTCAAATTTAGACCCTGGTCCTATTGCTTCTATTTTAGAAAACAAGAATTGGCCAAGTATTTTTTTTCATTTTATAAATTTTTTTTACCTTAGTAAAGAATTTCATGTGGTAAATTGATATATGCCATGATTGTGAAGAAGTAACTTTGACTTGATTAATACCAAACTTACCCTTTAATAGTTACAATTACACATACACACTATGCTAATTTGAAATTGCCAGTTTCAACTAACAAGTATGTCTTTGGAATATGGGAGGAAAAATGAGAAACTGGAGGAAAACCCAGGCAGACACTTCTCCACCATGTCATCCTAATTTTGATTATAACATTGCATTTTTGATTAACTCCTTCTCCAAGCTTGTTTGTTTCTCTGCAGTAGAGAATGTTAATATTGCTGTTTCAGGCAATTCTATGCATTTATGTTCATGGTTTCATTGAAAGAGTACAGCACATTTTTATACAATCTGTACTAGACAGGTTTTTTATTTCAAAGCTTGGCAGACAAGGAGCACAGTCTTGGAAAATATTTCCAGAACTAAGAGTGTGTCTCTGACTGTATTTAGGACTCCAATTAAAGCTGAAATATTCTTTGCCCTAGTGGTATTATTCTTTTTACCACCTTTGAAAATTATACTTTGCGTCTCTGAATCAGTTTACCTAAGGGCCTTAGGGAATTTTGATGCTCTCATGAGGGGGTCTTTTAAAGCAGTATCAAAAAAGTGAATAAAGCTCTTGAACATGTCCACATTGACTATATTCAGTATACATTTTTATTGCATTTTACCGCTTGCCTGTGCCAGTCTGCTAGAATTACTGATCAATGTGCTTAGGAGCTCTGTTTTGAAATAGATGACAGTTGCTACTCTCATAATTGCTTGTGAATTTACTTAAACATAGACCAGTGTTTTGAATTTCTGCAGTTCATTCTGGAAAATGAGGTTTCAGGTATTTGCTGCCTAAAAGACACATTGTCCTGCTGATGGTTTTAGTCATTAGTAGAAAAGATGGAGGTTAATCTCTCAGAAACGTTCCAATCGATTCTTCTTCTTCTTATTCCTCTGTCTCTCTGAATTTAACCTTGAGTTCAGTATTGCGCTGTAGGTCAATAAACACTATTTGTAGGTCATTTAGGGCACTGTTCCTTATTCAGAAAAAAGGGCCTGCTAAAGTCTAGAAAAAGGTACTAAGTGTTTTAGGGTCAGCATACCACTGGCTAGGTTGCTCCTGTAGCCTTTCAGTAAAAGCAGCATATTCCTAGATAAAGCAGACATTCTGTGGCTGTTTGTTAAAAAAGCACAGAAAAGACTTGAAAGAAGTCTAAAATATACAGTAGTTTACACTATGAGATATGATATCCCTAACTGTAATGATAAATTAAACATTCAAAATTCAACAAACAATAATGTGCCATATACTGGCACAGCTGGAGCTCTAGCAGTAGTAGGCTGCGCTGCTTCATTTTAAATGCTGAGACCAATGAGGCATTCCTTCTATTTCCTGGCAGATCATTCCAAACTTTAGGGCCATTATGGGCTGTTATATCGACATATTTACCAAGCAGACTGAAGAAAAAACAGCACACTGGTTACCTTTAGGTCTTTGCTACAAGCTATTTCAGAAATGCTAGTTGAATATTAAACTATGAGGCATGCTAGCCCAAAGTTATTAGATTCTTGTCCATGTCCCCTGATATTCAATTAGTCCTTTTCATTCCAGCCACCACTGATCACCCTCCCCACAAAATACCACAACCAAAAAAATGGTGTAAATTGGATTTGCCACTTTGACTGAAGTGGCAGTCAGTGCAGGCAGTGTTTCAACACTTCTTCTAAATGTTGTTATAATCTCAAACGTAGAATGAAGAGGTGTCATCTCACATGTGCCAAGCTTAATAGATTTATTATGATAGGGTTTATTTTTAGGTCATACAATATGATTGCCAGGGATTTGACTTTTGCAACGGGGAAAAAACTTTTTTCACTTTAGTTGCTCTTTTCATTATTTATAATCATCACAGTATGAACCCAATTAATAGTGTGGCAAGTATAAGAAAAAAAATATACAAACTTAAATTATGATTATTAAAACGTTTTCTATAGAAGGTAGCTTATACTTAAAAGGATAATAAGAAAAACACTTGGTTTTTTGATATTTAGAATGAGTGTCTCACAAGTGTGTATGTCTCCTGGGTCAAATCCATGCTTGGTGACAGTCTGTACGAAGTCCACATGGATTTTTTCCTTTGTGATTTCTAGTTTTACTGCTACATCTTAGACATCTTTGTTAAACTAAATTTGTATGAGTGTGGGTGTGTGCGTGAGTCCAATTTGTAAATGGACTGGTGCCTCATCTATGGTTTTCTGTCTTGCAAGTAATGCTGATGAGATAATCTGAATTTAAATAAATTTTATGTTGTTTAAGATGCTTTGTTTGTGATCATTGGACATATATTCTATCTAATAACTTTTACAGTCCTAATCATGTCATCCTCATGCATTAGTGCAGGGGTGGGCAAAGTCATTCCTGGAGGGCTGCAGTGGCCATGGGTTTTTGTTCCAACCCAGTTGCTTGAATAAATAACAATCCTTGCCAATAATTACATTTCATGGCTTGTTAGTGCTTTAACTCTGCTATGTCAAGTCATTCTCATATCCTAGATTTTTTTTTCCATTCTAAGGATATCATCCAAATACTTTGAAGTGTAAAACGGATGGGTAATTCTCAGTCCTTCACTTTTTCTCTTCTCTTTCCTTCCAAGTATTTAGTTAAACCAAATAGTGCACGATAAATACACACAGGTGTAAAGGGTAACAAGCAAAATGGATAACTGCTGGTTTCTTTTGTCATTTGCATCTTATTGCTAATAAGGAGCAATTAAAAACCGAGAATGCAGATGTTTAAGACTTAAATAAGCAATAAGGGATCAAAATCTTAATGAGGGAGATAGCTAAAATGAAGCAGAAGTGTTTCTATTAAGCAATTGAGTTGGTACAAAAACCTGTAGCCACTGCGGCCCTCCAGGAATGACTTTGCCCACCCCTGCATTAGTGGATCAATTTCCTGAACCTACTGGGTCCAGTTTGGCGTTCAGGTTAAACTAGAAACTTGAGATTTTGGTGCAGAAAGGGACCAACACTGGAGAGGATGCCAGTTCATCTCAGGGCACAGTCATACCCACATTCACATATGAACACTTACTAATCCCAGGCCTTCTTAGTTTAACCAATCAATCAAATTAATCAATGTAACATCTAAAGGTGGCTGGGAAGAAAGAATTCCTGTGGTGCTCGCATTGCTAGAGTCAACCATGAGCTAAATTTGCCCCATTCATGTTAAATTTGATCCTGTTCTCTTGCAACTGCCCTGACATACTACTGTGTACAGTTTTGTTTTTCAGGCTGCCAACATCAAATATTGTACATAGGTACTTCTTCCAATAAGTCAGTTTTTTGACATGCAACTTTTGGCTTTGCTTCCTGTAAGAGATGGTAGGGACAGCTTGGAATCAGGCACAAAATGCACTTTAATGTTCCATCAACCTTGCAAGTTGTGATGGTGGTATGATATTTAACATGCTTAACTTCAACCATAAAACCTTGGTTTGATTCCAGGATTTGAACTACTTTCATTTATATTCTGTTCAGTCAAACATTTCCTTTATAATTTGTTACATGTTCCTAAGCTACACCAGGTGCAGTATTATTTTCCAAGCCTTTGTACCAGTTGGACTGACAAAACCTATATTTCATTGTAAACTAAAGGTATTAAATTTAACTGAACTGAACTAAAATAAACTGAACTATCTACCAATAGACTTTTCAATGAAATTTACTGGATTCAGGGAGGTATGGGTCTGAAGTAGGTTAATCTCCAGTCAAGCCCTGAAGTTTGCTCTTCTTTGAGTACTAACCCATAACTTAGAGGTAATTCTCCCTATTGTTCCTGCACTACTGGGCCCTGAGTAGCCTTAAAAGGACTGTGCTTCACCATAATAGCTGGTCAAGAGAGAAGTTGTCTTCTCCCAGACAAGTCCACCTCTTACTTAAGGGGCAGGCACCTGCAATCTATGGCATCTTTTGGCACTCCTAAAATTTCATTTTCAGTACAACAAACATGTAGCAAGGTTCACTTTCTTTAACAATACCTGTACATTAGTGTTTTCTTATTGCCAGTGTGGTTATCTCTCAGTTTCCTTGTGGACTCCATGCTGCTCTGTGGTAGCCTGGTGTTAACCTCTAATAACCTCTTACCAGCAGATTTTTTTCACAACAGATGTTTTCATACATCAGACAAAAATATGGAGTACATGTAAATATAGTATTAATATTCATGTCATCTCACTTTAAGTAGTTCAGAGACAATACTGTAATGTGGGAACATCAGTTATTTTTCTTGGCTATCCCTGATTCAGTGAGTGTCTGCACTGAGTTAGGTTGGTTTGGTGGGGTGGGGGGGTGGTATGACGGATATAAACAAAACAGCATGGAGAAAATAAATCAGACTGAAATGATTACTTACAGTTTGCCTAACAGAGGCATGTGATCATTTAACGCCCACCCTTGGTTTAAATAACAGCCTTGATTAAAAATCATTCTGGCTGAATAAGAACTTAAAAATAAGCCATTCAGCCCATCAGAGCTTGTTGTTTAAGCCTAATTAGCTCTTTTCTGTTTTTGTCACATGGCTGTGCAGTTTCATATGCTACAGCCAACAAAATAAACAGTTTTACAGCATTTGTCTATAACTCTGAATGAGAAAGATTCCTTTTCTGTTTGCCAGTCTGCATTTTTGTAAAGCCTTTCACTCCTTTCACATTTTCCCAATATATATACAACACTCACACACAAACGCACACTTACACACACACACACACGTTCATATATATATATATATATATATATATAAATAAAATTGTATATATAAAAAAATTAAATATATATATATGTAATTTTATTTAATTTTTTTTCAGTCGTCTTCAGCTTAAAACTGTTAGGTGCTTCAAGTATCACCCCTTTTTCACCAAACTATATCTTAAGCTAAAAACACATTTTTGAAAACAATTCAATGTTTTTTTTGTTTTTCCTCATGCAGTGACAATGCTGAAATGTGTTCTTGTAACACCATATTCATGATTTAATAATACTGCACATCGTTTAATCTGTACTCGACTCCCTACTGTAGTGTTTTACGTAACAGTTTTATTGCCTGCCAGCAACAGTTAGAACCTGATGTATTGCTGAAAATAGTCCAGGTTTGTTCTTTGCTATTTTTTGATTTAATCCACAAGAGATTTCTATTCATTGAAATCCATTATTTCTGAAACAAGAATAAACCTTCATTTTTCTGTTTCATTTTACTTACCAGCAGAGTATGATTTGTGTTGTTGTTTTATCAATTATGAATAAAATGTGTTAAATGGAACAGTAAAATGAAGTGAATGCATGAATCCATCCGTTCCCTTTGCCCACTTTTTCCTCTTTAGGATCATGAGGGATCCAGGGACCTTTGCTGCAACTATAGAGACTGCCTTGGACGGTACATGTCTTTTTGGGGGCACACTGAAAATAAATATAAAAGTTTTAATAATTAGTGTTGCATTTCAACCATCTCCTTGATATGCTTTTTCTGTTGTTGAGTTGCTGGAAAAGGGAAAATCATCAGAAGTAAAGCAGGATACAGTCCTGGACAGGACAGTGGTCTATAATAGGGCAAACACAAGCACCCAGCCTCTGCCTGTGAATGCTATATTCTGAAACCATTGGTACAGTTAACTTTATATATAAAGTAAGCTGTGTTTAATTGTTCAGAAGCACAAAATATTTACTAATATCACCAAAAAATAGAGTACATACAATAGAAGCGAGGGATGAATGACGGAAAACACAAAAATAAAATAAAAAGTGTAAAAAAAACAAAATCCTTTCTCTTCAAAGGATCTTTCTCAACAGGTTTTGTCTCTGATCAGGAGGCTCTCCACTTACCTATCCCACTTAACACCATAAAGTAATCTGCATCACCACTAACCCTCCCCACCACCATTACCAACAGCCCTCCCAGCAATAAGAATTAGCACAACACTACCTACCACTCTAGACTCAGCAACCTCTTTAACCACTTTCACAAAGTCATTTCTTTGCCAAGCCTCATAATTATTTCTGTGGCAATCTTTAGCTACAGGGTCATAACGACTAAGTCCCACCCCCATCCCCACCACCCCCTTTTCTAAGAATTTAGAAGAAAGTAGTAAACTTGTAACATGATCCCAGATTTCTTGGATATTCTTGGATATCTCCGGTCCTGTTCAGCCTATATACATCGGACTTCCAATATAACTCGGAGTCCTGCCACATGCAAAAGTTTGCTGACGACACTGCTATCGTGGGCTGCATCAGGAGTGGGCAGGAGGAGGAGTATAGAAACCTCATCAAGGACTTTGTTAAATGGTGCGACTTAAACCACCTACAACTGAACACCAGCAAAACCAAGGAACTGGTGGTGGATTTTAGGAGACCCAGGCCCCTCATGGACCCCGTGATCATCAGAGGTGACTGTGTGCAGAGGGTGCAGACCTATAAATACCTGGGAGTGCAGCTGGACGATAAATTGGACTGGACTGCCAATACTGATTCTCTGTGCAAGAAAGGACAGAGCCGCCTGTACTTCCTTAGAAGACTGGCATCCTTCAACATCTGCAGTAAGATGCTGCAGATGTTCTATCAGATGGTTGTGGCGAGTGCCCTCTTCTACGCAGTGGTGTGCTGGGGAGGCAGCATTAAGAAGAAGGATGCCTCACGCCTGGACAAACTGGTGAGGAAGGCAGGCTCTATTGTTGGCATAGAGCTGGACGGTTTGACATCCGTAGCAGAGCAACGGGCACTCAGCAGGCTCCTATCAATTATGGAGAATCCACTACATCCATTAAACAGTGTCATCTCCAGACAGAGGAGCAGTTTCAGCGACAGACTGCTGTCACTGTCCTGCTCCACTGACAGACTGAGAAGATCATTCCTCCCCCAAACTATGCGACTCTTCAATTCCACCAGAGGGGGTAAACGTTGAACATTATTCAAGTTATTGTCTGTTTTTTACCTGCATTTTTTATTACTCTTTAATTTTTTTTGCTGCTGGAGTATGTGAATTTCCCCCTGGGATTAATAAAGTATCTATCTATCTATCTATCTATCTATCTATCTATCTATCTATCTATCTATCTATCTATCTATCTATCTATCTATCTATCTATCTATCTATCTATCTATCTATCTATTAACTACATACATCTAGCCATTCCTTCAGAGGTATTATGACTGATGAAAGTTGTCTTTGTCATTCTACATTCAACATTGTGAAGGTTAGGAATACTGGGTTAGTTGCTCTGTAGCACTCTATAAATCTGTTATGGTTCCTTACATGGTATCTGTCTCTCTCCCTCTTTCTCTGACTTAAAGAGCATTCAACAGATTATGACCTGCTGTTCCATGGCAGGCTCGCACAGTATTATGCTCTGTCATATCCACTGTGGTTCTGTCCCTTAATTGGTGGTCTGTCTTGGGACTGACCCCTGACACGGTGATATAAAAGTCTTCTCATCCACCCCTTGCCATACTTTAATTTTTGGGGCATTCATAGACCTGTGTATAGTGTTTGAATTATTAAACAGCTTACATGTTTATTGCATTTCCAATTATTATACACTGTCCTTGTTGCTGTAATGTCCCAGATTGTAGCTTGAGGTCTGTCTTTGTGCAGTTTACATTTTTTCTAAACATCTGCATGATTTTTCTTACATTTTTCTTTCTAAGATGTGCGGGTTAATTAATTATAAATTGGCCACGTATGAGTGAATATGCCATTTTATGCTGTATGGCTGGCTTCTGCCTTGCATCAGATGCTACCAGGTTAAGCACTAGTCCTTGTCACTCTGAACTAGACAAGGGTTGCTTGACAATGAATGGATGAATGCTCTTTTTTCCTTAGGTTTGGGACATTCATGCAGGTTTTAGCCTTTCAAAGCTTTACAAATGGACAAATATCACTTGCTTTTGGATGCCCTTCTTCTGTGGTGAACCGTACCATCATATTTGAAGGTCACCCTTGTTTCCTAGGTACTAACTGGCCAAATGTCTCCTATTCTGAAGGTTCTTAACATTCCCTAGCAGAAGTCTATACTGATTCACTTAATATTATTTAATTGAATCTTTCATACAGTAAGTATCTCAGATTTGAAGTCACACTTTTCCTTTTTTGGAATTTTTTTCCCTGTCAATGTTCTGTGCCAAAGCAACCAAAATTCAAAAACCACAACAAGTTAAAATAAATCAGTATGAGACTGTGTAATAAAACTTTAATGTCGAGTAATGTTTTACCACAAGGCACAATCCAATGATTATGTGAATTTTTGAAACAGCAGGATTTATATGTGATGGATTAAGTTTAGAAAAATGTAATCAAAGGGTGGAAAGGTGGAATATTAATCATGTAAAGTGGCACAGAAGAGAGGAATACTAAGAAAGTCTGCCTGAAGCTGATGAAGCAAATAAAGTCTACTGCTGTTATTAAACAGTGATCTGATTCAGTTTAGAGATTTGGAAGGTTTAAACTGTCAGCTGCTGGAAAATGCAGAAATGCACGTTGTTAGCTTGATTACAGGAAATTACTAGAGAAGTAAGGAAAGAGTCTTTGGTTCAGAGTTGAAGGCACAAACAAAACCTGTCAAACTCACGCTTGCGAACAAGTTATAAGACAATGTGTCTAAATATCACACTCTTCAGAAACAATTCACATACTGTATATGTTTAAAAGGCACGGTAGAGCTTTATAGAAAACATTAGTGCTGCAGGACTATAAGGGCATAATATTGATGGCATAGCTTATACCAGGTTAACTGGAATGCTGTGGATAAAATGGCAAAGCTGATGTTAACAGTGAGTTAGGAGAGGATAGCAGAGAACAGTTTCACTCAAATGCCATTTGGCATTTCTGTACAATTCTTGTCAGATCAGATGCAACCAGTAGATGACTTTTGATGGAAATGTTCATTTTGAAGTGTTTTAGAAGATTGCTTTGAAATGGATTAATGTCAAAGCTGAGCAAGGAAGCAAAGTATTTTGGGGCCTATAGTATTTTGCTTTATTAGCATAATCTTACAATTGAAAAATCTGACAACTTCTGAAATGAGTAACCTTGAGCAAGTCACTAATCCAGTACATGGGGCAGTTGTAATTATAGTTGCATGTGTAAGAGAATTGGGAAAACTAAAACAGTGGTCTAAATCAGATTTGACAGAGTTAACTGTAGCATAATAAATTCCAAACTGTTTCGGTTAGTGTTTAGTCCATCTTGATATGCTTTACAAAGCAGTCTGCATAGTGTACACCTTCACAAGGTGCTGTAAATATTCACACGTAAGGCATTTTTGAACTCCGTTGCTCAACTCTTCAGTCACAGACTGAGCCAGTCAGCTTGTTAGCACTTTATTTACAATTTACAGTTTTGTTTTTTGTTCACATTTTCCTGGGGAAAATTCTTGCTTATTTCATAAAATACCCAGGGATATTTCACATTCATTATTTATTTATATTAATCTACTTCCTTATGATCAGACATACTTTAAATTGGTTATGTTGTGCTATTGACTAGCAACACAACATGGGTGGGGTCTCTTGAACGACACTCATCATTGCCTGGAGCCTCATGTAGGGTAAGTCTCAGTAGCCATGAACAATGCTGTTCTCAGACTTTTTTTATTGAAGTGTACAAAAATGATTTCTGGTATTTTACGAGTATAGTAGACTTCATCTGCGGTGGGTTGGCACCCTGCCCTGGATTGGTTCCTGCCTTGTGCCCTGTGTTGGAGTAGACTTCATGGCTTATCTTGAGCCATATGTTACGGATTCCAATGTAAAGTCAAATTGTCCTTGTGGAACATAACACCGCTTTTATATTGTTATGTTGTTAATCTTGATTCTGAATTATTATTCCTTCTTTCCATTTATTCATTATTTAATCCACTAAAATCAATACATGGTTTCAGGGTGTGGTATAGCGGGTCCACAGCTCATGTCAAAAGGGCCAGTTTTTAAAATAAATAATCGTCACATTCGCAGCTTAGCAAGGGGGCGTGGTCGTCTTTGGCTGAGCGGTTCCTGGGGAATTTGTGATGCAGGTGGTTCTCACTTAAGTGCACAGGTGAGGAATCGTCCACATCCGTAATTGTTCCCGGGAGCTGCTGATTGCCACAGCTGATCTACGTCCCCATGATATATAGAAGCGCGAGGTGGCTAGTAGGCAAGGATAAAGAAAGAAAAGACGGATGGAGGTTAAAGAGGAGAAGACGGCAGGAAATAGGAGGGAGAAAGCAGGTGCAGGAGAATGAGCGAGCACAAGCTCGCGCCAATAACAAGCAGCTGAGATAGGCGAGCCCGAGTGGGGTGTTTGGCCGGCACCCAAGGGCCGACGGTAGTGGTCACTCCTGCTGAGTGCTTGTTGGGAGCAGGAGTGACCAGGAGAAGGTTGGCTCGCCGCAGCAGGAGTCGGAGTTTTGGAATAGAAGCCCCATTGTGAGCTTCCCGATCACTGGGGAGCCCAAGTCTCAGTCTGGGTGAGCAGAACCGGAGCCAGGGATCAGAAGGCCACCAGACCAGTAGAGCAAAGAAGGTCAGCTGCATGTAGGGTGACTCCACTGGTGCATAGCCTGGATGGGAGAAACGGGGGAGTCACCAGTGATAGAAGGCACCGGGCTTTGTGTTTTTAAAGAGACTGCTTCCAGCCATTGTTTTAGCCTCATTTTTTAAAAGGCTTTTTTCTGTTGGATTTTAACCTCCACTTTTCACCTCTGTTTTTATTGGATTATTTATTTAAGGAATTGATGCACTACACTATTTATTTGGACACTGTTTTGTTGTTTTATTGGTTTTAAAATAAAAGCACTTGGCACTTTTACACCATCCCTTTGTTTCATTGCTTTGCCTCACTGCCAAGCTCATTAGTGACATTACCGACGGTGTCAGCTTCAAGGGCTCCCAAAAGCAAGATGGGAGTATGGAGCAAACCCGCATCATCACACAGGGAGACAGGTATTCTCATGAAAACAAGAGATGCATGAGAGAAACCAGCCATACATTAAGTGTTATCCAGTTCACAGAGACACTCATGCACATACCAGTACTCCTTTACATGAGGCCAAAATTAGGGTCACTAAGTAAACTTCATGCATGTCTTTGCGATTTAAAATTATTAGAGGATAACGTACAGTAGATCCCGCCTGCTACTTTAAAATAAGTTCAACAAGAACGTAAAGGCACAGTTGGAAACTTGTTAAGGGCAGATTTCACACCAATATTAGAAAGTTTTTCTTCACACTGAGAACCACAGACACATGGAATACGTTACCAAGACACCAATGTTAGAATGTTTTTCTTCACACAGAGACTCATACACATTACTAAGTAATATGATAGAGAGTAGGGCATAGTAGGGACCTTCAAAACTCATTTTAATTTTATTTTGGAGAAACGGTGAATTTTGTTGGATTGAATGGCCTGTTCTTGTCAAAGGTTTTCTAATGTTGCTATGTTCTTAAAAATAAAGACTAAACAAACAGAATATGTGCAAACTCCACACACTCTGATCAAACAAAGCAAAAATCCTGTAGTTACAGTATAGTGTGTCATATAAATATAACATACCATAACAGCTTCCAATCTGCTTAATCTAATTTAGAGTTATTGGTGCTAGAAATTATTACAGCAGCATCAAGCGCAAGACAGGAAACAGTCCAGAACAGGGGCCATTCCATCACAGGGCATACCTCATGTAGACAACCACACTAAATCTCACATGGGACCAGTTTCAAACCACCAGTTAACCTGATCTGACAATTTTATGAAGATATAGAATGAAACCCAATGTAACCACAGGAACAACTTTCAGACTCCATTAGGCAGTGACTGGCTATGGAACTCAATCTAAGGCGTCTTGTATAATTGTATTTTGATTGTGAAATTGTTTGACATTGTCTGTTGATTAAATATGGACTTCAATTAAAAAGTGAATAAGATGACTCAGTTTTACATGTATATTTATCTAAATATTTTACAACTGGAAAAGTGAATTTCCTATACTATTTTAGTCCTATATGATTATTTTCAAGAAAACATGCATTTTTTTAAATGAGCGAACTCTGGAAATTCTACTAAATTATATACAATAACTAAGAATGTCAATCAACATTAATATAATATCAATTATAATTTATATATATATACTGTATATATATCAATTATTAGTTGATGGACTTTTATTTTCCTTTGCAAGACAAAACATTCCAATAAAACACAACTCTGTAAATCAACTAAAAATAACATAATATAACAGTCACATCACATCATTTTCTAACACGCTTAATCCAGACCAGAGTTGCAAGGGCAGGGGTGTATAGTTTGGTGGGCTGGGCCCTATCCCATCTAGCGTGGGGTGCAAGGCAGGAACAAATCTTCAACAGGATGCCAGTCCATTGCAGGGCAAAAACACACACACATACCCAAACACAAACTAGGGCGAATTTAGTGGCGCCAATTCACCTAACCTGCATGTCTTTTGGTATTCTTCAAAAATTATCCAAAAGAAATATCTTAGCATTCAATCCCCACCCAAGAGTGAGAACATTACAAATAAAGAACCCCATCTAAAATAGTTTATGTCTCTCTGTCTAATGTATAAAGCTTTATGCATGTTTGTGTGTATGTTCCGGTATACACACCCACACTGCTGAACCTATCTCTGCCAAATTTTGCACATAATCCCCAATTGTATAGAGGAAGACTATGGGCTATACCTCGTTTAGAAGTTTTTCCCTTTGGAGAACTTTATACTGTGACATTACCTGCACTTTATTAGGGAAATGTTCAGAGGAGGCAGCTACAATTGAAAAGGTGACAGTGATAACGCATACTTTCAATTATAGTACGGTTTCATGTTGCAGACTGTTATCATGGGATTGAGTTGTACAATGCAAAGCCTATGTGACAGCCTTTAAGAGATGGAAATTAAATGGGAAATTCTACAGTACATTATGACCCACATCCTATTTATGTCACAGATGTTATTGTGACAACAACAGTCAAAAGATTTTGGACCAGGCTGCAGCTAGCCTTTTCACTTCAAAAATTGACAATATATGATGGCAAATCAATAGTCATCAAGTAAATTTCACAGTTGTCAATTCTTGAAGAAGGGATCAGTGTTAAGTCTAAAAGTAACATTGTCAAGCCTGCTTTTTTCAGTTCAGGGTCTTGAGGAGACGGGCTGTTCACAGCGTAGCACTCCATTCTCACATATTGTATGCACCCATACTCATTCTCACTTAGTGCTGATTTGGTATCACCAGTTAAATTAAGCCACACATCTTTGGGATGTGTGAGGAAAACCTGAGCACCAGGGAAAACATGTAAACTCCACACAGACAGTGACCAAGCCCAGGTTTTAGAGCTAGGATGCTTGAAGCCGTAAGGTAAATAAAAAAACAGTTAGAGGGGTAATATATATAGTTAATCACATTTTGTCATGTTTTTATACAATGTAGCTACACCAAGTACAGGAGTATAATATAAATCAAAATATACTGGAAGCTGGCTCTTCATTTTTAGAACAAGGGTATAAGTAAGTTTTCTTTTTGTAAATTGCATTTGGTTGTTAACTTATTTTAACTTTTCAAATCCATTTTAAGATATGGCCCTATTAATGATCAATCCTATATCCACTTGATAAATGAAATTAAAATTAACAATAGAATTACAGTATATAAAATGAGTTTAATGAAGGGAAGCTTCAGCTATTGCATCTGTGATGTGCAAGCCAGTTTTAATGTTCTTTAAAATAAATGAAAAAAAACAAACATTAAAAATAAAATAAATAACCTGGGATTGTTATACTATTTGAAATGTCAAACGTCTTTTGAAAATGTCAGTGCACTGTTATGGGTATGGCAGGATGCAAGGGAGGCTTTCCTGTTGAATGAGAAGATTAACAATTGACAAAAAATATGGTAAATGTCCCTTTTAGGTGAAATGCTTGAAAAAGTCAGACTAGCTCATGTTTTTGAGAATCAGCTATTTAACTTATATCCAAAAAAAAGCCACCCACCTTTAAACAGTATTGTTTACTATGGGTTCGGTTCATTCAGATTGTATAATGAGCACTGTGACATTTCATACATGACATTAATGCACAAGACTGACAGTGCAGAGCAGACAGGTTTGATAGAGTGCCACTTTTCACCAAGGAAGCAGTATGAAATTAAGCCATAACAGATTTGCTTAAAAGGGTCTTTCAGTTGTCATTAATGTACTAATGCTCCTGTGAATATTAATGCCACTAAGTAGGAAGTAGGCACAGATCCAGTTTAATAGGTTAAATGAAAAAACTTAAAACTATTCTCCAGAAAAAAAAGAGACACTTGTGTAAAAACTGGTTGTTGATTTAAAGCCTGGTAACTTTATTCTGTGATTTATTATCCTTCCACAGTCACAAAAGGAAAGTTTGGGCGGCTTTTCATCTTTGCTTCCTTTATTCTCAGAAGCATTGTGGATGCTGCCATTTGTTTGATTTTTCTTTAATCCTATAATGTTGGCCAAGATTCAAGTTTCTGTTATGATTATTGAAGCTTTTATTTAAATAGAGTTACATTCATAATTATGAGATGTGATCTTTATTCAGGTGTAATGCTTATTGTCAGTATAAACTCTTTTTTTTGTTTGTTTGTTTCAGGCTTGTGTTTTATTTAAACATATTCAAGTGGAAGACTGAAAAAACACAAAATGCAGAGTTTTCACATAACTATGTATTATCTCAATTAAACCTGTTGTTTCTTTTAGATTTTTTTTTCTTTACAATCTTCATTTTGCTGTTGGAATACAGACTTTTAACTGATAGATTTTATACGGACAACCATTTTTTAATGATGTACAAATAGTGAAGCATGAATAGAGACTCTTCTATGCTGCTTAACTTTGATATAAGAGGCTCTGATTCATTGCACATTAGAGGGCAGTACAAGACTGAAATGATATTTTGATAGGATGTGATAGTGAATATCTGAGAAAAGCAAGGCAAGAATGCATATAGAATGCAGTACGTTCAGTGCCATGGAAAGCCTGTGCATCCTGTGTAATTTATCATGTATTATGTATTCCAGTAGCCTGAATATCAAGCAGTAAATCTAAAGGAAAAACATATAAACTATATTATTAAATACTCAGTAAAAAGTCATTTAACCACTACAATTTTTAGATTTAAGTGAACAAATCCCAGAATTGGTATATTGACTTAAGTTACAGCCATCATTCAGATTAGATTTGTCCACATGACCATATACACCTTGATTTGAGGGTTTTTATAAATTTGTTTTACACAGTTGTTCAAGCTCATTGCATTTGCAAATGGAAGATCAAGTCATTGCATGGATTTTCTTTTGGATTTAGAATCGCCTAAGGATAATTTAACTTACAGTATGTTGTTTAGTCACTCCACTCTTTCTTTAGTGATGTGTAAAGTTTTTGTCTCCTTCCCAATTTCAGTTTTCAAGCAGGGACGTTTTCTTAAAGGATCTCCCTGTAATCCCAGGCTTGTATCCAAGTACGTGCTGAAGAGGAACACAACATAACAGAATCTTATTATTTTATTTCTTTAAATTTCAAATGGAGTTTTTTTTTTTTTAAGAGTTGCTAACTTTACTGAGTGTTTCCTTGATGCTTTGAGTTTAGAGCCAGATTTTTTTGTATACCTGAACTGACTTGTAATGTGGGAGCTTTACAGATTTCTGATATTCATTTTGTACTTTTTGTGTAGTTGTGGTATTTCTTTTCACTTTTTGTGGTTGCCAACAATTTGTGAGCATTTCTGCATGACAGTGGCTATATTGTTTATGGTCGTTATGCCCATTGCCATTCACATGACACTGTCATCATGACCCATATATACAAGATAGCTGTTTTAATGTGGTCTATTTTGAAATATGTAGAATTTATTTTCATTATTGTTTTGAATCTGTTTGTTCATTTTGGACGTGCTATTATTTTAAATTTTCATTGTACTGCCGTTTTATTTGTCTGGAGTATTATTGTTATAAACAACAAAGTCCTATTGCTACGTGCCTTGTGAAATTATCACCACAAAGCTATTTAAGCCGCCATCACAGTAGTCCAAGTGTGAGTAGACTGAGAAGCCTTATCATGCTGTCAGTTGGTGGAAAAGTATATTTAGAGGCCAGGACCTTGTATGTTTTCTGAGTTAGGTTTTGGTTTTGTGCATTGGGCTTTGGCACGTCAGTCTAAGTGAAACTTTTTTGGCTGTAACCTTGCTAGATTTTTTACCTTGTTCTTCCTCTTCATTTTGAGGTTCTTTAATCTTTGTTCATACCATTTTTCACATTGGTGTAACAAAGACAGCAGAAAGCCTCAAATATTCTTGTATTGGATTTGATTTCAAAACAATTATTTCTTTTAGCACAAGACTCAGCAATAGTGAATGTTTTATTTGGCTTTGTCTTTGTTTTTTTTTAATTTACTTTGGTGAGTTGTTTCTCTGTGCTTGTTTTTGACTCCCAACTCGTTTCAGACTACACAATGACCAACCCTTCTGGTCCTTCCATCACCTCCAGTTGTTCAAGCATGTTACTATCTTTGGACAGTCTATTTCAGTTCTTGCTTGTTAGAAAACCAGAATCTAATAGGTGCTTCCAAGAATATTCTAGTTTATGGTTTCTTGTTCAATATTTCTTATCCTTATTGTCAATCTCCATCTTGGTCTTGTTCAAGTTATAACAAATGCAACCTGAGAAGTGGTTGGGTCTTTATATTAACACCTCCAGGTAACAACCTGACCCCTTAAAACACAAACATGCACACACACATACACACGTGCATGGACATACTGTACATGTTTATATGTAAAATAGAATGTCTGTCTGTATGTTCTCTATATAATCCGATGCCCATTAACTGATCTGGACCAAATTTGGCACAGTTGCTCTAGTATGGATAATACGGACAAGATAGACTACTTTAAAACCCAAAATTTTGATCCTGAGATCCCAGTGTTTTTTTCTGTCTATTACAATTACACAGCAGTGCCACCTGCTGGCTCAGAGCAAGTAAAATATCCAAACTGGCCAAAGCCAAACAGTGAACAAATTGACCACAGCTTAACATTACTTTCCTGGACAACGTTGCATTCTGCTTCTATCTACTGTAATATGAAAAGGAGCATTGTGTGTTTTTGGAAGGCTGTGTTGTGTGAGGCTTGATCAAAAGTGGAAGTGCAGTACAACACAAAGGAGAATAAAATGGTTGTTTAACTCCTGCTTTGTCAGCCTTTATTCATAATTTAAGCACTACAAACTGTTGTCCTTGAACTTAGAGGACAAGTCAGTCATAACAACTTTCATAGTTACAACCCAGCAAGGAGTTACTGCAATTCTGGAATCCATTTGGACCCAAAAAGAACAAATTCTCAAAATGCTTCATCCTGCTTCTATCTACTGTAATGTAAAAATCAGTATCTTGCGCTTTTGCAGAGGAGAGTTGGGCGAGGCTTGCTTGAGAGTGGAAATGCAGCACAGTACAACCGAGAATTAAAGGGTAATTGTTTAACTCCTGCTTTGTTGACTTTTCTTCATAATTTAAGCTCTACAAACTAGGACAAGTCAGACATGACAGTGTTCATGGTTACAATGTAGTAAGTTGTTACTGCAATTCTGGAATCCAATAGGATGCAAAAAGAGCAAATTCTCGACTCGCAAGAGCAGACATTGATAAAGGGGGCGTGTGGATGATGGATGGGACAGCTAACAGTAACAACAGGGTCACCATTTAAAAAAGACATAAACTTTTGCTTTCTTTCCTTAACTCTTTCTACAAATAAAACCAGGAAACACAGGTAACATATACCTATGCCAAAGCACAAAAATATTTAAGATACTATGTAGCCTGACTTTTCATGCTGTTTTAACTTTCTGAAGGAAATAGTTGTTGGCACACAGACAACACATCATCACCATCGAAAGAAAGAAGCCTTTTCTGCTTTAGATAAGAAACAAATGATCAGACACACTCCCAGAATTTTCCAGGTTGCTTGGCATGGAACAAAATGTTTGAAGGACTGCTGATTCCAAAGGGAAAGTAGTCAGAGTTGAAACCATAGAAATACCATAATGTATTAGCTGTTCCTTAGTCATCTAATTAAAATGTTTGCTAAATGAGGCCAATAAACAATGTAGTTAACATTCATACCCCCTTGAGGCTTTCCTTCTGTCAATTAAAATAGGATTTTCAGTTCTTCATATATATAAACCGATCTTGCTCGTAACATTCACCTTTGTTTTCCTACAGTCTAACTCTATATAAATATTTATGTTTGAAAAGAGCCTTGTCTTTTACAACTTAAAAATCATGCTTCATTTCATACAGTATCTGACAGCTCATTTAAGAAAGTAAACAGGTACAGTAGATCCTTGAAGCATGACCTGAAGAAATTAAGATAACAATGTACTTTATGTTGTGTGTAATAATTTATTAATCACTGTAATATCTAAACATAATGTTTATTTATTTGTTTGTTTGTATTCAAATATGATTTCCTTATTACAAAATAAAATAGAACCAAAAAAAGTCAGACATTTCAAGGAAAACCACATGAGCATTTAACAGGCAAAATTAGGTTGGAACAAGTTTCGAGAAAAATACACAAGGTTAAGTAAAACTGAAATGGTGAGGGAATGTAATCACATGCAAGAAAAAAATGCTATTTTTTTCCAAATCTTAGTGTATAAAAGTTGTACAGACTTTTGTAATTTCTGTAAATGGATAATTTCTTTGAGACAAGACATAAAATAGTAGACACAACTGGAGAGATGTTGTAAGCCCAGCAACAGAAGAAGGAATGAAGGTAGTTATTCACAAAGAAAGCTACTAAAAAATATAGACATGTTTTAATTGCATTATCTTTCCTTTTCCTGCTAAGGGAGGTATGTTAGCATTTATACTAGACTGCCCATATAAAGAACTGAATTCTAAGGGAGTAAGATACAGTAAATAAGTCAGTTGTTGTCACTCCTTTCCTCTACAGCAGAGAGACTTGGATTACTTTATTTTTATATTTTTCAAACTTTCCTGTGATTCCATCAGCTCTGCTTCTGGAAGATGCATTCCACCAAATGGAATGATTCCAGTTTCCTAAAGCCGATGTCACATTATGCATCTTTTAGTCACTGATCTAGTCACTGCACCGCGTCAAACTACATGACTAGAAGTCACAGCCCATGTTTCATTTACTCCCTGAGCACTGATCTTCCAGTGCAGCTGTGCTCACCCCTTTTTCTGATAGCCAATAGCATGTTTTTGTTTTGAAGCCGGTACTGTATAAAGGATTAACAGTTGCAGTGAGTTCAGCAGTAATCTATGCTGTTTATTTTTTCCCATTCCATTATGGTATGTAAAATATGAAACATCAGACAGATTAGCTTCTTTTCTGTCTCATCCCCAATGCTGCCTAAGGAAGCCGATGCTGTACAAAGGGTTAAAAGCTGTGGTGCACTCAGCTGCGGTCTAAGCCCTTTTTTCTTTTTACCATTCTGTTTTAGTACATAAAACACGAGACATCAGACAGACAAGATTTTCTTGTATTTGTGAGGTTCAAAACATGCGCATGTTCCTTACTCATTGTCTTGAAATTCTATGCATTTATACTCTTGAAGGAGCATTGATTTGTTGTCAGCTCTCATATATATATGAGAGAGAGAGCACACCGCTCTGACTAAAGAGAAAATCAAACAGTTTTGATTTTACTGTAGCCAGCTGCAGACTAGTTGGTCTCATTTGTTAAATATGTAACACCTACATCTGAAAATCAGTGTCTGATGTGACATGAGCTTTACCAAGGTAAAGACATACAATACAATACAATACAGTTTATTTTTGTATAGCCCAAAATCACACAGGAAGTGCCGCAATGGGCTTTAACAGGCCCTGCCTCTTGACAGCCCCCCAGCCTTGACTCTCTAAGAAGACAAGGAAAAACTCCCAAAAAAACCTAGTAGGGAAAAATGGAAGAAACCTTGGGAAAGGCAGTTCAGAGAGAGACCCCTTTCCAGGTAGATTGGGCGTGCAGTGGGTGTCAAAAGAAGGGGGTCAATACAATACAGTACAGTACACAGAACAATTTCTCAATATAGTAAGAAATAAATAAAAAAAAAAATATATAAATTTTAGAAGTACAGAGCAGAATTTAACAGTAGATGATATATCCCATAATAAGATTTGTATTTGTATAGAGTCCTGGAGACCTCATCCTTCAAGCTGCCTCCCCATTTGGCCATTCCACAGCTGAAACAGTGCTGGGCCAGCCAATCCGATGAAAGGACCCCTCTCTCCCACGATTCCTGCGATCCTCCATCTGGGATGACTTTTCCTTAGGCAGGCAAAACAACTTGGCAGGTGGGGCCGTGGCACCAAGTGCCACATTTGAGTACCGAGAAGAAAAACAGATAAGTGAGGGTTAGTATACAATTATAACTGTCATGTTACTTATGTTTAAGTGCTAATGACTAACAACAGAGATGCAGTCTGTACAGTTAATCAGCAGCTCTAGTCAGGATATGCTAAACTGAAGTAGTGAGTCTTCAGCCGGGATTTAAAAGCTGAGACCGAAGGGTCATCTCTTATAGTAGCAGGCAGACCATTCCATAGTTTAGGGGCCCTGTAACTAAAAGCTCGACCCCCCCACTGTTATTTTATTAATCCTTGGAATCATAAGCAGACCGGCATCTTGAGATCTTAATGTGCGCTCTGGTTTGTAAGTCATGATAAGTTCAGACAAGTAAGCCGGACCTCGACCATTTAATGATTTATATGTTAAAAGAAGGATTTTGAAATCTGCCCTGAACTTAACCGGGAGCCAGTGTAAGGATTTAAGAACTGGAGTTATGTGTTCGTATTTTCTTGTTCTTGTAATAATTCTCGCAGCCGCATTTTGGATTAACTGGAGGCTGTATAAAGAACAGTTTGAAACATCCAGTGAACACCGCTTTGCAGTAGTCAATCCTACTAGAGATAATGCATGAATTAGTTTCTCAGAATCCTGTTTATTTAAAAAGCGCCTTAATTTCCTAACATTTTTAAGATGGAAGAAAACATGTTTTGGACAACTTTGTAATATGCGCTTTAAATGACATGCTAGAGTCAAAGATAACTCCTAGATTGCGGGCTGATTCAGTAAAATTGACTGGATTCCCATTGAGTTAAATGATGACAAAATATTATTGTGATCAGCATCATTCCCTCCAACAATTAACATCTCTGTTTTATCTGTATTTAAAGACAAGTAGTTCTTATTCATCCACTCCTTTAATTCACTAACACAACTAATTAAAGACCACATTGGAGAAACTTCATTTGATTTAAATGAAAGGTATAACTGGGTGTCATCTGCATACGAGTGAAAATTAACATTATGTTTCCTAATGATAGATCCCAGTGGAAGCATGTACAGTGAAAACCGTAAAGGTCCCAGTACTGAGCCCTGCGGGACACCATATTGAACTTCTGTGTATAATGATGGAGTACTGTCAGCACATTTCTGTACATATTGGAATCGATTTGATAAGTAAGAACTAAACCAAGCGAGCACGGTGCCTGTAAGCCCAACATCATTTTCTAGCCTGTGCAGTAAAATAGAATGGTCGATGGTGTCAAATGCTGCACTTAAGTCCAACACATAATTACAGATGAGTTTCCTTCATCAGAGGATATCAGAATGTCATTTACAACCCGTGTTAGTGCCGTTTCTGTACTATGACCAGTGCGGAAAACCAGACTGGAATTTCTCAAATAAATTGTAATGCATAAGGTGTGTCTGAAGCTGACTGGCGACTACTTTTTCTAGTATTTTAGAGAGAAACGGTAAATTTGAAATAGGCCTATAATTATTAAGTATGTGTGGGTCAAGGTCTGACTTTTTTAAGTAATGGTTTAATGACTGACACTTTTAGTGCATCTGGTACTGTGCCATGCAATAATGAACTATTGATAATGTTTAGGATAGGCGCTGCAAGAACATCCATTGCACTTTTTACTCGTTTTGTTGGCACTGGATCTAGGAACAAGTAGTGGGCTTCATTTTAGAAATTAAACTTAAGACTTCCTGCTCAGTTACAGGATTAAAATTACTAAAGTGCTGAGTGCAATGTGAGACAGAGTTTGCTAAGCTAGTATTTGGTTTGTACTGTGATGCAGCGATCTGGGATCTTATATTTTTAATTTTCTCATTGAAGAAGTTAATAAAGTCTGTACTGCTAATGTCTGTTGGTATTTTGCACTGTGATCTGAATTTCCATTTGTTAATTTAGCCACTGTTCTAAACAGTGCCCGAGGATTTTTATTATTGCTATCTATTAATGTAGAATAATATTCTGACCGAGCTTTAAAGAGGGCTTTTTTATATTTATTAACACTCTCTGTCCATGCAATTTGAAAGACCTGTAGCTTTGTTGTTCTCCATCTGCGTTCCAGTTTTCGACACTCTAATTTAAGAGCTCGAGTGTTTTCATTAAACCAGGGAGAGTTTCTATGTGCTTTGATCACTTTTGTTTTAAGGGGAGCCACTGTGTCCAGAGCATCTCTCAAGGTCACATTATAATGTGATGTTAGCTCATCTAAATTGTTTTCTGTGTTTACATTTGATGTTAACTGATCTAAATGGTTTTCCACAATTACACTCGACTTACTCAAAGTATCTATAAATTTTGAAGCAGAATTACAATCTAGATGCCGCACTGTCTTTGTTTTAATCTGGGAGTGTGTTGGCAAGGGCAGGACCAAATCAAATGTAATTAAGTAGTGATCAGAAATAACTTCATTTAATGGAGTAATAATTAAATTTTGAATTTCAACTTTGTAAGTTATAATTAAATCTAATGTGTGGTTATGATTATGAGTTGTACCTTTGACATTCTGACAAAATCCTACTGAATTTAACAAATAAGTAAAACATTTGCTAAAAGTGTCAGTTTCCACATCAATGTGTACATTAAAATCTCCCATCAGTACTACGTGATCATAATTTATAGCCAAGTCAGATAAAAGGTTGCTAAATTCAGACATGAACAATGAATACGGCCCTGGTGGTCTATAGACTAGCACTATAATTGTGTTGGAATCTGTTTTTAATATTTAAAATGAATGCTTTACCAAGGTAAAGACATACAATACAATACAATACAGTTTTATTTTGTATAGCCCAAAATCACACAGGAAGTGCCGCAATGGGCTTTACAGGCCCTGCCTCTTGACAGCCCCCCAGCCTTGACTCTCTAAGAAGACAAGGAAAAACTCCCAAAAAAACCTAGTAGGGGAAAAATGGAAGAAACCTTGGGAAAGGCAGTTCAGAGAGAGACCCCTTTCCAGGTAGATTGGGCGTGCAGTGGGTGTCAAAAGAAGGGGGTCAATACTATACAGTACAGTACACAGAACAATTTCTCAATATAGTAAGAAATAAATAAAAAAAAAAATATATAAATTTTAGAAGTACAGAGCAGAATTTAACAGTAGATGATATATCCCATAATAAGATTTGTATTTGTATAGAGTCCTGGAGACCTCATCCTTCAAGCTGCCTCCCCCATTTGGCCATTCCACAGCTGAAACAGTGCTGGCCAGCCAATCCGATGAAAGGACCCCTCTCTCCCACGATTCCTGCGATCCTCCATCTGGATGACTTTTCCTTAGGCAGGCAAAACAACTTGGCAGGTGGGCCGTGGCACCAAGTGCCACATTTGAGTACCGAGAAGAAAAACAGAATAAGTGAGGGTTAGTATACAATTATAACTGTCATGTTACTTATGTTTAAGTGCTAATGACTAACAACAGAGATGCAGTCTGTACAGTTAATCAGCAGCTCTAGTCAGGATATGCTAAACTGAAGTAGTGAGTCTTCAGCCGGGATTTAAAAGCTGAGACCGAAGGGTCATCTCTTATAGTAGCAGGCAGACCATTCCATAGTTTAGGGGCCCTGTAACTAAAAGCTCGACCCCCCACTGTTATTTTATTAATCCTTGGAATCATAAGCAGACCGGCATCTTGAGATCTTAATGTGCGCTCTGGTTTGTAAGTCATGATAAGTTCAGACAAGTAAGCCGGACCTCGACCATTTAATGATTTATATGTTAAAAGAAGGATTTTGAAATCTGCCCTGAACTTAACCGGGAGCCAGTGTAAGGATTTAAGAACTGGAGTTATGTGTTCGTATTTTCTTGTTCTTGTAATAATTCTCGCAGCCGCATTTTGGATTAACTGGAGGCTGTATAAAGAACAGTTTGAACATCCAGTGAACACCGCATTGCAGTAGTCAATCCTACTAGAGATAAATGCATGAATTAGTTTCTCAGAATCCTGTTTATTTAAAAAGCGCCTTAATTTCCTAACATTTTTAAGATGGAAGAAACATGTTTTGGACAACTTTGTAATATGCGCTTTAAATGACATGCTAGAGTCAAAGATAACTCCTAGATTGCGGGCTGATTCAGTAAAATTGACTGGGATTCCCATTGAGTTAAATGATGACAAAATATTATTGTGATCAGCATCATTCCCTCCAACAATTAACATCTCTGTTTTATCTGTATTTAAAGACAAGTAGTTCTTATTCATCCACTCCTTTAATTCACTAACACAACTAATTAAAGACCACATTGGAGAAACTTCATTTGATTTAAATGAAAGGTATAACTGGGTGTCATCTGCATACGAGTGAAAATTAACATTATGTTTCCTAATGATAGATCCCAGTGGAAGCATGTACAGTGAAAACCGTAAAGGTCCCAGTACTGAGCCCTGCGGGACACCATATTGAACTTCTGTGTATAATGATGGAGTACTGTCAGCACATTTCTGTACATATTGGAATCGATTTGATAAGTAAGAACTAAACCAAGCGAGCACGGTGCCTGTAAGCCCAACATCATTTTCTAGCCTGTGCAGTAAAATAGAATGGTCGATGGTGTCAAATGCTGCACTTAAGTCCAACAACATAATTACAGATGAGTTTCCTTCATCAGAGGATATCAGAATGTCATTTACAACCCGTGTTAGTGCCGTTTCTGTACTATGACCAGTGCGAAAACCAGACTGGAATTTCTCAAATAAATTGTAATGCATAAGGTGTGTCTGAAGCTGACTGGCGACTACTTTTTCTAGTATTTTAGAGAGAAACGGTAAATTTGAAATAGGCCTATAATTATTAAGTATGTGTGGGTCAAGGTCTGACTTTTTAAGTAATGGTTTAATGACTGACACTTTTAGTGCATCTGGTACTGTGCCATGCAATAATGAACTATTGATAATGTTTAGGATAGGCGCTGCAAGAACATCCATTGCACTTTTTACTAGTTTTGTTGGCACTGGATCTAGGGAACAAGTAGTGGGCTTCATTTTAGAAATTAAACTTAAGACTTCCTGCTCAGTTACAGGATTAAAATTACTAAAGTGCTGAGTGCAATGTGAGACAGGGTCTGCTAAGCTAGTATTTGGTTTGTACTGTGATGCAGAGATCTGGGATCTTATATTTTTAATTTTCTCATTGAAGAAGTTAATAAAGTCTGTACTGCTAATGTCTGTTGGTATTTTGCACTGTTGATCTGAATTTCCATTTGTTAATTTAGCCACTGTTCTAAACAGTGCCCGAGGATTTTTATTATTGCTATCTATTAATGTAGAATAATATTCTGACCGAGCTTTAAAGAGGGCTTTTTTATATTTATTAACACTCTCTGTCCATGCAATTTGAAAGACCTGTAGCTTTGTTGTTCTCCATCTGCGTTCCAGTTTTCGACACTCTAATTTAAGAGCTCGAGTGTTTTCATTAAACCAGGGAGAGTTTCTATGTGCTTTGATCACTTTTGTTTTAAGGGGGAGCCACTGTGTCCAGAGCATCTCTCAAGGTCACATTATAATGTGATGTTAGCTCATCTAAATTGTTTTCTGTGTTTACATTTGATGTTAACTGATCTAAATGGTTTTCCACAATTACACTCGACTTACTCAAAGTATCTATAAATTTTGAAGCAGAATTACAATCTAGATGCCGCACTGTCTTTGTTTTAATCTGGGAGTGTGTTGGCAAGGGCAGGACCAAATCAAATGTAATTAAGTAGTGATCAGAAATAACTTCATTTAATGGAGTAATAATTAAATTTTGAATTTCAACTTTGTAAGTTATAATTAAATCTAATGTGTGGTTATGATTATGAGTTGTACCTTTGACATTCTGACAAAATCCTACTGAATTTAACAAATAAGTAAAACATTTGCTAAAAGTGTCAGTTTCCACATCAATGTGTACATTAAAATCTCCCATCAGTACTACGTGATCATAATTTATAGCCAAGTCAGATAAAAGGTTGCTAAATTCAGACATGAACAATGAATACGGCCCTGGTGGTCTATAGACTAGCACTATAATTGTGTTGGAATCTGTTTTAATATTTAAAATGAATGCTTCAAAGGATGTAAAGTTGCCTAAATCCCACACTATAGCCATGATACTACCAAATCAATGCCACTGGGCAGGCCACTGTTTCAAAATGCCTTACTCTTCTCTCAGTAGACCAGTCCTCTGCTTCTATTGATGCATTAGTCACACAAGCAGAGGCTACCAGAGGAAGCAGTTTAAGAACACCATCAAGGGTTACCTTACAACAGGTAGGATCAATATTGCTAGCTGGGAGATGCTAGCTATTGAATCGTCATGCAGCCCTTTACTTTCAGGCCATCTGCCTCTCTAGTGAGGTGAACAAAATATGACAATGGAAGAAAAGTGGCAACCACAAACTGCCTGCCCTCACTATTCCTAAATCTGTGGTGCAAGGATTAGATTCCTCAGTCATCCCAGGACACGCAAATGTAAGTAAGGTGATTGCCAAGAGACATCATCTAACTTTAAGTAAAATGCTAAATAATTTTACATATTACAATACATTTTTATGCAGTATAAAAATAAAAAATATGGCATATTCCTGCAAAAATATTAAAGCACAAATCACTGGTTATTGATTATTTTTAATGTTTAGATTGTTGATAGTTGATTAGCTTTATTAATTTATTATCATTTGTTTTTTACAGTTAGTTTAACAAATTAGACCTCACATATTACATATGCATACTGAACATTAGAATAAAATCAACACAATAATAATAATAATACATTTTATTTATATAGTGCCTTTAACATGGAAAATTATGAATAATATTTTAAAATACATTAATACTAACCCTCACCCCTTTAAAGATGGGACTGTTTGGGACATTTCTGATTAATTGTCATCTTGCTTTCTAATTCATTTTATAGGGGTGACTAAATGTAGATCATCACCTAGTGATGGTGCACCTCTTCCATTTATTAATGTAGATCTTGACCATGCTCTTGGGAATATATTGAGATAACCAAAATCTTTGCATATCTTCTAATCCAGGTTTTTTGCCACTGTCATCTCAGAGATACTTTCAAGATCCTTTGATGTCCGTATTGTAGTTTTACTTTGTTATGTGTTTCCTGGCAGAGGAGATCTACAAGAACATTTTATTTTATTGATTGATTTTATTGTATAATAAGCAGAGTCACTGCAGAGTCACTATTCTTAAAAGCTTCTCCCAACACATTTTTCTAATTCTTCATGTTTGATTTATTTTCACCGGTAATTCTTCACTTGAAAGTTGGATGTGGTAAGGGTACAAACAGTAAAAAAACAGACATTTGGAAACTTTTTATAGAAATTGTGTATGTGTGGAAATAAGCACACATGATCATTTGCTCTTGAAAAGGCAGCATTTTGTAAGAATGATTGTCATCCATTTCTGCCACAACAGTCAGCCTACTTGCTGATGTCTACAATTACAGGCAATTGGATAACAGCAATATCTATTCTTTGAAAGCAGTTAAGACACATTGGGTGTTTCCTCTATTGCCACCCTTTCAATAGCACACTCGCACCACAAAATAAAAAGCTATCTATCTAACGATCACATCAGCCTTTAAGTGATACCTTATATTAAAGTTAAGGCAATAGCAACTTCACACCTTAAGGTGCTATGGGATAATGTGCTTTCCTTTTGGAAGGATGCATTTTCAGGTTGTCTCTTTACTTCGGCTTCAGCGGTGTCCTTTATGCACTACTATAAATTGCTTGTAACTTTACTCTTTTTCAATGTTGCTTGACATTTAACCCTGTAACTGGTATAAACCAATTACTTAACAGCAATCCTAACCAAAGTCTTCTTTTTCCATTCTTGCCATTTAAAAGAGATTGACTATGAAGTTTTAGAACTAAGAAACATATTTAGTGCTTTAGAAGTGTTTGACCTAGAAATCGATGTATAGAAAAAAAAGAGTAAATAATTTTGTTTTCTGAATGGTGGCTAAAACTAAATTCCATATTTTATCTGAATACTTTGGAAATTAACTCCTGTTGATAAAACCCACAAAGTTTTCAGATTTAAGTTAACCTAGTATGTTTAAAATTTTCAAAGTTTTGGTCATTTGCATTATTACAAATATTACAAGATTTCATCCACCAAAAAGATGGAAAAGATCAGTATATAAATGTTTGCAGACTAGGAAGAATGTTTGAACTTCACAGGCTGGATTCAAACTCTGGGGTCTGGAGCTGTAATGTTCCAGCACTTTATTTTTGCGAGTCCTGTAATTGCACAAAATACTTGGATATTTTTTGCTCTCAGCAGATTACTGATGACTATTTAAATATCTGCAGTACCAAACCTTTGTAAAGCCTCTTAGATTGGCATTCACTTTAACATAAAGATATATTAAGCTGTAAAGCTCTCTAAAGCAGCAGCTGTATTTAAATAAAAAAGAAAGAAAATCAATCCCATAAGATAGCCATGCTAACCACCGCATTACTATACTGATGTAATATTATTATATGTGGTTACTTAATCTGCAGTTTGTGCATTAGAATAGAGCAGATATATACTGTTTGTAAACAACTCCATCATATCTAATATTGTTTGTTGCTGTCAGTAAAGAAATCTGACACTTGAACAATAATTATATGGTCAATGTCTATGTAACATGCATGAATATATATTGAAATTATTTCTTATGTATGTAGCCATGTTTCTGTAAGGGTAGAGTTATCATCTGTCCATAACATCAACAGATGGTTCTGCACAATGTTCCTGTGATTTATTAGTTATAATGGAGTAAATTGTGGTTGCATTTTTGTTCCCAAAGGTATTGAGACAGTAGGGCAGTGGCAAAACCCTTTCATTCTTAATACTCAGCCTTTTACAGCATTAAGTTGGATTTATTGAGGGAGGCTTAGAGCTGTTGACATAATCATGATATACTATTTCATAGAGATAATGTCCTACTGAGGATGTAATGATGTTATTTCTGTCTTATCTCTGTAAGATGAACTGTGAGGAGACGTGTTGTTAGGTAGATAAGTGTCTGAATGCTTTTCTTTTGTAATGGAAATTGTTTCAGATTTGTTCCATCTGTTTTGTTGAGCAGTGTGACAGAAATGACTAGATAATGAAGAACACAAATGCTCATTTCTGAAATTGATTAAAATGTTGTGTTTTGGTTTATACTTTCTTTAAAGCCTTTAATATTAGTGATATATAGCATTTTCACAGACTCAATCAGATAAGGCTCATGAAATGCTAGAATTTAATTTAATCCATTTTCCAAGATATAAGCAGGTCTTCTTTCCTTGTTTTGTTCTAAATTGGATTAATAATTGGGGCTAACAGGCTATCACAATCAAACTGCTCTTTGCAAAACACTTCAGGACACATTACTTTATTAAAGCTGCTGTATAACATTTAATTTCCTTTATCGTTCTCTCTCTCTCAAGCAAAATTGTAATTTAGCTGATGTCTGACATTAAACTGATGATCACACAGAATACATTACTTTCTAATTGCTTTCTTCTTTAAATATTTTGTCAGCTTTTTGGCTTTGCAGCTGAGAAACATTACTTGCCATGGGCAGAATATGGTCATGTGAACAATTCAACCTATGAGAATTTTCACAAAATTGCCCAATTGATGTAATTTTACTTACAAAAATACATTATAGAGTTGAAGTCCAATTCCTTTCAAGGTCAAAACATATCCTTTGTAACTGCTTCTTGTGTTTTATAGATCCATTCAGTGGTATGGTAAATGGATGAGCTTTCTGTTCATCTGGAAGCTCATCTTTGGCTCTAAGCTTACTGCGGTTTATTGAAGAGAGAGGCAAACAGTCTTTGAGGCATCTACGGTTCATAATCATATGAACATATTATGCTGGGCCAAGCGTAGCCACTGTATCTATGTATTGCAGAACTTGGTTTGTACTTTGTCATTTTATCATAAAAGTATGCTTGGTATAATGCAGAGCTATATCAAATAAAATGCCCACTTAATATGTATATGGTTGATGCATGTCTATAAAATAAAATGTGCATTTTATACTTCTGTTCATGAGCATCAATATAACACACAGGTTAGCATTCACAAGGCAACAATCTTGTGTTCTGGGTATAAATGCATTGCCCGGTCTTTGTGTCGATTTTGAAAATTGTTTCCATGTCTGTATTGTTTTTCCCTGAATACTCTGGTTTTCTTTCTCACCTTCCCAAATACTTGTGTGTCTTATTATTAGCAATTCTAAATTGACCTTGTGTGATTATGCCCAGTAACAGAGAGATGTCCTGTCCAGGACTGGTTCTTGTCCTTGCACAAAGTGGTACTGACGTGAATTAAACAGCCTTTAGAACATTATGTTATTATGTTATTTATTTGCTAACATAAGCTGCCACAAAATTAGGCATGCATCTTTATCAAAAACATCATTTTAGTGGAACCTCGATGTATTTAGCACTTTTCTATATAGTGTGCAGGTACAAGTTGTCATTACAGTACTTTTAAAATAACACCAGTTTGAATGGTAAGGTGGCTAAGATATTAAATGTTACACTCCATTGCGGCTAACATTGTTCCCATTTGTGACTCACTGTGTCACCCACTTACACTGAATGGTCTGTTTTCATCAAAATGTATTCTTGTATAGCAAAACCAATGTGTGTGAAAATTGTAAAAAAAAAAAAACATATTTTTTTATATACATATATATATATATATATATATATATATATATATATATATTGCAACAATTGTATTCTACCCTGAATGAAAGCATTAGACAAGTTTTTAATAACATGTTACTCTGTGTTTACACTGGCTTTTTTGGATTAAAAAAAGTAAGCAGTCAGTATTCTGCCCATTTACATTATAATAAATGTCTCATCTGCAAATACTGCGTAAATGAACACAGAAATACGTGAAAACAAAATATAATAAATTAGAAAAAGGAATGTTTGAGAAGCTCCCATTCCTTAGATTATTAGATTTATGGACAGTGCATTATTACTATTCTGACACATACTGTATGTGGTGCATCACTGATATGTGTCATTCTTTTTCTGACATTTTTTAAAGTCTGTTGCTTCTTTCTTCCAGGTCATTAAAATAATCTTAAATGAGCAAATATTTATTTCCACCTTTGCAGCAGTACACTGTGCCAAGGCAGTGTTCAGATGAGACACATCTTTTACTTTTCTAGGGAAAGAGTAGAGAGAGACAGGGGTGCACGTCTTCTTATGTTCCCCTAAACATGCTCCCCATAGCACTGAACTGATGGCCACATGCATGACAAGTTATATAGTTTATAAATACTCATGTTCATTATTCTGATGTTTCATTTTGGAAGTGTTTTATTGAACCTTTTCAGATATATCCAAAGTAAAATCTGTCTAAATAAAATAAACTTATACTATAGTCTACTAGCATCATCTTTTCTGTTTACATATCCTACAGTCTCAAAATTTACTAATAATAATAATAATAACCATGAACCAATTCTAAAATTTAACTTAATGTATCAGGGAATCTTATGGATAGTAATATGAAATGTAATTTTGCAATTGTTAGTCAGCAGGAAAAATCAAACTAAATCAATAATAGAGTGAAAATTCTTGTTTTAATGCTAAAAGCATTAAAAATCAATGTAATGAATTGTAATTATTCAGTAAAAAGTTGTGAAGAGCTTTGGCCTCCTGAAATTCAGTTCATTTGTAGACTGTTTAATCTTGGTTTTCTTACAGTTTACAATTTTATCTATTCTAACAGTGACATCTTTGTGTAGCCATCACTACCATTTTCGTGCTTACTTTTCATAGTTGTGACCATATTATTTATAGCAGCAGTACCTATTGCATGTCGCAACATGTGATTTCATTGCATCCTGACTATGAAGGATTGTGGCACATAGTTGTCCACATTTAAGCTTTCAGATTCACAGTCAAACAAATATTAAAGATATCGTATTGGGGCATTTAAACTAATAAATGTTTAGACCTTTTTGCAATGTTATTTTTGACTACGGTTTGGCTTTGATGATCAGCTTAGTCTTGGTCATTTCCTCCTACATTTTCCCCGTGGACACATTTTTTCTCATCAGGTGTCCACAAGTACTGTAGTAGCTGAATATAAATATATAATAGCAGTAACAGAAACCTGGATGAATCCTATAGGTGGAGATGAGTAGTACATAAATGGATAAGCGTTATTTAGAGAAGATGAAGGAGTAGCCATTTTTGAAAAAGAGTTAGAATTTAGAGAAGTTGAATGCAAGTCTCCTTTGGTTTGAAGATGAGGCATTTCTAGTGAGGATATTTATATTCAAAAAGGTGTACAAGCATGACATAGGAAGTTTTTCCATTTAAATATTTCAAATGGGCGGCACGGTGGCGCAGTGGGTAGCGCTGCTGCCTCGCAGTTGGGAGACCTAGGGACCCGGGTTCGCTTCCCGGGCCCTCCCTGCGTGGAGTTTGCATGTTCTCCCCGTGTCTGCGTGGGTTTCCTCCGGGCACTCCGGTTTCCTCCCACAGTCCAAGGACATGCTGGTTAGGTGGATTGGCGATTCTAAATTGGCCCTAGTGTATGCATGGTGTGTGGGTGTGTTTGTGTGTGTCCTGCGGTGGGTTGGCACCCTGCCCGGGATTGGTTCCTGCCTTGTGCCCTGTGTTGGCTGGGATTGGCTCCAGCAGACCCCCGTGACCCTGTGTTCGGATTCAGCGGGTTGGAAAATGGATGGATGGATGGATATTTCAAATGTATTTTTTAACAAACACTTCACCGCAAATGATACTGAATAAATAACAAATAGATGAAAAAATGTCATGTCCCAGATGTCAAAGGCGATGTGATGATGAATAAATGGGGGGCATTGACTGAGCAAAAGCATTGTGGTAGCTGTATTTTAAGTGTGTCCACAAATTGCTTATATTTGAGAATTTAATGTTTACCTATTTGAAGCAATGTCAGCCAAATAGCATCTTTTAAATTTTCTGTCTCTACTGTATATGAAACCAAAATGTGTGGCACTTTGCAGTATACTCTGAGCTGTGCCATTACATTACTAGTGTATGGTGTCACTGAGTGGTTGCAATTTAGTAAAACATGCAAGGATCTGTACCTGCTGTCTGTGTTGTTTGTTTGTAATAATAGGTGTTAACTTCATGAATTCCAAGAAACATGTTACAAAAGTGCTAAGGTTATGTTTGGCTTTGAAATATTATGCAACTTTACCGCAACTCCTTTTTATTACTCTTACATAAGATCTCTAATGGAGCATCTTTTTATTCCAAAGCATTTGCTCCAAAAACAGTGTAATTGTAACTGATGGCAGAATCTGTCAAATCAGATAAAAGTTCTCTAATAAAATCAACTTTAAGAGCTTTGGAAAACTTGCAGGTTGGGGCACCATTTTTTTTTGTCTTGCTTAGTTCATCCAGGTAACGTTGGTTATGCCTACTCTGTGGGTTGTTAGTGTTGTAGTATCCTCTACATGTGCATTCTTTATGCTCTTGCTTAATATTGTAATTATTATAATCACTACTGTGTGGTTACATTTTACTATAGCCAGGTGCTGTAATTGCTCTGATTCATTGTAAAGTTTTGCCATTCAATATATATATATATATATATATATATATATATATATATATATATATATATATATATATATATATATATATATATACGAATATCAATTCGGTTGGCATGGCAGTTTATACATGAATAATAGGTGTGTCCCTATGGTGAGTCAGTTAACGGTGTACCAGCATAGGTCTAGAACAGAAATTCATTAATCTAAATAATAGTTACCACCAACAAGGGGGGAAGCCTGTCTGGATTTAATAATCTCTAGTAATTAAGACAGAATATCAAGTTTAGAAATCACTGAGCCATTAGTTACTAGTGATCATAACAGATTAAGTTTCATAATGTGGTGGCACATCATATGAACAAAAAGTAAACTATTAAATTTAATTTTAGTAATTCACATTTTCTGTGTCAGTGCCTTAAAGAAACAAACTGGGGAGACATTTTAATTATGAAAAGAGCAGTGGCGTAGATTTAAATGTATATTATATATGCTTTAATTTAGCATCAACATAAAATTTAAAAGAACTCATCAGTGGTATGATTAAAGGATTAAAAATAGAAACAGAAACAACTTTATAATGCATACACATCAAGAAAACAAATGTAGTCCTAACCTTAGGGTATATAAGCACAACAACAACATTATAAAGGAAAATTAGAAATGGCAAATGGCAGTTGGAGAAAAATATAGCTGAAAATGTAAAGGTCAAATCTGTAACACATATTTCTCATTCTATGGAAATCCTTAAAGTCTGGAAACTAACAAACGTACTATTATATAAAAATGGTGATTGGGCCAATGCTACTAAATATAGGCCATATATTTAATGGGAAAATTGATGGAAACAATTATTAAAGACAAAGTTGATCAATACATATCAAGTGCGTCTGTATCAGCATGGGTGGCACGGTGGCGTAGTGGTAGCACTGCTGCCTCGCAGTAAGGAGACCTGAATTTGCTTCCCGGGCCCTCCCTGCGTGGAGTTTACATGTTGTCCCCGTGTTTGCGTGGGTTTCCTCCGGGTACTCCGGTTTCCTCCCACAGTCCAAAGACATGCAGGTTAGGTGCATTGGAGATCCTAAATTGTCCCTAGTGTGTGCTTGGTGTGTGTGTGTGTGTGTGTGTGTGTGTGTGTGTGTGTGTGTGTGTGTGTGTGTGTGTGCACTGCGGTGGGTCGGCGCCCTGCCTGGGGATTTGTTCCTGCCTTGAGCCCTGTTTTGGCCCCCGTGACCCTGTAGTTAGGATATAGCGGGTTGGAAAATGACTGACTGACTGACTGTATCAGCATACAGTCAATATGACCATACATTAGATGAACTTGTGCGAAGAAAGCACTTTATGTGACAATTTTTAATCCATCCATTTTCCAACCCGCTATATCCTAATACAGGGTCACGGGGGTCTGCTGGAGCCAATCCCAGCCAACACAGGGCGCAAGGCAGGAAACAATCCTGGGCAGGGCGCCAACCCACCGCAGGACACACACACCAGGGACAATTTAGAATTGCCAATTCACGTAACCTGCATGTCTTTGGACTGTGGGAGGAAACTGGAGCACCCGGAGGAAACCCACGCAGACATGGGGAGAACATGCAAACTCCACGCAGGGAGGACCCGGGAAGCAAACTCTGGTCTCCTAACTGTGAGGCAGCAGCGCTACCACTGCGCCACCTTGCCACCCCAATTTTTAATCAGTTTTCAAAAATCTTTTCATGATGAACTACAAAGGAGTTAGTGACCCAACCACAACAAGTGAAAATTCAGTGTGCACTGTGCAGCAGGGTGCAACACTAGCTTAAACATAAAAAGTGTTGTGCACAGAACTTTTAACATCACCTAGTTGGAAAAGAAGTTAGGTTCTTTAAGAATAAATGCTGGGGCCATTACTGTTTTATAAATATTCTAAGTAAGAGAGTAAATAAAAACATGATTAAGTTTGCAGATGATGCTAAATAAAAGGAATTAGCACATGGGTGATCATCGTTGGTTTTGGAGGGCCACAGTGGCCACAGATTTTGTTCCAACCTTGTTGCTTAATTAGAAAACAAACCAATAACAGGCCTTATTTAATATCATGGTTTGTTAGTATTTTTAACTTTGCATTATCAGGTCATTCTTAAATCATTCACATTTTTTTTCCTTTTTTAATGAAATCATCCAAATGATTTGAAGCTTAAAACGGGTGAGTAAATTTCAGTTCTTTACTTTTGTCTCTTCAGTTTCCCTCTGAGTACTTTATTAAACCAAATAATACATGATAAATACACATGGGTGTAAACGGAAAAGGCTAGATTGAGAACTACTGGCTCCTTTGTCGTTTGCATCTTACTGCTAATAAGGAGCAATTAAAGACTAAAATAAGCAATTAAGGGTTCAAAATCTTAACAAGCGCGACAACTAAAATGAATCAGAAAACTGTCACTTGAGCAGTAAGTGCTTCATCTGGACTTAATAAATTCTTGGGTTGGAACAGAAATCTGCAACCACTGCAGCCCTCCAGAACCAACCTTAATTGGCTTGTGCTTAAATGGAAATACGATTATGTGTAGTTAATCAGCAGCAAAAATGGATCACCAATTAAGAAAATGGTTAGAATGAAAACCTGTAGCCACTGTGGCCCACCAAGATCGGAGTTGGGCACCCTTGGATTAGCAGATGCCCCAGAATCAGCAAAACCATTACAAGTAGATCTGGACAAAATTCAGAGCTAGGCAGATGCCAAGCAAATGAAATTAAATGTAAAGTTTTATATATAGGAAATTTGAAAGAGGAACACAGGGTATGATCTAGTTGAAAAGATTAAGAAATGTGCAGATTTTCAGTTTAAGCAAGAAAAGTTAAGTGACATGATAGAGATGTTTAAAATTATAAAAGCAATAAATTGGGTAGATGCAAACTACTATTTAAAATGAGTTCTTCAGAAAGAACACGGGGCATAGAGGGAAAGTGTTTAAGAGTGAATTTCATACTAATGTTAGAGAACAAAGAACAATGGATACATTGAATATGTTACAATTCATTGTAGTAGACAGTAGTACTTTGTCAAGCTTTAAAAAATCAGCTTGGCAGTATTTTGGAAGAGTATACATGTCAAATATCAAAAACTCCATTTTAACAAAATCCTCGATTTACCTTTTTTTTGGTCTTAACAAATTTCCTATGCAACTAGTGTTAACGGGAAGTCCATTATAATGAATTCCATTTTATCTGCAAAATTCATTAAGTTGACAGACACCAATGTAAAACTCCAATGTCATTATATTACCTCATTTCCAGGTTCCTCAATGCATGGCATGAGCTCACTCAGCACATCAAAAGATACGGGATTCATTTTTGTCTTGCCCTTCAGTAAAAGTGCTGACTGCTGACCTTCCCTTATGTTTGTTACTCGACCAGTATCCACCGTGGTTTATAAGTTTTAACCTGTGAACACCTTTGCATCCATTTTTTTTTTGTATTTGAATGTGCCTCTGAATTTTGTGCTTTTATTGATTCTTATTTTTATCATGATCTTTTTATGTTAAATTTCTCCTGGGTTAAAAAAAAATTAAATTGAAACTCACAAAAGAACAAATGGCAGCAATTTACATTACAGAAAAAAAATGTATATTCTCCTAGCCAATGATGTTGCATTTGAGTTTTCTGCCCCATGTATCAATCTTTGTTCCACTTCTATTATCACAAAATCCCCATTATAATACATTTGTTATAAATCCATAGCTCTTTGTTCTAATGGAATTTGAACAGTATACAGAGAAGCACCATGTCTTTAATAAAATATTAAGTAATCTTCTACAAAAATATTCCGTACACAAATAAATTTAAAAACTGATCATTTTCATTATATTCATTGTGCTTCATTGTGTGCTATGCTGTTTTAAAAATTAAAAAATCAAAAAGCATTTCATATCCTGGCTTTCTCTCTTTGTTTACTACTGTAGTACACTCAGTTGAAAGCTACAAATTGCCATTTGAGACCTTTTAATAAATTATTGTTATTGCCTGTTTGCCTGACACATCAAAGGAAAGCTCCCAGATCAGTATTGACTGTAATTGTTTACGTACATTTCTAACAATTGGAGAACAGGCAGGCCAAGTCACTCACTCAAGCTCTTATCATGAGTTGGATGCAGGAATTGAACCATCAACCTTGGCGTTTAACGTCCCTGTCTCCAATCACATACTAGTTTTACTGATTTTCACACATTTCCGCCTAAGTACATTGCAGTTCACAGAAAATACAGTTATTTTGCTATACCAAATACCTACAGCATCAGTTTCAAGATGTTGAAAAGCACAACTGTGATTTAAATCCCAAATGTTTGCATCACAAAGCAACAAAGATCAGCCAGTGCCTTTTTCTTTTAAGAAAGTATTTTTGGCTTTTTCATAGACAAAATTTGCGTTGAGCACCATTTGGGGCAAAAAAAATGTAATACTAGAAAAACCTATAATTATGACTTTTTTTAATATAATGAATCAAATTTGTCTCCGTTTGCATTACATTATAGATAAAATTGAAAAAGGGAAATGTGCTAAGAAATTTGTTGACACTGTGATTCTAATACATTCTTGATCCTTTTTTAATGTTGTTCTGTAAATGACATTATAAAATATTTAAAGAAAATAATGTAGTCTAATAGCAGAAGTAAATCAACACACATGTTGTGAAAGTAAATATAATAGCTTGTAAATGTTATGTTGTTGTTTTCAATTATGGTGAATTATGTTACTTTAAAAGAAGTGCTGCCCTCAGGAAAATAAATATCCAATAAAAGATTATAACAGTACATCTTGTAAAGAGGGAACATATCTTATACTGCATGTATGCAGCTGTATTTCCAAATTAAATGTCTATGCATGTATTGTATTATATTTTTAATTCAAAAATAATTGTTCATTACTTTTTTATGTAATTTTCGAAAATTATCTACCCTCTTTCTGCTCTACACCTGGCAATGCTTAGATGATGGACATGTTTTTGTTTGATGTAGTCAGTCAATACTGCTGTGAAATAAACAGAACCAGAGAGAAACAATGTAACCCACTGGCACTGGTAATACAATAAATAAAGAATATGCTGTGTGTTTTGATATCAACTCAATATAGCAATTTATGTCTATGAGTCTTCTTGATCCTGTTATTGTACATAATTTGCCTAGAAAGGAAAAATAAGTGAAACAAAACAAAATGGCTCTTATTCCATATAGACTGTATTCAAACAGGAGATGCACATACTACTCTAGAGTTGTGTTTTTTTTCACATTTACCATTAAATTACATTGTCATGAATCTGTGTTATGACTTTACTGAGGCTGCTTGGTCACATTTTTAGAATAATGTTTCATATCAGCTTTATTATTTGTTTATTTTGACTGTATGAGGGAGGCAGTGCCAAAACATCATTATGTATATTTTTGAATGTTTGCTGGCATTTTGCGACTATTTTGCATAATTATTGTCATATCATTTGTTGTTTCTACAAATGTTGCTAATCACATGACACAAAGGCCATGTGACACTGTGATTCATGTTATCCCTCTAGTTGGGAGATGTTGGCGCACAGCTTGTGTATCCTAGTGTGGAATCTGGTAGCACAATCAGAATAAAACTAAGTTAAATTACTTTCTTTGGCTTCAATCATCTCCGTTTAAGGCCTACTGTTTCTGGTTAGTGTTCTGGTTTTGGTTTCTCGACTTTCTTTACTCTTCTTGTCTGTCCTCAGACCACATTCTTGTGTTTTCCTATAAAAGGTTTTTCTCATTACCTGGTAGAAAGCTAAACAAATTTAATAGATTCTAATCTCTTACAGTCTTGTGCCAATGCGTTTTATTCTTAAACAAAGAACAAAGAGCAGACATTAAGTGAACTACTGCTCTGTTTTCCTTATACTGCTGCAATGATGTTTTGCACACACACACACAAAATCACTGCCCATGTTTGACGACACCACTACAATGCATGCCATTGTCACAACTCAACAACAGAATTTTGACATTACTGAAGGAATCCCTACAAAAGGTAAAAAAATAAAAGAAAATAACAATATTACCTGTTTTCTGACAATTGGATTATTAAGTGATTCCTTGGATAGTTCACATCTTTTTATTATGCTGATAATCTGTTGCAAAGCAACACCTTTCACTTGACATCTTTCCCTGGTTCTTACATTTCTAAAATAATAATTTCATCTGGGCTCCACTATTCACACAAATCTCTTTGCTAAACCTGTTAGGGCTTTATCTACCTCAATACAACTTATTCCTCTATAATAAACATCCAAACAATAAAAAATACTGTTTAATTCAACAAACTCATCTATAGTCTGTGAGGCTTCAGCCCTTTTTAGTATGTAGGTATGGCATGGGTAAGTGAAGTGACTTTCCTTTTAAATTGAACCCTTTTACTTTTAAAATTCATTATAATTTTATAAATATAAAACCCTTCATACTGTATGAAGTAGTGCAAAGTAAGCAACATCACCAATGAGTTGTCACATTTACACATCATAATCTCTGCTCTTAGATCTTTCTCATAACATTTATGGGCCTTCTAAGTTAAAGAAGCTCACATCTCACATTTGGAGGCTGTTAATGGTATTAATATTTGAAACTGTGTACCTGAATAAAATCTTCATGTATTTTAACAATGAATGAGTTATACATTTTTTTTTCAATGTAAAAGTACAATATTAATCATTAAATTCTAACCTTTGCCAGTTAAATAAAAGGAGAGTTAAACACTTATAAATTAAAACATCTTAACAATGCCATTTAAGAACTCTGTAAGATTGAAAAGATTCTGCTGGATCTAATCTATCAATGCATTTGAGAATTTTGAAGACCTAGATTAGGTCGCAACAGAGTCTCCTCTTCTCAAGATTCAATAGTCAGTAGAAGAAATGTCCTTAAGTCCTGGGATACACTTGTTTGCTCTCCTATGTTAAGTTTCAAATGCTGCTATGTCTTTCTTGTAGTGTGGTGACCAGAACTTCACACAGTACTCCAGATGCAGTCTTACTAATACATCATATAGACTGAGCATTTTGCAGGTTTACTAACTACATCTGAATCTTTACAATCAATATAAATCAGAAAAAAGTAGCAGTACAAGAATAGAATCCTAAGGGACTCCCCATTGGTGACCTCACTCCGTGTGGAGTATTCTCTCTCTTACTTTTAATCTTTTTCTCCTTCTAGTTAACCAACTTGAGATCTGATGCCTACAGCTTCTACTTTCAAGGTTAATCTTCACTGTGGGACTTAGTCAAATGTTGAATATTTTTATCAAACTCAGCAAAAAAATCTAAAATATTGGTCTGGCAGGATCTTCCTCAAAAATACCCATGCTGTATTTAGCATCTTATTTTGTTGTAGGTAATTTAGTAATTTATTTCTTATTGTAGTTTTCATAATTATGCATGGTACAGAAATAAGACTTATCAGTCTGTAATTGCTTGGATCTATATTGTGTCCATTCTTGAAGGTAGGAGTCTCATTTGCAATATTCCAGTCCCCCAGTACTTCTTCTTTCTCTTAAAAATTATGTCTTTCATTTCTTTCAGTACAACAGGTAAAATCCCATCAGGTCCAGGGGTTTTATTAGTCATCAGTGTATTGACAGTTTGATACACATCTGACTCTTCTATTTTAAAATCAATGAACTTAGAGCTTGGTATTAGTTCTGCATGGGACATTCCATGTTTTGTTTCTTTGACAAATACTTGAGTGAAATATTTATTTACTTCATTGGCTATTTCCTTTTCAATGTCAAGAATTTCTTCTTTTTTGTCCCTGAGATTTCTTAAATTCTCTTTTATCAACTTTTTCCAGGAGTAATACTCAAAAAAATTGCTTACTGTTTGTTTTCTCTTAAGTAGCAGTTTTTTTCTGTTTCTCTGTTCACCTTTCGAATGCTTTTTATAATCTCTTGCTGTAGTGTCCGGTATTCCTCTATCAGAATTATTTTACTGTTTTTTAATTTTCTTGTACGCTTTCCCAAACAATGCAACTAAGCAATGAAGAACTTTGACCAAATTCATCTTATATTAAACAACCTTGAACTCAGGAATTTCTGTAAACATTCTTAAAAATCTTTTTAATGTTGCTCATTGTTTCAAAGAAGCAGAAAGTCAATAAGCATGAAGGTGAACATGTTCACACTATAGTATGGAATGTTATGCTAATTATTATTAATGATAAGCTCCAATGTTTTACAGTTAGGTGTAAAATTAGCCTAGTATTTGTAGTCTTTGGATTGCATTCAGGTTACATTTTTACCAATGAATACTTTGGAAAATAATACTGGAGTTTATGTAGTATATAATATCAACATGGAATTACTGCAGTCGCTTTTTGAAGGAGCTCTGTTTTTGATGCCATTTTAAATTATGAAAACTGTGTTGTCATTTAGGATGAGAATAATAACCTCTTTGCTTATTTGACTACTAAATCAGGGAGTCTCTCAGCTATGTGGCAAAACAAATCAATGCTTAAATCCGATTCAGTTTGTAATATTCAAACTTCTGCATTTCACCAGAGGTAAGCTCTGAACAATTTTAAAATTTCCAGAGACAAATAGGTCTGTAGTGAATACATTTTTTTATTTCTACAGCATGTTTTAGTACAGTACGAGCATTTGGTTATTAAATGTTAATTACCATTCCCTTGTTGCAGTGTTTTGTTTGTATTGTAATCAGCTGTAAAATATAATTTCTAAAAGCTGCTGCTCCTTGAATGATAAAAAATATGCTGAATTACACTAGTAAACCTATACTGACAATACATACTGTAATTATCTGCTACTCTTTTTCTTAGTTTAAAAGAAACTAGAAAGAATACACCGCATGTTTGTAGTTTCAGCAGAAATCATTTAACCTAACATTTAAACTATTGATTTTTCAGTTACAACTAGAGGAGAATTTATAAACTTTTCACTATATGCAATCAAGACAGAATGTGCAAATGAAACCATAGATTCCCTCTGTCTATAGCATTTGAGATTTACTGTGGTTGTAGTGAAAATCAAAGACTTTAGAATGAGCTACTAGTTTGACTGGGTGGGGGCTGCTTTATTCATATGCATGAGAAAACTGTGCCCTGTGGAGGGGCTATTAGGAATAAAGCTGGGGAGCCATCCGGATATGTTTCCATTTAAATAATTACCTGAGCTTTTTAGTGCCTGGGAGATTTTAGTATACTTAGTCACAGAAAAACATGCAGATCCTGCACAGAAAATGACCGGGGGGTGAGATTCCATACCCAGCGCTAACCACCACTCTACCATATAAACCACACAAGATATTATATGAAAAAATTATAAAGATTCATTATCTTAGTCATAAAAAATACATTAATTCATGAGAACCTGAATATAATTTATTATACTGATGTGCCAGCAGGTGGTAGAAAATTATCATGAATTGAGCTAAATGAAAATTCTACTTTAAAAATTAAACTGGTCCCTTCAAGGTGAAAAGTGAGTTATAAGGATCATTTAAACATCATTATCAGCCACCAGATGAGGTAGAGTGACCCTTTTAGTAGCATCATAGTTACATGTGGGATCATCACATTAACTTAGTAATGACCTGACATTGAAAGTTTTCAAGTCTAAACATTATAATTTGTGGAGATAGTTTACTATAAATGATTCCTGGAGTTGGCAATATTAAATTCAAAAGAGTTAATTAATGGCTGCATCAGTATGCGTGTACAAAAGAAAACAAAGTAGAAAATACTGTATATGCATGGTGTAACATTCAGATGCATTCAACAACTTAGATAACAGTTTTGAAAGTTGGGGCATTTTTACATTTTGTTTATTTACTTCATTAAAAGACATGTCACATTTTTATTTATTACATATTTTTGTAAAAATATGTAGTATTAAAAATAAAAGCAATGATTGAGTGTAATTATTTGAGTGCATAAAAATAATTATGTGAGTGCATAAAATATATGTTTGTAATTAAACAAATTTTAAAATGTTACATATTTAAAAATATCTTTCTTAGATAGCAGATTCCAACTCAATCAATGTTAAAACTGCATCAGCTGAAGTGTTATTCTTAGTTGCTAGTTTTGGAGGTTCTATGGTCAACTGTAGTAAATTCTACTTAAACATGCACTTTTTGAAAGAAAATTAACATGGAGAGTTAAAATCTTTGTTGAAGTCCACCTTCACATGCATAAACATCTGGACTGTCAACAAGTTCCTACAATAATGTGTAAAGAGGATTTGTTTTGCCATTCAACTAAAATTGATCTTTCCGAATTTCAACAAAATCGATCCACTGGCAGACGAGTTGTCTCATACAGACAGGTTTAAAAGGTGTTTTCACATTTTATGCAAATGCATCTAAAAATAAGTAAGGGATTTCAAAATTGTAAAAGTAGAAAAGAAGGTTAGAGACAATGTATACATTTTGTATCCTTTATCAGGTGTATGACTGCATGTCAGCTTATCACAGGACACCCTCACATGTCTCAAAATCAAGGAGTAAAAAATGGATTATTTGAACAACACCCACACAGATGTGGAGTGGATATACAAACTCAAAACTGATTGTGCTTGGGCCAGGATTCTGGAACCGTACCACCATGCCACACCAAGAATAATATATAAGATGTGTGTGAGAGAGAGAAGAGGTAAGCGTGATGATCCTTGTTTAAATGTTTTTGTTTCTGTTTAGAAATTTACAGCCTTACAGTGAAAGCTTTTTTAAACACAGGCATACCTAAATTTTAACTGGCTGATCGAACTAAGGAGTGAAAAGTCTGCAAATTTTGAATTTGACTTGGTTATTGAAGTAGAATGAAATATGTCCTGGTAAGAATCATCAGAAAAACAGTTTATATAACTGTATAATTCAAAATTTCTGGGAGTTGTAGATTTACAAATACTGATGAACAGTGCAGCCTTTTCTCAGGCTGTACCTGTAACAGAGTAGTACCCATCATAGACGACACGGGTTGCCCAGCATCTCGGCTGGGATGAATTGTTCTTTTCCCAACCAAGATGCCTTTGTAATGGAAGGATGGAAGGAGACTGCCTCCCATGGCTATGTGTTTCTCCAACACAATAGGTGGCATGGGAGCTGTAATTCAAATGGGTAGCCCTGCTGGGTTCCTTGGGTATCGCCAAGGGGAGCTGCTCAGAGAGAACATCAATTTAAGGAAATTCTTCCTGACCTAGAAGTGCTTTCTGGGTTTAGTGTCGCTGCACTAGGAAGTATTCCCAGGTCTGAAATAAAAGAAGTCACTCCTACTCTCCCGGGGAGTTGGAGTCAGGAGAGGAGAAGGATAGTGCTCACCTGGGTAGATTGAAAGAGAAAAGGAAATGATTGGAATTGTGAAAGAAACCACAATTGTGCTTAATAAAAATAATCATTTGAAGCCAGAACTGTGTGTTTCATAGTTGTGTCTAGAATTTGGAGCTCAGAGACAGCCCCTACAAGTGACATTCCCTAAAGTATAAGGAACTGCATTGTCCACACCTCTGCTGAACTGGGCAGCTGCTGTCTGAAATTAACCCCTGAGAAAACAGGTAACAAACTGTCTAGACAGAAAATTCTCTGAAAAATCTCAGAGAAAAAGACCAAATATCTCTTTTACAGATAAACTGTTTTCTTTTCACATTCTGAAATTGAAAAGTGGAGATGGCAAAAGTGCTTGTAGTCATGGTACGCTGTGAAATCAGATTAAATTATTTGGACAACAAAGTGAGCTATCAGACTAAAGAGCTAAAATCAAAAATGTCACTCAGCTTGTATTACAGAGTTTAAAAATAGTGGACTGCAATAAAACAGGAAATTTCAGGTCAGCTATGTTACCTTTTGATTTTATGAAAGATGTTTGAAAGAGAGTGACAGAATAATAAAAAGTAGTGTCTTATGGGAAAGTGAGTGTTGCGTTAGGCAGGGAAGACCATATTTCTGTAGCAAATACAGCAGAAAAGCAAATCATTTCAGAAGTGTTGGGATTTAGGATGCGGCTGTACGAAGGAGTACTGTTGATGGTCACATTAAACACAATGGATTATTTAACTGAAATATAATTATGTAAAAAAAGACGTTAAAAACAGTGCCCACAATATAAAGTACTTGGGGTAAGTGCTGTTTTCAATTGTCCTAAATTATTTACTGTTGACAAAGCATTAACAAGCAAGCCAATTTAACTTGTGAATAACTTTTAATTAGATAGATTAGAATATTCTCAGGAGACCACTAAATCAGTGCATAAGAACCTTAACAGCTTACTGACTTGAGCAGATACTGTATGCAGTAAATTAAGTTTCATGCAAATAAATGTGTAAAAAAAATAAGTACAAAAATTAGATAATGATTTGTTCGAGTTGTGCCTATGTTTCATCCAGTGCCATTACTAGGCTATTTTGCGCCGTAGGCCAAGCTTATTAGTGCCCCAACCGACTGGCTGGGTGTCCCCACCTCCTTATGATCTGTACCCGAGACGAATACCTAATTCGCCTTAATGGTGGCATTGGCCCAGGTTTCATCATATCACTATAAGCAAACTTTATTTTATAAAGCTCTTTACCGTAGCAAACACCACCCCATGGCACCTTATAGGCATTCAATTAGCAGTATATAACTTGCTTAAACCTTGCAAAGGTTCTTTCAGCAATGAGTGAGTGGTGGAAACTGAAGTGGTAACCTCCTAGTTTATGTTATACACAAGATCAAAATCAAAGCAATGAATAGAAAGACTACCATTTTTATAATTAAAAAAATAATTTCTAGTAAAAAATACAAATACAGTATGTCTGATTTATTAGGGTGAAATATTTTCTAGTAGGAAAAAATATCAAAACCAGCTATAGCCATTCAGTTAATCTTGTGAATTTCTGTAATTGTTGAATTTGTTAAATACTGTAATTCATCCACTTTTATTATCCTAAAGAGTCTTGATAAGGATTTAAAGGTAAGCCAAAGCAAATTGTTAAAATATACGTTCATAATAACACCAGATGATTGACTTGTAAACTGCTGCTTTAGTCACAGATTATAGGTTAATTTGTATAATTGGCTTATTATAATTAATGTTTTGTTGTTTAAACATGATTAACAGATGCATAGAAAAGCTTTGAAAATTTAATAAAAACCTATACATTGCTTTTATATTGTTGGTAAGGACTAGTCCTCAAGAAAGCTGCTGGAGTTCCACTTAATTGTCTTGTCTTTGTGGCAGAACACACAGAGGAAATGTAACAATTGTAAACACAAACTATTTGCATATACATCCAAAAAGTACTCCAAATGAGCATTTCTCATAACCAAATAGTCTGTTGATTTATAATAGAGTGAGCTCCTGAAATAATCTGAATATACCCTAAGGCAGTAATAAAATAAATTCAGCCTTTTCTGTAGGAGAACAATTGTAAGATGTATTTGTGACTTTCATTTGATGCCTTTTAAATAAATACATTCCCTGCAAATGAGAAAACCTGTATCTTCATAAGCTATCATATTGATATTTTTTAACACTGCTTGGCTAAATGTATTTTACTGTAACTTATGCTTCAGAAGCTAGAAGTGAACTAAATTTGAACTTTTCTTGGATGGAAGAAGTGATTAATTTATTGACAAAAAACAAACATCAGAAAATAATTGAATGTGCTTCTGCACAGCATTTCATTTTGATTAAACAAATGAGGAAAGCAATACACTCTAAACCAGTTGCATCAACTGCAAATATTTCTATTTTAGCAGGGTGAAATACTTCAATGACAAATTATGCAAAATTTCAGTGGCTCATGAAAATTGAAAATTGCATAAATTTTGTAAAGAAAATCTTAATGTGAATGTAATAATTTACTGAAGTTGTATATCATTATACCTAGTGGAAGCATTGCTGTGTGTGGCTCCATACAATAATTGTGTCAGTTGACTCTAATCATAAAAAATATTATTTACTGTACATTGTAAAAAACATCATCATCATCCACTGCAAATCAATAAATTCAATTTTAAATTAAAGATTTTGCTAAAATACCTCTAGAGATGTTAAGTGTCAGTTAACATTTAAATAGAGTTTCTTGACAGGAAGTTAAGCAATAACTGACTAAAACCAAACGTGTATGAATTTCTTTCTACAAAATATTGCATAAGGTCCCTCAAACAGATTTTTTATTTATTTTTTTTTTTTTATAGAATTATAGTGGCAAAATGAAAAAACTGACTAAACCGAATAGAAATACATAAAGTACTACACAAATAATGGAGACCATTCACTCCAACTGATTTGTTTTGGTTATCTAACGGCTAATGTGTCCTAGTATGTTATGCAGATAGTTTTTAACGTTTCAGTTTCAAGTTCATGACATGGTACCTTTTCCTAGAGAAGATTTTCATGACTCTTTGTGTGAAATGTCAGTCTTGAATGCACTTTTCCCTTAACTTCCATTGGTGTCCTTTAATACGACTCCCTATTTAAAAACTGGAAGAATTCTGCTGGATCAACTTTTATCCATTGAATGGAGAAATAAGAAGATCTGGACAAGGTTTCCTTGGAGTCCTATATGTTCAGGACTAAAGAGGCTTTACTATCATACCCGGGGAGAGAGCCATTTTAGTATGTATTTGGTTGCTTTTTCTGCACGAGTTCTAGTGGTGCTCTGTCTTTTTTCTTGTGTGGTGACCAGAACTCCACAGGGTACTGAAGATGAGGTGTCAGGTCTCAGTAGTCTATTATACAGTCTGAGCATAATGCACTTTGTTTTATATTCAAAAGTGTTTACAATATATCATAAAATTGTATTTGTCTTTTAGTTGCATTTGCTTTCTTGCTTGGGAGAAGGGAATGTTGCATCAGTTGTATACAGTACACCCATAAATTATTTTAAAAGTTGCCATCTTGTGTTTATAATTTATGTGACTTTTGCCCCTGTGTGCTCAGAAGCCATTAAGGGGGCTCACATACTTGGTTATATAGCACAGTGTGTAGAGTACAAGTCAAAGGAGGTTATGCTTAAGCTTTATCAAGCACTGGTAAATCCTAATCTGGAGTACTATGTACAGTTTTGGTTTCCAGGCTGGAAAAGGTCCATGGAAGACCAACTAGGATGATCCCGGGATAGCAGGATATGAGTTATGAAGAAAGATTAAACAAAGTTGATCATTTTCAGTTTAAGCAAAAGGAGATTAAGAGGTGACATGGTTGAAGTGTTTAAAATTATGAAAGGAATTAGTACAGTAGATTGAGAATATGCCTTTAAAAAGAGCTCAACAAGAATATTGGAGAAACAAAAATTTCTCAAGGGTACATTTTTCTTCACACAGAGAACTATAAACAAATGGAATAAGTTACCAAATGTTGTAGTAGACAGTAGCACTTGTCTTTAGGAACTTTCAAAACTAAATGAATAGAATTCACAAGCTGTGTTGAGCTTGAATGGACTGTTGTCGTCAAAATGTTTCTAATGTCCTACTGAGCACAATATCCATTTTCCTCCATTAAACTGTATTTTTAAACTGTAAATTATCAATGCTAAATTAATGTGTGTGCATGTGTTCACCCTGAAAAAGACTGTGTTCAGGGATTATTCCTATCTTTTTGGCCAATGCTAGCTGGGTTAGGCTCATGCTTCCCTGTGGCCCTGCTCTTAATAAGCAGGTTTAGAAAACAGATGGATGAATGAATGAATAAATGAATGGATAGATGGAAGTTATCCTTGATATGGATGTAATTGCAATAGCATGTAGGACAAAAGCACAATGACCAACACATGTCCCCCAAAATACACACAGATAAAAGTGACAACATAACACGTCAAAACATGTTAAAGGTATATAAAAATTCTGTTATATATTTTTCATTTACATTAGCTGATTTATTTTGTTTGCTGTTCATATAATTGTGCACATTTACAGTATGTCCTATGCACTTGTGTCTGTGCTGTCTAGCTTCATTATTAATTTTCCATGCAAAACTACAGTATGTCGACAGTTTCCTCAAAACGTTTACATACTATAAAATGTTAAACACTTTCATTAGTCAACTTCTCAAATAACATGCTCAGGTACATAGTTTATTACTGTTATTTAGAATATTTTTTTCATTCATGTTATCTTCGATATTTATTTGTAAATATACTTTTTTAACCTAACACAGTGTAGCAGTAAGGCTTACATGTCTGCGATTAATCTGACTCATTTTGTATCAGTTCGCCTGGAGCTGATTTTACTTTTATTCAAGTCATTCCATTTATTTCTTCTTTTGTAAATAATTGGGTAATATAATTTATATGATATGATTTAGTTCATTTCCTTTTTCATATAATTTCCAATTTGAATTACCAAAAGTCTCTAAACTGTCTGTTACTGCTTTGTTAGTGGGTTAGACCTTAGATTTTTTTTTTTTTGTATTGCTTGCTTTAATTTTTGTTCAGTTTTCCATTTGTCTAATGGTTAGCCACTGATCATTTTTATAAACTTACAGTATATATTTGCAAAGGGCAGCACGTTATTGCATTTTCACAATTGTTGTACCTGCCACTTCACAGCATCAGCAGGTTAGATGTAAAGCAAATCCTCTTCGTTCTCGGGGTTCTTTTCTAGTTTCCCTCTCCCACTTTAAGTACATGTATGTTAGTTCAGTTAAAAACTTTAAGTGAGTTTGGTTAGAGTGCATGTTGATAAGTGCATAAATGTGCCCCAGTATGGACTTGTACCCCATTTGGAGTTCATTAGTGCCTTGCAGACACTAGTTTTGGAAATGGCTGTGGCCTCTTATAGCTCTATAGTTGGATTAAGCAGGTTTGAAAATTGATGGATGCATAATTGTATTCTTATAATAGTAATTCATTTTTTGCATTATTTTTTAATTTCCAAAAAAATGTGAACATTTTATGTGCATTATCTTAATTTAATCATATTACATTGTGTGTGTCAGCCTAATTACATTCTGAGAATAGATAACTATCCTTAAGTATCTGCCTTATTTTATTTTGCTATCTGCTTTTTTATAACGTTTACTGGGGTTAATATCATGTGAGTGAGAAATGTGGAAGTAATTTCACTCCAATAAAAGTAATTACTTTTGATCCTTGGTCTCTTTTTAATTAAGATATATTAATAAATGTTTAATAACTAAAGCAGTACACGTTGTCTAGTTGCTTTTCTCCAGTTTGCTTTTTTTTTTTTTTAGAAATTTACATATATGTCATGGATTGTGCTGAGAGGAAAAATCATGTCAAATTTCCTGGCACCAATGCCATTTTTTGATCATTTATTAACTCTTTCAGATGGGATGGTGTAGTGATGCAGGTGTTTGTGCTGCTGCATAACATCCACAGAATGGATGTCCGATCTTGAGTTGGTTCTTGTGTTGCATTTGATGCAGCCAGGATAGGGTATGGTATCTTGCATATCCATAATAAAAGGAGACTTTAGAGACTTGATGAATAGACTGTAGAATCTCTGTATGTAATATTTCAATGTCACGTTTCAAGACTTTTAAAAACATTTGTTTTATTCCAGTCTCTTTGCATCTGTGTTATCTTTAGTGTTCTATAAAATCATATTACATATTCATAAGTTATTTCTTTGTCTTCTTCAGAGCTCTTTTTTTCAAGCATTTAGAACAGTTTTCCGATTGCAGTGCCTAATGAATTAATTTTATTTTGCTTGAAGGTGTAGTTAAGGACAAATCACATCTGATCATCATCTACATATCTGTGCTCTTTTTACATTATGGTGCATAAGCCAAAAATATAAAGTGTGAACTCCAATTATACAGACTTTTAAAGGTCAATGTGATGTAAAGATTCCCTAAATTGGTCTCAAATGAAAGATTAGTGCCAGAACTATTAACTTATTTAACTGCAACAGCTGGTCTCCCAGATGAGATGGTCTGCAGAAAAAGCTTTAAGTGGGATTTTTTCTGTTTACTTCATTATAAGTGTGCTTTAGGACACAGTTAGTTACAAATTGCTTTTGAGTTTACATCAGAGTTTTCATTCTGTACAGTAACATTTACCATTGTAGCCAGTTGAGGGCAGTCTCAGGCAAAAATGACTGCAGTATATTCTACTTTTACTGATGAGAAGTTTAAGACTTTAGAGCCCTAGCCCTGAAAGGGTTTTCAAAGTGTTCTGTTAATGTTTTTGAGCAGTTTACATATATATTATATATATATATAGTGGAGTTTTGATCCCCGGACACAGACAGATGTACTCAGAATGTCCCCAAATACACACTGTTTATTTTACTTTTCCTGCAACACACAATGCAACCACAATTACTCTCAATAACTCAGTCCTTATCTTTTATCTTTCTTTTCCTTTTCTTCACCGCCTCCACTCCTCTCCTGCAAGCTTCATCCTCTTCCACCCGACTCCGGTTTCCCGAATGGAGTGGAGTGAGGCGACTCCTTTTATACCACACATGGAAGTACTCTAGGTGTTCCTCACTTAAGTCCCAGCAACATTCCCGAGTGTGGCGGAAGTGTTGCGTTTTAAATCTGGCTCCTGGCAGCACTTCCGGTTGAGGTGGAAGTGCTGCATACCACAGCTCTGGAATTATCCCAGCAGCCCCTGGTGGTGGCCACATAACCCAACAGGCTTGAGTGTGATCCCCACAAGCACAACACAGACCCAAGTACAAATAAACCACCACCACCAAACCACCACACCATGTGTATGTGTATACAGTATATATGTATATGTGTGTGTGTGTGTGTATGTGTTTCTAGCCAGAAATCCATAAAGAAAAAAAATGAATCATGTATCTTAAAATAGCCTTTTAATCCTGAGCTTTCGACACCTATTATGTGACATCATCAGAGGAAAAAGTTTAGACATACAGAAACCAAAGGCAATACATCAGGGCAGATACTAAGAGTTCCAGAGAGCCATGACTATCAAATGGAAACACCATTAACAGACACTTGGAAAAGAATACAGCATATGCAGGCTTAAATAGAAGAAGATATAAATTATAAAAAAGACTTTAAGACCAACACCCTCCGAACTCACCTTACTAATCCACGCTCCTTACACCCACCTACCCCACTTTCCTCATTTGCTATATAGTGACTTTGATTCCTGTATGTCTAATCATTTTCCTTTGATGATGACCTAATAGGTGTCGAAAGCTATAGAGATAAAAGAGATAAGAAATAAAAGACTTTTAAGATATGTGCTCAATTTTTTCCCATTGCTGAGTTCCTGCTATAAATATGCAAATGGTATCACAGTCCTTTGCTTCCTTACATATATAGTACATTGTCTTTGGGCTGTCCTATTAATTGCTTGCGCAGCCACGATTCTGCAATGGATAAGGCTAGTTTGAAAATTATGAGACATGTTGGGTATTTAGGTTGTGTGCTGAAACTTCAGTATTCCCTCACTGTCCAAAAGACATTAATGATATTTAGATGAACAGATCACTTGGAGTGAGTCTGCACAATAATGAATAAATAGCTTGACCAGATTATCAGTGCAGGAGAATCACAAGGAAATCAGCTTATCAAGTCAACACTTATGCAGCTATACAGTGCTTGAGACGCTACATAGATATGTGATATGGTATTTAATAGGTTTGATGTGGACAATTGCTACAACATCCAAAGTAGGCAGCAAGCATTACTTTGAAGTACATCTATACAAAAGCTCTAACAAGTGAATTAAAGAGTAGCCCTCTCCACGCACAGTTTCCATTGTATTAATTTTGAAAAGCATTTAGCATGGTGTGAAAAACTTTTATGGATTTTCATTATATATATGCTTTTGTTGCAGCAGCGTGGTGGAAAAGTTTTTGCCACTATATTTTCTGTGTGTGGGAAACACTAGCCTATTTATCAAACCAAGTTTGTAATTTCTGAATTGAAGCAGAAAAGGCAGAATATGGGAAATAAGAGTGTACATACAGTAGTTAAGGTAGAAGTCCAGTCAAAAACGTAAGCTTGTTGCAATGATTAATTTCAGGATATGCAGTGACCCAACACTGAAGTTGGGATTCACTGCTTTAGAAAGTATGCAATGCACAATCCTATGGCATTTTATCTGCATATTTTTTATATTCAATTATCATACAAATTCTATTTTAATGTTAATATATATTTCCTTTTTAATGTCATTATAGCCTAGTTGGAAGGTTGGGGTATTTACCATAGTGTTGCTTCCTTATACCTCCAGGAGTGTGAGTTCCCAGCCCAACCTCCATATGTTTGCAGTTTTTACATTTTCCCATGTCTTCATCAGCAACTCTAAATTATCCTGACCTAAATGAGTATGGGTAAAGTTGCAAGTGTGATTAGCACTTAAAGGTTATTGTTTTTTCATCTTGTGTTGGAGTCACATGCCTAGTTACTTCCTGAGCAGAGTTCTGGCAAAGTGTATGTGGTTGTTTTTTCCTATGCACCTGGTTTTCCTTCCAAATTCTAAAAAAATGCAAGTTATCTCCACCTGGCCTTGTAAAGTGAATGGGCCCTTTCATAGGATAGTTTCCTACCCAGGATTGGTTTGTGTATTGTACCTAATGCTTCTTGGATAAAATCTGGCTCCTCATCCCCTGAACTTATAATAAGCAGATTTCATAACTACAGTTCATGATGACTTAATATGCCCTGTGTTTTCAGAAACAGAGAGTGCTGCTAGTAACAAAAGGATAACAAAAGAAAGACAACGCTTTAATGATTTCTATGTATCGTCTACAAACAAAATCTGATAAGAATTATGTATAAAAAAACAAGGCAATAAGCAACCCTGCCTTTATGTCTGGCTGCTTTTGTAGATTGGCACACTGTACATGGCAGGCCCAAATACTGTTGATAGCAAACACCGAGATGTTTTCTACTACTTGGATATTACTGAATATTCCCAGATTTTCCTAGTATAAATCTCTTCATAGTTTATACACAAGAGTCATTATAATTTCATAACAGAGGAGATTTTTCTAAATTAGAATGTATTGTTTTATTTTCTTAACCTAGTTCTAACAGCAGTTGATGGCAAAGAGCCCTCATATTTTCTGCAGCTGTCATGATACTAATGTTGTTCCAGCATTTAAAGTTGTAGTGTTTTTTGAGGTTTTCTATATAACTTTTTTGAAATGTCAGTAAATATAGATAGGCTTGTGTATTTGTAGTAAATAAAAGCAGTCCAAAGAGAATGCTTTAAAGAACTGAGTCACAAGTGAAGACTGTTGTCTTTTAGTAATTGTTATCCTTATACTGTACATACTTGGATTCTTTCAGAGTTTTGTAATTAAAATATTTAAAATGTTGGATGTACATGGTCTAAAGCTTGAGATTATGACTGGATGAGTAAACTCCTATTTCCCTGGTTTTGTTATAATAAAAATGAACTATGAGCACAATGCTGAATCACTAGGCATTTCTGTGTACAGCAGTGTTTTCAAGCTGTTTGTCTACATTTTGAGGACTTTTTTTAAGGCTTATTGTGTAGAAAATATCTCCATGGTGATAATCTTGTTTATATCCTTATTTGTTTAAACACTTTGCTACCTGAATATAACATAACTATATGACGTCTAGTCTCTATGCAGCAGATTCAGTAGTTGAGTTTTCTAGCATCGCATTTTGCACACATATGTAGATATGACCTTTCCAAGAGGTTTTCATTGTGTTATGCCTTACTTATCCTCATATCGCTGCAAAATTAGAAACTCTATTTCCACGCTTTGCTGCTCACTCAGCCTCAATAAGTCCAGAAAGATAATGTCGATGGTTGATTGGCACAGCCATCCTTCAGAGACATCCTTTGGGAAAAATGGCTTCTGCAGACAAATAGGTTATTAGCTTTCATATTAATCTTTCATTACCTTTAGGATGAAGTTGTGAAGACTGATGACTTTTCAGTGAACAAAGGTTACAAAGAACAAAACTCTGAGTATTTACTATTTAAATATATGCACAGTATACAGTATTTTATAAATAATTTTTGCACCATTTAATCACATCCATGTAAGTGCAATTATTATAATTATAATGACTAGTTTATGTTATTTAGGTAATATATATGTATATTGTGTTCTACCTGATTTTGGTGTTTGGGGCATAAAAATTCACATGGGCATTTTAAGCTTAAGGCATCCTTGAAGATGCTAGGTTCTTTCTCACAACAGTTGTCATCTCACCAAGTGATGTTCATATCCTGCTGATTGATAAGCATATATCACTTTTATCTGCCTGAAAATGCTGTAAAAATGTCTAAACATACAGACTAAGTGACACAGTGTACATATGTAGTAGGGTACCAGCCATCATAAGATAGATAGATAGACAGGTATAATGTTGCAGTTCTAGCTGTTTCTTACAAGGGCATGCTCCCCCTGAAAAATAGGTTTCATTATTCTTCAGTCTTGTCTCATCCTACCACAAACGCACATGCACACACACGCACACACACATACACACACACAAACACACAACAAACTTGATGATAGGAAAAAAAAATGAGAGCATTATTGAAAAATATAGTTTAACTTTTAATACTGATTTGATTTTTGAACTAAACAGCTTTTAAAGCACAGAAAACAGCATATCAGTAAAACCAAAAACAAAATGTTTCTTCTGTGTTGCTGAACTCTTGACTCAAAAGTTGTGTAGAGGTGGCTTGGTGCAGAGATAACATACAATGTTTGGATGAAAGTGATAAATGACAGTGATGTCTTAATCTATTGCAACTGAGAACAAAAGCAGGATATTATAGCTGCTCCTTTTAGCATCTTATTCAGATTTTTTAAAATGTTTTTACAAAAATTAGTCCAAAACTAAAATGCAGCACATTATGGAGTATACTGGTTAAAGTACCTACATATGAAATAATCTTATGCAGTACCTTCCAGATGTATCTGTTTCCTTGTAGAGATATATACACTTGAAAAGGATTTTTGTTTCATAGCTTTAAAATTATCCTTAAAATTACTTCAATGTATTATTCAACATTAAGTATTTGATATTTCCTCTGCATGCTAAATAGTTTTATATGTGTTTATAAACGCAAGTGAAATGTATGTGAAACAATTAAAATATATTGTAGGGAAATAGATCATATGTGTCGGCACAGATATTTAATACATAAATCACAGTGACATATTGATTATTTATTAGCGCTCACTACATTCTTTAATTAGAGCTGGAAAGCTTAAAAGATTGACTGAGTGTTATAGCCAATTACAACAATGGATCTTACAGCAAACCTGAACATTATCACAGTTCCCTGCTTCAGAAAGACTGACAACACAATAACATAACATCACACCTGCTTAATCTAATGTAAGGCTGCATGGAGGCTGAGCCTAACCTAAAAGGCACTGGGCCCAAAGTCGGAAACAGTGGTGGACAATGCACTGGTCAATTGCAGAGCTCATGCAAACACACAACCAAAGGTATACTCACACAGGGTCAATTTGGAATTGCTGTTTTGCCTAGCATGTACGTCATTGTGGATGCTGTTGGAAAACTAGGACAGCCAAAGGAAAGCCAAAGCAATCACTGGGAAAATATGCAAACTTCACATAGATAATGTTTGGTCATGGGAGTTTGTACTGAATGTGTGAGGCAGTAGCCCTATAAACTACCTGGTAAAATAATCAAGGAGCTGTTTCTTAAATGCCTTCAAGCAATGCCTATGGCAAGCAATAGAAATGTCCACATGTTCCTTTTAGTGCTGATTCCTTGCACCTCAACCAAACTTAAGTCAGTTCTCTTGGACTTGGCATCCACTCTTCATCCTCTTGTGGGTTTTCTTCAGGTACATTACTTCCTACATCTCAAAGACAATAAGTGTGTATTTGCATGTATGTAGCATGAATGCCAGCCTTAAAACTTAATTTCTAAGATAAGCCCTTGCAATCTTGCAATCATAATTGCAAGTGCAGGAAAAAAATGTTATTACACATATGCCAAAGGTGATACATTTTACTAGTATGTTGATTTGATTTTTTTAAAAACTTTTTCCGTACGAGTTTACATACAGAAACATGTATATAAGAATCTCATTGTTCAGATGTACATATGATAGTAAACGTAATGACAACTATAATCCCTAATATGTTTAAACCAATTGTTGACTGTTAATGGAAATCATCCCTCAAAAATGATATATTTTTTCTATATGTCATTTATGTTAGGTAGAATGCCTAAAGGGGGCTGGGTGGTCTCATGGCATGGAACCCATGCAGATTTTATTTTTTTCTCCAGCCGTATGGAGTTTTTGTTTTGTTTTTTCTGTCCTCCCTGGCCATTGGTCCTTATTTATTCTATGTTAATTAGTGTTCCTTAATTTTAATTATTTATTTTGTCTTTTTTCTCTTTCTTCGTCACGTAAAGCACTTTGAGCTACATTGTTTGTATGAAAATGTGCTATATAAATAAATGTTGTTGTAGTGATATCTAAGAAAATTTCTTAATCTGATGTTTTCATACAGTTTATGGTATAATACATGCCTGTAGTGACCAATGCTGTACAATGGCAATCAATATGAAAAACTTCCATGGGGGGAACAAATATTTCATATTTCTCATTTCTTATAATCACCACATTAGTTGCCCATTCATATGCATAAAATGTGGAAAGCAAATGCATTTTTTGCTAAAATATTTCTCTATATTTCAAGTTTCTGTATATTTACAAAATAATCAATAAATATAAAAGAAGAAATATATCATTCCACTCTATGATTTTTAATAAGGCAACAACAATTTTTATAGAAAAACAATTTTTATAGAAAAAAAGTGCAAAAGTCATACTACATTTAAATTGTGCAGTCCTTGTATAATATAAATAAACATAAATGCAGATTTCACATGTGAAAAAAGTAAGCACACTTCTACATGTATCACTACCCTTAAATGCCCAAAATTAAGAGATAGATATACCAGACCAGGTGCAAATGATTAGGACATCATTAGAGAGGGTCCTGGAGGAACTTTTTTTTTTATTTAAACCTCGAGACATTTAGTTGGTGTTGCTCTTTGTTGTTGATGTGTGTGTCACCATGCCTATATTAAAAGAACTCTCTGAGGCCTTCATTAAAGAAGGACCGAGACATCTGTTAGTCTGTAGAGGAGTTTAAATAGATCCCCAAACAACTCTAACCAAACCATGCCACTGTCTGAATGATCATCTGCAAGTGGAGAAAATTTCATACAGCTGCCATCTCGGCCAGGCCAGCAACCTAGCTGAAGAGGCAAACACAGGATACTGAAAGAAGTCTCTATAAGTCCTGCATTTCATTGCAGAACCTACAGGTATAGCTCTTGCCACTGTTGATGTCATAATGCATGATTGTTCAATTAGAAAGAGGCTGCACAAATTTGATCTACTTGGGAGGTGTGCCAAGAAGAAACCTTTCCTGTACAAAAATAAAATCAGGGCAAAACTAAAGTTTACCAAATAAAAACTAGGCAAAGAGTAGGAATTCTAGAACAATGTGCTCAGGTCAGATGAAGCAAACATTTGTCCACAGTACCAGAGGATGTGGCTAGTAAAATACCAGAGGCAACATTTGACCAGAAGAACCTGTCACTAGCTGTAAAGTGGAGATTTTATGGTTTGGGGCTGCTTTGCTGCAGCAGATCCTGGACAGCTCACCATCATACTGAGAATGTACCAGAGGATGTTTGAGAGTAATGTGAGAACATCTAACAGAAGATTAAAGCTCCACAAAAAAGTAGAACTATAAACATGACAATAACCATAAATATACCCGTAAATCTACCAAGGAATGCATGTAAAGAAACAAATGGAGGGTTCTAGAGTGACCAAGTCAAAGCCCGGATCTGAATCTCATCGAGATGCTGTGGCGGATTTGAAATGGGATGTGCATGCAAGACACTCCTCAAGCATTGCACAGCTGAAAAATTCTGTGTAGAGGAGTGGGAAAAACTTTCTCCCAGGTGATCTCTGAAATTGGCGGACACTTCTATTAAATGTTTACATGTGCAGTCAGTATCAGCAGCTATTACAGCCAAGGGTGTATTTACTTTTCCCATAGACTGTCATGGCACATCTGCTGGTATTTCATTTTTTTAATTATTTAAATTTTTTAATTATTTCATTGTTTGTTTTTTTCTTTTATCCATATTACTAACCGAGAATGGCAAACCGGATGGCATGGACACAGGTACATGGCGATGGGACCATGAGACGTACTGCGCTGGCGCGTACAGCTCAACTAACGGAAATAGCAAATTAAACAACAGCCATATTGTGAGTGGCACTACTGCAGAGTGAAGTTAGGAATAATGTGCTGCTTGGGATTGTACAAACCGCTGAACGCTTTACACCAAATTCAAACACAATACAGCTCAACGATACACACACGAGCCCACCTGGATAAGATCAATGAACGCAGGCGCCTACAACGCGCGTCAGAAACTGCGGAAGCAAAGCAGGCACGGGTTTAGACACTACGGGGTCCGCAAAGGTCCACAAAGATAGTACGGAATATATAAGAGCACACCGATCAAAAAAAAATCAATCGTGTAAAAGCACATAGTACACACAAATCATGTGCTCTCAGCGCATAGAAAGCGTATAAGGACAATACGGAGAATAGAGACCCAAAGGCATTGGAGAGAAAAAAAGGCAGATAAGAGATTATGAAAGCAGTGGAATTCGAAAGGCTTAAACAAATGATGGCACAATACACATGCAGACAAAAGTACAGAATATGAAAGCAGTAAAATTCAAAAGTATTGTAGCGTCCCACCCAGGTTGAGGGCTTTTTGGTTTTAAGTGCGTCCACTATTAATGAACATTCATTAGGAGTAATGAATATCATTTGCTGTCATTGTCATTCACTTAACTTCCCTGAAGAAACAACTGGCAATACAACTAATGAGTTTACACGCTGTTGTCAAAGGGGTCAGGTTAGACTGCCTCCTTTAGATGAATATCCTGAATATCTACGGATGTTTCTAACTAACAATGTACCCGAAAGTAAAAACATTATGGACTGCATTAGATCCTACAATAGTTCATCTGCTTTTGCATCTACCGGGGTAAATATCAGGCCACCAGCTGGCAATGGCCCATACTGCTTTCGCATATGTGGACAAATATTACATCGGATTGGAACAGTGCACCCTGAGCCAAATCACGAACGCAAATATGCACAGATCTACGTGTTAGATCCAGATGACGCAATCTATCAACGATTTTACTACAAATGTTGTGCATAAAGAAGTATTCCAATAGATCCTTCTAATGTGCCATGCTATGGGTTCTTTACTTCCTTTGTTCGTCATCTACACCTTTACACTCCAATATATCTCATACATTCATCAATGTATTTCGGGTTACCCAACCCCGGGGGTAGGCGAGCGAAGCGAGCAGGGGGCAGAGCCCCCTTGTTATATCATATTCCCTTTTCATGGGGTGTACTTACTTTTTAATATGACTGAATCCTTCCACAAAATTTAAGATTAAAAACCTAAAATCTCAATTATATCAATTATTTACCTTCATTTCTAAACACTTCTTTAGAAATCCCTCTTGTAAGTGCATTTAAACACCTTGTTGCAATGTGGTAAAACTGAATAATCCTTCAGTCTGGATTACAAAGGACTGATAGGTCTTCAAGCCCAGGAGACACCACACTGGGTTTTATGCAGCTTCCCTCTTTACTGTAGCACAAAGCAGAATAAAGATATAAACTGAAAAAAGGCCAAACTGGCAGCTTCCAAAATCAGGTTATATTAATACAGAAAGCTTGCCTTGTTACCCATGTGATGTGAAGCTCTCAAAATTAGGATCAATAATCTTTTTCTTTCAGTAGCAATAGAATTTATAGCTGCATGGATGAACATTATAGTGGTAAGCTGAATATGGCTTAAAATGTCATTATACTCTATCTGCAATCCACACACTTTAACGGTGTAACAGCTGCTTTGTAAGCAGAAATGCAGTTAAAGAATGTCTTACTTGACTGAGCATTCCTCTTGAGTCCGACTAAAGGTCTGAGCAGTGCTTTTTTTTTGTAAAACACATTTAGCGGTATTGCCTATTTATTTCTGAATACTTGGAAAACTAGCTTTGCAATTGTCTAGAACAAATATTGAGATGTGCTTCTCTTTTGCAGTCAATTGTAAATCTGTTTCCTTTTTCTTTTTATAGCACGGATTGTAAAGGCAAAACAATGGTGTGAAATGCTTCCTTGTTTGGAAGGAGAAGGATGTAATTTGTTAATAAATAAATCAGGCTGGACTTGTACACAACCTGGAGGCAGAGTGAAAACCACAACAGTAAGTATTTTTTTAATGTTACCAAAGGGGTTACCATCTCATTCTTAATGCATTAATGCTGATGTCCTCTTGATTGAAAACAGGATCCTTTTTTCACACTTTAGGTTAATATTTATGCTAATTAAATGCACATTCAGTGAAGCACAAAGAACTTTTGTTTATATTCTGAGTGTATTTTAAATGTTTCAATGTGGTTATGATAATAGCTGTATTGTGTATATTGCATTTGACTCTGTGCAACCAAAGAGATTTTTCAACAACATTATAGCATTTTCAATGATCAACAGATTGAGATTCACAGCAGTTATATATGACAATGACAAATTTGAAGAAGGGACTTCACAATTTTTCATATGAAATATATAAAATGCATCTTATTTTGTAATTTATTAGAAGAAAAAGGGGAAAGATAAATAATTGAGTGAGGACTGACCTGCTTTAAAATGCTTCTGTCTTTTAGTATCTTTCATCTTGACAATGACAATTACATGATGCTGAAATCTCGTCCTTGCTGAACTGAAGAAAGTCATACTTACCCTGTGCATAGAAAGGGAAGTTTGTCTTTTTAGTTTGTGTAATAGACCTTTTTATACACAAACTTAAAATCTGTTGTTCAGTGATTGATGGTGTATGACGTTATAGGTTTTATATTGGAGCCTAAGTGATGGCCATGGTCAGTAAATTATAAAGTATAAATATAAATTAAATTAAATAAATTATAAATCCTTGGCTCAACTACACTGATTATTTAAATACTGCTGAATCTAACTACATTATTATTTAATGTCCCGAAACCTGAACTAATGAGAATCAGAAATAAAAAATATATAGGGAGGTTAATAAATGATAGATAGATAGATAGATATATATATATATAGATACTTTATTAATCCCAATGGGAAATTCACAATGATTTTGTGATGGAAAATCACTAAAGTCAATCCACTACCAATAAGCTCCTACCTTCATGGTATTGGTCAGGCTGAATGGGTGTATTATACGCCCTTCATGGAGTAAGCTTTTCTATTTCTGCACTTTACACTATTCTTTCTAAGATTTCTCTCTCTTTGTCCTGTTAGCCACCTCTCTTTTGCTACAGAAATTTTGACTCAACCCTATATTCACTCCTCACAACATCCCTGAGCTCTGTGAGATTTGCCATTTGAACTCAATTGAAGGTCTAATTTCCAGGGTAACCTCCGAGTCATTACATTGTTAAAGGCTTCACCACATGACTATCTGTTGACCCCTATTTTTTCTTCATGTCTGCCTCCTTATAGGTAAATAAAAGAAAAGGCAATCAGAAGTCCCATTATTCAAACAATCATGACTTTTATAGTTCTTTTTTTGGGTTTCCCTGCTGCCATGTTTCAACTAGTTTGCTATCCATGTTATCCTTTAGTACAGTACCCTTTGTTTCACATTTTATAACAAATAGCACCAGCATTCTAAGTCATTTTCTTTGGAGCTGTCTTATTTCACCAAACTGGAGAGTCCCCTAATGGCATTGCCTGGTTCAGGTCAGTTGCTGAGGTTCTCTTCTTTGTCCTGATTTTTTTTTTACTCTTCCATAATGTATCTTTTATATTTAATTCCTATGTTTCCTTCTTTTTTTTGACATTTTTCACCTTTTTTAAATTTAGTGTTTACTATTCAGTCAACAATTCTTAGTTAGCTATCTAAGAAGGGTATGGAACAGCTGACTATGTTTTTCCCTATTTTGTCTATTTTCTCTCAGATTAATAAATACAGAAGTGTTATTTTTCCATTTTATTGAAATTATTAAAATCAAATAACATTCCATACAAGCAAGTCAAATTTGATACAACTAAATTCAGTTCTACCTCCACCCATGAGAAAGAGAGGAAAGGCCAATAGCCAGAGTAGAAAAAAGGAGGAGAGAATCCTTTTCCCCCAATGTGAATGCTTATTCTAAAATGTTATTAATTAGATCCTGCCAGGTTTTTAAAAAGTGTTAATCATATCCACTAAGTGAGAATTTATTATATTCCAATTTCAAATAGTGTATAACATCAGTTACCCACTGACTTAAAAGATGTAGGCTAGGATTCTTCCAGTTGAGCAAGATAAGTCTACGTGCCAATAGTGAAATAAAGGCAATTACAACTTGTTTGTCCTTCTCCACTTACATCCATCTGGGTGTACTCCAAACACATCTGGTAATGGATTAGGATGGATTGTGACACTAATTCTGTCTGATAGGCATTTAAAAATGTTTGTCCAGAATGATGTTAATTTGGTGCAGGCCCAAAACATGTGGCTTAGTGAGGCTAGAACTTGCTTGCAACGTTCGCAGGTTAGATCTTGCTCCTGGAAACACTTTGGACAATTTTAAACGAGATAGACATGCACAATAAAAAATTTTAAAGTTTAATAATTGTATGTTTTGCCCATATGGAGCTGGTGTAAATACTATGCATGGCAGCATTCCACTCCTTTTCTGAAATATTGAGTGACAGATCCTTTTCCCACTGTACTCTGGAATTTGTGAAAGGAAGAGACTCAAGACTGATCAATATCTCTTACGGAACAGAAGTAGGTGGGTGGTGAGGAAAATTGGGAAGATTTTGTTTAGAAAAATTTCTAATTTGGAAATAGCAGAAAAATTGTGTTGATGGGAAATTCAATTTGGAGTGTAATTGTTCATAGGATGGAAAGACGTTATCTATGTACAAATCTGTAAGCGATTTAATCCTGTATGTTTTCCAAACATTAAAAACTGTTAAGTCATGACAGGGTGGAAAAAGGTAGTTATCGTGCAGAGGTGCCGCAGATAAAAGCTTCTCTATCTTCCTATATTGCTTCTATATTCTGAGTGAATGAAGCATAATTGGGATGTTAATATATTGACGAAAACTTGTATTTACTGAGAAACAAAGCAAGGAATATACAGAAGTACTACAGAACTTTACTTCTATTGCAGACCAAGCCTGTGTGTGTTTTTCTAATTGTGTCATTGTCCAGGTTTTTATAGCTTGTATATTTGCGGCCCAGTAATAAAATTGAAAGTTAGGTAGTGCCATGCCACCTTCTGCATTAGGTCTTTGTAGAGTTGCCCACTGGATACGTGGATGCTTTGAATTCCAAATAAATGAGGTTATGATTGAATCTAATTTCTTAAAAAATTATTTGTTAATGTATATTGGGATACTTTGAAATAGAAAAAGAAGTTTAGGAAGGAAGTGTTAATTTAATTAGTCTTGTATATCCTTATACCTTTCTGGCTAAAGGTAGGTGCTGATTTTGATGTTTTAATAGAAAAGCTATGTGAGTTTTAAGATTTTCCTATGGAAAAGTTATGTGAGAGTCAAAACTGTGGGAGGAGGAGAAGATGATACAGAATTAAAAATGAAAACATTTAAAAACAAAAACAATGCCATTATTATTGTTTTTATGGAATTGAATGACACAGTAATTAGTGGTACTGCTTTCCAGCTGCACAAGGCTGGATTCAAAACACTGGTCTGTCATTGTCAGAATGGATTTTTCTATGAGTGCTCTAGTTTTCCTTCCACATGTCAGACATGTAACTTAATTTGAAATGTGACTCAGAGTTGACTTGTGATCCAGGTTTGTTTCCTGCATCATGGCATGTAGGGATAGGTTCTGCCATCCAGAATCTTCACTTAGACAAAGCAGATAATAGGTAATAGCTGAATGAATAAATGTTGTAAAACAGATAAGGTTGCATACATGTATAGAAGATTTGGAAGGTCAAAATGTCCTTGGAATCACACACATTAAATGCTACCCCCTAGTACACATGCCTCTTGGAAATTTTCTGGATTCACTTGGCTTTTTGAATGCACAAGTAAATATGAGCAAACCACAACTGCAAAAAAGTCACTTTGTACATTATGAGCTTGATTGCAAAACATTTTATGGCAAGGCCACTGTGAAACTGCCAGATTTGAGTGTATTAGAAAGGATCAAACTGTTAGATGGTGGTGTGTGATGGAAGTGTATCTTTTATTGTAGCTGTTGTAAGCTAATTTTTCGAATTCCGTAATTGAGATCAAGATGATAGCTAGAAATGCAGGATTTATTGCATAGCTGACATTTGTCTTGCAGATAATAGTATTATAATATGACTGGCCATTCTTTTATAATTTTACCTTTGTGCTAATTCAACCTATCAGATGTGAATATGCTAATGCTTTTCTCAAGTGCAGTATTGTTTTCAAAGAGTTGTATTTGTATGTACTTCCCCATAAAAAAAAAGTACTTTGAGAATATTTTATACTTGTATGTACAGTATGTGTATGTATACTATATACACTCAATCTTTAAAAAAATACTTTGAAGAGCCACATTTTACCTCAGAACCAGTAACATAAAGTGTATGAAATGTGACAGACACACAGCACAGTTACAAAGATGGAGACACATACTGTAACTAAGCCAATTAAATCTTGAACATCTTACCAGATAGGTATTGTATATACAGTAGTTAATCAGATAAATGCACTTATTTTACATGGGCAGAAATAGTAGATGGGCAATGATTTAGTGACAAAAAGTGCCACAGCAGATTGCGAACACAAGACAAATAATAGAGAAGTATCAGTAACTGTTTTAATGGCTGTCATCTGTGTATTTTTGTGGAAATGATTAACAAATCAGGACATGCTAAAGTAAATTAATGAGTCTTCAGCCTTGGATTTAAGTACTGAACTCATTGTGCATCTCTATCACCAGCTGTGGTAAAGCACATTTTGGGGTGTGTGGTAGTGTGTGGATTTTTAAATAAACAGTGCTCTCCGGATGGTTGTGCACACATGTGTTAGCGCAACCTTGTGTCCCTGAAGTGGGTAAATTAGCTGATCGCATATTCATGTGTAGGCATGTTCAGTTCATCCGGCTTCCTCATTATTATTCTGTGGGGCATCATCATGGCACTGGCATCCACAAAAGAATAAAAGTGCACCTAAGCAGGTTAGAAAGAAATTGAAGGAAAAGTGGGGAAATGAAAGATGAACAAAATGCGTCAGGAGGTGAAAAGGAAAGGAAAGGAAAATAAGAAAGGAGTCAGAATGAAGCAGAGCAGGTGCGACAGAGAGGAGGCAAGAGGTTCCATACAGCAATGAATGGAGCAAGCAAATGGTCTTCACGAGAATGGGGCACTCCTGCTCTTCTGATGTATAACAAACAAAATGGGTGAGCAACATAGATGTGGTTGCACCAAGAAACATAATGGCTCATGTTGGTTTTTTTAACCTAGTTCCTTGGATTATTTATTTCCTGGAATATTTATCAGCTTTTAACTCCACCATGAACATTGTTTCTTATTATAGAGTATTTACTGAAAGAAGAAACCTGCACTACACCTTAAATATTGAATATATAGCATCCCATAACAAGCCACAGTACCTGCTGAAGGTAATAGAATAATTTAAAATTATTTGCTATCTCTTGCCTTATGTGGACCTTCAGTGCATTTCCTCTGTATTCACATGTGGCTGAATCTATCTACCCTGGCACTCGCATTTTTTTTTTACTGTATTCCCATAAAGCCTGCTTCTCAGACTCTCCCATTGTTTTTGAGGCACCTTTCTTGCCACCTGCCTGGTTTTATACTTTCCATCTTTGAAGGCGACACTCTTAGATTGAGCCTTTACTCCTCTTCGTGTGACTCACACTCACATTTCCTCTTTCATTATGTCACCAAAGCCAAACTGACCAATGAGATTGCTCTGAGGGACTGGACACACAAATCTTTTAATTTTATAGTTGATAGATTAAAGCACTAAGCACTTTGCACCAAAGGGCAGCACGGTGGCACAGTGATAGCGCTACTGCCTCGCAATAAAGAGGCCAGGGTTGGTGTCTCCTGCATGGAGTTTGCATGTTCACTCCATGTCTGCGTGGGTTTCCTCCTTATATACCAGTTTCCTCTCATAGTTCAATAACATGCAGGTTAGGTGAATTGCTGATCCTAAATTGGCCCTAATGTGTGGTTGTGGAGTGTGTGTGGATGTGTGTGTGTTCACACTGTGATGGACTGGCACCCTGTCAAGGGTTTTTTCCTGCCTTGTGCCCTATGCTTGCTGGGATTGAATCAGACCCTTGTGACCCTGTTCAGGACTAAGCAGGTTAGAAAATGACTGAATGACTGACTTTGCCCCATCTCTTGCTGAGTATGTGTGTGTCCTTATTGCCTAGCCCATCTCAGTCCATGATTATCAATGTTCCAGGTTCAAGGATAACCTGGGCATCACACCAGCACACAGACCAGACATCTTTTCAGTAAAGACTTTTTTCTGAAAAATGCTAAGCATTGTAAATAAACATGGAATTATCATTGCAAAGACACTAAATTGGTTCAACATTTTCAAAATAAAACTGATACAGAATTTTTTCAATTGGATTTCTTAGGGGGCAGCACGGTGGCGCAGTGGGTAGCACTGCTGCCTCACAGTTAGGAGACCCGGGTTCACTTCCCGGGTCCTCCCTGAGTGGAGTTTGCATGTTCTCCCCATGTCTTTGTGGGTTTTCTCCGGGTGCTCCGGTTTCCTCCCACAGTCCAAAGACATGCTGGTTAGATGCATTGGCGATCCTAAATCTTCCCTAGTGTGTGCTTGGTGTGTGTGTGTGCATGCCCTGTGGTGGACTGGCGCCCTGCCTGGGGTTTGTTTCCTGTATTGCGCCCTGGGATTGGCTCCAAGCTTTAGGCTTAACTGGTCCCAGCTGAAGTGTGAGTGTGCCTTGGTTAACTTGTTGGGGCCCAATAAAATGAAAGGGAGATTCAGGCAATGCATGAGTTGATGCACTTTATTTGTTTACTAATACTGTATCTTCAAATGTAAGGGACAACTTTCTTAGTGCCTTTATCAGCAGCTTTACTTTTCTTCACACCTCATCATTTGTCCTGTATTTAAGATATGGCTACCCTCTCATTCAATAACTTATGCAGACTTAGCACTGTGTATTTTACTCCAAAAAGATTAATGCAAATTATATATCAGTACCGTACATATAATCACCAATGAAACAAAATAGATATGATCCGACTAATTAGCTATCGTTGTGACGGCAAAGGTTGTGCCAAGGTCAACACCCTGTCACATAGAACACAATAATGACTGATTTTAAAATATGGACATTAGACAGAGAACACTCAGCTCACCATCACCAGCTCTGAACATTTTAAAATTCACGTTTTGTAAATTAATCCATAGTTCTCAGTGATGCTGTTAGTAGCCTTGCTAACACCAGGATTATGGGTAGCAGCTTGCATTCTATGAGATAGTCTGCTACCACTGTGTAGTTATTGTTGATTTAATGAGGATACAGAGTTGTCTACAGTGCACCTAAAGGTAGATTATATGATCAATAGCTGTGTAGGACCTACATGGAGTCATAGGAGCTAACATTGTTAATGTAGGTAAGTGTTCTAATATGTACATTTCAGAATAGAATTTTAAAATATGAAGAAAAAATGACAATGACGGTGCTCGGGTTTCCTCCCACAGTCCAAAGACATGCAGGTTAGGTACATTGGCAATTCTAAATTGTTCCTAGTGTGGTGCCTGGTGTGTGGGTGTGTGTGTGTGCGCCCTGCGGTGGGCTGGCACCCTGCCCGGGGTTTGTTTCCTGCCTTGCGCCCTATGTTGGCTGGGATTGGCTCCAGCAGACCCCTGTGACCCTGTAGTTAGGATATAGCAGGTTGGCTAATGGATGGATTTCTTAGGAGGCAGTCATTGGTCTTACAATAGATGCAAGAAGGTGGCAAGTGCCAGTTATGTTTATCATTGCTCCTACCCTCAGAACTAGCAATCACATCCAGTGGAACAGAATATAATTACTTACAGCCAACTGTTTAAATTCTATATACTTAAAACTCATTCTATTCCAGGAAGATAAATTTAAACATTTGGTAAAAGACAATAATAGGGCTTAACAGGAGAGCCCCAAAACTCATGTAATGTAGATCTGAATATGTGGTACATACTGTCCCACAAATAAATCAACCCATCATACAGAAGTCTGTGGCTAGTTATTGTATAGCTAAAATTAAAGTAACAATGAAAGTATTAAAAGATGCAATATATATTTTATCATTTAATATTTACAGCGGCGGCACGATGGCGCAGTGGGTAGCGCTGCTGCCTCGCAGTTGGGTGATCTGGGGACCTGGGTTCGCTTCCCGGGTCCTCCCTGCGTGGAGTTTGCATGTTCTCCCCGTGTCTGCATGGGTTTCCTCCGGGCGCTCCGGTTTCCTCCCACAGTCCAAAGACATGCGGGTTAGGTGGATTGGCGATTCTAAATTGGCCCTAGTGTGTGCTTGGTGTGTGGGTGTGTTTGTGTGTGTCCTGTGGTGGGTTGGCACCCTGCCCAGGATTGTTTCCTGCCTTGTGCCCTGTGTTGGCTGGGATTGGCTCCAGCAGACCCCCGTGACCCTGTGTTCAGATTCAGCGGGTTGGAAAATGGATGGATGGATATTTACAGCAGTTTTCCTCCATGCCAATGAACAGTTGACTTTTTTCACAAATAATGAAACTTGATTAGACCTTTTCAGAACTTTTGGTTTGGTGGCGGGTATGGTTCATGGAGCTTATCAAAGCAGTTTTGGGCACAAGGTAGGAACCATCCCCTTGTTATATAGCATGTGTACATTGCAGGCCTCCTCTCCAGTCAATCATATAAGACATTTTGGAGTTATCAGTTAGCCTAACAATGAATGTGCCTAGAAGTTGGAAAGGAAAACTGGAACCATGAAGCTGTAGTGCTCACCACTATACCATCATGACAACTTTTTTCTGTATGTATATGACAGAGAATATTTCTTTAAAGAGATTATAAAATATTTTTGTTTGTCTTTATATAATAAGATGTACATTTCTTATTGAAATTACTAACAAAGTACATGCATGTAATGCATGTAAAGCCTATGTAAAAAAGCCATGCTTACTCATTTACACAAATAATGTGAAAGAAAAATTAGATTGCTTAAGCTTTGGTTGTATGTAAGGACAAAACAAGTATGAATTAAGCCAATTCAATTTAAACTCAAATTCTTCTTCATCCTTTTCATATTTTCTCACTTTTTTGTGAGGTCAGAATGCCTGTTCAACCTTTTCCATACATTTCAGTCATGCTCCTCCAGCATCAAACCCTTTTCCTGTCTTTTACTTTATCCATTCACCTTTGTTTTAGCTTCCCTCACTTTCTCTTCCCTTGTTTTCCCATGCCCATCACTCTTTTGTCCATATATTCATTGTCTCTCATCACATGTCCATACTTTTTTGCCTACATTTTTCACCATTTTGTGTTAAGTGTGGTTGGGAATACTAGCCAGGTTTTTTTAAGCAAACATGAACAAACTGACATGATAGAAGCCATGGTAGACTGGTACAGTTGAAATATATTTTAATCAATGTCCAAAATGCATGAGGCAAGTGAAAAAACAGGCCAAAAAACAAAATATCAGGCAGAGAGGTTGAGTCTAAAAACAAGCAAATTGCTGTTAGCAGCTGGAACACTTGAAAAAATCTAAGACCTTAGGAGTATGAAACTAGAAGCTTTCACAATGGTAAATGATAGATAGATAGATAGATAGATAGATAGATAGATAGATAGATAGATAGATAGATAGATAGATAGATAGATAGATAGATAGATAGATAGATAGATAGATAGATAGATAGATAGATAGATAGATAGATAGATAGATAGATACTTTATTAATCCCAAGAGGAAATTCACATACTCCAGCAGCAGCATATTAATAAAAAATGATCAAATTGCATACCTCTAGTTAGGTCCCTGGTTTATTTCTAGAGTTCATCCCATCACGTTACTGAAACATGATTTACACTGCATAGCAGCAGACCCTGACAGTAGGGGAAGGGCAAAATACAGGCAAAAAGGGTTAAAGGCAGAGCCCAGGCCCGCTCCTGACAACAAACATTTGCACATAAATGTAAATAACATTTCAATAAACTGAGGATTATACATTCTGTTCTTCCTATTATAGTAAAGTATTACAAATAAGACAGATTAGACACATTGCAACAACCTGCATAGTTGCATGAACTAGATTTTCCATTAACATACAAAAATTATATTTTTTTATAGTAGGCTGATTCACTTTTACTAACTTAATTAAAATGTCAATCATTTAACCTTTAAAAATAACACATTTGAAAAATTCCACTGTTTCAAAATAGTTCTGCTATTTGAATGCTATTTCTATTTCGTAATGAAGTATAGCATGTATTGTGCAGGCTAACAAGGAATCTGAATTATATTAAAACAAATGGTGGAAGATAGATATAAAAAATGTTCTTACCAAATGAAATGTGATGGTCTTATTATTGCTTTCTGGAAGTTTCTCAAAGTGCACTGATACATAACATTTACAGTAATTTTATTCATTAAAGAAATGGCACAGCTCATTTCATTCATCCACAGTTGTTCATTTATTACATTCACAACAATGTGCTCATATTTCCATAACCACAGTTTTGTGTGATAAAAAGAATTTCACATCAATGTCAGTGTAATTTGTTATATCAAATGCTGGGTGGATTTTAATGAAACACACAGCAGAAATAAGACAGACCTTCAGTGGATCTGCGATAGATAATAATTTAAAAGGGAAGATTTATTTGACATGCCGAAGTTTGTGTCAAATCCTAATATCATTTGTGCATGCGTACATCAATGTTTGCATCTCCCCATATGCTTCAAGGATAGACTCAGGGCATCACAACACAGATTTGGACTAAATATGCTACAGAATGTTATGTTATGTCATGTTATGTTTTAAAGCATTAAAAAAAATTAGACTGTGTTACCTCAAGTTATATTTACTGTATATTTGGTCAGTCAGTAGGCACTCAGCCTGAATGGAACAACATTTTCTGCCATAAAATCAAATTCTGAGTATCACCAAGTTAGAACAGTTTCAAAATGTGGCTGGCAGAGTCTTGATTTGAACTAAATGTTGTTTATAAAATTACCCCACTGTGGGCTTATTTATAATAGCCTCCAGTTTGATATTGCATCATCTTGAAAGTTTTACTTAAGACTTATATACAGTTATTTGTTGAAACACTCCATAATTTTTGTCTACACAACCATATAAAATAACAGAAATCTTGCATTTTTAATATTAAAAAAACTTGTTCTCTGTGGACCCTCTTTTCACTTTATGCTTCCTCCACTCTGGCCATTCTGATAAGTTCATTTCTTTAGCTCCACGTGCCACTAATTTCAAAATCTACCTTTTCTCTCTGACTTGACAAGTTGACTGACAACTACAAGTTGGGAGGATTTTCTGTTCCATGTTTCAGCTACCAGTTTACTAGAATTTCAGAGAAAATACTTTTTTTTTTTTTTTTTTTAAGTATTTCTCAATACCAAAATGTATTTAATTAGTATATTAAAATAACACCCTGATTTTGTATCTCTGTCAGGAACAAAGTTGCCTGTTGTCACTCTGGTAGTCAACAAGTTAATAACTGCTGTACCTTCGTGTACCTTCCAGTTGTCGTTGTTCACGAAAGGTTTATAACATACAGTTAAGTTAGTGGTAGTTCTACCATAAACTATTAGTCTTGAAAGGTTTACATTTAATTCATCGTGTTATCCTGTGCTGTCCATTGATTTTATTACTTTAGTCTTCCACTTTTCTTTGTATCAATAACTGTTATTAATTCAAATGATCCTTTAGATACTTTCTCTAAAAATGTATGTCTAGATCCTGAAGTACCCAGAATCTGTCAATGCAATTTTTTTTCTTTTATTTACATTTACAATTTTAAATTTAAATTTAAAGATCAATTTGTGAATATTATGCAGCATGTTTTGTTTATTTGCTTTGCAAAGCACAATGTGTAAAGGATGTTGGATTGAGTGAAATATGGAGACGACCGGAAAGCTCCCAGTTTTCTTGTCAGGTTGTGCCAACTGCATCATTTCAGTTTTGTCCACAAAAAGTCATTTTATACAAAATAACTGGATTGTATATGAAATTACACATTCCATCTTTTCCACACGTTAAACATATTTTTTTCTTTTAATGATCAATTTATTTAACTTTACTGCTTTTAATGCAGATGAATTAATATTGTGAACTGAATGCAAATTATGTTTTGCATTGTTTTCCAGAAATTGTTGCCTGCATTGGTTAAAGAATTTTAACAGTTTCTTTAAAAATGTCTGTTATGTCAATGGGATGAGCAGTTTAAGAAGATATTTTATTATTTTGACAAAATACAAGTATTGTAGACATATTTGTAGACAGCTGGACAACATGTTGACAAAAAACGTATTATATTATTAACTGTTAAACAGTAAGCATTTTATTGTATACTAGCCAAACCGCGGCGTAGCATACGCCACATAATTATTTATTGATAGGTGAACACTTCCTGAACGACACAGTTGTCCAAATGGGGTGGGTTTGAGGATACGACTGTGAGTGAATGAAAAGATGGAACTCTGGAGAGAGCAACATACAATTGTCCATGACTGAAAACTGGTTTTGGCAGATACAGGCAATGTGTGTGTGTGTCTCTCTCTCTCTCTCTTGCGCCTGTGTGTGTGTCTCCCTCTCTCTCGCGCGCCTGTGTGTGTGTGTCTCCCTCTCTCTCGCGCGCCTGTCTGTGTGTGGCTCTCTCTCACGCGCCTGTCTGTGTGTCTCTCTCTCTCTCTCTCGCATGCTTGTGTGTGTGTGTCTCTATCGCGCGCCTACACAGATGAAAGCGACTCAGGTGAGGAGCTGGGGGCGGGGACATGAGCAGGCAGTACACATGCCTCGAGAGCGAGGGTGGACGCGGGAGAAAGCGACTCAGGATGTGTTTGATTAGGAGTTGGGGTCGAGCACATGAGCACGAAGTGCGCATGCCTCGGGGAGGAGGGTTAGAGTTGGTGGGCGGGGTTCTGTCTTGTGTACGTGCGTATCCTATGGTCGGACGACTTGGGGGATTATATATAGAAAATCAGCCTCAACCGAAAAGAACAATGAAAAGTCAACGTGGCTCAGAGGTGCATGTGGACTGTAGCAGGGACGAAAGCGACTGAGGCGGTGGTTGGTGAGGTGCTACGTGCCTCGAGAGCGAGGGTGGACTCAGGAGGAGGGTTAGAGTTGGCGGGCGGGGCTCTGTCGTGTGTATCCCATGGTCTTAGAGTTGGTGGGCGGGGCTCGGTGAGTTGGGGCGTGGCTCTGTCTTGCGTGCATCTTGCTTGCCATGGACTTGCGTGCGTCATGCTTGCCATGGTCTGGTCTCTGTCTTACGTGCCATGGTTGGCTGCTTAGTGAACTGTGAGTTGGCGGGCGTGGCTCTGTCTTGCGTATGTCTTGCTTGCCATGGACTTTCATGCGTCTTGCTTGCCATGGTCTGGTCTCTGTCTTACGTGCCATGGTCGGCTGCTTAGTGAATTGTTGGTGGGTGGGGCTCTGTGCGTTGGCGGGCGTGGCTTTGTCTTGCGTGCGTCTTGCTTGCCATGTCTTGCGTGCGTCTTGCTTGCCATGGACTTAGTGAATTATATATATAGATATTATTATCACATATTTGGTTTAGACTTTTAAGCTAACTTACATACAAGATAAGGGTAGAGAGCAATGCAACTGTTTATAGAGATTTTTTTACAGTTGGAGGACTTGCAGGTTAAGTGACATATTAGGGGTTAGATAGTTAGGTGGCATTTTGAATTGGTAATCTTGTCTTTTAAATGTAGTATGTTATCTACCACAAAACACTGCCTAGAGTAATATGAACTGACAAATAAGCATATGTACCACAGATCCAAGATGAAAGATGATGGCTTTTTTGGTCACTTGTTTAGAAACTTGAATAAAAAAAATTACAAGGATTCTGTGCTATTAGTATACATTTGATATATCCATCCTCTGTAGTGTCAGTGCCTTTCATAAAAACTAATACAGAATTCAGTAACCATATCAAGAATTGCTGCCTCTGCAATAATTGCACATATCTTTTGCTTTCACCACAGGTTTTCCTGACCTAGAAATAGTAAGTGTAGATGACTTTTAATCAGTAATTAAAATTAACATAACATAAACTAACACGTTGTTTTAGTTGCAGGCCCATTGCATTACACCTACAAACTATTATTCCCTGTTTCTTTTAATAAATACTGCAAAATTTGCATGGTGACATTTGGCCCTAGTAAGTGGAAGTGCAGATGCAAAATGCTTTGAATTTTAAATAGACCTGTTAGTATCATGCATATTATAGGAGAAATGTAATGGATGCAATTTTAATGAATTTTGGGAGATGGGATTGCAGTTGGTAAAGGATACATGCTCCCTGAAAATTTGTTCTTTTTTCTGCAGCCTCTGCTAAGAGCAAACATACTGTATGTCAAATCACTTAGCAAACAAATAAACTTTTAAATAGTTATGAAAAATTACTTTTAATTTTATTTACAGTAACTTGTTGAAACAAACAACTATTAAGACACATTAAGCAACTATTATGAATCTGCTTTACGGCTTTCCTAAAGCTGTATTTTTTGGTTTATGTTTCGTCCTTGTTTATTTAGTACTTGTTATTTATAATAGCATAATCAGAGATTGGGGTATCTTTTGCTGTACTTTCTGTCATTTATTTTCCTGCTCATACATGGTGGCTGCCATATTGCAGTTTCAACGAAGATTACTGTTAAGTCCATGATTGGGCATTAACTCTAAACATGACATCACCAGCTCATGACTATTTAAAATGATGGGATGCAGAATCCTAGTGTTGGATACTTTCTTAAAATAAACAAAATATTGTCCTTATCAAAGACAAACTATACCTAGTGTTAAGACTTTTTTTGGCTTAAAGATCATTTTGAATTTTGACTTTATTTCTGATAAGTTTTTGTTTTGATCCTTTAGTTTTCTTTGAGTTTCGTAGTTAACATACTCTCACTTGCCTCCAGGCTATACTCTTGTCTGCCCCATTTAATGTCCTGCCACTCCCTGATATCTCATGTACATTTTTTACCTTCAAATGTTCTTTTGGTCTTTGTGTTACTGGCATTTGTAACAGCATAGGCTCATTAGAATTGGGGTCCAAAAGTGAAAACAGGTATAGGGTTGGTTTCTTGGTTATTAGGTTTTTGACTGTTCAGTTGGCTCTTCATCTCAAATGAAAGGCTACAGTAGATAGAGCTCTGAAGCTACAAAGTATATTAGTGAAGAACACGATTAGCAGTTGGGTGCTATTTTTATTACTTAATTCTAATGTTCCCATAATCCAATAAATTAGTTAACATATAAACTTTCCTTAAGTCCCTTCCCGCTAAAGCAGTGCTCTATAAAATAATCTTTTACCTGACCTTCATCTTTTATATTTTTATGCTGTGTCTCTGTTTTGATACACTCATAGCATTTCTGCACATTTCTACATGATAATTCACATTAACTGAAATGCTTTTTGTAGTACAAGTTTAGGGCTTTTGTAAAGTTAAATCTATATGGAAATCTAATAAAATCAAGCATATGTATCACGAAAGGAATTCAAACCACAAATTACATTGACGCGTATATAACTGATTGTTGATGTTTTTTATAGGTTGCTGCAGAGACAATGTGGGTAAAGCCCAAAATAGCACAATAATATAAATCTCAGAAAAATTCTGTGGGATTTTCAAGTAGTTAATTTTCTTAAAATGAAATACTATAGTATTTAATTTTGTGTTCATGCATTCCCAGTATATTGGTGATTGGTGATTTTCTACCTACAAACGTATTTGTAATATCTCTCTATCCATTCATCCATTTACTAAACCACTTTAGTACAACCACAAAAATAGCTTTTCATGTTGGTTATTCTTATGATTGAGACATTTTTCTTCTTTGTATAAATTTTGTTTCAAGGTTATTTTTAGATTAAGGAAGATTTGGGACATTGAATCTCCCTTATAATGTTTTCATAAGTTACCTCTCAAGGAGCCACAGACTTTCCTACCAGCATGTCGTAGAAGGCATTAACCAGTCCTGAATAAAATAATGTGTACTTGGCCCATGGACTGATAATTGTTTTCGACGTTATGCTAATTTTATCAGGCTAATGCAAAATCCATTAACAGAATGACATTTTTATTAACATAATGCACATTTTGCATACTTTTTTACATTTTATGTGTGAATTGCTCTTTTTAAGATAAAAAGAACAATCACTGGCAAAATAATGAATGATACAAACATTACAGTCTAGCTTTAAAGGGTAGAAGTTTATTTTCTGAACACTTACAGAACATTTGTAACTCCCTTTCCTTTATAAATAACTGAGTGACTGATATGGTCTTGCAGTACTAAGGTCATGGAAACAAAAGACTTGAGAGTACCTTTAACTGTTGAAATGCCATAGAAAATTCAGAATGAACAAAAATATAACTTTCTTATTTTTACCTCATAAAAGTGTTGTGACTGATACCACCATCATGTTGTGTGATAGTGTAACCACTTGAGATAGAAAAGTGATTAGGTAAATTATGAAATCTGCTCGAAAAAGTAAAAAAAGTCTGATTTTTCAGTTAAATAGTCACATTCAAAACACTGCCAGAAATAAATCTGGTACCATTAAAAAGAATTTCAAGTACTGACTGTTCTCAGATTTACGGTTTGGCAGTCAGTACTGTTTGGAAGCAGTTTTTATCCTCAAAGAGTACACAGAGTGAACAGCAAGCAATTTAATCTTATAACTGCTGTCTTTTGTGCAGAGGCAAATGCCATATCACTGCATCATAAATTGTACATTTTTTACATTGCTATTTATTGGTTTGCTTTTTTGATAGTTTGAATTTTCTTTTTATTTCATCGTTACTTTGCAAGTTAAACACAGGTAAGAATTCAAATGACTGGTTACATATTGTCATAAAACCTGTACAAATCTGTAAATAGCTGCCTACTCTAAAATTTTTCACATCCTTGTATCCACTATGTGTTTAATTCATGATAGAGGGCATTAATGATTAGTGAAGGGACTCATAGAAGTGTAAACAAATAAGGATGCATTGCTTAGAGTACAGTCAGTTTGTTGCCTTTTTTCTCTGAAAATAAAATTTATCTTTGCAAGTTAATCAGAAAGACGACCTTCTTTGACTATGCATGACAGAGGTGAATTATTAAATTTTGAAATGCATTGTGATTTTGGTTTTGTCGGTTTTGGTACTGCACAAATGCATCTGTTATCATTTACTCTTATGTAACAAGACCTTAACAAAGGCTGCTTTTGGTCTTTATGAAACTTTTAAAACATCAGTACATACCTATTGGTTATTCATCTCTGTGATTCACAGGTCTTATACTCAAAATGTAATATTAAGAGAAGTGTGCCTCGCGCCATTCCAAAGTTAAGTTTTGTTAGTAAGTCATGTTGCAGAGATGGACAAACCCTTAAATGATGATTTTTAAGTGTTATAAAGTCCCAAAGAAGCCTTTGTTAAGGTCTTGTTACATAAAAGTAAATGAGTAATAGATGCATTTAAGTGATTTTTACTAGTTAACATGACATTATCATTGACATCTTCTACATGAAAGAATATTTAAGACAATCACATTTACATGGATTCTTCAAGCAGCAATATATGTTTTAAAGTGTAATTTCAAACATCCTATAATTCTTTGAAATCATTGTTTCCGCATATGAACAGTGCTGCTCTGATGGCAGAGAAATACATTATCAAAGTGCACTTATTTACATTGGGTGAATGTCTTATTAGGTAAACTAGTCTTCCCTTGGTGTTGACTTTTCAACCAATAAAAACATCAGATGTTCTGGGAGATATGAATAGATTGTGTATTTTTCTCTGCAAGTAAGAGAACAATCAAGACTGAAGATTAACCTGGCTTTGAGCATAGTCTAGCAATGGGCGTCAGATGTGCCCAGGGTGGGTGCATTGGAAACAGTGGCCCAGTATGAGTTTCCACACAAAACATAATGATCAGAAACAGACTGTTTACAAAAGGTGACAACAGAAGCTGATATGACTTGATTAGAACAATAAGCAGCCTACAGTTTAAACTATAGTTGTGTGCAATAGTTGTACTAATAGATACATATTATAACACACAGTTCATACTACATTGTCATATTGTAGGTGGGTTTTGGCTGCCAGAAACAAAAGGGTTTCCTATTTGTATATGAGAAACGTAAAAAATATTTGTTCAGTGGAATAAGCAACAAATGAATAAAGTCTGCTTTTTGCTGATACAGCTTTTTTGCAACCCCTGTGGACCACATTAGAGTCAACATGTGTCAGCATATCTGTGCCAAACATTCAATACCTTGTTGAGTCTATGCTGTAATATTTTCTGGATATTCTGGTTACACATGGGCACGCAAAACCATATAATCCAATTAAGCTTAAATAGAAGAATTTGACAGATGCCAAAAATCATAAATTTTATAAGAAAATGAAGAATTCTCATATGTAAAAAAAAGAATACATGTTAAGAAGTTAGAGACTATGAAGGGAAGGTATTAACAAGAAATTAAAAAATAGTAAATCGTGGGGCAGAATTTGTAGAGAAATTATATTTGGATAACAGAAGAAATATTAAAGGGGAAGCAGACATTGTACCCAGGAGAAACATCATAACTGAGGAAGAGATTCATGATATCATAAAATAATTACCAAAGAACAAGGCAAAGGGGATTGATGGAATCCCAGAGGAGTTTTTACAGCAACTTAGAAACAAAGGAATACAGTTCACCACAACATTTTTGAATATGATATACTGTAAAGACAAGGTGCCACAAGATTTTGTATTTGTCCCACTGACAAAAGTTAAAAAGGCAAAGGATTGTGATGACTAAAAGTATGATTAGCCTGAAATCCCATGCTTCCAAAACCTTGCTTACATTGGTCAAAAACAGTTTTAACCAATCATAGAGAGAAATATTTCTGACAGCCAAATGGGATTTGTAAGGGCAAAGGTACCAGAGATGCTATCTTTGCATTGTAGTACATTTGTGGAAGAACACTGGAACTGAACAAAGACACATACGTATGCTACATTAAGCTCAAGAAGGCTTTCGATGAAGTATAACATGATAAGTTAATAGAGTTACTAACAGGGGTTGGAATACCAGAGATAAAAAGAAGGCTAATAAAGAACATCTACTGGAGGGAAAGGTAATGTACAATATAAGAAATACAGAAGGAGTCTCACAGGACTTCAGCATAAGAAGGGAAATAGAACTTTATTTGTTCCCAGTGGGAAATTTAGCTTTTTACAGAAGCTCTTTAAATAAATAAATGTAAACACACACTTTGGTCTGAACACATACTAGAATGACTATAAAGCAAGAAAATTCAAAAGAAAGAAAAGTTCTGACTTAGCTGTCACAGTCACAGTCACAGTGAGGCATTATGCAGACATTTTGCTGTTGGTATAAAAGAGCCCCAGTAGTGTTTCTTGGCACACTTCTCCTGGATAATTCGTTGACTAAAAGTGTTAGTGTGTCAGAGAGAGAATGTGCAACATTGTTCATTATGGCATTCAGTTTTGCTTCAATTTTCTCATTCGCTATGACTTCCAGGGGGTCCAGAGTGTGTTCTATAACTGAGCTTGCTCTTTTAATTATCTTGTTGATTCGGTGGGCTTCTCTTGAAGTGATGTTACAAGCCAAGCACACCAAAGCGTAGAAAATCGCACTGGCCATCAAGAGTTATAGAAAATGTGAAAGATGCATCATGTTGCCAGTACTTTTCAAACTGCATAGTAAATATCTTATGATGGAAGCGCTTGAAAGATTGAATTGGGTAAAAATCGGAGGAGAAATTATTAAGGATCTAAGATACACAGACGACACCACATTTCTGGCAGAAAAAAAGGTGATCTAGAGTGACTGTTACAGGCTGTATTAAATATAGAAAAGCAGTTTGGTAAGAAGTTAAACCAAAAGAAAACAAAAGTAATGATAATATCAAGAAGGGAGGCTAACAAGTGTAACATCATACTGGACAGAAAAAAGTTGGAGGAAGTTGATAAATTCAAATATTAAGGAAGTTGGATATGTAGTAATGGCCGATGCAGTCAAGGGATAAACCCTAATTGGCAGGGCAAAGAATGCTTCCTGGAAACTAAAGTACATGATGAGAGGAGATCTAAATTTAGGCTTAAAAGTGAGAATACTGAAGTGTTACATTTTCTCAGTTGTATGCTTTGGCAGTGAAACTTGGACTTTGGACAGGGAAGCAATACGCTTGATAAATGCTTTTGAGCAGTGGTGTTATTGACAGAGACTGAAAATAAGTAGGGAACAGAAAGTAAGTAATGAACAATTTTTAAATAAAATTGATACAGTGAAACATCTCCTGAAGGGCATAGCAATGATGAAGTATGCTGGATATATAATGCATGGATCAAGAGGAAAACTGATGGTGATAATTCTAGAAGGAAGAATGGATTAAAGTAGAGCAATAGGACGACCAAGAAGAACCTGGATGGAAGACATCATGAAGTGGTCAAAATTGAAAAATTATGACCAAATCAAGAGGCTAGTGGAGAATCACAGATCCTGAAGAATCATGTCTGTCAACCCTCTGAAAGAGGGCAACACTAAATAAAAGCTTAAGTAACTGATTGAATTAAGAGCTGCTCCCTGAGCTGTTCAGTTGACAACAGTTCTTCTGATGCAGAACTCAATTTATCTACTGCCGAGGATGGCATATTTCAGCATAAACATTTTCAAGCTACACACCATAACCCAGAAGTGATGTAATACTTTTGAAAATGTATGATTCCATTCATTGTACATATCTTTAATTGGAATACAAAAAGTAAATTAATGATTGGGTTTCAGAAGTAAAACAGCAAAAATAAAGCAGATGTTGAACAGGGTAATAAAGGTAATGATTGTTTAACATAAAACTTTTCTCACAGCCAGTATTTTTAACATGTTTTGAATGCAGATAAAAGAATCTGCTGCCAAATTCCTGTTTAAAGTGTTAAGATGATAATATAATTTTAAGTATTGAGCCAAAAAAATAGAGTGAAGGAAGACATGCTACAATAAACAGTATACAGTTCTCAGTGGTCTCTTAAGTGTAAAAGATTGGTTTGTTTTTGCTCTCCAAGAGTCATCCTTGCAGCCACTCCTGATGACAGTATTTCAACAAGCCATGTTCTACATTTGAAGTGCCAATTGGAAGCCAGAGATAAAAATCCTTTTTGAAGCTTATGAAATCAGTGATTTTTTTCATAAAGCAGGCAGAGTCATCTGGGACTATGCAATTGGATGAAAAACAGAAATCCAGACAGCAGATTACAGATAATAAGTACCCAGAAGTAACTTAAACAGACACACAAAAAGGCAGACTGTGCTAATGATGGAATAACTATCAGAAGTAGCTATCGTGACTGGAAGACCAATTTATCTGAAACAGTAAATTTGTAGCTGTAGCTGGAAAAATTACTTTCATACTAATAGCCTCCTAAGTTCCTCTAAAAAGATTCTTGCATGGTGGAGAACTGTTTAGCAATGTCTAGGGTGACCACATTCTCCCAGAACCAACATGAGAGAAGGCAGATTCAGGCAATGGATGGTGGTGGTGCTTGGTCCTTGCTTAAGTGCCTTTAAGGAGTAGTTACATTAAAACATTAGAACACTCTAGACGAGAACAGGCCATTCAGCCCAACAAAGCTCACCAGTCCCATCAACTTAATACTTCTGAAAAAAATCAAATCGAGTTTTGAAAGTCCCTAAAGTCTTATTGTCTACCACACTACATGGTAGGTTATTCCAAGTGTCTATCGTTCTTTGTGTAAAAAAAAAAAAAAACTTCCTAATGTTTATGTGAAATTTACCCTTAACAAGTTTCCAACTGTGTTTTTGTGTTCTTGATGAACTCATTTTAAAGTAACAGTCTCGATCCACTGTACTAATTCCCTTAATGATTTTAAACACTTCAATCATGTCGCCTCTTAATCTTCTTTTGCTTAAACTGATAAGTCTCAGCTCTTCTAATCTTTTTTCATAATTTTTTCCCCTGTAGCCCTGGAATGAGCCTAGTCGCTCTTTTCTGGACCTTTTCTAGTGCTGCTATGTCCTTTTTGTAGCCTGGAGACCAAAACTGTACACAGTACTTCAGATGCATTATAAACCTTGAGCATAACCTCCTTGGACTTGCACTCCACACATTGTGCTATATAACCTAACATTCTGTTAGCCTTCTTAACGGCTTCTGAACACTGCCGAGAAGTTGATAGCTTAGAGTCCACTATGACTCCTAAATCCTTCTCATGAGGAGTACTCTTGATTTTCAGACGTCCCATTGTGTATTCAAACCTAACATTTTTACTTCTTATGTTTAATATTTTACATTTACTGACATTAAACTTCATCTGCCACAAATCTGTCCAGGTCTGTATGCTGTCAAAGTCCCTCTGTAATGATTTAACAAATTCCAGATTATCTGCCAATCCACCTATTTTGGTATCATCTGCAAACTTAACCAGCTTGTTATTTAAATTTATATCCAAATCATTTATATATATTAAAAATAGCAGAGGCCCTAGCACTGACCCCTGTGGAACACCACTCTTAACATCGGCCAGTTCTGATGCGGTCCCTCACACCATCACTTTCTGCTTCCCATGTCTGAGCCAATTCTGCACCCATCTAAAAACATCACTCTGAACTACCACTTTTCTGTTTGATGCCCAACCTCTCAAATGGCACCTTATCAAATGTTTTCTGAAAGTCCATATAAATAATATCATAAGCTCCACTTTGATCATACACTTTAGTCGATTCCTCCTAGAATTCAAGCATGTTAGTAAAACATGTCCTCCCTCTTCCGAACCCATTCTGACTGTACTTGCCATGTGCTGCTCAATCTTATCCTTAATAATTCCTTCCATTAATTTTCCCGTGGTCCACATTAAGCTTACTGGCCTATAGTTGTTTGGATCTGTCTGGTCAACCTCCTTATATAATGGCGTAATATTTACCATTTTCCAGTCCTTCACAATTTCCCCAGTGTGCATTGACTTCCTAAAAATATGTGTGAAGAGTTTATATATGTACTTGCTAACCTCCGTAAGAACTCAAGGGTAAATATTATCTGATCCTGGTGATTTGTTTGATTTCAGACAATTTAATCTGAGAAGTACTTCTCCCTCTACAATTTCCAAATCAATCAATACCTCCTTAGTAGCCCCATATGTGAAGACCTCAGAAAAATGCTCATTTAGAGCATCTGCCATTTCACTGTCTGTATTTTTTAATTATCCTTTACTATTCCTGATACACTTCGCCTCCTCCTTGACTTTTCTTTTATTACTAAAATACTGAACGAAATGTATGTTCAGTTTGTCATTGTCATCCATCCATCCATTATCCAACCCGCTATATCCTAACTACAGGGTCACGAGGGTCTGCTGGAGCCAATCCCAGCCAACACACATGGCACAAGGCAGGAAACAAACCCTGGGCAGGGTGCCAGCCCATCGCAGGGCGCACACACACACACACCCACACACCAGGCACACATTAGGGACAATTTAGAATTGCCAATGCACCTAACCTGCATGTCTTTGGACTGTGGGAGGAAACCCGAGCACCATCATTGTCATTTTTTCTTCATATTTTAAGATTCTATTCTGAAATGTAAATATTAGAACACTTACCTACATTAACAATGTTAGCTCCTATGACTCCATGGAGGTCCTACACAGCTATTGATCATATAATCTACCTTTAGGTGCACTGTAGACAATTCTGTATCCTCATTAAATCAACAGTAACTACAAAGTGGTAGCAGACTATCTCGTAGAATGCAAGCTACTACCCATAATCATGGTGTTAGCAAGGCTACTAACAGCATCACTGAGAACTATGGATTAATTTACAAAATGTGAATTTTAAAATATTCAGAGCTGGTGATGGTGAGCTGAGTGTTCTCTGTCTAATGTGCATATTTTAAAATCAATCATTATTGTGTTCTGTGTGACAGGGTGTTGACCTTGGCACAACCTTTGCCGTCACAACAATAGCTAATAAGACGGATCATATCTATTTTGTTTCATTGGTGATTATATGTACGGTACTGATATATAATTTGCAGAAATCATTTTGCAGTAAAATACACAGTGCTAAGTCTGCATAAGTTATTGAATGAGAGGGTAGATATATCTTAAATACAGGACAAATGATGAGGTGCGAAGATAAGTAAAGCTGCTGATAAAGGCACTAAGAAAGTTGGCCCATACATTTGAAGATATTAGTAAACAAATGAAGTGCATCAACTCATCCATTGCCTGAATCTGCCTTTCATTTTATTGGGCCCCAACAAGTTAATCAAGGCACACTCACACTTGAGCTGGGACCAGTTAAGCCTAAAGCTTGGAAAATAGCTAATGTTGTATATAAAATGATCACATTTCTAAGAAGGTCTTTAAACGTGCTTTGACAAATCATACATCTTTGCCAGAAAGTAAATTTTCTGTAAACTAAGGGTAATATATTTGTGTATGTGTGCGTTTGATTATTTGTGTATAGCAGATTAAGCCCCCAAGCTGATTTTCAATTATGTCTCTGCTTTGAATGTGCATCAGTGATGACTTGAAGTATTACTTGGTTAAGCAGACCTGGATAGTTTACATATAATCTTTTTCTTAGTCTACAAGGCTACTTAGAATAATGAAGTTTTGCTACTACAGATTTGTTTCAGTGATTTTATCAAATGACACACTATCATACTAGATTTTCATTATCTTCATTCAATGCTGGACAGATGACTATTTATGAAGTAATGAAATACCCAGATTGCATTAACAATAATTGTTTCTATACATTTTTCTGACTTGACCCCTAAAAAAAATACTCTTAAACCTTAATCTACCCAATTCATTTATTCTTTTTGTTATTTCCTTCTGTGTTTCTCATCCTATTACAATACAGTTTCATACTCTTGAATTATATCTTTAGCTTTTACCAGCATTAAAGTGTTCTGTGTTTTTACAAGTGTTATATCAGGGCCATCTAAAATAAGCACTCTTTGCCTTTCACATCAGTGGGTTGTGATTCTGGAAGTGGTAAGCAAGTAAAGATGTTTGCATTCCTGTTGGCAGCACTTACCTCAAAAGAGGTTCTCATTGAATCTCAGAAAATTGCTGTAGGTACTTTTTTGTCTTGTTGACTTTGATTTCATTCTGCTGAAGGTACAGCATTAGACTTGAAATCTTTTGAGTCGCTTACCTGAATAATACATTCTCTGCAAAAGAATACCACCTGCTTCCTCATATAATCAGAAAAGGTTGCTATCATCATCACATTAATCTATAAATTCTTACAAGTGAATCACATTTTTATGTGTATAATGTAAAAAACTCCTACTGTTATTGTCATGTCTGTCTATATTTCTGCTCATCCTTCTCACTTTCACCATGAAACACCTGGGCTCCAAGTGGACCAATTCTGTAAAAATGTGGCAAATATATTTTCATGGAACTTTATCCTGAAAGTCTAATTTTCAGCAAGACATTGCAAATGCAGTGTGTTGTACAACGTTTTAAAATTTCAAAACTTTTTATTGAAAAGCATTCTATCTTTTCTATCTTAAAAAGAGAAATATTCTCTAACTTCAATTACAATTTAGTTTACAGTATCAAATTTTTCTTGATAGAGGTTGCTTCAACTTGCATGTTTTGTATATTTTCATCTACTACTCGTTCAGTAGCTGCTCCTGACATAAAAATTGTGAAACACCTACAGAGTGACTTCTTTTAGATATGCTGCCTGTAAAAGCAGCTCCTGTGGCTGTGCAGCAGCTTGCACAAACTTCATTCACAGCAGCTTACTTGTACTCTTTGAAATTTTAGTGGCTCAATTATATAATTTTCTGTAAAAGTAAAAAATACAAGCAATTTAACTTATGTAGCAATTAATAAAAAAGAAAACAAGTTCCCTTACCATGGCTTTGTGACACGTTTAGTGGATAGCAAGCTGGGCTGGCATCCCTGCCAGGATGGTTCAAGGGAGGCCAAGGTAGTGAATAGGCAAGAAGAAAGGAGAGGCATTCCCTGCCTCAACCAGGATATTGTCAGAAGATGCCAACAAAGAAGTGGATATGCTGGTGTCTTGGTGGGGCTTGACTGAATATCCTTACCCAGCTGGGAAGCAAGTATAATGGAGGATCCCTGGGCAGCATACTTGGGCTACAGAACCCATACGGATACCTTCAGGGCATGCTGGGAACTGAAGTTCCATGGGACATCCCTGTTGGGTTCTGTGGTTCCAGCCTCGAGTTGCTATAGGGATTAGAAATGCCTAGTTTGTGGGGCTTCTACATGACCCAGAAGTGCTTCCTACAGGAAATGCCCTGGCATCGGAAGTACTACTGGGTCTTTACATAAAAGGAGCCATTCTGTGTCTTGCAGGCAAGTTGGAATCTAGTGGAAATAGAAAAATGGAAAAAGCATGCCTGGGAGGAGTGGAGAAAGGGAGAAGAAAAGAGAATTGTAATTATGTTGTGCAAGAAGCCTGTTGAAGGTACTTGTTACAGTAAAGCTTTTAGCTGAGCTGGGACTTTTGCCTGTGAAGGTTGTATCTGGGCTTTGGGGACCTGTGGCACCCCTTCAAGTCACAAACAATATACACACAGTAAATTAACAATTATTCAGGATTTCCAATACTCTAAAAAAGAAATCTTTCAGCTGCATTATCTGTAGATAGTCATAATTTGGTATTTCTCTGACAGGATCATTTACTGGGAAAGTACACAATGACCTGCTATACATCATGGTGGATGCAACCAACAATTTTATTTTGAGACTTGAACAAATTTTAAATCTCCCTCAGGTTTTTCTTTGAAAATTTTTTATGTTTAAGAAATTTAAACTACAGTTAGCAACTGACCCTCCAAAACAAAAACTCACAATAAGACATCAATTGGTGTCATTTTTTTAGTACCAGAGTTGGAATTTGCTATACATGAAAGCTATTTCAGCCCCGCACAAGCCTATTTGGACTTCATTTTCAACTGTTTCAGATATTATAAAGCTCTGTTAAAAAACATGGATTATGTACCCTTGTTAAAAAGCAATTACATTCTGATATCTCTATTATTTCTCAAAATGTCTTACTCTTACAGAAATATTTATTAAAATGTGATAGCTAAGTCTTTGAAGAAGTCCCAGGAAATATAAAAATGCTCCAACTTTCAAAAAACGTAAAAATGTCTCAGAACACACACCATGCGTGCATTTTCTAACTTGTTTTATTATGGTACAGCTGCTTTCTGTTCTTTGTCCCGTTGACATTTAGCATAGGACTGCTGATAAATTGAGTAAAAAGTCCCATATATAAAAACAACTCGGTTCACAAGTTGACAGTTAATTTTGCATTGATGTTACGTACTTCCGTACGTACTTACGTACTGATGTTACGTGCCTCTGGATTGGCAGACCGGGGTGGTGGTCCCCCTCTTTAAGAAGGGGGACCGGAGGGTGTGTTCCAACTACAGAGGGATCACACTCCTCAGCCTCCCTGGAAAAGTCTATTCGGGGGTTCTGGAGAGGAGGGTCCGTCGGATAGTCGAACCTCGGATTCAGGAGGAACAGTGTGGTTTTTGTCCTGGTCGCGGAACAGTGGACCAGCTCTACACCCTTAGCAGGGTCCTGGAGGGTGCATGGGAGTTCGCCCAACCAGTCTACATGTGTTTTGTGGACTTGGAAAAGGCGTTCGACCGTGTCCCTCGGGGAATCCTGTGGGGGGTGCTCCGGGAGTATGGAGTACTGGACCCCCGATAAGGGCGGTTCGGTCCCTGTACAACCGGTGTCAGAGCTTGGTCCGCATTGCCGGCAGTAAGTCGAACCCATTTCCAGTGAGAGTTGGACTCCGCCAGGGCTGCCCATTGTCACCGATTCTGTTCATAACTTTTATGGACAGAATTTCTAGGCGCAGCCAGGGTGTTGAGGGGGTCCGGTTTGGTGGACTCAAGATTGGGTCACTGCTTTTTGCAGATGATGTTGTCCTGTTTGCTTCATCAGTCCGTGATCTTCAGCTCTCTCTGGATCGGTTCGCAGCTGAGTGTGAAGCGGCTGGGATGGGAATCAGCACCTCCAAATCCGAGACCATGGTCCTCAGCCGGAAAAGGGTGGAGTGCCGTCTCAGGGTTGGGAGCGAGATCCTGCCTCAAGTGGAGGAGTTCAAGTATCTTGGGGTCTTGTTCACGAGTGAGGGAAGAATGGAGCGTGAGATCGACAGGTGGATCGGTGCGGCGTCCGCAGTGATGCGGGCTCTGCATCGGTCTGTCGTGGTGAAGAAGGAGCTGAGCCATAAGGCAAAGCTCTCAATTTACCGGTCGATCTATGTTCCTACCCTCACCTATGGTCATGAGCTATGGGTAGTGACCGAAAGATAGAGATCGCAAAGACAAGCGGCTGAAATGAGTTTCCTCCGCAGGGTGTCTGGGCTCTCCCTTAAAGATAGGGTGAGAAGCTCAGTCATCCGGGAGGGGCTCAGAGTAGAGCCGCTGCTCCTCCGCATCGAGAGGAGTCAGATGAGGTGGCTCGGGCATCTGATCAGGATGCCTCCTGGACGTCTCCCTGGTGAGGTGTTCTGGGCACGTCCAACTGGGAGGAGGCCCCGGGGAAGACCCAGGACACGCTGGAGGGACTATGTCTCCCGGCTGGCCTGGGAACGCCTAGGGATTCTCCCAGAAGAGCTAGAAGAAGTGGCCGGGGAGAGGGAAGTCTGGGCAACCTCTGCTCAAAATGCTGCCCCCACGACCCAACCTCGGATAAGCGGAAGAGGATGGATGGATGGATGATTACGTACTTTTTAATTAGATACATTCTTTCATGATGTACTTTGTATCCTAGTTTTTTTTACATATTTACCCATTAATTTACTCTTTAAACTTCTCAGCCTCCAACAAGCACTCTCCAATTTATGCAATAATTCCTTTAGCATCTGGAGATACTCCTGATCATTTTGTTCCGTCAGCAGGATGTCAAAGAAAACTGCCACATGAAGAATACTGTGTCTTGCAAAAGCCCTTCAGTGATTCTGTGAAAAACTGCAGGTGTAGAAGCAACTCTAAAAGGTAAGGCACTAGTAAAAAGACATTTTTGAGTATTTAAAGTTACACGCCTCTCATCCTAAACAAGCTGGTGATGTGAGTGACAGCCGATAGTTACTTCATGGCTCCACTAAATTATCAGTGTTTGTGTGTATTTACCCTGCATTAGGTTGGCACCCAAATGTTTGCTGGGATAGGCTCCAGTTGCCCAGACAATGAACAGATATATGTATATATCTATAATATAATACACATAATATAAGCCGCACAAATGAGAGCTAAATTTTATGATAGGATTTTTAAAATAATTTTTATCAATTGTTCACATTATTACTAACTGGCCATCCCCTGCGGCTCTGCCCGCGTAGTAGTAAAACAGGAGAGTGAGGAGGGCCCTGCCCAGCTCCCTATGTAATGGATTATTATTATTATTATTATTATTGCTGACATCATGCTTCCCCCTCCTCTCGGCCCACAGACTCTGTCTCAGATTAGCATGAATATATCGCTCCTTGAAGCGAACTATGATCTTTAGCGCGATGAGAGAAGTCGCAAAATCAACCGGAATGTTCAAGCAAATTATAGAAAAAAAACCCAATCTAAATCTGTTAAGTACAGTAGTTCTCTCATGAAAATTGGACAGACGTTGGATTTTATATATATAGAGATATATTACAACTGTGCAAACCACTGTTAGAACACCACCAAAATGAAGAACACACTACTAAGTGCTGGAATAAATCTATCCTATCAGTGTATTGACTCTGCTGCACAAACACTCTTGATGATTCTCAGTCATGCTTCTGCCGCTGTGTGGCTGCCTCTTTGCAATCCCTTTTCTTGCACATTCATCAAACAGTTTCCTCGTCATCACCTTCTGCTGGCAGAAATCCCCTGTATTCCCTTGACCCTCACGGTACTCCAGTTTAAATAACCCTTACCGCGAAAGCTATGGAAGAGACAGGATGTTTCTAGAGAGTTCGCTGTCAACCAGGTGGCTCCCCATGTAGTAACACTGCAGATACTTTGCCCCCCTGTGATTGATAAGTCTGGCTGCTACGATCATAATCATTATACAAGGTTGCATTACTGTAAAACATGCATAATATACATAGTATTAAATATGCATTTCAAGAAATGCCAAGGTTGTAAACTGCTTGGTGACCAGTTCAGCAGTTGGGGAGAAATTTGGCATTGGAATATTTTTGTTCCTCATTTTGTTTCTTCTTTCCTACCTATAAGACTTTACAATTTCTTTCATTAAACTTCATCTGCCAAAATTTTCCCCAAGCTTGTATGCTGTCCAAATCCATTTGATTCTAGATTATCCACCTAGCTTGGTATCATCTGCAAATTTAACCAGCTTGTTATTTAAATTCCTATCCAAATATTTTATACATACTAAAAAGAGCAGCGACCCCAGCACTGACTCCTGAGGGACACCACTGTTAACATCCGCCACTTCTGATACTGTTCCTTGCCACATTACCCTCTACTTCCTGTGTCTGACCCAATTTTGTACCCATCTACAAACAACCCTGGACTCCCAACTTTTAGTTTGATGTCCAGCTTCTCATGTGGCACCTTATGCTTTGCTTTCTGAAAGTCAAGATAAATAATATCATATGCTCCAATTTATATCGTTTTGTTGCTTCATGGAATTCCAGCACGTTAGTAAAACATGACCTCCCTCTTCTGAATTCATTCTGACTGTTCAGAACTCCTGTTCTTGCCATATGTTGCTCAGTCTTTCCCTTAATTATTCCTTCCATTGTTAAGTTGTCTGTTGGTTGGACATGTCAGTACAAATTTCACTGTACCATGTACATACACTACTGATACTTGAGCCATTTCCATTTTCACTAAAAGCAATAGCACTTGATCATGTTCCCCATTTGTAACAATGGGGAAGTTCTATTGATGGACTCGGTGGTTAGTAGTGTGACAGTAGGTCCAATGTTACATTGCACTGCTTGTGTCAACTTATGTTCAGCCATTTTGTCAGCAAGTGTCAATTTATGAGTACAGCGTTGCCTGTTGGCTAGATGTTTTAAGCAGAGGCCTGTACCTAATGCACTATTACTATTTTTAATACACATGTACTGGTGTTTCTGGCACCTGCTACTGTGTTCAATACAGTCTAATCTTCTGTATTACGCTCAAGTCAATGGTTTTTGTCTACCTGCTTAAAACTTCATTATCTGCACTTAGGATGCCCAAACTGACTGAGCATTGTTTATTTTAAACAATCTGCATTTGTAAATTGTAAAGGGCATAGCAGGAGTACCACTACAAACCACATAGACCAGCAACATTGTGCTGACTCCTCCAGGTTACCAACATTTTTCTTGTACCATTTTGTATAGTTTTATTTTATTCTAGTTTATCGTCACTTAGTCTAATTCAAAGCTTACTATTTTCTGTAATTCTTTTATTTGGTATTTTTTGCTGATGTTATATTGTATCCAGTGTTGTATATTTATCTTTTTTTTTTCCTTCGCTTCTTTTCGTGTTGCTCATTTTGTGTTTTGTGAAACACTTTGAGCATGGGAAAGATACATTATAAATAACGTGTATCATCAGTAGATTATTTAATACTGAACCTTAACCATTCAGTGTTGTCTTTATTCATATGTCTACTTTCCAAAAATGCCTACCTTCTGCAGGGTTACAGACAACTTGATGGCTGGTCTGTTTTTACTGTTGATGGAACAAGAAATCTTTTGGTCATTTTATGATTGCTTAAATAACTAAGTAAAGCAATTTTAATATAAAAGAAAGAAAAGAAGTTATTGAAGCAGTGAGTTAAATGTGACTAGAAAGGAAAGGTATTGAATCAAGTAAAATAAATTCATTTTAGTTATCTATATTTTGTCTTAAATGTATGTAGATGGCATGCTCATTAAAAATAGTCTAAAATTCAATCACAAACATGTACCAAAACAACCACTGCAAAAACTTTTTTTCATACATTTAAAAATTAACAATATGCAGACAGACATTCTCACAGCTCTTTTTTAACTACTGTGTATTTGAGAGCATTTCCCTGGCTTTTGATTTCTCTGTAGTAAAGATGCAGTGAATGGTTCTATTGAAAGCCACAGAAGAGACAGAGAGAGAAAAAGAGAGAGAGACAGGTTGTGAAAAAACAAGATGAGAATTTCAGCTATTTTATTAGGTGTTTTCACAGACCTGGACTGTTATTGATCATGGCTGGTTAAAATGAAACACAAAGGACAAAATGAACACTATCGGAAAAAGAGCAGCTTGCCCCTAATTGTAGGTTTGTTGACTATCTCTCAAACTCCCTTTCACACCCAATTATTTTATAACATACTGCTTTTTGCTGCCTCTCTTTATTTGGACCAAAATAAAAATCATGACAACTTGGTTTTCTATCTGGCAATCTTGAGACCCTTCAGCTCACCTCCTCTTTAATCTACCTAAACTGATTATCTTCCACAATTGAATGCCATGTGGCCAATAAATAGACACTCGTTTAGCTGTATTTCCTTTACATAATACACTTTTTTTTGAGCAGTAGTCCGATATATACAGTAAATACTGCATGAACTGCATGCTTTCTCATAGATTTGCAATCAAAAGACATTATTGCATGGTGGTCACAGGTGATTTCAAAGTCATGTTTGACATTAAGCCTTCATTGGTTTTAATGATCACTCAATTCACAATCTTACAAGTAAGAACTTACAAAGAAATCAGGAAGTAAAGATAGAAATGGATAAGCGGAGTGATGTTTAATGACATTGGCCTTTTTATATTGTCACAGTACCCTGCACCAACTCAAAATGGACATTTTATTATTTTTATCTGCTTATATGTTTTATTTGTCACATCTACTGTACATATACTGTATGTTTAAAATGTATACAACACCTATAAAATGTATTCACCTCCCTTGGAAGTTCTTATTTTATTGTTACACAACATTGAATTACAGTAAAACTACAGTCAACTAAACCTCCTTGACTACAAACAGGTGACCGTGATTGAACTAATTTTGTGGCTCTATTGGCTGCACCAGTAATGATTTAGGTGTGTTATATTTTTGAGAGCAATTATTTTGTGGTTTATATTTGTAATGAATTTAGACTGCTTTTCAGAGATCTGTTCTTACTTTGACATTAAAGAGTCTTTTTCTGTTGATCAGAATGTCAAAAAGGACAAATTAAATCCACTGTAATTCAATGTTGTATAACAATAAAATGTGAAAACTTCCATGGGGTGAATAGTTTTTATAGGCACAGTAAATGCCTTGGTATATTCTGGCATCTCTTTGTTCTTGTTTGATTTCATTAAATTGATTTTTCAGTTAATCTTACTATATGTGGTACTCCATTCTAAGTACAACCTTGAAGTGCTTCGTACAGTTTTATACATGTGGCAGCAATAAAATACAGAACTTTAAAATATTTTCAAAATATTTTGAAAAACTATATTGAAAATCGCTGGGTAGGAAGAAGGTGCACGGTGGAATTAAAAGTAAGTTGAGCATAATGGAAACTTGAGGGTGTGAGGAATCCTTGCATGATGCCCTCTAAAGGTATCTTTAGTTCACAGCAAATTAAAACTAATCTGTGCACTGTTTTGTCACTCATTGTTCGTAATCTCTTCTTGTTTTGATATTAAATATGTCTGTGTTGTATATCTTTGTGATCTTGTACTTTTAATTTAGGATGAAACTGGAGTATATATTAAACATTTATTTAAATTATACAGTATATGTGAATTGACAGAATTTTTGGATGTGACATATTACTTCTGTTTAGTTAATTCCTTTGGTCTATTATTCACCGATATAGGCATTGTATAGGATAAAAGGTGACAATTGGAATAGAGTTGTACAATTTGGCAGTTTTGTTTTTTTACACCAAAAGTAAGGGCTTAACAGTAATTTGTTTAGTTCTGACTTTGGCCTGGAAAAATTCGATACCCAATTGTTACATTATTTATAGCAGCCTTGACCAAAGTTTGCAGAAATTGAACAAATAGGAAAAGCAAACAAAAATTATGTCACAATCAGATGTAACAGAAAGTTAGAAATAAAGTGAAAAAACAAATGTGCAAGCCACAAATTCATGAATGAAGACCTGAGAATGCAAATACCAAACTGAGGACATGAACTTTCCAATTATGCTAGAGTTCCAGATTTGAAAATGCATAACAAAAAAGGCAATCGTTATAACAGGGAACAAGTTACATGGAACAATATTGCCCTTCTCAAGTCTTTTTTTTATTTGACTTCATATTTTTGAAATTATATGTGAGTTTTTATTATGTTTTTGTTTTCAATTAAATTATTGCTGATACCAGACTCTTATCTTGTTCATGGTGTTAAAATTGTCTGTAGTATTCAATATAATATGCTTAAGGGGAAGTGTTGAGATCCATGACCCTTGGGCATTCTGTGTGGCTTCTTCTTGTGTTTGTTTGTTTTTTAATATTATAGTCAGTTTATTAATCTGGGGAAATTTGACAGCAATATCTGTTATTATAATGAGACTCTTTGTGTGCTGTGAAATATTCTGTCGCCCCCTGCTGGCCTGGAAAAGTTGAACTTGTCACCTGGCAGTCCTTCACAACATTTCAGTCAAGGTTAGATGCTGTATTTGTGCAGCCTCTCCTAATGGACCATTATTGTTTTTTTCTCTGGGTTTCATGCTCTGTTACTTTAGGGGGTGCTCAGATATTTTACTTCAGCGGAAACACCCATGACACCGAATACCCTAGTAGTCTGCTGTATTACCACAGTGGTGTACAAAGATGATACTGTCATTGTCAGTATGGTCCTTTCTCCTCTCTCCCTGCCTGTCATTCTTTCCTGCTTTGTACTTTCTTTGTTGTGTTCTCGTCCATGGCAGGACCCATCCTGGCCAGCACCCACATACTTCTGATTCATTACATGAAACAAATTGGGTTTAGGCTGTTTTTCAAAGGAAATTTATGCAACTGCACTGTACATCACCAAACAGTGTGGTATGATATTTCAGGTACTGGACCCGTATTTCCAAACTTTTTCTTAAGCCAAGACCTCCAAAATGTTTTGCCACCCAGTCAGAGCCCTCCATTAATAAACCCAAAGCTGGGGTATAATCATGGATATTGGTTTCTGCTAATAGCAGTCCTAGAGCATGAATTTAGATAATAGCAGAACTGTTATTTAAAGCAAATGCTTAAATATAGCAGACTAATAAAGAATATGTAATTAAATATCACATGATAGCTCTAGGCCAGAGTACTCAGCCTTTTTGTTTTTTGGGAATACCACTTCCAGGAATTTAAATATTTTCAAGTACTACAACTTTATTTTTTTAGTTAAAATACTGAACTCTTACTAAGCACAACTGAAGATACTATTTCCTAATATTGCATTTGAAAATTTTAACAAAGGACTTATGTCAAATGCTTAGTTAGTTAATTATTTTAATGTTAAAAATATAGTGTGATTTGATATCAAGATCAAATGCAGCAGAAAAGTAACTCAAAATTTACCTACAACCTATGGTCAAAAACAGAGATAAAAAGCTCACAAATGGTTCTAAGTAGTGTGCAGTTCTTTTTGTAACTTCAACCGGTATCTATAATCTTTTTTTAAGGAAGGGCGAATGTTGCTGAATATTATTGATTCTGTCAAAAATAAATGTTTTCTATAGTTAATTAATACCGTATTATAGTATTTTAATCCTGGCTGTGAACTCCAGCATGCATTGGAATGGTTTGTGACCAAGTGTGAAATGTCAGGGATAAAGGTCATCACCTGCAAATCTGAGGCCACAGTCCTCAGTAGGAAAAAGGTGGACTGTCCTCCCCAAGTGGGAGGTGAGTTACTGCCTTCAGCGGAGGAGTTTAAGTATCTTGAGGTCTTGTTCACAAGTGAGGGAAAAATAGATGGTGAGATCAACAGGCAATCAGAGTAGTGAGTGCAGTTATATTGTCGCTGTACTGATCCGTAACAGTAAAGAAGGAACCGAAGCTCACCTATGGTCATGAGCTTTAGGTAATGATGGAAATGACAATCACGGGTACAAGCGACCAAAATGAGCTTCCTCCATAAGGTGGCTAGACTCTCCCTTAGAGATAGGGTAAGAAGCACAGACCTTCCAGAGAGGCTCAGAATTAAGCTACTGACCCTTCACATCAAGAGGAGCCAGTTGAGGTGGTTCAGGCATCTGATACAAATGCCCACTGGACGCCTCTCTGTGGATGTTTTACAGGCACAACCAGCTGGGAGAAGACCCATGGCCCACTGAGTGGATTGCAGTATAGCTCCCAGATTGGCCTGGGAACACCTAGGAATCCAACAATTTGTGTTGGCAAGTGTGGCTGGAGAAAGGGACCTATTGGCCTCACTGTGAATAAGAGCACTCACCTGTTACAGTGATGACCATTCCAAAAACATTTTTTTAATGTTTAAATATTAGCAATTGAGATGATTACAATTCTGCGGTGGGCTGGCGCCCTGCCCAGGGGTTGTTTCCTGCCTTGCACCCTGTGTTAGCTGGGATTGGCTCCAGCAGACCCTCGTGATCCTGTGATTAGAATATAGCGGGTTGGATAATGGATGGATGGATGATTACAATTTCTTCTTCAAGGTAATTTCAGAAAAAAAAATGCTATTTGCTGGTCAAATTCCATTAAAATAAATTGCTCAAGACTGAAAAAATGATTTGTTATAATAGGTATTTCATTATAAGGGAACTGAATTGTAAAGTGGACTTTTGGCACATACAGTTGACAAAGCTGACTGCGGAATGCCAAACTAGAAGACAACATCTGTTCTTTTTTACTTGCTAGCATCAATGGTAGCAAGAAGTTCCATTTTTTCTGTAAGTAAGTAAATTGCTTTAGTTACATAAAAGGTGCCCCTTGGTGTACTCAGTGAAGTCAATCCTTAACTTGAGAAACCCAGTAATATGAACAAGAGTCTAGCTGCACCAGACCTCCAGATCTCCACAAGTACAGCAGAAGTCAAATTTCATTGACAGTTACCCTACTCCTAGATACGACCACAGTGCCTTCAGACTGCAGTAACACTTCTTGAGCTCCACTCCTCTGCAAGAGTATGGCAACTATTGAGGAAAACAAGTGACAAAAACGTACAATCTAATTGGCTGTTTAGTACCTCGATTGTAATATGCATGTTTTGCTGCCTTTTTATGACAAATGACTTTGGTACAGTATAATTAATTTTCCAAATAAAATGGACTTTGCTGTTTTGTAGAAAACTGGCCAGGACCAAAAAAAATTATTTAAAACAAAGATTTCATTAAAATGGAATTCTTTCAAATGGACTTTGACCTGTATATCAAACAGTAGCTTTACTGTTTATTGTAGCTGGAAATCTAAACATTTTAGACAGATAGAACTTTATTTGTCCCCAGTGGGAAATTTGGCATATCAATATCACTCAATATATTGCATATATTTATCTTATACTTACTGAGGCAAAGGTTTTTCTTTTTCTTTTTATTTCCTTACAAAATGAAATAACTTTGAATGGTAGCACTAAAAATTTCTCAAGTATGTTTGTATGCCTGAATGATCTCCGCAGTGGGCTCATCATTCATTAGAGAGGGTTAGGAATGTATTTGTTCTACTACAGAAACTCATACGTCACAAAAGATTCATAATATGTTCATGCAAAGCTATATTATTTAAAAGTAGATGTCATTGAAACAAAAGGCATGCACCCAGTAATTCTCAGTGAGCATGTCAGTTTCCTGCTTGTAGAGTACAATGATACTAGCTAGTTTAATAAATGAAGACCTAAAATAATATCCAGTTACCAAAGGCTGTACTTGTTCCTTCAAGGTTTCCAGAATTCTACAGATACTGGGTTGCAGACAAATTAAATATATTAGAATTACAAATAGGTGGTAGGGAAGTTTAATTTGTATGTTACAGGGAATAGGGCAGAATCTTCCATTAACTGTTTATTGATATCCTTATTACACAAATCTTTGCATTAATCTTTGCAAGAAAAACATGATTTTGAAATATAATAGAAATACATAGTTTTGTGACTTCTGAATTGAGGTTCACAGGAAGTCACAATCCACCTTTGCAGGAACTAAGCTGAGATTGGTTCTGCCTGCTATAGGGTACACTCTTGTCAGGGATTTTTTCCTTACTAAATTGTCTGTTGAAGCTCTGGATGACTTGAAGATTCCTTAATTGTACCAGCGTGCCAAAGGAGCCCAGCAAAAGTTCCTTAAGCAGGTTTCAGGCTAAACTAAGACAGTATTGAAAAGCAATACTTTTTGGACATCTAATGGCACTGAGGTTAATCAGCAGATGATTGTCAGTTAAGAGCACTTCTTTTGTTACATCAGTCTGTCCTAGGCAAATACTTTACATAACCTTGCTGAATTCCACAGTATAACCTTTATATTGAAGAGTGTACACCTTATCTTAACCCCATGTCATATCCCATAATACTGCAAAGCTATACTGTATGGCAGGAGGTGTTCCACTGTTTGAAAACATAGTGTCGCTTTTTAGAAACATTTAGTCTCTTGCACCTAAGCAATCTCTCAAAACAAATATTGCTGTTGCTGTTACTGATTGTATTTTTTTTTTTTTGAAAAAAAATATATATAGTCACACAAGCACACAAACACACACACACTGTATATCACTCTGAAGGAAGTTTGGTTTTTTTTTGTGCTGCAATTCACAAATCTTAGGCCACACTTCAATTTTTTTCCCATTTTTAATCGCTTTTGTTTTTGGACTTTCGGGGTTGAGGGAGGAGGAGAGTACAGTTAAATTGGAATGAAAAAGTCAGACACCCCAGTTGATCCCTTTGGTTGGGGTGTGCATGTGAGATGGAGGGAATTGGGGCATTATACCATGAACAAGTCATTAACTGAAATACCATCCATCCATCCATCCATTATCCAACCCGCTATATCCTACCTACAGGGTCACGGGGGTCTGCTGGAGCCAATCCCAGCCAACACAGGGTGCAAGGCAGGAAACAAACCCCGGGCAGGGTGCCAGCCCACCACAGGGCACACACACACACGCACACCCACCACACACTAGGGACAATTTAGGATCGGCAATGCACCTAACCTGCATGTCTTTGGACTGTGGGAGGAAACCAGAGTACCCGGAGGAAACCCACACAGACATGGGGAGAGCATGCAAACTCCACGCAGGGAGGACCTGGGAAGCGAACTCATGTCTCCTAACTGCGAGGCAGCAGCGCTACCCACTGTGCCGCCCTAACTGAAATGCCTTTTTCCATCAAATGCTCACAACACAGCAACGTGAGCAGTGTGAATACAGTAAGATTTGATCGACTGGGTATTCACGTGAAACTTCGAGAGGCACAAGTACAGCATAACAATACTCACAGGTACACTAAGAAATCCTACCTGTATCTAAGTTGTATGACCAGAAGGAGGCACCACTGAGCCCAAAACCCAAGAGACAGCAATACACCAAACATTTTTAGAGTAAAAGAGATTTATTCTTACAAACCATCATTTCATAAACACATCTCCAGAAATCAACCACAATTCTTCAATAAATCCAGCAATTATTCCTTCTTAATACCTCCGCTGAGTGTTGCCCGCTGCCTCTCAACACTGGCACAAATGAAGTGAGGCAGCAGACTCCTTTTTAAGTCGGACCTGGGATTGCTTCCAGTGTGATGCTGTGTCCTTGCAGAAGCACATCCAGGCCATAGAAAATGTAGGCAGGTCCTCCCCCGACACCGAGGTGCGTACAGCCAAACAAACCCTGACACAGATAGGTTGAGACACAAATTCCCACACAGCACACTTTTATTTATACGTAGGGGTGCTTCCTTCGCTCCCCACAAGAGCACAATGTCCAGAACAAACAGCACATTATAAATCAGTAAAGCACAGTCAATTCTGCCTCCACTTCTCCTCACAGGCTTTGCCCTTCTTCCTCCAGACTCTAGCCATTGAGTAGTGGTGACTGGCCCCTTTTATAGGGCTCCCAGATGGATTCCAGGTGCCCAACGACCTTCTTCCAGCAGCAGGTCCTGTTATGGCAGAAGTGCTGCCAAACAGGGCCCTGTAAACTTTCAGGTGCCCCCTGGTAGTGGCAATAGACCCCAGCAGGATTGAGCTCCATGCTCCAAACCCATGGCCCCACTGTAAGCCAAGGAGGCTACCTTCTGTTGGTCCAGGGGAGAAACCGTCCTAAAAATACTCTCTCGCCTGGTCCTTCCATTGTCTGAACATCCCCGCCAGGAAAGGGCTTTGGCTGTCCGCCACATAAGAAATTGTTCTTATGTATATTGCACAACATTGAAGTTTTTCTGTTTTTCCGTTTTAAAGCTGTACAGTAGCAATGTTATACAAAAGGGAATAGGTTTGCCATTATATGTATCAAAAGCTTATTAAAAACTGGAATATAAGTATATTTTATTATATAGTTTAGCTTCTTGATTATTTAATAAATAATGGTAAGTTCCCATGTTTTTGGAAACATTTGGCAATGAAAAACTTTTCAGTTGAGACTTAAATGTACCTTGAAAATATACCCATCTGTACATCCATCAGTTATCAAAGCCATTAAATCAATTCAGGATACTCAGCATTTATAAATAAAATTTCATTTGAATTATTGACTTGGCTGGGAAAATTACAACATCATAACATTTAATAGTCTTTAATGTTTTATTAAATATTTCTGTAAAAATAATATGTACATGTATATTGCATTTTAGTGGTAAATGTAAAATTACTTCAAACTATACTATTCTTTGTAAAGAGTAATTTTTGTTTTATTTTATTTTATTGTATTATGTTTGTAAATTTGTATAACAATCTGAAATTGTGAATGGGAGCAGCTTTATAAAATATAAATTGAGCCAAATTAAATACATCCATTTTATAATTCCACTTTTTTCCAAGAAAAGAAGACACTGAAAATATGTTATCTTGAAACTCACCTAGCAGCTAGCTCAAAAATCCTGAAACAAGTCTATTGATTAAGCTGAAAATCTTTTGTGTGCATCTTTTTTTGATAGTTGCATTGCTCTTCCATCAGAGTATTGTGTTTGTCTCTTAAATCTCTAGCATATAAAATCTCCCCACTGTGTTACCACTGCTGTTCATTTCTGCTTTCACCAGCTTCCTAAAGGGCTCAGTAGTGACCATTCACCACAGTACATTGTAATACCATGCAGAGATCTGCCTGCTAGCAAAAAGAAAAGAATCCAGCATAATGAAACAGTTACAATGTTAGCAATATTCGTGTATAGTATACATGTGATGTGACTAGTGCCAAGGGGCTACCATTTAGTGTCTGTACTGAATGGTAAGAAATTAAAACCCTATATTGGATTTGTCCATGTCTAAAATTGATCCTAGGTCCCAGTTTCTTTTGTTAGAATTTAAAAGAAAATTATCTGGGGAGCATGGTAGTGAAGTGGTTAGCACTGCTGCATCAACAATCCTTCGCCTTGGGTCTCAATCATGATTTCCATGGGGTTTTCTCCACACGTTCCAGCGTTCCTGAGATACCCACAAAGACACACATAGTGGACTGTTTGGTGATACTAAGTTGTCAACATTTGGATCTGTACATAACTAGGTTCTGTAATGGAATTTGGTTTGAACCCAAAAAACCTAAACTGGATTAAGTGATTTTGCTATGTTATGTAAAAACTTATAAATAGTTCATAGGAAGTAATTAATGAAAGTGTAACAACAAAGCTTAATGGCATTTGAAACTGCAACAGAACAGGACTATTAGAATTTGTTAATGGAAAATAAGGTAGTGCAGCCTGATTATTAGTTATATGAGTGCTTTAGTTGGCATGCATTTACATTGCATACTGAACTATAAAAAAAGTATTTTTTTTAACCAGTGAGGCATGTTGCCACATTGGTTGGTACTAGTGCCACACAGCTCCAGATTCCTGGCTTCATAAAATTACATTGACAGTATGTTTACACATTCTCAAAGCATGTGCATGTTCTTTTGGGGTATCCCTAATTTTACCCACAAATTTTCTACTGCTCACATAAATACAGATATGTGAGGTAGTAAATATACTGATGGTAAAAGTGATTCTGTACTCTACAGAATCACGATGAATGTTTACATTTTTACTTTATTTATGTTGTATGTTGGCTTATAATTTACTGAATAATTAATGGCAGTGTTGCTTATGTGTTGCCTGTCTTCTGAAGTTAGAAGTTAGCTATCTCCTCATATGTAAAGCTATACAGCTAAAAGAGGTTCTCATTTTTTGACATGACGTTATGTCACTCATATAAATCTGAAAAAAATCTTCTAATGCATATACTTTTTTTTCCCCACTGGAATACTCTCATGACATGCAATTTTAGATTTTAAAAGATACACATTTTGGTTTGCACAAGTACTTTATGCTCTAAGCATACTTGAATCGAAGAAGTTTAATAAATGTGTTCACATGCTTGAGAAAGAACAATTAGCCAGAAGCAAACTACCAGTGCAGTGTTTTTCAACCTTTGTCCTGCTGAGTTTATTGTAAATGAGCTGATTCACTTCCTGAATAATTCCATCAATTAAAAACAACAATTTGCTTGAATCAAGTACAGCGATCCTGTAGAGAAAAACTGCACAGAAACCATGGAAGTGCACTTAAGAACATTGCCTAATGCTGTAATTAAGGAACTAGAAAGCCAGCTGATAGAATATTGTTTGCTTGGAAGTATAATTGAGCTAATTTGGTGCATTTACCTCTTTTGGTCAAAAAAGTGGGCTTAGAATGTTACTAATAGTAGTGTTTTTTCAGTTTGCTCTTTAAGCTTGAACTGGTTTAGTGGCTGGACATAATGAGCTTTATTTTTGAATGATTTTTCAGTGTAAATTTCTTACTAGAATAGACAACTATTTGGTTTTTTGTTAGAAATCACTGCACAATTGCTGAACAGAAAAGAGTTAATTGTAACATGAAGACAAAGATGACTTGTTGCTGAAGGCTGGTGCTTAAATGCTTATAATGCAGAATTGTGTGTCTCACCCTGAAGAAAGATTCTATTTAAAAAAATATAAAATTGCATTTTAGTTTAATTTTGTTTTAGTTTTTTTATGGATATTGTTTGTATATGTGTTCTCTGGTAGAGTTTTAACTTGCATTTGTGGAGGCTTTGATGAACTGAGTTAACAGGCAACAGTTTTCAGAAGTGTTCCTGGGCCCTTACAGCCCTACAGGATCATGTTTGTTTTTAATTCAGTGCCACCTAAGGGCCGCGACCATCCAATATTAGTCTTTGGCCTTGTCCCTTGCGTACATAGTTTCTGCAGAAATCTCTTAAATCTTTTAATGATATTATGTACCGTAAATGATGTAATCCCCAAATTCTTTGCAATTTTATGTTGAGGAATGTTATTCTTAAATTGTTGAAGTATTTGCTTGTTTTTTTTTTCTTTTTTTAGCATTGCATCACTTTTCTAGTCTTTTGTTGCCCCCATCTAGTCTGTTGCTAGCATCAAATTCAAAATGAGCATATATTTTTTAGAAAATAACATTTCTCAGTTTAAACATTTGCTAAGTTGTCTTTGTTCAATTTTGAATTAAATATGGGCTTAAATGATTTGCAAATCATTGTATTACCTTTTTTTTTGAGTCCCATTTTTTTATAAATGGGGTCGTATAATAAACAGTGTTACCTATAAGGTTAGACAATGGCGACAACTAAGAAGAGAGGAAAAAAATGTAACTTTGACAACTAAAAAGCAGAAGTCCTTGTCTCTTAAATAGAGGTGTGCAAAAGTCTTGTAATCATTGGTTTGAGTGTGGGTGTCACAAACAAATAAAAATATGTGGAATAGCAACAGGTTACTGCTGTTGTGAACGTGGTGAGCTCTACCAGCCTCACCATAACAGAAATCACATGATGGATACAAAGAAACTCTTCTGTCACCAGCAAAGCATTAGTGAAGCTGGAGGAGGAAAAAGCACATATATGCTCTCCAAGTTCTATATGACATTGTGCCAGAGCAGTCTGGGGATACAGAGGTGGCAGATATGGCAGCTGCAGAGGAGAGAGTTTGAAAAAAAACATAAATGATGCCATTGAATAACCACACTGGTGCAGATACAAAAAAAAAAAAAATGATCAAAGCCATCCAAGAAGTGGGCCAGAAGCTCAGGGTAATTTAAAGAAATATCGGACACATTAAAAGAACTTGTTAAAAAATACAGTATACAGTACCTGTGCATGTTTGTTCATTTCACAAATGTCCTCACTTTGCCTCATAGCAGGAAGGGCAGCCCCTTAGTAGGTAGATAGGGAGGAGGCTCATCTGACTCCATATCAGTGAGTTCAGGGTGTGAGAGACTAGTGCTGTTCCATGTTATGTTGTGTAAACATAATACTGCAGACCTTCATTGACTAGTAGAACAGTATTCCACCTCACACATACAGACAACACCACTTGCATTTGAGAGTCCTAAGGTGCATTCTACAACTGAACACATAAGAGCATGCCTGGCATTAGTGTAAACAGCCCCCATCTGCACTATAACCTGGAACATATAGTGACGTGATTGCTAATACAATGAATAATATTGGTCATAAAATCACAATACTGAGGGCTCAGCCAGTCACCTAACAAACAAGCCAGCCATTACGTACAGCACCACCAACAAGTCATCGTGCAATACTACTTTGCCTCAAAATGAAGGAATCATGTGTTCACCCAGGCTACAGAACGACTAAACTTGTTAGTCTCAACTTTGCATCATAGATGACTTGTACGTTAATTGAATGAAACTGCTTACAGTTAACAAAGGCAGTTTCATTCTCACTAGTTGCTCCTTTTTGCAATATGAGTATGGTCAATTGATCTGATTATGTTAGAGAAACCCGGACATTGCTGCAAATTGTATGTTTATGTTTGCCTGTACATCCACATCATGTGGAAACTGAATGTAGCACCTCATTAGTCGATTTATGACTTCCAGCACAGCGACCATGATGGATCTTAGGTTTGGCTGAGATATTCCTGACCTATTGGCCAGTTTCACTAGTAGGTGGCTGTTGCTATAAAGCGAACTGTTGATAAACCCTGAATATCAACCAGGAGAGCCAGTCTTTGTTCCTTGCAGTTTGTCTTTCTAACAAAGAGGCACAATTTAGCACAAATTTCCAAGAGAATGGCTCTTAGTAGTCCAGATCAACTCATAAGTCAGTCATCATCATGGGCAGGAAAATCCAAGTGGTGCCTAAAAGCTTGTTCCCTTTGTATATGGCCTTTTGCATAGTCTTCAAACACTGGCAAAAAAACATATTGCATCAAACTATTAGGCTTTGAATAGGTTATAAGGCATGAGATTTATAGCTTTCCATATACAGAGAATGAATCAAGTCTGTGTTTTTACATAATGCGATTATTGGCAACAAGTAAATGCTTGGGTTTCTAATAATGTGAAGTGACAACAGATACTGTAGCCGATATGAAGAGACGAAAAATAAACAAAAAAGTTCTTTAGTGTACATACAGAGGATTGGCCCTCTTAAAAGGGAAATAAAATAGTCTATTCATTATATTGATCACTTTTGAGATTTAATATATTTGTCACATCAAGGCACATTATAATAATAACTTGAAGATAAGAATTATTATACACATGAGCCGTAATTTAGCTGGTCTGGCCGCATTTCCCTACTGCGGCGGACAGCCGAGTCGCCCTTATTATGGAAGAACAGTTTCTCCCCTGGACTGACCTTGGGCACCTGGTGTCCTTCCGGGTGCCCTGTAAAATGGGGCCAGTCACCAGGAGTCAATGGCCTAAGTCGGGAAGAAGTGGACAAAGTTCTTGAGGAGGAGTGGAGGCAGAAGGACTGGCGGCAAAAGGGGACTGTGTTGTGCTCTGTGAGCATTGTGTGCTGGACTATGTAAATAAACCGTATGCAGTGTGGCAAAATCGTGTCCTGCCTGTCTGTGTCAGAGATAGGGCGGCTGGGCATCACACTACTTGATGGAGAATGTCATCATTTGCCAGTTTCTCTAAAAAGTTGCATATGCATGGGTCACAGTTCTCATAAATATAGCCAAATTCTGCTATCAAGTTTTTGTTAATAAATCCCAACATTAGCGTGGGAAGTTGCACACATGTGTTTCAAACCCCTATACAAATGAGGTTGTTGGAATTTGTTGATTTTTTTCTTTTGACCTTGGTTCATTTTGATCATGATCTCATCACCTGGTCCTTGAGACACTATCTTTGTTTTCCATGCTAACTTTATTACTTCAGTATATAGTTTATTTAAGGCTAATGGTCAACAATAAAACTGAAAAGACAATTCCCATCAGCTCCTAGTTATTCTTTAGTTAATGATATTTTGACTTTGTATATTGGTAGGCTTCCCAAACTTTTCCTCAGGATTTCAGCATGTTATAGCCTTTAGAGACCTTTATCCTTGAATCAACCAATTAGACAAAGACATGTTCTTAAAGATATGTAATTTCTATTTTTTTAAAAGAGTTCCATGAATTTTTCTAGAGATGCTTCAGCTTTGTAGTAAAAAATATTTGCTTTTGGTTAACATACTTAATTATATAGCAAGTTAAGTACATTTAGTGTGTAAAATAAATAAATTATTAACACTTATGCTTACAGATCCCTGCAATGCATAAATTATTAACTGTAACATTCTGGGTACCCTACTTTCATCCCAGATCTCTTAGACATACTAATCACTTTAAATGCAGACTGTACATTTTCCCTATATGAATGAGTGTTTGCGCGGCATGAATGTGTGTATCCTGCAGTGTTTGGTGTCTTCTTTGTGCTTGATATTGACAGGATAGGATCTGACTCTTCATGTCCCTTAATCTCAAGAGAGGATTTTTAAGACAGTTTTGAAAGTTCAGTATTTATAATATGATCTTTAAATATTGTCATAGTATTATTTTAGAAAAAATTAGGTCAGTAATAGAAGAATATAATAACCAACATTTACAGTCAAACTGATTTTTTTAAGATTTTTATAGAGGACCTTAACATTGATTTGTGTATGTGTAGGGTGAAGTAAAAGTAAATTCCCAGAGCTGTCATTAAATCACAATTTAACTTGGGGAGGAAAGCATAATTTATGGCAAACTACTGTAATTGGCAATTACAAAAAATAAGATGCCTTTATGTACTGTAAGTAAAATAAGGAATCATTATTTTTTTCTTTATCAATTTGTTAATTATTTCTTTACTTTGAAATAGGTTCTTTTTACATTAATCAGATTTATAAAGCAAAGAATATATACTCATTTGTATCGTCTGTACTAGACAACATTTAACATATGTGTCGTGGTATAAAGTCTAAAATGGGAATGAATAAATAGCCGTTAAACTCAATTTTATTTTTAATCTACTACTGACATCTTTCAAAAATTATTTGTAAGATTTTTACAACTTGTATTTTTTTCTTTTTTAACAACATTTGTTTAATAAAAATATGTATCCAACTACAGTATAAAATACTTTTGTTTGTATGATTTTTTTATGCACTAACTGCAACAGGATCTCTGTGGAGTTGACTAATGACTCTGTCAGTCGTATACCCTGGTCCCTGTCATCAGGCTAGCTTATTTGCCTCTTAGGTTCATTGCATTTTTCCTACTGTATGTAGTAACTACATGTCCTAGTAAAGTCATCCATGACCTTTCTGTTACAGCAAGAAAAGAATTCATTAAACAGCTCATGGATTATTCTGTAAACAGTATTAGCTTGCAGTAAGCATTCTCGGCAATACAGTATGTGTTCATTGAAATATATTTTGATAAGATTTTCTTATCAGAAAGATTAATATACATATATAAGAGTAATATTGCAACTTTATTTTTATTATATGAATGATATGCATTAATTAAACAATACCATTTACTTTTTCTTACAAAGATAAACAAATTAATTATATTTCATTATTTTCAAGCAAATTCTGCTTTTTGTAGAAGATAAGGGCTGCTTCTGAAAGAGGTAGATTGTATCTTTTGACAGGTCCAGCCATATCATTGTCCTAATTTATTGCAAAATTGTTTTAACTAATGCATAATTGCATGGTTATTTTATTGTGTAAGTTGCTGGTAACAATACAATTGTCCACAATGTTGTAAAATTTATGAAATAATTGAAAACTACTCTTAAGAAAAGGCATTGCAATTACTTTGATTTACTTTGGCCAACAAACACCTTTATTAATTAGCAAAACAATTACTGTTTAATTACAATTTATAGCTTTTAACAGCACAACCTGTTTAAAAATGATTAGATAGATACCCTGTTTACACTGATAGATGAAAATATAAAATTCACCTTATATATTTTAAGCTGTACCTCTGCCTGCTCATGCTTGCTTTCTTTTTTAATAACATTATAACGGAGGGGCACTCAATCATGCAAGCCTATTTCAAACAATTAATGTCAATGTTTTAAAGATCTGCAGGGCCTCTTTCACCATCTTTTCAAGCAGGCTCTTTTTTAATGAGAGGCGGTTCAGAACAACTTGATTATCGAAAGGTTGTTCCAATTCTACCTTTTACTTAATACAGTATAAAGGTTTTCACTAATCAGCATTTTTATATCATGCTGTTTATCTTAGTTAACAGCTGAACAATCTATTAAATATCCACTTTAGATATTTAAAAATATATTTTTAATATTCTTGAATTTCAGAGAGGTTGGCCATGATTCATTATTAAACTTTGTTGCCATCAATTCTGGGTGTATATGTAGGTTTTACATTTTAAGGGCCTCTCCCACAAGTAAGAGGACTGAGAAACCGCCACACAGTATGCTGCTCTGTAAAGCTCAGTTGACCACACATACCATAATAAAGCAGATCAGTGCCAGACATGATGAATTATCAAAGTTTCACTATAGAAATCCTTACTACCAAAAATACCTTCTAAAAATTATAAGTATGTGATCCATACATGTTGTACAATACCAAATAAAATACAGTTCCATATCTAAAAAAGGGCTGATCAAATAAAACGGTAGTCAAAAAACAGAAAGGAAAAGTTTAAAAATCTGAATTAGCATCATCTGACCTAATTCGGGGTGTTGATAAGAAATCAAATGATTTACTTCATGAGGTAAAGGTACATAATAAATAAGAATACTTATGTCTGATATTTTAAATATTAAAATGTGTGCTTTGATTTAAATTTTAAAGTCAAAATATTATCAATTGTAATAGAAATTTTCACCCTCTGTAGATCCGTAATAAAGGATTAAAAAATGAAAAATAATATCATATTCGAAATCACTGACCTTGAAATAGTCTAAAACGGCACCCCACATGCTATTGTTGGAAATCTGTCATTTTAACCTTCTGGGAGTGACTCTTAGAAGGCTATTGGGGTATAATCAAATACTAAAAATACTATCATATTCATAATCAGCAACTCAAAATAGCATAAAATGACACCCCATGTGCCTATTTTACCAATCCCCATTTTTCAAAATTTTGTGAAAAGGAGTTAGATTGACCCCCTCATATCCCATAAGGGAGTGAATGCATGGCATCAGGCGATGCGGGATGCACAACTCCAAGTCATTCTGATCATATTTGCTGAAGACAGCTATTTGTTTACTCTTTATCATAAGAGTATAATTTTATGTACAAAATATGGTCATTTGACCTAAAAGTGGGGGCTTTCTGGGTCTAGTAAGCCAAAAATAAAGGAGAACCCCAAAAAGTTTGATGTCTTGCAATAACTAGACATCAAGAGGAGTCAAACTGGGGAAACTGTATGTCATTTGTTGGAGTTTTCTCATAACACGGAGTCAGGAGGCATCAGACAAAAAAAAGAAAAAAACTGAACTTATTTCAAAACATTCAAAAGTAATTATTATAAGCACAAAAACACTAAAACCAAGAAAACATAAACCTCTACCAAAAGGAACTTTTGGTTGCGAATGTTTCTGAACACGTACAAATCGGGTTACGATCAAACAGTTTGCCAAAATTTTGCATCCGTTCATGACCATACACTCTGGTGGCAAACAAACACACTGGCAGCCAGTTTCCCTACGCGCGTTTGTACACGCCAATGATTTCCCATTCTCCGTTTCCCATTTTGTTTTGTTTGCGTATACAGGGCCTAACAAAGCAACTGATGTTGCAAAAGGAGTTACAATGTTAACCAAGCAGAGGCCTCAAGTGCTGGAGGAGGTAGACAAACTGTTGCTAGTGTGGTTGAACGAGAAAAAATTTGCAAGGGATAGCGTAAGCGAGGCGATCATATGCGAGAAAGCCAGGAAGATTCATGGCGATTTGCTGAAAAAAATCCTTCTTTGAGTGGCAAAGGTGAGGAATTTAAAGCCAGTAGAGGATGGTTTGAAAAGTTTTGCAAGAGAAGTGGCATTTTATTTTTTTTCCCTATGTTTAAAACTCATAAAAATAGTGTTTACAGTGAGCGGTTCGTAAGGGTCTAGCGCAAACTCTTACAATGTTAGTTTTCTCTGTTGTTCAAGGTTTTCTCAGTGTTATTCAATGTTTTTACATTTAGTTTACTATTACACTGTGCATTCTATGGTATACTGCGGTGGGCTGGCGCCCTGCCCGGGGTTTGTTTCCTGCCTTGCACCCTGTGTTGGCTGGGATTGGCTCCAGCAGACCTTTGTGACCCTGTAGTTAGGATATAGCGGGTTGGATACTGTATGGATGGATGGATTCTATGGTATAATTAACTATTTTTGTGCTTAAAAAATATATATTTATATACAGTTCGTACGGTCTGGAATGGATTAATTGTATTTACATACAATCTTATGAGGAAATTAGGTTCGGGTCGTGACCAAATCGGGTCACATCCAGAGTTTTGGAACGAATTATTGTCGTGACCAGAGGTACCACTGTACAAATGTAAAAATGTTATCAAAACTCAAATAATTAGTTCCTGTGGTCTTTCATCAAATAACTGCTGTTCAGGGAGAATGGAATAGCAACAGACATGGGTCAGATGGACCAGCAGCAATAAGTAGGCATAATAAATGCTTAGCAGCAGGGCCCCAGCCAGTTCCTGACACCCATTGCATTTCCTACCCTTCATCTTCCTGGATGTTTCTGCTCCTCATTTTCTCCAGTTTCTTGTGCGTCTTGACCTGAGATTTGCAGGACCAGATATGGAGACAGATGAGGTCAACAGGGTCCTGGCAAAACATGCTATAAGGTGACTAGCTGGGAACCAGTCATCATGACTTGACTTTGACATATCAAATGAGAAGGATTCAACAAAGGAGGTGTTGAAGGGCACCAAATCCCCCATGAATTCGAGATTTACCACTGATTTGGTATCTAAATAACAGCTCTTTGTCAGAGCACACTAGAATTCAGAGGTGGGCAATCATTTTATGATAAATGAATTTGTTGTTTAGTTAGGTACATGGTAGCATCCATTGTAGTAGGTGCAATTAAAAAGCAATGACCATTAACAAATATAACAAATAGTACTTTTAGGCAATATATTACAGGAGCAATAGTATAGGTTTGACATAAGATGCAGGCAATGCGACACTGTGACAAAGACCATTAATCTAGAGGTAGGTCTATATGCATAAAATGCCAAAAAATTATTCAAGAATTTGTCTAGTTAAAATGTTAAAAACAGAAGGTAATGAAGACCCTAAGCCATGAAATAAAATGTTTTATTTTTTTAAGAATGCCAGCACATATGTCTGATATTCTAGTTTAGTCTTGTTCATTTTTTGTAGGTCTTGCAAGACTTGTGATGCAGTTCACATTATTTTAATTTATAGATGCAATGAAAGCTGTAATGCCCTGTACATTTTGCATTTTGCCTCCTGAATACTTAAGAGACTCATTTGCATACCTCCTATCACGTATGATATTGTACCAGAAGCCAGGATGTGTATAAAAAAAAACGTAATCATGTGGGATTTTAAGAGGCTTCATATGGATCTATGCCTAAACATAAAAATAACATTTTATTGTACAGTTTGAAAAAGTGGTAGTTGCAAATGATCTAGTGTTAGCTATGCCGAGATTAACTCAATTATCTTAGTAGCCACTCTACCTTTATTGGTCTTTTATCAGATTGATGGTAAGGCATCTTTTTGATGTTTTCTTTGCTAAATTTAAAATTAGGAATAAAAGGTGTAATTGCATCTTTTGTTTTACCGAAATGTACTGTATGATAATATTGTATAAAGCTTCAACATTGAAAGCACAAGCAGTTATTCATAATTAACTGTGTAATTTATAGTGGATTTTACACTGAAACTTTTTACTACGGTATATTTATATAGTATAGTTATTTTGTACAAAGCATAATTGGAATGCAATTAATCTGTTTCATTTTGTATTTTTATCAATGCAACAAGGCTGTGCTTGTTTTACTAATCACTTGACCCACATATGTAGTCAATGCAAGATTTTTCTTGGCAATTTATTTTTATATTTTTTAAATGCAAATATAATCAGGCCAAAGTCATGATTTCACTTTCCTGAATACACCTTTTTGCCTGGGATAATCCAGTGAGGCAAACTACGATGAAAAATGTTGTTTTTAAATGTGCATTTTATAGTAATACACACTTAGTTTCCAGTCCAGTATAATGTTAAAGACAGACAGGTATAATAATCTCATACTTGAATATCAGTATACTGTATCGTAATCTCAGTGTTCTTTTGATCAGTAGTCCAGCATGTTAGTAAGCCTTGCTTATTTGACGTATTTGCTGTAAACATCATACCAAACAATACAGGACAGCAAGGTGACTTCATGTGTTTGACCCTGCTTCCCATAACAAAACACTGTCTCTCTTGAATTTTCCCTTTCTCTCAATGTCCTCTTGGGTTTCCTCAGAATGCTCTGCCTTCCCCTCAAATTCCAAAGATATGAATATTAGTTTGTTTTGATGGCTCTAAATTGAGCCAGAGTGTCTGTAGGCGTGTAAGTGATTGTGTAATGTGTCTGACTAATTCCCAATATAGAATTTGCTTCTGCTTTGTACTGAGATGCTTCTGGCCCACCAACCCCTGGGCTAGTGGGCTCAGAAAATGAATGAATGAAATCATACATAAGAAAAGACATTTATACAAGGTTTCATTTGTCCAACCCTCACAGAATTAACACATACTGGTTTTTGAGCTTATCTATATCTGTTGTCAAGTTTCTCTGCACTCTCTTTGGAATGGTGTCAAGAGGATGTCAATTCTTCTTCTTTGCACTTGGTAATCTCTGGAGTTAGTGCGGTGTGCTGTAAAATCATTTGCATATATCTTTGACCTTGGCACAAAGGCATAATGGTAGACATCTTGTAATAGTTATATATATCTCCTTTTAATTCCCTGTCGTCAAGTGTTTATTGCAGCCTTGGAACAAATTCAAATGAGTAAGGAACAAAGCAAACCATACAGGAATATGTATGAAGTTACAAGTACTCATAGCATTGTAAATTGGTACATACATTTATCCATCCATTTGTGGACTTCCTAAAATTGTGCTTTACAGTACAATGTCTACTAAGAGCAAGATGCTGCCTGGGATGACTAATTTTTTGCATGGTTTACTCACATGCAATCCCCCAAGCAAACAAACCGGACTGGTTTAGATTTGCTAATTAACCCTACTGCATGATTTGGGACTATGAGAGATAAAGAATGGTGATTTGAACAAAATGTAATCTTTTGAGAAAACCAATACAGACACTAGAGAAAAAAACACAAAGTCTACACAGAAGGCAGTCTAGCCAGGAATCATACTGGGATCCATACAGGGTGAGGCAGCACTGTACCAGTGGGTGTATCACTACTTTTGACACATGTTAAAGAGCATCAAATGCTCATATTTGTTTATTTATTTATTAGTTTCCACATTTGAGGGATGTTTTATAACGCAAAGCACAAAAAGGAGTACCTAGATTATGACTGAAAGAATGTTCATAATTAGTTCCAATCAGGAGGATATACAATGTTTAAAATATGATGTATGCTTAGACCCTTATGTAGTCAGTCATGCAAAACAAATTTGGAGTCACTAGTTAACCTAGCAATTACAGAAAAACAGAATACACAAAGGAAATCCTCATGAACGCAGGGAAAAAATGCAAACTTGATAGAGCTACTGAATGTGTACAGATTTCTGTGGAAGCAGTAGCAAACTACCATATTGCCCTTCTGCAAATAAACTAAATGTCAGTATATTTTAATATACCCTAAGTTCTTGTCAATAAGCCGCGGCTTATCTAAGGAAAAAAGTTGTGAAAATGAAAAAATAGAATATCGGCTTATACATAAGTCCGGCTTATACATCCATCGCGGGGGTTGCGTTCCAGAGCCACCCGCGAAATAAGAATATCCGCGAAGTAGAAACCATATGTTTATATGGTTATTTTTATATTGTCATGCTTGGGTCACAGATTTGCGCAGAAACACAGGAGGTTGTAGAGAGACAGGAACGTTATTCAAACACTGCAAACAAACATTTGTCTCTTTTTCAAAAGTTTAAACTGTGCTCCATGACAAGACAGAGATGACAGTTCCGTCTCACAATTAAAAGAATGCAAACATATCTTCCTCTTCAAAGGAGTGAAGCAAACAAATCAATATGTCTGTTTGGCTTTTAAGTATGCGAAGCACCGCGGCACAAAGCTGTTGAAGGCGGCAGCTCACACCCCCTCCGTCAGGAGCAGACAAAGAGAGAGAGAGGGAGAGTTTGTTTTTCAGTCAAAAATCAATACGTGCCCTTCGAGCTTTTAAGTATGCGAAGCACTGTGCAGCATGTCTTTTCAGGAATCAGCTTTACAAAAGATAGCAACGTGAAGATAATCTTTCAGCATTTTTAGACGAGCGTCTGTATCGTCTAGGTGTGCAAACAGCCCCCCTGCTCAATCCCCATACATCAGGATCACAGATAGTCAGCGCAAGATTGACAGAAAAGTAAGCAATCTAGCTTCTCAGCCATCTGCCAATAGCGTCCCTTGTATGAAATCAACTGGGCAAACCAATTGAGGAAGCATGTACCAGAAATTAAAAGACCCATTGTCCGCAGAAATCCGCGATATATATTTAAATATGCTTACATATAAAATCACAATTTAAATGACCGCTACGCGCTCGTGTTGACTCGGCGACGCCCAGAGCAGAAAGAACGCGCTCCGGCCGCTCCAACCGCGCCATGCGGGGAGTGAGAGAGACGGCAATATCTCACACTCTCTCCCCCCTTAAAGAAATTAAATGGGTGCGAGTGAGACCACTGACCTCCCTCCCTTCTATTAGTTATAGGTTATAGTACGTTCGGCTTATCCATGAGTCCGGCTTATCTATGCTACGATTTTATTTTAAAAATTCGTATGATTTTTGGTCTCCGGCTAATACATGAGTCCGGCTTATAGACAAGAACTTAGGGTACTGTATTTAATGCTGTACATATGAACAGCATGCCAAAACATCTTTATTCAAATTGTGTTTCATTGTGATATAGGTGAATCATTATTAGCTTTTCATCTGCATCCGATGGCAATTTCAACCACCTAGAATAATTTCCAAGAAATTTCAAATTATAAAAAAGTTGCCAGAGTACATGGTACCTTTGTGCAAAATAGTACATTTTACAGTATATAATTTAGAAAAAACAAATTTCATTGTTTTGATTAATGTGTAGGAGAACAGATGGAATAAACTGAAAGTTTAAAAATGAAATCAAGTGAACTGTAAATTGTTTGTATGTGAATGTCTTTAATATAAGTATAGTATCTATGGTAAGATGAAATAAAAAGTGGATGCAGTGTCTAAGGTTCCAGTCCTCTGCCAAGGCAATATCTGTATGGTGTTTGCATGTTTTAATCATGTCTGCATCGACTTTTTTTTAGGTACTCTGCTTCTTCTCCTGTATCCCTAATGACATGCAAGTTAGTTTAGTTTGCATCTCCAAATTATCCGCAACAGTGTGTGTGAGCAGGCCCAGCTATCAACTGATACCTGGACTTAAGATTCATTTGTAAATACGTATTCACAGTTGGAGTGAGAAGAAAATGAGTCATGGAACGCTGCAATTTAACAACCCCAAAATCCAATATTTTTAAAGTGGAAACCACTAAAAAGCCTGAGCTGATTGAAAACGTATGCAAAAATTATGCAAAACATATTGAGATTTATATTAGACCAGCTGTGTTACCTGGCTTCTCTTGGGAAATTTCTTAAGACTGTGGGTCTTAGTTATATTGCCGTTGGTTAATCAGGTGTATCAAAAGTAGTATGTAACTTAAGTTTTTTTTTTTACCAATTGCTAATGTAATTGCCAGATAGTATGTGTAGTGGTTAATGCTTTGGACATAGGATTTCAAACCCTGAGGTTTTGGGTTCAAGTCTTGCTACTGACATTGTGTGGACATGAGCACGTCACTTCACCTGCCTGTGCTCCAATTGGAGAGACAAATGAAATGTAACCAGTTATATCTCAAATGTTGTAAGTTGCCTTGGATAAAGGTGTCAGTTAGATTGTAAGTAATAATGAAATTATTAAGTCACTGGAGCTGCATACTCTTACTACATACAATTGCAAATTAGTGAAACACTCCTGCATTAGATCAGTGTCTGTTTGTTTTGTCTAGTGACTTGGCCTTTGTTGACAGTCATTGTAAAACAAAATTTTAATGTAAACTGCATTGTTTTTGAATTGAAACAGCTAATCAATAAGAATAATGTGAAATTTGAGTATATATTATTATCATTGTTAGATATTTATGATTTTCACTTGTTTACATAGTTTACCCAAGTTTTTCTTTTCGTGTTTTTCATAACTTGTATGGTCAAGCTTGTATTTTTTGTTTTTGCCATAGCCATAGACAGACAATAAGGTGTTAACATTAAATCATGTTTTACTTTAACTCATTACAAAACATCAGAAACATGTATAAGCTGCTTATTCAGGTGGCCAATACACTGAATTGAATGTTTTTACTTTTCAGGTTGTTTTGTCTAGTGCTTGAAGTGGAAGATAATTTCAACCGGTATTGAGGGCTTCTTAACACTAGTTATATCTTGAATGAAAGCGCACTTATTTTGTTATACTTGTACCTTTTGTGAAAGTGTTTATAGATTGTTGTAGACACCGAACACACATGAAATGCATGTATTCCAAATAATATATTATTTACCCTATACAACTCCAGGCAACTCTCACGCAGGTAAACAGACTTGAACTGAGAGAACTTTCTGCCCTTTCTGCGTTGGTGGAGGGATGGTATAGCAGGCTGCTTGCTGTTTGTGCTTATTGACACATTTACAACACAAAAGATGCTGACAAAGAGGTGTGAAGGCATTAAGGTGGGCCGGGATTACGAGTTTTTTCATAGGCTTTGGTAATTCTAGTGTTAAATGATCAGGGTTTCTCTTCATAGTTCACAGATGTGAATGGATATGTAAAGAATCTTGGAAAGCTAAGGGAATGGGGCATTCCCATTCAAAGCTTTGCCAAACTTACTTTTTATATTTCACAGTACACACCAAATGTATCCACTGTCTTTTTTCCTGTCCAGAACATACCAACCCTTCTTCAGTCATTCATCCACCGTTTTGGCTGGTGCTACTATTTGTGTGGCCCATTTTTTGCTTCTGCTCCATTCTTCATTTGCATAAAGCCACCTCTAAGCGCAACACACAGCATATATGCTAGCATAATATTAATACATTTTGAGAAATAAAAAAAAATTGTGACAAAAATCCTGGATTGGCTAATTTTCTTCTTTCTATAATGTCACAAAATTTCTTTCAAATAACTCAAAGCATTTTTCAGATTTTAGAGTATTTAGTTTTTCTATCATTGGGGGTTTTACCCCTAAATATTTATATATCAAAATGTCCTATCTTTTGGATACCTACTGACCAAGATGGCCATCCTGCCAAAGTCAGCTTTTTAGCTAAACGGGAAATGGTGTTTTTGTTGATGAGTGAGTAAATTATTCAGTCAGTCAGTCAGCTTTGCATGATATATATGTATAGATGTATTTTTTTCATGTTTTTTTGTGCTTTTGCTTTTTTCAAAATATTTTATCTTTGTTCTTAGTGAAGTTTGCCTGTAATGTAATGAGTAGTTAGTAGTTAGCAGGTGTTTGAACTAATGATCTGCACAGTGAAGTGTTTCCCACAAGACTCATGCAACTACCCATAACTGTCACAAGGGGCTGCTGCTTGTAATGCAGGTTGTAGAATATTGTATATGGGGACAAGCAACAAGGATTATGCTGAGGGTACAGTTTTTGGCCTTGCCCAAAGAGTGACTTGACTGTGCTGTATGTATACAGTAAAGACTGAAACAAGGTTGTGGTTTCCATTGTGCCCAGCAAGCATCTTGATTGTGTAGCATGTGGCAAAGACAAAGCAAGGTGTTTTTGGGTTTGAAAAGCTGTTCAGTTTTTTTTTGTGGGCACATGGAATAACCTTTATTTATACAAAACAACAATGAACTAACTTGTTTCTTGAAAAGGTTGGTTTGTTTTTGCCATTTTTGAACCCAGAATTAAGCTTTAAGAATACTAGCACCTTGCAACTCAAGAAAAGACAATTCACTTGCTTTATTGAACAGAATAACAAATGTCAACTGTGCTGACACAGTTGTAAAGGTTTCTGTAATAACCATCAAGCATTTACTGTAAATAGATTGTTTAAAACAGAGTTAAGAGAGTTTACCACTAGGACACTGGAGTAATGGCTGCTAAAAACAGGGTTTTGCAGTCATATGTGAATAATAAATTAGAAATCAGTCATTTCAAGCAGTGATAGCCACTTGCAACATTAGTGATGTCTTGACTATATTTTAAAATGAGCTTAATAATATCTTGATTAAAAACGTATCAGTTTCTGGGTGATTCCAAACGTTAAAACACTAACGTATATCACTACCAGAAGAACCTTGGAGTTACTGTTTAGTAATATGGCAATATTAGCAAAATTATGGAATATTTCTGACAACAGTGCCTTTTTTCAGCTTTGTGTGTAATTGAACATTTTTATGTTTTTTTTATGCATCACAAAGGAGTAAACATTTATTTTCTCAATGTATTATTGCTTTCAAGTTTTGTGTTATGTTTAAACATTAAACACTTTTTGTTTATCTTACTATTTACTGTCAGGTAATATGCTTATTTCTAGCTGCAGTAATTACTCATATTTTTATAATTTAAAATAAGACTTTCAATATGTTCATTTTAATTTGTTGCTTTATTACTATATATAAGACCTCCTGGCATGATTAAACATCATGACTTTGCTGACTTTTTCTGTTCATTAATCTACCAAGGAGTATTTGAATTCAGTATTAAACAAGCCTGGAGGATTTGTTGCTGCTAAGTAATTAAGTATGTACAGATTGCAATATTAAAAAAGTTAAAATAGGCTCCGGCTCCCACCACCCTGTGTTGGAATAAGTGGGTTACTAAAATGGATGAATTGATATATGAAAGAATTTTAACATATATTAATAATGTAAATGCTAGGGTAAGATGTATCTTTTATTTATGCTGTTTATAAATTTGTAAAAATGTGGAAAACATTTTAAAATGTCCATTTTATGTTGTCATTATTGAAGTAAAAATAAACAGGATTATTAAGTAATAGCAATTATTAACATTTTCAATGTTTTTTACTTTACAGATTGAAAATACAGTAGCTTTTTATTTTCACATTATGCTGTGCCTGAAAGCCTGCCTTAAATATGCTGATATTATGTTTTTTTACCATTCATAAAACATTATTTTATAAAATTTTATTTTTCATTACATAAATAGCTTAATAGTCATTTACAGTCTATTCTATATGTGTTAGGTATTTTACCTATAAAACAGTACTACAGAAAGATAGAATTTTGCTTTATGGAAACAGTGCTAATTATATTAATCATTTCAATAAGATCGTATTGCATTTTTACTGCATTTTGCCTTTTTAACTAGTAAACAGTGTTTTGTAAAATTCTGGACCAGGAAAACATCAGCAGACATTTTCAGGAAGGCATGTACTGTACATCTGCCTGCATGGAATCTCTTGTTTCATAATCTTGCTCTTGAATGTTTATACAGATTGGCTTTTAGGTAAAATACTCCCAGTGAAATTTTGGCTTCTTCCTTTAACTTTTTCCATTGGCACATTCAGACTTTATGACATTTTAGTTAGGGTCATTTAATTATGATTGAAATTAATCTACCTATTAGGTAGCAATTCAGTTTGCAACTGCTAAATACTTTTATTGTGAAAAGCAAAAATTGCAATGATAATAGTCAAAACCTTAAACCCATTGGGTCTATTCGTGAAACTTGTGTACATTTATGAACACATTTGTCCAGATGGTCCTACTAAAGCCTCAAACCGTATGTAGGAAGATTTGATCATAACCACCTACATAGATTGATGAATTCCAATCAAATTTAAAGGTCAGTGCATTTACATTATTAGTCAATTAACAGATTTGCACCCTATTAATGTTCAGTTACTATGATATAAGAAAATGGTGAACAATATGAATAGAAAGAAAGGGATTTGTTTTTAGTTTTAAATATAATTGTTATTAAACATTAACAATCAATACAAAAAGCATCAAAACATCAAAAAAGAAAACATCACGTCACATGTGACCATGTACTGTAATTCACAATAGGAAAACACAATCCTTATTAACAATTTCACAAACTGCATTTGTTAGACACAATTGTTTTATAAAAGTCTACAAATTGTGGGTCCTCTTGTAAAATGTGTGATCTAAAAAATATCTCATTTTTATTTGTGCCCTAAAAAACCCACCAAGTCAAACTCTCTATCACTCTTAATCTTTTACTTCCTTGTGACATAAATGGCAAGATTAGCCTGGCCCAAGAAAAACTTTGCTAACCTAATAACCTTAACCTAATAAAAGTTGTCATTAGTGAACCTGTTTAGTACACAGAAACTTTGATCAGGGTGATTAACATGCCCCAACACCTCCTTCAGTCTAGTAGCCAGCACTCTAGAGAAAAATTTTGTACTCAGTACAAAGCAAGGCTACTGGCCTCCAGTTCTTAATATTATACAGATCGGTTTGTTTTGGAATGAGGGCAAAATAGCCCTTCTACTCAGGGGGAGCAAACATTTACCCAAGCACTCTCGAAGAAAAGCGAGCAGGTCTGGACCCATGAACTCCCAAAACAATAAAATTCTACAGTAAGCCCATCAATACCTGGGGCTTTTCCGGTATTTAAACTTGCCATTGCCCATGAGAATTCCTCAAGGGTAAGCCCTCCCTGTAAAATTGTTAACCCTTCCTCTGACCCCTTGCGGCAGCCCATTAATAAAACTCTGACATGCAATATCCCGTTCCATCGGCTCAGATGAAAAAAGCTTAGAATAAAAAATCAATAGGAAATAGCACTGATTTGAGAAGAGCTTCTCAATTCACTTCCAGAGGGATCAGGCAAACAATGGATCATTCTCCTTTGGCCCTGACCAAAAGCGCCTTGGACTTCGTAATCAGTCAGTTGTGCAAGGGCAGCCTGTTTTCATTTTCAACATTCCCGGGTGCTCAGTGTCCCTAGAGGAAACAAATTCCTACTGGAGTGCTGCCAGCTCTTCATCTAGTGCTTTCATAGAATCATTCAAGCTCCATGTGACATTCAGTGTGTAACATCATGGCCAAAAGTTTTGAGAATGACACAAGTACTAGTTTTCAAAAAGTTTGCTGCTTCAGTGTTTTTAGATTCTTTTGTCACGATGTTTCTATGGTATACTGAAGTATAGTTACAAGCATTTCATAAGTTTCAAAGGCTTTTATTGACAGTTCGATTAAGTTCATGCAAAGGGTCAATACAGTATTTGCTGTTAATCAACTTCTGGGCCAAATCCTGACTGATTCTTGCAAAATTAATGCTTGGAGTTTGTCAGAATTTGTGAGTTTTTGTTTGTCCACCCACCTTTTGAGGATTGACCACAAGTTCTCAATAAGATTAATGTCTTGGGAGTTTCCTGGCCATGGACCCAAAATTTCGATGTTGTTTTGTTCCCCGAGCGACTTAGTTATTATCCTTTTTGCCTTATGGCACGGTGCTCCATCATGCTGGACAAGGCATTGTTCATCACCAAAATGATCTTGAATGGTTGGGAGAAGTTGCTCTCAGTGGATGTTTTGGTACCATTCTTTATTCATGGCTCGGGATCGGGGCACCACCAGTGCAGAGCTTGCTCAGGAATGGAAGCCTACAATTGTGAATGCATCTGCACACACAGTAAGACGAAGACTTTTGGAGGATCGCCTTGTGTCAAGAAGGGCAACAAAGAAGCAACTTCTCTCCAAGAAAAACATCAGGGACAGACTGATATTCTGTAAAAAGTACAGGGATTGGACAGCTGAGGACTGGGATAAAGTATTTTTCTCTGATAAATCCCCTTTCCGATTGTTTGGGGCATCTTTTTTCCGGAGAAGAAAGGGTGAGCGCTACCATCAGTCCTGTGCCATGCTAACAATAAAGCATCATGTGTGGGGTTGCCTCTCAGCCAAGGGAGTGGGCTCACTCACAATTTTTCCTAAGTATATAGCCATGAATAAAGAATGGTACCAAAACATCCTCCAAGAGCAACTTTTCCCAACCATGCAAGAACAGTTTGGTGACAAACAATTCCTTTTCTAGCATGATGGTGCACCGTGCCATAAGGCAAAAGTGATAACTAAGTGGTTTGAGGAACAAAACATCGAAATTTTGGGTCCATGGACAGGAAACTCACCAGACCTTAATCCCATTGAGAACTTGTGGTCAGTCCCCAAGAGGTAGGTAGACAAACAAAAACCCACAAATTCTGACAAACTCCAAGCATTGATTATGCAAGAATAGGCTGCCATCAGTCAGGATTTGTCCCAGAAGTTGATTGACAGCATGTCAGGGTGAATTGCAGAGGTCTTGAAAAAGAAGGGCCAACACTACAGATACTGACTTTTTGCATAAACTTAATGTAATTGTCAATAAAATCCTTTGAAACTTATGAAATGCTTGTAATTATACTTCAATATACCATAGAATAATCTGACAAAAAGATCTAAAAACACTGAAGCAGCAAACTTTGTGAAAAACAATACATGTGTCATTCTTAAAACCTTTGGCCACGACTGTACTGCTGACAGAACTAGTGGATCTGCACTTTATCAACCTCCCACCACTGACCACTGACTCACAGAAGAGAACTGATTAATCCTGTCACACAAATGTGTCCAAAAGTATTTAAAACAATTTTTAAAATGGGATTCCTGACAGAGAGGTCTGTTAAAATTCCAATAAGAACTTTTTGACTTAGGGCGACATAAGAACATTACATGCAAAATAAGCACATGATTAGAAAGACTCGTGGGCAGAATGATGCATGTTTTTTGTTGGTACATGGAATAACCTTCATTTATGCAAAACAACAATGAACTTACTTGTCTCTTGGAAAAGATGGTTTGTATTTTCCATTTTCCAACCCAGAATTAAACTGTAGGTACAGTATACCAGTACCTTGTAACCCAATGAAAGACAATTTACTTGCTTTATTAAACATAATAACAAATTTCAACTGTGCTGACACGTCTGCAGAGGTTTCTATAATAACCATTAAGCATTTAAACATAATTATTTAAAACAGAGCTAAGAGAGTTTACCATTAGGGCAGTGGAGGTAATGGCTGCTAAAATCAGGGTTTTGTAGTCATACATGAATAATAAATAAAAAATCAGTCGTTTCAAGCAGTGATAGCCATTTGCAACATTAGTGATGTCTTGACTAAATTTTAAAATCCTGCCATGCCACTGTGTCCAAATGTATTTAAAACAATTTTTAAAATGGGAGTAACTGGGAGAAAACTGGCTAAAATGATGATCAGACATATAAAACCAATCAAGCCTAGTGAGGGAAAGAGTGTCACCTCGCACCTGTACCCATGTGTACTGCCTGTCACCCCCGTTCAGAGTCTCTGCACACATGCATCAGCTCATATCGCTTTTAAAAGAAAAAGTGTTAACAGAACTGTAAAATAACACCTCTCATGTAGCACAAATTAATTTAAAAGAAGATACATCAATTAGACTAATTCTTGTAAATTATGATTTTAAATATGTTGCCATGTATCTTTCATTGTGAGGTTCCCTGGGGTTGCAGTATTAGAGAGGCTAGAAAAAGAGCTAAATGCTCTGTGAGAAGCATACTATAGCAGGTGTTTTAGTTTGATTCAGTTCTGATGGATTAAAAATTGCTAACAGTGAATAAGTCCAAATGCCACATGGGCAGTATTTTGCTGTCAGATCTATGTTCTTCATGTGTTTTAATCAGTTTACATTTAATTTGCATTAAACTTTTAAAAAATACCTATAAAAATTCTGTTTTTTCTAGTATAATGTACAAAGTGCTTTATCCAACTTTATTGGCAAAATACTTTGAAGTAGTAAAATTATCCTAGTGGTACTTAACTGCAGAACATTAAGAATTCATAAATAAAGTATTTTATAATTTAAAACACTGTGAAAATGAAAGCCCTTTGTTACTACTGTATATACAGTAATTCCAGTATTACAAAATATTATAATGAATATTAACTTCAAATCAAGATTCTCAGTGCTTGTTGTATCCACTTTCCAGCCTGCAGACATGTACAATGTCGGTGCTGCAGAGACTGACATAAACATCGAACCCTGGCTACAAGGACATTTGTTCCTGGAAGACAGCAGAGGAAGCAGGACTGATCTCAAGACTTGATCCACATTTTTGTGCACAGTGAGACTGCCGTTAATAACCACTAGATGACTCTGAGAATGTTAGTAGAAGTGTCCCACCCAACATTGCTACAACCTTGCCAGTAATCAGCCTTATGCTAAGGGAAAATAACATTCATTTAAAACTCAGTTTCTCTCCAGCATCATCTGTCATCTCATTCCCAATGCATTCCCTTTCTTATGGGGCAAATGAACAAAAGAAAGATTTTGAGAAGATCACGCTTCATTGCAGATGTGGAATTGTTCTTGTTTTGTGACATGGGTAAAATCACAGATCACCTGTGCTTGAGAAATCTGAAGAAAACTGGCCATCTACTACAAATATGTGTGCAAACCTGATTTTCTGGCATCATAATGCATTCCAAAGGAGACAGAGATAGTTTTACTGGTCCTGCTGGTCAGTGGTTATATTTTGTTATCTATACCTGATGCTGTTACAGATTGACTTTTGGCCATCCAAGCCTACTACATGGCTGAAATATTGGGCTTTGTCAAATGGTGCATTGTGATGAGTGCCTTTAATCTTTACAGGTCCATGCATTCTACAAACAACATATTTGTTTTGCATGTGCTGACTCAACTGTAATTAAAACACAAAAAGAAAATAACATCATGATATATGGCATATTTTCTGTATATTATGGTAGGAAAAGCCTGTAGTGTGTCTGTAAAGGCTGGTATGAAAATATGTAGAATAAAAAGATCCTAAACATTGGTGTTGCATTTTTTAAAGCTTTCAAGTATAAATATAATCATTAAATAAAAAAAATGAAAAACAGCTTGCTGTGTTTTTAATATGTTGAATGCTTTCAAGACTTAATGGGTACAGATTTGATAATATTATGGTCTTTATATTACACAAAACACATAGCAACACTAGAGTATGCCAAGAGGCGAATTCTGGGACTACGAGGAATGAGCTATGAAGAGAAATTGAAGGATCTGAACATCTTCAGTTTAGGCAATTAGAGAGTAAGAGGTGTAATTGAAGGTGTGAAGGGAACTAGTTCAGTGGATCCAAGCTGTTACTTAAACTAAATTCTTTAACAAGAACATGAGAACACAAATAAAAATGTGTTTAAGGCAAATTTTGTACAAAAAACATAGACACGTGGAATAAATAAATTACCAGAGAAGTTAGGTAAACAGGATTGGCAACCTTGTTTGGTGGAATGGTACCACAAGCCAATTAATTTAGATTTGAAAACTGACATTGTTATCACAAAATGTGACAGGCCTTGTTGAATCAACGTAGATATCAAATGTTTATAGAATTTCTTAATGTGGGTGTCAATATGCATTGAATGCCAAAGTTAATGGAGGAGTGGACTCTTCAGAAACAGATGCAATTAAGAGGAAACACAGTCCCAACTGGAAAACACCTACTTTTTAGGAAAGTATTTTTAACATGAAAAATATATATTTGTCTTTTATGTTAATTGGTAAGTTGAAATCGGCCCATTGGGTGTAAGTGTGGGATGTATCCTCCAAGAATTGGTTTCTGTGCATTGTAAATACAGTATAACACCATTGATCTGTGGAGGAGATGTCATTACTGTTTGACTGAGTTTTGATTCTAGGATTCATTCTGGTCATGGGGACTTTTACTGTGTGATTTACTTTATCACATATTTAGATGAATTTCTTGACTACAGTACAATTCAACTTTTTTTTTTTTTCTACTCTGCCTTCAATGTCTCCATAATTAAGGGGACATTAAGTAGATTAAGAAAATAGATGGGTTTAAAACTAGTGTTTAGAAAGGATGCTTATTTATATTAGTGGTCAAAATTCACTAAACACTAATGTAAAAATCCATATAATATTTGACAAGATGATTGGACTCCTAGAGTTTTGAAATTTCCTTGTCCTATCAGCATGAATCAGAAGTTCAATTTATCAGGCCGGGGCATGTTTTTCCAGTCAGCAACATGAAGTGCTTGCATTCCTGCTAAAAACACTCTAGTATTTCACTAAACAGCAAAAAACTCAGTTGTGGAATGCACTTCCAAAACTCTTTTATGACAGTGTTCACCAAAATGTTTAATCTGATGTCCCACCTTTTATCAAATGCATTACTTCATGCCTTTCACCTGATGCAGTCAGAATATTGTCCTACCCCTCACAATTCTGAATTGTTTTTACTGAACTTGAAAATGTTAAGTCTTTTCAACACCATTCCTTTTACAAACTTGTTTCTTAACTGACTGTGTTACTCTTATAAAGTTATTGCACCTTTCCTTTGTCCCTTTGATCCAAGATGTGCTTTTCATCTCAGCTGACTGATCATTTTTTTGTGTACTGGCCCATTTTTCTATACACTTTAGACATTGAGATGTGTGAAAATCTGAATGTGGTTACAGTTCCTGATTTACATGTACTGGTGTGGCTGGTGCTCTCTAACATGTTGTGCTTAAAGCGTTTAGTTTTGCACATTGTTTTGTCTCAACACACACAATCCACTTAATACCTTTTTAAAAGAGCACTGTCTGGGCCCTGTTTGAGCAGTCAGTAACACAGAAAGAGCAGTTGGACGTAAAGAAGACATCACTCAGTATGTAAGTGGAGTATGAAGTAAGGCAATAAAGAACATTGGATTGCATATGCTGTAGATGTTTGTGTCAAATTGCATATTTTGAGATATTCTTACTTTTAAATGTGGATCATTTAATGTTTTAAATTATAACAATTAGTTACGTTTTAATAAATGAATATATTAGAGAAAATAATAAAAAGACAGCATGAGGAAAACCCAATAAATCAAATTGCCTCATCAAAATTGTTCTAATTTTTTCAACAAGTGTATACACTATAGAATCCTCGGGCAATCGGGGTAAAAGCTTCAGTCTTTGTATAGCAAGAGTGACTAACGTTTTTTAAAAACCAATTTAACAAAATAAAAAAGGAACTTTCCCACAAGAAGTGAAAATAAAATTCAATTCTGTTTTGGGCAAGTCTGTTTTTAGTTTGTATTGCCATAATATACACTGAATACACAAATTAAATATCGTAAGCTATGATCAATTTCAAATCCACAAAAGGAACTGATTCTGAAACCCCTCACTTTAACCATTTATATGTAGTTCCAACATTAAGACAGCTCTACTATCTGCTGAGGGATGCCCATTATCCCTAATGGCCCCTTCATTATTATTGATGATGGTAACTGTTTTGCTGATATAGACTTTCTAGAAATTCTAGGTAAAGCTTAAGAATAGTGACTGAAGCGTCTGATAGTTTAGTATATTCTTATTTATGGCCAATTACCACTTATAATGATGCATATTTTGATGTTAATATATCATGTTTATGCAGGAATAAGGCACCAATAGGTCTTTAATTAGTACAAAGTAAAAGCATAACTATTGTCTGTTCTAAACTGTTCCCATTTTGGGTTGTTAATTGCCATTTATGATATTATATGGGACTTGATAGTGCTACTGTATTGATGCTTTAGGCAGCAATAATGCTGAAATAAGTTCTTATACAGCCTAATTAAACCCAATTCCAGTATCCTACTAGAAATTATTTTAAGCTCACAGTTGAGACACTTCACTGCATGTACAATTTAATGTGTTCATTTTAAAATTGAAGTGTAGTTAAACAAGAAAAGGCCTAAAGTAAGGCATTGTTGTTTATAGACATGTTCTAATTGTCTTTTTCAAATATAATTTATAATTTATCATATCTATTTTATTGGTGTCTTAAATACTAATATATTCAGCTTAACAGTGCTGTGCATTTTACACATAACTCCTTTTTGTAACCTTATCTTTCTGTATAATACATCCAGGGTTCAACTTGTAGTACTATAAATATGTTTGGTTAGACTTTTTTTTACAACCCACTGTTTTTCTACCTGTTACTGTCTTCCAATTATATTTTAATCTACTGTACATTATAATTAAGCTTTATTTTCATCTTAGCCTTCAGAAGTTACGTATCTATCAGCATTCTACCATAGTATGAGCAGATAAAATTGCTGACCTTCTCCTTTAAATACTTTATTTAAAGCAATTTAACTTTAATGTGCAGACAGGTATATAATAGTCTACAGGCATGTAATGAATCAACCTATCAATCAGTTTATCTCCTGTTAGTTTGCCAGGGGAAAATGGCCACTTGTTTCACTTGGAAATAACATGCATCATGCACTGTTAATAACTGACCTTCCATTCACTTTAGATTTAATGTGATTACTTTTTAATGCAAACCACATTTATTTCGTTTGCATGATGGGCTGCATATACAGTAACAAATGTGAAGAACATCATTTTATAATGACCCCTTGCAAGCATTTTTTATCTTCTCTTAAGTGGTAATGCACCTGCCTGACAGCAGTTACTGTACATTTGAGCACATCTCTGTTCCACCTGTACATTTGAGTCCCAGGTGTGTAATACACACACTGGCATCTGGCATCAAAGATGAAAGAGATATATTTGTGTATACTTCAATATTTTGTGAAAAAGCACTTTATTTGATGATATAATTTATAGTTATTTTCAGCATTTTTCTTCACGCTGCCCAAATCATTTAGATGCTGGTTTTAAAATCAACAAACTCGGATCTGTGCATTTAGTCTTTGATGTGCAGCCAGCAGGAAAAGCTGAAAACTGCCATTAAAAGAATGGTACAAAAAAAATCCTGATCACAGATCCAGCAGCTGGAAGGGAATCTCTCCCCTTAGCAAACAATATTACTTTAGAAAATCAAACTATTACTGCTTCTAAAGAAGTGCTTTTAGAATGTTTACAGGGATGAAAATGGATCTTGTCTGTGAGAGGCCCCAAAGCATTTACAGTGCACAGTTAAAAACTGTTTACTGTTTTTTTTCCATTTACTCCTAATGTGCATTCGCACAGTCAGTGATTCGGAATATTTTCATATCCAAATTAAACAGAGCAAAGATAATGACCGGTGAATGTGAAACATAGGAGTGTGGAAAAGATCAATTACCAAACCTCAACTGATATTAATGTCATCTGTGTCACCGCCTTGCTTGCCTCAAGATGAGAGCCCAGCTGTTCATTTTTGCTTCTCCGAGACTGAATATCTTAAACTTTGTATTTAAAAGGCCAACTGCAGAATATAGTGCAGGTGTGCAAAGATTCTTTATAGGTGCTAAATCATATGGGCATTAATATTAATTGCAAAAATTACCGTTGTGACATTTCAACCCATTAACTGCCCCTTTCATAAAAAAAAGAGCCAATTAAATATATATATATATTTATTTTAGCTTTATTCATTATCTGAACTCTTTGTAGTATTAATATTTTTGTATTTTAAATGAAATGCTGTTTGTTTGGTTTATAGTTGTAAGCATAAGTATATCATTGGCATTAACAGTAAAATTGTTCTGAAAAAATATATGAGTACAGAGACAAGTTGCCTTACTGCACAGCATTAAGTGGATAATTAAAATATTACTCCTGGATTAAAAAGTGATTTCCTCATATTTTTAGCATTAACATTTAATAAAGTTAAGTGATGGAATACTTACTTCTATTTTACAGAAAAGACAGGTAGTTCTAGCTGAGAAATAAAAAAATACACTGTGCCTAAAACTGCAAATTCAATAAAATGTCATTAAAAAAAATGAAAGCAAAACATGAAATGATGGTATGTGAAGTTCACACAGGCAATCCTTTGTCAAACACTGCAGTTTTTATTATAAACTAGATGCTCCTGAGGAACTCAGTGGGAACAATCTATTTCTTCCAGCATTTCTTTTTTTCTTATTTTTACATGTTCAAAATACAGGTTATTTGTACATTTTTTGTTCTGTTTGAATGTAGGACTAAATTATGAATGAGGTTTCATTGGTTGTTTTAGCTTCAGCCAATGCTACTTCAAAACCCTGAAGTATGTTTTAAATTTTTTTTTTAAATTTTGTTAAACAATGTCATCATTTTTGGTTTAGGCCAAAATGTTAATATTTTTGTCAGACTCTACACTGTGTTTTTTAATCTGTTTGATAAAGACAGCTTGGAAGAAGCAGATAAACCAGAGGTAGATAACCCTGGTCCTTGAGTGCAGTGGTAATTTATCTTTCAAACCAGTTTCTTCATTTAATGACAGTCAGTCCTATTGATTTGATTGTGTCTCTCATCTGTCAGAAATCACTAATAGCATCAGTTTTGTTTAACTGTGAAATTTAGAAAGGAAGTTATTTCAATGCTTGTTAAGTTCATTGAAACTATACTTTTTAAAAATCATTTCATTTCCTATACATATTAGGATTCTCTAAATATCCACTTTTTGAATCCAGTCAAATAATTCACATTCGTAACAGCCAGACATACCTTACCAGCTGTGGGTTGTACCTTGTAGGAATCCAGAACATTCAGTTAAAATGGGTACCATGGCTTTAAAAAATCTCTTGGGAACAACCTACTGTATCCATTAGTCAACAAGCTCGATGGACTGAATAGCCTATTCTCATATACTATCTATCTATCTATCTATCTATCTATCTATCTATCTATCTATCTATCTATCTATCTATCTATCTACTGTATTAGCTTTCTTATCTTCTTGCATTCCAGAGATAGTTTTTCTAATTCCCAAAATGATCATCATGAATTTTTTAATGTTTTCATTGTTTGTTAATGACAAACAAAAAGTAAGGTCAATTTTAAAATCAATAATGTTGAATGGACATATTTATAACAAAGCATGCACTCTTGGATGCATTTTTTTAGTACTTGGTGGATTTTTTTGAGCTTACTCTAAAAATACTCATGCTTTCCCAAGTGCCTTTTCATATTTTTAACTCTGTATTGCACATTGTAAAGTATTATTTTTATTCTTTATCTAGGAGATACACTTACCGAAGCTGACTTCTAAAACTCGATACGCATACAACACATTTGAGTGGTTGCTCAATGCTAGCAGACAATAAAGAATGAAATTTAACTCTAGTCACAAAAACTGTAGTAGTGCTGTCTGTTCTTAGGCTCAATCATATACTGATAGATTAGATTGGATTATACTTCAAATAATATAAAAAATGTACAGTAAGTTGACCATTGATTGACTGGGACAAGCCTTAGATGTCCAGAGGAGAGCAGAGAGATACAAAGCATAGTCAATCTTGCAGTGCTTTGTGAAGAGATGTTTTTTGAAAATCACATGACCAGACTGCAAGAAGTTTGGTGTGTCTTGGGAAGCTCATTAAGCAAAAACTGAGAAACAGCATACACTTTTAACATATATGGAGAGAGGAGAGATGATTATTAGGCAGGCCAAGTGGACTTAACTCTGCATTTTAATACATACATACATATTAATACAATTCTTTTTTAATTTCTTCTTATTTCATATATGGAGGAAGTATTGTCCAACTTTGTATGTTCAACATAAAAATCTAATATCACTGAAACACATTTTGGCCATTTTTTGGAATGATTTGTGTCTGTGTATGTTTCCTGTGAATTTTTCTGGTCAACTTAACCTCGCTCTTAAGAGCAGATTACATTTTGGGTGAATTCCAACTATTCAACTTCACACTTTTACATTTTTTTAAAGCCAATACCAAAAACAGCCAAAGCACTGCTCAGACATTCACAAGCACTGGCATATATATGCATTTCGGACTTCAGTGAATTTTAACTTGAACCAAGGCTCAAGCCTTAAGCTTTTACAGTTCAAATGCAGTTACAGTAGTTAAACTCAAATTACAAAGAAGCATTGACATGATGTCATGGCTTTGTTAAAATTACTAGGTTGTCTGTTTAGGTGATTTTTTTGTGTTAGTTTAAAGGTTTTTCTACATCAGGTTTTGAGTTCAGCACTTTCAGTTTAGTAGTTGGGGGTGTCTAGCCCTAAGACCAGTCCAGCAGTGTGATAGAAGGGGCAGTATCCTCATTTATAAAACGTGTGTATGCACAAAAAGAGGCTTGAAATAGGAATGTGCAACTTTCTACACCATCGTCAGGATTAATTAAAGAAGACCAGATGGGAGAAGATGGGTATATTAACAGCAACTCTGGAAAATGTGTATACAACAGTTTGGAGAAACTGGGAAATGACAGCATCCTTGATCAAATACTGAAATGCTTTAAAACCAGGAAAATTACATCTTGTATGCATAATAATACATATCACTATGCCATTATAATAATGTGTGAGGTTGTGAGAAACATATTATACTTCAAAAGTTATGAATATGATATAAGGATTGTATTTTCATTTCTTTTGAATAAAAACCAATGCTGCCTATTTGCACTGAAGTACATTTTTGGTTATTCATCAGTTTATATCAGTTACCTGTTGTCACTTCTCAGGGAACTGGCTGACAGGTCAAGAATACCCCAGCCAAGCTTCACTCCATCATGCCCACTGTGCTGAAAGACTTTACCTAACTGGCAAGGTGCTACATCCAGATTTTGTATGTTGTGAGTGCACATACATAAACCACAACATGTTTTTGCCAACATAAAAAGACAATTTGCAGCGATACCCAGTTCTCCTAAAGTAATCAGAACAATTTACTTCACTCATATTGTAAAAAGGGCACTTAGAAAAATGAAGCTGCTTTTGTTAACCCTGAGCAGGTACATTCCATCAACACACAAGTCATCTATGATGCCAGGATGAGACTGAAAACATTATATCTCAGTCGCCTGGGTCAACCCATCATTCATTTATTTTGAGGCAAAGTACAGTAGCTTTGACGGACGTGATGGTGCTGTATGTGGTAGCTGGCTTATTGGTAAAGTAGCTGTCTGAACCCTCAGTGTTTCATATGGATTGTACAATTAATTTTTTCAGCAGTCACATCATTACATGTGCTACGCGCCTTTCCCAGTCCCAAAAAACACAGAGGAGAGGCACTATAATGCAGTACATGATCTTACACACTCAGATGCATTGCGCAGCTAGATACTGCTGGTTCTGCTGTCTCATGCATCAGGGTTGTGGCTGCACTACCAGCCAATAAAGTTTTTCAGCATTGTGATTGTATATGTATGAGTTTGATTAGCATGCTTCAGTGCCATTTTCTAGGAGTGTTCACATATGCACATTTAGAAGATTGTGATAAAGGGTAAATTGATACATAACTTCACATTTAACATTTTTTGCATAAAACTACTTAAATGTTGAAGATACTTTTTTCAAAATTTTAATATTGACGCTTGTACTGCAACTGATAATAAAGGCAATATATTAGACTGTTCGAAGGAGTATAATGATAAAAATAGCATGGTACAAGTGAGTGTTTGATCTTATGGAACTTGTTTGTTTAATCACTGTATACAACAATAGTTAAAGGTATGTTATATAATTCGTCCTCTAAAAAATTGTAAAGCATTTTGTAGATATAAATATTCTGGAGATTTATTTATGACAGACAATCAATTTTCAGTTACACTCTGAAGAATGCGGCAAGATCAGGTTAAGTAGTGCATTCAAGGTCGCACTGTGTTTAAATTGATAGTGAAACCCTGATCTCCATCATTTTAGGATTTTTTTTTTTAACCTCTGAACTACCCACCCTTTTCTGCATTTGAAATATGGCAATTTTGAATTTCTGTTCTTAGAAGGCAGTAATAAAAGAAAAACAATAAAGCGTTCAAGTGAGTTGGTAAAGAAGCTTGTTTTAACTTGTTTAATTTATTATGTCATTTGAACATATGTAGAATTTAGAGCATTTGTCATTTGTAGATGCTGAATGATAATTGTGGTAATGTGCTGACAGGTATATTTTGCACAAAAGAAAATACAGACTGAAACAAATCAGAGAGGCATAATTTAAATATTCATTCATGCATTCAGTTTCTGAAATCTTTTTCAGTATAAATATACGGTACATACATTTGTACATTGTACACACGTAAATATATATATACTGTATATATGTTTGGAAAAATTTAGTAAACTAAGTTTGTGTACTTTAACATAAAGTTGTCAGTTTGTATTAAATGAAAGGAATCACAACTAGACAACAAAGTCTAGGTGAAGCAATATCCAGTCAGCTAACCTTTAAAAATCTTAGGTCACAGCACGATAAATAACATGTTTGGTCAATTTTCCAGGTATTCTGTAATGCCTCAGATATCACCAAAGGCAAGGCAAAGGGCCATTGGCATACTGCAAGCAGGTGGTATGCCATAAGTCATTGTTAAGCTGCTCCAGTGTGTTCTATCTGGCAGGTTTCAGAAAAACAGGGGACCCTCTAAGACACCAGAGCAAAACCATCATATCTTACTGGTCCAATTGAGAAATCATTTTGGTTCTAACCTACTGCTGATGAAACTGCTGGGGAACACAATGCAGGCGTCACTAACAGAACAGTGAAGGACGGTCTCCATTCTGCTGGTCTTGGAACAAACAAGGCACCCCCTGAAAGTGTGGTCCAATTGGAGGACAATACCAGGCCACACACATTTATTATGATCACAACAGTCTTGAAGAATAAGGGCGTGAAGGGGTTGCCTTGGCCTGCTTTCTCTCCTGAACATAACCCTATAGAGCACCCTCTGATGGCCAGTGGCCAGCAACCTCATCACACCTTCCAGAGCTCTGAAGGTCTTGTAGATGTTTTCCCTTTAAAATTGACTAAATTTCTTTTTATAATTAAATTGGCAATTTGATATTTGTTAATACTGATTCAACAGCTTCTGCATGAAATTAACACTAACTAGACACATCAGGTCACTGAGGCATACACTTTAAAAAAGAAAGAGCAAGCTAAAATATAATGTAAAATGAATGGTGGAAGTCAAGAAGCTCTTCTTTACCAAAATAAAGACTATGTTTTGAAACAGTCATCCTGTAATGCATACTTTTGGAATGTTTTGAGAAGCAACAGGATAAGACATGGCATCAATAATAACACTGGTCTACAAAAAATATTTTTTGTTTGCTACTGGGAACTTAAGAGCAGCTCTTTATTAAGTTTTTTACACTGATTTCATATATGAAATCGAAATTAAGCTAGTACGTCAGGTTTTTGAAATACACATCATTGACGTTTTGACACTTTTGAATATCAATATATCAACACGATATCTGAAGTTTGGACTATGTCCCACCAAAATTTTTTGATGTGACGTGACACCAGAGACACGTTAAAGAATATTTATGTAAATTTACCTCAATATAAAAGTGAGGTCAGCGTGCCCAAAAATGTTGGAGGCACTCGCTTTTGCGCTTGTACTGCACATTTGTCTCTCTTTGCAAGAACCAACAGTAATCTCCCATCGTGCTCAAAGTGAATTTTCCCCGATATCGGTTTTCCATCACCTTTATATCTTGATGAAATCTTTCCCCATGCTCATCACTGACATCGCCTAGATTTGGTGGAAAAAAGTCGAGATGAGAATGTAAAAAATGTATCTTCAGTGACATTCTGGCTCCCATAAGCTGATACGGTTTCAGCAGGTTCTCCACAAGCTCAGCATTATTCTCTGCTCTGTGACTGCCAAGAAAATTCTGGACAACCTGCACGAATGCTTCCCATGCTGCTGATTCAGTGGGCTTCAGTTTCCTTTTGAACTCATCGTCAAGCATCAGTTCATGGATTTCAGGAACAATAAAAACACCTTCCTTAATTTTGTCTTCATTTTTCTCGAGACCAAACTTATTTCTTAAATGCATTGCCGTTTCTGTCCATCGCCTTGACAGAATTTTCAAAGTAATGGTGAATCTAACAAAGGAAATGTCCTGAAATGCAATGTTATGTTTAACAGTCAAACCGGTAAAAATGGTTTTCAGATTTGGAGTCAGCAAGTGAAATCTGTTAAAGTAAAGGTGAAAGACTCCTAGTAGCAAAATGCTTGTTGATCAGTATAATCATTTCTTCACGATAAACTTGTGATTCTTGTTATATTATTTTTTAATATATAAACATTGTACTTGGTATACTTTCTGCTAAAAATTATGTGATGTTATTCTTCATACTCCTTAGTATTATAAGGTTTTATAAGGCTGGTGATACTGAAAATTAAAATGTTCTTTGACAAAGCCATGGGTAAGTATGGGTACAAAAAAAAGGTCCTGTAAACCTGACAATGATTCACATTAACTCCTTATTAGCAGTTTAGAGGTGTTAAATATTGTCATCACTACCTTTGGTTCTCCAATAGGCTTCAATGTAAGAGCTTTACTGCTGGTTACAAATAGTTATTGATTTGTATGGCTTTCTTATTTCCTTTTCTTTTGTGAAGCTTAAACATAAGCAACACTTTAAGGGATTTTTTTTCTCAGAATTACTGAGTTAATGTTTTAATCACCTTGTTTTTCTGTGAACTCAGTTTTTACATTAACAACTGCAATTACGCTTATAGGTGGGACTGACTGTGAATAACACATTGTTTATTTTGAAGCCCCTTGGTAGTAGGTGGTACATGGGGAAGCCACATGACTTCTTGTAACCTAGCAGGTGGCAGAGAAAGGCTAACAGGTTATAGACAATTAGGAAGACAGCCTTTTACAGTATGTGTCTTCAAAAAGACAGGTTCATTTTTTTTGAAAGGGATTAACAGTCTTTCTGTCAATCATTGTCCATGTCTTGAGAACAGATTACATGTGCAGCTTGTATAAATACGCATTGCTTGCTGCTCTCGAGGCCCTATGAAAACTGATATTGAGTACTCATGTGTCAGATTCACTGTTTCAATTAGAATGAAGGGTATTTGATTGCTATTCCTTTGTACCCTTGAGCAGAAGTGTCAGAGAGACTAGTTAGACGTTCTGTCTTGCAGTCTATCTCTCTTTTCATTAGTCCTCTTGTTTTTTGTTTCTGGGATGTTTTTATTATTTAATTTTTGCTTTTCAGATCTTTATTTAAGTTAGTATGCTACTTTATCATTATGTCTATCATGACGGAATTGCAATAAATATGTTGTAAAGTTATTTATATAGTGGCTTTAAATTTAAGAATAATCTCTTTTTTTATCTGCTTGCTTCCTTTTCATTTACATGCACTGTCTGTGAGGGCTTTTGTTAAAGTGCAATTTATTTTCAATATCTCTTTTATGCAAACTGAATAATTTAAAAGCAAACTAAATAGCTGCCGAACAGTTTAACAGAATATCTTTAACATATTGATGGGTTACATGTAGGTGTATCTAGGGACTGCTAATAGGTATAAAAATAAATGGATTACAGTGGAAAGGTTATCTCATCGCTATCTCATGACAAAATAACATAGGAAGGTGAAATTGCATATGACTTTCAAGTGTTTAGCACATGCTTCTTCCTGATGCAGAATTAATTGCTTTTCTGTGACACGAGTAATACATCAGCATTATATTTGGTATATATGAGTTAAATGCCTGATTCCATAAGCCAACACTGTCGCCTAGCTGCTGGGGAGCTGGACTGGGAAGTGCAGGTTTGCAGGTTAAATCCAATAACTCAAATGATTTTACCAAAAAAAATAAAACAAACTCTGTTGTATTGTAATTGGTTAAAGTACACCTTGAATAAACCATTTGATATGGAGACTGTATGGTAAATTTCAATTTGCTTTCAATATAAATATAAATGCATAGTGCAAGCAAGTATAGTGGTTCCCTGAAAAAAGGCGTAATTCAAAACACTCCAAAATAAAACACTGGATTGTATGTGAACTTCCAGATACATTATTATTAAATACACAGAAAATCAAATAGAATTCCTTTTGTCAAACTGTAAATAAAATCTAAATCTGTGGTGCATAAATGGGCTAAAAATGTAAGTTAGAGAGATTCATGTAATTCTGTTTTGATTTGATTTTGATTTTTGTAACAATGCCGACAATGAGAGTCCCTGGATCTAATTTTTTTTTTTTTAACTATCAAAGTCTCACAAAAATTGAGCAATAAAGGAATCAGAATGATGGCTGAAAGTCAGTCATTTTGTGAGGCAAAATATGCACCTCTGTAACGAATTCAGCAGGAATTAATGTCTGCCTTAGCCTAAGGAGACATTCATTTGCATTTTAAATGTTCTATGACAAGAGCTATCTTTAAAAGAATTGTACTTTTCATTATTTGTGTTAATTCATCTTTAATTACAGCTGCATCACTAGAGGGCAGTATAGATCACATTATTCTCAGCTTTAACAAGCATGAAATTGTAATCTACAGTCAAGACTCTTGATAGCACAAAACACACCCACTTATGTGTGAAAACTAATATAACATGGATCTTAACCTTAAAAATGCAAGTTCATTTCATGCAGTGGCTAAAGTGATTGCAAGTTATTTCAGTCTAATTGGGGTTTATGTAAAATGATTACAGTCTTATTCTTCTTGCATGTGCAACATGCTATTTTACTTTTGACTGCTTTACTCACACATGCTGCACTAAATTAAATTTAATAAGAGATCACCTGCAAAAAAAAAATGCCTGATATTCTGTTAGCAATCCTGCAATGCTAAAATATAATAATACTGAGAATATAATTTATGGAAGAATAGTATTTTCCATGCTGTGTTATCCATTTACTTAAGGGGAACTGTCTATTTATGTATTTGCCAAAAATTCAATTTAATGTTTAGTATGTGTTTTTTCACTTTGTTAATAACATAATTATTTAATTATTACATTATATAATTATTATGTCATACTTATAATAGTTTGTTTACCAATGCAATTGATTTTTAGGTTTAATTAATATTAATTTATAATATTAATTTAAAAATAGCACCAGCAGTAAAAAAGAAATGAATCAGCTGTTGTGGGGTATCAGGCAAATATTGAATGCTTTTATGAAGCAAAAGGAAAAGCTTAGTTGCACGATAAGAAACAATATAGCTTAAATACGTTAAAATTGGACAACTGCCTTAGGTAAAGAGACAAATGGTAAAGAGACAACTGCCTTAGGTAAAGAGACTTTGACAATGCTGTAACTGTGAATTATTATAAGATTTTTTAAGTACCTTCTTAGGGCTCATTTCAACAGGAAAATGAAAATTATTACTGCTGTTTTACATGCTTGTACATTTTTTTTGCCACAGGTTTGCTGTAACAGAAGAAGATAAACTAGTAAAACAATCACTCAATTATGTGTGCAATTATAGTATGCATCAGTTAAAACATAATTGTAGTTTTCACAAATATAATTGCTTAAATTGTGTTGCTAATGATGTTTGCTGAATAAAGATGCTTCAGTTTTGAAGATACATAATATTACAAGCTTGACAAAGTGGAATGTCGATGTATTAAAACTTCAAAAATGGAGTAATATGCCATATTAAAAGTTTTAAAAACTGCAAATTGCCTGAAAATTAATAGATCAGGAGTTTAATAAGTTTTATTTGTTCCTACAAGGAAATGTTATTAAATACGCAATGTAGAAATTTGTGACTTACGTGGAACCTGTTTTCATAAACACTTTAATGATTTTATTTTTCAGAAATGTATAGAACAGATATATGAACACCTTGTCATAAAAATTGTCAGCAAATCATGAATGGTCCCAATTATCCTCTTTGCTCCAAAGTTTATTTTAGAAGTATAAATAGCACTGGAATTCAGCAATGCAGAATAAAAAACAAAGTGCTACTTGAGGCTGTTTGGGCGTCCAGAAATTGGGCTGTTTAATAAGAACAACTAACACAGTGGCTCGAGAACTTGTGTAACATGTGATTTATCAAGGGATTCTGCACTCCTTTTCAACAATCATTTTTGACTGTTCTTTTATGTAATTCAGTGGTAATGTACATTTCCTATTGAGGTATAGTAATTTTCACCTTGACTGTCCAATAAATATTTAGATTTTATAAAAAAAATTTTGTAAAAGTGATAAAAAGCATATGAAAAGGGAATTAAACATAATATCGAAGTTAGTAAAGTTTTGCCATCAACAATTGACTTTGTATTGCAAACTGTTTTTGCTAAAGGTAGCTCCTTTGCCCATATGAAGTGATTTATACTAATAACATATAATGGTATCAAAATGTGTTATTCTGGTGTCTGAGATGTAAACTTTATATTAAAAAAAGTTCAATTGGCTATTATTTCCGAAACCTAACATCAATAGTTACATTTTGAAGCAGTCCAATTAAATCATTTAATGTTACTGACATATTTGTCTTGATTAGTTTAGTACATGCTGTGAGATTTTCACACTTGCCTTCGTTATTTCTGGATCTACTGTACTATCTTTATAATGTAAATTGAAAAACATAGTTTATAGATAGCATCATGACACACTAAAAAAGAATTTTAGTGAAGCAAACTGTTTACCTCCTTTGTTTTTATGATTCACAGGTCTCCTGACAAACGTAACAAAAGAGAATCTTCATTAAGAGCGGTTTAGACTCTGTGAACCACTTACTTTAGTCAACTTTCACCACCGTGGATCATCTGTTCCATGTCATCTGCTCCACTGTCTCTGTCTGTTTCGCACAAAGTAACTTAATTCTTGATGCTGAAATTAAGCTGCTCAACGCCCTTTGGATTACAGGACCAAGTGGTATAAATATCCAAGGCCCAGCTTAAAATAAACTATAAGGCAGAACTGGGCAAATGTGATGTCAAACTGTTCATTCTGTTGATCTGGATTGACATTCTCTCTTTGGACATAAAGAGTCTTGACTTACTGACATCTTTATCAGTGGACGCTGATCACTGCACGAAATGAGTACAGGAACAATGGACAATATCTTGTTTGCATAGTTCTGTGGAGCTAACTTATTTTCTCACATTTAGTATTATTACAGACCAAAGACAAAAAAAGAACATGTTGAAGTGGGCTCTGTAGTCTTTTTGTGAACAAAGCTAAATAACATGCATACATCTCAAGGAATTATTTCTTGATTAAAATTCTGATTGACCTTTCTGGACAGCTGGTGGTTCCTGAATTAACGGGGCTGAAAATTATATGAAGTCTCTGATAGAGCAACAAAAATAAAAGTCATAACATTTCACATGATTTTTATGGAGAACCTTTTAATTATTGTTTTATCACCAATGTATTACTGAGTGTGTGTGTATGTGTGTGTTTTTATATATGTGTATATATGTGTATTTGTGTGTGTATTTACATGAATATACGCACAATATATACAGACATACATTCACACACACAATTCCATTTTTTATTGGTTGCAGCCAGACAATTTGCAATAAGCATGGATGTCTATGACGACCTACGGTAAATATACTTTAACTACGGAAGACAAACAAAGTTACAGTTTGAAAGTTTAAATAAAAAAATGTATTTTGGAGAAGCCTAAAGTTATATATTTAACAGTTTTATATGTTGTACCTTTGTAGAAAACCTTATTTAACACAAATAATGTGGTCACTCTACCAGTTATAAAAAGTGGATACAAATTGTGTTCTGTTTTCTTTGACTTCAGTTGTTACTGAAGTGGGTGATAAATATATATATATATATATTTTTTTTTGTACCCAATAGGAAACCTTGGATATAAGACATGATTGCCAAGAACTCTGTAGAAGAACAGACAAAAACAATAATAATCCTCTTTATACTCTTATCAATATATATTGAACCATTGCACCGTTTCAAAGCAGTTTTGTCTTATGTATTGTACAGTAGAGTGTAAAATTTTTTAGAAATTGTTTTCATATAATGCGTTTTGCTTTTGTGTTTCACAACACAGACCTCAAAGTGATAATTGTTAAACAAAAATCTTTTAGTTGGATAAGCAGTTTTTTCAAAGCTAAATTCTTAAGGGAGACAAAAACACAAACATGTTGCTTTTTCAATGAAAATGTTCAGGAATAATGGATAACCTCGGGGGTCTAAAGTGGCATATATCTGAATTGATCTGAGTATTTTTTTCTTAGGTTGTGCAGTATTGAGAAATACTCAATGTAAGATTTGGGCATGTAAGATTTTATTCCTTGAAAGCATTAACAAATCCAAAACTTTTTTTGTGTGATTGATCACTTATATGATGCTTTTGATGGTGATTTCATTTCTTGATATCAAACTGTTAAAATGTCTAATATTATAATTTTTCTTCCAGATTATTTTATACAAATACCCAAACCGTACAGAACATTCACTGTCAGATTTACAGGTTATTCATCTTGACCACACAACAAGCCCTTACAGCCTTCAGCCACATTGGAGTTTAATTCCTAATCAGGTTTGTAGTGCTCACAAATAGTATGATATATAGAACTTAATAATTATCACCTAATGTCCTCAGCATTTAGCTTATTTCACTCCTAAGCAAAATTGTAAAATATGTTCAATGCCTGCTTTATTCTGTTGATTTTCTTTTATTAGTTTTGTGAGGTGTCAGGAAAGAATCCATTGAACAAGTAAGTTGTCCTTCTTACTTTTTTATTATATGTACTTTAATTTTTGCCTAATTATGCCCAGAAATTCACCAGGACATTAAGAATGCTATATACAGAATTCTATTGTTGCCATATTAATAAATAATGTTAGAAATTCTTTCAGAAAAAACATATATGCAGCATATCTATTACTTTTTGTGACTTAAATAGCAGCAGTGACTCACTTAAATTAAATACAGTAAGAAAGCTGCTTGTGAGATTTCACTGGTATATTAAAGAGCAGAGTTCATGCTAAGTGCTGTTAATTTGCTTAAAGAGCTGTCATTTCTGCTTGGCTTTTTAGCATGGAGCTGATACTTAATTTGCTTTGTCTTTGCAGCCTAAATCATGATTGCTTGCTTTCTACTCACTGCTTCCACAGCAGCAAGTTTCAGCCAAAACGACAAAAAGTCCCAGGGGTACTGATGTCAACAGCATCTAGTCAAATTACTCTGTAATTCTTCAAGTGAAGTTCTTTTTTTTTGCCTTTCAACCAAAATAGATTTTCCTGGTTAATGACAGTAAGTGAAAATGGTGTTTAAGTATGTATGTGTGTCTATAAAATGTATTTATGTCAAAAACAGGTTACATTTTTTCAACGTCAGTTCTAATAATAAAAATGCTATAATTAACTGTCCTTTTCCAATAGATACCTGGTATTATTTGATACATTTTGTGATGGAATGGTAAAGATTTTGATTAAAAGTGTTTTTTTTTTGCTTTAGTTCACTGTAACTGTAAACCATTATACAATTAATATAAGCAAAAACAGAGATGTGCAGGTGAGTATAGTACATAGACCGTAATATGTTCCCTATATATAGCACTTATATATGATTTGAAAACAGCATTAAATCAATTACCTAGGCACCTTGAACATCCACCATGACTGTGCCTTAATTACTTAACATTTATCTATGTTAGAAGGTAGTGGTGGCCTGTCCAATGGTTTGCACACCATTCACCCTACAGATAATCCTCCAACTGGACAATTCAGAAGTATGCTGCGTAACATTAATTCTTGTAGGCTTTGCATCAATATCAAGAAATATGTTCACAGTGGTATTTGTCACCTTATATTTTGGTCATTTTAAGGATGATGAACCTCCTAATATACATTTTGGTTTTAGCACTTGAAACGGCTGAGCGATGTATATTAGCAGGGTCTGTCTGACTATGATATAAATTTAAATCTGTCTATTGTGTCTAAAATTATAAATAAAAATACTAAGGACATTTACTAGGATTGGTTATGAATTATCTTTCCATGAACAAGCTAAGCACATTTTGAAAGCATAACACACAAAGAAGAAGGATGTGGTGCCTCAGCAGATACATCTAATGAAGGCAAGTATGGGAACTAAATTTATGTCTTTAAACAATAACAGCAGGAAACATTATGTTAAGTCCAAGCATTTTGCTGATGCATTATCATTAAAAAAAGGGACTGATCTTGAAACATTGTGCTCTTTTAAGTGATCAAGTAATTTTTTGATCAAACTGTTATTGATAAAATGAAAAGGAATGCAGTAAAGGTAACCAACAAAACCAAAAACCATTGCACCCCATCTCACTGCACCTGAGATAGCTAATTAAACAATAAGAGAGGAGAAAAAGAACTGTTCATTTTATTTGTTTTGTTTTTAAGAATATTTATCAATATTTCATTCACTGATCTTAGTATGCCTGATAAATATGCATATCAGGCTTGATCACCCTTCACCCACTTTGTCATTTCTGTCATCTTTATTTGTCTCTTTCTACAGTAAGGACCATTTCCCAACATATTGGCTGTCTGAAACCACAGTACAAGTTGGCTTTGTAAATCACTGATTCCATTTTTAAAACTCTGTAGCTTTTCCAGGTAGCCTGCCAAATTAGTGATACCTCAAAGTCAGTGTTGCACATTGGGACAGCACGCGATATTAGTGTACACAGAAATTACAGTCCTCCTGCATCACTTTATGTGGTAAATTTTGCCTGTACTGTATAAAATACATTCTTGAAGTATACATGATTTGTAAGCACAACTAGCTAATCTTTCACTTTGTCTTTCCAAAAAAAATCCTGCCTCGTTTAATGCTGTGTTTATGCTCAGTATTTCTATTTTCCGCTGCTTCAGTAATTAATAATTTCTGTTTTAAATGTTTTCATTTTTTAAAATGTTTTTATCTTTATCACATACTAATGGCACTGGCCATTTCTTTCATTCTAAACTTATACCCTACTTACTGCATTCTCTGTGTATCTTATTTGTTTATTTACTTTGTTTACGGAATGCAGAATTCTCTAACCAACCAATTTTCTCTTAGTGCACTTTATGGAATGTTTCTAATTATTGTCTGAGAGTACAGAAAGGAAATGTACTCCCAGTACACCTAGTGTGCTTTTCAAGATGCTGTGAAAGACTGAACAAAAACAATGTAAACCAAAAGATTATAGTATTTGCCCAATATAAAGAAAAAAATGTGGAAAAAGTGACGTTAAAATGTAAACTGATACCAAAAAATCCTCTGTTAAGTCTGTGGATTCAGCAAAGTATGAAATTTATTAAAATATGCATTCTAAAACAAAAGACAATTTGCAGTAAGCAAGCACAGGTTTACTGACAATAAACTAATCAATTCTGTCCGGGAAGCTGTGTGATTTACACATTTATCTGTTCTGCTGAACCAGTTTGCTTTTAATCAAAAAAGTGATAATAGGAAGACAATAATTGACACAAATTAAAGTTTTGTCAACTTTATTAATCACAACTCTCGCCAGATAAATTTCAGATAAAGGTAAATCAAGCATTCGAGCCACTTTATATTACTTTGGAGAGTGAAGAAAGAACAAAATGATCATAAGCCTCTCTGATTGTAATAATGGTGGCTCCCATACAGTATTAGAATTGAACACTTCTCAAATGAATGCAGCTAGATGGAACAAAAAGTTTATGTCCAGTCTACAAGCAATCCTTTCGAACAGAAATATGTATATTTAATACAGAATAATAACAAATGTGAAAAACAAAATTATTACATTCATTTTTTCAATGGATAACTCAGAAATGTCTATTCTTTGATTTATATGTCAGATTTCTTTACCTCAGAGCTTGGTAGATTATGTTGTAAACTTTCTTCTGAAATTTTTCCGGTGAGGAAGACAGAAGTTTTGAGGTAAGGTATTTACACTCACTACTCATGGTGCCAGAGAGTGACAACATGTTGCTGTTTACAAAGACTGCTGATTGCTGCAGATCTGCCTACTACAGAATACACCACAGCCCAGCATAAATTTTATAATAATAATTAAAATAATTTGAAATTGCTGCAAATAACAACTCTTTATTAGCATAAAAACAGAAATTCCTCATCATACAATGGAAATGAACAAATGCCTGCCGACAAGAAGCAGTAAAACTTTTAATTATTCCCTTTCTCTCTATCATATTCTCAACAATGACTCAGTATGCACAATAAGAAACACTTTGCAACAGCATAAACCACTCACACCTACACAGAGCAAAATAATCATAATAAAAAATTAATAACAAAGTTAGGGTCAGTACTCACATTAATCAGTTATCTCAAAATTTCCCATAAATGTTCCTCCGTTTCTCAATTACCTGGACAAACTCTCTGGAAACATTGTTCAAATTCACTTGAGAAAGGATCTATCTATATATATATATATATATATATGGACACACATCAATTAAGATTTCTGAAAGTTCACAGTCCCATAAAACCAAGACTTCAAAGTACCGTGTCCTATAATAATCAACAGGGTTTTGGAAATGTGCTTTAATCTTCCATTTACAAATCTTTTTGGGTGTCTGTGGTGCCTTGGCAACTCTGGAGTGCCTGTGAGATCTTTGGAAGCTTCAGTTACTGACCTGAAGAAATTGTTAAATTAGTGATCTGACCTCTGCCACTAAATAAAGCTCTTTGTCACAGTGACTGCTCTCTATGCTTCCTGGAGTGTTATGTTAACTGTTTGTAATGTCTTAGACAATTGTTTATTTGGAGAGAATACATAGTGTGCAATGCATAGGCTTAAAATTTGCTAAATTTGTCAAGCATTACCAAAATACCCCCCAGAGTTCCTCCTGCACCAATCATGTGATTCTTCACTGATTTCTGTCATTTGTCAATTATTGATTTCACTGCAGTAGTCCACACTGTCCATCAAGTGGAACAGAGGTTTCGCAGGTTCTGACTGACCACATTCATTTTTGCTGTTCAATGTTTGAATTCTATTTGGAGACTATTTGATCAAGTGCATTGCATCTGAGATTTTTCCCCAGTCTCCTGTGGGCAAAAGTTTAAACAATGTGCCAAATGAATGGCCACTAAATTCTTCAGTTTAAACATTGCCGCCCCAGGTAACTACAGAGTTTGGCCGTACCATCATATGCCTGACCCCTGCATAAACCAGGCACTACATTGCTGTGTGTCAAAATGTCATACAATACAATACAGCAAAAATTGTTGAAGCATCAATTTTAGGAAGCCTGGAAGTCCAATAAAAACTTTGGAATGGTGCACATGTCATCTACTCAGCAAAACAAAATTACCAACTGTTTCTTGTTTGTTGTATCTCTAGCTTTATCAGAAAATATGAGATAAAACCAATCAAGAATGGACAACAGAACCTTTCTTAAAACATCAAGCAAAATCATTTGGATCTGCTCATTAATTATGTCATGAGATATGTACTTCAGCTCTGCTAGCCAACGGTTAACATCAGGCCATCCTCCGTCTATAGCTACATGTTACTCATTTCAGGGTAATTTCTATCTATAGGAATACTTTGATCAGAAAACAAGTAGATGTTATCTGTTTCATCAACATCTCTCGATTGAACTCCTGCTTAATCCATTTTAAGTAAACATTAATAAACATTTACATAATAAATGTGGTGCCAAAAAAATAACATTTGAAAGCAACATATATTTAAAGGAATGTTTTTGATATTTTTTCTATGTAAACTATACTTAAAAAGTATAGTTTTTATTTCAATATTAAAATGTGTGAAAAAATATTTACATATTTTAGATTTAGCATTTGTATTTCATAATTACATCCATCCATTTTCCAACCCGCTGAATCCGAACACAGGGTCACGGGGTTCTGCTGGAGCCAATCCCAGCCAACACAGGGCACAAGGCAGGGAACCAATCCTGGGCAGGGTGCCAACCCACTGCAGGACACACACAAACACACCCAAACACCAAGCACACACTAGGGCCAATTTAGAATCACCAATCCACCTAACCTGCATGTCTTTGGACCGTGGGAGGAAACCGGAGCGCCCGGAGGAAACCCACGCAGACACGGGGAGAACATGCAAACTCCACGCAGGGTGGACCCGGGAAGCGAACCCGGGTCTCCTAACTGCGAGGCAGCAGCGCTACCACTGCGCCACCGTGCCGCCCTCATAATTACATATTTGATCAAATTATATAGAGAGCATTTGTCTATTATTATGACTTCAAAGTCCAAAAACACAAGACAGTCCCAAAATGGTCAAAAGTTCCCAGCAGAGGAGGATAAACTGTCAACGCCAGGCTAGATATAAGGGCAAACAAATGGTCTTTGTAAAATAAAAACATTTATTCTGCAAAACTGTTCAATAACAGAAGAAAGCTCCTTATAGCACAAAAGGCTAAAGGAATTGCCTGAAGCAATAAGACAATTGCATGCAAAGTCCCAATGCAAGAATCCAGCGGCAATGTGGAAAAACCAAAACAGGTGGTCAAAAATCCAAAAATAATATTTGAGCACAAGCAAAATAAACACTCACTGACTTCCTAGCGTATTTAAATGAACCTGCCAAGAACTGGGGGAAATTATTGCTTTTATAGGGCTGAGGACACCCCCTGACAGTGGTAGGCAGGTGGTCCCACCGGTTAGGGAATTACTCATAAAATGTGAAACATAAGAAAGTCTAAGAGACAAAATAACAAACAAAATAATTAATAAAAGTAACATTAATATAAATAAAATAGTAAAAAATGTACAAAACAGACATAAAACAATACTTTGATCTCCAGCCAGGGAATCCTGGCTGAAACATAACAACCATTTAATTTTTCCAAACGTTTTACATTAACCTCTAAAATCATCAATCTGGTGTAGTAAAATGCATGTAATAAACTACTAATGCTGCATTTTATTCTACAATATGAATACAATTCATTGTTATAAGTACAGAACACAAAATGGTCAAAGTATTGCAAGGCATCTAAAATATCACCAACTAAGCAGGCCAAAACCATAATCAGCCTGCTCAGAAAAAGTACTTTTTAGGACAGCCTGAGTTTGTACATTACAGGCTGGCTTCGGCCTACAACAGGCTAAACAGGCTTCAAAAGTACAAAAGCATATATTTAAAGCCCCAAAGTATAATCAAAATACCCTAATTAGGGAGGGGATTACCTTAAACCCCTGGGGTGTAGAGAAATAGGTGAAATCTTTATAAAAAGGAGATTTATTAGCAAAAACCAGAACATATAACAAAATGCTGAAAAACAGCCAAAGGGAGTTGCTCACCAAGGCAATTCTGCAGCAAGCAAATTTTAATACAAAGTAGTAAATGGAAAATTTTAGATAGAAGCAAAAAAAGTTGAGAAAAAAAAACAGAAAATCCAATGAAAATTGCAAAACTTAAAAGAAGACCACCATTCTCCCAAAGCACTTAAAAGAAGACCACCACTCTCCCAAAGCACATTCAGTGAACTGCAAGAGACCCATATCCTGGCCTTTCTTTTATGGGGCTGGGGGTGATCCCTAGCAGTGATGTATTGGTAGCCCACCTCTTGGGAATGACCACCCAAAAATACAAGATATGTAGGAGAACAAAATTTTGTACATAAAAACAAAATGATAAATAAAATAAACGTACAGTACATAATTAGAAAACAGCTAAGTAACAATATTAACAGGTGTTAAATACAGAATAATGAATGAACAAAAAAGACATTAAAAAGGAATTTAAACTTTCCTTCTTGGCTTAAACATAACATTTATTAGCTAACTTTAGCTGAAATGACAGAACTCTAATGTCACTTTACAGAAATGGGCTCAGAAGAGCTGGTATAATGTGTCCTGCCATGAGAAAATTGATTGTGGAGAAAACTTTGAAAGAGGTTATTAGTCTGTAAAAGTTAGATACCCAAATATCTGAAAGAAGAGAGAAAAACTAGCAATGAGAGTGTTTATACTAAAACTGCAGAGACAAAGTAAAGAGAGAAATGGTGATGAAATGCTACAAAAGGACAGGAGATCTGTTTCTAATTTTGCATAATTAATACTTTTCTTTCTCTTTCTGTAGGTTTGAAATAATTTTTAGACGTGATCCTCTAATGTTGTCTGTGTCCAGCCCAGTCACACAAAGAAAACTGCTTATGGAACAGTTGGCAGGCATTAATCTTGGCTATTCCTGGAAAGAACATCACCAATTTGACGCTAATCTAATACCTGTAGATGAACTAAACAGAATTACTTAGCATGGAGCTGTCATCATGCAGCTGGATGGGGAAAAATATATATATTTTAGTGTACTGGATTAGGTGTTTCTTTTGAGTGGCAGCTGACAGGCAGAGCAGGGATTATTAACCATAAATCCATATTTTCTTAGCAAAACTCCAAAGTATCTTACTATAAAGAGTATCTAAGGCAGGGCTCAAAACTAGAAGTTTCTACAGTACAATAAAACTGGATGTCTTAAACCAAGAGGCATATTCAGAATTTAGGTATGGGTCAAATCAAGGTCTTAACAAAATATTGCAGACAGTTTGGTGTGGAGCACATTTAAAGACTTTATTGGATGGCTGACCAGATAAAACAAAAATAGCTGCTGCAATAATAAGTCAGTCAACTAGACATAAGTAAGACAGAAGCTCTCCAGCTGGTGATGGCCATTTGGAGAAAAGCAGAACAGCTTCAATTGAGTACAATATGGCAAGCTGGAAAGACATAGTACAAACACATTGCATAATTGATGACAAGTTGGCCTCTCTCATAATTTTGATGAGTTCTTGGCATGTTTGGGCACCATTTTGTAGTTTTTGAACATGGGCACAGCTATATTTTTTACTGCTGTCATTACCATTGCCAGTTACATGGACTGCTTGATAAAACATACTGACATGGATCTGTTGGTATCCTAGCATTGGGATATTCTCAACAAATCTCTGCTTGTGTTTAAGTGTATTGGTTCCTGCCTAGCGCCCTGTGTTGGCTGGGATTGGCTACAGCAGACCCCCATGACCCTGTGTTCGGATTCAGCGGGTTGGAAAATGGATGGATGGATGGAATCTTTTTGATTAGTTCTGACAATGACTTTTGTTTAGAACTTTTGTTTCATTTTGGTCGCATTGTTCATTGTTGACCTTCTGGTCCTTTTTCAGCTGTGCTTTTCAGGATAAGCCTGTTTTCCATCTTAAGCATAATGAATGCTCAGTGTTGGACAACAGGCTGGATTACAAACAAGGTACAGCAACCGTCTCAAGGACAGAATTAACAAATGCAAAAAACCATACAGCAGCTGCCTTCACAGTTCGGCATTCCAGATGAATGTACAAAGCTCCATCAATCGACACAGAAAAGATCTCAGGACAAGAAAGAAAGTGCCAAAAAAAGACTGTGCTGGACAGAGAGAACAGAAATTGCCTTTAATTGATCTGGCAGCCACCAGGTTACAAATGAGTTCCGTTCATGTTGATGTTTCATACTCTGGTTTTGTACGTAAGTCAGAACTTCAACTAAAAATATTCATTAGTGTAAATATTAGCAAAAAAGCGTAACATTTCTTTACTTTTTTTTTTTTTGTTAATAAAACCAAAGTGAAACAACACTACAGTACTTTAAATCACAGAACATAAATAATTTAAAGTAAAACGAGCTACAGCTATTTATGTAGACCTTATGCTTAAACATTTTAAGGTTTTTGATAATGATACAGTACATTATTGAGTTGGAAAAAACATAATGATGGCATGAAAAGCTACCACTAACTGACACTGATCCCTCGGCAGAGACAGCATTATGTTTTGAGAAGCAAGTTAAAAACATAATCCGACAATGTCTCATTGTTTTGTGTATCACTTCTCAGGCTTAGACCAAAGCAACATTAACACACAAAGAAAAGTAAGCAGAACCTTGTCGTGTCATGAGCACTTTATGTCATATCCATGAAGAATACACTGTAGGAGAATAAAGCCTTAGTTTACAGGTGCTATCGTCCACATCTCCATTATGAATAGCCCTTCCCAAAGTAAAATGGCAGTTACACCTTAGAAAGAGGAAGAAGAAGATCCAGTCAGATGAAAACAATATCCATTTACCTACCTGATTGGACTAAAAGCAAATCAGGTTCCCAATGAGACAAGCTTGGTTGATCGAATACATATAAATAGTGCGTGCAGATTCAAAACCTGTGCATAAACACCTAGATGATGATAACCAGAACAAGACACACAACCAGAGGATAAGTAAGAATGCTTTAATACAGAGGGATGCTATGAAATTCAATATATGGGCATGTAGTAAGAAACAGGATCAGGGAAACAGGGACATTAAATACAGAAATCCCTCAGTCCAACAGCTGAAAGCAGGAAGTCTCCCTACTGTGTGTTATGGTGGTCAGACGCCTTTTAAAAGGAGCTGAGGCTTGAGACTGCAGAGGCACCTGGGAAGGAGTGCATGGAGCAGACCTTCACTGTTCCTCACCCAGAAAGAGTTTACCATGCTATCCTATATATTGAGGTTGTAGTTAGGAGGTGATACAAGGTAAGTTTTTGGCTGGTGGGTGGATGTCAGATGAGAACAGAGAGAAGATATGAAAGGTCAGAGAACAGAGGCATGCTTCTTTGGTATTGTAGTGAGAGATGAACCAGATAGCCCATGTGGTAGACAGGGACATAACCTGTACTGGTAGATCCATGAGACTATAGGATTTGGTGTTTTTTGTTCATCTGGTATTTTGTTTCTTACTTTTTATCATTATTTTGTCTCTCAATTTATAATAAAAAGACATGCCCTCTCACCTACTCAGCACAATAGCCATAAATTGTCAAAACACCAAGAGCCTGTTCCGGTGTGGAAGTTACCATGTAAGAAAAATTTTAATTGATTTGACCTGAATTATGCAAAACAGATTGGAAACTTTTTGGGATTATTAGAGATGTTCTCAATTAGCTTTCAACCTACTTAACAAACAGTTTCTAACATATGTATGTAAGGAAAAAACATAAGCAATCATCTGCTTAGAGATTACTTGCCAATTTATAAGAGGTGAGTGATGTAATGCGGCTCTTAAAATGTGTTTACTGAATAAGGCACATTCTGTAAAGGATTTAAATTCAACCTAATGCTGTTAAATATTGCTCTTGGGAGTATTTTCTGATGCTTTGAATTAGGAATGCATGTTAGTTTACTGAGAATAAAGGCCCTGCAATCAGTTTGATATCAATAATCAAAACATGACAGTAGCATAAAGATGTAAGGAAAGCAAATGGTAATGACAGATTAAATGGCACAGACCAGAGTAAGTGAATCTTCACTGTATCTTTTGTCTCTCGGTAGAAATGTGTTCACCTTAGTAAAAAAGATGCTGTCAAATTGCTTTTTAAATGATATGCATTAGAGACAATTCATTATATTATATAGTATGAGATTATAAAAAAAAAAAAAAAACAAGTCTGTTGACGTAATCTCTTTAGGAAAAGAGATAAATGGGAACTGCAAAATGGGTCACTTTTGTAGTGCATAAATCACAGTACAGCTGAACATGATTAATACTTTAGGGCCAAGACAATTCCACAAATATTTCTATTATATGAACTTTGACTGTTGTTAAAGAAATATTTCCATAAACTATGGTGGTAGTTATTAAACTATACTTTGCCTAGACAGCATTAATATACAGTATAGCCCATATATCTATCTTTACTGTATCATCCCTTATCATTATTGCTTCATCCTGTCTCATAAACTTAGTGTATAATGCAAACAGTTCTGAAGCACAGCACGAGTAAGCCAAATGAAAGCCACATTGTTTGTTGGGCCACAATATTGTGACATGACAAATGCTAAAATTATTTTTCTATAGTAATGAATAAGCATCATTGAAATGTTCATAAATAATAATTATAATATTCTGGTGTTTCTGAGTTTGGCATACTTTGTTGGAAAATAAAAAAAATTAAAAGCAATAGAAGCATTTGCTTGTTGTATTGCTAAGATTAAAACTTATGTGTCAAATTGGAGTCTTACAACAGTGGTACGCTGAGAGATTAAGCAGATGTATATTATCAATTTTTTTTTCCAATTGTTTTCCATTTAATCTGTACATGTTGTGTTATACATAGTTCCCAGGGTGTGCTTTTGACACTAAAGGAACACTTTTTAATCAGAGTATAGCATCAAGTCAATGAAACTACTGGGATATTGATCTGGTCAGTTAAGTAGCAGAAGGTTTTGTTAATCAGTTTCAGCCGCTTTGGTGTTTAAGAAATTAACAACAAGTGCACTAAAGGACCAACAATGAGACAACCCCCAAAACAGGAAAGGTTTAACAGGTGGAGGGCACTGACATTTTTCCCACATCATCTTTTCTGTTTTTTCACTCGTTTTTGCATTTGGCTACAGTCAGGGTCACTACTGGTAGCGTGAGGCGATACCTGAACCCTACAGAGGTTGCACAGGTAGTCCAACATCTCCAGAATGGCACATCAATACGTGCCATTGCCAGAAGGTTTGTTGTGTCTCCCAGCACAATCTCAAGAGCATGGAGGAGATTCCAGGACACAGACAGTTATTCTAGGAGAGCCGTAGAAGGTCCTTAACCCATCAGGAGAACTGGTATCTGCTCCTTTGGGCAAGGAGGAACAGGATGACCACTGTCAGAGCCAGGGCCTGACATCCTCTAGTTGGCCCTGAGCTCACTGCCCAGCACCATGGAGCATTTGCCATAGAATACCAGAATTGGCAGGTCCACCACTGGCGCCCTGTGCCTTTCACAGATGAGAGCAGGCTCACCCTGAGCACATGTGACAGATGTGAATGGGTCTGGAGAAGCTGTGGAGAACATTATGCTGCCTGTAACATAGTTCAGCATGACTGGTTTAGTGGTGGGTCAGTGATGGTTCGGGAAGGCATATTCATGGAGGGATGCATAGACCTCTACAGGCTAGACAACGGCACCTTGACTGCCATTAGGATGAAATCCTTGGACCCATTGTCAGACCCTATGCTGGTGCAGTGAGTCCTGGGTTCCTCCTGGTGTACTACAATGCTCAGCCTCATGTGGCGATAGTATGCACGCAATTCCTGGAGGATGACTGTCCTCCACACTCGCCTGACCTAAATCCAATAGAACACCTCTGGCACATAATGTTTCGGTCCATCCGACACCACCAGGTTGCATCTCAAACTGTGGAGGAGCTCAGTGAGGCCTTGGTCCAGATCTGGGAGGAGATCCCCCAGGACACCATCTGTCGTCTCATTAGGAATATGCCCCTACATTGACAGGCATGCATACAAGCACGTGGGGGCTATAACAAACTACTGAGTATGGTTCTGAGTTGCTGCAACGAAATTTTGGCAAAATGGACTAGCCTGGCGCATCACTTTTTCACTTTGATTTTTGGGGTGTCTTTGAATTCAGCCCTCTGTAGGTGATAATTTTCATTTCCATCAAACGATGTGGCATCCTTTCATTCCTAACACATTACCCAGTCCACATCAGTATAGATATCCAGCAGGATTTTTTTCCCCATTGAGATATGATGTGTTTTTCAAAGTGTTCCTTTAATTTTTTTGAACAGTTTATTTACTTTAATGCCTTATTTATCTAGTTTAGTAGATTTTGTATCTAATCCATCCATCCAATATCCAACCCGCTATACCCTAACTACAGGGTAACGGGGGTCTGCTGGAGCCAATCCCAGCCAAAACAGGGTGCAAGGCAGGAAACAAACCCCGGGCAGGGTGCCAGCCAACCACAGGGCGCACACACACACACTCCAAGCACACACTAGGGACAATTATCGGATCGCCAGTGCACTTAACCTGCATGTCTTTAGACTATGGGAGGAAACCCACGCAGACACAGGGAGAACATGCAAACTCCACATAGGGAGGACCCGGGAAGTGAACCCAGGTCTCTTAACTGCGAGGCAGCAGTGCTACAATCCAATTTACTTTTTTCAACTTCTGTATTTTAACTTAGTACATTAGTCAGTAAAGATTTTTTAAACACAAAATTCTTAGTAAATGCTGCAACACAGTCTCATTTATTTCTGGTGCTGTCTACATTTGCTGAACATCAGTTTTCTTTAACAGTGGTGGATATGAGCACATCTCTGAGCAGATGTTAGATGTACACCTGAGTTCATTCGGTTGATGTTCCGACAAAAAGCTTTACACTCGATAGGTTTGTCTTTTCATTAACATCAGTTAAAGAACCTCAGAAGTATGCTTCATTTTCTGTGTCTTTTGCAGTGGGGGCCATCATTTCTCTGTACAGTATATTCTAGAGCTGTAATCCTTGTATGCTGGTGACCTTCACCATTAATAGCAAGACATAGATCTCCTTTTCAGTGTGCTTTCCCACATCTTTCTAAGTTAATTTTATGTTTCTCTTTTCATCTTTAAGGTCTATAACTGACATTTTTGTGTCTAATTTGTCTTAAGTGCTAATCAGTTTTCCCTCAGCCAACCAATACTTTCAGCCGTTTGCTGTAGACCGCCTCATGCCCCCGTATTTGTCTTTATAATTGCCTTGTCTGCTACATCTTGTGCTTTCTACAGTATCTATTCTGGCAGAAAATGCATTTTCTATTACTCTTCTTTATCTAGTATTTCCCTGACTTGCCCATCTCTGATTTTTTTTAATTCTATTGTCATATTTATGTTTTCATTAAGTCGTGTAAGTGTATCTTCTACTCCTAGGCTTATTTACCATTTTTTGGCACACACTCAATTAAAGGATAGCCTGTGACCAACAACAGAGACCAATTTATTTAAAGAGCTTTAATTTTTCTTCTTGTAAAACTTTAAAAAGTTCCCTTCACAATTTTGCTTTGTTTTCATGTTAGATAGAGTTCTAAATGGCTAAAATTAGCAGAGTCTGGGGCCACAGCTACTATGATCACCCAGCCTTGCTTAACACTATGGCTTAGGCAGGCTTCCACACGCTTTGATTCTGCATGAATACATTCTGAGGGTCATGTTTTCTTACCTAGCCTGGAGTTCACAAACATGAAATTTAAACTCCAGAGAGTAAGAGACATACCTTAATCATAAATCTAGCTATTCTGGGAACCATTTTAGAAAGTGACAGAAATTAAAAGTATTTGCAAACAGACCAAAAAAAAAACAAGAAAAAAACAGGGTAAGGTCAAAACCTGAATTTTATTTAAAAAATCAGCAAAGCCTAAAATGCTAAGTGGAAATCATCCAGAAATGTGGACATTAGATGGGGATGGTGCCGCCATGTTTCATACAATCAATGCAGTGACGTGACACCTCACACTTTTATGAACCACGTTGTAACAACTAGGGTTCTGTTCCAAACAACAAAACATACAAAAAAAAGCGGCACTGGTGGTCAGAAACCACAAAAAAATGCAACTAAAATGTAAACAAAAAATGAATGTAGTCGAAGTGAATAACTTTGTTCAAATAATATTACAAAAATGCACAAAGGAGTTCTACAATACATAAAACCCTAAATTCACAACTCTGAATCAAATGAGACTTGCCCAACTGTAAACCCTTTCTCGTTCTAACCTGAGGAAAATGGCTGACTCCGGACTTTTCCAATGGATTTACCCTTCTGCACTTAATGTTCTGCTTTGCCTCTTTTCTTTACTGCACTGGCAGTAACACTTTAGCTGTTCTCCAAAAAAGAAAACTGATATATCATTTCTTATTGCATCTGCTGAGTCATCTGGATGGTATTGGTTAAGACACAGAAATGAGCTCTCAAATACGAGCCTGTGTGTCACTCGTGGACGTTGCCTGACATCCAAGTAAACATTCGAGGATTGCTAAATGACTTTCTTTTATTCATTTTAGTTCATATATATTTCATATCAGCACAATATGAATAATTATGGTAGTATAATGCTGTGTTCACTTGCCTGACAAGTAAGAATTCTAATGTTTTAGTGGTCATTACATGTGAGTCCCAGTCTTGCACACCATAAGATAAGGCTGAGTCTCAGTACTTTAGCCACTCCAGCTTTATTCAGCTTGAAACAGGAACAGCACGGTTATTTATTGTAGTGGAATCTACCGCTGTCCTATACACAGACACAGCAGTGAGGCAGCGTCGTGGCCAAGTAATCCTGTTCCCTGCGTTTATAATGTTCCTTGCATCACCCATCGACGACAGCACTTATACCACGACTGCGGTCAACTTGGATTTGCTTTTGTGGTGAGCTGCTGCTGTGCTGGGAGCCTGTGGTCTTCCACAGACGTAGCGATCGTACTTTGGGATGCTCTTTGGCGTGTCGTCCCATCGGGGGGAGTCCCAAAAAAGTTTAGAATCCTTACATGGTATACGACAAGTAAAACAACTAATGTGAATTCAGTAGGGTTGCAGGCTTGTGCTGAATTTCAGACTAAGACTGTTTATTTAAAAATTTTTGAAGTGGAATTTCTTTGTAGAAAGTCAGGCTGTCCTAATCCATCTGTAGCGTGGATAGCTTAAACGCTAGAATTAGTAGTGATTTATAACTGGTTTTTTTTTGTTTTGTTTGTTTGTTTTGTTTTTCCTGAGACATGTTAGGTTTTCCAAGCTGAAACTTAAACAGTTTCAAACCATGATGTTACAAAAAGGAAAGAAAGAAATTACCCAGACATAACTAAAAGTTTCATTCAGGGATATACTGGGATCAAAACTTGCCCTTGGCTTTTGTCTACACTGGCCCACTACAATCAGTTAAACACCACCAGCAACCTTTATTTTTATACATTATATTTAATGAGGGTCCTCCGGTTTCCTCCCACAGTCCAAAGACATGCAGGTTAGGTGCATTAGCGATCCTAAATTGTCCCTAGTGTGTGCTTTGTGTGTGGGTGTGTGTGTCCTGTGGTGGGCTGGTACCCTGCCCAGGGTTTGTCTCCTGCCTTGTGCCCTATGTTGGCTGGGATTGGCTCCAGCAGACCCCCGTGACCATATACATGGAGGGATATAGCGGGTTGAATAATGGATGGATGGATGTTTAATCAGCACATGCTCCCAACCTATGTAGCTCAAGCCCCCATTCAGTGCATGTACGCAACATTCCCTATTGATTTCTATGCATAGTAATATGCTGTACTGTTTGACATTAAAGTAGTGCAGTGTCCTCTGGCTCTCTGATATTTTCTGCGGCTGCTTTATCCTGCTGCCTCTCACCAACTGTGTCGTGATGCTGTCTAGGTGCAGAACTTGTCTGGGGAAAAGTTCTCATTCTTGAAAGAAGGCAGTATCAGAGCCCAGATGGAAGTGTAGAAAAAATCTTCATTCCATAGCAGTGTAACAAAGAGACATGACCATGGTGCAAGTGCTTATACAATAGATAGATAGATAGATAGATAGATAGATAGATAGATAGATAGATAGATAGATAGATAGATAGATAGATAGATAGATAGATAGATAGATAGATAGATAGATAGATAGATAGATAGATAGATAGATAGATAGATACTTTATTAATCCCAAGGGGAAATTCACAAAAGACGAGTCTCGGCGTGTAAAAATCCATGCCCACGTTGTAAAAGTAAGTGTGTCCAGGGAACAAATCCACATAAAATAAAGTGATAGGAGTGATCAATAAATAAAAATAAAAGTAGAAAAGTACACATACACATACAGTCATACACGGAGCTGCTGAAAAGGCTGCCACTCTCGGCGGTGCCGGAAAGGCCCAGTACTAGGAAGTGCATCAGTATATATCCATCCATTTTCCAACCCGCTGAATCCGAAAACAGGGTCACGGGGGTCTGCTGGAGCCAATCCCAGCCAACACAGGGCACAAGGCAGGAACCAATCCCTGGCAGGGTGCCAACCCACCGCAGATCAGTATATATTACATTTCTTATCACCTATGCAAAATACTCACCTCCTTAAAGTTCTTTCCACCATTACCTAATGTCCTTCACTTGACTGAAACTGGCCATCACTAATTTATAACCTGTGCAGGCGATCACATCATTTTACCAAAACTTATTCATTGATCAATTACACAATTGAATCCAAAGCCAGGAAGACCCATATATGGGACACCAGCTGACTTAAATGAAAGTTACTTGATGTACAATCATCTCTCACAGTTAAAGTTTTAAGTAGCTGCATTTTTTTCTTAGAAATCAATGTCCTTGACATTTCTTTACATCATACTGGTGTGCAAGCAAGTAAAAAGAAGGGCCAGGATGCTGCATGTAAAATCAAGTTTAGCTTTAAAGCCATCTTTTTCATTATGCTTAAAAAAGGTGATATTTTACTTATTACTGTGTAAAAGTAATTTTATATTAATTAATAATAATTTTTAAAATCATTTTATATTAATTTAAAAATACCATACAATTTGCTAAAATGAGAATGTGCAAGGGTCTAGCATATGGATGCAGTTAGATTTTAGTCCTATTCATTACTTGCTAGCTAATGTGAGATCCAGTAACACGTGCATTTGAAAGATGGCACCCTTGTAAATTAAAACTGGAAACTGTAGATCATTGGCTTAATTAAACTATACTATATGCAAAGAAAAGTTTTATAGCTATAACATCATCTTGTTTAACGCTGGATATGTTTTTAACCTTTCAACTTACCCTTTGCCACTGTGATCATTTCTTAATAAATCATTTAAATTTTCTATCACTTTGAGTGTTTGGACTTACTTGACATGGCCTGTGTAGTACTGTAAGTGTATGAACAGGTTGCTTAACTGACAACTTCTACATGCTGTATTCCCTCACTCACGACTCTCTAGCTTTCTTACAGGTTGCAGCCTCTTATTAAAATTATTTGTTTTCTCTTATTTTTTCAGCACCACCTTCTGTTTCCATTTTTTTTTGTTTTAGAAATTTCCTCCAACTCTCTTCTCTTCTGCGTATCTTGCACAAAACTGGAGAGGTGCACTGAGGATGAAAGGTGGACCAAGCATATTACGTTGCTTTCTCTCTCAGAGTTTGTGGGCCAACAGCACAACTCGTAGACACAGCAGCCCACCAGTAATTGTCCCAGAGCTTCTGATGACCAGACCAGCACCTGCTGCCATTCTAAGCATGTGCCAGTGTTTGCATGCAGGCACTGCTTGTCACACCAGAAAGATTTCATCATGGAGTGACCCACTGACAAGAAAACGTGAACAAGAAAAAAGTACTTTAATGTAATGTGAAATTAAATGTTTATATTGTCAGAATGTAACGTGAAACTTGCCAAAAACATTTCCAACACTTTATACTTTTGACAACATTAAGAGCAAAACCCTGCAACTTACTATGGTTCATCTGAAATGCCCCACTACTGCTTAATGGACTGTTATGGACTATTTTGTTGCGAAAAAGGAATTGGTAATGAACATATATGGCAGTTAGAAAATTCAGAAATTGCAGGCCAAGCACTTACTGAAACAGGGAAGAATTGGTAAGTGGTACAAGAAGGGGTATAGATGCTATTGTTTCTTATTAGCGTTAAAATTAAAGGAGATTATGTAGAATTATGTGGAGTGTAATAAATACATCTTGTATCATGAGTATGTTCAAACAATTCCATAATAAATTACTAGCTATAAAAACAGGGTTGCCGCACCTTCTGCGCAACACTCATAATATCCCTATGCATTTGCTGGTAGCAATGACTTTTTGTGTGTGTTTGGGGGGTATGAGAGACAACATAGCTGGGGCCAGTCCTATAACATTCTGGTAGCCAATAAACTTAATTTACTTTATTTCAGTTATTCTCTGTGAATGCTGTATCCGAAATATGAAAGGAGAAAGAATGTGGAACTTAAAGACTTCCTGGACAGATCTTTAACACATTATGTAGTGCCCTGGTAGCAGTGGTGCATTTGGATTACCTGCACATGAGAGGAAGAAGAACAAAAACTATTGTCTGTTTAGGTACATTGCAGTCAACTTCAGAATATAGCGCTATAAATGATTATCCATTATATGGTGAAGGCAGACGAAGTGCAATGCAATACCCTGCAGCTAACATGACAGCAGAAGCAGATGGTCAATACTTCCTTAGTGATCTGCCTGTGCCTTTTAAGGGCTGCCATGTCAAATCATTTATATCAACTGTTTATGAGCTTTGTAATGATGCTAAATGCATATTCACCCAAGTTAGATAAACTCAGATTTTTGGAAAGTAAATTTGCATTTTGCTAAGGTGGAGTTTTTCTGCACGATATAATAACGGCACAAATTAAAATAATCCTTCCTCCATTTTTGGACACAAATAGCATATTTGCCAACATTCAAAACTTTCCTGAATGTTCAGCACTGCATAGTAAGTAAACTGCTGGAATATGTCCATCTCGTGTTAACTACAGGAGTTTTATGCAGCAGAAATTGACTGGCTAGTAGAGTGAACCTGTTCTAATTACAGAGGCAAAACCGTGTGAGTTTTTTGGGGATTGGATTGCTCACTGCAAATGAAAGGCCATGAGTTGCAACTGTTCAGACTACTTTAAAGGCTGCTGAACAATGTGAATGTGTAGAGTTGATTATGAGCAATATAATTCATCACCTCAATGATGAACGATAGCAGTATGCTCCTGCAAATACGCAGTGCCATACCCTTCAGCTATACTGTACAGTTTGAATATCTGAATTCAGCCCTGTAATCTTGGATTTAAGGTATCTTTATATATAATACGCTACCGTGGCTGTTCGTTTGTCTGTCCAGGATTTTAAATTACCTGTAGCTCGCAAACAATTTGAACTATTGACCTGAAATTTGGTACACATATACTACGTGACGTCTATTATCCGCTTTCGGGGTGATGATTGACCTCCAAGGTTATTCCTCATTTTATTTTATTGTAGAATCAATTCTCGGCAGCAGGGCGGCCGTGTGGTGCATGCGTACAGGTGCCATTCTCATTTCCTCCCACCTTCACTGTCACTTCCTCTACCTCTTCATATCTTAAATCATTCTTGAGGCAGATTGAAGACTTAAGTGCCAGCTTAAGTGAAACATTAAGAAAAACGTACTAAGTAATTGCAACACAAACACTGAGTTAGTCGGTTTTAATGCGAAAAGATGCTGACGAAAGAACAGAAGAAGCGGGCCGCTAGGGTGGAGAAAAGAAGAGCTGCTCAGGAAGCAGCAAGCGCATCAACCTCTGAGCAAATGAATGCTAAACGTAGGAATGCTCAAGTCCATTGTAGTCACTGCACGCTATTGTGCAGTGCGCCGTTAATGGTTATAAATAATTTAATTCAGGGAACACTTTAGAGAAAGTTAAATATCTCTGATAATAAGAACTTCTTTGCCTTTACCATGCTGTTAATGCCATTTCACAACATGCTTCTTACACATATGTCTACACAGTATGGATGGTGTTCACCAGAGCCTATGATTATTTTACACCAAATCATTTAATGTCTCCTAAACACGGAACTCAAAAATGCTACTCGCTGCAGTCGGTTAAAAGACACTCTTGGTGCCCCAGCTGTCCACAAAGCAATGCATCTACATTCAGATGAGACATTCCATCGTCATACTTGCCCCTGGGATAATATGCTGATTTTTATTTTTCCCCGTTCACCCGCAGCAAGAGAGTCAACAGTCAGAGTCAGCGCGATTCAAATGCCTGCAAGAGTGTTTTTGAAAGGGAGAGACATTTTGCAGGAAATTAATATTACGGAAAATACAAGTAGTTGACATTGGGAACCAAATGCCATCTTGTCTTATGAAACGCACAGGTCCCTAATGAATGCATGTCCTGAGATTAGATTCTTTCATTGCAGCTTTTATTCACCTTGAACAGGAAGAATATGATGTCGGTACAAGTGTCAATATGGAGACTGCAATTCCTCTATGTAACTTAAGTAACTGTCCCTAGTAAGTCATTTGTCCTTTCCTTCACACACCTTGATGCTTTCTAGATGTGCTTGGCTTTCTAAAAGTTCAACTAAATGTGGGTGATTTAACCTGCCAATATATAATTCTTGTTGTATGCACTGCAAGGTATTCTGTTACCCTGGACTGGGGTTTTCTTTTACAGCACCAATTATCATTGCTTGGGTTTAGTCCATCTGGGTCCTTCCCACCTATGCCTGTCATTAAACTGGCAGCACAACAGACCCCCACCCTTCATCTTGCAAGCAGTGAGCCAACAGGCAGGGATGAGGAACAACAGTGATGGAAAAATGAAATATGAGATGAACAAACAGATTGGAGCAGCAGCAGCTACTCTTCAAGCACCATACCGGTCTGTGGTAGTATAAAGACACAGGTCTCAGTTAACTGGTCAATCTACATTCCTGTACTCTCTTATGTTCATGAGCTGTGGCTAATGACCAAAAGAATGAGATTGCAAGTACAACTGGCAGAAATGAGGTTTCTTTCCATGGCCGTTGGACACTAAATGACAGGGTGAGAAGCTCAACTATTCAAATAGGCCTTAGAGTATGGTCAACACTCCTCTGGATCAAGTGGGGTCAGTCAAAGTGATGCGTCAGACAATATTTCAGGATGGCTGAAGAAGATATGGACATAGCTCAATATACCTAAGGTATTGTCTTCTGTGATGCCATATCAACTATTCAGGCATTAAATGTGAGATGCTATGCATTTTTATTGCATTAACGTTGATTCTGCAAGTTATACTCTCAGTTAAAAGAATGGTCATTTTTGTATCAGCAACTCACCCGGCATACTTCACTGGGAGAAGATAACTTCATATACTTCTTATTTTTTCAAAGCTTTCTGCACAGTGGGAAAATTCCTAAGGACTGGAAGTTACAGTTGCAAATATTAAAAAAGGGTAATTGAACTGTTCCAGATAACTATAGACCAGTAAACTTAATATACACAATGAGTTCATCAATGTGTATTAGCAAACAGTAACTATGGGTTCAGACATGGAGAGTGTGTCTCAGTGAAGAAGACTTTTGAAAAGGTACCACATGAAAGGACAGTGATTACTAAAAGAAGTGAGAATTTGTGGCATGGTGTGTAGGTGGGTACACAATTGGCTCAAACACCGAATGTTAAAAGTAGTGTTCCTAAGGTGTCAGTGCTGAGGCTACTGCTATTTTTTGTATCTACAGTATTAACATTTTGAGTAAGAATATAACCAACCAGTTTTTCAAGTGTGCAGATGATGCTGAACGGCAGATAATTACAGAGGGACTCTGTAGGCTGAGGAAGATGAAATATAAATTAAGGAAATGTAAGATATTGCATATATAAAGTAGGAATGGTAGATTTCCATACACAATGGGAGAGTTGAAACTGGAAAGTTGATCATACATGAAGGACCTGGGACTCGTGGTGGACTTGTCACCATCTACATCCAGACAGTGTACAGAAATGATCAAGAAGGCTAATAAAATGTTATGCTATATCTCACAATGTGTGGAGTACAATTCAGAGGAGGTTTTGCTTAAGTTACAGTATATGACTCACTAGTGAGGCCTTGTGATGGTGCGGACCCATTGCAGGCTACCTCTTACCATTTGGGAGCCTCTTGAACCCAACACCGTCGATAACGTAACTGCATGAGCTGGCAGATGAAGACAAATCACACATGGAGCAAGGGGAAGGTTTAAAGTGTAAAAGTGCTTTTATTAATCAATAAAAATCAAAACAGTGTCCAGAGTGCAGTTCTCCAAGTTCATAAATAAATAATCCATAAAAACAAAGCGTTAAATGTGGTGGTTAAAAATACAAAAAAGAAATCCTTTAAAATGAGGTTATAACGACTGGCAGGAAAGTGTCCATTAAAAATGAGCCTTGATGCAACCCTTCAAAATCGCTGTCTTCTCAGCTTATCCCCAACAGGACCTAGCAACTGAGGAGACACCTACTCAACAGGTACAGCCTTCCATCTACGCAGTCAACAAAGTCCAGGTTCCTGCTGTTTCCATGGTTCACCACAGGACTCCCTATCCGGACCTAGACTCTGTTCCTTCCTGTCCATGAGCACGGAAAGGCTCCGTTTTCGAACCTCTGTCACCAGCTCCCACTGCCTTCCTGGACTTAAACGGCAAGCGGCACAACTCCTGGTCACTCTAGCTCTCTGTAATGTTCAGCTAGAGCAATCCAACAACACTGCCTCGAGTGTTGGCCACACAAACTCCTTCTGCAACTCTTCACCTCCAGGCTGTCCGCTTCCTCTCCCTCACACCTGCTTTCTCTCACCCCAGCCTTCACTCCAGGTAACCTCAGTTTCGTTTCTTTTTTCAACCTCTCTCGCACTCAGGCTTCTCCTTAAAAATGGAGATGTGGCACAGCTGTGATGATTAGCAGCTCCCAGCATCAATTATGACACGGGCGATTCCGGACCTGTGCACTTAAGTGCAGGACCCCCGCATCACGCATGGAAACTGCTCTCGCCATGCTAACACGCCCCCCCTTAAAGCCATAAGTGTGGCGATTATTTATTTAAAATGGCAATCCGCCACGGACCTCAGTTTACCACAGGCTTCACCTGGAGTAGTGTGTACAGTTTTGGTCTCTGGGCTACAAAAAAGACATAGAAGTGATAGAGAAAGTCTAGAGGGGAGTAACTAGGTCGATTCCAAAAGAAAGCGGTATTAAACAGTTGAAACAAATAAAGATTAAGAGATGACATGATTAGTGTTTAAATTGTGAAGAAAATTAGTACAGTGGATCCCACATGTTACTTTAACATAAACTCTGAAATAAGAACACAAGGACATGGACGGAAAATTATTAAAGGCAGATTTCACACAAACATTAGAACGTTTGCCAGCACACAGATAAAGAAAGATAGATAGATAATACTTTTTTCTCCTAATGGAAAAATAAATATGGTAAAAACAAAAAATGAACGTAAAACATCTCTATTTTCCTTTGAACATAGAAGGGCAGTTTTCAGAACTTTTATTACCTCTTCTAATTTCTTTATCTGGGTTTTGAACTCCACCTGCACTACATCAGTCTGTTCCACAAGACAATTCTGGTCCGGAAGTGCCAGCACATCAGCTGGTGGTCCCTACTGAAGGAATCCCCTGTCATTTTGATAAACTTGACAAGATCAGTTGCCTAAACATATTTCATGTAACCTGATTTATTTCTTTGCCATTGGTCTGCTTTCAGATTTGTGTTCCAGAGATACCCTAATATTAAAAACGAGAACTGAGTAGCAGTTATTTTAAGTGCATTCCAGGCAGCTGGAGAGTGGGTGTGTGGTGCTACTCTAAAGTCTCAGAAAATAAAGAAAAATGGACACAGCGGAATATTGGATTTTTGTGCCAGGCAAACTCAAAAACACTCATGTTCTGCCACTTCCTGGCAATCTGCATGCCCAGTTATTTTTATTTTTAGGCCACCCTGTAGCACAGAAATAGATTGCTTTTCGAATCAATGTTCAAATATTTATGGTGACTGAAGTTAGTATATTTAATTTGTGGGGACCCTGGCATTGTGGTTTTTTTTTATTTTATCTTCAAAAATGAGAAGGTTTAGCAGTTTGGTAGAATGCCAGTTTGTTATTTTTTTGTGCTATCTATATAATGCACTCACAAAAGCAATATACGGTATACGTATTGTGAAATAAAGCGTCTTGACACAAGACAATGGTTTGGGGCAGCCACCCATGTACTTGACCTTGGCTGCAAAACAAGCAAAATATTCAGCACAATAATGTACAGAACAGAGTCCAAAACAGAACTGATCAACAGAGGAAGGGAGTGGGGTTTTATAGGGAGGTTTGCGGAAATTATGTAGTCCTCGGGGCCGGGACAGGAGCTGAGGCGGAAGTGACGTCTTCGTATTCAGGTGGAATATCCCGTATCTGGTGCGTGGGGACAAAATAAGAGGGTTGAATGCACCCCACCACCCCCCGGCTGGGCATGGAATTCCTTTCTTTTGGTCCCTGTGGCTGGCTCCCATGTGCACGTGTGTGACAGTACATATACAGTATACTTAATCTGGGTATTCCAAAACTAATAAGGGTCAATGCATTCAGAAAAACTAGTTCCTGTGCTATACCATAGTTTTTGAAAGAAGATGTTTTGTAGTTTCCTCTGTGATGGACTGGCCCCCTGTCCAAAGAATTGTTCCTGCCTTGCACCCTGTGCTACCTGGGATGGGCTCCAGCACCCCCGTGACCCTGTTCATGAATAAGCAGATTAGAAAGTCTTTTATGTAGTTTCCTGTCATTAAACTGGCAGCACAACAGACCCCCACCCTTCATCTTGCAAGCAGTGAGCCAACAGGCAGGGATGAGGAACAACAGTGATGGAAAAATGAAATATGAGATCAACAAATGCAAAAGAATACAAATTGGGATGTAATACCTAAATTTCATTTTTACAAATAAGAACCACCAAAATAAGGAAAGACCACAGGATTTGATTTTACTGTACAGCTCTATTATTTACAAATCTGATTGAATATGAGTTTAAGCTTGTCTTATCATTTTATACATGAGAGTCCAATTCCTAACTTAATATTTTGCAAATAGTCATGTACCAGAATGGGGAACACATTTCAGCTTTCTAAAAATTAAAACTATATGTGAGCTTCATGGTATAAGGAAATGATGGCTTTAAGGTTTATTGAGGTTTATATTGGTAATATAATGCACTCTGCTAGTAGATTTTTAAATTGTATATGTTTTGACATTTACCATGGTCAGGCTAAAGTTACATTTTATGAGTAGGAATCCTCGAGGCGGGTCCAATAATAACCTGTCCTGCATGGGATACCAAGTTAATGGAAGAACAGTGGGTGATACAGGGCAAGCCAGCCCATGGCAGTACCAGAGTACAACGACCTGTGTTACTCAGGCTTCTGCCAGGTTCTTTTATTTTAATTCAACAGGATTATAGAGACGTCTGAGGTCAATTAGAGGAAGCTCTGCAAGGAAAATCACAGGAGCTGGAAAGGGCCTTTTTCAGCATCAGCATTAATTCCAAGTTACCGTACAAGTGCTTTGGGGTTGAAGATTTTAAAGCACTTCCTGACCATAACACATTTATGACTGAAGTTGAGAGACAAACATTTATCAAGGGATTGTCTGACAGGATGAAGGTGTTATTTGATAGAGAGGTGAGGAATATGAGATGAAGCATATGTGGTTCATCGTGGAAAGTCAAAGTGAAATGGGCACCCCATATGTCAGTCAGTGATCTTTATTTGTATAAGTAAGGTCCAGAGTGTATAAGTTTTACTTTTTTTTTTGTTGTTAATAAGTAATTATTGTGTATTTAGTTGCTCCTAACTTAATCTTGTGCATTTATTTTATTATTCTGGGTTTACAGTCATCTCACAAGTGTTCCTACTGGTTAGAATGTTTAATAAGACTATTGGCCTATTTCTATATATTTTAATAAGACTACTGGGCTTATTCAAGTTTACCTTACACAATTAATTGAGGGGGAAAAAAATCTAAAACAAGTGGCACAGATATAAGTAAAGTGTTCAGTCACCAGAAGGGACAGCCAAATGTATTTTTAATGAACGACTGGGAGATAAAACATGGTCAAAAAGCCAGTTGGAAACCATCGTAGGAAAACACATGTAAAGAATCATTACATTTAAACATTCAGTTAAATTAAACAAATGTCAGAAATAGATTCCTTGGGCTTCAAACGCAAAGAAAGTTCTGGACAAATTAAATAAAACAGCTGATCATAACACAAGATGAGAGTATTCCTAAGTGAAATGAATGCCAATTTCCTTAACTCTTACATTTGCTTTTTTGTTTGTTCCTTCTAGAATTTGATTAAGTGTGAGGGTATAGCTGTTGCCACCATGACTAGCTTGTCATAATGTATATTTTCGTATGGTAAATGACATGAAATGCCGTATTAATTCATACAAAAAGAGAAAATTATATAGGCAAATGTCCAGCATGAAATACTGTAAATGATGTAAGATAAAAACGATATATTAAGGAAATCACAGGTAATGGATAATAGAGGAAAACATACATAACATGACACAGAAGGACCAGCTGACCTATTGGTCCTATCTCCTTGTTCTCTGCCCATATTGAGATATTTGCAGCACCTCTCATTCACCTCCAGAAATGTCTTCCTCCTTGTGCATATTTTCATTCGTGAATCTACGTAAAGTTTTATAAATGAGGCCCATGGATTTCTCTGTACTCTTGTTGCTCTCCTTTGAACCTTAGGTACTTCTGCCTCCTGGATCTTGACTCAGTTGTTTTTCAGAGAACTACTGTATAACTGGGCATCTGTACTTGGAGCATACTCAGAATCACTTCATAGATCACTGGTACCAGCTATTGTCTCAAACACCTGAGTTCTGAGCCATTATTATTAAAGAACTTCGTTCTTGGGATTTTATTGTTTCTGGATAGCCCTTGCTACCATCCAGCATAATTTACAGTTGTTTGTCTCTCTCCTGAAGCATCCATTGCGGCTTGGACACACTCTCCTTGTATCTGCTCCGATACCAAAGACTGTCCTGTTTCTCTCCCCACAATCTTAAAAAATAATGGTCCTTATTATGATGCTTTATAGTTCTTAGTGTGGTCTCCCATAGAACTGTTGCTCGTCAAACTAAAAAACTATTTTGTTCTGAGACTGGTTCTTTGCATGGGAAGTTTATTCTTTGTGCTTTGGACAGGCACTCCAAAATTTAGGAAGGAACAAGATTATTTGAAGCTTTATATACCATGAGTAGTATTTGAAAGTCAATTCTAAAGGACATGAGTAACCAATGTAACAACACTAAAATTGGTGAAATGTGCTCAGATTTTCTTTTTCTGCCTGACTATTGCTGCTCACAAGGACCACCCATTGACTAAGGCAATTTATTAGAATACATTAAATATTTTGTTTCTAAAAAATGTGGCAAAGCCTCACAAGTTTTGCTAGAAGTTTCCAGGAAGCATCCTGTTGAATGAATTGGGTTTAGAAAATGATCAATTGTTGTCAATACAACTCTTGGAGGGGCGGCACAGTGACGCAGTGGGTAGCGCTGCTGCCTCGCAGTTGGGAGACCTGGGGTCCTGGGTTCGCTTCCCGGGTCCTCCCTCCGTGGAATTTGCATGTTCTCCCCGTGTCTGCGTGGGTTTCCTCCGGGTGCTCCGGTTTCCTCCCACAGTCCAAAGACATGCAGGTTAGGTGGATTGGCGATTCTAAATTTGCCCTAGTGTGTGCTTGGTGTGTGTGTGTGTGTGTGTGTCCTGCGGTGGGTTGGCACCCTGCCCAGGATTGGTTCCTGCCTTGTGCCCTGTGTTGGCTGGGATTGGCTCCAGCAGACCCCCGTGACCCTGTGTTCGGATTCAGTGGGTTGGAAAATGGATGGATGGACAACTCTTGGATTTCCATTATTATCATTTATGATTTTAGAAGAATAGCCTCTCAGCACTAAGTGGTTTGTTATGAATCTTTAATATTTCACAACGGACTATCAGTTTAGTTTTCCTCCACTTATGTTGAGCTCTAAAGCATTTTCTCTTTAGACAAGACACTCTAGATCTTCAGTGGTACAGGATAGGCCCTAACTTCTGACTGATTATTGAGAATATTAACAACCTTAGATCCTGTGAATGCATTAAAATGTTTTTTTAACAATATGCTGCTCCTTAGCTTTAGGTACAAGTATTTCTACATTAAATTCAATGCAGATGTGGTCAGATATACCGATAGCCATGATCTGCCTCATGTTAACTTTTAATTCCTTTTCAAATGACTAAATCCAGTGTGTGTCCTCCCTTATCACTAGAATTACCAAAGCCTACGAAAAAACTCGTAAACCCGTCCCACCTTAAATCTGCTTGCACCTCTCCGTCAGCCTCTTTTGTCTTGTAAATATATCGATAAGCCCAAGCAGCAAGCAGCTTGCTATCCCATCCTCCCACCGCCACAGGAACAGCAAAAACCTCTCCCAGCTCAAGCCTTGTTTATCAGGGAGTGAGGTAGTCCCTAGAGCTGTATAGGCTAAAAAATACATTATTTGGAACACATGCATTTCATGTGTGTTCCGTGTCTACAAAAATCTATGTAAGTGTAGCATGACAGAAATGTTGAACACATACCTAAAAGACAAACTTTTTTCATGTTTTAGTACTAACGACAAAATTTTGACAGGAAGTGTATAATGTGTGAAGACTGAAGTCCAAATATCAAATAAGCACTTTCACAAAAGATACAAATATAACAGAATAAGCGCACTTTTATTCAAGACTAACCGAAGAAAAAGAAATCAGGTTAGTGTACGTCGGTGTAACGATTGCTTTGGTAGTACAGCGGTAAGAGCTGCTGACTCATAATCAAAAGGTCACGGGTTCGAGCCTTCCCATGTCCCAAAATAAACGTTTTGAGTAGTGAGCTGCTCTTATTGTTACTATTATACAATAAAAACATACATTTGATTTGAGTCTATAATAGCTGGTGTAAATGTATGGTACTTGTAAAAGTTCACTTTTTTTTTTAGTTCAGTTTTATTCTCTTAGTCGTGTTCATGCTTGCCCCAATCTGACACTGCTGTTTTCAAATAAAGGCATGCTATAACAGAGGTGAACTCAGATGAGGACAAGGGTTCTACATCGGAGAAAGAGAACAGAAGCCCTCTCCACAAGAAACGTCCACTCACATATAAGAACAATGCAGCTGCACCAGGCATTAAGGCGAAAGATGGCACTGTTTGAATGCAAGACAAGGTTTGGCGTCATCCTGCCAGTCAGTCTGCCCCACACCTGTCCTTCAACGAAACAGCATGGCTTACAGAGCTCGCCAACATATCGTGCAAACTCCTGTTTGTGATTATGTTTTGTGATGGTCTTTAGAGGAAACATTTATAGTTTGTCTTTTAGGTATGTGTTCAACATTTCTTGCATATCCTGTCACCCTTCACTTACATAGATTTTTGTAGATACGGAACACACATGAAATGCATGTGTTCCAAATAATATATTTTTTAGCCTATACAGCTCTAGGTACTACCTCACTCCCTGATAAACAAGACTTGAGCTGGGAAAGGTTTTTGCCATTTCTTTGGCGGTGGGAGGATGGGATAGAAGGTTGCTTGCTGCTTTTGCTTATTGACACATTTACAAGACAAAAGAGGCTGATGGAGAGGTACGAATGAATTTAAGGTGGGCCAGGTTTACGAGTTTTTTCGTAGGCTTTGTTAATTCTAGTTTTATGTGTAGGCTGTCTGGCGTGTTGGCCAAGCCCAAAAGAGTGCAGTACATTCATACATTCTCTTGCTTTAGGGTTGTACTGAATATCCACATGAAATCTCAGATATTAGGAACCTGTCATTATTACTTATTATTACAGATACTACCATATATACTCGTGGATAAGTTCTCCCACGGATAAGTCAGGATTTGATTTTACCGTATAATTTCTGGTATTTTATAATGTCGGTCATATAAGTTGAATGCGGAAAACTCACGCTATTGGTCCAAGAGATTATGATATGCTAATGCCCACCTGCCCACTACATGATGATAGCACTGTTTTGTGTTTTTTGTATCTCACACTCTCATACACCTTTATCGTAAGAGCATCCCTTATTTACAATAGAGCGTTCAATTGGAAGAAAATATGAAGCTGTTTTTCAATTAAACATTGTTGAAATAGCGAAAGAATTTGGTAACTGTGCTGCTGCAACAAAATTCAATCCATCTGAGAAATTGATGCGAGATTGGAGGAGGCAAAAAGATGTAAAAAAAAATGTAAGTGTTGCATTTTTGAATGGGCGTGTAAGTCGGGGTCTGATTTTATGATCGATTTTTCGGGTTTCAAGACTGGACTTATACATGAGTATATACTGTAAGTCAGAGAATTCCTCAATACAGGACACATTATATTTAGGGGTCTATAAACGTTCAATATGAGATATTGCATCACTCCTTGAATAACTACAGCAAGATACTGAAAGGACACGAAAGTGCCAAAACTGGTAACAGGTACAGTTTAATCGAATTGAGAAATCATTGTCTTTTTTACCATGGTGAACAAAATTACAATTCGCAGGTGTTGCTTCAGTGAACTCTGCCCCACCATCGCTACAGAGCCATATTTCACTCAATATAAGAAAGTCTATTTTCCTGTCACTGATAGGATCATTAATGCAGAAAGTCTTACTGGTTATCACTCTAATATTTAGTAAAGCCACATTTAAGGTCTTGGAAGAACACAGCTGCATCGGAGTGTTGGGGCACCTTGAAATAGCAATTAAGTTATTTGCATTTATCCTACTTTGTTTGAACCTTTCAGTTAGAACATGGAGCATTACTATACTGCTGATCTAGTGTGCATTTATAGGTGAAGCTAAAACAATTAATGGCAGGGATAGTGCACAGTAAACTTTCTTGCTAAATTCAACCACTCAGGCCAAAAAGCAAAGACCCCAATTGCCTAACGTGATCTCTCTGTTTCACCTTTCACTTGAAAGGTGTATCTCCTCTTTACAGAAACTCACTTCTTGGCTTCTAGATATGCCATTTAGGCAGGTAACCTCTTGCATGGTTTCCAGTTACATTTAACTGTTGTAAAAGAAAGACAAAGGCAGAAAACGTTTTGGGGGGATGCACCCCATATATTGTACAGCAAACAAAACTTTAACGGCAATTCCGTAGAGTGTTGACTATAGACTGGGTCTCCAACAAAAGAAAGACTGAAAACAATGGTTGTACGGGCAGTTAAATAGCCCCAAAAGAAGGAAAAGGCGGGATAATGAGGTAATTGCCAGAAATGAGGTCATCGTGGGCGTGGTCAGGAACCAGAAGAGGAAGATTAGGTCTGGCTATTCTCTTCAGACGATCTGAAAAAGGGGGAAGAAGAAGTGCTATTCCACTCATTTAGCCCCTGTCCCAGTGATTTAATCTTAGTTAGACCCCGAGCTGCCTCCGAAATGCACATGTGTGACACTGTACTCTAATTCACTGGTTTTAAGTCATTGTGAAGATAATATCCTGTCAATAATTAAACATTTTTTTTATCATGGCCACCTAGAAAGACACAATTGTATCTTAAATCAGTGGCTATAATAACATAAACAAAATTGATGGACTAATCTAAATAAAACAAATAATTAGAATAATTATGAGGTTAAAATTCTAGTGGTGGCACAAATCAAGTAACCTTTTAATAATGTTTAACAGACATGGTGCTGTAATTCTACTAGTCGCTGTACTTGGAACAGCAATTCTTTATATTTCAGGCAGGATTAATGACAAGCAGTGCCCCTGATGTCTGAAAAGTGGCTATTTTGAGATCTTTAAAGAATAAAGCAGATTTAAATCTGAACACAAATAATATTTACTCTATATACCAATGTTGCACTGAAGTATAAATGACATTTTGAGAGACAGCTTTTCAGAGAACACTACAACATATCTTAAAAGTTTCATACATAGAAGCAGCTTTAACTCATGTTGTTATCTTAACTAGGAAATATGCAGAAGATATTTCGTCAGACTTGAGTACAATTTTTGAAATTATTGACTGCATCATTTTGTTACACCTTCTTGGAATCTTTAATGGTTGTCGGACATTGCTCTTGCATAGTTTAGTTCCTACTTACACACTGCACATGTAAGGAAATATGATGACACTAATCCATTGCCATGTTTCTGAAGATGAACATGGTGACCAACTTGGCTAAGTCATTTTTTTATTATTAGATACTAGGGGGCTCTACCCCCTGCTCGCTTCGCTCACCCACCCCCAGGTTTGGTTAACCGGATATACAATGGGAATTGTTACATATGCATTATTTTCACTTTTACTTTAAAACTTTTATAAAAACAATACTTGTCCTTTATTTCCGGCCCCGGGCATGGTTAAATCTCTTTCTCGCAGGACGTATAATGCTGCTCGCGTTGTGAAGGGGGGGCGGCTGAACGCATGCTAAGGAGATGCAGTCAGATCATGTTGTCTTGCTGCTGCTGCTGCTGGCGAGCAGCCTGTTATGTTTGTCGCGCTGCATGTCGATCTTTTAAAAGCCTGTACAGCAGCTGTCCTTTTGCCATTTCGTGTCTCTGCCGCTTGCGTTGTAAAGGGGGGGGCTGAACGCACGCTAAGGAGTTGCAGTCGGATCATCTGCTGGCTTCCAACTGCTGCTGCTGGCAAGCTGCATGTTCTGCTTGTCGTTGTTTTAAGAGCTGGGAGCACATGATGTCTGACTACCAAAAGCATTCCAACAACTGCTTGGTTAGATGTCCGTGAACTTGTTTTAAATGTTGTCTCACTATCTTGTCTCGCGTGACGTTATAGTGTCTCTCGTGAGACGTCAAATTGCAATCTCTTGGCACCAAGTCTCATGTTTAAGGTCCCCGCAAGACGCTTCGTGGCCAATCTCTTTCATCTCGTGGGTCTTTTAAGTGTCTTCTGAGAAGATCACATCTTGTCTCCCTGGTCTCCCTTCCACCAAGATTTTTTTTTATAATAGAGAGAAATTAGATAAGATCGTTTGTGATTGCTCAAACACATGAAAGACTGTCATTAATGTTCTACACCTATCTAAAAAATGTAGCTGGAAGACAATGGATTGGGCGTGCAGAACTGACTTGATATTTTACTGTGCCAGATGGGATACAGGATGACCTTGATATTAACTTTTCAGTACACCTTATTGTTTTAGGCATTGCATATCAAGTTATCAGACACATAAGATTCAGGCTTGATTTGAAACTACATGTTTCATGATCAAATCTGAATACCTCAAATTGTGTACTATTTTGTTAATTTATGTAAGTTATTTTTTTTTCCTTGTGCTGTAGACCAGGCATGAGAAACCACTGGTTCTGATAATGCACAGCATGTTTACAATATCCATCCATCCATCCATTTTCCAACCCGCTGAATCCGAACACAGGGTCACGGGGGTCTGCTGGAGCCAATCCCAGCCAACACAGGGCACAAGGCAGGAACCAATCCCGGGCAGGGTGCCAACCCACCGCAGTTACAATATACATGCCATAGAATTCAGCTACAGAGGGCTCAGTGAAGCTGTTTGCTTTACTATTGAAATCTCCAATTCTTTATATAAGAACATTACACAAACAAAATAAAACAAATCATTTGTGTCAGCATCCTGTAGTCTAGTAACGTCTATCTTTTTAAGCAATTTACCCTCAAAATGATTTAGAAATTAGTGTGGTGCGGTTTCAGTTTCTGTATCAATGTGTCCGTGATCATGAATAGATCAGAACACTTAGAATCACACACATCTCTATAGCTGGTAATTTAGTAACCCCAAACACCATTTTGGAGTTGTGGTGTAATAGCCCCTCTGCATCCCATCATTTTCACCAAAGAATTCATGGGCTCTACTGCAGCACATTAGTTTCACTTACATGCTGTCACTGGTACCATATAAGAGCCCGGGATGATTAGGCTAAGCTGACTGCGCTGTATCAAGACATCTATTGCACATACAGTACAATGTAAAGGGTAATCTAATTTAAATTTACAAAAATCTGCTTGAAGCGTATTGATGCTTTGAATAGGGTCTGCTTGCATGTTATATTTTATATTTACAATGCTTTTCACACTTCATGCTTTAATTATAGCAATTCAGAATGTGCTATATTATTTTTTTCACATAGTAGGATCATTTACAAGAGTACATTTGTACATGAGATGATTTGGCAGAAAGTGTGTTACTAATAGAAAATGATTAAGAAATTGAAATCTGCTTTTAAGTACATCTCAAGCTCTTACTAGCAAAAGCTGCTGATCATATGTTACTATATTAAAGTCTTTTTGCATAAGTTAATAAAAAGGAGCTTCTAACCTGAGACATTATTTTGATTCACTTGTTTACAAAGAGAAATGTTATCAAGATTGGAATGATTTTTTTTATTGGATTATCACGCAAAAAATGCCTACCTAATTTTGTAAAAAAAAATCCATTTAGACTGGTATATCATTTGATCAAATTGTGGAAATATGATATCTAGCTATGTTGTGAGAATTTACAGTGATTGGCCAAAATAATGTAAGAACCTTAAATGTTTCATTGAATGAAATATTCAGTTGTGCCACCTGTAGAAATAAGGAAATCTTCATGACAGTATTAACAAGATGTGCCAACTGCAGGGGCTTATGTGACTGAATGTCATTACCCTCGTTTCTTTGGTATGGTGCAAGAGACCAAGCAGATGCAAAAGTACCCACCTTACACTTTCTCACAGGGACTCTCTTTAAAATGTGGTCTTAGCTGATGAGACTGATCAATCACAAACACATTACATCCATAGATGTCTCTATATGGCAGCATTTACCACTTTGTTAATAAGCTATAACTCAACCATTGGCAACCTTAATGGAAAAAAAAACTTTGCAATAACTATCACTCAAATGGTTGGACCTACAATGTGCACCCAAGAAACCAGTGGCAAAATATGCACTCCCTCCTTTGTAAACCATTGTAGGTACTAAATAAATGAACTTCTGCTCTATTCCTGGACCTCTTGTTCTTCCATAACAAAAACTGGAGTGATCCTTCTGGCCCAAATGGTAATCTAGTACTCAACAATAACAGCAGAAGACCATCTGTAACAGGCATAGGCTAGAAGATGCATGGGGCAAACTCTTTGGTTGAATGCCCCCTAAGGTGAGGTGCTGTCAAAGTAAATGGTAAAGAAGGCATATGAATATGATAAAGAAAGGCATATAAAAATGAGAAATAAACACTTTATTCCAATTAAATATTCATTAAAGTCCATTTCCCCAATTAGATCTCCTCTCTGAAAACAATTGTACTACTTCATTTTTTACATCATTTGTGAGAAATTCTTTTTCAATGCAGATTAAACCCTGGCTGGTCAGACTCTCTTGTGACATGGAAGATCTCAGAATTTTGAAAATGATCTTTCACAACTTGCGAATGAAAATGTGATGCAAATCGTTGGAAAGACTTCCCTTCTAAACTGTACTACCTATTGGACAGCATCCTTAGGATCAGGGGGAACTGTATAAAAGCTCAAAGGAGCATCACAAAGTCAAGATTATCAATCATTGTTATAGTCATCTGCAAAGGCTGGACATTCCTTTTTTAATCTCTCTCTTTCTTTTTCGTCTTCAATTGTGACTGAATGCAAATTCAGAAGAAATGAAAATCGGTTTGGAAGGTCTTGAAGATGAACACTGCGGTCTTCAATTTCTGTTTTCAGTCAGTTCATAATCTTTCTTTTCACTGTGCGGGGCCTGGTCAGTCATAGTGTCATAGTGCTTCACTGAGAATGAGCTATAATAATTTAAATTTGTCCGTATTAAATTCGAAGCAGGGCTCTCCTAGAGAGCAACACTCTTTGGATTGGCTGCCCTGCCAGATATGGATGCCCTCTTCAATCATGCCACTGGTAACAGGGCTGGACATGTGTGCTGCATTGAGTTTGATGGTATTAAAAGACAGAGATTTTCATGAGCTTGAGAGAGAGCCAATAAATGAAAGCAGTGTGTCCATCTCGCTGAACAAACAAGTTGACGGATTACCAATTGCTCAGCATGCTAGTGAAAGAGGACCACTGCGTGGGAAATCTCAAAAGACTGCAACTGCAGTACAGCCGTCAAACACAAAGTGGAAGAAGCCAAAAGAGACAATAGCATCTGAACAAGAAAGACAGAACACGCTAAACATCCTTCCACATTCCACTTCTTGTCTAAAGAATTGACCTAAAAACATCATTAATTAAGGACCAGGAGCCTCACCCATCGAAAACTTTCTTACTCAGAAACATGGGTAAGCCATTGCTTATGCAAAAGTCAGAATTTATAAAATACAAGCATGGAATGAAAATAGGAATTCCACTTAACCATCCATAAGCAGTATGCAGACATTTTTTGGTGAACAGAAAATCTCAATTCATCACACATTTCAATCACCTTTCAGTACCATTCTGATGATCTTGAACTAATTCCGTCACAATTAACTGACATGTTCTCTCAGTACAGCTGTCTTCAGCATGTAGGTGTTACTGTCTTAGTGTGTGGCCTGTCTAATTCGTCTACAAAAAGGGGGTTATGTGTGCTGTATGACGTAAGTGATAATGGCAGCAATGCCATCACATACGGCATGACTCTAAAGTCTGCTTCCCACAATTATTATTTAATAAAATAAAGGAACCACAGGTTCAAAAGCATTAGTCTTGCACATTTGTGCATCACATATTAGTTGTATACTGATTTTAACAAGTGTTTTCTATTTACAAAAGCAAATTTATTCTGGGATGATGCCTTTATTACAATATATGTGAAGTCGATTGCGCCAATTACTTTAAGGCAATCTTTCCATCTCAGCTTTCCTACCGTATATGTGAGTTTGAGGTGCCAACACTTTCCGGCTTTTCTGAGAGATAGTGGATGCAGACTGGCACATCATGCTCAGACCTTGCATGTATTAAGCACAATCGAAGAAGCTCACCACTCTCTGGAGTAACTATATGTACTGTATTTTATAGAACATTGCAAAACTTAACAGGAAGCAGACAAAAAAAGGATATACACTGGCAGTAATTTAATTCCACTTCAAGCACTGAATACACAATCCCATATAGTTGGCATGATGTGGCTCAGCAATGACTGAGAGATTCCTGACCAGTCAGCCCATCACCAAATATTCTATAGGAATTAAATCCTGTAATGGAAGAGAAATCACATGATTTCTGTAATGTAGGTTCCAATTCAGCACACAACTCCAAGAAGATGACTTTAGGAAGTCAAAATCAGCTTTTAAGCCAGCCATCATCAACAGCCAAATAATGACCACAATCCTTGAAATTTGCTCTTTGCGTAGCCAGGCACACTGCTGCACAGTCGCACAAAGGTTTGCCCCATTGTGATGGCTTGTGCAATACAGATGTTTATGGTAAGTCAAATCTAAAGAGACTTGCATGTGGTGTAGCACTGAAATTTGCTCTGCAACTTTTCTTTTTATTTATTAACTCTCTTAAATCAGCTGCTCCCCCTTTTGGCTTTTTTCTTTTACTTTTGACTCCCACAAAGAGAAAAGCAAAAATAGTGTTTTTGTGTTTCTCCATTTAAAATCAGTAATACCTCAAGTTCACATTCACTGAAGTTTCATTTCCCCTGTTCGTGTTCTTCTGTGGTTTGCTGTTAAGAAGTCACTCAGGAATATGGCCAAATGTATATGCTGATTATATTGCAAATATTCAAAAGAGGTGTTTTATAAGCTATACAGTGCATGGTTACTGGTGGGGGCTAATGGGCAGCTAAAAGTGCATCCACAAGCACAGAGAAATTTAAGTCAACCTGGCATACACAGGGTTTTACAAATGTGATATTTTTGAAAGAACTTCATTTTTGCCTTTCTAGCATAAGTAAAATTTTAGTATGGCATCAAAGTAAGGTTTTACACATGAGGCCCCAGCAACCAAATGTTCTTGTCCAAATTCTTGTCTTTCAGCTAGTTAGGTGGATCATTCTTTATCTAGTTATGTTATAAATTTTCTCATTACCTGCACTGATTTCATCACAGCTCTTCTGCATTTGCTTCTTTGTCAGGGAATTTGCTGTGTGACTCGCAATGGTCTCAATTAATGGAAGGTTGATTTTACTGTGGAATTTTAGAGGAGAAAATGTGTAGCAGCTGAAAACTTATCCTTATCACAGGTGAGTAGCTTTACTTAAAGCAAAACCAGAAACCAGAAGTATGTATGTTTATACATTCACTGGCTTTATCCTAACTACAAAGTTGCAAGCAATAGCTTCAGAATCAAAGAATAAGATGTAATTGTCTCGTTGATTCCTGTTATCTCAATGGATGTCAATGGATAGAGGCAATGCTTTATTCTGATTTCTTTAGGGTCCTTGGTGAATTTTCTCTTGTGTTGGAGAGAAAAAGATCAAACCAAACCTAGGCAGCCATGAATTTCAATGAATATTCAATTCCTCACTGTGGTATGTGGATTTATTCAGCTTTGCACTCAAATAACCAGTTTATGAAATACAGTATACATTCAATGTGTCATTTCTCATTATTATTATTATGCTACATTGCTTGCTTTTCTTTTTTATTATATATGCTTGCTTTTGTTTTCATTATTACATTCTGACAAAATGTTTCTTGGGCTCCACCAGGAGACATACTGATAAGGTCCTTATTCCCTAGAGGTTTTCTACCTGGGGGCAGATCCTAGTTAAATACAGAATATTTTGTTGTATCCAAACAGTGGTTACAGTTATAAAACGTGTTGTTACACACTGGCATTTAAGACACACCACCAATTGAACAGTGGGCACACTAAAACAGCACAGCTGCTGGACTTGCTTAACTTTGAGATTTTGGAACAGTGGCCCTCCAGAACCTTCTACAATCCAAACATCTGTACACTTCAACAGCATCTGAATAAGATAACCACCAGAGCACCTACAGCACCTCAGCTAACCACAGTGTTTATTTCTATCAACTTTTATTGGCGCTAACCTGGCATAGCCTGACTGTGGATTCGAATGAAAGATTCTTTAATACAGGCTAAGTATGAATGTATTATTTGTATTTTGCTTATTTTGTCACTGTACTGGTATTGAGAAAGCACTGTACGTAATTCAGGTTACATTACATAACCTGAATTAAACACTCCCTACAGAGCACACCAGGCTGACGTAAATTTATGTTTCATGTTTTTCTTTATTCACCTTGTCTGTAGACACTTACATATATTAATCTTCTTTAATACATATGTTTTGAATTAGTGCAACTAGCATGGTTGGGTTACTGTATGCCATGCGCCAGTCCATGTAAGATTAAGAGTATTAGAAGGCATACATCATGGTGCAGGTTAAAAGGATATAGGTTTATGGGGCATTGCAACTCTTTTTGGAACAGATGGGAACATCTGAACTGGAGGGGCACCAATGTGGTGCGGAGGCATGTAAGTCAGTTTGTCAAGTATTGTTTTAAATTGGGACTGGGGAGCCATCAGGAAGTTTAGGAAAGGCCATGTTTGCATCTGTACATGAAAGAACAAACAATAGTGTAAAAATAAAAATGCATAGTAATGTAAATTCTAGCCCAACATTTAAGTACAAAAGTAAAAAGAGTAACACATTAAAAATAGCTTGCCTTAATGATAGAAGTATAAAAAATAAAACAAGTGAGTTGGAGTTATATGTAGAGGAGTATAATAATGATATTATAGGAAACACCAGGTTAAATAACCAAGATGGGTATAAATATAACAGAGAGAGATACACATTTTTTAGGAAGGATAGACAGACAGAAAAGGTGGGAGTGTTGCTGTTTATGTCAAAAAACACAAGTCCTCTTCAGTTGAATGATGAGCCCCATCTTAGTGAGGACATCTGGCTTCATCAGAAAAGCATTAGGGAATGAGGTCTTATTTTAGGAGTGTGTGTATGCAGAAAATAATTTCAATGCACATCTTTTTAGTAATATTAAAAAATGCAAGTTTACAGGGGTATATTATAGTCAAGGGGTACTTTAACTACCTGAATATTAAGTGAGATAACCTTGCAAATAGCAGAGCACAAGAGCAGGAGTTTTTAGATGTAATCAGTGACAGTTTTCTTTTAACACAGCATGTTAAAGCACCAATGTGAGGAGCAGCCTATCTGGATTTAGTATTTTGTAATAATCAGGATAGAATTGAGGGTGTAGAGGTGATTGAACCAATAGGGTGAAGTGACCATAATACAATACAGCTCTCAGTGTTTCAGAAGAGTGCAGATGCAAGGACTAAAACTGTTAAGTTTAACTTTGGTAGGGCAAATTTTGAGCATATGTGGCAAAGTCTAAGGAGGATAGGGTGGGGGTAAGCTTTTTAGTGTGGAGACAGCCGATAAGCAGTGGAACAGGTTTAAAAATGTTTTTATGTAGGAGAGGTGTATACCTAAATTTGGAATTAGTAGGCAATTTAAAAAAAAACTCCACAGTGGGATAATAATCAGTTAAAGCAGAAGCTGCAAAGGACAGCTGTATAAGGTGTATAATATGAATAATGTCAATGTGAATTGTAATGCGTTTGAGAACATGAGGGCAACCATTAAGAAGGATATTAGGGAGGCTAAAAGGCAGTTAGAGAGGAATATAGCAGATAAGGTTGAAGACAACCCAAAGAGATTCTTTTAGTATTTTAGTAGTAAAAGAACAGTCAAGAAGGAGGTGAAGTACATCAGGGGGAATTAAAAAAATAGTGAAATAGTGAATGCCCTAGCTCATATTTTTCCGAGGTCTTCACATGTGAGGAAATAGGTAACAGTTAAAGGGACTACTAAGGATGTAATGATTGATTTGGAAATTGTAGAGAGAGAAGTACTGCTTAGATTAAATAGGCTGACATCAAACAAATCTTTAGAACCAAATAATATTTACCCTCGAGTTCTGAAGGAGGTTAGAGAGTACATATATAAACCCTTGGCACATATTTTTAGGAAGTCACTGTGCACTGGGGAAATAATGTTGATGAATGAAGTTCATGAATTGGTGAAAGTCTACACAAATCAAGCTTCAATGTCCTTGTTTTTGGCTCAGATGTAGCGACAGACTATTTTTCAACAAATTCTGTAACTTTCTGCCACTTGATGTAGACTTTTTTTGACAGCTGCCTTCTACCTTCTATGAAGTCCTTTGTCTACACCTGCCTTTGAGAGAGTTAAATTAAGATGATGTTTAACATGTGATTCAATGGATGTGCAGTGGCACTGGTGCAGTAGAAAAGCATCCTTAGAAACCAGTGCACCTCTAGTACTGAAGGATGTCAAAGATGTGACAATTATGAATTTCAAAAAAAAAAAATCCAACAAGCAATGAAACCTCATAAAAATCACTCGACATTAGTGTTAAATAGATGTGGATTTTGGCAGAAATGTGGTTTGCACATGTGTGGTTTCTTCCTAATTAGTCAGATTTTCTATCACCTTTTTAAAAACTTTGTTAGGTTAATTAACATCTGGATTTTGTTCTTCAAGAGAAATGTGGGCACGCTCCTTTTAGGATATTGTTGTACTGCAGTCTTAACTTGTATTTTTTATTTTACCCATGAATCTTTATATTTGATACTCTGTGATATTTTTAAAATGGCATTGATTCTATATAATTAAAAAAAGATTTCTGAGAAGTGCAATGTCAAGCATTAGGTGCCAGGCTGAGGAGCAGAACTGACAAGGCAGTCTTCTCCAAAGTTTTGCCTACTGTAAACAGTGAGAAAAGTCAGAAAGCATTATTTATGTTTACAGCAACAACATTTATTTATATAGCACATTTTCATATAAATAATGTAGCTCAAAGTGCTTTACATGATGAAGAAAGAGAAAAAAAGACAAAATAAGAATTAAAATAAGAGAACACTAATTAACATAGAATAAAAGTAAGGTCCGATGGCCAGTGGACATTTATCCACTAGATAACAGAACAGACTGTAAGATAATCTGACTCATATTAATTTTAGCCTTTAATTTTATTCACAACATAGCATATAATAACCAGAAGTCAGATGAAAATTTAGAGCTATCAGAGCAAAATGACAATGACAGTATTGCACATATCGTAAACAGTGTGACTTAGCAATGTATTCAATTAGGTACTCTGAACGCATAATACACTTTAAATTTATTATGTAGTGTTTATACATTTGTCAGTCAGATGCTTTCCCATATTTAAGTAATAACAGAAAAAGTTGTATTTTTCATAAAAAGTTTTTCTGGAAAATTTTACCTACTAGGGCGGCTCCGCCCCCTGCTCACTTCGCTCGCCAACCCCTGGGTTTGGTCCTGTGGAAATACAATTTAATGTGGGTTTTTTTCATGGGAATTGTTACATATGTATTATGTTCACTTTTTATTTTAAAACTTCAGTAAAAACAATATTTGGAATGAACTTTTCTTCAAGACCACATTGAATTCTGATTCCTTGTTTGGTCTTACAGCGTGATAATGCAACGTATAACTGTGAATATAGTTTATTTGTGTCTTATAAATAAACCGACTTTTTCAAATGTTTGTCCTTGTGATTTGCTAATTGTCATTGCAAAAGCTATTCTCACGGGAAACTGTAAACATTTTAATACAAATGGCATATCAAGATCTCCTTTTTGGTCGAATACCGTTTTGAGTTCGTCCAATAAAAATAAGACTTTCTGATAATTCAATCTACTTACGAAAGTGGGAATATCCAGAGTCGATGCAGCCGGTGGCATTGTTCTCAAGAAGCTGCGAATTTCTGGCCATTGTGGATTGCACGTCATTGCAATAAATAAATATGGCCATTGCATCATGATATGACTGTTGTAATGCTCTTGGAATACCTTGATACGATGATGGTAATATTACTGCTTTACCTATTTTGAATTTGTCTGAACTATTGATATTTGAATTTTGAATGTGATCAATGAGACCTTGCATATGTTCTGTTCTAGGTTTAGCTTGATTCGATTTAATAAAGAAGAAACGATTAGCTGTGACTTTTACATATGCATTAATAATGTAATGTTGCGATAGACGTTGAGATGATAGAAGTGGGCTAAATACATGGGAAATATTGTGTGGGTGTTATTTGTTTTTGTGAATGTGTTTGTTTCATATTGTACGACCATCTGGGAAAAGCAAAGGAAAGTGTAAAGGGTCGGCATGTAGCAATGTATTTGACATAAATGACGAATCATTCTTTGCCTTTGCATATACTCTGTCTACTCTGTCTTTGATATCTCCATCTTTTGAAATTATTATCGCTGACAATTCGTCACATGTGGGTTTATTTTAAATGCGACTGTGATCTTTTGGATGCATATAGAAATCCAAGAAAATTTCATTGTCCTTGTTTTGCTGATAAATTTTGTGTAAGGTGCAATACTTTTGGACATATGGATTTGTATCCATTATTGGGTGTATAATTTCTATTACGTCAGATCGTTTAACTCTTTCGATTCTATGTTGCATAGCTTCTGCGTGATCATAAAAGACACACCTGACCAAATAGTTTTTTTAAACTTGTCGTAGCTGTAATTGTTGCGGGAACACATATTCTTATAGCGTATGGTCCATTATTGTGTAAATCAACATTTTGTGCATTAATGCTAACACGAAAAGATAATTGCAGACGCGTATATTTTGCCTGTAGTGTTTGTGGATTTCACTTTCACCAAACAACAAATCTTTTAATTCTCTTGGATACACCTCTTCATTGGGCGGCAACATTACTTTTCCCTGATGGCAACACGAATTAGACGATCCGACTTAAACTTTAAAGCCTTACAATATCTACATACTTCCAACATCTCACCTATGTCTCTTTTTGCTGTTCTGTTATTTCACTTAGTAATTATTTCCATTTGTTAGTACAAATGCGATCTGTACTCTTTTTTTTGACACTTTTGAATTTTAGTACTAATATTTTTGAACTTGCTCTGCGTGTGTATCATGCCAAGGATTTTTTGAGCCTTTTGAATTCCACTGCTTTCATAATCTGTAACCTGCTCTGCATGTGTATGGCGCCAACGTTTTTGAACGTCTTTATGAAGTTTTACTGTGTCTTTTATTCTTTTTCTTTTATTTCTGTCCCCGTTTGGACCTGCAAGGTTTTCAGTTCCACTTGTCCTGGGCTGATTTTTACTTTCCTTGCCTTGGTCACCCTCTCATGGGAACATGCTTCCAATGGATGTCAGTATGATGTGACTTGACCATTTTGCGGGAAGTGAAAATGTCTCTACCTCTCTGAAGTGTCTCACTGTCTTTCTTCAGAAGATCACGTCTCGTCGCAAGAATTTTTTTTATAATAGAGAGATTACCATAACAATACAAAAAATGAGTCAGAAATGAGGGGTTGCAGTGTTAAGTTGTTCAACCTTTATTTAAAAGTAAAGACACCTACAAAAATTATCAGTATTTTTAATTTATATTAAATTTCTTTGCTTCTTGATTTGCCCTTGAAGGAAAGTTTGTTCAGTGGTGGGCAATATCGGTCCTGTAGGGCTGCAGTGGCTGCAGGTTTTTGTTCCAACTCAGTTTCTTAATGAGAAGTCAATTATTGGTGATGAAGCACTTACTACTCAAGTGAGATTTTGATGCTTCATTTTGATGGTCTCACTTGTTAAGGTTCCCCACCCTTTACTGATTATTTCAGTCTTAAAAAGCTGCATTAGCTGTTTTTAATGGTTCCTTATTAGCAATAAGACACAAATGACAAAAGGAGGTAGCAGTTCTCCATCTAACCCAGTGTTTCCCAACCTCGGTCCTGGGGGCACACTGTGGCTGCAGGTTTTTGTTCCAACCAGATTCCTAATCAGTGACAGCATCTGATAACATTGATCTTATTTAATTAGCTGGTATTTTTCTAATACATTCAGAAAGGCAGAGCAGCATGATTTTTACATTTATAAGACATTTAGAAATATTTCTGCTTTTGCTATAGGTTTAAATGCTTAACTCTCTTTTGTTGATTTCATTCTTTTTTGCCCTTTTTCTGTTCAGTTTTCCCCCTTCGTTGTATCTTATTAATGACAATTAAAAATGAGCAGAGCAGACACGCTGGCAAACAACACTGAATCATGAAAGGCTGCAACTACTTTAGCATCAGATCCACTAATTAATAAATAATGGATTAATTAAACAATTAGAACACCTAGAAATGTAGAATGAAAATCAAGATGAAAATATTGTTAAAAAGAAAAAAATACATTATTTCCATATCACTGCTTGGTACATTTTAATATATATATATTACCAAACTTAGTTTTCTAATTTCTATATTGTTCCCAAAACATTTTACTTAATTAGCCCAGGAGTCCAATTAAAAACAGAAGGTGGTTGGAACTAAAACCTGTAGCCACAGGGGGGGCCGCAAGGACTGAAGTTGGGAAACACTGGTCTAAACCAGTTTTCATATGACAGACTGCTTTAGGCTTCAAATCATTATCCTTGGAAAAGAAAAAAATCTATGATATAAGAACCAAACATTGCAAACTAACAAGCCATAAAATTAAATAAGGTCTGAGATTGCCAATAAATGGTTTCTAATTAAGGAATTGTGTTGGTATGAAAACCAGCATCCACTTTGGCCCTCCATGACTGACATTTCCCATTCCTTGATTAACACCTGTTTGTCCCTATGCTTCATTTTTTGGTTGGCATATTTCAACCTCTGCCACAAAGTAAAAACAGGCACTGTCAAGATATGCTCTTTTATTGAAGAGACATACATGTTAGTCAGAATGTCAGAAAAGAAATGTCTGAGAATAACCCCTACGTACCTGGAGTTGTACAAAAGCTGCACTTGCCTCTGCATCTTATCCACAATCTTCATAGTTAGATAATGTAAAAGAATTCTAAATGTTTTAATGTGAAAGCTTTTGGGATTATTCTGATAGTGGTCTTAAATCCAGAATGGCACAGAGGAGACCAAAGTATAATGGAACGGTGCATTTACTAGACAAGGTGCAGTAAATATGGGAAGGATAAATGGAAGGAACAACAAAAACTACACTTAATCCCTATTGTCTGTTTGCATGTACCTCAAAGAGGTCTTTAACTGTAGCGTATCATGTGGAGTGTCCTGCCAACTCACTCTCCTAAAAGTTACCCACCAAAACACTGTATTCCTCTAGGACAGGGGTAGGCAACGTCGGTCCTGGTGAGCCGCAGTGGCTACAGGTTTTCATTCCAACCCAATTGCTTAATTAGAAAACAATCATTGCCAATCTCAGACCTTATTTAATTTTATGGCTTGTTAGTCTGTGCAATGTAAGGCTCTTATATCGTAGATTTTTTTCCTTTCCAAGGATATCATCCAAATGATTTGAAGCCTAAAACAGATCATTTTCAGTCTGTCACATTTTGTTTTATTAAATCAAACAGTGCACGATGAACACACACAGATGTAATTGGAAAAAAGCTAGCTGGAGAACTGCTGGCTGCTTTGTCTTTTACATCTTATTGCTGATAAGGAGCAATTAAAACACTGAATGCAGCAGTTTAAGATTGAAGTAAGCAATTAAGGTTGGAGAACCTTAACAAGCGAGACCACTAAAATGAAGCATTAAAATGTCACTTAAGCAATATGTGCTTCATCAGCAATAATTGAGTTCTCGTTAAGGAACTGGGTTGGAACAAAAACCTGCACATACTGCAGCTCTCCAGGACCGACATTGCCCACCCCTGCTCTAGGACCTTCTCCCTGCCAATGGAGTTCTTGTCCTGTTTTCTGATTCTACCTTACTCAGGATCAATTTCCTCTAGAGCCTTAAATGATTTGCAATGACAGTGGCGGCTTTTATAAACTCCCAGGATCACCAAGCCATGGTACCCTCTGCTAGTCCCTGACACTATGCCCTCTGTCAGGTCTCCAAGGAGGTGATGTACCATTTATTTAAAACAGAACAATCTAGATGAGAACAGGTAATTTAGCCCAACAAAACTTGCCAGTCCTATCTAATTAATTCTTCTAAAATAACCGTCTAGTTTTGAAGGCTCCTGAAAGTCTTACTGTTTACCACACTACTTTGTAACTCATTCCATGTGTCTATGGTTCTTTGTGTGAAGAAACACTTCCAAATCTTTGTGTTAAGTTTACCCTTAACAAGTTTCTGACTGTGTCCCTGTGTTCTTGATGAACTCATTTTAAAATAACAGTTTCGATCCACTGGACTAATTCCCATTCATAATTTTAAACACGTCAATCATGTCAATCATGTCTCCTCTTCATCATCTTGTTCTTAAACTGAAAAGGCTCAGCTTTTAATATTTCTTCATAATTCATCCCCTTAAGCCCTGGAATCAGACCAGTCACTAGCACTAGCACTGTCATGTCATTTTTATAGCATGGAGACCAAAAAAGGTAGTAGTAATCCTTACTAGGACTGCATTCCTTTTACCATCTTTTAGGTTTTGCTAAGGATAGAGCTGCCAGGGAAGAGGAAAAGAGGAAGGCCTAAGCGAAGGTTTATGGATGTGGTGAGAGAGGACATGCAGGTGATGGGTGTAACAGAACAAGATGCAGAGGACAGAAAGATATGGAAGAAGATGATCCGCTGTGGCAACCCCTAATGGGAGCAGCCGAAAGAAGTAGAAGAAGAAGATTTTCCTGGTGTATCCTCCCTGCTCTCACACACCTTAAAGAGATTCAGGCAATTCTAGGATCAACCAATTTTTTTTCCAAATTGGGGAAAAAGTAGATGATCAACTCCAGACTCTTTCCCTCGCATGTATGATGGTATCTCTAATTCTTTCTCTTTACGATAACTTAGCTGGCGTTGTGTCAACTATATACTCTAAAAGTACCATTTGTTGTCCCACTGATACTCTGACTTTCACTGTGATAGCCATTTCAGGTTCTTCCAATGTCAGGACATCATAAGGCCCTGCCCTGTCTAGAAGTAGTATCTCTAACCTTTAACCAAAGACTCTACATGGCACTCGATGTATGTTTCATGCAAGAATTTACAGATAAAATATTTGCAGAGTAAGCAGCACAGACAAGTTTTCCTAGGTGACTTTTTTGCAAGCATTATTGTTTTAAAGTCATTCTTGAAATAGAGTAGACAAAAATTGAACATATCAGGGTCAGCTGAAGGGTAATGCCATTCTTAAGACATTAATGGTAATTTCATATTAGGATTTGCTTAGCTATTGTAAAATGTTTAACTTTAGACAGAATACCAGATAGAGAGTACAAGCTCGCTTATAAAGGGAATGCTCTAACCTATTGTACTATTCTTTTTTTTTTTTAACTTTTATTGAATTTATTAAAAACATGTAACATTCCATACAATCAAGTCATCTATTGTCCTATTCTATTCTATTCTTATTATTGTTACTCTGAACAGCAGTGACTCTGTAGTAGTGGCCTGAAATGGCAGGCAAAAGAGCATATAGTTTTCTGACATTTACTAAAACAGTATGACAAATCCTTTTATATTAACATAACACAGAATAAAGCATAGGAGATACAGAAGTTCAGCGTTATAACCTCTATAAACAATACCATACTTTTTAGTGTGAATTTTTTTATCTTTGCCTTTTTTGTGATATTTGATGCTTTCCTATGCTAATCTGGGCTAAATAACATATTTGTGTTCTTTAAAGACTGAAGAAAGTAGTAAACCTTGTTTTTTAGATAATTTGCTGTTTCACATCCAGGTATTGAAGGGTGTTTTGAAATATTACATTATTTGTATTTAGTTGATAAATATTTGATGGTAGTTCATTGTTTAGTTTTTTTGCTGTTCTAATTTATAGCCATGAAGAAGTCTCCTGAAACGCGTTGGCCAAAACTGGTGTTAACGAGACTGGATTTCAGGATGAGATCTTTATGGCCACAGCTTATCAATGTGAACAGAACTAGATTCATTGTATCTTTGAAATGGACAATGTGATTGATGTAGCTGTTTTTGTTTATATGATTTAAGGTTTATTTGAATCAGTGCATGCTGCTAACCTCTATCTCTCTATATTCAGCTAATTGATGTCAACAGAACTGGATTTTGTGAATGAACCATAGAGCTCTATCTAGCTATAGCAAATTGGAATTAATATTAATGGATTTGTATAAGGTTTTACATATTTAATTTTTTGTATTGTGACAAATAGACACACTCAATGTATAAAAAAACACTTTTTCTTTTAATACTGGTAGAGTTGTACATTCAAGTAATGCGATCACTATAAAACAGCAATATTCACCTTCAGCCCTCCTGTTTGTTCCTGATACCCAAACTCATACATCAGGCAGCATTGGCCAGTGGTGTTAGGCAAACTTGAACCTCACCTTTAAACTTTAATAAAACACTCCTGTTGCCAAAAGCTGTAACCCAACATTAAACACAAAAACTGTTTAAAATCCAACATAAAATAAATCGTAATGAACTTTTTATTTTTATTTGCAGCGCCCCAGAGCCTCCTGGGATATCAGTGCCGTCCATTGCTATAGTATGGTTTAAAAATACATAAATGTATATTAAATGCTTAATGTCTTCATATGTGTATACGTTTATTTAATTTTTTTTTTCAATTTGATATACTTAGTTAATCCCCAAGAGGAAACTGTCTTTTCGAATGACCTTTGGGGGCCAGAGAGCAGGATCAGCCATTGTGTACCACCCTGGAGTTAAGGGCCTTGCTCAAAAGGGCCCAACAGAGTAGAATCCTTTCTGGAAGTAACGGGATTTGACCGGGCAACCTTCCAGATACCAGCACAGTTATCCTTAGCCACAGATCCACCACTCTTGTCAAGAGTAATGTTTAGTTTAATGCAATTCAGTTTTAATTCATGGTCATTTTTTTCCGATATGGTTGATGTTTGAAAACCTGTTCTATTGTTTTTTTAAATTTTTAAATTTTTATAAAATTTTGAAAAAAATTTATTTGGACCATGGCATTTGGAGCCATTTTTTATACTAAACACCCAAACCTCTGCAGTCCCAGTAGTTGTATGACTTGAAACAGAAATGAAACACTTTGTATATTCACAAAATTAAACAGTCATCTGAAATTTGAATCATTTATATTTTTTAATACTAATTTAAGGAGGACAAAGAGTGTGAATCCAAATAAAAGTAAATAATAGCAAGGTAAATTATTCCTATACCTGTATCCACAATGGAGATATATATTTGGATGTTAAAAAAAGCAGGATAAAAATTTAACTGCAGCTAACATCAAAAGTGCACATTCAACAAAGACTCCAAGTGTTCAATTCATAGTGGGTGCCGGCTGCATTAAATGATTTCATTCGATTATTTCTGCATCCTTGGTAGGGAACTCAGTGAAGGTATTTTTCACAAAAAAGATGAAATAAAATTAACTTTCTGCTGAAATAAAATAAGAAACAGATTAATCCACAATTACTGAAACCTCAATCTCAATGAAGCAAGCTGTTTATATTGGCCATAAAATCAGTATTTCCCACCATTCTGTCCATTTTCAAACTCATTCACCTCATTTTAGACACCTTAGGAATTAAAAGCAATACGATCATAAACTCCAACTAGCAGTAATTTATAATTTAATTTAATTTTGTGCAGGAGGCACAGCGAAATGCAGATTGGAAGGGGCCGGCAACTGCAGATACCTCAGAATATGCTCTCGTCTGTTTCTGGAGAGGATCTGAAGAATCCCAAGCTAGACACCCCAAAGAAGGATACCAGAAGTACCTGGGAGGTTGCGCAGCAAATGAGGTCATCAAGAAGAAGTTAATCCATCCATCCATTTTCCAACCCACTGAATCCGAACACAGGGTCACGGGGGTCTGCTGGAGCTCAACACAGGGCACAAGACAGGAACCAATCCCGGGCAGGGTGCCAACCCACCGCAGGACACACACAAACACACCCACACACCAAGCACACACTAGGGCCAATTTAGAATCGCAAAGAAGAAATTAATCTTTCCATGAAATTACTTTGAATTAAAAAAAGAGGAGGAAAAACAAGCAGGACACCAAATTAGTTCTGGCTAAGAAAAGGAGGAGAAATCTGTCCATATTTATTCATAAGGAGTCTAACCACCATCCTGATCTTTAGGTGTTTGAACTTTAAACCTCACCTTATTTATTGTCTACCTGATAACTAGAGAAAGAGTTTTGGACTCTGAGGACTTTGAATTAGAACTTTAAGCTTGTATATAGTACAGTAGCATCTTGCTGCTTTTTGATTATTAAAAGCATCAGTACCTGAATGGGATGACAAATGTGTGCCAGTTATTATGCTGCCATTCAATACTTTGATTAACATTGTTACTGTGATTTACTAATGATATATGGTTATATATGGTTAGAATACGGCCAAAAAAGCAGTGGTATGCAAAAACTAAAAATGTGAAAAACTTGTGCAGAAACCTGCTTGAATGTCTGAAACAAGTTCAAAATTGTTTTTGTGCTGTAATGTAAAATCTTGCTATCAATCTGAGTCTTTTGCAAGGCTGAGACAAGAAAATAACAAAGCATTCAACCAGAAATGATCGATTACAAAAATCTGTAGGCAATAACATTTCAGAAATTGATGTAATGCAGGTAAACCTGTTTCTACAAATGCAATACATATTTTAAGGGGAAAAAGGAAAAAAAAAAACTTTAAACAGATTTGTGGTGCTGCGTTTTATATAAAATTAGTATTAAACTAATCATAGCCAATACTGCTTCAATTTGTATAATGCTAGATCAGTAACTTAATTAGCATAATATTTAGAGAATAAAATTACATAAAATTAAATGACTAAAATCCCTGTCAGGTCAGCATGTTCCACTAACACAAATTACTGCAGGGTGCGTACCGAACAGAGAAGTTGCTCAGATTCCCAGGTTACACTCGTGGAGTTCTGCTCTCTCTAACTTGTGGTGTCTATGTTAGAAAGTCTCTAGAAAGACACATGCTCTCTGTGGGAAAACACACAAAACAACAAATAATAATAATAATAATAAAAAAATGATCAAATAGTCAAGTGAAGATAGCAAGACTGCAAAGGGTAGGTCATTTAGCAGCACTGCAAGGAAACTGCATGCTCTTTTCAGTATTTACAGGTATGCAGTTATTAAAAATAATATAATCAGCACTATTACTGTGTTTATGGAGATGAAAATGATGATTTATACATTATGGGGTGATAAGACTTATTATTATTTAATTAGTGGGAAGTGTTAGTATTGGATTATTTAGCTACAATGTAGTTTTTAAGTGAATAGAAAATAAGTGGATAGCTCAAAAGAAAAAGAACTCAACATGGCCGGAATGAGTAAATGCTTTCTGGGGAGAAAGAAGTCTGAGGGCCGATGGGATACATGGAAATCCAAAAACACCTTCAAGTAGCCACTTATATTGTGCCTGCATTAATAAATTGTTTGAGCTTTAAGCTTAAGACAAAATCGTGTACAGGTTTTTAAAATAATATAATTGTATTACCTATACAGTATTGATTAGATGAAAACAAGACTACTAATAAGTTATCAGCTGTTTGTTTTAAGCAGGACGCAACTGGTACTTTGTTTGTGCAACGTACAAGATCACTCATCAACGTACTTTATAAAATAGAGGTTTTGAGAGCATTCTTTTTTAAGATAATGTTTGACACAGTATTTTGGAGACGTGTTTAAGAGGAAGAGAACATCATGCTGTCAGATGAATGTTGCAGTACCATATCATCTGCATATAGTGATATTTTCTGTTCAAGTCCTTTTCTGAAAATCCCCTTTATCTCTGGTGTAGACAGCCAGTGGTTCAGTGGCAGTTGCAAAGAGCAAAGGTGATAAGGGGAATTCTTGTCGCATACCACTTTCTAGTTTGAAGTAGTCTGAAATAATGTTGTTCACAGAAACTGAGAATTCTGGACTAGTATAAAGTAGTTTGATCCATGCACATATGTTTGGACCAAACCAAGGTTATTATAGTTTTGCCTTTTTATATTAGTTTTTATTTCTATATTTTTTCTGACCTTACTTGTAGTACTAGGGTGTTGTACCATGTTAGCCATTATGAATGTAGAGAAAAGCCAAGCAAAATGACACCTTTTATTGGCTAACTAAAAAGATTACAATATGCAAGCTTTCGAGGCAACTCAGGCCATCTTGCCTGAAAAGGGGCCTGAGTTGCCTCGAAAGCTTGCATATTGTAATCTTTTTAGTTAGCCAATAAAAGGTGTCATTTTGCTTGGCTTGACCTTACTTGGAAATTCAGTTTAGTTTTAGTTTTCCTTCATCGTGTATTTTTAGTTTTAGTTTAGTTTTTATTTCACAAAGACATTTCTATTTTATTTTTATATATATTAGTTTCAGTTTTAGTTTTAGTAATTATGGCATGGAGTGCCTACGGAGTTAGTTTTGTGTCACAATCAGACAGAACTATATACTTAATAGATTTGAATACGAGTTTAATGTTTGTGGAAGCTTACTACACTGCCTAGTTTACTATCTGGTTTTGTTTTTGTCTGATAAAAACAAGTATAATCAAAACTAGATACTGAATATGAATAATTTTACTCAATTTCATAATTTTTTAAATATTTTCTCATGAAAATCACAGGGGCTTAGGAAGAACAGGGCTCTAAGACTTGAATCAGTGTGCAGACCCCACCTAGCAGTATTGAGGGAAACAAAGAACAACAAGCATGTAGTGTCAAGGTTAGAGGTGGTGAGTCTTGAATAGCCCACCATAAGGATAGTAAACCCATAATGAGCAGGGCAAGAGTAGGTAATAGGAATACAGACAGGCACAAAACAACAGTGACAGCATCTGAGATTAAGAATAATATATACATTATCTAAACTTGTTTATCCAGAGAAAGATCACAGGAAACCTGGAGCATACCCCAGCAGGTTTGGATGCAAGGCAGCAAAAGTGATTGGTCAGCAACAATATGCTGATATTGTATAATCTTGATCAGCGGCGTTTTATTTTCAAAAATCGTGAGTGGTCTCCCCTCGACTTTCAGATATGGGGATGGATATCTGAGGAGTAAACCACAAGACAATGATTATACTTTATATTATGTAAATTAAGGAACAATCACCAACAAATCAAATTAATAATATTCTGAACAATTATTATAAAAGTAAAGTTGAATAAATCGGACTCTGCAGCTGCATAAATAAAAAAAAAAATCGTATGGGTTCAGGTAAATCCATTCCGGGTGATGGATTTAGCCCAAAAGGTAATACCAGACCTACAATTGTGGTGTAACAACCACATGCTGAATTTCATCCATCTATCTAGTTGCGTTTTTGAGTTATCGTGTTTATACACACACACAGACACACGCGCATGCACGTGCGCGCACACACACACACACACACACACACACACTTCCAAAAAACAGTATTTTTGGACTCTGGGAGGTCTATAACGTCAAGATATTTTTCAAGAATTTTTTCATGATTACTATACTTTTTCTATACTTCGTATATGAGAAAGTAAAAGCGATTTCTCCTGTGCAAAGTGGCAGGTGAATTGCTGTCAACAAAACGCAGTCACCTGTGAAATAAACTGAAACGTTACTCACTCATGATTTTTCTGTTCATCCGGTAAAGTTTTTGTTAACCAGCACATTCTGATTTCAGTCGTTTGAATTACATCTTGATATGCAACAAGCGCAAATCACTTTCTATTTCTCACGCTTTACGCACCTGCACTCAGCTCGCTCTGTCACCGCAAGTGCTGTGTGAACAGCCGCCCTTTGTCACCAGCCACCGTTCACTGGATGAATATGTGCGGGGATGGCTTGTGGTGGATGACTTTCTGTTTTAGAGTTAAAACTTACAAGGGTTAAAGACTAATGGCAAGAATATTCTTTCAAAAACTAAAACTAAAAATATTTTAGTAAATTATTATTTTATTTCAGTTAGTCTTTCCAGCTACTTTAATAGTTTCGTTTAGTTTTAGTTTTTTATTTCGGTTTTGTTAATTATTTTATTTCAATTTACGAAAATGTTTTTTTAATAATAGTTTCAGTTTTGATTTTAGTTTTCATTAACTATAATAACCTTGGACCTAGTGCTGGGCGGTATACCGGTTCATACCGAAAACCGTTTTTAATTTTTTTTATGATATGGATTTTTCTTATACCGCAACACCGGTTTAAATTGCCTAAACGACGTTCGGAACGTGGCGCAGCGGGAAACTTTTCAAGTGGGGACATTTTTCACTGCTACACCGCTAAAAACAGATTTGTTGCACTAAGGCTCTTTTTCACTGCTACACCACCAAATAGTGGGCGGTAGCATAGGTATGCCGCGGTGAAAATGGACAGAGAGCTGAAAAAAATGAGTCACGTCTGTCGCCTGGAGATGCTTTAGTTTTAAAAGGTCAGATGTGTAAATACTGTTTCTATACTACTGGATAATACTGCAAGCCAAGTTGTAGTTTTATTTGTTTTCAATACAGTGTAATGTACCTGGGTACTGTGTAATATTGTGACGACATGTTGACTTTATTCTCGTACTTTGTCATTAAAGTAGAACATCGTAAACTAAACTTCATCGTAAAATGAATATTTAATTTACTAGATTTTCTCAAACCCCGTCATAAGTTATATAGCACATTAAATGCTTTGTGTTAAGTGTTCCCCGAGCTTCTTAAACTGACTTCCTCTGCACTAAGAGGAGGCACCGGCACCGGCAGCGATCGCCGCACAGAATCCATTCACATGATATTCATGCTCTCTGAACATTTAGAATGCCAAGATAAATACTTGATATAAATAAATACTTGATATAAATTCTAAATTTTCAGAGAGCAGGAATATCTGGGACAACTGGGTCGGGGAACACAACACAAAGCATTTAATGTGCTGCATTAACTTATGACGGGGTTTCAGAAAATCTAGTAAATTAAACAATGATTTTAGGATGAAGTTTAGTTTACGACATTCTACTTTAATTATAAAGTAAACTATGAGAATAGAGTGGAAATGTCGACTTTATTCTCGACGTATAGTTTTTTTTTTCTTCCCTGTGTCCGTATTTTTTTTTCTTCACTGTGGCCCTAATACAATTCCGTAGGACTATACCACAAATACAATTATAAATGCAAGTTACAGTTGTATTATTTATGTATATAGCTTAGCTTGAAGCAAGGTCCATATTAATGCAGTTTGCCTAAATGATAGTTCAGTTGGTAAAGATGTCATAATAATAATAATAATAATACATTTTATTTATATAGCGCCTTTCCCATGCCCAAGGCACTTACAGAATACAGTAATCCCTCCTCCATCGCGGGGGTTGCGTTCCAGAGCCACCCGCGAAATAGGAAAATCCGCGAAGTAGAAACCATATGTTTATATGGTTATTTTTAGAATGTCATGCTTGGGTCACAGATTTGCGCAGAAACACAGGAGGTTGTAGAGAGACAGGAACGTTATTCAAACACTGCAAACAAACATTTGTCTCTTTTTCAAAAGTTTAAACTGTGCTCCATGACAAGACAGAGATGACAGTTCTGTCTCACAATTAAAAGAATGCAAACATATCTTCCTTTTCAAAGGACTGCAAAGCAAGCAGTCAAAAAAAAATCAATAGGGCTTTTTGGCTTTTAAGTATGCGAAGCACCGCCGGTACAAAGCTGTTGAAGGCGGCAGCTCACACCCCCTCCGTCAGGAGCAGGAAGATAGAGAGAGACAGATAAAAAAAATCAATACGTGCCCTTTGAGCTTTTAAGTATGCGAAGCTCCGTGCAGCATGTCCTTCAGGAAGCAGCTTCACACAGCCCCCCTGCTCACACCCCCCTACGTCAGCGCAAGAGAGAGAGAGAGAGAGAGAGAGAGAAAGTAAGCTGGATAGCTTCTCAGCCATCTGCCAATAGCGTCCCTTGTATGAAATCAACTGGGCAAACCAACTGAGGAAGCATGTACCAGAAATTAAAAGACCTATTGTCCGCAGAAACCCGCGAAGCAGCGAAAAATCCGCGATATATATTTAAATATGCTTACATATAAAATCCGCGATGGAGTGAAGCCGCGAAAGGCGAAGCGCGATATAGCGAGGGATCACTGTATAATAAAGAACTGCAGCGTACACAGTATATAGCATTGTACAAACCAGATAAATAAATAAAGAAGATTAAGATAGTGAATTCTGTCATCACCAAGATTGCACTTGTTTTATTTTATTTTAATTTGGTGAATACTGTGTAATGCACCTGGGCTTTTGAAGCCTTGAAGTAATAGTGCAACTATCAGTAATAATACAGTTATTTATTTTATTGTTATTATTTATTAGTTTAACTATTATGCAGTTTAATGATGGTAAAGTTGTTTAAAAAGTCACTTTAACGTGTCTGTGGACAGAGATTGTTAACATTAACAGAAAGTGTAGTTGGTTTACAAAAAATATTTATTTATTCCTTTTCTAAGACATGTTCAGTGCAATACAACTTTTGACAAGCACTTCTGGATATTTTCCTAAGTCTAAATACCTCTTTGGATGGTTGAAAATATGTTGTCAAAATTATAATTTAAGTTTTTGCAAAATTTGTTAAATAAAAAGGTTCTATATTTTGACTGCATCTGTCATGCAATGTGATTTCCTTCTGTTCATTAGTGCCACCCCCTTGAAAAGTATCACTTTATGGGGCCATGCAAACCTGTATTAATACTTGTGTGCACATTAAAATGTTTTTTTTGTACAATGTACAATGCTCTTGACAGTGAAATAGGTTATTCTTAGCCAGTAATTGCAGTGGAAAATGTGTTTAACATCCACTCATGCATGGGAAAAAAATAGCGTCAAATACCGTGAAACCGGGATAATTTAGAAAAATACCGTGATATAGAATTTTGGTCATACCGCCCACCCCTACTTGGACCAAACCCACATTTGTGCAATGTGGTGAATAGGTAGTCCCATTCAACCATATCAAATGCTTTTTCTTCATCTAAATATAAAAAGATCTCTGGGGTGTTAGTCTTAATGAGTGAATACATTATATTAAACACACATCAATGGTTAGACGTTAAGTGTCTGCCTTTAACAAATCCAGTTTGGTCTTGTGATATTACAGAAGGAAGCACTTTCTCAGACCTTCTGGCTAGAACTCTATATGATGCCTATTGCAATAAGTCTTTATTTTTCTTGGAAAAGATGGTAATTAATGCTTGATGAAAGGTTTGAGGTGAAATTTTTTTTGTCTTTAGCTTCTATGAACATTGCTAATATAGTAGAGCTAAGTTATTTGAAATTTTTATACAATTCCAATGGTAGCCATCAGGGCCAGTTGCTTTATCACTTTGAAGAGAATTTATAGCATCTAGTATTTCTGAAAGTGTCAGAGGCTTATCCAGCTCCACAGCATTAAGAGTATCTAGCTGTGATATTTGTAGTGAATTAAGAAACTCATTAGATTATGTCTTATCTTCTTTAAACTGAGCAGAATATAAGGACAAGGGGTTAAGATGCCAGCTACAAAATTAGTGTGTAGGATACAGTAATTTAAGCTCCATGATCAGAGGGGCATGGTCAGAGATTACAATAGCATTGTAAAATAGCATTTGATAGTAGAAAAAATTATTGTATATGAGAAATAATCAATTCTTGAGTAGCAATGATGTATGGGTGAGAACAAGGAATATGCTCTTAGGTTAAGATTTAAAAACCTCCATGAGTCTGATCCATTATAAAACTGTGTAATTATTATTTTTTAGTTTATGGTTATGTCAGGAAGGGCATCCGGTGTAAAACGTTTGCCAGATCTATATGTGGACAACAACACAAATTTCCATACCGGATCGGTCGAGTCCCGGGTTAACAACAACTGCCACCAGTACTGTCAGTCAACATGGTGCTGACAGAAATTGGGCTACTGTTGGCCGAAGAAGGAGAAGCAAAAGGGGGAGACGTGTCCGGAGGAAAGAGGAGAGGAGGAAGGTAAAGAGATTGGAACTGAGGGTAGGAACTTTGAATGTTGGCAGTATGATTGGTAAGGGGAGCGAGTTAGCTGATATGATGGAGAAAAGGAAGGTTGATATACAGTAGACCCCTGCAAAGTCGCAGTTCAGAGTTTGCGGCCTCAGTCATTTGCGGATTTTTCCTTAGAACCTAACTAATAATTGTTAGTGGAAACCGCAAATATCCTCCCCAATTTTTATGGCTTTTTCGTGGTAATACTGTACTGTAAAGAGAACAGTAAGCAGCTGTAGAGAAAACCGAGACTTGGGATGGTGAAAGTAGCCAGTAGAATTTGAAACTGCAACTCCCAGCAGTCCCTGCAGTGGCTCTGATTAGTCTTCTGCTGAGGGTGCTGGGGCTGTTGAGGTCAAAGGATGTCAGCGTGGCTTTTAAAAAGGGGGCCGGTGACCAAAAGCAAAAAAAAAAAAGTTTTTGTAATTTGTGTTTCAAGTTCCTGTCTGGGGCGGCACGGTGGCGCAGTGGGTAGCGCTGCTGCCTCGCAGTTGGGAGACCTGGGGACCTGGGTTCACTTCCTGGGTCCTCCCTGCGTGGAGTTTGCATGTTCTCCCCATGTCTGCGTGGGTTTCCTCCGGGCACTCCGGTTTCCTCCCACAGTCCAAAGACATGCTGGTTAGGTGGATTGGAGATTCTAAATTGGCCCTAGTGTGTGCTTGGTGTGTGGGTGTGTTTGTGTATGTTCTGCGGTGGGTTGGCACCCTGCTCAGGATTGTTTCCTGCCTTGTGCCCTGTGTTGGCTGGGAATAGCTCCAGCAGACCCCCGTGACCCTGTGTTCGGATTCAGCGGGTTGGAAACTGGATGGATGGAAGTTCCTGTCTGTCTGCCTTCTGTTGGGTTACCTGTACTTATTCGTTTTGTCCTGGATCGTTTCGTGGTTGACATCTGGATTGTTTGCCATCTGCCTGTGTACATGAGGACTGTAAGTGGATTCATAGCCATCTTGCAAAGAAAGGAGCTCTCCTGAACCTGTCCACCCGTCTTCACCATTTCAGGAACTAGCGGTAGGACTATCTCTACATTCCCATTCAACGTGTGGATCTCTGGACTATCTATTTTCATCATTACATTTCATCCGTTGCCTTTTTTCATGAACATTTTCATGATTTACTGTGTGTGTTTTGTTTGTGCTTTGTTGTATTTAATGTGTAATCGCCGTAAGGGGAACAGGGGTGGTGTCATTGTTTTCTTATTTCATTTGTTTTCATTACATTCTTTATTTGCTGTTTGATTACCGGTTTGCTTTGCTTTTGTCTCTGTTTGTGAGTGCGCGTTCGGGGCAAGGCTGGAATCTCCACCATAAAAATAAATAAGTCACCGTCTTCTCAATTGCAGCTTCTCGCGAGACGCTACGCTTACTTAAAAGCCCGAACCATACCTGTCCTTTTTCACTGATTGCTTTGTTTCTCTCTCCTCCCACAGACATTCTCTACTACTATGATGTTTGTCTATTGTTTAATAGTTAACTAACTGCATGCTGAGCATCTTTTACTTCTGAAAGAGATGTTTGTTTGAAGTGTTTGAATAAAGTTCCTGTCTCTACAATCTCCTGTGTTTGTGTGTAATTCTGTGATCCAAGCTGCACTAAGACTAGCCTGCAAGCATCAGCGCTTACCTCTATGTGCTTTCGTGCAGCCAGTTTAAGTGCAGTTGGCTCAGTGATTTACATCCATGGCGTCAGTTGCACCTTGTACATATTGTTCAAGTAGTTTTTTAAATAGTTTTTACACTTCATTACAAGTGTGTAAAATGATCAGTGTTGCAGTAATTGTGATGCTCTTTGCATAAAAAAAATGTGTTCCATTAAAATTTCTCTTTTTCTTTGTTAATTGTGACGTTTACTTAAAGTGCAGCAAAAAAGTATTTAGCGTCCAGGGATGCATTAACACCCAAGTATGTGGCAGTTTAAAGCCCCAAGATGCCGCCGAAATGAGCTGCACCGTCTAAGGCTTCTGGCAATGAAAATGCACTTGCATGAATTACAGTACATATAGCGGTAACATTGGTATTTTACATTCTAGTACTGCGGGAGATATAGCTGTACAGTATACAGGTTTATCTTTACACTTTTTGTTTTTAGGTAACGTATTAAGCTGAGTTTGAAATTAAATTAAAGTGTTTTGGGGGCATGTTTAGGGTTTAAACTATGAAAATAGGCATTTTTTTTAACCACATCCAAAATTTGCAGTTTTTCACAATTCGCGGGTGCTCTAGGAATGTAACCCCCGCAAATTTTGGGGGTGTACTGAATTGTGCGTGCAAGAGACTAAATGGAAGTGGAGTAAGGGCAGGTGGATCAGAGGTGGATTCAAATAGTTCTATCATGGTGTGGATGGGAAGAGAAATGGAGTAGGAGTTATTCTGAAGGAACAATATATCAAGAGTGTTTTGGAAGTGAAAAAAGTGTCAGACAGAGTCATGATTTTGAAGCTGGAAATTAGAGGCGTGATGATGAATGTTGTTAGTGCATATGCCCCGCAAGTTGGATGAAGTGATGGTCAGTGTACCCAATGGACAGAAAGTGGTGATTGGACCAGATTTTAATGGACATGTTGGTGAAGGGAACAGATAAGACAAAGAGGTGATGGGTAGGTATGGTGTCAAGGAAAGGTATGAACTAGGTCAGATGATAGTGGATTTTGCGAAAAGAATGGGCAAGGCTTTTGTGAACACGTATTTTAAGAAGAGGGTGATATACAAGAGTGGAGGAAGATGCACACAGGTAGATTATATCCTATGCAGAAGAATCAATCTGAAGGAGACTGAAGACTGCAAAGTGGTGGCAGGGGAAAGTGTAGTTATACAGCATAGGATGGTGGTCTGTAGGATGACATTTGAGATCAAGAAGAAGATGAGTGAGGGCAGAGCCAAGGATCAAATGGTGGAAGTTGAAAAAGGAAGACTGCAAAGTTGAGTTTAGGGAGGAGGTGAGACAGGCACTGGGTGGCAATGAAGAGTTATCAGACAGCTGGACAACTACAGCAGAAGTAGTAAGGGTGACAGTAAGAAGGGTGCTTGGTGTGACATATGGACAGAGGAAGGAGGAAAAGGAAACCTGGTGGTGGAATGGGGAAGTACAGGAGAGTATACAGAGGAAGAGGATGGTGAAGAAGAAGTGGGATAGTCAGAAAGATGCAGAAAGTAGTCCAGAGTACAAGGAGATAAGGCGCAAGGTTAAGATAGAGGTGGCAAAGGCTAAAGCAAAAGAATATGATGAGTTGTATGAGAGGCTGGACACGAAGGAGGGAGAAAAGAACTAGTACCGATTGGCTAGACAGAGGGACCGAGCTGGGAGAGAGGTGAAGCAGGTTGGGTCATACAAGATAAACATGGAATCATACTCACAAGCGAGAAGAGTGTGTTGAGAAGATGGAAAGAGTACTTTCAGAGGCTGATAAATGAAGAAAATGAGAGAGAGAGATAGAAGGTTGGATGATGTGAAGATAGTAAATCAGGAAGTGCAAAGGATTAGCAAGGAGGAAATAAGGACAGCTATGAAAAGGATGAAGAATGGAAAGGCAGTTGGTCCAGATGACATACCTATGGAAGCATGGAGATGTTTAGGAGAGATGGCAGTGGAGTTTTTAACCAGATTGTTTAATGGAATCTTGGAAAGTGAGAGGATGCCTGAGGAGTGGAGAAGAAGTGTACTGGTGCGATATTTAAGAATAAGGGGATGTGCAGAGCTGTAGTAACTACAGGGGGATAAAACTGATGAGCCACAGCATGAAGTTATGGGAAAGAGTAGTGGAAGGTAGGTTAAGAAGGGAGGTGATGATTAGTGAGCAGCAGTATGGTTTCATGTCAAGAAAGAGCACCACAGATGCAATGTTTGCTCTGGGGGTGTTGATGGAGAAGTTTAGAGAAGGCCAGAAGGAGTTGCATTGTATCTTTGTGGACCTGGAGAAAGCATATGACAAGGTACCTCGAGAGGAGCTATGGTATTATATGATGAAGTCGGGAAGTATGTAAGAGTCGAAGAAGTATGTAAGAGTCGTACAGGATATGTACGAGGGAAGTGTGACAGTGGTGAGGTCTGAGGTAGGAGCAACAGATGCATTCAACATAGAGGTGGGATTACATCAGGGATTGGCTCTGACCCCTTTCTTATTTGCAATTGTGGTAGACAGGTTGCCAGATGAAATTAGACAGGTGTCCCGTTGGACTATGATGTTGGCTGATGACATTGTGATCTGTACCGAGAGTAGGATGCAGGTTGAGGAGATCCTGGACAGGTGGAGATATGCTCTAGAGAGGAGAGGTATGAAGGTCAGTAGGAACAAGACAGAATATATGTGTGTAAATTAGAGGGAGGTCAGTGGAGTGGTGAGGATGCAGGGAGTAGAGTTGGCAAAGGTGGATGAGTTTAAATACTAGGGATTAACAGTACAGAGTAACAGAGATTGTGGAAGAGAGGTGAAAAAGAGAGTGCAGGCAGGGTGGAACTGGTGGAGAGGAGTGTCCGGAGTAATTTGTGACAGACAGTTATCAGCAAGAGTGAAAGGGAAGGTCTACAGAACGGTTAGTGAGACGAGCTATTTTATATGGGTTGGAGAAAGTGGCACTGACCAGAAAGCAGGAGACAGAGCTGGAGGTGGCAGAGTTAAAGATGTTAAGATTTGCATTGGGTGTGACGAGGATGGACAGGATTGGAGATGAGTACATTAGAGGGTCAGCTGAGGTTGGACGGTTGGGAGACAAAGTCAGAGAGACGAGATTGAGTTGGTTTGGACATGTGCAGAGGAGAGATGCAGGGTATATTGGGAGAAGGATGTTAAAAATAGAGCTACCAAGAAAAAGGAAAAGAGGAAGGCCTAAGAGAAGGTTTATAGATGTGGTGAGAGAGGACATGCAGATGATGGGTGTAACTGAGTAGATGTAGAGGACAGGAAGATATGGAAAAAGATGATCCGCTGTGGTGACCCCTAATGGGAGCAGCCGAAAGAAGAAAAAGATGATATTGACATTGTAGCTGAGGATCTATCCAAATCTGGATTCAAAACACAATTAAATACTCAGGCCATTATAATTTCATGAGTGTTCACATTTGGGATAAATGTGACATTTTGTAAGAAAGCTCTATCATCCACATTAGGTGCATAGTTATTAATCAAAATCATTTTAGTATTGGATAGATTGCCCGTCAGCATGACATATCGCCCTTGAGAGTCTGATATTGCATCTACTACTACAAATGGAATAGTTCTGTGTATTAAGATTCCCACACTCCTGGTTTTCTTTGTATAGCTGGACTGAAAAATTTGGCCAGAAAACTCTCTTTCCAACCACAACTGGGGCCTCATGCATAACGTAGTGCATGGAATTCACACTAAAATATGGGATATGGACAAAAGGGCGGCACGGTGGCGCAGTGGTAGCGCTGCTGCCTTGCAGTTAGGAGACCCGGGTTCGCTTCCCGGGTTCTCCCTGCGTGGAGTTTGCATGTTCTTCCTGTGTCTGTGTGGGTTTCCTGTGGGCGCTCCGGTTTCCTCCCACAGTCCAAAGACATGCAGGTTAGGTGGATTGGCAATTTTAAATTGGTGCTTGGTGTGTTTGTGTGTGTCCTGCGGTGGGTTGGCACCCTGCCCGGGATTGATTCCTGCCTTGTGCCCTGTGTTGGGATTGGCTCCAGCAGACCCCCGTGACCCTGTGTTCTGATTCAGTGGGTTGGAAAATGGATGGATGGATGGATATGGACAAAAGCGGAAATGTCCATACGCACATAAATCTGTGCCTTCACCAACTTCCACGTTCTTCCGCTACATAAATCCCGGTCAGTGTGAAAAGTAATGCACGTGCACATGTCTGCTGCCACACCCCAACTCCTCCCAGAATTACGCCTCTTTGAATTTGCCTTTTCATAGCGTTCTGTCAATGGCAAAAGCACAGGGGAAAATAGAAGAATTTCAGTGAATACCAAGTGGAGGCAAGGAAAAAGTATTATGTGTTGGTTTAACTCTTTTAGGGCGGATGTTGACTTTTGTCGACAGGAGGGGTTGAAGGCGAATGTCGACAAAAGTCGACATCCAGGGATAGGGGGCGACAATCAGCTGTTAATGGCGACAAATCTCACTGTCACGTCACAGGCATTCCCTCTGTGTTTGGAGGAATGCTAGACTCGTTGACTCGGCAAATAAACATTGCGTGTGCGTGAGTTGCGAAATGTAAACAAAGGCAAGATGGCACCGACATGTGAAAAGGCAGCGAAGCAAGTGCAGAAAAGAAAACACTCGGCAGGCGATGTTTTGCGCATTATCGCGGAGTCGGACTCTTGATTTTTCAGAATCGGACTTTATTGGCAGTGATCAGGAGATCGAGCAAGAGAGTTAGAAGCAGGCATCAGCTGATCAGACACCAGCCGATGCCGCGCCAGCGGATCTGCTGCCAGTTGAGTGCCTTCGTGCAGCCGATGCATCTACGGCAAAGTTCGCATGAGATAAATACACAGACATTGATCCGTTGAGAGCCGATCTGGCTACCGGAGTTTACAAGACGGCATGGCTTGCTGTTGGACACGACAGATCACCAGCTGCTGTACTTCAGGCTGCTCTCTCCTGATGCTGCTTTTCAGCTACTGTCAGACGAGACAAACAGGCAGAGATTTTTTTTGAATCGCGGGCTGCGTTTGCATCGCATTCTCGTTTTTCAAAGTGGAAACCCACAACGAAAGACGAGATGAAGCGCGCTGTGGCATTACAAATAGAGATGGGACAGAACTGGTGATATAACTTCAGGGAGCATTGGTCCAAACGTGTTTTGTCCCCTGGTGGCTTAGGTACGTGCTGCTGCAAAGTTTTATTCACTTCTGTAATAAACAGAAGCAAATCCCATGGGGTGAGCCAGGCTATAATGCCATACATAAAGTTCATAAAGTTTCAGAAGATGAAAAGAGGTGACAATACGGTTTTCATGCAGGCAGAAAACTTGGTGGCAGTGGCATGGCACGATGGCAAATGGGTGACTTGTCTCTCTACAGTACACACTAACAATATATGTTAGAAAGTGCAGCAACAGACAATTGAAAAATAGGCATCAAAGCAACACATATTGTAAGGAGTGCAATATGGCAATGACTGAAATTGGCTGCTTTGAGCGAGATCAGACTTTGCTGTGTAAAATGTATGTGATATGTATGTGAAATCATAGAGTATGCAGGCTCATACAACATGCAAGACAGTAACATTTGTCAAAAGTAAATTTTTTTGTTGATTTGATGTGTTAAACAATTGCTTTGTGTTCTTTTTTAAAAATGTTAGTTTTTGGAAAAATATTCAGCCCTGGGAGAAAAGAAATAAAAAGAGTTAAACAGTGGTATAAACAACAAAAGGAAGTTGATCGAGTGTCGGAGAAACTCGAAAGCTCAAGTTCACAAAGTTGCACAGTGCCCAAAATAAAAAAGAAGTTGTCAGATATCAAAGTCGCCATGAAAAGGCGAGTCGTAGCCCACAGTCTGAGTGTCATATGAAAGCTTATTAGGGTGCAGAGAAAAGAAAAAAAATAGGGACACAGTGGGGAAAAAAATTCGAAATGTCAACTTTAATCTCGAAGTTTCCACTTTAATCATGTAGTTTAATTTGTCATTAAAGTACAGTAGAACATCATAAACTTCATCTTAAAATCATTTAATTTACTAGTTTCTCAAATTCCATCATAACTAAAGTGGCACGTTAAATGCTTTGTTTTGTATGTGTTCTTCTATGTGCTCTGTGTGTGAATCACTACGTGCTTCTTAAACGGGCTTTCTCTTCCTCCGACAGGACACAGAATCCATTACATTCATGATATTACAGCTCTCTGAATAATTAAAATTCTGAGATGTATACTTGATATCATTTTCAGTATTCATATCATATCAATTAAAGCATGTATTAAACATGGGAACACAGTGGCACAGTGATAGTGAGGAACTGGCGCCCTATCCAGAGACTGTTCCTGCCTCACGCAAGATGCTTGCTGCGCCATGCGTGACCTTCGATGAAATAATTTATTGTAGCAGTACTGTCTCTTTCAAACATACTAACCCCCAATTGCTGTCCTTCCTTTTCTTTCTCCAAGTACCTAATCGCCACACGATCAGCTCAGTAATAGACGTTAAGCCACCTGTAAGCTTAGAACACCGATTCTTTAAAACTTTTAAGGAACATTGAAATATCTTTGTAGTACATGTTTAATTATTCTATCCATCTATCCTTCCAGTGTCGCACTAGCCCCGGCAAGAATACAGCGCAAGGCAGGAACAACGGGGCACCAGCTCTTTGCTAGAGCTGCGACACCATGTCCTCACATCTGTTTAATTATTAAAAATACAGATTATTTAAATGATGTTAACATTTTATCTGTATAATGTAAAAAACATATTTTGCTGCTTTTCATCTTAAAAATGATATTGTCATTATATGTAAATACATGCTTTACAAAGTGGCGCAGGTTGTGCAATATTATAACTGTATCGCAAGTTTACAGTAAAGTAATTGTACTTATAAGTACAAACAGTTCTACAAGGAGCACTTCAATTGATTGATTGTGTTTACAGTTCTTGGGATGAAACTGTTTCTGAACAGCAATGTCCCTATAGGAAAGGCTCTGAAGCGTTTACCGTATGAAAGCAGTTCAATAGACTGCATGGCTGAGGCAGCGTGTGCTAGATGCTGTATACTGATAATTCTCTTTCCGCTCAGCTGCTGTAGATCTGTGATTCCACACTCAGATACAGTGATATAAATACTCCGAGTGGTGCAGTGAGAGTAATACGGAAAAAGATGATCTGCTGTGGCAACCCCTAATGGGAGCAGCTGAAAGAAGAAGAAAATGCAGTGAGAGTAATAATTCTAAAGCAGCTATGGTATTTGGAATAGTTTGGCCATTCCGTGGACCATTATATTGTTACAGGTTAATTACAGTCAGATGCCTTAAACTAATAAACAATATGCGGTTAATTTCAGTGTATATGATAAAGCCGCATCAGGGATGTGGATCTAAAAAAGAAAGGGAAACCACACTGGAACAAAAGCACTGCTTTGACACTGGGTGCCGCCAGTTTGCAAAACCGAGCGGAGAACTTTGCGTACGCCAGGGTTTGAGCTAGCATGAAAATGTGTGTGGCTTTACGCCAAGTTTAGGTTTTATACATCGTGATTTGAAAGGTGGAAATGGGAGTACACAACATTTTTGTGCATACACACCATTTATACATGAGGCCCCAGGTCTTTACCTAGAAAGTGTGTTTTCTGTAAAACTATTACCTTGGCATTTAAAATTGTTAAGTGCGAGAGTACTTTCTCTTTAATTCATAATTGAGACCCTTGACATTCCAGCTAACAAAGTTCTCTGTTTGGTCATAGAAATTAGGCTTCTGAACTTTTGTAGTCTTATGTTAGGTTAGCACATTGTTACATGTGATAGTTTTGCTGTAGATTTCATATTCTTGACAAGTGAAACAGCGGTTATTGGGTAAAAGGGAAAAAGGGGGTAAAAAAGTAAATGATAAACTACGGATATAATCTTAAACAGTTCAAATATAATAAACCAAGGGTATGTTGTTGAAGAAAAAAACTGTAAATACATTGTAAAAAGCAGGTTACATAGTTAAAGCTTAACAAGTTAGTAGCTGGTTATTTTGTGGAAGCGAAAGTGTGCATATAATTAATGGAAGAAATTTCAATATAATAACTAAAGCTTAAACATACTGTCAATAGCTGTTTACTTTTTGGCAACCAGTTAGCCCAGATGTAGCCATAAGTAGCCATAATGTGCAAATAGTTAATTAAAGAAATACAGGTAAAATTCCATTACAACGAACTTCCAGAGAGAATTCTGTATTTGTAGCTATAGTGCTTTCTTTAACTTGCGTCCAGGCGTCTGCAATCATTTCAATAGCTTATTTCGCATTAATTTTAATCTCCTCCTGTCTACAAGTTATGCTGATGAGAATTTTTCTCAGCATTTCCTTGCGATAATACATTTTCAAGGTGCGAATGATACCCAAATCCAATGGCTGAAGCACTGCTGTGCAATTGGGTGGGAGGAATTCAACGCGAACATTATCTAAATGTGGAAGCATGTTGTGGGCAGCACAGTTATCAATCAGAAGCCGAATCATCTTTTTCTTCATATTGTGAGGTTTCTGAACTCTTTTGGGATCCCCCCAATCCCCCCCACCCAATGGGAACGTCACGCTGAAATGTGTCCCGAAGCGTGATTGCCACATCTGTGGTAGATTGTTTGTCCATTGCTGAGGCAGGGCAACAGCAGGCTCACAGCGCTGCAGTGATGCGTCACAGAAGCGAATCCTAAAAGATAGGGGTCATGCTATAAGTCCCTGTCTTACATCCCAAAACACAAGACTGTCTCGGTACTCAAAACTAGCTTTATTCAGCTTGAAACAGGACCAACACAGTTATTTATTGTAGCGGAATCTGCCACTCTCCTATACACAGACACAGCAGTTAGGCAGGGTCGTGGCCAGGTTAATGGCCAAGAAATCCTGTTCCCTGCATTTACAATGTTCCTTGCATCACCCATCGAGTTTGCTTTGACGGAGAGATGCAGCAGAGGTGTGAGCCTGCTGTTGCCCCGGCAACATACAAACAGTCTTCCACAGATGTGGTGATCGCACTTCGGGACACTCTTCGGCATGTTGTCCAGTTGTGGTAGGTCCCAAGAGAGTTTAGAAACCTCACATTTTCTTGAATAGTGCCGCATTAATAGGAATGTTTCTTGGACGAGCATCATTGAACCACATAAAAACTGCTTTTTCGACGTCTTCAAATGAAGCAATTCGCATACATTTGCAACCCAAGATTTTTCTTCTTTATTTGCTCGGTCTTTCAAGAAAGTTTACAGTGTCGATGGCGAAATTCCAAATTCACTGGCAATGTCTTTTTACTTTTTGCGACAATTGAGAGCTGCAAAAATGTAAAGTTTTTTTTTCTAATATGAACTCTTATCGTTTTTTCATGTCTGCCGTTTCTATAGGAGGGTGACAATGAGTTAAATTCCAATGGATGCTTTTCAAATGTTGACGAGCAATGAGCAAAAGGTATCACTGTAAACCACCGAAAACAAAAACAGCAAAAAAACAGTACGAACAAAGTTCGAAGAAGGAAATTTATTTAGTGTTTCTGTTTGGGGATCAATGTGCACAACTGAACTGCGACCACAGAAAAAACTGCTCTGTGGATGATTCATTCAGGCATTTTAAGGTCTTTTGGGCACTTAGTTGTAATGAAAGTATCTGCTGAATGTACTTCGTAGTAACGAGATTTCTATAGACTCGTGTCTTATAGGGAAAGTGTTGGGACCATAAAAATACTTTGTTGTAATGAACATTTTGCTGTAAAGATATTTGTTGTAACAAACTTTTACCTGTATAAATATAATAATGGCAGCTTTAAAATAAATTATAAAATAAAATATATCATATAGTTATGGCAAAAAATGTCACATTGCAAATGGTCCAGAATGAAAGCTTCAAGTAGAATCTTCTTTGCCTTGCCGGAATACGGTGTGACTCATGGTCGTGTGTTTCATAAGAGTGTCGAGATCAGATGGCTTAACTCTTTATCTGCTACCTCCAGAGAACTAAAAATATAAAACTGATCTTCAATAACAATTTTCAGTTTGGCAGGGTACAAGAGGCTATATCTAATTTCAGCGCTACATACATGCTGTTTAATGCCATAGAATGCAGCACATTTAGCAGCTGTTGCAGGGGAGAAATCTGGGAAAATACGAATATGATTGTTTTCAGATTTAATCTCGTCTTTCTGTCTGAGAAGGGACATAAAGTTTTGTTTAACCTGTAGTTTGTCGAAATGGACAATTAGACTTTTCGGTTTGGAGACATTTGATCCACATATACAGTAGGCTACTGAGATCTCAATGTCCGATTTAAAGTTTCCTCCAGTTATTTTAGAAAATAGTTCAGCTATGAATTTCACTGGGTTTTGGACTTTCCCATTTTTCAGGAAGACCTTCAATTCTGATGTTGTTCCTTCTAGATCTATCTTCCAGCACAGCCAGTTTTTCAGCAAGCACTTAACATTCTGATTTTGCAGCCGTTGCTTTTTCATCTGATGGTTCAACTAATCCAATATGGGTTGTAAATGTTTTCTTAACTTCTTCAAACTGAACAGCAGGTACTCTAATTTTACTTTCTCACTTGAATTTTCTTGTATTTTGTCATCAATTTTTTGTAGCATTTCTGTAAAGGTTGTAGTAAACTTAGTACTTAAATGTATCTCCAGGTCTTTTATATTCTGATGTTGTTTCTCATTTTTCTCATTTAGGGCCCTTATTTCTCTCTTGTATTTCCTTATTGTCCATCATATTATGTGATATCATCTACTGTTAAATTCTGCTCTGTACTTGTAATATTTTTATTTTACTATTATACTGTATTGGGGATTACTTGTGTTTTGTTCTGTGTATTGTATTGTATTGACCCCCTTCTCTTTGACACCCACTGCACGCCCAACCTACCTGGAAAAGGGTCTCTCTTTGAACTGCCTTTCCTAAGGTTTCTTCCATTTTTTTTATCTAGTAGAGGTTTTTTTTGGGAGTTTTTCCTTGTCTTCTTAGAGTTTCAAGGCCGGCGGGGATGTCAAGAAGCAGTCCCTGTTAAAGGCCATTGTGGCACTTCTTGTGTGATTTTTGGCTATACAAAATTCAAATTGTATTGTATTGTATTGTCTTTATATCTCACTTTGTATTATTTATGTCCCCTCCAAGCAAGGCCCTGAGTGAGGCGAACATTACCTTCAGCACCTTCAGAAGTTTCAACCCTCCTCAATCTCTGCAGGCAGAGTTGCAAGTGCAACAGACTAGTAGGGGATATTAGCTGAAGTTGAATGTGGGGATGAAAAGGTCATGGTCACCTCCAATAGGCCTCCTGGAATCAACAAATACTCCTTGCCCTCCTCACTTGCAGTTTCGCACCCTCTTGTGCTCTCCTCTTGAGCATCCGGTCCTGTCCGACTATTCCAGGTCTGTCTCGGAGAGGTCATACCATGAACTTGAGGCCAGTTTAGATTTTAACTGAGCTTTTTCTGCCTTATCCTTTCCTTTTCTTTCTGAATATTTTGTTTGCTGCTCATGCTTATTTGTACTTGCATGAGGTATGAGGTATCTCGAGATGAGTAAATACAGGATATCTCAAAATGGCATTTTTTAAAAATGGGTAAATAGCTGCTAATATAGCTCCCCCCTACAAGTCCAACTCCAACAACAGATGAGACTAAATTCAATTTTACACTCCAAAGGAAGTTTTGCAGCTTGTCTAGATACTGTTTGGCATATTTTAAGTGGTCTGTTTTGTGGCATTGGCACAGTAAAGGCTATTTTTCTAGCAATTTGACCATGCAAACCATTTTTGGTTTAAATACCTCTTATTGTGCACCTTGAAACAGCAACACCGCTTGTTTGCAGAGAAGCCTGTATCACAGCTGAAGTGGGTTGTGGGTTTTTCTTGGCAGGTCGACAACTGACCCTAGCAATTGTGCCTGAAATCTCAGTTGGTCTGTCTGAGTGTGGCTTGGTAAAAATAGAACCCCTAACGTTCCATTATTTTTATTAGATTCTGAACACTACTGACAGGCATTTTCAGATCTTTGGATACCTTTTTATATCCATTTACTGATTTATACAAATCAACAACCTTTTCTCGCAGGTCCCTTTACAGTTCTTTTGCTTCCCCAATGGCTTGGTATCCAGCAAAGTCAGTGCAGCTCTGCATGAATTTAAATTGGCTTTATGCACAGGCACCAATTACAAATCTATTTACTTGGTATATAAAACTACATTCTAAAGTGATGCCTTTTTTTTATAAATTAAATTAAAAAAAAAAAAAAACTTTGTTCTTGCAGTTTAGAATGGGTCTCTGTGCAACCTAGAGTTCATGATAGGAACAGCCTTGAAACTTACCAAATATTATTTTTTTCCCACTGCGGTGGGCTGGCACCCTGCCCAGGATTGGTTCCTGCCTTGTGCCCTGTGTTGGCTGGGATTGGCTCCAGCAGACCCCCGTGACCCTGTGTTCGGATTCAGCGGGTTGGAAAATGGATGGATGGATGGATGGATGTTCTAGCCCAGTTTAAACCCTGAAGAAAGGGGCTTCCCCTGAAATGTGTAGGTTGTGCATTGTGGATCTCCTCTTCTCTATTTTCCTCACCTCTCTATTGTATGAAAGTTCAACATCTGGAGTGATTTTATGTTAGTCTGAACAATAAGCTGTTTTATGCTTGTTACACCATTTTTTACAATTTATCTGATTTCTATTGTATTATTCTGTTTTTGTATATATGAAAAATTTGGTGTCTTCAATATATATTGACTTCCTTGATTTGATTATTTTTGTATGTATATTAGTATGTGGGAAAAAAAAATATTTGTACAATTTTACATATGTTGTGAGTTGTTTCTTCACATTTAGTTAGTAGTATCCTATATTGACTGTTATAAAATATATATTGTCAAAAATGTGTATATGCGAGACAACTTCAGGGCTCATCGATGGGTAATTCCACTACGAGTCAAAGATTGGTGCTGTCTTTAAATGCCTCTCCTCTTCCTGTAACCACAGATCAGAAGATTGACAGCCCAAAGAACTCTGATATCACTTCCTGTTTCTGATCACCTGAGCCTGCCTCTTCCTGCTTGATAACCACCACCACTGCCATCTTGAGTCAGTCTAGCTGTAGACTCATGTCACGATAAGATGTTTCACCAATGAATGCTAAATCACTTTTGTTGTTTTGGTTAACAAACCTTTATGATCTCTCTTTGTCTTTTGTTACAATATATAAGTATGTACACTGTTTGGAATTATGCTGTGTTTTTGTTGGATAATGCATCCCCTGGATTTAGTTTGACTACAATCTGCAAATTATTTTTCTTACTTTTTTTCCACTGGGTCCTTTTTATTGTTTATATCATAGCAACCTGCTTCACCATAGTTGATATGCTATTTGCAGGTTTTGCTGTATATAAGCTAAGTGAAATTAGAAATTGTGGGGCACATAAAACCTGCATTATCAAAAATGATGTGGCACTAGTACATTCAGAAGGTTTCTGTACAAACTAGTTGAGCAATGTATAAACTAGAGATTTCAGGAATTGGTAGCTTTGGACAGGAAAGGTATTCCATTAATATCAAAGAAGCTGCATTTTAATGCATTGTATGATAATCTGTTGTATACTAATTCCACAGATTATTGAAATATTTAGGTCCAGTGACAATTATTTAGCAACTTTCGAAATGTTCTGCAGTGTGAGACAACAAAAATGAAAACTATCTAATTTTAATAGAGAAACTTCAAATAACTGTCAACAAATCCTTAAAGACATTAATTGTTTGGATCTACTAGATATGGAGTGCATACAATATAGCATAACTTAACTGCAAACAATAAAGGCAAGGGAAAATGTAATAGATCTCATCAATACTGAAATAAAAATAGCTCTATTAAGAATATAAGATAGATAACAAAAGCAGTAGTCTTAGCACTGAAAAGTGTGATAAACCACCTGTCTATGTTCCTACACCACTGGAGGCAATTATATGTAGGAATCATCGTTAAAGGATTAGACAACGTTTTATTACTTCTACAATCTGTTGATAACAGAGCTGGGAAAAGCATGCATCTCCTTTTACAACCATCTGGCCAAATGATAATTTATGACACCCAGCGCCACGAGGATCCCCCTCAAGCAAAACAGGAGGGAAGACAAAGGCAGTATATATTCACATGCAGTGAAGAATATTACCTCTTATCTTATTTGTGTCTATTCTTCAACACATTATTGGTCCCTAGGAAACTTAACTAATACATATCGTGAATAGTAAAGAAGAGACATATCATGTGACCCTTTTCCAGAAATCTTATACTTGTATTATAAAAATATGACTCCTACATACTTACTGTGTGATGACAGAAGCAGCATTAAACAAAAATGTACAGGATAAACTAATGATACTGCTAATATTGAGAATATATAAAATACTGCATACATATATATTTTGCCCAGTAACAAACATTTTCAGTGCTTATAAATACATACAAAAGGGAGTTAAAAAAGGAAATTAGAAAACTCAAATTGCATATGAAAATGAAGATGAAGTAAAAGAACAAGAAGAAAGGTACAGATACTAATGCAAAATATACCTCAAGTAAGTTTTTTCTCAGTGTGATAATAGTAAGAGAACAATTAACAGTGTATTAAGCTGAACTAGCAGAAAATACAACTGACAAACACTTAATAAATTGGAGCATTGAGAATGGGACACAACACAAACAACATTCAGCCAATGGCAGGCCAGGGAACAGAAGCAGATTGCCGATGAATGGGGCTGACTGAGGTTCACATGACTTGCTTAAAAATACAGAAAAGACACAGTCAGGCAAGTAACAGTTGAGTAAAGCTGCTGGGTTGTATTGAGTGACTTTCAGGTTATACCGTAGGCGGGTTATGTAGGGCTGCCACAATGTATTCAGTTTCTACTCATGTCAATAAAAAGCAACAAACTGTAACTGAGAGAAATTAAAGAACACAAGTATTTGACAACTAGAAAAATATAAACAGGATTGAAGAACATAAGTTCTCACACAGTTTAAATAACAAGTAATGAAAAATCCAAGATAGGGGTTTTGCCACAGTCATCCAGCCCTCTGGGATTCTACTACTTTACAATTAAATTAAACAGCTTGTTATACTACATTCTGTTTCTCTAGTTCTCTTTCCAGGGTAATTCTTGTTGACCCCCTAAGTAAGAGATGAGCATATTCTATGAAGTGCAACACGTTTTATATCACAGAAACCAACAAACCACTATTTGCATCCATTTAGCCCAAGATTATTCTACCCACTGCCATCATCATATCTATCTCTGCTTACTTCTCACATATCCAACTGCTTTAACACTAGAATTACCTAAGCCTAGAAAAAAATTCTGGCCCACCTTAAATCCGTTTGCACTGTTCCTTCACGTCTTTTGTGTTGTAAATGTGTCGATCAGCAAAAGTACCAAGTAGCCTATTACCCCATCCCCCCACCAAAGCAGGAAGGGCAGAAAGTTCTCTCAACTCAAGTCTGTCTACCTGTATGTGAGCTGTGTGGAGTTGTATAGGGTAAATAATATATCGTTGTTTGGAATACATGCATTTCATGTGTGTTCTGTGTCTACAACAATCTATGTAAACATATCGTTACAACAGAAACGTTTTTCATGTTTTAGTAATAATTGACAAAATGTAGACATGAAGTGTATAATGTGTGAAGCCTGAAGTCCAAATACCAAATAAACACTTTTACAAAAGATACAAATATAACAAAACAAGTGTGCTTTTATTCAAGAATATAACTGCAGGAAAAGAACTCATGTTAGGGTGCGACATTTGCATGCCCTTAACACTAGAATTACCAGAGCCTACGAAAAAACTCGTATATCCGGCCCACCTTAAATCGCTTCTTAAAACCTTTCTCACCTCTCCGCCAGCGTCTTTTGTCATCTAAATGTACTGATAAAGACAAGCTGCCAGCAGCCGGCTATTCCATCCCCCCAACGACTTAGAACGTAAACAGGCTTTTCCCAGCTCTTGCCTTGATTGATTACCTGGGAGTGAAGTGGAGTTTTAGAGTAGAAATAATAAGATTGTTATTTGAAACATACGCATTTCATATGTGTTGCATTTCTACAGTTATCTGTGTAAACACATTGTTAAAACAGAAACGTGTTATATATTCTAGTAGCAATTGACAAAATGTAGGTATAAACTATATAATGTATGAAGCCTGAAGTCCAAATATCAAAGAAACACTTTCACAAAAGGTACAAAAAAAAGCCACCGCCAAAAAAACCCGCCTTAGTGTGAGACATTGACATGACTTAACTATCACTGCTTCCGTGGCGCAACAGTATCAGTCGCTGACTGGGAATCAGAAGGTCATGAGTTTGATCCTGCACAACTCCCTTTTGAGAAGTGTTCTTATTTTCAGTATTTTAGAATAAAAAGATACATTTGATTTCAGTCTGTAACAGCTGGTGTAATTTATGATATTTGTAAAGGTTAGCTTTATTTTTTTAAAATTCACTTTTCATTGTCTCAGTCGCGTTCAGGATCCATCCCTACCGCCCCCCACCTGACACTGCTGTTTTTACATAAAGACGCGCTATAGTTCTGCAGTGTATCACGATACATACGACCGCGTGTTTTTTTCCCCCAGTATTGCCAGTCCCCACGTGTTGCCGTATGCTGTTTCTTTTGTACTCCAGGACATGCAGAGGAAAGCCTAGTAAAGAGCAGTAACTTCAGCGCTATATGCAATCATCAGACACTCCCCATCTGATACTGCTGTTTTCACATAAAGACGCGCTAAAGCCCTGCAGTGTACTTGTGACTGCATTGTCGTACCAATGCTTGCGAACTGAAGTGTCTGCATGCACTTTTCGTGGCATTATACGTGTATTTTTTGAGCATGCCCATGTAGCTCAAACACAGGAACATATGTTGATGTAAAAGTATAACAAAACAAGTGCACTTTTATTCAAGACATTTAACCGAAGAAAAAAGAAAGCAAGTTACAGCAGGCGGTTGATATGACAGCTTGCATGGTGGAATGCTAAGAACTGCTGATTTCCATTCTGTGCTATATAACTTAACATTTGAATCTGATGATTGCATATAGCGCTGTCTTGTTTAGTGTGCGCAAGAACATGCAAGTGGCCAGTTGCTGAGTGCTACAACGCACATTTTAAAAAAAGAAAGAGACAAATATATGTGACGTTTTGAAGAATTCATTTTATGACGCGAATAGTACCAATCAGAAAACATCGTCGAAGTAATGCAATATTATTTGAAAACGAACAGCGTCAGGTTGGGTGTGAAGTTATACTGGCGCTGTTTGAGTCAGATCAGAAGCTGAATAAGCTGAACAAGCTCATGTTCTGACTCTAAGTAAAAAAGCATGAATTAATCAACAGAAATAACCGCGATCGATATCACCAAGTGTGATCAAGAGTACTGGTTCGATCCCCACTCACTCCTATATTTGCCGTTTTCAGTAGTAAGCTGCTCTTTTGTTAATATTATACAGTACACACATGCACTTGATTTGTGTCTGTACTTGCGCTGTTACTTAGAGAGTCAGATCGGGGGGAGGGGTGATGTTAGAGCGGGTGAGCTTATTCAGTGCTTTTTCTTTCAGTACATGTGCCTTCCCTGTTTGTTTGTATATCTCTGCCTGTCAAATCAAGTGCATGTGTGTACTGTATAATATTAACAAAAGAGCAGCTTACTACTGAAAACGGCAAATATAGGAGTGAGTGGGGATCGAACCAGTACTCTTGATCACACTTGGTGATATCGATCGTGGTTATTTCTGTTGATTAATTCATGCTTTTTTACTTAGAGTCAGAACATGAGCTTGTTCAGCTTATTCAGCTTCTGATCTGACTCAAACAGCGCCAGTATAACTTCACACCCAACCTGACGCTGTTCGTTTTCAAATAATTTTGCATTACTTCGACGATGTTTTCTGATTGGTACTATTCGCGTCATAAAATGATTTCTTCAAAACGTCACATATATTTGTCTCTTTCTTTTTTTAAAATGTGCGTTGTAGCACTCAGCAACTGGCCACTTGCATGTTCTTGCGCACACTAAACAAGACAGCGCTATATGCAATCATCAGATTCAAATGTTAAGTTATATAGCACAGAATGGAAATCAGCAGTTCTTAGCATTCCACCATGCAAGCTGTCATATCAACCGCCTACTGTAACTTGCTTTCTTTTTTCTTCGGTTATAGTCTTGAATAAAAGTGCACTTGTTTTGTTATACTTTTACATCAACATATGTTCCTGTGTTTGAGCTACATGGGCATGCTCAAAAAATACACGTATAATGCCACAAAAAGTGCATGCGGTCACTTCAGTTCGCAAGCATTGGTACGACAATGCAGTCACAAGTACACTGCAGGGCTTTAGCGCGTCTTTATGTGAAAACAGCAGTATCAGATGGGGAGTGTCTGATGATTGCATATAGCGCTGAAGTTACTGCTCTTTACTATGCTTTCCTCTGCATGTCCTGGAGTACAAAAGAAACAGCATACGGCAACACGTGGGGACTGGCAATACTGGGGGAAAAAAACACGCAGTCGTATGTATCGTGATACACTGCAGAACTATAGCGCGTCTTTATGTAAAAACCGCAGTGTCAGGTTGGGGGCGGTAGGGATGGATCCTGAACGCGACTGAGACAATGAAAAGTGAATTTTAAAAAAATAAAGCTAACCTTTACAAATATCATAAATTACACCAGCTGTTACAGACTGAAATCAAATGTATCTTTTTATTCTAAAATAGTGAAAATAAGAACACTTCTTAAAAGGGAGTTGTGCAGGATCAAACTCATGACCTTCTGATTCCCAGTCAGCGACTGATACTGTTGCGCCACGGAAGAAGTGATAGTTAATTCATATCAATGTCTCACACTAAGGCGGGTTTTTTTGGCGGTGGCTTTTTTTTGTACCTTTTGTGAAAGTGTTTCTTTGATATTTGGACTTCAGGCTTCATACATTATATAGTTTATGCCTACATTTTGTCAATTGCTACTAGAATATATAACACGTTTCTGTTTTAACAATGTGTTTACACAGATTACTGTAGAAATGCAACACATATGAAATGCGTGTGTTTCAAATAACAATCTTATTATTTCTACTCTAAAACTCCACTTCACTCCCAGGTAATCAATCAAGGCATTAGCTGGGAAAAGCTTGTTTACGTTCTAAGTCGTTGGGGGGATGGAATAGCCGGCTGCTGGCAGCTTGTCTTTATCAGTACATTTAGATGACAAAAGACGCTGGCGGAGAGGTGAGAAAGGTTTTAAGAAGCGATTTAAGGTGGGCCGGATATATGAGTTTTTTCGTAGGCTCTGGTAATTCTAGTGTTAATATGACTGCTTTGGTGGTGCAGTAGTAAGAACATCTGGCACGTAATCAAGAAGTACGTGGTTCAATTCCAGACACCTCCGTTTTGAGTAGTGAGCTGCTCTTATTCTTACTATTTTACAATAAAAACATACATTTGATGGTGTAAACTTATGGTAATTGTAAAGGTTCTTTTTTTATTATTCAGTTTTATTTTCTCAGTCATTTTCACACTCCCCTGATCTGACACTGCTGTTTTCAAATAAAGTACGATTACGAGTAGTGCCTAATCTTGACATTTTCATTCATTGTAAATGTGGCTCCTTTGTCTATGTCTTAAAAACTAAATCATCATTCTTCCATTTATTTTTGTAAACGCCTTACCTCCATCTGAGAAATTAACATTTGCTGATATGTTTTTCTTCTTTAATTTTACCTTCATGGATTCCACATGTCATTTGTTTTTAATTGAGCACTTTAACTTTGTTTCCAGGTCTGGAATTTTTTTTACAGTGAGTTTTTATCAGGATACTGTTCTGAGCTGATTTGAAGAAACTGACTGTAAGGACTTGAAAAAATATTTACGTTGAAATGTCAATAGCTTTTTAGTCCAACTTGTTTGACAGAATTCTACTGAAATACTCATTAATCTGCAACATGCACTTTTTACCCATTTAAGTTTTTATTTTGTTAACCTGCCTTTACTTTTGACAATTACCTTTCAAGCCACTCTACGTAAACCAACTTTTCATTGCTAATCTCACATTATGAATTAATATAACTGAAACTATCATTAGGTGTCATCCCAAATATCACATAAGTGAAAGCATTTTTACAGTATAAGAATTCTTCAGATTCTACAGTGAAGTTAGCTCCCTTGATATAACAGACTTTACAAAGTTGTAAAACCTGAAAATTATAAACTTACTTTCATTTCATTTCTCCATATTCTCACATTTCAAGATTAAAACTCATTCTAAAAGGAATGCGTTCTCTTGTTGCCCACTGCAACTGTCAATACTTGTTGATGGTATATGTAATATATAGTACATTGAGTGTGTTATAGACTTGAAGAATGTCCTGGGATTTCTTAGAAAATTGGCCAGCACCTGCTCTCCTGTATTGTTTTCTTTTACAGTGGAATGCATAGTCCACACATTGGGAGACGGATACTGTTAAGATCCCTAATGACTTCTGACTGTGTTTTGTTTGTGGTGTGTTTTTTTTTTTTTTTTTAGTATTCTGGTATATTGAAATTCATTTTTAAATTGTTTATAGCCCTTTTTTCTGTCATCCTGTTACATCATGTTTTGCATCTATGAATAATTTCCAAAAGTTCTAGAAGAACAAGCTGTTATAATAATTCTCATCTGACTTTTACCTACTTAAATATACCTAAGGAAAAGGCTGTTTGTGCAAAAAAAAAAAAGAGTAAAAATTGCAGGATTTAGACACTTCTCTTTTGATGGTTTCATATTTTGCCTTATTATGGAGTTTGGTCCCATTGATTAACCCCTTGTTCTAACAGTTACCATTTCAGTATGTGTACATAGACTTCTTTTACTTGTGAATAAATTAATGAATCCAGGGGTGGGCAAAGTTGTTCCTGGAGGGTTGCAGTGGCTGCAAGTTTTTGTTACAACCAAATTGATTAATAAGAAGTACTTCTTGTTCAAATAAAACTTCTGCTTCATTTTAGATTTTGAACCCTTATTGCTTATTTTAGTCTTAAACATCCATCCATCCATTTTCCAACCCGCTGAATCCAAACACAGGGTCACAGGGGTCTGCTGGAGCCAATCCCAGCCAACACAGGGCACAAGTCAGGAACCAATCCCGGACAGGGTGCCAACCCACCACAGTAGTCTAAAACAGCTGTATTCAAATACTTGGAAGAAAAGCGAAGAGAAAGTGAAGGACTGAGAATTACTCATCCATTTCAACTCATTTTGATAATATTCTTAGAAAGAAAAAAATAAATCTAGGATATGAGAATGACCTGACATGGCAGAGTTCATAGAGCCATGAAATTTAATTATTGGCAAGTATTGTTTTTAAATTAAGTAACTGGGTTGGAACAAAAACCTGCAGCCACTGCAGCCCTCCAGTACTGACTTTGCTTACCCCTGAATTAAACAATGAGCAATATGCAACATGCATAATTTTCTAATTTAGTCTCATAAATCTTATATTGGAGATACCAAACGTAAACTTAATTTATCATAATCATTGGGCGTTATGTGCTATTAGCTAAATAGAAGAAACAGACAGAAAAAAGTTTAAAAACCATCAGTACCTGTGGTCAAAATAAAGCTATAGTAAGAATTACAAACAGAAGGACGAGAAGAAGGATTGAATTGAGGGAGCATTCCTTACACAGAAGTTAAGAGGTGAAAGTCAAGGTCCTGGAAGTAGCCTAGCCATTACTGTACAAATATGCCTCCAAGTGTATAAATATGCAACAAAGGAGGAGAAAAGGTGGTACAGTCACATTTCTTCAAAAAGTAAGACCTTAGTGAATCCCAGCCAACCTAAGTTATTTGTTCCTCAGATTGAGTTGACCAAAATGAAATTGATCCATTTAATGTGAAGCTAAAGCTTGTCTTGGATAAACAATATATAATTTCATTGAGTACAGCTGCTAAATCTGATACAAAACTTTAACATTACTGAAAATGGTACACCTCAAAATAAGAGAAAGTGAAATGGCACCAAAGTCCAAGAAGTTCAGGGAATTGAAGTCTCTGATACATTTTTATGCCAATTTTTAAAAATATCAAAGTTGGACCTTCTATTCCTAGCATATTCAAATGAAGGTGACAGGGCATTTATTAAAGAGTGTTTCTGAAGTTTAATGTTTACTTACTCTCAAATTGGTTAATTAAATAATTAATATGGAAGGTAGTGGAAATGCAAGCTTCATTGACAGATTTCCTAATTTTACAAAAAATGATAACAGAATTAAAAGAAATTTCAGGATAAACAAATGTTGCAAATGTTTATTATGTTTAACAGCAGAATGAAAGTGGGAATTGCTTTTGAAATTCAAGGAACTTATAATAGGCCTTTGCAAGAGGCATTAATAAATAAGAGAAAATCATGTGCCAAAATCTTTAAACATCAGGTTTTTTTCTATTATTTAAGAAACTGTTTGGCATTTCTGTCGGCTTGATATCTTGGTGATTTTTTTTTCAGTCTAATGCAATTTAAAGCTAATTAAGGTGTGCTACATTCAATTAGCCTTTCTGCTTGGTATAAATTACCATACAGTCGTGACACAGTCAAGAAAGTGTTGTCACAGCTAATCTGCTACTTGCATTGCATTACCCAGAAGAGAGCTGGCAGGGGAAACTAAGGAATGTTTAAAAAGGAGACATCAATAAGTCAAATTTAAATACTTTTAATTTAATCAGAAGGGGAGTGGAAGAACACCAGTGGGCTAAATATGGACACAGAGCTGAAGGAGCTTGTTTAGAGGTGTATACATGACTACACATCATAAATATATACTTGCTTATGTTTTTTGCTTAGTGAATATAACAATCTCATGCTATCTGAATTTAGGGTTATCCCATGCCAAGCATTAATGACATTGATTGGCAATACCTAAATTATTTTATCAGCACCCCAGTCAAGCAGAATACTTTGTTTTAGAGATTAAATAGAAAAAGAGCCCTTTGAGGAAATTAAAATATTAACTATTTTGAGTTAATGACTGAAAACCTGTCTTGCAATGGATTGATATACCATGCAGAGCTACTTGCCTTGCACTCAATGCTGCTGTTATAGGTTTCTGCAAGTCATTTTGTTGATTTAAGCAAGTTAGGCAAATGATGAATGGATAACAAACTGACCAAACTGACCATCTGGTATTTTTATGACAGTGCTTTCATTTTTGTACAGAAGAAACTAACACTTTTGAACATCTCCATCTTCCTCACATTAATATTGATGATTGCCAATGGAAAAAAATACTCTCCCATGTATATATGAAAATGTACCAAATACACAAACATTTTAAAAAAAATGAAGAATACAAGCAAAAATGTATGTGATTGAAAATAAAAAATAGTTTATAGGACAATTGTTTTGAAAATGCTTTTGTAATTTATTACAAATATTATGATAGACAGATAGATATATAGATAGATAGATAGATACTTTATTAATCCCAAGGGGAAATTCAGTTTTTGCAAAAAGTTTTTACAAAAGTACATTTTAAAACAAAAGTAATTCTCATAACATGCAAGCAGACATTGCGGCTCAAAGAGCACACACAATTATTTGCCTGTTTAACCACCAATGATGTCTTGTGATATACAGTATCAGGGATTTTCTTTTCTAATATACACATTCTCCATTTAAGTACAGGTTTAAAACATGTATGTAGGATATGAAATCCAAAAGAAATGAAAAAATGATAAGCAAAATGTCTGCAATCTTGAGTAAAAGATTTATTTACAGTGTTCTCCTGGAAATCCATATTTCTACATCCTTTACTTGTCAGTTTTGTTCCAGTTCATAATTAAATTAAACTAATGTTAAGACAGTCTAAACATCACATGATGCATTTGCCACATTAATAATGTTGTAACAAGATTAAAAGCTAAACATTTCATTTACCCTGACAGGATACATTATAATTTGCATAAAATAACTGTTTTTTCCTTAATTAGTGACACAAGTAACATTAAATATGTCTTAAATTTGGTGAAAAATTTAACATATGAGATTTCCTACTTAAACAACTATTTTACTTACAAGCATATTTTTTGATTAAGAGGATGATGCTGTATAGGGTCAAATAGTTAAATGTAATGGTATTTTGCATTGATGAATATAATTTTTTATATTAAATAAATCTTGGGAATGTTTTTTTGTGCACATTATATGAGGACTCTGATTTTTTGGCTTAAAAGCATGTTATTTACATTTGCATATGCCAAAGTGATTATGGTACAAGGTATGAGAACATCAAGTGCAGTCACTGTCCTGCTCTGTCCCAGTTTGTAGAGATGGCCTCACTGTAAATTCAGCTCAGAGCTTCTCAGTCTTCTTACCTGGCTTTGCATATGCTGGTGCCTTAAATTACACAGGAGAAGATGAAGAAAGTGAGACTTACAGAGTGTGAGGAAGATTGAATCAGGAGATTTTACAATGGGGGGATGCTAATATGGTCTTTGCAGCTATCAATTCCAATACAAAAAGTCTACAATAAAGAGAGGGGAGGTCCAACAGGAAGTGATGCCACATGCACATGTTACCACATCACCAGCCGCCATACTACATTCACTTCAGAACAGGTTATAGACCTGAAACTAAGCATGTTCAGGCACTGCCAGTACTTGGATGGGAGACCAACCAGGAAAAGCTTGGGTTGCTGCTAGAAGAGGTGTTGGCGACACCAGCAGGGGGTACTTACCCTGTCTTCTGTGTGTGGGTCCCAATGCCCCAGTGCAGTGACAGGGAAATCTGTGCTGTAAAAATGGGTCTGTCCTTCGGATGAAACCATAATATCGAGGTCTTGACTCATTGTGATCATTAAAGATCCCTGGGAATCCTTCATAAAGAGTAGGGTTTATTACTATGTCTTGGCTAAATTGCCCATCTCGGCCTTGTCATTCTGGCCCTCTAATCATCCCCTGTCTCAAGTTAGCTAATTATCTTTTTCCCTTTCACCACAAAAAAGCTAAAGGTGAATGGTGAGCGTACTGGCACAAAAATGGCTACCATCGCATCATCCAGGTGGATGCTACATATTGGTGGTGATTGAAGTGGCTCCCAACTCACAAAGTAAAATGCTTGGAGAAGTGAGAAAAGCACTCTATAAATGTAAAGGACTATTATTAATAATAATAATAATAATGGTGTTATTATTATTATTTGAGAGAGAGACAGGATACTGGAAGCAAGAAAGTCAGACAGAAAACTGCAAATAGTAGCCCAGCCCAGAAGGCAAATATTGTTGTTAAGGGGATTGATTTGGGGTTTCACATGAGCCAGTGAAATACAAAATACTCTAAATTTAATTTTTTCTGAAGTTTTAAAATATGAAGAAGTCAATGACCTCCTACATATAATAGAAACAGTTAAGATTGGTACTTAGTGATTTGGAGATTATAGAGGGTGTAGTGAATTAAAAAGGAAAATATTTAACAATTTACTAGGACCAGATAATGTTTGCCCGGGAGTACTCCAGGAGGAGAGCGAGTACATGATGTATGTAGAAACTTGACTGTTTTGTCATGAAGCGAATCATACACACCCAAGTCCATACCATTCCACACATTTGCACTGTGATAATTGCCAGAGGCCAGCCACAAACCTGAGACATCTACAGTACAAACACCCTTGGAAATTGTTCATGGCATAAAAAGAGCTGCTTCTGAGGTTACACCGAGGATATTCCTAAAGACTGGATGCTCACAAATTTTGTCCCATTAAATAAAAAAACGCAGTTGTGCTGATGCAAATTACTATGATCCCATAAGCTCAAAATGCATTTCATGTAACTTAATAGAAGCAATTATTAATTAAGAGAATGAGTAACACATGTCAGGAGGAACTATATAACTTCATTATTGTCATATGTTCCGATTACATTCATAGCAGTGACATAAACCTGACTAAATCGGAGAAATGGGGATGAAAATAACATAAAAAGCACAGATTATTTAGGAAAGATATGTAAAATAGAACTGGTTTGGGAGTCACCAGTTATCTAAAAGTAAAAATGCATGTCTACTTCAGATGTTTAATTATCCACATCTTAGTGAGGAAATCCGGATTCAAGTATTAGGGAGTGTGTTATTGACCCTTGCAGTACAGACAATAGTTTCAATATACATTTTTAATAATAAAAAAACAAAGTTTACAGGGTGATGTTATAGTCGCAGAAACCAAAAACCCATGTATTATTCTAGATAGCCTTACATATAGCAGAACACAAAAAAAAAAATTAAAGTAGATAAAGATATCTGATTTCCAGCAGGACGTTATTGGGCCTAAACAAAACAGACTGTCCTGGCTGAAAGACAGGGAAGGTGATGAGAGATCCAGTAAAAGAAAAAATTAGGGGAGAAAAGGGATGTCAGTGTGAAGAAAGTCAAGTGAAAATTGATCATAGACATTCAGAGAGCCAAGAATGGGGGAAAAATTCCAGAACATATGCAAAAAGGTACCTGGGGTACATGCCTGGCTGAACGGAAAACAGGAATCAACAAAAATAAATGTACTGAACAATGTTAAATTGAATGGTATAGTGATAGGGTTTTGGAAAAATATGAAATCCTAATGAAAATAGATTTCCAGTATTCAAGTGGGGTTGAGGGAAGGTCCTGCTGCCTAACAGAGAGATCTGATAGAGAGCGATAACAAACCTTGCACAGAGAAGCAGAGAGATACCAACAATTTCGAGGTGAAAGAGAACTGCAAAAACTGTAAAGTGGATGCGAGGGAAGAGTTAAATATTAAGAAATATTGCAAGTTTTAGTAATTGAGCTTAGTTATCTTCATTTACATTTACTCATTTAGTAAATTTCTCATTTCTTACAAAGCATAATCTAGTAAACATTAACCTGGAAACTGGTTTAAAGAAAGAGTTGCAGGACAAGATTACAAAATTGACCCTCAAAAGTGAAGAATGGTAAACAAAAAAACAAGACTAGGTTATAATTACTAAGATTCGAACCTCACATCAAACTATTATCAATTTGAAATATAATCATGGAACAAGATAGTCTTCAAATGCTCCTTAAATGCAGTTCAGATGGAGATAGGCAGCTCATTCCACGCAGCTAGGAGCTACACGTGAAAGAAATCTAGATTGAGACTTGATGTCATGTAAAGATGGTATGATAACATGCTGTTCATTAGTGTAAGTTATAAGCAAAAGGAAAAAGAATTCCAAATTCGGACCTCAAGGATTAGAATGTCCAGGGTCCAGCATTGTGAAAAAATGTCACCACAAGTCGGTATGCTATGACAGACCCAAGATGGAAATGAAATGTTATGACTACCTATACATAAAGCTGGATTGTTGAAGATGGAAGTGTGAAGGTGATAATTTGGCCAATAATCTAGAAGTTTTTCAACCCTCTACCATAAAATCAACATGAACAAGATTACATTTCCCAAATTGGAAAAGCTTTTAGGTGTGGAATCCATAGAGGAGCAGTGGTGTAAGTTAAAAGTGTTTTACATACAATACCAGACAATTTAATCTTGAAATTAAAGAAGTAAAAATTTTAAATGAACTTAACAGTGGATCAATAAGAAACTAGAAAAGAAGCTGCAGAGAAAAAGCAGTTGCATTAGGTGAAGAAAACAACTCTAGTGGTAACTGTCAGTCTTATGAGAGTAATGGTTAAAATGTATAGTAGGTAAGCTAAAATGGAAGAAGAGAGAAATATTGTGAAAAAGGCAAAGTTGACTGCAAGAGATTTTTTCACTATTTTTTTTAGTAAAACAGCAGTCAAGGAAGAGGTGAAGGGAATCTATAATATACTTATAGCAAAACAGCAAATACTCTGAATTGGGATTTTCTGAAGTTTTTATGTGTGAAGAAGTCCGTAACCTCCCAGGTGTTACAGAGACTATCAGGGAGGTGCTTGGTGATTCAGAAGAGAGAAGTGCTGCTAAGATTAAAAAAGCAAAATTCTATCAAATCAGGACCAGATAACATTCATCTTAGAGTGCTTAAGGAGGTTAGTGAGTACATTTAGAAATCCCTGATGTCTGTCTTTTTTTTTCCAAATATCACTGCACACTTTTAAAATTCCTAAAAAATTAAAAGCTGTCAAATGTTTTTTTTTTCTCAAAAAGGTGATGAGGCTGATCCTAGTAACTATAGCCCAGTAAACGTATATGTAGCACAGATGAATTAAAGAAAAAAAACATATATTTAGGGAAAGATTGAATATTACATAGCAAGAACATGTGTATTGGTGAGAAGTTAGCATGGCTTTATATAGGGGAGTATCACTGAAAGGCGTAAAATATATTAGAAGCATACAACTTACAGTGAGAATATAATTGATCTAACTTCTTTATAAAGAATAAAGGAAAAGAAAACAAATCCATATTTTAGGTTATAGAAAAGTGTTAGAAAGTACAGTAAATTTATGTTTGTGCCTCATTTTTAATTGTTAACTCAAAATTTAGACTAGTTTATACCCATCCTTTTCGAAATACAGATATTCCAGTTATTACAATAGTGAAACTTAACAAAAGCACAAAGCAGAAACTATAGATAGTCTGGACCAAAAAGCATGTAGAGCACACAGTTTAGTGTTTCACCAATGACCTGGAGCTTCCAGAGAAAATGACAAGGATATGCAAACTTCCCACAGACAGTACATGTTGTATAAAATGTGAAACTAAGACTATGGAACTTGATAAAGAGACAAGAGAACAAATAAAAAGGGTTGGAGTATCGCCATGATGACCTTGTTTAATTGCTCTGAGTGGTGAAAATTTCATTCTGAAAAAAATGAGCCAGACCACAATGGTGCACCACCAGCTACAGTAATATATTGACTGATGCAATTTTGAGGGAGAGGTATAGGAGAGGGTTGAGGCAGGGTCCAAGATGAAGGCACTGGGCAGTAGAGGAAAACTAGGTGGCAGTATTATATCCAAATCTCTTTACAATGTCCTCTTTAAACCAGTCTCTATTACAGGGTCACCACATTCACACATTTCCCAAGCTACTGTATATAGCAGCAATCATAACTCTTATTCATTTGTGTCACTCTAAAGACAAATTTAATTTGCAGGATTTGTTTTTATGAATGTAATGCTTTAAGAGCAAAATGTTGCAAAGAGGAGCAATGCCCCCTGCTCTTCAGAACAGGACATCCAGTTAAAGCTAAGCATGTTTGGGCCTGGCCAGTTCTTGGATGGGAGACTATCTAGGAACAGCATGGGTTGCTGCTGGAAGAGGCCACTTATCCTGTGGTCACTTACTCTGTGGTTTATGTGTGGATCCCAATGCCCCAGTGCAGTGACAGGGACATTGTGTTATAAATGTGCAGCTGTCCTTAGGATGAGATGTAAAACCAAGCTCTTAACTCCCTGTGGTCATTAAAGATCTGTGGGTATCTTTTGGAAAGAATAGGGAGCCCACACCCCAATGTCAAGGCTAAATTGCCCATCACAGCCTCATCCATGCTGGCCTCATATTCATCCCCTGTCTCTAATTGGCTATCTATCTCACCCCTTCACCACCTAATAGCTAATGTGTGGTGAGCGTACTGGCACAATAATGACTGCCATCGCACCATTCAGGCGCATGCTACACATTGGTGGGGGTTGAAGTGGTTTTCCTCTGTTGATGTAGAACGCTTCAAGTAGTGAGAAGAGTGCTCTATACATGTAATTAAATGAAATACCCTATATATTATATACCAAAGCAGCAGTTCTGACTTAACATTCAATTCCTTTGCTGGCAGCATCCCCAGCTGCTTAGAAATGATTTCCTTAACTTTATTTCTGACTCTAGGTGTCTCTGACTTTGGGCCAGCTTCTTCTATTACAAGTTTTGATCTGACATATTTTTTGCTCAGTCATTCGGTGACTTGTACTTGTCTTAATATTGATCATGAATCCATGTGAGTGAGACTAGGGCTTCATTAAGGAAGTCGGCTCACGATTTGAAACTCCCTACATGCAATGGATTGCAAAAGGCATCATTACCTCGAAAAATTGTCAGCAATCTTTCCCAAATCTGATTTTGTCTGAAAGTAATGGACTTGTCTTAGTGAGCACGATGTTATTATAACACAGTGTGTGTAATTATTTTATTAAGTTATGTATTCTTAAGATCTTCATATACAAGTCTATAATGTAATATCCATAAACATTTAGCACCTTAACCTGCTTATAAATCTCACCTTTTATTCCAAAAATGCAAACATTATAATTAGTTTATCAGCTGTTAAGTATTTGGAATCCCCTTTGAAAGAAAATCTATGCTTTATCCCTTATACTAGGAATGTGAGTTGGTCATAGTAGAAACCAATCTAAATTAGAAGAAAAAATAATACTAGTAATGTTTATGGATTATGTAACTGATAAAATTATAAAATGGAATTTTACAAAATGAAAATATTTTCACCATAAAATGTCTATATGGCTATATCTTTAACAGTGTGTTCAAAAGCATTGTAAAATGTAGGTAATTTTTATTATATTGATAAATTAACTAAAGAAAGAAATTTGATGTAATAAGTCTGTTCTTTCCTTATCTGTTTAGCAAGTAGATAGGTTTTGCTTCTTTAGATCCTTTTAACTAATAAACATAGTTAACATATTCAGACTGCTAAAATAAAATAAATGAACCGTAAAGGCCAGATGACAAAGACAAATATCCTCTTAACTTGAAAATGCAGAAATTACAAGCCTGGATTCCCTCTTCATGCTGATGTTCCATCTGAGGCTATATGGGGCCTACTTATCACCTTTTATAAATTGATTTAACCTTCGGCTTTATAATGACTGCCTAAAACAAGTTTTCTGTGATCAGTAGTAAAGACACAATTTCAAAAGCAGCTTAGTTCTTTCATCCATCGCATGAGACAGAGGCTAATAAAATGATGAGACAATTGAAACTGTCTTGTCTTTATCACAGATCTATCTGTCTTTCTGTCTGTCTATCATATATAGTAATGGGAGCCAGGGTTGGTATTCCCTTTCCCAATCTTTGCACCACTATATTGGAATGAGAGGGTGATTGCCTCCTGGGGCCATGTGTTCCTCCAGTACACTAAGTGGCAGCATCCTGATGGCACAGTTCCCATTTGAGCACCCATTCTGGAAGGCACCCATGTCAGCTGAAGTCTTTTCTGGCTGCAGTACTGATGTAGCAGAAGTGCTCTTGGGTCCAACTTATAAAAGAGCCCTCTTCCTCATCCTGAGAGTCAAAAGTTAGCATGAGGAAGATGGAGTGCACCTAAAGTAATGATGGAGGAGAAAGAATATGAAAGAGAGAGAAAAAAGTAAAAAAGAATATGAAAGAATTGTAGTGGGTAGAAAGATGCCTGCTTAAAGGTTTTTTTTTAACCTAGGACTAGTGTGAAATGTAGTTGTGGCTGGAATTTGGGGGTCTAAATGTTCAGTGTATACTCTCGCCACATGATGCCAGGCATTGCCGTGCACCTGGAGGAACCCAGGACCCATTTCAGTTAAGGTGCCGTTGTCTAGCCTGTGCGTCCCTCCATGGATATGCCTCCCCAGACCCTCACTGACCCACCACCAAACCAGTCATGCTGAACGATGTTACAGGCAGCATAACGTTCTCCATGGCATCTCCAGACCCTTTCACGTCTGCCACATGTACTCAGGGTGAACCTGCTGTCATCTGTGAAAAGCACAGGGCGCCAGTGGTGGACTTGCCAATTCTGGTATTCTATGGCAAATGCCAAACAATCTCCATGGTGCTGGGCAGTGAGCACAGGGCCCACTAAAGGATGTCAGGCCCTAAGGCCACCCTCATAAAGTGTGTTTCTGATTGTTTAGTCAGAGACATTTTTGAACAGTGTGTATGTATACGTATGTACTGTATATGTATATACATTGTAGTGTGCGGCCGGGGCTCTTGCCTGGCTGGGATGCCTCCACACTGGGAGGACTGGGGGAACAAGCGTGGCCAGAGTGTTACCTCACCCGGGATGCTAGATGGCAACCCCCCCTGGGTTGCAGTGGTGCCTCAGACTCCCGCAGGGCTTCTTGGGAGTTGGAGTGTGGTGCAGCCCTGTTGGGATCTGCAGGTGCCGCCAGGGGGTGCTGCAGCAGGAAATGCTGAGCCCTTATGGGAAGTTCTTTCATCACAACCGGAAATGGTGCCAGAAGTGAGTAATCATGCACCTGGAGCACTTCCAGGCACATTATAAAAGGAGCCAGCAGCCAATACTTGCAGAGCCAGAGTCGGGAGGAGGAGCGATGAAGCTTGACCCAAGGAGTGAAGGAAGAGAAGGAAAAAAGTGAAGAAAGAGACTTGTGGTATTGTGCTGAGCATGTGCTTGAACTGTGTTATACTTATGGGGAACGGGGAAGGTGTTTCCCACAAGGGGAAAAAAAATAAACTGTGTGTGCCTTGAACTTGTGTCCTACATGTGTCTGTGTCGGGTTCAGTTGGCATTGGCAGCCTGGTGGACCACAATATTTATATATCACAAAACATACTTCATATGTGCAAGATGATTTACAGGAATGTCTCAACCTGTTCACCATCATGTTTAACACACAAAAACCAACAAGGAACAGTACCATTTAAAGCCTGGACACACATTTAGCTAGGAATAGATGATACCACAGTCTGTATTCTGTCCTTCAGGTCATTGATATCATGAAGTTTCCTGCTATACACGTGATCCTTCACCATACCCATAACCAGAAATCACAGGGTGTCAAATCAGGGGAGTGTGGAGGCCATGGCAATTGTCCACCACGACCTATACATCAACCTGGAAAGGTGTGGTCAAGATGAAAATAATCCAATAATATAAACCTAATTTTCACTCACTATGTATGTACGTATGTGTGTGTGCATGGAGTTAAAGATAATATGGAAAGTAACTCAGTTTGGACAACATTCATATAAGGCACATTGAGTGCCCTAATGTGGTTCACCATCAGACTCAAGGATGTGTCATGGGTGGTCTTCTAGGAGTCTTGTCCCTCTGCACCTTTATACACAGCAGAAGCTTGTGCAAATGCAGACTTTGTGCATGGCACCTCATACAGGAAGAGACATCCCTGGATCAATCGTTTAGGAATGCCCTGTCACACAAGCTTTGCCAGATGGCCTGAATCAGAAGTTTAGAGAGTGTGTTTCCAGGAACAGAGGTTCATATCACTCGTGACTTTACATATTTTCTCCTGGCATCCTCGCATGAAGCAAAACAGAAGACTGGCACCTCTTGTGTTGCATGAAGAATGCACATTGGTGTTCTAGAACTTGTCTCAGGTTAAGAAGGAAGAGGATGTAGACACAGGAATGTTTAAGGCTTATCCACAGCCTGCTCACGTATATATTTTGACTGAATAAGTGGTAACATATGCATTCCTTGTGTGGTTGGACAATACAAGAAATAGATTGTTGTGGTTACATGTACACCTACTTTTATCACCACCTATGTGAATTTTACCTGATACGAATGATAATTTCTAGCCATTTTATAGATTAATATATCATTTCTTAATTCTGTGGTTAAAATAATTCCTTTCTTATGTATCACATGCTGTAGCAGCTGAGTTTCATGCTACATCTGGTGACATTTTTTTCCTTTAAGTCTGTGTGTATGTGTTTTCAGAAGTGTGCTCTTGCAGGGCTAATTCAAGATTTTTGCCCCCTGTTGTGGAATGCTGAAGACCACTGTCAAGATTGGATTTATTGGATTGTTAGATGCCACTTTCATTTGTTTGGCATGTAAGAAAATCAAATACACTTTTGAACATAAATTAGCTTAAAGGATTATTTGTTTTGCTTAAATACAGTATATTGTTTAAGGAATCAAGCCCAATAAAAATACAACAGATTGTAGACCTTACTGTATATTCAAATAAAGATGTCCACACATTCATCCTAATGTGACATCATGCCACAATCTGCAGGGAAGTTATTGATGTCTTTCACGCTGAAGGGGGTTACCAAGTCATTTTTTTAAGCATAGGCACCTCTGGTAAAACACAATTAAAGAATATTGGCCAGAAGGATAAAGTTTGGGACATCGGCTAATATTCATAGTAGTGGCCGTTCACCTAAAATCTCTCTCATAACAAATCTAAACACTCTACTATTGAAAAGAAACTAGGGAAAATGGAATTCATAGAAGAGTAGCCAAGAAAGCAATAATACAAACACCAGAGCTCACATGAAATTTTCTAATTATGAATTGCAGTATATTTAGAAGTTCAGGAGCAATATTCTTCAAAGAAATGAATTACCAGTGCATCTATTATGTCTAGAGAAAAGCCTGAAGATGTTAGTTAGTTATACAAAGTAATCTAACACCGTAGAACACTTATTGCTCATCTAACGTGCAAAAACAGCCTGTCAGGCTACCCGATATGAGAGCGTCCTTAGTTCAGGAGGCACCCAATGGATTTTTTTAATGCAGCAGATTACTCAACAGGCACTGATGTCTACCACACACAGAGCAGAACAAAACAGAAGGCTGTATCACTCATCTTGGTAGGCCCCAGTGTGCATATTAAAGGCACAGTGATGTTTAAAATTTCAAATAAAAATACGTTAAACAGTTTATATCAATAAGTGATTACAATAATTTTAAAATGAATCTCTGTGTGTTGGCTTTGATTAAAATAGGTTCAGGTATGCCACTGTTCCAGACAAGTGTTTTTCTTACAGTGTAGCAATGAGTAATGGATCAAATAAATTTAAAAAATCCTTCTTGTGTATATTCATTCATTCATTCATTCATTCACTCATTCATTTTCTAAAACTGTTTTATCTTGAGCAATGTTGTGGAGATGCTGGAGCCTATCCCAGCGAGCATAGGGTGTAAGGTATAAACAATACTAGGCCAGGGTGCTGGTCCATTGCAGAGTGAACTCACACACACACACACACCATGGGCCCAATTTAGCATCACCAATGCACCTAACCGGCATCAACATTTATATTCTACACTTTCACAAATTTCTTTACATGGCCAACAAGGAAACATTTAATTCAAAATAAATAGTAAATACAATACTTTTAAATTATGTACATTTATAAACATAGAGAAAGACAGTAGATATGCCTTATATTATAGAAAGGATCATCTGAGAAGGACAGGGGACTATAGGGGCATCACTAAGATGACAATATGTTAGTATTTTGATGGTACAGTGGGTACACAATAATTTGTACCCAATAAAAATAAAAAAAGTATTTAGTTACAATCAAGTTCATTTAAATTAAAGAAAGAATGAGTTGTAAAGTTATATTTAGTAGTTTCAGTTTCATTAAAATCTTAGGAGACATTTCCAGGGTACTAACAGCAGTAACAGACAGATCAGTCATAGACACCCGGTACTGGGCCAAGCAATTGTTTAAAAGTCTTTCATTATATCATACAGGTGAACTATGCCACATTCGACTTCACACTCCTAGTAATCAAATTTGTTACAATATTTATGGTTGATTTTTAAACTAGTGTGGTGTTTCATAAATTGTCACAAAAAATATTTTAAAAATATCATAGTAATTATTCTGTGTAAGAAATACCCAACTGTTATGCATCAATCGAAAAATCTTGACCAATAAAATTTAACCAATGCGATGAACCCTCCCACCGACCACGCAAATTCAAGCTATAAGCTGAAATACACAAACATTGTTACACCACTCTTTTGATTTCTCATGTGCTCTCATATATTACTTCACAAAACAACATAACATATCTACAAGTGACACATCAAAACTTACAGCAGATTCTCCTGATCAAAACAAAATGATGTGTGCGTGTATGCGTTCTGGGCATGAACTATAAATAAGCCCTAAGAGTGTATTAAAGGTTGAGAGTTTTTATATGATTCACTGTTTTATGTGCAATAAAATTGTTTTGAACCTGGATCCTAGTTTGGAGAGGTTTTGGATAAATGTTGTAACAATTTATTTCTTTGTGTTACCAACATGAAAATTTGGACAGGTACAGTTGACTTGACTGAGGACACCTCAGAGGTGAAACAACTGCCCTAGCATTACTTGTAGATGATATCTACTGTATCAGACAACAAAATTTTAAAATAGTACTGTGAGGATCTGTTCTTTTTTTCCTAGTTTAGCAGCAGTGGCTAAGTAAAAGAATGTTTTACATTTGACACAAACACAGATTTTATCACATTAGTTAGTTGTCAGGTTTTTTGAATGATAAGGTTTTATTTTGGGGTACTGAAAAATGTCCTCAGGGTGAAAGGGAAGTTTTTCAATAATGAAGAAGCATGAGATGAATGTAAAACCATGAAATCTGTTGCTAATACCAAAATGGTAACTCAAATTCTTAGTATTAACTGAAAACAGCAAGAATTCATAAACAAACATACACCTAAATCGCACACAAACTTGTTTTATTGATATCCACAACCTCGGATGATGCTAATTCTTTCATGACTCATTTTTTTACTGTCACGTATCTTCCTGAGCCACACCCGTAGCAATGGACCATCATGTCTAGGTGATGGCACCACAAAATGGAACTGTCCACAAGGAAACAAAATAGCGAAGGTGTAAACAGCCAATGAAATGAAAATAACAGTTAATTTTGATAAATACACTTCTTAACAACAGACATGAAGAGACTTAATTCTCCAAACCACAAAATCACCTTCAGAGAAAAATCTTTGGAGAAAAATCGATCTATGGAGAAATACATTTTTAAAGTGCCATGAATAATATCATCTAGAGAGTAAAAGCCACTGTAAGAACACTTACAAAAGTGTTGCAAAATAGGTCTTTGAAATTGCTGGTTGGCAAGATGCAAGTAATGATAATCTGAGGTGTTGAAATTAACTGTTTTGTAAATCAGAGCTTTTAACATATGATGAGGTCAGAATGGACTTGATGATGGCTGTGTACAATTGGACCAATAATAGTTGAGGGAGATTGCATTTCCTCAGCTGACTCAAAAACAGAGCATTCTCTGATGGGCTTTCTTAATAAGGCAAGTGATGTTGTTGTCCCACTTAAGGTTTTGCGACAGCACAGTGCCCAGAAACTTAAATGATTCTGTCATTCCAACAGCTGAGCCCATTTCTAGCAAGTGATAGGTGAGCAGGTGACTTTTCCTGAAATCTATGATTGTCTCCCGAGTTTTTTGAATGTTTTTGAATTGAAATTGAATTGAATGAATTTTTCCAACTTTAGTCCAAATTATAACGGCTGCACCACAATGTCTGATTTTTCCACCTTTTCTCTGAATATGGACTCATCATTGTTTCAAATGAGGCCTATTAGTGTTATGTCATCTGCAAGATTAAGAAGTATGACAGACGAATCATGAGAGGTACAGTCATTTGTATAAAGTGAGAAGAGTAATGGGGAAAGGGCACATCCCTCCAGTGCTCCAGTACTAAGGGTTGATGGGTCAGATGTGTGTATGCCCACCTGCACACATTGCTTCCTATTTATAAGAAAGTCTGTGATCCAATGGCAGATTGAACTGGGTGAGTTTCTTGTCTAGGAGCTCTGGAATGATTGTATTGAAAGCAGATTCAGATTAGTTAGTAAGTGTTTAGAAAACAAGAGAGGTGCAATGTTTTATAATTTCTCCTGTGTCAAAGTATTTATTTAAAAGTACAACATTCTTAAAAATGTAGGCTTTTAATTAAATTTGAAAGGAAGGAAAGCACATTTGTGTAAGTGCATATTTTTCCATTATGTAGAATTTGAAATTTGCCTTTACTTTATTATTTATACTTTTCATAGCTGTAGATGGTTTTCTGGAAGTTAAATGAATGATTAATACGTCTCTGCAGTATGTTTGTTACACTATTTTTGTTGTGTTTTAATAGGATGGTGTAATACACTACTAAGAAGACCTTAGCTTCAATTCATTTAGTCTGCTAGCTTTCAAATTTCAACCCATAATTTATTGATTTGAACTGTTTTGTTATTTTTGCCTACCATTATTGTAATGTCCATTTTTGGAGTGTTTTTTTTTTTTTTAAACACTTGCTGTTGCACTTTTGTCAGATATAGTTTTAAGCACAGCCACTGTTGCAATTTTAATTTGCCATGTATTAATTATTATGTAAAAAATATGTATATTTTGCACTGTTTCTACTCTGTGAAAAGACCTATTGATGGCACATGCTGTTAATGGTCTGACAACCTTGTCTGTAAAACTAAGCTTAAATTTCTTGAAGAAACAAATGTAAAGCAAAATGAATACCCATGTTTAGGTTTGTCCAGTTATATTATGTTAAATTCTCAGGACGAAAACAATCCCAGCTCATATCTTTTGCCACTTAAATGTAGCAGGTTTTTGATCTTTCTTAGGTATTGATCTTCCCCTGCAGCTGTGTCCATTTTTCTAGCATTCATCTATTTATTGTCAGTTGGCCAAGACCTTTCACTTCTTCCCGGGGGTTCCGCTAGGCTGCACGCCCTTCTGTTTTTCTACTCTTATTCACAGCTCACTTAATCCTAAAACATAAACATCTTATGTTCTGCTGCAAGACTTTTTTTTTCTGTTTCAAGCATACAATTATGGCCCACATTCAGTTTGAGAATCCTAGCAATTTGCACACATCAAAAGCAAAGATTTAACTCGCATGCATTTGTATGAATTCTTAATTTCTCAAGTTTCCCTCGACACTGAAGTCCCCTCAACTGACTCCCTCTCACATACTTAAGCATTATGCAGATAATTGTTTATTTTTTCTTTAATTGCAAACCCCCCCCCCCCCCCCCACCAAAAAAACCTTGGATCAGGATTGTTAATCTTCTGCTTATTATTCTTAGTAGCTGCAGAGTCACACTGAAAGAGAACGTGTAGACAGAAGAATGGATCAAAATATCAGCATCTGAAACTAGACCAAAGGACTTTAAATTTTCATTTTGTCTGCACAATGGCATATAGCTGTGTAGTCAAATTATATCATCATCATCATACTCAACAGACATGTTACAAGTTAATAGTAATCTGTTATAAAAAATAATAAAATAGGCTTACAACATTCCTAGTTCAAACTGTAAGCTCTCCTGTTCCTGGCTACAGTCCTCATATACTACCTGGCAGTTGCTCCACGCAGTTTGACTTGCACTCTGATTTTATCATCTGGCCCCTCACTGTTTTAAGTGCCATGTTGCCTTGTGTCCTCTCAAAAAACTTTCTCTTTCAAAGATGGAGACAGAATTCCAGGCTGAAGAGGCAGAGAATGGGCAGTGTTGGACACGCAGAGTTCTCACAAACCGTGAAGGAACTGAGCCTGACAAGACCTATGGGCATTCTTTTTAATCCTTTGGAGAATAAATCTGCAATTTTACCAGAATACTATTGCTTTGTGTTCTTGTAATTAATCTTTAATGTTAAAACTGTGTTATTTCTTTGACAAAATAGAAACTAAAATAATTGAGTGAAATGTCTTGGCTTTGTTGAAGAATATTTTTTAAATAGGTTAATTTATTAATGTATTTTAATTAGTATAATTGTTTATGATAATAACAAAGCAGTTTGAGCCACATACAGAATGTACCATTTCTAATATGCTATTTTCGTTCAAATCTCTAAATAATACCCATGTTAGGCTTTGCTAGTGTATTCTTAAATGTTATGTTGCTTTGAATGTATAATTCAGCAGCACATACTCACAGGAGAATTTGTGTGATTTCATATTTACTACTTTAAGTCCTTTGATGTGTCACTTGATGTGCTGTAATTCACACACAAACAATATTGGGAATTCAGTTATTTTCTTAATCAGTAAAAAGAAAGTTTTTTTTTATTAAGAAGATAAGAGTAAAAACCGTGCTGTAATTATAATACAAAATAACGTACAGAAAAAAGTCAGATGAGAGTAATGAAACTGAAAATGTTTTAAAAATGTCAAAAGTGCTGGACCCACATATTCTTGACAATTGTAAACTTAATTCAAATTTACCCTTCCTTTCTAAAATACAGTACTTTGATAAAGTAGTTGTCATGCAGATTCAGTCTCACTCTATACATCACAATTCATTTCATAAATTCCAGTCTGGCAACTGCACTGGTCACAGTACAAAAACACCACTAACTCATGTAGTAAATGACATTCCAATATTCTCTGGTGAAGGGAATTCGAGAGTAATTATATTTTTAGACATGGTTTCTGACCCTATTGACCATTCTTTTCTTATTACATAGGCTGGAAATTTATATTGATCTCTCAGGCACTGTTCCTGCATGGTTTAGTTCATATTTATCAACTTGATTGAGATACATGCAGAAATGCGCTGACAGTTGTAATATCTTTAGTTTCATGGGTATGGCTAAGTTTTATAAAAGAATGCCACCACCCCAGGAATGCTTTGGAAAACATCTTGCATTGCTCCTGTTCCAAATAAGACAACAGACCTAGTGACTACAGACCAGTGGCACTTACATCTCACATCATGAAGATCTTTGAGAGACTGGCCATGGACTGTATCAGTCATGTTGTTGTAGACAGCCTGGACCCACTTCAGTTTGTCTTTCAGACAAAGACTGGAGTGGAGGATGCAATTATCTATCTTCTTCAAGGCTTATTGTCACCGGGACAAAGCTGGCAGCACTGTGAGTTATTGTTTTTAATTTCTCCAGCGCTTTCAATACCATCCAGCCATTCCTGTTAAGGGGTAAACTCGGAGATATGCAGATGGATGAGCCTGTGGTGTCCTGGACAATGGACTATCTGTCAAGCAGACCACAGTTTGTAAGGCTCAAGGACTGTGTCTCTGATACGGATGTGAGCAATGCTAGAGAACCATAAGAAACAGTTCTGTCTTATGTTCTGTTCTCTCTATACAAATCTGACTGCAATTATAACACCAGGTCATGTAATTTGCAGAAATTCTCAGATGATTCTGCACTTATGGGATGTATTGATATGGGGGAAAGACAGAGTATATGAGTCTGGTGGAGAAGTTTGATTCTTAGTGCAAAGGGAATTGTGTGCATTTTAACATCAGCAAAACCAATGAAATGGTTATTGACTTTCACCGCACCAAACAGCCTCTATGTCTGGTCACTATTCAAGAAGGGGATGTTAGCGGTGGTCCACTCCTACAAGTACTTTAGGGTCCACATTTATGACAGGTTGGGCCTGTCTTAGAACACAGAGAGACTGTATAAGAAAGGGCAGGACAGGCTGTTTTTTCCTTAGGAGACTACGTTCTTTTAATGTGGGCAGTGACATCCTTCACATCTTCTAGAACTCTGTAATGGCCGGTGAAATTTTCTAAGATGTGGTGTGCTGGGCTGGTAACATCACTTCAAGAGAGGCCCGCCAAATCAACAGGCTAATTAAAAGGGCAAGCTCAGTTACAGGACACACTCTGGACCCTCTGGAAGTAGTAGCAATGGAGTGGATTAAAACAAAACTGCGTGCCATTATGAACAATGCTGCACTACCTCTCTGTGACACACTGAGTAATTTCAGCCTACAAATTATTCAGCATACAGAAGTGCATCAAGAAATGCTACTGGAGCTCCTTTATACCAACAGCAATACGCCTGCATAATCCAGGAAGTGTCGTGGCAGATGTCACGGCAGCCCGACGTTCTGTAGAAGGCACACAGTCTCAGGAAGGCAGCATACTTTTATTACAATCCTTATCTCCCAACACATTTGTCCCCACTATCCTTCCTTATTCCACCTAGTACAGCTCCAGTTATCGCCAACAATATTTACAACCTCAAATTTATATCTCTTATCTGGAGTAGTGAAATTCACTCTTCCCATCCCTCAGTGCAAACTTGACCTTCAGTCTATAATATATTGGTGGTTTCCAGTTTATTTAGATACATAAAAAATAACAGACCTAAGCCTTTCTAGTTTAATTCTTATAGTGCTTGTGTTTAATAAAATAGAATATTTATTTTATGTGTTCATGATTCATTTTGAATACATATTAATCAACAGTAAGATAAATATATTCCTGTATAGAAGTGAGTCTGAGACCCCAGTATTATGTACCTTAGCAGTGCACTCACACTGTTGTATCGTATTTTAGCATTGTTTAATTACATTTTCGGAGAACACCATCCAAATGTGTCTTGACCTACAGCCACTTGATACTTAATATTAAGTGGTAGCTGTAAAGGAATAAACAAGCAATTTAGGTTTAGGAATCTTAACATGTGAGTCAATAAAAATCAAGTCAACGAAGCCTGTTTCATCATCAACAGCAATTGGCTTCTAATGAAATAAGTTGCTGGAATGAAAACCTGCAGTCACTGTGGCCCTGCATGAATGGAGTTTGAGACCCTCCCCATACACTCTGATGTGAGGCCATATTGTTGAGGTGTGATGTACTGTCACTTATTGCTGTGCGTATGCATCTTCAAATGGTAAATTACAATCAATATGAATATGTGACTGAGGGCTTTGTAAATGTGGCATGATGTCTTATCAACCTCAGCTGTGACGAGATTTGTTTGTAGGGGTTTTAGACTGACATGTGTTTTACAGAATGCTTACTATTTCACTATTTCATACTGATGTACTTGCTGAACTTTGTTTGACTTTTGTTCTTTCATTATACCATTGATTAGGTAAGAAACATTGGTAAAATCACATGTCTCAGCCAGATTAAAACCAAATATCCATGTGCTCAGAATGTTATGGCAACAACTGTGAAATGGATTTAACCAGCCACTCATTTGATTGGATGCAGCAGGTTTCAATAATGATAAAAATGATAACTACTAATTCCATCCATCCAGAAGTGTATTGTAGTATAGGAAATTGGAGCTTGTGGCAGAAGGAACTTACATTTATATCAACAATAATCTGCTGTTTATTTCCAGAAAAGAAAGAGTTAGTTTATCTTGTGAGAATTGCTTTACTTCAGCATAAGATAGACCTTCTTCCCCTGACTGCATCTGTTTAAAGTATTCCAGCAGTCAGTCCAATGGACATTCAACCAGTATTATGTCTTCACAGTTCATTGGAATTAATTTAAGAATTTCTAAGACATGTAATATTCTCATAGGCAAGTTGCTCCTAAATTAATGCTAATGTTATGGTGAATTTTGTTAGGCTATTTTCATAAGAATATATCTCTGTTATAATATCTCTTGAAAGGTTTTCTATAATAGTGCATATTAATGTAACAGATCCGAGGTACACTTTCTTGGTGTAATGCGGTGGGATTTTATGATGTTCAGAATTATCGGTGTGTTTCCTTTCACTTTGAATTTCTCAGAAGTAAATGGAACTGGTATTAACTATTTTGAAAAGTTTTATAACCACACATTTTTCCATTTCAATGAGCTTTGATCTGAGTTGTCTTAGATTCTCTGTGTATAAAAAGTATAAATTTGGATTTACACTGTGAAGATAAATAATTCTGTCTTCTGAAAAGCATGTCTGTACAGTTGTAGGATTGTTTATTTCACCATTTTTATAAAATTTTTGTATTCTGTTACTGTATATACTTTTGAGTTTACTATTAATAAATTGTCAATTACTGTACCGATTATTTTCCTGCTATCATTGTAATTAAGACTAGAAACATACAATATAGACAAACGCTGGAACTCATCTTCTAAGTTGCCCTGATGGGATATTCATAGTGGGTGAGTATTCTTTAATAATTAGGCTTTGGATTAAATGTAGCACATGTTAAGTTAATTAAGCTGCCTAGCTTCTGAGGTCTTATTCTGAAAAACAGGCTAAGACATGGCATTTAGCCTCTGAGGTTGCATATGAAATATTATTTATGTAACACGTACTAAGAAAGATATAGTACTTATTATGAAGCACACACTAGAGCATAAGTGTAGTTAAATAGCTCTTAACCCTGAGGTTACATATGAAAACTCAACTATTAGCCTTAGTTGTGTTCCTGTCTAGGGGTATATAACCTAAACCTTTACAAAAAGATAGTAAATTAAATTAAGTGTTACTGTGCCTTCTAGCTAATTTATATCAAAGACAAAATTGGTCTTTAGGCTAAAAGTAATAAATTAGAGTCAGACTAATGGACCACACTTCTATTCCATCATTGGTTAGGAGACATGAGGCTACAGTGAAAATTAGTGAATTGAAACTGTCTAAACACAAAATCAGGAAAAATTCCTATAGTACTGACAACTTGGGAGTATGTAAAAGGAAAGGAACACACATTCAAAATGAATTTTAAAGGCCACTTGAGCTGTTTTTTTATAGCTCAACCTACAAACGTATTTAGAAGACAATCATAGCCCAGACCACACATTTATCTTATCATGTAGCTCCAGAAGCTGCCGCTCAACTTATGCTGTAGCTCTAAAGCACGTCATCACTATGTGAACTACTTCTCCAAGCAATCCAGTAATTCTGCAACACTATTCAGCTCATTGGTCCCAGTTGTAGGTTCTACTGCTTCTTAGTCAGGGCTGTTACTGGTGATGCTTCTTTGTCTCCAGTGCTTTATACTCATCCACAGTTGCTTTTATTGCTGATTCTTTTATACCCTCTGGTAGAGGTTGTAGGAAAAATACTGGTAATTAAGTAAATAATTTGGAAAGGCTTCTATTTTATTTTCCTTAACTTTCCTTGTAGGAGGTCATATCTGTCTGCTAGACTTATATCAAGTTAATTGAAGCACATGTTTAAAGAAACAGAATAAACCCAATGATTATAGAAATATGATAATTACATATATATATATTGACATATAAGGCAGGATGCAAAACAAACGGGACAGACAAATAAACAAGAAACAACAAGGAGGCTGGCTTTTGAAAGTTCTGTTTAGAGATCTAATTTGACTTGGACAGATACCAAGCCTTCAACGATAAAGTCCAATGTTGTGTGAAGTTGTTGCTGTTATTGCTCTGAGTTCAAGTAGAGGATTCTTCTAGCGTTGGAGTGCACTTTCTCTTTGTGACATTGTCATTTGTTTCCTGGTGTGCTTTGCTTTTGTCAGTCTGTCTACTTGCTGTATAGCTTCATAAGGAAAAACATTACACTTTCTGGCAAAAGAGGTTAGATGCTGAAGTTCCCTTCTTGATATAACGACTGCTTTTCAGTCTTCTTAGACTGGGCTCAGTTACTGGCACACAGCTTGGCTTGGTAGAGTGAATCTTAGCTTTTATGTCCAAGACAAGACATTGTCAGATTTCAGCTCCCTAACGAGGGAGTGGCTCATCATCTTCTAGGCTTCAGAGAGCAGGTTTCAAAGAGTGCAAGAAGTCGTTTCAGGAAGTGCCTGTAGCCTTTATCACCCAGAGAGATGTGTGTAACTAGTTTTAGGAGGAAGATATAACCTCTTGTGATTGGATTAAACCCAATCGGGGCCCGCTCATAGGCACATTATTTTGTCCTGCACAGTGTCACGCAACATATATATATTATGAATTTATAGCTGCCTTCTGGTCTGAAAGGTGTTTCTGCAAAGATGCCTGTTCATTTGATAACAATGGTATAAGTAAGATTTGAAGTGCAGGATGATACTGGTACGAACTGCAGTTCAGACACTTTCTGGAATGTAGGTTGAGGGAAGGTGAAGCTAGATTTCTGCATCACTGCTGTCTTGTGTGCCAATAAAAGCCTAGCAGAATGAACATTCCCAACTTTGTGCTACGCCTCTTGCTGCTTGGAGGAATTTTATTTGCATCACACACAGATTCTCAGTATTCTTTACTCTTCTGGGTCCTATCACCTGTTTGCAAACAGCTGATGTAGCCAATCAGGAAGCAGTTTGCCAAGTTGTTCCAGAATACATATTTGAAATGGTATTCAGTACTTGCATTTTCTTGTGTTTGAATCCTGGCATGGTGATTGTATGTGTGGAGTTTGCAGTCTGCCTGTTTCCGCAAAGGTTTTCCTCCTTGTATCCAGCAAGGGGCATTAGCTCCCTTGTTGGAATGAGTTCTTTTGTAATTAGAGTGTTACATAACCCAAATCTATATAGATATAATATAAAAAGACGAAACCCTTCCCTTAGTAATACGGTGGTAAGAAATCACATAGGATAAATAACTTGGCTTTCTTCAATGAAGGCTTACGCTGCATAACAGACAAAGGAAGCCAATGGCAAGAATCCAGTTCAGGAGTGGGAGCCCAATGTGTAGAGTCTGCCATTTTCGTTGCTGCGTTGGAAGGATTTTCAGGATCAGATGACGTTATCTCGCGTCCGTCCATCGGCTTCAAAGGTGTGCCAGGCAATGTTCCAAGGCTTTATACACTTTCTTCATGTGCAGGCCCCCACTTAGGTGAATCATGCCATTCCAAAGAAGGCAAAGAGGATACAATTTCATGCTGAGTTTGACACACAGAAATAGTATACAACGGTCATCAGTCTGACTGCCTGTTTCACAGGTGTCCCTAACTTGTCTTGTCTTCAAATACTTGCGTAGCAGTTCTTATATGGTGAACTCCTGTGTGCATGTGAGTAGAAAAAGGCAGATTTATAAAATATATATTTGCGCAGAGCACAGTGACATATTAAACTTATACACTTATTACACTCCCACATTCCAAAAAGGCTTTTGACAGTACAAGTGCCAGTATATGGGCTTGTGCTTGAGTATGTTCTGCAATATACTGGCACCCTCTCCAAATCCAGTATCTTCTTTGTAGATGGTCATGTCATGATTGGGTACAGCTGTATACCACCTTTAATTGCATTAAATGTGCGCTGGATGGTGGCATGTACTGTACATATAGCAGTCAATTGTACGTTTCTGACATAAAATTTGAGAATAATTTGCCTTTTAGACAAGATAATTGAGAATTAACTGGTTTGCTCTTGATAAGCATCATTGTTCTGAGAATAAAGAAAATCATTCAATTGTTTTCATTGAATACTACATTTAAAATGCTTTAAATTGAGAGTATTGAACTACCTTCATATTTTTAGAGGGTTAAAAGTAAAATATTTCCCTGTATAGTTAAATGTCATTTTTGACAATTTTTCAATAGTCTGAACGCTCTCCTATTGCCAAGTCTACTGAAATTACTTTTGTGTTGGGACTATAAATTTGTCATTTCATAATAACATCACAATCAACTGTGTGCTATTTATTCAAAAGCTGTACACAAACAACAATGCTAGACTTGGTGAGTACAAATGCAGCCGTAAAAACATAATCATAATTGCATATTTAAAGGGCAGAACAAAATTGTTTAGGAAACACTGTCTTTGTAATAAACGTGCTCCTATTGCAATAGTAAGTTCCAATAAAAAGAAAGCAATATATATCTCTAGAGAGTGTATTAGTGAGTGAATGCAATAAGATTCTACTGGCAAAACAAGTTAAAAGCATATGAGTTTTATTTATTTATTTTACTTAGTCCTAATGTTCTTCTGGCAGAATAGCGGAGGTGACTAAGGATAAGATAATGAGGAAAAAGTGCAGTTTGAAATGGTGGGAGGCAGAAGAATATTTAATCAAAGAAGTGCTGCACTGTACAGTGCATTTGCAAAATGTTAGACTAAATGAAAATAAAACAATTTGCGTTAGGATTAAAAATCCTCATTGAACTTGCTCACATAAACGAAATGCAGAGATTTAAATAATACTTAAAAAATATTACTAACTATGGCCATAGACCTTTTGTAAAATATGAAACAGCAAATTAATTCAGTTGCCTTTTCAGATTGAGTCTCCAGGTTTTGATAGTCTGTTTTCTGTTTTTGTTTTTTGGATTAAGCTACATGTAGCTAACATATGTTTAGGATTGCTACGCCCAAATTTTAACTATGATTGTACACCCAAGTTAAACTTCAAGTAAATGTCATACCCCAGCAGACATTCTAAAAATAAAAATAAAAAAATATTTTTTTAGTAAGGATTCTAGCTTATGGTATGTTTTGTATTACATACAGAGTACTGTATATCCATCCAGTTATTAAAATTGCCATTATGTTATGTATTCTATATCATGTACATGACTGTGCTTAGACTTGTGTTACATTATAGGTGACAGCTCACAGATTTGGGCAGTATAAAAGAGGAGCTTAGTGCCTTTTGGGACCCAATTCTTTTGTTTTGGTCTGGACTTTGCACAACCTACCAGTGTCTTGGTTTTCTGTGTCTTATATTATGTGTTAAGAAGGAAATAGGCAAAAATAAATTAATGGATGCGACCAGGAGAAGAAAAGCTGTTAAACATGGTAAGATTCACTTACCAAATATCCTCCTATCTTTCACCAAGTCAGAATCGGGAACCCTAAAATAGAATCATAATCCAAACCCTTAATTCTTTAACCATGAATTGAAACAGAAATGTTAATCAAACACTTACTTAAAGGTTTTGTATTTAACCAGAAACTTGGATAATAGGAAGTGAGCATCGTTGACATTTATACCGTCATTTCTCATGCTGCAGACCTCGTTGAATTTCCTAGAAATGCTGTTGCAACTGTCTCTCAAAATTGTGGTGCCCTAAGGGGAAAAAAATTGGGTCAGAAAAGACATAAATATTTTCAAATATTTGAAATCAAATTTATTTAGAAATAAATAAAGTGGCTTGTACAATTCCAAAAACCCATAATAGAATAAAAAAAACATGAAAATGGGCTCAGAAAAACATGAAAAAATGAAAACAAAATGAATTCATAACATCTTATTTCTAAACATAGTCTGTGTTGATCTTCTAAGATGGAGCAGTAAAAAAAATGTTGATTTCTTTTAGAAAGGACCATGGACAGAGTGGCCAAAAACTGTAGTAAAGGAATATCTGAAGTCGAAAAATAAGCAAATCCCAATATGTAAATCAAAAATTAAGAAAAGAAACTGGAGAAAGTGTTTTCCACTGAATAATATTATGGAAAATTAACTCCTAACAGCACAAACTGTTGCTTTTGGGTTTTGGGAATCTAAACGTCTCCTTATATTCCTCCTGAAAATGACATCACAACATGTAATTTCTGGTACTACATGTGGGCAATGGGGATGTATTACTATCTACAATATGGCAACAGAGCCCAAAAACAAAAAAATCAAAAAGATAGCAACAGACACAATAAAAAAATGATGGTCAAAATTATAAACAAAATAATTTAATGATATAACAAGAAGTAATTGGAATACAGTAATCCCTCGCTATATCGCGCTTCGCCTTTCGCGGCTTCACTCCATCGCGGATTTTATATGTAAGCATATTTAAATATATATCGCAGATTTTTCGCTGCTTCGCGGGTTTCTGAGGACAATGGGTCTTTTAATTTCTGGTACATGCTTCCTCAGTTGGTTTGCCCAGTTGATTTCATGCAAGGGACGCTATTGGCAGATGGCTGAGAAGCTACCCAACTTACTTTCTCTCTCTCTCTCTTGCGCTGACTTTCTGTGATCCTGACGTAGGGGGTGTGAGCAGGAGGGCTGTTCGCACACCTAGACGATACGGACGCTCGTCTAAAAATGCTGAAACATTATCTTCACGTTGCTATCTTTTGTGCAGCTGCTTCCTGAAACGACATGCTGCACAGTGCTTCGCATACTTAAAAGCTCGAAGGGCACGTATTGATTTGTGCTTGAAAAACAAACTCTGTCTCTCTCTGTCTCTCTCTCTCTCTCTCTTTGTCTGCTCCTGACGGAGGGGGTGTGAGCTGCCGCCTTCAACAGCTTTGTGCCGCGGTGCTTCGCATACTTAAAAGCCAAACAGAGAGAAAAGCAAACAAATCAATAGGGCTATCTCTGTGACAGTAACTGCTCCTGACACGCACTCCTTTGAAGAGGAAGATATGTTTGCATTCTTTTAATTGTGAGACGGAACTGTCATCTCTGTCTTGTCATGGAGCACAGTTTAAACTTTTGAAAAAGAGACAAATGTTTGTTTGCAGTGTTTGAATAACGTTCCTGTCTCTCTACAACCTCCTGTGTTTCTGCGCAAATCTGTGACCCAAGCATGACAATATAAAAATAACCATATAAACATATGGTTTCTACTTCGCGGATTTTCTTATTTCGCGGGTGGCTCTGGAACGCAACCCCCGCGATGGAGGAAATATTACTGTATATCAATATACAGTAGACCCCTGTGAAGTCGCGGCCTCAGTCATTCGCAGATTTTTCCTTAGAACCTAACTAATAATTCTTAGCAGAAAACCGCAAATATCCTCCATAATTTTTATGGCTTTTTTCGTGGCAATACTGTACTATAGAGAGAACCGCGGCTTGGGATGGTGAAAGTAGCCAATAGAATTTGAAACTGCAACTCCCAGCAGTCCCTGCAGTGGATCTGATTGGTCTTCTGCTGAGGGTGCTGGGGCTGTTGAGGTCAGAGTGTCAGCGCTGCTTTTAAAAAGGGGGCCGGTGACCAAAAGTTTTTGTAATTTGTGTTTCAAGTTCCTGTCTGTCTGCCTTCTGTTGGGTTACCTGTACTTATTTGTTTTGTCCTGGATTGTTTCGTGCGCCTGGATTGTCTGCCGTCTGCCTGTGTACGTGAGGACTGTAAGTGGATTCATGGCCATCCTGCGAAGAAAGGAGCACTACTGAACCCGTTCACCCGTCTTCACCATTTCAGGAACTACCTGTAGGAATATCTATTTTCATCATTACATTTCATCCGTTGCCGTTTTTCATGAACTTTTTCATGATTTACTGTGTGTGTTTTGTTTGTGCTTTGTTGTATTTAATGTGTAATCGCCATAAGGGGAACAGGGGTGGAATTGTTGTTTTCTTATTTCATTTGTTTTCATTACATTCTTTATTTGCTGTTTGATTACTGGTTTGCTTTGTTTTTGTTTCTGTTTGTCAGTGCGCGTTGATTGGGTCAAGGCTGGTTGTGTCCCTGGGATCTCCACCATAAAAATGAATAAATCACCGTCGACGGTGAGAATCTTAGCAGCACCAGACCGCTACAGCGTTATTCATTTCTCCTTGCTGCTGATTGACTGTGATACATCTCCAGCTGAGTGTTCTTGTTTTTTCCATTTACTTAAAAGCCTGAACAGCGCCTGTCCTTTTTGTCTGATTGCTTTGTTTCTCTCTCCTCCCCCAGACATTCTCTGCTCCTGTTGGGGGTCCTGCTCCCGTTGTGCTCCCCTATGATGTTTGTCTATTCTTTTAATCGATAACTAACTGCATACTGAGCTCTTCTGAAAGAGACCTGTTTGTTTGAAGTGTTTAAATAAAGTTCCTGTCTCTACAATCTCCTGTGTTTCTGTGACCCAAGCGTGAGTCCCTACAGTACTGCAGCTGCACTAAGGCTAGCCTGCCAGCGTCAGCGCTTACCTCTGTGTGTTTGTGTGCAACCAGTTCAAGCGCAGTTGGCTCAGTGATTTACTGAATTTCATCCATGGCGTCAGTTGCACTTTGTACATATTGTTCCAGTAGTTTTTTTAAATACTTTTTACAGTTCATTAGCAGTGTGTAAAATGATCAGTATTGCAGTAATTGTGATGCTCTTTGCATGGAATAAAAAGTGTTCCAATAAAATTTCACTTTTTCTTTGTTAATTGTGACATTTACTTAAAGTGCAGCAAAAAGTATTTGGCGTCCAGGGATGCATTAACCCCCAAGTATGTGGCAGTTTAAGGGTTAAAGCCCCAAGATGCCACCAAAACGCCCTGCACCCTCTAAGACTTCTGGCCATGAAAACACGCTTGCCTGAATTACAGTACATATAGCGGTAACATCGGTATTTTACATTCTAGCACTGCAGGAGACATAGCAGTACAGTATACAGGTTTACCTTTACATTCTTTATTTTTAGGTAATGTATTAAGCTGAGTTTGAAATTAAATTAAAATGTTTTGGGGGCATATATAGGGTTTAAACTATAAAAATAGGCATTTTTTAACCACATTCACAATTCGCGGGTGCTATAGGAACGTAACTCCCGTGAATTTTGAGGGTTTACTGTACTTACAAAATGAAGAAAAAACAAAAATCTTAACATGTTCATGAAGTGACCACTTTGTTGCCCTTTTAAACTGATTGTCTTTGTCTTCTTGGTGACAGCTGTGGCCTGTTTTGTGTTATGTCCAATATATATATCGTGAAGCAGTGCCCATATAAGATTTCCTTGGGATTTTTTTTTTAAGTGACCACTGTCCAGTTGTCTGAAAGTGGCAGATAAACTTTCTAGTGGGTTTTGGTTTTCCTTATTAGCTTGTGAAGTTTTTCATTATGTTTCTCATCTTGTGTTTTATTCTTGATTTGTCCGCACGGCTGCTTGACACAGTCTACTAGTTGTATTTGTCTAAACAGCTGGCTGTCCAGTTTCTTCTCAGAGGCCTAAAATGACGTTCCTATTTTCCTGTTGCTCCTTACAGATGATGACTTACGCACTGCGTAAGCCTCCATAACTATTCAAATAGAAGCATCGAAATATTTCGCTTCAGACAACGGCTTGTACTTGGTTTAAGACTCTGGTTTTGCTCCTGCCAAGACAGTTTTGAAATGTTAACTTTGGCCCCTTCATGATTCTTCCACATGACTGATTTCATGTTTTCTTGTATAAACATGACTAAATAAAGAAACCTAAACCTAAACCTAAACCTCTAATGTCTCCCTTTGTTATCAACTTTTTTATGTGTTTTTTTCACTTCCTGATTACGACCTGTGCTTTTTTCCTTTATTTTATTGGATGCTTACATAACAGTATGCCATTTGAAGCATAAGGTTAAGGTGCAAGCAAAGGCAGAATAAAAAATAAACCCAATATTTGGGGAGAGCTGCACAGAAACAAACATAATCAAAAGCCAAAAAATAAAAAAACACAACATTGGATCCCTAGTTAATAAGCCAAAAAATAAAAAGGGACATCAAATTTAAAATAAATAAAAACTGAAAACAAAATGTTTGTATATATGTGTGAAAGCAGCAATCCCAGAATCAAATGGAATGTTAGTAGTTAATGATGTCAAGAAATGTTTTTCTATGACATTCATTATCTTTTTAATCTGTGCAGTCTATTCTGGTACAACACATAATTTTTTAGGCATTTTATGACAATAGACTCAATAACTCAGTACAAAGAACAATTTAAGTAAGGTTACATAAATACCAAAGGATAGGATCAAAGCACAATTTATTTTAATTGTGGCTTTCTGCCCAAACTTTGTTTGCTTTATAACGCACCTTGCAACCTTGGTTTAATGTAAAATAATGCACAACATAAAAATGAAACCTGAATGTGAAGTTACACTGACTAATACAGGAATAGGTTTTAGTGTTCCTTATGCTGTTATTGTATTAGGAAGTGTTGTATTAGGAAGTGAAAGGAAACAGTAGAAACGTGGAGCATGTCTAAATTCTTCAGACAGACAGTGGGCAAGCCTGAGATCAAAATCAAGATCCTTGGTGTTGTGAAGTAGCATCACTAACTACACAGATACCCTGACATTTCTGTGAGCATAATAATAAAGTACATTGAAAATTATACATTGAGTCCATCAAGTTAGTTTTACTTAACTATTATCTTTTTTGTCCTAATACATTATTAAGTTGTTTTTGATACTCAGCTTCAAATACTATTTTTTGTTTTTTCCTGATGTTCACCTCTCTTTATGGGAAAAAGTGCTTCCTGGATACAATTTTAAATGAACCTTATCTTAATTTCCACTGGGGCTCAGGGATGAAATGAGATCAAAAATGTGCCCTGGACTGGTTTGTGGACATCATCCATCCTTGCACCTATGATCAATACATTAATAATTTAGATTATCTATCAATTTATAAGTAAAATAGTACAGTATACTCAAGGACATAAAAGCACAAATGTGTAGATGTGATATAGTCCTGACTCCTGCACTGACTTTGTCACCATGCTTCTCTTTGACTATGCTTTGCTGCTCAGTAGATGTTACACTTGGATGATCCTTGACAAAAAATTAATAATGTGTGAGAGGCTAACACATGGGCAAAATTAGTTTTCAATCCTAAGTAACCTTGTATTCAATGCCTGCTACCAAGATCCAATCATTAAGTGTCTGAAAGGTGGCATCCAAAGTTGTCAAATAAAGTATGAAGCAGGTTAGATCACTGGTTACATAAACTAAATGAAATAAAATAAAAATACTATCCATTTATCCTTCACTGCTATTGAAGTTACTTAATAAATCATTTAAAATGTATATTAATTTGATTGTTCTGTTGAACTGTCTGTGTGTATGAGTCATAGTATGTAGTCATAATAAACAAGCTGCTGACCTGGCCACGACTGCATGCTGCTCATATTGTAGACCTTCAATCATAAATTTCCAGATTTCTTACACATTGCTTCACTTGTTGGAGTGACTTAAATAATTTCCTCTTAGTTGTCAGTTCCTCTACTAGTCTTGTTTTTTGAAAACATTTTTTACAGCTCTCCTCTTATCTTTCCTTTATGCTCCTGCAGGCCCGGTCTTAGGTATTATGGGGCCCTAGGCGAAAGGGGGGTCCAGGGGCCCCCCTGGAAGCTCTGTGAAATGCGTTAAAATTAGACCAAGGAGTCGATCTGGGGCACCCCGGACGCCAGGGCCCTAGGCGGTCGCCTACTTCGCCTATGCCTAAGGCCGGGCCTGATTGGGACAAATAATGCTGTAGTATATTTAAGTATATATGACAATTGCTCACTCGGACAATTTGTTTTGGGGGCCCCTAAGAAGGCGGGGGCCCTAAGCTATAGCTTGTGTAGCTTATATGTAAATCCTGCACTGTGCTCCTGTCTTCTTTGCTTTGGTTAGGTGATTAAGTTGTGGCAGAGGGGTTGCCCCAGGAATGATTAGGATGTTGTGATTGGGTAGGTGTGGGGAACTCATGTCACTTCTCATCTCTCTGTCTCTCTCTACTTCTGTCTCCGCTGGCTTGCTCAATGATCTCAGTAATATGCCTATAGACAGTAGTCCACCAGGAGTTGTTGTGGTAGCCCCAAAGGCCATTTCATCCAGCTTTGAATTGCAGTGTGGTGACCAGAAGTACATGCTTTATATGTATATATTTAGATAAGCATAATAGTAGGGTGAACTATTTCTCTGCTGGCTTTTACTATAGCAATGGAAGTAATCATTAGAGCTATAAATGGGTAGCAGGAGAAGAGAGATTGTAGTCAGGACTAGCACCGATGCAGGCCATTTTGAATTACTTAACCACCCTGACAACGGTCACCTCATTTGCTAAATGTCTGCTAGAGAAGTTCCAATCTGATATCAACTGGGCCCAAATAAAGATTAAAGCAAGAGAAGTGAAGGAAAATTTCTATAGTCAAGGGAAGTCTGGTTGACCACAACTTCCATTTGAAAGAGAAGATAATTCTTACTGTATCAGAAATTTCTGTTAAAAACTTGGGGCTTTGGTAAGATGTAAACCTCATTGATAAAAATCAAGTGAACTTGTTAAAAGAAGAAATAATCAAAATGCTTAAAACCTTTGATAAGGCCTTGCTACCAGAAAACCTCAAGCTGTGGTGCCTTACTGCCTTTAGGTGGTTTGCCTCCTTGCATGATGTGACCATGGTCTATGAAATTTCCATTACTCATGTTGAAAACCTAGAGAGAACAGTCAGTTTCTAATTTAAGAAGTGGATTGGCCTACCAAGAACTCTAAGCAATATCTACCTTAATGGCAAAGGGACTCTAGAGTTGCCGGTCATTGGGTGGATAGAAGAGGTCAGGTGTGCTAAGATGAAATAAGAGAGGACTCTGTCAGAATCCCATGATAGTTTTATTAGGGATATTGCACACAGAACCTTGACAGGATGGAAGTGGTCCTCAGCAGAGTTTGTTAAGCAGGCAAAAGCAGCACATAGATTTGCAGACATTGTGGGCCTGGTATAACTTGGAAGAGAAGCTCCTCAGACGGATAGGCCCAGGTGGCAAAGGTGAGTTACAGTGTTGGAAAAAGTACAGCGGCAGGAGGAGCAAATAAGGTATGCATGAGAAGTGTCTCAGGCAAAACAGGCACAGTGGACGAGATGAGAAAACATTGAGAAAATAACAAACAATTGGGAAAAGAAAGGAAACTTTAGCTTCCTTATAAGAGCCTTTTATTATGTTTTGTCCCAACTCTCAAAGTTTTAAATCAGTGGCTTGGTAAAGACTATGCTTGTCCACTTTGAAGGACAACTGCAAACCTCAAAAAAAATTTCTTATCTTATAAAGTAAGCCTTACTCAAGGAAGATACACATGGAGGCACAACCTGGTCCTTATATATTTGCAATCCACTGTGGAGAAGCAAAGGCTGAAGAACAACTCAGAGCCCACTACAACTGGAAAAACTAGAATCTCTTTTGTCTGTCAAGGACAGTCAGTGCCTCCCACATTTACATGATTGGTGTCAAGCATACTGGAACCAGCTCATGACTGTAACTGCTGATTTGGTTTAAAGACTTAATTTTCCACCAGTGATAGCAACTATAACACTCAGACCAGACTCTGTCTTGTGGTCTACCAGTTGAAAGAGCGCACAGAGCCCTGGGAAGATGCAGTCTGTGAGGTATATGAGAAGAAATATCTTAAGATATGCTGAACTGGCCACATATGATAAGTAGCATGGATGCAAAGTGCAAATTCTTCCAGTAGAGGATGGCTGCAGAAGATTTGGTGCTACTCCTTTGGTTAGACTGCTGAAGGTGTTGGACCAGCGGCAAACTATTAAACAGCTTTTGTAGACAGCTGAGTAAATCAGCCACTGGTTATGGATGAAAGGAGTAATGGCAGCTGGGCCCCAAAATGATATTTGGGCTTCTGTGGATGTTCATATGAATCTATGATGCCAGCATGTATGGTTGATCCTTCTGAACTTAAATTAATGCCCACCTGAGGACCACTTTAAAGTGTCTGCCTCCCATCTAAAACCACCTCAAGATCCCCATGCTGTGACCTGCATTAGAGTTATCTTATTTAAGGACTGAAACATCTAGTCTTATGTGACTGAACATTATGATACAGAGTTTGAGCATAATTAGAATGGATTTATATTCCCAGAATTAAAAAAAAAAACTACACAACTTACAGCAGTTCCCCCTTAATCACTGTCAAAGTACTCCCCTTGAGAGACAAAGATGTCTGTCCCAGAACTTCTTCCATTCATGGAAACATTTCTTGTACTCATGTTTTGTTACCGGGTTTAGAGCTTTTTGTGATTTTTTTCTTTTTTCCTGGATTTCTAACATGGACTGGCTTCCCTTCAGTCTCAATTTTAGTTTATAGAACATAAAAAAGTGGTAAAGAGCAAGATCTGGGAAATACACAAGGTGTGAAACAACAACCACATTGTTTTTGGTTGAAAACTTTTTGACTGATACCATGGCACATGTTGTCTTTGTGCACTAATAATAATTCTTTACATTTATGTAGCACTTTCTCAATACAGGGAGGACCTGGGACTTGAACCCATGAGCTCTTTACTGCGAAGATAGCACTACCTCTCTGCCACTGCTAAGTACTTTTTTTCCAGCACCTCAGCTGTTCAGTGTAACGTTGCTGATTATTAGTTTGTTCACGGGAAAACTCCTTATTAACAAGTCCATTGATGTTGAAAACCACAATGGTTGCTGTGTTGATGTTCAATATGACCTGAAGAGCTTTGTTTGGCTTGTAAAACAAAATTACACAAGTTGTGTGAACAAATGCAGCAAAATTGTCAGAAATATGCATTTAATCAACTCAGGACAATGCCACTTGGCAGACTAATTAACAACACTGTAGGCAAGTGATATCTAGCGGCATAGTCGATATCTAAACATTACTCCCGTACTGTTGACAGATTCCCAGAATTTTTGGGTCTCCCCTTGTAACATTTTATTGACCTTTTAATAGCTTCTGTGCGTTGCTTAAATGATGATGTGCCTTTTTCAGTACTTAGGCCCCCAAGTAATCTTGCATAACATTTATCTCTTTTTGCCTTTATGTACTACATTACATCTAACATCCATTAAGTATCTTGTATGTGTTTAGATTAAATTTCATTCCAAACTTAAGCATAATGTTCTTGAAGGTTCTATTATTTCAGTCTTCAAGGCTTAGCAGATACTCACCATGAAGTAAGCAAATGCCAGCTGTGCCATGGGACTGATGGCCACCTATAACACAAAGCAAAAAAAAAAATAGCTGAGATATTTAAACTATATACTGTTAGTTAATAATCTCTTTATTTGATATGTGTCAGTAGGCCATTACATTCCTTAACTATCCATGCAGGGGGGTCCACCTCAGTAATCAAATGCATACATACTATAGATTTAACAGCAGTAATACAACATAAGGGATCATATAGAGAAATGAATCAAATGTAACAAATTGACTCCAGACAGTCACAAAGGTTTGGGGCCGCCACCCGTATAATATGATCCTGGCTGCAAAAGGTTTGAAAAAGTGAGTTGTTTACAAGACAGAGTCCAAAACAGAACTGATTAAATGGAGGTAAGATGGCGGTTTTAAGGGCTAGAAGAGGAAATGATGTCATCCATGCCAGAACCGGAAGTGACATCTTCAAAGGCACCTGGACCGGAAGTGACATCATCAGTGGCACCAGAACCTGATGGGATTTCCCGGGAATGGTCTTCTGCAAGAGACTGAGAGAGACAGTCAGCACACTCCGCCACCCCCTGGTCTGATGTAGTATTATAGTTACTCAAGCCCTTCAGCTGCCTCCTAATCTCACGCGTGTGACAAGGCCTAGAGCTGAACTCGGACTGACATGTGACAGCTCAATTCCCTCATCTTGTTCCACTAGTGTTCCTCAGAAGGGTGGTAAAAGGTCCTGAGAATTTACTCTCCAGTTCTGAAGATAGCTGCCCAAGTGCCTGAATTGGTGGAAACAATACTGTGCATTTTTCAGAAAAGTAGTCCAGCAGAAAATGAAAATGTTGTTGTACTAGAATAATTAAGATAACTGGTCAAAAGTTAAGAGGAAAACACAACATCATTTAAGATGCCTCTATAAAAAAAACAGATGTTCAGAAAGGCATTCACAAATTGTTACAGAAACATGCAAAGAAAGCCTTAAAAGTTTATTCCAGATAGCTGCATTTCACAATATAAAATATATAACTAACAAGTAGTTTGATTTGCTTTTATAAATCAATGGTCAGAGATACTTAATATATAAATTAGTCTGGTGCACTTTAATTAGATCATTGTTTGATAATGAGCTCTTTACTTTTGATTAATTATAAAAATACATGAACAGAAAAATGAATACATCTAATGTGATCTTTTTTAATCTAGACACTCCAATACTTTATGTTTGTGATGGAGAATGTGACAAGTGTGCTACATTATCCCGGTTATTCTGACCATTCAAAGACAGAACCATGTATTAGAAATAAAAGATGTGTATGTGGCAGAAGTGCATATGCGTAGTGTGTTCTCATTGTACACCAAAAAATTTTTTTTTTTTTAAATATTGGATCAATGTGTAAAGAGAACCGGCACAATAAGAAACCTGAGTTTGCTAAGGGAAAATTGCTGCTTACATTAGAAAATTAGCTGCAAATTATAGTTACCATAGATAGATCGATACAGTAGGCAGATGATTCTTTATTTGTCCCCAAGAGGAAATACAAATTTTACAGAAAGTCAGAAGAATATATATAATAAGAAAAACAAACAAACAGCATCCCCCTAAAAATACTTCTGGTTTGGATAACCACGAGCTGCTGCTGTCAATACAAGGCTTACAGTATATGTGGTATTAAGATGAGTTCAGACCTACTCAGATTGTACCACAGGTTTATATTTAAAGTCATTAACATTGGTATAGAGCAGGTCCCGCTTGTAGTGTCCAGGAATGGAACATACTCATAAATGTTCGATTCCTTGTTTGTAGTTATTAGTGTTTAGAATGATTCACCATAAAGATATTGGTCACAGTGAATCATTTCTGCTGCTTAGTCAGCCAGGATGACATAATGTATCTCCTTGGGCAGAAACACAGGCAGATTCAGTCCACATTTCAATGTCTGGATCACACACTTAGTTTTAACTGTACTGTGCTCCTTTTTTCACCATTGCCCATTCACATAAAACTCCTGTCCTTCTCCTGCCTTTTCCATACTGTCTCATGAAACCCATCCAGCACTAGCTTCTGAAATAAGCAGTTTAAGCCACCATTCTACACTACCCAAAATGTTACAGTAGATAGATGGATACTTTATTAATCCCAAGGGGAAATTCACATACTCCAGCAGCAGCATACTGATACAAAAAACAATATTAAATTAAAGAGTAATAAAAATGCAGGTAAAAACAGACAATAACTTTAAATAATATTAACGTTTACCCCCCCGGGTGGAATTGAAGAGTCGCATAGTTTGCGGGAGGAACGATCTCCTCAGGCTGTCAGTGGAGCAGGACAGTGACAGCAGTCTGTCGCTGAAGCTGCTCCTCTGCCTGGAGATGACACTGTTTAATAATAATCCATCCATCCATCCATTTTCCAACCCGCTGAATCCAAACACAGGGTCACGGGGGTCTGCTGGATCCAATCCCAGCCAACACAGGGCACAAGGCAGGAACCAATCCCGGGCAGGGTGCCAACCCACCGCAGTTAATAATAATAATAATAATAATAATACATGGCACCTTTCAGAGAACTCAAGGACACCGAACAAACAATAAATAAATAAAAGACACAATTATAAACAACTTAAAACATCAGAAAATCTAAAAATTAAAACCAAACAAAACCACTGTAATCAGAAGGAAAAAGAAAAAGCCTTTTTAAACAGATGCGTTTTAAGTTTGCATTTGAAAAATTAATATGATTTGATGTTTCGGAGCTCTGCAGGTAATGAATTCCAGAGCTTGGGAGCAGAACGGCTGAATGCTCTGCTCCCCATGGTGGTTAGACGGGCAGGAGGGACGGTCAGATGGGTGGAGGAAGAGGATCTAAGGTTATGGGATGGAATGGCAACATGAAGAAGGTCAGACAGATATGGAGGGGCGAGGTTATGGATAGCCTTAAATGTTAATAGCAGAATCTTAAAATCAGTACGAAACCTGATCGGGAGCCAATGAAGCTGCTGCAAGACCGGAGTAATATGGTGAATAGATGGGGTTCGAGTGATGATACGTGCTGCAGAATTCTGGACTAACTGAAGCTTATGAAGAGATTTATTAGGGAGACCAAAGAGGAGTGAATTGCAGTAGTCCAGCCGAGAAGTAACAAGACTATGAACAAGAATGGCAGTGGTATGAGGAGTGAGGGAGGGGCGAATGCGATTAATATTACGTAGGTGGAAGTAAGCAGACCAGGGGCCTCATGTATAACGCCGTGTGTAGAACTCACACTATAAATAATTTATTACAGAAGTACTGTCTCTTTCAAACGTACTAACCTCCAATTCCTGTCCTAACTTTTCTTTCTCCAAATGCCCAATCGCCACACAATCAGCTCTGTAATAGACGTTAAGCCATCTGTAAGCTTAGAACACCGATTCTTCAAAACTTTTAAGGAACATTGAAATATCTTCGTAGTACATGTTTAATTATTCTATCCGTCTATCTTTCCAGTGTCGCGTCAGCGCAAGAATACAACGCAATGCAGGAACAATCCCTGAACTAGCTAGCGCTGCGGCACCGTGTCCTCACATGTTTAATTATTAACAATACAGATTATTTAAATGAAGTTAAAGTTTTATCTGTATAATATAATCAATTATATTTTGCTGCATTTCATCTTAAAAATGATATCATCATATGTAAATACACGCTTCATAAAGTGGCGCAGGTTGTGCAATATTATAACTGTAGTGCAAGTTTACAGTGAGGTAATTGTACTTATAAGTCCAAACAGTTCTACAAGGAGCACTTGATGGACTGATTGAGTGTGTTTATAGTTATTGGGATGAAACTTTTTCTAAACCGCGAAGTCCATACAGGGAAGTCTCTGAAGCGTTTTGCTGTGGCTCATGCTGTATACCGATAATTCTCTTTCCAATCAGCTGCTGCTGTGAGTCCCCACTCAGATACAGTGATATAAATACTCCGAGTGGTGCAGTGAGAGTAATATGGAAAAAGATGATCTGCTGTGGCAACACCTAACGGGAGCAGCTGAAAGAAGAAGATGCAGTGAGAGTTACAACGCTAAAGCAGTTATGGTATTTGGAATACTATGGCTATACCCTGGACCATTATATTGCTACAGGTTAATTACAATCAGATGCATTACACTAATAAACAATATGCAGTTAGTTTCAGTGTATTTATAAAGCCGCGTCAGGAATGTGGATCTAAGAAAGAAAGGTGATCACACAGGAACAGTAGCACTGCTTTGACGCTGGGTGCTGGCAGTCTGCAAAACCGAGCGGAGAAATTGCGTACGCCAAGGTATGAGTTACCGTGGAAATGTGCGTGGCTTTACGCCAAGTTTAGGTTTTATACACCGCGATTTGAGCATGGAAAGGTTCGTACGCAACATTTCTGTGTGTACGCACCGTTTATACATGAGGCCCCAGGTGATGTTATTAATGTGACATTGGAAAGATAGAGTACTGTCGAGGATGACACCCAGACTCTTGACCTGAGATGATGGGGAAACAACAGAGTTATCAATAATAAGAGAACGATTATTGGTTTTGGATATTGATGATTTTGAACCAATGAGGAGAACCTCAGTTTTGTCACTGTTTTAATTTAAGAAAATTCGAAGAAAACCAGGTTTTAATTTCAGCAATGCAGTCAATAAGCGAGGGTGGTGGAAAAGAGGATGTGGGTTTACTAGCAAGGTAGAGCTGGGTGTCATCAGCATAACAGTGAAAATTAATGTTATATTTACGAAAAATATTGCCAAGGGGAAGAAGGTAAATAATAAAAAGAAGAGGCCCCAGGACAGAGCCCTGGGGCACACCAGAAGTAACAGCAGTGGGTTGGGATGTGAAGGTTTTAAGCTGTATGAACTGAGTGCAGCCTGAGAGGTAGAATCTAAACCAATCAAGTTTAGTGGATGCAGTGGATTCTCCATAATTGATAGGAGCCTGCTGAGTGCCCGTTGCTGCACCACAGATGTCAAATTGTCCAGCTCCATGCCTACAATAGAGCCTGCTTTCCTCACCAGTTTGTCCAGGCGTGAGGTGTCCTTCTTCTTAATGCTGCCTCCCCAGCACACCACTGCATAGAAGAGGGCGCTCGCCACAACCATCTGATAGAACATCTGCAGCATCTTATTGCAGATGTTGAAGGACTTTAGTCTTCTAAGGAAGTATAGCTGGCTCTGTCCTCTCTTGCACAGAGAATCAGTATTGGCAGTCCAGTCCAATTTATCATCCAGCTGCACCTGTACTTGCTGTAAGTCGCTGTGAGATGTAACAGTTCATGCAACCTCTATAAAAGTAACTGAATATTTCTCATTGTATGTAGTCAGGCTAGTTCTGAATCTTTTCTACCTTAGCTTTATCCTCTCTCCTGATCTTCACACTTTCCATCTTCAGACCAGCGGCTCCTACAATAGAGTGTAATAGAGCTTTTTAGACAGCAGTGATATTTTAAACCTTGTCAAACCTGCTTAAAACAAGTAGAGTTTGCACAAATGCAACTTTTCATCATAGATGTGCCTGTATATACTGTATGCCCATAGAGGATTGACTTAAGTAATGTAACTGACTCTACATAGTCAACAAATACAATACAATACAATTTACTTTTGTATAGCCCAGAATCACACAAGAAGTGCCACAATGGGCTTTAACAGGCCCTGCCTCTTGACAGCCCCCCAGCCATGACTCTCTAAGAAGGCAAGGAAAAACTTCCAAAAAAAAAACCCTAGTAGGGAAAAAAATGGAAGAAACCTTGGGAAAGGCAGTTCAAAGAGAAACCCCTTTCCAGGTAGGTTGGGTGTGCAGTGGGTGTCAAAAAGAAGGGGGTCAATACAATACAATACACAGAACAGAACACAAGTAATCCTCAATACAATATAATAGTAAAATAAAAACTACACTGTTAGAAGCTATTTATAAGACTTCTGAATGATTCCAAGCTCTTAAAATGGAAGAAGGGCAAGAGAACAGTCAAATGATGAACAATACTGTACTTTGTTTAGTCAACAGATAATAAAAATGTCTTGTTTCTATTTTAAATTATTTTCCTCTGGAACATCTTATCATGCTTTTGATTTTTTACTTGGGCTTTTATTTACTTCTAGTGTATTCAGGGATGCTATCAGACTGAATGACCCTGCTTGAAACATTGCATGCAGGTGTTTATTCATACAGTGTGTGTGTTTGTTTTTTGTTCTGTATTATTCTTGAAATTGCTTGATCCAGGTGCCAAGAGGCATTTTAGTACAATATGTATTAAATTCTGTAGTACTTCCAAATGGTATTTTTCAGCAGGTATTCATAAAGTAGGAAAATAATGAACTAATTGATTTTTAATATAAAACTGATAAAGCTTAAGTTCCTGTAGGTTTTATTGATATTTATATTTTCTTAGATTCTCCCAAAATACCCTAGTGTGGTATAGCGGCTCTGTGGGTCAGAAAACATTGGCCATTTTAATAAATAAATAATCAATTGGCCTACTCATTCTTCATGGGTGCGTGCTCACACAGCTGCAGGGAGTTGGTGGAGTAATTGGGGTGTGAGACACACCTGCATGTGAGGGTGCAGTATTTCTCAGTTGCTTCATCGGCTTCCTGCAGTACGTGATTGAGACGCTTTGTCCACAGAGCCTTATAAAAACAAACCGGCAAAAGAATGAGGAGGAAAGGAAAAAGGCCAATCGAGAAGGAAAGAAAAAGATTGAGAGAAAACTAAAGGAGGTTAAAAGATGGAGAGAGGGAGGGTTGGAGGCAGAGATCTGGTGGTAGTGAGAGCAAGGAAGGTGGACAGCTGTAAGGAAGTCCCTCAGAGTGTGTGAACAGCACTCGGGGGCTGATGGCCACTCCAGCTGAGTGACCTGGGTAGCTGAAGTGGCTGCAACTGTGCTCATTTGTATGGACTTGCTGAGAGAGAGGCAGCACTGCTGCAGGGGAAGGAGAGGCAGAGAGAGGCATTCAACAGGTGGTGCCATGGACTACAGGGACTCAAGCCTGGCAGCAGAAGTTGGAGGCTCAGTGGGATGTCCTGCCTTGAGCCAGAGAGGTCTGGAAGGGGGGCCAGTGGGTAAGAGTGACACTAAGAGGTGGCTTGAACTGCCAGAGAGGTACCTCCTTGGCTGCAAGGACCTGTTCTGGGTTAAGTCAAGGAGACGGCCAGGTTTTAAAAGACTGCATCAGGCTCAGGATTTTAAGGACTGTTTTCTGCCCCATGTTTTTAACCTCGTTTTAATGGAATATTTATTTGACTGACCTTCACAGAAACACCTCCTTTTTATGGAGTATTTATTTATTTATTTATTAATGAACTACAGTATTTTACACTGCTGTTTTTGATTGCTTGTATTTTTTTTTTGTTGGATTGTTTTAGTAAAATCACTGTTCACTTTTACACCATCCCCTTGTTTAGTGTGTCTTTGTCCTCATCTGCTGGCTTCTCTCTCGGAAACGTTCTTGGTGGTGGCGGGTTCAAGAGGCTCCCGGTGGCTCCCGGTAGCATGGAGCTGACCCGCACCATCACACCTAGTTGACTGTTAATATCTTTTTCATAGCTAGTTTCTACATTGATTATAAGGTTTTTGGTGGTGCTGGCTTGAATCAGTTTTCAGCAAACTAAGCTAACAAATAAATATTTTGGTGCAAAATTTTACTGAAAAAGAAACATAAAGGCCAACAGCTTAGAAACAATAAATCCAATTTTACATATAATAAAATAAAAACCCTTTACCCTGCACCCATGTCCAAAGGACTGACAAAGGATCATCCTTATTAAGGTGGTAAAAGGATAAGGATCTGGTTATGGTGAAAACCAAGAGGCATCTGCTGAAGGACAAATGTATCATATATAGCCAATTGTTAAAGTAGGGACCAGATGCCTCTTTGATGCTTGCAGTCAAGTGGTCCAAGAGGGCAAATTAAAAAAAGGAAGATTTCCAGATGAATTGAGAGAGGATGTTGGAAAATTTCCACCAATTGCAAGGACAAATTTTACATTCATGATCTCAAAGGCAGATAGCTTCCACTGGATAGTGGAAAGATGGAGAGGAGTGAGGAGAGGTCTAGCAGTAGACAGACATGAGGGAGAAAAGGAATGTTAATAGAATGTTAATAGATGGAACAGTTGCAAGAAAATTAGACATGCCCAACCAAAAATTAAACATTAAAGGGCAACCCAAACACATGCATGAAAGGCACCTGAAGTTTTCAAGGAACAAAGGGATGACGATCCAGAGGTATCTCATTTATGCAGGGTGAAATATAAATGATGAACAAAACTAAATTTGGTCTGTTGATAATTTGGATTTCTTAACACCAGAGAGATATTTTTGAAAACTAAACTTAATGAAGTAGAGGGTCTAGAGGGTTGGTTAGTAATCAGCAATATAATTAAAGGTGGAGTGGTGGCTCTGTGGCTAAGGATCTGCACTGGTATATGGAAGGTTGTTAGTTCAAATACTGTTACTCTCAGAAGGGATCCTACTCTGATGGGCCCTTAAGCAGATGCCTTGTAGTGTTTAATACAAAGTTGACATTGATTTCTAAGAATATGTACAAAGGGTAGGAGGCAATAGCAGATAAAATTGAATCCCACTTGATTTTAAAACATATCAGAGTTGTACATAAAAGAAAAAGGAGGAAGAAGTCTAAAGAAGGAAAATTTTACAGATTTGAATCTTCAGAACCCTCGGCTATTAAATAAAATGATATGTGTATATAGAGATAGCTGTGGGGGCGGCACGGTGGCGCAGTGGTAGCGCTGCTGCCTCGCAGTTAGGAGACCTGGGTTCGCTTCCCGGGTCCTCCCTGTGTGGAGTTTGCATGTTCTCTGCGTGGGTTTCCTCCGGCGCTCCAGTTTCCTCCCACAGTCCAAAGACATGCAGGTTAGGTGGATTGGCGATTCTAAATTGGCCCTAGTGTGTGGTTTGTGTGTGTCCTGCGGTGGGTTGGCACCCTGCCCGGGATTGGTTCGGGGGAAAGAAAACTATCTGAATATTGTCGTGTTCAAAGGCTTCAAAATGTCCCGGAGCGTTGTCCATCAGCAATAGAATGCGACGTCCTGTTCAGTTTTTCACTTCTGGAAAAAACACCTCATTGAACCACTTCCAACAGGTTTCTACATCCATCCAAGCTTTCGCTTGATTGAAATAAGGAACTGGCCAATGTCAGTCCTTAATACAAGCTGGTTCTTTGGGTTTTCCGATCAAAGCGCAAGGAATTTTGTGAGTTCCAGTTGTGTTGGCGCAAACGATCAGAGAAACTTGATCTTTTGCTTTCTTTTTGCCTCTGGTGGTTGAGATATCCTCGTCTGGCATAAGAAGACTATGTCTCAAAAGCAATCGAAAAAACAAGCCGGTCTCGTCCATATTGTAGACATTTTCAGGGACATATTGCACGATAATCGCGTAAAGGTTTTCTAAAGCAGCTAGCAATTCCGGATCGTTCTTGTTGACTTCTGCTCCCTCTCCGTGAAGGAGCATCTTCTGCAATCCACGCCGAACTCTGAATCGACTTAACCATTGCCAAGATGCCTTAAAATTTGATTCCGGAATTGACAGGCTGGAAGCAATGCTTTTCACTTTGGCAATGGCGATACGGGAAGGCTGGCACGACACATGCTGTCAATCCAGACATAAAGCATGTCTACAAGCTCGGTAAGTCATCCAACTGAAGCTCGAAAAGTCTTCTCCTTAGCCTCTTCAGTCAACAGGGCAGATCGTTCTTGGATCGCTTCACGATTCTCCCAAATCTTTCGGATAGCGCCTTCACTAACCTTGTACTCCCGCACTTTGGCCCTCTTACTGGGAGCAGACGTTTTGCTTAGCTTCGAGATGATTTCGCAGCATTGAGACTCATTGAGACGCTTGCCATTTGGTTTCTTTGACATTATAGCGAAATGCAAGCTATTTGGGAGTGGCGGCTCAGTACGTGCAAACTTCGCAGGTTCAAGTTGCGTTTGGGAGTGGCCAACCTAAAGTTCGCACCTACCAGCTAAGTACGCACAAACTTCGCAAGTTCAAGTTGCGTACTTAAGCAGGAGACTACTGTATTAAAATAATGGGTTTTTAGCAGTTTTTTTAAAGTGCTCCACCGTATTATAATGGCGAATTTCTATCAGTAAGCTATTCTAGATTTTAGGTACATAACAGCAGAAGGCTGCCTCACCACTTCTTTTAAGTTTAGCTCTTGGAATAATAAGCAGACGCTCATTTGAAGATCTAAGGTTATGATTTGGAGTGTAAGGTGAAAGACATTCTGAAATGCAGGATGGAGCGAGATTATTTAAGGCTTTGTAAACCATAAGCAGTATTTTTAAAGTCAATTCTAAATGGCATGGGTAACCAATGTAGTGACGTCAAAACTGGACAGATGTGCTCGGATTTTCTTTTCCTTGTTAAGATTCTGGCAGCTGCATTCTGTACTTGTTGCAACCGATTGATGTCTTTTTTGGGTAGACCTGAGAGGAGTGTGTTACAGTAATCTAGTCTAGTTATAGGAGGTCTATTTTTTGCTATATTTCTGAAGTGAAAAAATGCTCTCCTAGTGATCTAATTAATATGTGATTTTAAAATTTAGGTCAGAGTCTATAATTACCCCTAAATTCTTTACCTCTGTTTTGACTTGTAAGCCTAATGGATCAGGTTTATTTCTAATATCCTCATTATATCCATTTTTGCCCATCACTAAGATTTCGGTTTTCGCCTTATTTAGTTTCAGAAAATTACTACTCATCCATTCAGAAACACAAGTAAGACATTGTGTCAGTGAACCAAGAGAGTCGGGGTTATCAGGCGCTATTGATAAATATAGTTGTGTGTCGTTAGCATTGCTGTGGTAGCTCACGTTATGCCTTGAGATAATCTGACCTAATGGAAGCACGTAGATCGAAAAGAGCAGTGGACCCATGATAGATCCTTGTGGAACACCATATAGAATATCATGTGTGTTTGAAGTATAATTACCACAACTAAAAAATAATTTTCTATGTGTTAAGTAAGACTCAAACCAATTTTAGACACTGCCAGAGAGGCCCACTCACTGACTAAGGCGATTTATAAGAATACTGTGATCAGTGGTATCAAATGCGGCACTCAGGTCTTGGCAGATTGAAAACAGATAAACAGCCTTTGTCCGCATTTACCCGCACGTCATTTACTACTTTAACTAGCGCAGTTTCTGTACTGTGATTTCTTTTAAAAATTGACTGAAACTTTTCAAGAACAGAATGTTTATTCAGGTGATCATTTAGCTATATAATGACTGCCTTTTCTAGGATTTTACTTAAGAAAGGCAAGTTGACAATAGGTGTAAAATTTTCAAAAACAGAGGAGTTGAGATTATTTTTCTTGAGCAGGGGTTTAACTACAGCAGTCTTAAGACAGTCTGGGAAGACCCCCATATCTAATGATAAATTTACTATGTCAAGAACACTATCAATTAGCACGCTATATACTTCTTTGAAAAAACTTGTTGGTATTGGGTCACAGACGCAGGTGGAAGGTCTCAGTTGAGAAATTATTCTATATAGATCGGGTAAATCTATCCTGGTGAAAGAATTTAATTTGCTTAAAATGGAATATCCGGAGTTTAATAGGATCCAGTATTGGGGGGATGCAATATATTTCTAATAAAATTCATTTTGTGATTTAAAATATATAGCAGGTTTATACAGAACTGCTTGCATAACTTCTGGAGCATCTGGCTCTCATAGTTGTACCCCTGATCAGAACATCACTCAGTCAGAACTCTACATCTTCTGACAAGCCCATCAATTAAAACATTAGCCACTGTCTCAGCCTCCTGGTCTGGCAATGCATGGGTCTCAGGTCATTTTGTAAAACAGTCCATTGCCACCAGGGTACATTTGTTTCCTTGACTGGACTTGGGAAAAGGACCAAATACATCAAGATTTCTTTTCACTCCATGGGGGCCCCACCTGGTTTTGTTGTAATAGCATGGAGGATCTTTCTTTGTGGTTCAGCAGTTACAACACTAGTAATAGTCTTCCAAATCCTGGCAGCACTGCCCCCAGTAAAAAGTATGGCAAAGGCATTTAAGGGTTTTTGTGACCCAAAAATGTCCAGCACCAGGAGTGCCATGTAGACACTGCAGCACCTTCTCTCAGAGACCCCTTGGTACCACAATTTTCCACCTTGCTTCTCCTGCTTAAGGATCCTGCTACTTTTGCTTCAGCACTCCGTCAATTATTGCTAACAAAGATCAAATACCTTTAACAGCTGTGCCTTCCAAAGTAACAGAACATCTTCCCCGACTTGAGGAACTTCTTTTTCCACCCATTGGCTCACCAGCTGCAACTCTGAATCATTATCCAGATAGGTGTGCCATTTTTGGCACTGTCTGGTATTTTCAAAGCCTAGCAGATTTACCCACTCTCCAATCTTGTTACCCTTTCACTTGCCTCCTGCCTCCTGATATGCACAATATTGGCACTCCTTATGTGCAAATGGATTGCTGGATAAGGCATCTGCACCCCCATGATGTCGTCCACTATGGTCTTCCATCTTGAACTTGTAGGCCTGCAGCTGTTCCGGGCACTAGGCTATCTGCTTTTCTGGTTCCCGGAAGAAGAGGAGCAATTGCAGAAGAGCATTGTCAATAGGGATACCACAGAATTAGTGACAAAACTATCTCACTGCTTCAACCACTGCAAACAGTTCCATCTAGATCACACAATACTTCTGTTCTGCTTTGCTTAAGACCAACAGTAAAGGTCCAACTGTAATAGACAACCACACGTTCCCTCTCTAGATGCCTCTGCGAACATACTGCCCCAATTACTAGCATCGGTATCCACCAAAAAAGGTAGGGTGATGTTTGCAGGGCTTAAGACAGGGACCTGACAAAGGGCTTGTTTTAAATGCAGCAATTGGTGGAGAGGTGCTGCTATGGTAGCAAAACCAGGAAGAAACCACCTGCAGTATGATGTCAGATGCAAGAACTCAAGAATGTGCTGCTGAATCTTTAGAGTAGACAAATCTTTTACTGCAGCCACCTTGTTCTCCACTGTCTGTATCCGCTGTCTTCTCACTTTGTGTCCTATAAACAAGACCTACCTGTAAAGACAATGCACTGAAAGCAGGACATGTCAATGAACATCTTGTCCTGCTCAGCTGCTTAAATGTAACTAGAGCATTGCAGAACCCATGGCCTTAAACTGCTAGAGTCCACTCCCAGTTGTAAAAGCCATCTTCACCTGGATTCTGGTGCCATCTCCACTTGCCAGTATCACTCTTAAGGTCAACAGAGGAAAACCAACTTAACCTGCCCACCTGGTCCAGGGGCTTATAAATCCGTAGAAGAGGACAGGAGCCTTGCACTGGTCACATGTTGTTGCAGGCTTCTTTGCAGGTTTCTTTTCCCTGGGCTTACCTGTCGATGGACAGAAGCAATAAACCACAGCACCAAGAAAATTGTGGACTTGCTATTTTATGAGGTACAAAAGGCTAGTCTGTACTAATAGCCGCCCAGGTGTCTTACATCCAGCTGAGATAGTGAATTCTGGAGTGGCTTTCATCTTCATCTACTTGATTTCTGTGGCTTCAGCCAGTGTCTACTCCAACGTAGCTAGCCTAACAAAGCAGACCTGTTGATGAAGTGCCATAGGTATCAAGCCTTGCAGAAAGGCATCCCTGGCCAGGTCTGCCTGAAAAGTCCTGGGAAAATACCAGCAAGCTTGCCTAACCAGGGACTGTACCTCAAATGCAAACATTCCAAAGCTCCCTCAAACAGCATTAATCCACATACTCAACTGCTGCTGGAGCCCTGTCACAGACTCCATCCTGACTGTCTTTACATTTTCACCAATCTCCCAGACACCAATGTAATAACTCACAAGGATTAACACTAGAAGCAGCCTCAGCTTAAGCAGTCTAACCTCATCAGCTGTTCTGCTGTGCTGCTCTACTACTGATGTGTTGCTGCTATCTAAGCTTCTGTCTCCAGGATCTCACAGTCTTGAGAATCCACTAGCATGGCAATATTCTCCTGTATCTCTCTCTCCCTTTACTATTTTAGGCCACATCCACCTGTCTCTTCTCTCTGTCTCTCGACCTGTTAGTTATAACTCCCAGTTACTTACATGTTACTCTTAGTGGCCCCTTTTTAAGTCCTCTGCTGACATCAACATGAGTTGAGGTGAAAGGACCATCTGCCCAGTTATAATTAGTCTACCCCCACCTACAAAGCCTATCGGCTTTCAACATCGTAATATATTTATACACACCATAACTTTATTTTACATCACAACTTGAAACCATTGCTCCAGCATTAGATATTCATTTGTTACTAGTTCCCTCTGGGTGATGTATCATTCTCACAGTAAATGCCAAGACCTTTAAAACCAGTGGAATGTGTGTGCTGGGATAGTGGTTAGGGCATGTGGTGTGGAAGATGCAGAGTAAAGAATTGTGAGTATGCCATTCTGATGAAGAAGACAGAAGCCATTGAAATGATGCCATTAAACAGTCAGTTGGGTGTAATGAATAGATCCACCAAAAAGAAATAGGAAACAAACTCAAAAAAAATGGAAGAAAACAATGGGGCAGAAAGAAGTGAAAAAGACAGTGGGATGAAAAAAGAATAAAGGAATGTAGAGGAGTTTGTCAGAACCCTGGAGGATACTTATATAATTAGTTGGTCATTTACAGATATGTTAATTACAGGCTGTTGTCCTTTCTCTTTTCTTTACTTATGCACATCAAGGAGACAACACACATTTCATATTAGATTCTGTAACATTTGTGGGATTGGTACAGGTCCACCTTGATTTTGAACTTTAGTATTTATTGACATTGGTGATGGACTGTTAGCTATGGTTTAATTATACTTTTTAGGAAAATGATTGTGGAGTTATATAAAGTTTATATGAAATTAATATTTAAATTTTATTTGGAAAAATGTATATTTTTTTCTTAAGTAAATGAACATGAATCATCATGGAATTCGGGATATAGAATAAATGGTAATCACATCATCAACTTTTGTTTTTATATTTCTTCAGCTATTTTCAACTTAGTCTCTCTGCTAATTTTTCACATCTTGAGTTAACCAACACACCTCTTACCCTTCAATTCTCTTGCATAACTGTGTATAAACCTCTGTCCCTGCCTGAAGTGGGGCAGTGAAACTTGACAAATTTTAATTTTGTGTAGTATTATGAAAAAATACATTATTGTTTTAATGATGTGCGCAGAGAATACCTGCCTCCTCAAAGATATAAAATAACAAGTGCAGATAATATGTAGCACTTTGGGATTGCTAAAATATAAAGTGCAATATAAATAAAATTTATTATTATTATTATTATTAATATGTCATCTCAGCTCTGTTTAGTTTAGTACGATTTGACACTTTTGCTCACACTTTTCCTCAGCTTATTCTTTTTATTATTATAAAATCTGAGCTTCTTCACGTATAAATCTTTTGTATTTATTACTCATTAATTTCTGCAAAGTTTTTATCAACTGGATGATTTCTTTTTTCTTGGCCCAATTATGGTAATAATTTTATTATCCTTCAAGAAAGTGTATCTGTATCACAAATGCTTTTTCACTGTCTACTAATCTCATTTAGAGTCTCATACTCTAGGATTTACAACTCATTCTCCATGACCATAGAAATATGAGAGGGAAACAGCACTTTTTCTTAGAGACATGATGCCCTTAAATGCTTAATGGTGAGATAAAGAGAGGGTAAACTCACTTGAAATGTGCAACACTATTTTTATTTTTGTATTTTGGTTTATTTTTATATTCATTTGTACTACAATTTGTCTGTTATGAAAGCTACGGTTGTATTATTGAGAGGGTAAGTTCTTTTGTTTTAAAACAAATTGTTAACTATGGGGCTCAGGGAAATAGTGACACAAATAGATTTTCTGTATATTTTTTGTTTCTGACAAATCAAAGCTTGGTGTACATGAGGATTGTTTTGCCATTTTAAATAGCTATTTTAATTTTAAAAATTAACCTTTTGAAATATCCTCCTAAAGTTGTTTTTTTAAGAATTTTAATACCAAATACCATCAGAGAAATAGATTGAAAGCTGACAGATGATACACTTAAAATTGGACTCTAAACAAAGAAAAAATTAGTATTTTCTATCTCTTTTAGAGAAAAGCCAAGCAAAATGACACCTTTTATTGGCTAACTAGAAAGATTACAATATGCATAATCATATGCATAATCTTTCTAGTTAGCCAATAAAAGGTGTCATTTTGCTTGGCTTTTCTCTACATTCATAATGGCTAACACGGTACAACACCCTAGTACTATCTCTTTTAGAAAGAAATAGGTGGAAAAAGTAATTATAAAGACAGAGCATATTGTTTAACTAAGTGATTATTCCATGATACATTATTTGATTGCTGCATTAGGGTGCTTTCCAAAGAGGGCCATTTAAACATGTTCATCGTGCAGTCTATATTGCTGGCTAGTAATAAACATCCATCCATCCATTTTCCAACCCGCTGAATCCGAACACAGGGTCACGGGGGTCTGCTGGAGCCAATCCCAGCCACACAGGGCACAAGGCAGGAACCAATCCCAGGCAGGGTGCCAACCCACCGCAGGACACACACAAACACACCCACACACCAAGCACACACTAGGGCCAATTTAGAATCGCCAATCCACCTAACCTGCATGTCTTTGGACTGTGGGAGGAAACCGGAGTGCCCGGAGGAAACCCACGCAGACACGGGGAGAACATGCAAACTCCACGCAGGGAGGACCCGGGAAGCGAACCCAGGTCACCCAGATCTCCCAACTGCGAGGTAGCAGCGCTACCCACTGCGCCACCGTGCCGCCAGTAATAAACATACTGAACTCAAATCTTCCTTGAATATTGCATGCTAATATGTATGTTAAAACAGCCAAAAATAGGTTTATTTTAGACTTTCTAGATTGATTTTGGGACAGATAAAAAGAAAAAAGAAGGAAACAACCTTCTTTTGTTCTTTCTTTCTTATGAATTTAAAGCATGGTTTAGTGTTCCGCTCTGTAAATGTGACAAAACCTTTCATTATGTTTTCCAATAGGTATATAAATAAAAACATTTCTGAATGTAGTCATTTACAGTATATTTCAATTTACATCATTCACAGGAATTCTATGCAATGTTGTATTCAGAGAAATGTTCAAAAACTATTTTAAATTAATCTTTAAATACTTAAGTTTAAATATTCAACAATGTTAAATATCTCATTATTAACCAATCTTATATGAAGAGGTTAGTTCTAAAAGATGTCATTTGATTATGAGGATTGGTAGAGAATATTTTGTTTCAGGTTTTGTCCTATGCATATGAAAAGATGCAAAATAAGCTGCAATGCATCAACTGCCTCATAAAAATGGCAAATAATATATATTGCCTTGAAAAATGGAATGAATTGTTATTCTTCTAAATAAATATTTCTTTTAGAACAATCAGGGCTTTTTATTCTCAATGGTGACTGTAAAAGGCCAAGTTAAATTACCGATAAAATATAAAATAAGGAAATGTTTTGATATATGGTGGATTCACAGAGTATTCAGATCTTTTCACTTTTTTATTACAATGTGTTATATTGAACCTTGTGCTAAAATAATTAAAATTCATTTTCTCTCCACATCAAGCAACTCTCAAAGGAAAAACAGATAGTCTTGAAAATTCATTAAAAGTAAAAACACTGAAATATCACACTGACACAAGTATTTAAACACTTTCCTCAGTGCTTTGTTGAAGCACTTTTGGCAGTGATGAAGGTCAGAAGTCTTCTTGGGTATGACACAGCAAGCTTCGTACACCTGAAATTGAGGATTTTTATGCCATTCTTCTCTGCAGATCCTCTTATGCTTTGTCAAGTTGGATGGAAGTCATCGGCAGACAGCTTTTTTCAGGTCTTTCCAAAGATATTCAATTAGGGTCAAGTCTGGCCACTGACAGGGCAACTCAAAGGCTCTTCTTGTGTTGTCTGTGCTTTGTTCAAGGATATCCCTGTACTATGCAACATTCAGATTTTCCCACAACCCTGTTTAGCCTCCAGTGCTTGCTACTGAACCGCAGGCCCTCAGAATAATGTTGCAACCTCCATGCTTCACCATTGTAATGGTATTGTACAGATTTCCTCTAAAAATTATCTTGGATTTATCACATCAGAGAATCTTCTTTCTCACAGTCTAATGGTCTTTTAGGTCCCTTTTTGTCCCAAGTGGGCTTCCATGTGTCTTTTACTGTGTCATTAAGTCCAGATCATTGTAGTGTTGCAGTCATGGTTGCTCTTTCTGAAGTTTCTCTCATCTCCACACATGTTCTATGAAGCTGAGCCACAGAGACAACTGGGTTGTTGATCATTTATCTTGGTGTAGGCCGAACCCAGCCAGTAAAGTAAGAACTCAGGTCATCATAGTGTATCCTTACCTGGGAAGGCCAACTATGATTTGGGTCTGCATGGTGATTAAATTCTGGAGCCCCCAAATCATTTTGGCTGCTTTGTGCCCCCACATTACAACATGTAGTCTTCATAGGCTCACCTCTAGCGACTGTTTATTTTCTTAGTAGCAAAAGTTATTTCCTTGGCATGTTGCTGGTGACAGCGACTGTTTTCCTCTAGTTATTTTCCACATACTGTATGTATCCTTTTTGTGTGGAAATGTTCTCCTCTGTGTTCTTTGCTCATTAATTTTAAAACACAAATGACTTATTTAAAACACTATAAAACATTTGTCCATTTGTTACCAGAGAATATGTGAAATTGTGCTAACAAAAGAACCTTACATTCTATAAAAACTACTAAAAAGTATAGGAAAAAAAGTAGAAAAAGTAAAGTTTTTGACTCTTCTAGTGACACATATATATCCCAATAATATTTTGGTTTAGGTATGCATATTTTAAAATGCCTACTAACATGTCCGTTACACATTATAATTTCCTTTTAGTGATAATAGTTTCAACAGAACAATTACAGTAACTCAGATGTATTTCATTGATTTTCAAACATCCAATGCTACCATTATATACTGCCTTCAATATTTGTACCACGTCAGAAAATTTCATAGAGTGAGGTGACCTAAAAGGTAAAAAATATTTATTAATATAATTGCACAATTATCTTTTGCCATTCCTTATAATATAAAGGACAACTGCTGTCTACAGACACTACATAGCTAGCCAGAAAGAAGAATGAAAGTTTTTAATGAATACAATTAGCTACATAATATAGTTTCCTCTTTTCACAATAACAAAAGCAATAGGTCAGCAAAGTTGTGCAAAGCCATTAACAATAGCGACCTCACATTTAGCTGTAATGACCTCTTCATTTATTCTTTCTGCTGAAAGCATGTCAAGTGAAAAGGCTGAGACCTGGGTTACACGCTCAAGCGGTGTGACAGTTCCGAGCACAGTAACAAATGACAGGATCACCTTTTTTGTCTCTGATTCCCTTGGGAATTTATTTTATGTTGTCTTTGTGAAGGAAGAATTAGATAGTTCTCCAGGATAATGAAACAGCTTGAGAAACTGTCTTAGAAATGTTACTTACTTTTGCTTTGGAAATGCAATGAAAAATGTTTAGTTAGTTAGGTTCAGCCACTAATGTGGACAAAAATGTTGCTAGTAAGAACTTTGTAAATTTGCTGCAGGCTGAGAAATGTGGAATACCTGGTTTAATAAGTCATAAATTGTTCACTATTAAGTATGGTAATTGTGCTTACCATTCAGTGTAAAGTTTTATACACACTAAATACAGTCTCATATACACATATTTATGATGCTGACATATTCATAACCCAGTTTTTTTTTAGGTCTTTATTAGAGAGCATCACATGCACAAATTGTTAGCTTTACAGTCAGTGTTACATTTTGACACTTATTATTATGTATTAAGGTAACTAGGAGGTCTGAAAATTAGAAAAATATTTTCATGCCTGTAAAAAGATCAGAGTAGTTATTCTAGTATCTGTTAGGAAAATACACCGTAAATAAGATAAAGTTGTGAGTCATCATTACAAATAAAGGATGTCCATCTATGGATCTATTTATATCAAATTGGTCGCCCACCATGTGCTCTTGTTTAGTGCAATATGGCTAACAGAATAGCTTCTTTTATTAGTTAGGTTAATTTACATAACATACTTAAATATAATTTAATTTAAAACAATCAGAGAACAGATAAATTGTATATCCTAAAAATATCCCTGATATTATTTAAAGGTCCCAAAATATTTAAACAGATTAAAAGTCTTGAGTAAATATCTGGTTCATAGAATGAGACTTCTTATATGTAAATTGTTATCATAGAGGAAAAATAAAAAGTTAAAGTATTATATGATTTCATCTCTAACTTAATGCACTGGTACAAAATGAATGTCCTGCAGTTAAATAGGCAGAGAGTTTCAAGCACTTTACAAATTCATACAGTAAATTGTTTCCTTACATAGTACAGTATATTGTCACGCTTGGGTCACAGATTTGCACAGAAACACAGGAGGTTGTAGAGACAGGAACGTTATTCAAACACTGCAAACAAACATTTGTCTCTTTTTCAAAAGTATAAACTGTGCTCCTTGACAAGACGGAGATGACAGTTCCATCTCACAATTAAAAGAATGCAAACATATCTTCTTCTTCAAAGGTGTGCGCGTCAGGAGCAGGGAAGGACAGAGAGAGAGAGAAAGGCAAACAATCAATCAAAAATCAACAGGTGCTGTTCAGACTGTTAAGTCTGCAAAGTACCACGCGGATTGCGCGATAGATCAGCCGCAAGCAAGGGAGCAATGTGAAGGTAGTCTTTCTGCGTCTTTTTTTTTTAACCTGTAGGGGTGCGATCACCCCCCAGCTCACAATATATGTAAACTGTGATTTTTAACAGTAATTTACACTACTTTTAATTTTTCAATTGTATGTTATTATGAAATATTTACTGTATTATTGAAAAACAAATAATTATTGGATACAAAATTGTGTAGGTGATTGGAGTTTATTCATTAAGTGCATTACCTTACGTCAGCAAATCAATGGATGTATTATGTAGAAAATTTGTGGATTTCCAAGTATGTAAATGAGAAAAGAGTGCTTTTTTGAGAAAGCGATGTTTCAGGTATAGAAATCCTTTTAGAAGTTAGTACTTTAAAAGCTGTGCTATCCAACACTTAATCAAGCAACAAATTCTGTCAACTGACATTTTAGCAGATGTCACATTCCATAACAGTACTGGATTTCCCATTCTGAAAGAATACACTTAAAATGAATAGCACTATTCTGGCCTTTTTGTAAATGCACTACTGTATACAATAAAATAAAACTGAAATGTGAGGAGAATTGGGGTCCCAGTGGGGAATCCCTATTTAATAGTTATAGAATTGATCATAGAAGTAAAAAAAAAGAATAATCCTTCTAGGTTGTCTTAAAGTTAGAATTGCTTGAAGTACCTTTATAGTCCAAGAGCCGGAAAGAATGGAGTCTGGTAGGGATGGAAGTGATGTCACCAAACATTGTTTGGGATTTTCCCATGCCTATGAACAGGAGTAGGAACAATAGAGAATGTTAAGCTCAGAGTAATCCTTTTCATCCCCCTGGTGCCCTCTCAAACCAGTCTCTGTGAAGCACTATCCCTGCTTTGTGTGTCTTTATAGTCAAAGAACCAGAAAAAATGGAGTATGGTAGGAATGGATGTGATGTCAATGATCCTTAGATAAGACTTCCACCTGCCTAGGAACTGGAGTAGGAATAATAGGGAACTTTAACACCTGTGCAATTCTTTTCTTCACCCAGCTGCCCTCTCCAACCAGTCTCTGTAAGGTACTTACCCTTTTTTGACAGTATACATTTTTAAGATGGCAAAGAAATAAAACTGTATTACCTATCCCAGTTGAAACTGATGAAAGTGATAAAAAGTGATCTTTAAATTATAAATTACAAAAACTCAGTACAGTTGTTCATACATTTGTGCAAATCAAACAGTAACAACTTAAGAAAAGACATAGTCAGGAAGATTAATTCAACATCTTTGTAGTTTGTAGTTCAGCAATATGCTTAATAAGTCAATATTTACATGCCAGAATTCATGTTCATATGTGCTCATATTTTCCTTCCTGTAATATTGAACTGGATTAGGTAAGCTTAGAAATGTTTATTTATGATGCATATGTGCACTGTGCAGTCGAATTCTTAAGACTGGTTCATCTTGATTACTGAGCCAAACTGTTTTGTTTCTCCAAGTACCTTTTTTGAATTTGGGGAGCCAGAAGTAAGAGAAATGCATAAGTAGTTAATTTAACAAAACTCCACACTCTATTCCATGTTTTAGAAAAGGTTCTTCACAGAATAAGAATTCTTTTCCAAAGAAAAATAAAGACTTATTACAATGTGCATCATATAGACCAATTTCACTCCTGAATAATTAAATTAAGCTATTAGCAAAATTGCACGCTTAAAGACTTTAGAAATTGCACCTCTTGGTAATATCACAAGATCAAGCTGGATTTACTAAAGGCAGACTCTCAAACTTTAGGCACCTGTGTAATGTAATATACTCTCCCACATAATTGAACTCGTGAGAAGTCTTATTATCTTTGGACACAGAAAAGGTCTTTGATAGAGTTAAAAGTGATTATCTGTTTATTATAATATACAGATTTGGTTTTGGCCCTTATAAATCTGCAAGAATTAAAATTCTATACCACTGCAGATGCCTCAGTACACATTAATAACACAAACTCTGAATACTTTAGATTAGAAGTAGGTACTCGACAAAGGTACCCACTTTTACCAATGCTTTTTGCACTAGCCTTTGAGCCACTGGCTATTCATTTCCAGAGATAACCAGAAACCAGAGATAAAGGGGATTATCAAAGTAGGACTCGATCAGAAAACATTATTATATGCAAATGCTATGATGCTTTATATATCAGACTTATAATTATCTTTACCAATAGTCTTAAACGTGTTGGAAGAATTTCATAAGATTTCTGTATGTAAAATTAACCTGAATAAAAGTGTGCTTTTCCCAGTAAATTCTTTAGCATATCATACTAGATTGGATTACATAAACAAATTGTTCTTCAAGAATAATAATAACAATATTCATCTGCAATTTGAAACATCCACACATTTAAAATGTGCCTTTACAAAGATCTAAAGCATAGTATAGTATGGCGCTACCTAACTTTCTGTTTTACTACAGGGCAGAAAATATTAGGCATAAGAAAACTATGAAAATCAGCAAGGATGCACACATTCACACCAGTATAGCATGCAATGGAAAACAAACCCTGTTCTAAATCTTCCTTTTGTGCCTTGCTTTGTGCTCTGCTGAATACTAACTATCGTCAGTACTAGGGTATCCATTCCCAGACATTTTTCATTCCCGGGAATGAAACTGCTGTAATTCCCGGGAAAACGTGAACGGACAAGCTTGCATATATAGCGTGTAAAAGTGTAAAAATCGATCAAAAAATAACAGAGTTATAGTTGAAAATAATTAAGGAGGTGCCATTGCTGCAGCTTGCATTTCATCAGACAATAGCTTTGAACAGCAACTTGAAATTGCAATGTGTCAGTCTGTTGCATCTGCATTATCTGTGCCAAGAAACTTACCATCACAGAATGATGACAAGAAACTGGATGCATTAGTAAAAACTGAAATGGCGGTGTTTCAGCACAACGGCAAGCGCGGGCGTTGTTTAGAATAAATGTATCAGTATCTGATGATTGTGCCGCCTACTTCAGTGGAGGCTCTCAGCGGCTGGCGTACTTCTGCAGGAAAGTACGCTCTTGCAAGGACGACCGCACGCTGGACACGTTAATAATAATAATTCATTACATTTGTATAGCGCTTTTCTCAGTATTCAAAGCTCTATCCACACAGGGAGGAACCGGGAAGCGAACCTGCAATCTTCCACAGTCTCCTTACTGCAAAGCAGCAGCACTATCACTGCGCCACCTGTGAGGACTTTGTACTTTCTATGCTCTTATTACCACAACTAAAGATACATGTACTTCTATGACAGCATGAACTGCTTGTAGATAAGGTTAGTGTTTTATTTGTGTCAACATATTGCAGTAGTTTTATTAAAAATAACTGTCAGTCGTTCTAAAACCATTCACATGTGACATGCCCGGGAGCCCGGGATTCCCGGGAATGAAATGCAGGATTCCCGAATTCCCAGGAATGGATAAATCCGTCCGGGAATGAATTCCCTAGTCAGTACACCAGTAATCCAATTGTCCACCAATTAAGTAATATATGGAACCAATGCAGAATACATTTCAAGGCAGAGGAGCTCTTATCTGTTGCTCCTATATACAATAATCATCTGTTTCAACCTTCTCAGACATACTCGGTATTTAAATCATGGAAACCACTAGGGATTAAGACACTTAGAGATCTTCATATAGACAATGCATTTACATCTTATGAACAATTACATTCCAAATTAAACCTCACAACTACATACTTTTTCCTGTATACAAATTAGAAATTTTGTTAAAAGAAACCTTTTCAGCTTTTCCCATCTCATATTCTTATCCATCTTAGAGGCCATATTGACTATTCTTGATGGAGACTCAGACAGTATCTCAAAAGTATATAAAAATATTTAAAAGAATCTCAAAGATCCTCATGAAAGGTGGGAAAGGGTCCTGGAACTCGGCCATGCACAGAAAACCTTTCAGTTCTATTTGTGCCTACCATTCCACAATTCAAAGGTCTTTCATCAATTACATTTTCCTCCCTTAAAATTGTCCAAAATAGACCCAGACCAAGACTCAACCTGTGAACGTTGCCATCTATCTCCATAACTAGGCCATCTTTTAGGTATGCACTAAATTACCACAACAGGTCAGGTTAGGTCAGGTTGGGGGGCATGCCCTGGTACAGAGCGTTGCTGCACCCACTACACAATGAAACAGCTTGGGATCCTTGCTGGCAACCCCCAAGGCAAACACGCAGTCCAGACCCAACCTCTGGAAATGACCCTCTCTCTGCCACAGCAAGGTGTTACGTGGGCATCCCCTTGGCCTGGTCCAGCCACTTGGGTTGTCAACAACAAGGATCCTGCGAGCCGGGTCACCCTCGGGGAAATGCGCGACATGGCCATAGTGCCGTAACTGACACTCCCTCACAATGCAGGTAATGTGCCTCATTAGGGACTTCAAGAGCAACTGCTCATTTGACACAAAGTCAAACCAAAAGATTCTCCAAAGAGACACAGTACCAAAGGAGTCCAATGTTCGTCTCAGGTCACTGGATAGCATCCATGTCTCACAATCATATAGCAAGACAGGAAGCACCAGAACTCCAAAAGACTTGGACCTTCATCCTTTTGCATAAATATCGGGAGTGCCACACACCCTTTTCCAGCGACCCCATGACCCCCCCATGCTCTCCCAATCCGTCTACTAATTTAATTCAAATTATCATAACTTTGGAGAAAAATCTTCACATACTTCTCAAACAGCCTTGGTGTTAACAGTCACTCCAAATCCATTAACAGTGTCATTTGGTGTACTTCATAATGGCTTTAAAGTGCATAGGAAGATCTTGATTGAAATAGCCTACATCACACTATTAGCATGCAGATTTATTCTGCTCAGCTAGAAGAATCCCAACTCACATTCTGTAACTCAGTGAGTAAGCAATATTCTATATTGTCTCAAATTATCAAAAAAACAAATTCTCTCTCTCTCAGAGGAGAAACTCTTTTTAAAATATGGTAAGAATTCAATAATACTATTTTAGAATCAGCATGCTGGGCCTGTTAATGACTCACTCAAGTCATTAACTGTGCTATCATCTTTAAAAAACATAGAGGGGTTTTTGTCTCCTTTTTTCCATTTTCACTTTCTTTTGGGTGAAAATTGAATCTTTTTTTTGCTATTGTTTTCCCTTTGTATTTTAATTTTTCCTTTGCTTTAATTGTATATAATTTGAAGAAAATGGCATAGCTCTTAACCTGAGAAGCACATGTCTTAACATGATAAAATGCTGTGGAGATACAGTACTTGAATATGGCCATTCATGCAAGAAAGCCTTAAAGCATCACAAAGTTGCAAGAGTTCTTTAAGGAAGATTGGACAAAAATGTATCCAGGTCAATGGAGGAGACCGACAGACAATTACAGGAAATGCCTACCAGAAGTTATTTTTGCCAACGAAGGGAAAATGTCAGCTATTTACAGAAAGCTAAGAGTTCATTTATTATTTCACAAGAAACAAGCTTTTTAGCTGAATGCAAATAATAAGTTTCATTTTTATTTGTTAAGATATCCATCCATCCATCCATTGTCTCCCGCTTATCCGAGGTCGGGTCGCGGGGGCAGCAGCTTGAGCAGAGATGCCCAGACTTCCCTTTCCCTGGCCACTTCTTCTAGCTCTTCCGGGAGAATCCCAAGGCGTTCCCAGGCCAGTCGAGAGACATAGTCCCTCCAGCGTGTCCTGGGTCTTCCCCGGGGCCTCCTCCCGGTTGGACGTGCCCGGAACACCTCACCAGGGAGGCGTCCAGGAGGCATCCTGATCAGATGCCTGAGCCACCTCATCTGACTCCACTCGATGCGGAGGAGCAGCGGCTCTACTCTGAGCCCCTCCCGGATGACTGAGCTTCTCACCCTATCTTTAAGGGAAAGCCCAGACACCCTGCGGAGGAAACTCATTTCAGCCGCTTGTATTCGCGATCTCGTTCTTTCGGTCACTACCCATAGCTCATGACCATAGGTGAGGGTAGGAACATAGATCGACTGATAAATTGAGAGCTTCACCTTGCGGCTCAGCTCCTTTTTCACCACGACAGACCGATGCAATGCCCGCATTACTGCGGATGCCGCACCGATCCGCCTGTCGATCTCACGCTCCATTCTTCCCTCACTCGTGAACAAGACCCCGAGATACTTGAACTCCTCCACTTGGGGCAGGATCTTGCTACCAACCCTGAGAGGGCACTCCACCCTTTTCCAGCTGAGGACCATGGTCTCGGATTTGGAGGTGCTGATTCTCATCCCAGCCGCTTCACACTCGGCTGCGAACCGATCCAGAGAGAGCTGAAGATCACGGCCTGATGAAGCAAACAGGACAACATCATCTGCAAAAAGCAGTGACCCAGTCCTGAGCCCACCAAACCGGACCCCCTCAACACCCTGGCTGCGCCTAGAAATTCTGTCCATAAAAGTTATGAACAGAATCGGTGACAAAGGGCAGCCCTGGCGGAGTCCAACTCTCACTGGAAACGGGTTCGACTTACTGCCGGCAATGCGGACCAAGCTCTGGCACCGATCGTACAGGGACTGAACAGCCCTTATCAGGGGGGCCGGTACCCCATACTCTCGGAGTACCCCCCACAGGATTCCCATCTTTCAGTATTGTTGAAATGAAGATTGAATAGCCATACAAGCAAAATATGTTGAAGAACACAATCTTTTCATGGTGTGTACTTTCTTACCTTCATAGCATTATGGTTAACCATGTCCTGATATTTATTCTGTGCTGCTTTGGCATCTGCTGCTATGATAACTGAAAGTTCATTGTATAGTTGTATAATACATCAAGAGGATTTTGTCATAAGATAAACCTAGAGAGGTCTATATATAATTACTGTATATATAATCAAGAAACACAACTGAGCACCATGCTGGGTTTATCAGGATACATGCGCCACTGCATTTTCTCTTAACAGTGATTTCATAAACAGTTCCAGGAATTGAGGAGAAAATCTATTTCGTTGAATGTCAGAGTTTTCAGAGTAAACCATGTCTCAGTGAAGCAAAACATATATAATTCAATCATATTGCATTGACAGACTAATCTATATGTTAACTACTTGATTTTATCATTCACCAACTGGGCTTTGGTTCATAGGGTACTCTGAAGGAAGGTTGGGAAATTCAGTATTTCTGCTTTATTTAGATGTATCCTTGCTCATTTCTCCTGTTTGGGAAAATCAAGATTATTTTCAAATGTAAACACGTGTAGAATGGATAAATTACCCAGAAACACCTTAAATTGACATTTATGATTACAATCAAGTAAAATCACTGGCCTCCACCATCGGAAAATATAACAAGAACAATAAGAACATAAATATAACAGAAAGTACAGTTATCTTTTATTTTCCTTGTAGTCAACACCTGAATATCTACAAACTGCTTTACAAAGCTATCTTTCCTGTAAACTTACTTTTTTAGTGTGTTTTTTCATTTTTGTGATACAATTTTTATTCATTTGAAGAAATTTGTGAAAGAAGAAAATTGTGTCTCCTTGGAGAATCCTTGGGTACCGCTGGTTTGACTTTGTGTAGAAGGAGCGGTTGCTTACGGAGTCCCAAATGAGGTACATTACTTGCATTGTTCAGTTCAGCCTAGTGAGCGTCAGCTATTCAATGGTGTGAGTTTTGTGATGGTATAACCCATTCAGCAAGAGCCACCCTGCCAGAATTGGTTCAGTCCCATAATGGTGGAAGTGTAAATGGAAAATGTAATTTTTCTCAAGACTGTTTCACTGCAGATACACATGTGATGGCTCATTTAACTCAGGACAACCTGCTATAAGTATTGATGCATGCCTTCAATATTCTTACTGATGCTTTGTGGAATTATATGCACACAAAAATGCAGGCATTAGTATGATTTCATCCCAGATTAAAAGTCAACTATACATACTCATTGTGACCACTATGAGTGTGTAGTAGACACCTATGGCTTTCAAACATGGTATTGTGTGCAGTGTACTTCATCATTATGATGTGGCAAAAAGTGTTTTAAAAGATTTTTTGAACCCATGCCAGCCCAGTACCGGGCCACTTAGGGCTTTAAAGGGTCCACAGATAAGTTTGATTTTCACATAACGATGGCTCAAGACTCTTTTTTATTTATATATTGTCTGCAACAGCTTGTACATAGTGATGCAGGGATAGGCACACACTAACTCTTTTTCTGTGAAACTGAAATGACTGGGCAGGTTATACAATGAATGAAAGAAAATTCATGATCTGTGCAGCACCTCGCTGGGCTCCATCATCCAATCCCATGGTTTCTCCTATCAGTGCTATGCTGACGATACACAGCTGTACCTATCATTCCCTGTGGAGGATAATACAGTACCAGCTAGAGTCTCTGCATGTCTTACTGATATCTCAACCTGGATGAAGGACCACCATCTACAGCTCAACCTGGCAAAACCAAGCTTAATGTTATTCCAACCAGCCAGTCTGCACAACTCCCCATCTCTGTACACCTTGGCATACTGTCACTAATACCTGCCAAGTCCGTACGCAACCTTGGGGTGGTGATTGATGAGCAGTTATCTTTTTTTGACCACATTTCTACTGTTTCTCATCCATGCAGGTTCATGCTGTACAACAGCTGCAAGATCAGTCCTTATCTGACAGAGTATGCAGCACAATTTCTGGTCCAAGCTTTGGTCTTGTTGCGTCTGGACTACTACAACTTGCTTCTGGCCGAAAGTACCCACATGTGCTATCAAGTCACGGCAGATGGTCCAGAAAGCAGCGATCTGTCTTGTATTTAACCAACCGAGACAGGCACATGTCACTCCTCTTTTCTTGTCGCTACCATTGCTCCCTGTAGAAGCATGAAACAATTTCAAATCAATGGGTTAGCATGTGAGTATATGTAGACACTGGTGAGGTCTTATACTCCTTCTTGCCCACTCAGGTCTGCCAGAGAACAGCATCTGGTGATGCCCCACCTCCATCCATACTGCTTACTCCCTCATTGTAGTCAAGAAGAGATTGAAAAACCATCTGTTCTGTGAATATCTGCTGAATTTATTGAAAAAAAACTTTTCTCTATGATATTTTTATATTATTGGTTAATATGTTGTTAGACTAAGTTTAATTGCTTTATTGATTATAATTCATGATTGTATATTATTAGTTATCTTTTTCACTTGTGACAATCAACTTTTTGTTACCTGTCCTACAACACTTGCTGAACAAACAAGCCCTAGTCTAATTTTACATGATTATGTTTACGTCTTTTGTAAGTTGCTTTGGATAAAAGTGTCTGCCTGGCAAATAAATGTAAATGTAAACTTAGATGTATATCTAGTGTAGAGAAAAGCCAAGCAAAAAGACACTTTTTATTGGCTAACTAAAAAGATTACAATATGCAAGCTTTCGAGGCAACTCAGGCCCCTTACATCTTGCCTGAAGAAGGGGCCTGAGTTGCCTCGAAAGCTTGCATATTGTAGTCTTTTTAGTTAGCCAATAAAAAGTGTCTTTTTGCTTGGCTTTTCTCTACACTAGATATACATCTAAGTTTACATTTACATTTATTTGCCAGGCAGACACTTTTATCCAAAGCAACTTACAAAAGACGTAAACATAATCATGTAAAATTAGACTAGGGCTTGTTTGTTCAGCAAGTGTTGTAGGACAGGTAACAAAAAGTTGATTGTCACAAGTGAAAAAGATAACTAATAATATACAATCATGAATTGGCTTTTCTCTACACTCATAATGGCTAACACGGTACAACACCCTAGTACTATTGTATATCTAGGTAAGCTGAAAAACCGAGTACAAGTGCAGATCAGGTTTCAGAACATTTGCTAATGATTAAAACAATGGCCAAACAGGGGAAAAAAATCACACACATACTGTATACACAATGGAATCCATATGTTATCCGAAAAAACTTCAGATCATGCAATGTTAAGTGTGCTATTGAGTGAGCAGCTTATTATTTTTATCTAATCCTGTAATGACACTGTGGGTTATTTTCACACTTTTAATACACTACCTTATTGGTCTCCTGGTAAGTTCAAAGTTAAAAATAGTAACATAATTGACTTTGCTGTCCTTCTCTCATTCCTGGCAGTAGTTAAGCAGATTTTCATTAAGCCATATGATTATATATACCTCATATTCTTCCTTTCACTTAGAAAAAGCTCAAAATGAGATTTGATACCTAGCAGCTGAAGTGAAAAATCTCATTTCTCTCCAAAAAACAATAAGTGCCTTTTTGTAAAGTTTGTTAATGTAATTTTATCAGAGAGCCCTTCAATTACAATATCATCATTGTAAAAAAAAAATGAAAAAAAACAAAGAAAAACCAAGAGTTCCTGCAGCTAATTTAAATTGAGATCCTACTTCTTATTAAGAAACTTCAGAGTCTCTAGAAGAGCAATATTTATGCAATTCATTTTACAAATTACCTAGTCTATGAGAAGAACTTCTCTCTGCTTTTTGGTTTCTAGTATCTGATAAGCCCTTTTCTGAATACTGAAGAGCTAAACCAACTTGTCTCATTTTAGCTCAAATACTTTAACCATATCAATAACTTATTTCACTTACAATTCTAAAACAGGATTTTAATCCCCAACTTAATATTTTATGAGTATTATGTGGGGAATTGTTTCATTTTGTTTGCTTATGCAGTTCTTTAACATTCTTGTCTACCCCAAATTATACCATGCCAATTATTTGGTTAATGGTTTTAACACTAGAATTACCAACGCCAACAAAAAAACTCGTAAATCCGGCCCACCTTTGCACCTCTCCATTCAGCATCTTTTGTCTTGTAAATGTGCCGATCAAGACGAGCGGCAAGCAGCCTATTCCATCCCCTCCACTGCCACAGAACATGCAAAAAGTTCTCCCAGCTCATGCCTTGATTATCTGGGAGTGAAGTGCTGGAGTTTTAGAGTGGAAATAATAGATTATTTGGAACACATGCATTTCATGTGTGTTCTGTTTCTACAATAATCTGTGTAAACACATTGTTAATGTGGGAAGCCTGAAATCTAAAGATCAAATAAATACTTTCACAAAAGGTTCAAGGATGATACAACAGTTTTCGTGGTGCAGCGGTAAGATTTACTGACTTGTAATCAAGAGTCCCCCGGTTCGATCCTCACTGCCTCATATATTTACCGTTTTGAGTAGTGAGCTGTTTTTATTGTTAATATTCTACAATAAACATATACATTTGGTTTGCGTTTGTAACAGCCGCTGTACATTTATAGTACTTGTAAAAGTTACCTTTTTTTTCACTTTTATTCTCTCAGTCATGATCATGGATACATACTACCACTCCCCCCCTCCCCCCCAGGACTCTGACGCTGTTAGTCTTTATTTGAAACTGGGAATAACTGTAGATGTGAGTGGTGTTTGAGAAACTGGAACTGGACATTCTCTGATCTGGATGGATAAAAGCTGACACACAAATGCTGGTGAATCTGCCTTCTTCCTATCTCACTGTCACTTGATTTTTTTTTTATTCAGTTTTATTGAGTGTTCCTGCTTACGCTGAATTAGTATGCACCTTATGGTCTATGATGTCAAAAAAAGCAAAAAAAAAAAACCCAGAGACATAGGTGTATATGATATTTGGAATTATTCATTTTATGACCTGACAATTTATGACATTGTGGCACAGATGCAACATTTTTCATATTATTCATATTCATTCGCATGACATCTTGCGGTTGTAATCAAAGACCATGTGTTTTTTGTTTTTTTCCAGTCTCCATGTTGCTGTATGGTGGTGTTTCTTTTGTACTCCAGGACATTCAGAGGAAAGAATAGTACAGAGAGGTCAGTTCAGTGCTATATGCAATCATCAAATTCAATTGTTAACAGTTCACACACACGCAAGGACCGTCCTTCCTACTTAATAAGCTTGTGCCTTCTGGTCCATGATGTCAACGCAGCATGGAGAAAAAAAGAAAGAGACAATATATGTGACATTTTGAAGAAATCATTGTATGACCTGAGTAGTACCAATCAGAAAACATCATCACACTAATGCAGTATTATTTGAAAACAAACAGCGTCAGATCGAGTGTGAATTTATGCTGGCGCTATTAATTAAAGTCAGATAAGGGGGGCCGGGTTGGGGTTAGGGTTTGGAGAGCATGATTGTGATTGAGAGAATAAAACTGAAAAAAGCTAACCATAAATTTATACATAATGTCAGAAGGCGTGACCAGAAGGCGTGAGCTTATTCAGTGCAAACAGGAGCACGCGAGTGGCCAGTTGCTTGTATTATAACAAGTTTGACCTGGCGGCGATCAACGTACATGTACTGTGCAAGGCAAGTACGGGGTTCACTGAGAAAAGAACAGCGTTCATGGCTCACTTTGCAGATGAACTTCGTTGTCTCTTCTTACTAGAAAAGGCGATGGAAAAAGAAAAGGAGGATGCAACATCGACAAGCTTCTGTTCCAAGACAGCCGCTTTCTCCAGGAAAGTAAACTGAGTCAGTGTCAGGTGCCCTTTCAATGTAATAGGAACCAAAGCATAGAGAGAAGTGTGTACATTGCAACAGGTGCACATGTCGTAAATGTAGGAAGGACGGTCCTTGCGTGTGTGTGTGAACTGTTGACATTTGAATTTGATGATTGCATATAGCGCTGAACTGACCGCTGTACTATTCCTTCCTTTTCATGTCCTGGAGTACAAAAGAAACACCACCATACAGCAACATGTGGAAACAGGCAAGATCGGGAAAAAAAAAACTGATTACAACTGCAAGATGTTATGCGAATGAACATGAATAATATGAATAATGTTGCATCCATGCCACAATATTTCCCGAAATGTACTATACAGGTCATAAAATGAATAATTCCAAATATCATATATACCTACTGTATGTCTGTTTTTTTTTTGTCATTGCGGCTTTGACATCATGGACCATAAGGTGCATACTAATTCAGTGTGAGCAGCAACACTCAATAAAACTGAATAAAAAATATCAAGTGGCAGTAAGATACGAAAAAGGCAGATTCACCAGCGTTTGTGTGTCAGCTTTTATTCATCCAGATCAGAGAATGTCCAGTTCCATTGTCTCAAAACACTACTCACATCTACAGTTATTCCCAGTTTCACAGATTATTGTAGAAATGGAACACACATGAAATGCATGTGTTCCAAATAACAATCTATTATTTCCACTCTAAACCTCCAGCACTTCACTCCCAGATAATCAAGGCATGAGCTGGGAGAACTTTGTGCCCGTTCTGCGGCGGTGGGGGATGGTATAGCAGGCTGCTTGCTGCTTGTCTTGATTGGCACATTTACAAGACAAAAGACGCTGATGGAGAGGTGCAAAGGGATTTAAGGTGGGCCGGATTTACAATTTTTTTCGTAGGCTTTGGTAATTCTGGTGTTAAGGAAAGGGTTAAAAAGTTATTGACCACCATTCAGCTAGATACAGAATATACAAAATATAGGATGTACAAAAGCATTGAATGGATTAAAACACTAAAGTAAAACAGAATAAAATTTTGAATTCAATACTAAATGAAAAGCCTAGCAAATCACATCATTTGTGATATAACACACACACACAGATTATGCTGAGCATCTGGACAGAGTGGAAGACTGAAAGAGGAGGCGGAATGTTGGGTTAAGTTAAATGCCTTCCTGATCAGATGAGTTTTAAGTTGTTTTTTTAAAAAGATTAATGGAGTCAGCTGATCTAATTAATTTAGGGAGGTCATTCCAAAGTCTTGGCTCTATAACAGCTAATGGTCCTGTCACCCATAGAGTGAAGGTTAGTGTGGGGCACAACAAGATTGCCATAATCAGAGGACCTTAGTGGCCAAACAGCAGCATAGTGATGGAGACGGTCACTGATGTACTCTTCTGCGAGGCCATTTAAATTTTATATTCAATCTTGTAAGACTCAGGGAGCCAGTGGAGGCAAACCAGAATGGGTGTGATGTACTCGCTGTTGCTGGTTCATGTTAGAACTCTTGCAGCAGAGTTTTGAATCAGTTGGAGCTGTGATATAAGATTAGAAGCGGCATCTGCCAGTAGGGAGTTATAATAATCAATGTGGGATGTGATAAAAACATGGACAAGTTTCTTAGCATCAGAAAAGGAGAGGAATGAGCGAACACAGGATATGTTACTGAAGTGAAAGTAAGAACATTTCTTAATGTGGTTAATGTGGACAGAATAAGAAAGGGAGGAATCAAAAATTACACCAAGATTCCTTGCATCAGAAGACGGTCTGATGCAATCACCGTCAAGAGTGACTGAAAAGGAGCTAATTTAGTGTCAATTTGTTGGAGTTCAGTTTCGTTGCTATTTAATTTTAAAGAGTTCTGCTCCATCCAGGTTTTAATTTCACAGGGGGCAAGTTGTGAGCTCTGATGAGAAAGCCCTGATGAAGTTTCACTTTCACATTGAAATAGAGTTGAGTATCATCTGCACAAAAATGATATCCCAGTCCATAGTTCTAAATGATATGGCCAAGGGGAAGCATATAGATATAGACAAGCAGAGGGCCGAGGACAGAGCCCTGCGGGAACCCTTTTTGTGACTGGCGCTGAGCTGGATCTGCTGTTTCCAAGATTAACAAACTCTTGCCTATCAGTCAGATAGGACTTAAACCACTGGAGGGCAATGCCAGAGATACCTAGCATGTTCTCCATTCTGGACAGTAGAATCTCATGTCTCACAGTGTGAAATGCTGCACTGATGTCTAACAGAATTAATATGCTGGTTTGTCCAGAGTCTGCTGCTATAAGCAAATCATTGGTTAATCGAAGCACAGCAGTTTCACAGCTGTGCTGCGCCCTGATTCCGGACTGAAATTGTTCCATCAAATTATTTGAAATTGAATAATTGGTGGATTGTGAGGCTACAACATGCTCAAGAACTTTTGACAGAAAAGGTAAGATTGGGGTGAAAATTGTTAAGATTGTCAGCATCAAGATCAGGGGCCTCATGTATAAACAGTGCGTACGCACAAAAATGTTGCGTACTCCTGTTTCCACGCTAAAATCACGATGTATAAAACCTAAACTTGGCGTAAAGCTACACACATTTTCACGGTAGCTCAAACCCTGGCATATGCAAGTTCTCCACTCGGTTTTGCAAACTGGCGGCACCCAGAATCAAAGCAGTGCTTTTTGCTCCAGTGTGGTTTCCCTTTCTTTTTAGATCCACATCCCTGTGAGGACACAGTGTCACAGCGCTAGCGACAAGCTAGTTCCCTGATTATTCCTGCCTTGCGCTGTATTCTTGCTGGGGCAGGCACAACACTGCAAAGACAGATGGATAGAATAATTAAACATGTACTATGAAAATATTTCAATGTTCCCTAAAAGTTTTGAAGAATTGGCGTTCTAAGCTTACAGATGGCTTAACATCTATTACAGAGCTGAATGTGTGGCGATTGGTTATTTGGAGAAAGAAACGGAAGGACAGGAATTGGGGGTTAGTACGTTTGAAAGAGACAGTACTGCTGCAATAAATTATTTCATCTAAGGTCACGCACGGTGCAGCAAGCATCTTGCAGGAGGCAGTAACAATCTGTAGACGAAGCGCCTGCTCGTCACTATCACTACGCCACCGTGTTCCCATGTTTAATAACATGCTTTAATTCCTATCATTATGTAAATGATATCAAGTATACATCTCAGTATTTTAATTATTCAGGGAGCTGTAACATCATGAATGTAATGGATTCTGTGTCCTGTCGGAGGAAGCGAAAGGCCGTTTAAGAAGAACGTAGTGATTCACCCACATAGAGCACATAGCAGAACACATACAAAACAAAGCATTTAATGTGCTACTTTAGTTATGATGGTATTTGAGAAACTAGTAAATTAAACGATTTAAAGATGAAGTTTATGGTGTTCTACTTTAATGACAAAATAAACTACTTGACTGAAGTGGAAATTTCGAGATTAAAATTGGCATTTCAAGCTTTTTTCTCACTGTGTCCCTATTTTTTTTCTTCTTTTCTCTGTACCCTAATATGCTTTTATATGACACTCAGACAGTGGACTGCGACTTGCCTTTTCACAGCGACTTTGATACCTGACCACTTCTTATTTATTTCTGGCACTGTGTGACTTTGTGAACTTGAACTTTCGAGTTTCTCTGACACTCTGTCACTCGATCAACTTCCTTTTATTGATTATATCACTGTTTAAGCCAACAAATAGTAAGTTTTTCCCTTGCATCCACTTGGTATTCGCTGAAATTCTTCTATTTTCCCCCATGCTTTTGCCATTGTCTTTTCACAGAAGGTTGAGCTTAAGGGCTATTTATATTGATTTGCATATTCAAAGAGGTGTAATTCTGGGAGAAGTTGGGGAAGGACAGCAGGCACGTGCACGTGCGTTACTTTTCATGCTAACCAGGATTTATGTAGCGGAAGAATGTGGAAGTTGGTGAACGCACAGATTTATGCATCTGGATTTTTTTGTGCGTATGAACATTTCCTCTTTTGTCCGTATGCCATGTTATAGTGTGAATTCTACACACAGTGTTATGCATGAGGCCCCAGATGTTTTTAACATTGGAGTTACAGAAGCAATTTTAAAAGTGGTTGTCACAAAGCCGGTGTCAAGGGATGTATTTATTATTGTCGCCACTGTCAGGATTATGGCATGAAGACAGGATTTAAGAAGTGTGATGGGGGATGGGGTCCAGGACACAATTAGTTGGCTTCATCTTACATAGCAGGTTGTTAACAATTGCAGATGTGACTGTTGAAAATTTAGAAAAAGAGATGGATGGAGTGGGAAGACAGGGAAAGATATAAATGGATGATGGATTTATGTTTGTTTAATTATTTAGATATTTAATTTTATTGTGAAAAAAGTGGAGAAATTTTTCACAGACGTTTTACAGAAATTGGGCCAGATGCAGGTTGAAGTAGTTTATTAACTACAGAGAACAAAACCCTTAGGTTGTCATAGTATTTTCTATTATTCTGCCATGATGTGTGTTCTTGGCTGCACTTAGTGCATCCCTGTAAGCCCTTTGATGGTCAGAGAAAGCCTGGATGTACACAGTGAGACCAGTCTTAAGTGATATTCTCTCAAGGTGTCAGCCAGCTGCTTTCATAGACCGTAACTCTGAATTGTACCATGGAACTGAGCGCTTAAAGGAAACCACCCTTTATGCTTTTAAGGAGCTGTTTTATCTAGTGCTGAAAGAAGGGCTGTGTTACAGTGGTCAATAAGATTATCTAGTGTTGATGGAATAGGTGAAGACAGGAAAAGATCAGAAATAAAACTAGCAAGGATAAAGGGACCGATGTTTTTAAGGTTTCTGAAAGAAATTTGATGTTTACAGGTAAGAGGGGGGAAAGGTAATGAGACAATGAAAAGCACTGCTTTATAATCAGAGAGTCCCAAATCACTGCTATAACTGTTGTAGACAGATAAGCCAGAAGTGCAGAACAGGTCCAATATATGACCACCACAGGGAGTAGGTTAATCAACATGTTGCACCAAGTTAAAACAGTCCAGAAAGGATAGGAATTAATTTCTCAGCTTACATGTAGTAATACCAGAATGGATGATGAAATCGCCAACAAGAATGACTCTCTCCAAAAGAGAACTTAAGTGGATTAATAATTCAGTCAGATCAGATAAAAAAGACACACTGTATTTTGGGGGATGATAGAAAACAATGAGTAGGATAGGATCAGATTTCGTCATTAGCTTAAGAGCCAGGCACTTGAAAGACATTTTGGCAGTCAAATGGGATTCTTTTGATATTTGACTTCACTCTAACAATTGCTGTGACTCCTCTGCCTTGTCTTGAGCTGCAAGTCTCTGTGAAGTAAATGTGTCTGGATGGTGTTACCTCCTTGAGAGACATAGAATCGTGTGGTTTTTCCCAAGTCTCTCTTAGGCATAGCATGTCAAGGTTGGAGTCTGTAATGAATTCTGATAGCACCAGCGCTTTGCCATTAAGAGATCATAAGTTAACCCTTAAACCGCTGTAACCGGCTATATTCGGTTCCCAATGCAATTTGCCAGCATGCCGGAGCTGATAAGTCCGTGCTGTACATTCATTGCAAGCTAGGTGGGTATAAAATCAGATCATTTCTCAGTCATTAAGCACATATACAAGTAATCGAGAGCAATCCAGTATATCCATTAGACAGACAGACTATCCCTGGCTCCTAGATCACCATGGTGCAAAGAAATGTTCATAAGACTCGTCCGATAATCCCAGTCAAGGCAAAGTCCATAAAAGTCTATAAAAATAAATGCAAATCAGAACAGTTTAACTCAGATCCATCCATAAACCATATGTACAATAAAAAAAAGTGAAAGAAGTGTAAGAAGTGCAAATTTAACACAGATTTTAATGAAAAGTATTGTTAACAGGGAGGAGAGGTGGCTCTAAGGCTAAGGATCTGCACTGGTATCCCAAAGGTTGCCAGTTCGAATCCCCATCACTGCCAAAAAAAAAAAAAAGGCCACTGCTCTGCTGGGCCCTTGAGCAAGGTGCTTAATCTGTAAATTGCTCCAGGGGCGCTGTACAATGGCTGACCCTGCGCTCTGACCCCAAGGGGTATGCGAAAACTACCAAATTCCTAATACAAGAAAATTGTATAAGGTGAAATAAAGAACAAAAAAAAAAAAAAAACATGTGCACGCCAGCGTCCCCTCCCAAGGTGTAAAGTATTTACTTATTTTTACTTCCTCAGATGTCTCAGGAATATAAACATGCTGAAATAAAAAAATACATTATACAGTATATACTATATACAAAACACACATTGGTTTATTGTTATTGTTGTCTGCTACATGATGCTCACCAGCAAACCCAGATGGAAATTTGAGATTGAATCTTTAACAATATTGTGTTGATATTTCAATATTTTGCAGTTTTTTCAAGTCTTTTAAATAAAATAATCTTTAGCTTAGTCTTTGTCTATAAACTGTTAAACCCGTTTTAAAGGAGTGTAAGATAGAATTTGGCCCTATCATTTTTTTAAATAACTATAGTACAGCAAATGGTGAAAAAACTTTGGAAAACATGTATTCAAATATGTCATTTGCAATCCAACCCTTTATTCGGGTAGTCACCCATTATTTTCTCCACAGAGGTCAAAGTTAGCAAATCACTCTTCAAGAGTTATTCAAAATTAAAACTTTGTGTAACATTTCCCTAATTAAAATCATCTAATCTTCAAGTCCTTGTCTTTTTTTAATCTTATGTTGTAGGCGAGTCAGTCTCAGTGTTAAAATATTTTGTAGGAGGATACTGTTCCTGTCTTCAGGGTATTTTTTGCTTCAGTGAACTAGAGCTAACAATAGCTCATAATAAACTGGAAGGTTTACCTGGCATCACCGTAGCCTAGAAGATGCTGACCCTTTCCACATTCTTTTTTTAAGCCTTAGTCAGTGTTAGGGAAATTCTCTTAATTTCCAGTAAAAATGCTAAGGGATGGATGTCCTTTAGTACAACAGTGAGGGAGGCTACATATGAATAGCTTGATTCACTACACACGACTACCGAAACATGAGATAGGATCAACAAGTGAAATTGACTATAGGAAGTCAACTTTTGTTGAGTGGTATTGCCTGGGTAAGGCTTAAGAAACAGAAAAAATGTAGTGCTGGGACATGTTGGATAGGACTAGGAGAAAACAAAAAGAAAGCATTTCTGAAAGTGAAGACATAGGTTGGTGTTATTATTGATCTGCTCCCTATATATATGCTTGTGAAAAATCGGAGGATCTAATATGATATAAAACAGGGCTGGTCAATCCATAAAATGACATAGGGCACTGTTTATGAACATTAAGGGGCAACACAGTCTGTATACCAAGGGGCGGTACTGGAATCACCCACACAACCCCCTCCCCCAACTGGTGCTATAGATACTGAGGAGTACCGTTTTGGTAACTCAATGGGCATGTACTCCAGACACCATGGAAGATCCTCCTTGCCTAGGTGTCCATATGGGGTTTGACTGGCACTGGTGTAAAGAAGTTATATCTGTTTAATGATCAGGCATTAGGATCCAATACCCCAAACCAAAGGATATTAATTGAGTATTATTTGAAACTCCTGAACTGACAGGGACACATACTTTCTAGGATTCAAGAGCCATGAAGATTAAGAACAATGTTAAACGGCATTGTCTACAGGCAGTCTTACATATATTTCTGTCCGTTGGCGTCAGAGGTTGTTGTGATGTGAGATTTTGCTTATAACTTGATAAATATTTTGTATGTCTTTATTTGTAATTTAGGCAAAGCAATGTAATTTAGTGTTACTTTGGTGAGAGGCATTCATGTTTGCCCCCCCTTTTACGACTGAGCTTCTTTGAATTTTACGACAGAGTTGGGGGGGGGTGTGCTTTAAACCAGTTTGACGAGTGTTTCTGTGCTAAAGTCTTTCAACCCCCGCAAGGAAGCCAGGTTACTTTAACATATGGTCTTGGGGGGTGGCAGGTTTTAAGATGTTGTATTCCCCCATTGGTCTGAAGTATGGCTGTTTGGAATTGGCTTGGATCAGAAGCTTTTAAGTACCATGATGTCCTGTTGGCTCTAGGGGTTGGACAGAGAATATATAAAACTGCTTGCTCAACCACTTTCTCTCTCTCTTACCAACCAACATATGATGAAGAAGTATCTATTTTACTAACATTTGAAAGAAGCATCTCTTACTAACCTCTGATGATGAAGACAACACAATGAAAAGCACAGCTTAGCAGCCATATTGAACAGGCTTGCATCAATGATGCCTTAACTAGAGACATTTTAAGTAACTGACAAGTCTGTGTGCCGCCTGAAACTACACATCACCATTTAATCAGGTTGCATGGTTGCCAATATTCAAATGTACTTTGCATATTGTTATTATTTATGATTATTATCAATAATACATTATTTTATGTGTTAACTCCTGCTTGTTTTTTACTACACCTAATTGCCTGAGGTTATAGATATAGAATGAAAGGTAGGGATAAGTTATATACTATAATACCTTATAAACAGTGGTAAGTCTGTGAGATTAGGCATTTTGACAAAGGCTACTTATTAATAATACAATAGGGGAAAGTAGAGCAACATATATTACTCTACCAAGACAAAACAGAGGTTACTAGCACATGACACACCATTGCCGGGCAGTCTTTGCCACTGTGTCACACCCCAGAAACTTCAAAGGTTTTGGCTTGATCAAGCAATGCTATGATAGGGACTGAGGGCTTGTGTAATAGTAATGAAGGAAGCCTAAAGGTGCAAATAATAATCAAAATACCTTTATTGTGCAATAAAAATCTAAAAACAGTTTTAAAGGCAGTTGTAAGTGCACTCTGTTAAATATGAATAATAAATAGTGAAATAAAAATTAAATGAATAAAAGCACAGCAAAAATAAAAGCATGCAGCCTTTATGTATTACTGCACCTTTTCCAAAAAAAATTAAAAGATACAATAAAAATCATAACTTTTGATGCTTATTCTAATGCTGACCCCTAATGATCGCAACTCCTTCCACTGTGAACTGGTAAGTAACCTCAGTTTTTGATTAAAAAAAAAAAAAAAGAAAAAGAAACTCCAAGTACTAGACAATGATGACTATCATTTTATCACTGGGGTTTCTCATCACTTATCACTCATCACTCACTGCCTCATTAGCAGATACGGGTTAAGTTTTCAGCTGTTTCTCTGCTGTCTTATCATCCAGAGATGGAACATTTCATCAAAAGGAGGTGTGACCCAAATTTGGTCAACCTTCTGGTTTCAATGCTATGGTAGTGGTTAAGTTTATCTGATATGGTATTTTTTCCAACTTGGAACCATTCAGTTCATTCACCGCAGCCCAGTGTCTAAGTTCAAACTCATGTGTTGTTACCTGCAATGGACTAGGAAGACTAGGGTCTAGTTGCAGGTAGAAAGACTAAAAGATTTTGCTCATTATTAAATGGCATTCAACATTCAATCAGAGATTGCTGAAAGTGCTTAGGAATGCTGTAGGGAAGGGGGAAGATGCCAGTTGTTGCATTAGTCTTCCCATTAATACCTCATGAGGTATCAAGGAATAATCCACCCAGAAAGTATTATTTTTTTGTATGTTACCACATATAATTTGTAGTGGTGGGGAAATTACATATTGAAGATTAAAATTTAATGGAACCACATGGTGACCAGTTCTGCACAATGGCAAACAATGTTAAAAACGTCCAAGGTGAAAAGAAAAAAAAAATTCTCAAATAACTTGTGTTGCATAATCTACATGTCCTTTATCCATTGTCACACACGTGCGCATGGAAGCCAGCCACAGGGACCAAACGAAGGCAATGCTATGCCTAGCCAGGGGGTAGCAGGGTGCACTCAACCCTCTTATTTTGTCACTGCAGACCAGACAAGGTAAATTCTGCCGGAGTGCGAAGACGTCACTTCCACCTCAGCTCTGAGGACAACATCACTTCCTGCCCCGGCACTGAGGACGACATAATTTCCTGAAACCTTCCTATAAAACCCAACTTCTTTCCTCCATTGAGCAGTTTTGTTTTGGACTCAGATCTATACACAATTGTATTGAAACTTTGCCTTTTGCAGCCAAGGTCAAGTACACAGGTGGCTGCCCCAAACCTCTGTCTTGTGTTGAGGTTTATTTTTTCACACCATTCATATGGTCAAAACATACTAAATGTGTGCATCTTTTCCTAAAATATTATTAACAGTTACTTACTGAAAACTAAACGCTGAATGTCAAGATTTAATTGTCGGAATAATGTGCGTCTGAATTGAAGATGGAATTCTTGATCAATCGATGAGAGTGAAAGGTCGATCGTCAAAACGCATCATTATGACAGTTATCTGTAAATATGTCTCAGGCAGAATTGTCCTTTGTATGAGTCCACTGTGCTAAGCAGAGAACTATTTGTGGTTAGACAGAAGAAAAAGAAAAGGTTAAAAGACTATTTATCTACAAAGGTTTAAAATCATAAATTGACAAATAGAACTTTATTCATCCTCAGGGGGAAATTTGGCTGTTTACAGAACCCCATTAAATACATAAATAAATAAACGATAGATAGATAGATACTATGGTCTGAGCAAATGGCAGAATAACTGAAAAGAAACAAAATTATAAAGAAGGAAAAGTTCTGACTTGGCTGTCACAGTCCCAGTGACGTATTATACAGGCATATTGCTGTTGGTATGAAGGAGCCCCCGTAGTGTTTCCTGACACACTTCTGCTGAATAATTTGTTTGCTGAAAGTATGCTGCATTAGTGTGTCAGAGAGAAGATGTGCAGCACTGTTCATAATGGCACTTTGTTTTGTTTTAATTTTCTCCTTTGCTACAACCTCCAGGGAAGCCGAAGTGCATCCCATAACTGAGCTTGCCCTTTTAATTAGGTTGTTAATTTGGTGGGCCTCTCTTAAAGTGATGTTATCAGCCCAGCGTAGAAAATTGAACTCTCCATTGTAGTGTTGTAGAAAATATGAAGTATGTAACTTCCCACATTAAAGGAGTGCAGTATCCTAAGAAAAGGGCCTATTCTTCATTTTCTTATATACTTCCTCTGTGTTCCAAGACCAGTCCAACCAGTCATTAATGTGGACCCTCAAGTAGTTGTAGGAGTGCACTACCTCTACATCCACTCCCTGAATAAGGACTGGACATACAGGCTGTTAGTGCGGTGAAAGTCAATAACCAGTTCCTTGGTTTTGCTGATGTTAAGTTGCTGTGCAAGCAGCAGCATTTTTATAGAAGTTTCATGTTCTCATCATAATTTGGGATTGAATGTGGACATGTCTAGTTTATTTATTTATTTTCTAATTTATTAGTTTATTTTCTAATTGAATCTATCTTTCAAAATCATAAATTAAAATGTATTTTTTATTAATTTAAAAATATATTAAATTATTATATATTACTATGTGTGAATATTATTTATTAATATTAAAAATGATTGATTTACTATTAATAATGCTCATTAAAATTATTCATTTAGTCTCATAGAAGAATTCATTCCCAGAATATTAACAAACCACAATTTTTCTTCTCCTTTAGCAAAAGACTTTAAGAAAATGAAAAATCATTTATTTGACAGGTTAGATGATAAATCCCATAATAAACTTTAAACAAAAGTGTATCTCTTAAATCAGATAAAGTCTTTTGCAATAAAATGTTTACAAGGCACTTTGATGCTACTTTACTGCGGCTTCAGAATGTTAAAGCCATTAACTTTATTAAATGCCTGTTTCTCAGAAGAAAAAAAAATGCCTGTGTCTACAACATTCTTCTTATGAGGCTATTTCAAAAGAATAGCACCCCAATGACTTCAAACGATTTACCAAGCAATTGCCAGTAACTTCATCAAAATTTTCCCTGGGGGATCGTAAAATACTTTACTGCAGAGTACATGCCATAGTTTTATATTGTTAAGTGGATGAAACTGATAAGATTAGATTAAAGCATTTTAAACCATCATTTACTCTTACTGATTTACAAGAGTGACCCTGCTTATGCCCAGTAAGTGGTGAAAGAGGAAAATACTCACCATGTTGGGGTACAGTTTGGATGCATCTTAGGATTCTGTACTTTAAAGCATATTCCAACATCCAACTGTATGTGCTGGGGAAATGGCCTGGAACACGAACACAGCTAATGTCCTAAAGGCCCTACATGGGACCTTGATTGACAGCTTTATTCTCAAAATAGTTGCTCTGCAGTCAGACATTGTTAATGACCCAAAAACATGCTAGATCTTGCCTGTAACACACCTTCTGTCCAATGTCTTTAAGGGACACTAAACCCGGTAGAAAACACCAGGCTGGGATGCTTCTAAATTGCTGTGTCCTTAGTTCACATTTCTTTTAGCATGGACTGTTCCTTAAATGCTTTTTAGATAGATAGATAGATAGATAGATAGATAGATAGATAGATAGATAGATAGATAGATAGATAGATAGATAGATAGATAGATAGATAGATAGATAGATAGATACTTTATTAATCCCAATGGGAAATTCACATTCTCCAGCAGCAGCATACTGATACAATAAATAATATTAAATTAAAGATTGATAATAATGCAGGTGAAAAACAGACAATAACTTTGTATAATGTTAAATGTTAACGTTTACCCCCCCAGGTGGAATTGATGAGTCGCATAGTTTGGGGGAGGAACGATCTTCTCAGTCTGTCAGTGGAGCAGGACAGTGAGAGCAGTCTGTCGCTGAAGCTGCTCTTCTGTCTGGAGATGATACTATTTAGTGGATGCAGTGGATTCTCCATAATTGATAGGAGCCTGCTGAGCGCCCTTCGCTCTGCCACAGATGTTAAACTGTCCAGCTCCATGCCAACAATAGAGCCTGCCTTCCTCACCAGTTTGTCCAGGCGTGAGGCATCTTTCTTCTTAATGCTGCCTCCCCAGCACACCACCGCGTAGAAGAGGGCGCTCGCCACAACTGTCTGATAGAACATATGCAGCATCTTGTTGCAGATGTTGAAGGACGCCAGCCTTCTAAGGAAGTATAGTCGGCTCTGTCCTTTCTTGCACAGAGCATCAGTATTAGCAGTCCAGTCTAATTTATCATCCAGCTGCACTGCCAGATATTTATAGGTCTGCACCATCTGCACACAGTCACCTTTGATGATCACGGGGTCCATGAGGGGTCTGGGCCTCCTAAAATCCACCACCAGCTCCTTGGTTTTGCTGGTGTTCAGTTGTAGGTGGTTTGAGTCGCACCATTTAACAAAGTCATTGATGAGGTCCCTATACTCCTCCTCCAGCCCATTCCTGATGCAGCCCACGATAGCAGTGTCATCAGCGAACTTTTGCACATGGCAGGACTCCGAGTTCTATTGAAAGTCCGATGTATATAGGCTGAACAGGACCGGAGAAAGTACAGTCCCTTGTGGCGCTCCTGTGTTGCTGACCACAATGTCAGACCTGCAGTTCCCGAGACGCACATACTGAGGTCTGTCTTTAAGATAGTCCACGATCCATGCCACTAGGTATGAATCTACTCCCATCTCTGTCAGCTTGTCCCTAAGGAGCAAAGGTTGGATGGTGTTGAAGGCACTAGAGAAGTCTAGAAACATAATTCTTACAGCACCACTGCCTCTGTCTAAGTGGGAGAGGGATCAGTGTAGCATATAGATGATGGCATCCTCCGCTCCCACGTTCTCCTGATATGCAAACTGCAGAGGGTCAAGGGCGTGTTGAACCTGTGGCCTAAGGTGGTGAAGCAGCAGCCTCTCCATGGTCTTCATCACATGTGATGTCAGAGCAACAGGCCGGAAGTCATTCAGCTCACTAGGACGTGATACCTTTGGGACTAGGGTGATGCAAGATTTTTTAAAGCAGTTCCATGTAATGGCAGGAGGCATCTTGAGTCATCATCAAATGATTAGTTGGTGAGAGATTAAAACACAGATCAAAATGTTTGTAAAAATAGAAATTCTGGTTTTATTACAGTAGTGCTAAGTTTATTTACAAAATTATATTATACAATATATATATTGTGATGGGCGGCCATGGCCTTTACCTGGCTGGGATGCCATCAGAATGAAAGGACTGGGGGAGAGAGCATCGCTGAGGCAATATCTCCCCTGAGATGCTAGAAGGCAGCCCTCCTGGGTGGCTGTGGCACCACGGACTCCTGCAGGGCATGCTGGGAGCTGGAGTTTGGTACAACCCTGTTGGGTTCCGTGGTGGCTACCAGAGGGAGCTGTTGCTATGTGTGTGTGTGCGTGCACGCCTCAGGGCTGCCACGTGTGTGTGCCTCATGCTGCTGTGTCGAGTTCGCTACAAGAAATGATTTATAATGGGCTTCCTGCCACAGCCACCCAAGAGGGTTTCCCTCCAGCGTCCCAGGGGAGGTATTGCCTTTCTCCCCTAGTCGTTCCATTCCATGGCCTCCCATCACAAAATATATATTTGTGTGTATATATATATTTATTATACATATATATATATATATATGTATATATAAAAAAATATATATACAGTATATACACACAAATATATATATTGTGATGGGAGGCCATGGAAATTTTCTCTATCTGGACCTCCTTAAATCATAATTGACTACCTCTGCTGTAGTGGAAAGCACCATGATTTTATATGGCCAGCCTTTTCCATTGTAATGAATATTATTATTGAAGAACTCAGAGCTATTCATGGCCAACATGCAGTGTTACCAAGCTAAGCAATCTGACCCTTTCAGGCACTGACTGTATAAGACTATATGAAAAACATATATTGCTACTCTGCAAATTGCCTTGGGGTAGTGATTACTGAGGTAAGTTTGAATATACAATTAGGTTTGTATATTGCCTTGTTTGCAGCAACACACTGTCTGGAATGAACCATAAACATAAATGTATTAAGTCCTATGACCTGGAAATGAAGTAGGCTTGTACAATCTACAGTAGTGATGTCACAATTGTAATACCTGAATTATCTTCACATGTTAGAAATGTGTAATTTACTCATTTATTGTAATTTTGTGTGTTTGTGTTTTTGGGGAGGAGAGGGTTGTTATAATATTAGTATACATCTTTAACTTCTGTAAATGCTAAATTTCCCCAAATCATCTATCTATCTATCTATCTATCTATCTATCTATCTATCTATCTATCTATCTATCTATCTATCTATCTATCTATCTATCTATCTTTTAAAGTGCATGGTGAGTCACAGGCATCTATAAAATTAATGGGAAAATTGCCAATTGTTGGAAGTTTTGCACTCAACTGTGTGATATACATTAGTTTGGAATGCTAAACACAACCATCTCCGAATATAAAAATAATTTTTTTTTCATTAACCCTTTAACTGCCAACTCCCTAAATATTCCCCATGCCAGGAGAAATCTGAACAATTTTCGTTTTTTTACTTTACATTTATTCAAGCAGTATTTACTTGCTGAAATACCTGCTGAAATGTTTCAAATAAATGGTCAATCAAAGGACGTAGCTTGAACAAGCGGTCACGGTTTGGATCTTTCTTATCTGGCTCAGATAACGGGCAGCAGTCCAGTTGAAATGCTGGGGATACACCCACTCATCGCCATCATCCGATGCGTCGTCATTCACAGTATCATGCAGCGCACGTTGCTGATCATCATTGTCACTAAAATCTTCTTCAGAACTGCTACAATCATGATCAGAATTATTTTCCAAAATCGCCTGCAAAACCTCACTTGAAGTCAGTTTACGTTTCGCCATATTCACAGCTTTCACTTTCGAATCACATCACGTGAGCGGCCAATACAACCGCAGAGTTGTCGAAATACAACGTAGTAATAATACCCACGCCAAACTGTCAGTTATACTACGCGCCAGGCATTCACATAACCACAGGCAAATGTGCCGGATAATTCCGGCAGTAAGGCGTCAGCAATAACGCTACGATGCCGGATATATCCGGCAGAGGGCGGTTAAGGGGTTAAATTTCTTCAAGGGGACTTGAAGTAGGTAGACTCAAGTCAATCCTGGCAGCACTGGGAATACATTAGGAACCAATCCTGAGCAAAAATACATTCTTGTCATGGTCAACATACTCATACATGGTGTGGCCTGCAGAGGGCGCACCAGCTCCACAAACCTACAGAGGCAGACACAAGTTCCACAAATACAACATAGGCTTTATTCAGTTGGAAACACCCTTGTTTCCCACAACACAGACACAGGTCAAAACACAATAAATTAATACAGCACTACACCTGTCCTTGTCTGTGGGAATCTGAGGCACCATTGCAACCCAGATGGGCTGCCATCTAGCACTCCGAGGGAGATAATGCCCTGTGTATATTCTTTCACCTGGTCCTTCCTTTATGAAGGCATCCTGGCTAGGTAAGGGTCCTGGCCGTCCACTACAATGGCTATTTTAGGGTCATTAAATACCTTAACCTACATGGGGATGGAAACTCAGAGAAGAAAACATGCAAACATGAGAAGAAGAAGCTTCACACAAAGTAGGAAATAACTGGTTTTTGGTCTGAACATAAGACTCTAGGACTATGAGGTAACAATATTAAGTACTGGGCAAATACCCAACCATTTCAGATTGTGGCCCAGAAGAATTATTAAACCTTAATACAAAACAATAGTTACAGAGACAAAACAGTATTTTAATTAATCAATTATTATTGATTATTACCAATTACCACAATATACATATTTCATTGTCCATTAGAATATCAAGAGAAATCTAAAACAGGTTTTATTCCTAGAAGACTGCTGCTATATTATTACCCATTTATAATAACTACTATACTGCCCAGTCTCCAGCATGTATATTTCATGGTTACCAAAGGGCTTACGAACAAGTGAAACCGGTCTCACAAACTACAGACTTCTATGGGAAGTAAGAAACAGTAAATATCCAAGGGAGACTGTTCAAGTGAAGATATAGACATTTGATTGGTAGAATCCACCAACTTGGCTAAATCTCTATCTACTGGCTTTACAGCAGGGTTGTAAAATGATTGTATGCAATATCAGATGCACTGCACTATCTCCTCCCATTAGTTGGTTACATGGAGCTTGGGGTGCCCATCTGAGATCCACTTAGAGTTAAAAAGTCTATTTGTATGACAATTACTTTCATGCCCCAAGATAATAACTGACACCAAAGTTTAATTATAACCAGTCAGTCCAACTAGAAAAAATTCCCTGAAGTGGCAGTGACCTCTGTTTAAAATCAAAACAGAGGAAATATTTTAGGGGAGTATTTTAAGGCTGTGGTGGGCTGGCGCCCTGTGTTGGCTGGGATTGGCTCCAGTAGACCCCTGTGACCCTGTAGTTAGGATGTAGCGGGTTGGATAATGGATGGATGGATGGGTATTTTAAAGGAATATATGAAATGAGTGGTAGATGGGATGGATGGATTATATTGCTACTGCACAGAAAAGGAACACCACGGTCATGTTTACTTTTATCTCAGTGTTTTTTTCATTGTCTTCCTCTTGGTGTTTAAAGCATTATTTAAACTGAGTAATAGTCTCACTAAGCCACATATATAGGCAGACATGAATGAATTGTGCCTGAAACTGGTGGGAACAAGTAGATAGCTCACTGCTGTGTGTGCCTTCTGTTATTCAGTTATGACAACAGTGTTGAAGTTGATGTAAGATTGAAACAACTGGCAGCTATGTTTATGAAAATATTAATTGCATAATATGTATTTGAAGTAAATAGTGTGTCAAAAAGAAGTGAAAAAGAACTCTCACTTACAGAGCTGATAACAAAGAGTCACAGGAGATGAAGATTTCAGTGCTCAACACACCCAAATCAACAAATTTACCTAATAACAACAACATTTATTTATATAGCACATTTTCATACAAAAAAGTAGCTCAAAGTGCTTTACATAATGAAGAAAAGATAAATAAAAGACAAAGTAAGAAATTAAAATAAGACAACATTAGTTAACATAGAATAAGAGTAAGGTCCGATGGCCAGGGGGGACAGAAAAAACAAAAAAAAACTCCAGACAGCTGGAGAAAAAAATAAAATCTGCAGGGGTTCCAGGCCACGAGACTGCCCAGTCCCCTCTGGGCATTCTACCTAACAAAAATGAAGTAGTCCTCTTTGTATTTAAGGTTCTCACGGAAGGGCTTGATGATGATGGTCATGCAGACTTCTGGCTTTTAATCCATCACTGTTGGAACATCACGGTGCTTTGAGTAGATGGTGGCAGCTTGCGCGCCACCACAAAGAAACCGGAAAAAGAAACAGAAGAGAGAGTAGGGGTTAGTATGGATTTTAGAGCCACCATGAATAGATATTATAATGAATTGGATATACAGAGTATCAGGATTAAATTAAAGTGAAGTTATGAGAAAGCCATACCTAACAACACTACTGTCTGATGAAACATCTAAGAGAATAACAATACGATGTACAAATTAACCACTAAGCTAAAGAGTTCCAAAAATACTCAAAATGCCCAGTAAAGGGGGATTACCATCAAATCCCAGCTAGTAACAAAAAGGGCAATGCAGTATTTCTATAAATAAAAAGATTCATTACACAAAATGCTCTGAGGCACAAGGATAAGCTCAGAGGACCACAAGGGAAAAGGCGCAGAAGGCAATGCCTTCAAAATAGTCAATCCTAAAAGCAATCAAGTCCTAATCACTAATCTGGAATATGAAGCCAAATACAAAGCATTAGGTGAAAAAGCCCAGCAAAAAGTCACAAAGCACAGCATAATCAAAAAAGACACAAGGGATGGTAGGTTTTTCTTATCCTTTATAGGACTGTGGGCCATTCCTTGCAGTGCTGGGTAGGTGGCCTGACCTCCTGGGTGACCACCCACAAAATTAAAGCACAGAATATATATTGACATATAGGAACTTAATAATCAACATTGATAACATAAAAAAATGAACAAATAATCAGAAGGCTTTGTTCCCCAGTCGGGGTTCCCTAGCTGAAATATGGAAGTGTGTAAGAAGTGTGAAACATTTTTTTAGATTATGTATCAGTGTCTGGGCTCAATGTACGTTCGGTACAGGAAAATAAAATTTAGTTTTGAAAATGGAACTGGTTATATTCCAGAATTGGCCATTCAACTGAAGAATTACACTCTTCTTGTTTGATTTATGTCATTTCATTTACAGCTTAGAGGGGTTAATTTCAGGGAAAGTTGGGAGAAGCTAAACCAGAAAATTCATTGGATGAGTGCCAACAGTTTTTTTAATTTCAAAAGAACATAAATGGAGAGGGCAGATTCAACACAGTAATATGGCATAGCCACTTCACATAAATGATTTTAAATTTCAAGGATTTTGTGCTGTGTATCATTATGGGAGAGCAAAAAATGTTTTAAACAGATAGCAATATGATTAATGGCAAACACAGAGGTAATTGTGAGCAATTTTCCTTGTAATTAATTTTAAGTTTTTACTGTGTTCCCCATTCTTCTGGTTACATAAACAGTAAATGAGAAGTAAAACTGGACAATTTGCTCCTTGTCTATATGGTCCATATTGCCTATTGTGGAAATGTATTTTGTATTTAATGTATACCCTCATTTATTTCCATAAGATAATAATTTTAGGAATGTTTTGATGATTTCATGTTTAATATATTTTTCAGTGTTCTTATTCTCAGGCTTCTAGATGCAGAAATATGCTTTCATGCTTGAAAAAACACAAGAGGGTAAAATGACAACCAAGCTGTAGTACTACCACAAACCCCAGAAATCCTTTATCTCACTCGCTCTGTTTATCAAGGTATGGATCCAAAAAATTCTGACCGCCACAACAAAGATGATGTAGCATCTGAGCAAGGCAATACTCCTGAATGCTTGAAAAAGAAGCAGTCCGATTATTTCTGAAAATCATGACTGGCTCTTAGATCATTATTGTATATTGCGATGCAGCATATGTATGTCACTGAATTTGCTTGGCCTATCTACTTAGCCAAGGACTGTCAAATGAATGGACTTTCTACCGTAGTGGTGCAGACTGAGGTAGTCAGCAAATTTGACTGAAGAAGAAGTCATATATTCACAAAAAATCAAAAGCGCACAAAAACACTTTAATAATTCTAAGTGGAAAAAAAAACATGAAAAAATTCTTCTTATGATTTTAATTGGGAATTTTAACTAGCTTATATTTAGTTCTGAGCTCATCACGTGGTAATCAATTTTGCACATTTGTCTTGTAATTTTGGTGTTGTCCCTCAAAGCATCCTGTGGGGTGTGCTCCAAGAGTACGGGGTACAAGGCTCATTGTTACGAGCCATCCAGTCCCTGTACAGGAGGAGCAGGAGCTTGGTCCGCATTGCCGGTAATAAGTTGGACTCGTTTCCTGTTGAGGTTGGACTCCGCCAGGGCTGCCCTTTGTCACCGATTCTGTTCATAAGTTATATGGACAGAATTTCTAGGCGCAGCCAAGGAGGGGAGGGGGTCTTGTTCGGTGACCTCAGAATCTCGTCTCTGCTATTTGCGGATGATGTGGTTCTGTTGGCTTCATCGGACAGTGACCTCCAGCTCTCACTGGAGTGGTTTGCAGCCGAGTGTGAAGCAGCGGGGATGAGAGTCAGCACCTCTAAATCCGAGGCCATGGTTCTCAGCCGGAAAAGGGTGGAATGCTCTCTCCGGGTTGGGAACAGAGTACTGCCTCAAGTGGAGGAGTTCAAGTATCTCAGGGTCTTGTTCATGAGTGAGGGAAGAATGGAGCGGGAGGATGACAGTAATGCGGGCTCTGCAATGGTCCGTTGTGAGAGAGCTGAGCCAAAAGGCGAGGCTGTCGATTTACCAGTCGATCTACGTTCCTACCCTCACATATGCCCACGAACTTTGGGTAGTGACCGAAAGAGCAAGATCGCGGATACAAGCGGCCGAAATGAGTTTTCTCCGCAGGGTGGCTGGACTTTCCCTTAGAGATAGGGTGAGGAGTTCAGTTATCCGGGAGAGACTCGGAGTAGAGTCGCTGCTCCTCCACATTGAGAGGAGTAAGTTGAGGTGGTTCGGGCATCTGGTTAGGATGCCCCCTGGATGCCTCCCTGGGGGGGGGGGGTGTTCCGGGCATGCCCCACTGAGAGAAGGTCACGGGGCAGACCCAGGACATGCTGGAGGGATTATATCTCCCGGCTGGCCCTGGAACGCCTCGGGGTCCTCCCAGAGGAGCTGGAGGAGGGGGCCAGGGAGAGGGAGGTCTGGGCGTCCCTGCTTAGGCTGCTGCCCCCGCGACCCGACCTCGGATAAGCAGGGGATAATGGATGGATATATGGATGGATGTCCTGTAACACTTGTTCCGAAACAGTCCTCAGACTGATGTTTATTTGATTATGTTGACCTCTTTTTTTTTAGTTGCTTTGTATAAATTCTTCTGCTAAGGAAATAAATGTAAACGTTACGAACATTTGCAATATAAATCTGACTATGCTCTCCATGCCTTTTGCAGTTTTTATACAGGATAAAAAGATTCGGATTTAAAAATCCTGGTGTGCATAAATTGTACCCAAGACTGATAAATTGTCCATTGATTTATTTTTTTCCCACTTCAAACACTACTTGCTATCACTGCTGTGCCTGTACCTACCACTGTTTGAACTCACCATGTCACCTTGAGTCACTTCCCTACTTTCTCTAAAACAAATTAATTGCCAATATCTAAATTTAAACTTGCTATATCAGATCTCTGCACCCTTCTGGCACACTTTCTACATAGGTCCCACTTTCCAGACTATCCTTCACACCATCATATATTTTATACAGAACTTAAATGGTTCTGGAATACTGAGAAGTGGATAGGAAAAAAGACACACTGTTGTGTGTTGACATTTTTACAACAGAATCAACAAGCATTATTATGCAGAAATCAGGTCACTTTTAAATGTATGGTGCATATAATTTTATGGGTCTTAGACCAAGTATAAGACAGGCAAAATGTGTCTTGTGAAAGAACAGATACATTTTGTTTTGTGGTGTTTTCTGTTTTTAACATCATAGACTTGCTACTTGTATTAAAATCAGAAATGTTGACAAAAAAAAAATGCAATGCCTTTGAATAAATCTGTGGGAGCCAAGTTTTGTATTAACATTTTTTTATGTCCTGTTATTTTTAAGCTATGTTAAATTTAATTGTGTAGTTCAAGATTACTTTATGCATTAAGACTAGAGCTAGATAATGATTCAGTTTTAATGGGGTATTGTTTCTTTAAGAAGCAGTGCTAGGTCGCAGGGGTTAATGGGAACTAGGAAGTTAATGTAAGTTTTGTGCGTGGATTAATTGGGCTGTGGAAACACATAGTTTTCTTATGTCTGTCTTGAGTTTCATTTATAAATGTTGAACTATATAACGTGGAAAATAAACATTTGATTTACACAGCAACAAGTCAAGTCAAGTCAAGTTGAGGAGCATGCACTGGTACAGTGCTTTGCTGCACCCACTACACATTGAAACAGCTCGGGATCCCAGTTGGCAACCCCCCAGGCAGACACACGGTCCAGTCCTACCCTCCGGAAATGACCCTCTATCTGCTGCAGCCAGGTGTTACGTGGGTGACCCCTTGGCCTGGTCCAGCCACTTGGGTCCCCAACAATGAGGATCTTATGAGCCGGATCATCTTTGGGGAAACGCGCCACATGGCCGTAGTGCCGTAACTGACGCTCCCTCAAAATGCAGGTAATGTGCCTCATTCGGGACTCCATGAGCAACTGCTCATTCGACACAAAGTCAAACCAACGATACCCAAGGATTTTCCGTAGTACCAAAGGAGTCCAGTCTTTGTCTCAGGTCACTGGATAGTGTCCATGTCTCACAGCCATATAGTAAGACAGGAAGCACCAGGACTCTGAAGACTTGGACCTTCGTCCTTTTGCATAGATATTGGGAGCGCCGCACACCCCCTTCCAGCAACCTCATGATCTCCCATGCTCTCCCAATCCGTCTACTAACTTCACAGGAAGAGTCACCAGAGACATGAATGTCACTGCCAAGGTAAGTAAACCTCTCAACAAGGTCAACACTCTCTCTGCAAACAGACACACTGCTGATGGCTGTGCCCAAGAGGTCATTAAAGGCCTGGATCTTGGTTTTTATCCAGGACACTCGCAAGCCCAGAAACTCAGACTCCTCACTCAGTCTCTTGAGCGCCCCGATCAGAGCCTCCAATGACTTCGCGAAGATCACAGCATCATCAGCAAAGTCAAGATCCATGAATCTTTATTCACCAACAGGTGCCCCACAGCCACTGGACCCCACGACCTTACCCAAACACCGAGTCCATGCAAGCATTGAACAGAGTAGGAGCAAGAACACACACCTGATGAACCTCAGAATCAACTGGGAAAAACACAGAGGTCCTGCCTCCACTCTGCGCAGCACTCACAGTACCAATGTACAGGCTGGCCGTGATATCCAGCAACCTTGAGGGGATCCCGCGAAACCCCAGGATGTCCCACAAGGCAGCTCGATCAACTGAGTCGAGTGCTTTGCGAAAATCGATAAAGGCTGCAAAGAAACTCTGCCAATATTCACTTTTGCGCTCTATGAGAACCCTCAGTGCCAGGATGCGGTCGATCGTAGACTTCTTAGGCGTAAAACCAGACTGTTCCGGTCGCTGTTAGGTGAGCAAGTGATCACGGATCCTATTGAGGATGACCCTGGCAAGGACCTTATCCGGCACCGAGAGCAGTGTTATCCACCTGTAGTTGCTGCAATCCAGGTGATCACCTTCCCTTTCGAGATAGGGATGAGAAGACCCGTTTTCCAGTCAGTTGGGATGATGCCAGTCTCCCAAATGGAAGCAAAAATTGCTTGCAATGCCAGGAGGACAGCCTTACCACCAGCCTGGAAAAGTTCACCCCAGATACCACATATCCCTGCAGCCTTTCCTCCCCTCAGCTGGTTCACCACCTGTGAAATCTCAGTGAGATTGGGTGGTTCACAGCTAATTGGAGGATCAGCATCAAGAACCATGGACCCAGAGATATCCAACGTCCTAGCCGGAGGATCAGCTTTGAACAACTGCTTAAAGTAGGCAGCCCAGTGGGTCACAACTGCAGTGTCATCCGTAAGGACTGTTCCATCAGCTGCCCTGACTACGACTCTCTGAGGAACAGATTCAGATGTGCGTAATGCTTTGATTTCTCTGTAAGCAGGACGTGGGTCGCTAGACTACAGATGGTTTGTCACTTGCTCACAGATTCCTCTAACAAACGCTTCTTTATCTGCCCTCAGAGCCCTCACAGCCATCCTTCTCAGTTCCTGGTACAGACCAGAGTTGCCATTGAGCCGTGCGCTGCGACTCCTCTCAAAGGTATCCAGGGTGCCCTGTGGGATGAAACACCTCCTTCTGGGAACACCGGTAACACCAACACAACCCTCTGCAACCTTCAGGGTCTTGTCACTGAAGGTCTCCCACATCCTAAGAGTAGCAACAACAGGTCTATGGTCAGAATTCACAAACTGGGCACTTCTGTAGACCCTGCAGTTTTGCAAGAGCCTCCAGCGTCTGCCCACGTGGATATGATCCTTCACTGCACCACCAGTATTGGAGTACCAACGATGCGGTTCAGGGCACTGGAACCAGGATCCAGCGATTTGCAGCCCCTGACCTTTTGCAAAGTCAAGGAACATGGAGCCACTTTCACCACGGTCACCAGATCCATGGGGACCGAGACAACTGTAATAGCCAGCCCTGTCAGTGCCAGTGGCTGCATTGAAGTCGCCCATGACCAGAGGAGTGTCACCCCGTGGGCACCCATCAACCACCGAGCGAAGCTGCGAATAAAATGTCTCTCTCACCGAGACATCACTCACCGCGGTCGGCGCATACACTGAGACAACAGACAAGGCACCCAGGGAGTGCCGTAATCTGAGTCTCATAATACACTCGTTGAAAGGAGTGACATCGGACGCCATCGGAAGAAGCCAATCTGCTACAGCAACAGCTACTCCCTGAGTATGACAGCCATCAGACCGACCAGACCAATAAAAGGTGTATCCACCTACAGAGATCTGGCCAGTCCCTGGTCTGCACACCTCAGAGAGTGCCACCTCAAATTGGGACCCAAGTGTTGCCGTGCAGTAGGCGACACCTCAGTGCCACACCAGTTCCGATCCCCAACAGACCTGACCCTATTGGCTCTCCAACGGTTTCGACTCTTCCGGGGATGGGGCTCCCGAGGGTTTTCCCCCATCCCCTTCATGATGCGATCAGCCTTCCTATGGGCGGCTGTAGCAGAGCTACTCATGCTGAGAGCAAAAAGGAATCCTTTCTGTAGTCTCGGAGCTTTGTGAATTTTTTTTTTTATGGTGGCCGGAGTGCTAATCCTGCCACCAATCCCCATGATTTCCCTGCAAGTTGGAGGACCACTTGCAGGGCCGGATGCAGTTTAACGTCATACCCAGGACACAACAACATAGTATATTAATGTGAAATGCCAAGGACTGGACACATATAAGTTATTGTCATAGCCACCTGTTGTTTTGTACCTACAAAATCACAAGTTACAATATATTCTATAGTTTTGTGTAGAATTTTCTCCTGAACAAAAAGTAAGGATACTTTTGAAAATAAAAAACAAACAAACAATTTAAATTGTTTTAATTTTGTTTCAGTAACTTTACTATTTGGCCTTTGGAGATAGGGGCACTGATGCATCAAGACTGACTAACTCACAAATTTGTGACTTTTGAAACTTACCAGTGGTGAACATGGGCCACATCTGTAAATTCCAAAGATTCCAGAAGCAAAAAGGCTGTTCCTGGCAATCTCTAGGAAACAAAGCTCAAGCTGTGCTCTCAAAGCTTCCATTGTATGACTGGAAACAAATACATGGTAAATATATGCATTGAAGAAAGTGACAGTCTGTTCCTGTCATTTAACAATCTGTTAAGCAATAACACAACCTGATTAAAAAAGAGAGTGTTCTTGTTTTCTTGTCAATAAAAGTAAAAAAGTCTTTTCATGTTTAAGTGTCCTTATCTTGATTATACTACATGATTAGCATGAAACAACTTGTGGATGATTGTCTGTTTTAATTTGATGTTGCTATGGAATTCCTTGACTCATTTACTTGAGGTTATTTTGGAAATATCTTGCCATGTTCATTATATCGACAGTGATTTATGACAATGAAATGAGTTTGTAATGTATTCTTATGTTACTGTAAACAAGTAAAACCTTATGATACAGTACGATATATTCACTATCCCATTAGAATTGGACCATGTTCACAAGTGTGAGAACAATCAATATTCAATGTGTCTCTTCAGCTTACAGTATAACCAGCTTACAAAGAAAGAGAAAAAAAGTAAAACATACTGTACACCTGAAAACTTAAAATTCTAAGTTAATGACAGCACAGAAATTATATCAAAAAGCAATGCGCAAAAATACAAAATTGCATCTGCTATTGAAAAAGTATTCCTACCACAACGCAAAGCAGTCTACTCTGCATGGAATAACAAATAAAACAGGGAATAGGTTGTGTGAAAACAGTTTAAGAGTCTAAGCCCCATGGAAATGGACATGTATTGCCTTCTTGTATGAAGTGAAAAAGGAGCATAAGACGGAAGAAAGTGGCACTGAAGACTGCCTACAAGCTTAAGTACATTTTCTCAGTTTTAACCAACCGGTTTAAAATGTATGTCAAAATACTTTCATTATTATTATTATTATTATACTCAACTTTGACACTGAATTGGAATAAAAAGGCCACAGAGAGACCACAGCATGAAAGGCCAGAAACACAATTTATTATCATGAGATATTATTATAACAGATTTGTCAAATGCATTTAATTATAACAGCTTATGAAATCATGATGTATTATAAATGACCAGTAATGGCACACTGCACAATACACTTGACTTGAGCATTCCTAGTTTTCATCCTCTTTCTCTGTACGTTTAGCATTCATTTGCTCAGAGGTTGATGTGCTTGCTGCTTCCTGAGCAGCTCTCCTTTTCTCCACCCTAGCGGCCCGCTTCTTCTCTTCCTTCATCAGCATCTTTTCGTGTTAAAACTGATAAGTCAGTGTTTATGTTGCAATTACTTAGTACGTTTCCTTAATTTTTCACTTAAGCTGGCACTTAAGTCTTAAATCCGCCTCAAGAATGATTTAAGATATGAAGAGGTAGAGGAAGTGACCGCGAAGGTGGTAGGGATGAGAACGCTGCACTGCCGACCTGCTGGCCACTGCCGAGAGTTGATTCTACAATAAAATAAAAATAAAAGGAGGAATAACCTTGGAGGTCAATCAAGGTGGTGTGGGGATGCTTTGTTGTCTCAGGACCTTTATGACATGCAGTAATACCGTATAAGGAAACATTCATTCTGTTGTGTCAGAAAGTGAAAAGGAACTGTATTATTTGTTCATTCAGGTAGCTTTGTTTTAACATTAGACTTTGGTAACAGGTTTACAGTAAAACATTTCAATGTCAAGAAAATGCCAATAAGAGAGGATGAAGTTTTGTAGTTTTTACAACACTATATCTTCTGGCTTTTGAACCTTTAATTAAACAGAATTCACTTTTTAAAAGGTGGATAGTAGACGTCACGTAGTATATGTGTGTACCAAATTTCAGGTCAATAGTTCAGACGGTTTGTGAGCCACAGGTGATTTAAAATCCCGGACAGCCATGGTAGTGTATTACATAAGAAGATTTACATGTATACTGTTTGTTTTGACATTAAATCAGTGGGAAAAATTGTAACGGTCATAACAATAGTCAAAAGTGGGGACAGAATTGGCAGGCCCCTGATGTAAAGAAGCTAATGACTACAATACACTGTGTCATTGGAAAAGTCTGACAATGGTACACAATGATCTCTGGTTTCTAATCAATTTAAACTGAGTAATTTGTAAAATCAGGTATTTAAGGATGTTGAAATTTATCACTGCTCTGTCTCTAAGTAAAGATTTGTAGACACGTTTGTTTCACACAGGAAAAAAGAATAAAGTGTAATCAAACTATTTAAAGGGTGTGAGGTGGTATGTGGCCATAGTCAGAACTGAAAAAAGAACTGCATTAGTCCAAGGTAAGAGAGAGAGAGGAAAACACAGGGTGAAATTTTAGAAATGCTTTGGATGTAAACTTTCATATATGCAAATATTATATTTATTAGCAGAAAAACTTACAAGAGAGTAATGATTTTTTGGAGAACACATTATATCAAATAACAAAAGAAAACAGTGAAACCAAATAAAATCTGCTATTTGCATATCATGGATATGCACACAATTTTCAGTTGTTATCAGGAGGGATTTTTTCTAAGTTTTTCATCTCTCAAAGTGAAATTCTCCTCTAGCCCAAGGTTGTTTCGTACCACTCTTCTTTTTTGCCTGTGTTACATCACCTTACTCATTTCCTTGATCTGCACTCAGTTACTCTTTGCCAGAAAGTAGCTTATAAACTTCATTCCAAACCCGTAGAACAAACTCAGCAACCAGTTTCAGATGTAGCAACTGTGCAGATTCAGTAACGTGGGTGCCTTGAGCTCTGACCTGCTCCTTAAATGCAAGTCAAAGCAAGTGCTGGGCCAGCCTGCTTCTCGTATAGGCCTTCATTCATTCCTGCATGGTTTCAGTCTTTTGAAATGACCCTTAGCGTGAGCTGGATTGCCTCCTAAGAGAAGATTGCAATTTTTCTACTGTGAAACACTTGACATTCACAATGAAATTGGATACCAGTCTTTTGCAGCCGAACACTGGTATTTAAGTGTTGTTGACTCTCTTTTTATGGCCTTTACTGGTTATAGGCATGTCTCAGTTGTTTTCACAAAATTGGAATGACTTTTATTTATGAAATAATAAGGAAACAGCAAAATGAAGCTTGTATTAATCTGCTTACACAGGTGAAGTGCTGTGTAATCAGGACACATAGCATATGAGTAAATGTGAGTTTAATTATTTACCAGCAGTACTCCAGCAAGGGTAAACTCTAAGTTATAGCTTCAATTACACTATAGTACCCAAAAGATTTGTCTCCACTGGGGCTCATGAAAGGCTAGCTACAACCCTAATTTCATAGAAGGCAAATTGAATTTTTGAATGCTGCCACAATGTGTGATATTCAAAGCTTAAGGTATTATTGAGTAATACAGTAGTAAAAAATGGTGTAAGATTATATATAATATTTATCTCTCAACAGCTGTTGCTCAATGACCTAATAAGCACCAGAAGCCCTATAAATGGTTTATAAAAGAGGAGAATAGTAAGAATATAAGGATTTTGAGCTGAATCTAAAATAGCACAAATATTTAAGTAGAAGTAAAACACATAAAAAGCCTCAAGTTATCCTTTTATCTGATTTACTTGTCTTTTTGTTTGGATTACTGGCTGACCTGTGGAAACCCCTTTGCCCAAGCATTGTATAGCAGCAGTGGAGAGCAAGGCTTTTGAATCAAAGGGTGTTATTGGTAGTGGGTCCCCCTAAAGCACTCTGAGTATTAAAAAGACATAAAGTCTAAGTCAGGGGTGGCAAACTCCAGTCCTGGTGTGCCGCAGTGGCTGCAGGTTTTCATTCTAACCATCTTCTTCATTAGTTTTCGCTGCTAATTAACTTTTTTTGCCTTAATTTTAATTAACTTGATTCAGGCCCCTTAGTTGTTTCTTTTTCTTTGAATTAGCTGCCAAACAATAATGAGACACAAAACAAGGTGCCAAATGACCAGCTCACCCGTCCCCATCACACAATATCTGAAAATAAAGAAAGGTGAAGGTCTCAGTAAGGCTGATCTCTCAGGTCTTCAAAACATTTTGACAATGTTCTTAGAAAAAAACAGAAACATCAACAGTTATGGAAATGTCTGCTGATTCAGAATGAGAGCAGCAACAAGCCATAGAATTAAATAACGAGTTTAATTAACAGCAAGAATTGGCTTCTCATTAAGAAACTTGTTGGAGCGAAATTAGTTGGAGTTTGAAGCCCCAATTTAGCTGGTCAACTGTTGACTTGTTTCACATTTGATTTCTGTTTGGCTGTCATTTAATGAAGAAAATAATTAATTCAGAGCACTGAATCCTTAAAAGCAGGGCTATTAAAATGAAGGGAAAAAGAAGTTAATTAGCAGTGAAAACTTGTCACTGATTAGGAAAAGGGTTAGAATGAAAACCTGCAGCCACTGCCATTTCCTTTTAAAACACAGTATATTGCTGCATAAAGGTAACAAATTTCAAAGACATCACATGCACTTCAGAAGAGGTCATTCACCTGAAGCTAAGCATTTTCAGGCCTGGCCAGTACTTCAATGTGAAACCAATCAGGAAAAGCTTGGTTTGCTGCTGGAAGAGGTGATGGCATGGCCAGCAGGGAGTGCTTACCCTGTGATCTGTGTGTGGATCCCAATGCCCCAGCACAGTGATGGGGGAAATGTTCTTTTAAAATGGTGCCATCCTTTGGATGAGATATAAAACTGAGGTCATGACTCTTCGTGGTCATAAAAGATCCCAGGGCAGCTTTCTTAAAGAGTAAGGTGTATCACGATGTCCTGGTTTAATTGCCCATCCCAGTCTAGTCATTCTGGCCTACTAATCATCCCCCATTTCTTATTGGCTAACTATCTCTCACCTGTTCATCACCTAACAGCCAATGTGTGGCGAGCATAATGATGCAAAATGGCCACAATCTCATCATCCAGGTGGATGCTGCACATTAGTGGTGGTTGAAGTGGCTCCCCACTCACTGTGAAAAGTGCTTTGAGTAGCGAGAAAGGTGCTATATAAATGTAAAGAATTATTATTATTATTATTAAAGATGGCACTACACAGTAAGATTGAGCAGTTATAAGAGTCAAAGGTTTCATCTTGTGAAATAAACATAAAAGAACAAGATGTTTCAAAATACATTAAATGAATGCTATTTTACACTTTAAAGTAGATACCATCAATTTATTGATAATTAAATTATGCTTCTGTTTATTTACTTGATAAATTTGCCTTATTTTACTTGGCACATATCTGTTTAAAAGTAATTTTGACATTTTGGAAGTTTTAAAACTTTGTATCGCTAAATGTTTTTGCTTTCCCTCCATCACAAAATATCGACTACAGTTGTCTATGCCTCTTTGGTATTTTACATAATTGTTTGCCTTATTTATTGTTTTTTTTATTGCAGTTTGTTATGGCAATACGTTTTCTCATTATGGCAATATTCATATCGCAATATTTTGTCTTGGCACAGGTCAGCTAGAGAAACTGGTGTTTACCACTCATAAAATCATTTGATCCCATCTGCTCTCTGTGGTTTCTGTCTCCTCTTCCAGACTGATGCATACAGCCATTAGGATTCCACATTACCTGTGACCTCTGAATCCATGCACACTTCCCTCTCCTTCTAGTTGATATTTGGATTAGGTAAATTAAGTCCATGACAATCACATTTAATGGCAGTGCAATGCATGAGCTTAACATCTTGACTTTAAGAATTGTAAGCTAATTTGATGAATATGTCTATTTTTTTTTCTTTGTTAAATTGGTTGTTCTGGGGCTGTTGGGAAATAATCGCTACTGTTATTATATTGCATGTCAGTTTTAATGTTTTATTTTCATGATGTTCCCCAAATAATACTCCATTCACAGTTAAAATTGTAATGTAAATGATCAAATGTAAGAAAATCTATAGTGCTATGAAAAAGAATTTGCTATCTTCAAGATTTTCTCTATTAACGTTATGACAAATATAGAGGTTAAACTGGAGGGCATAAGTGAAGAAGGACCAGGTGATAATAGAGTGACCATGGTGAAAAAGATGGTGGGTTGTAACCAGAAATTCAAAATAAACTAAGAATGCCAAACTCAGAACATAAACCAGCAATCAAAGTCAGAAAAACCTTGCTTTAAATTATTTTACTCTGCCCACCATTTGTTTTAAATATCCAGAAACTTGGACACTATCAATAGTAGATAGATAGATAGATAGATAGATAGATAGATAGATAGATAGATAGATAGATAGATAGATAGATAGATAGATAGATAGATAGATAGATAGATAGATAGATAGATAGATAGATAGATAGATACTTTATTAATCCCAATGGGAAATACACCGCCATCTTAAATACAAGCAGCATCATTAGGATGCACCATGCTTCTAAACATTAGGTTCATTACACCATGGCTGTGGCCAGAAGAAGAAATATAAAATGGCAGCAATCCTGAGAAGAAATGGTCAACAAAATGGCAATGTGTTCACATCACCCAAATAATGGTAAAATATTCTAATGAGTATACATCAAAACATCAATGCATAACTACGACAAAAAGTGAGTTCTGCATTGTGCAAAACCTTAAAATCATAATTATTGAAAATTTGTTAACAACAAATATTTTCAAGTCTACAGCCAAAATCTAATAATAGAAAAACAACATCAGAGTGAACAAATAACATTTTTAAATGCATTTAATTTTTCTAATGAGCAAATGAATGCAATTCTAATTGGCACATTGTGAAAAAATATTTGCCCCCTATGTTAAACCAGCACAAATTGATAATTAGAAAACATTAATTTAATACAGCCAAGCTTGATTAAGACCAGTCCAGGTCAATCTTTTATTTTGACCTTCATCAGAGTCAAGTTGGCTGCATAAAGATTCAGAAAGCATTTAATGCCACAACCAAAAAAAAAAATCCCTGAAGGGATGAGAAAAAAAGGTCTTTGATATATTTCAAAAACAACAATTTATTCATTGTATAGCCCAAAATCACACAAGGAATGCCTCAATGGACTTTAACAGGCTCTGTTTTTTGACGGCATCCCCAGCCTTGACTCCCTAAGTAGATAAGAACACAACTCCCCAAGAAAACCCTTGTGAGAAAAATTAACAGAACTAATTTTAGGAAAGGCAATTCAGAGAGAGACCTCCTCTCCAGGGTGGTTGAGTGTGCAATGCATATAAAAAAATGGGGTAAATACAACACACAAAACAGAATACAAGTAATCCGTGTCACATGGTTAGATGGCCAATCTTTCACTGCCACCTGAAAAATACAATAAAATTGTACAAAATACTTTGTTCCTGCACCTCGCTCCTCACTAAGTGCAGGCACAGAGCAGCATGGCAACTCTTAACACAGTATATAAAGTGCCACAAAGTCATTAAGCCACAGGGAAACCCATAATCATCAAATAGAAAACAACATTGAATCTTCTGTGTAGTGGCCGGTCTGCCATAGTTAATCCAAGGATGTAGTATAACATCATCTAGGAAAACACACAGGATCTAAAAAACAACACACACAGAACTGCAGGCTTTTCTTGTCTCAGTAAAATACAGTGTTCCTGGTTCCATATTAAGAAAGATACTGAGCAAAAATGGAATTCATTGGAGAGTAGCACAACATAAACCACTGCTACGCAAGAAGAACATAAATGCTTATCTCATGTTGTCCAGGAAGAACATAGGTGAACTGTCATCCCCTTAAGAAAATGTTCTATGTAGGAGATATGTGACCCATTATGTCTGGTTCTACATTAAGAACATTATACAACAAACAAGCAATCAAACATGGTACCATTAGCAAGGTGGTGTGGGGATGCTTTGTTGTCTCAGGACCTTTATGACATGAAGTAATACCGTATAAGGAAACTTTCATTCTGTTGTGTCAGAAAGTGAAAAGGAACTGTATTATTTGTTCATTCAGGTAGCTTTGTTTTAATATTAGACTTTGGTAACAGGTTTACAGTAAAACATTTCAATGTCAAGAAAATTCCAATAAGAGAGGATGAAGTTTTGTAGTTTTTACAACACTATATCTTCTGGCTTTTGAACTTTTAATTAAATAGAATTCACTTTTTAATGTATTAATAAATAATGCACTCTGTACAAATTGCCAAATCTTTGTTTCATAGGGCTAATAAGAGCAATTAAATGAAGTAAAACATTTTTCTCTGATTTTTTTTAATTCTGCACATAATACAAACTGACACAGATTTAAAAAAAATCACCAGAATTTACATAATACATGTGATGCCCACCATTGTAATTCAAGAAGAAACTAACAATTTAAGAAGTAAAGGTAATCTAGTGCTGAGTGATGCTTGCCAGTGCTGACCCAAAGGATTATTTCCTATTTCTATTGGAATGCTGTACTTAAAAGGACCACTCAGGCTAGCCACACTGGAATGTGATTGTGGCAGGCTCACACTTGTTATAGGCTCTGATGCAGCTGACATTGGCGGAGGGGAAGAGTTTAACAAGAAAGTTTGAAGTGGTGGTATGGACAGTGCTACAGTAAAAGGGGCTGAAAAATACCATCAAGGAATTGAAGTGGATGACGGTGTGTTGAAGATTATGTGTGAAGGAGATGATGTATAGACAAAAAAGTGTCCAAAATACTGTGCCCAGGTGGAGACAATAAAAACATATGTTTTGGGAGTGCACTTGGAAACAAGAAATGTGGGCGAATGTGGAAGGATGATTGAAAATGGTAAAAGGTTTGGTTATTTTGTTATTTGGTTTAATTTTCAAAGAAGGGGGGGTCTAGCTATAAATGACAGAAGTTTAAGGGAAGTCTTTTTTGATTTGGCTTATTATTAGCCTGGCAAAGAAGTGACCACAGATGTGCAGTCGGTAAAAAAGAAAAAAAAATTGAAAAAGGAGTTAGAAAGGAAAATAAAGAGAGATATTGAGAAGTGGGATTTCACAGCAGCAACAAAGAAATGGAAAGGGTGTGGATCTTGGGGAATTGGAAATAGGGTTTTAATGGGAATTTATGTTAAATCCAAAAAATAAGTGTGTAGCTTTGGTGGGATGATGGTCTTCACTTGAGGAAATGAAAAAGTGACTGTTCCTTAACAAAACTGTTTTAATTGTATAGAGTAATGGATTTGTAATGTGTAAAGAAAACTTACTTTTACAAAACAAATGTCAGCTCATACTGCTGCAGACTCAGTGCTGATGTCAACCTTTCTTATGAAATTCTGATGTTTATATTCACTACTGCCTAAAATTCATAATCATTCTTAGCTCCATTAATCTGCCCATAACTTCAAAATACTGGGACATTTTTTTACCACTTTCAAAGAAGATCTAGCTGAACATTAGTATTCACTGAGCCCTTATAACCAGGCAATATACAGACGGTATAATAACAATCACCCAAGAAAACCTCTAAACTATGGTCTTTAATTAAGTTCACTAGGCTGAAAGGGCAAATATGTCATGCGCAGAAGAGCTCAAGTCATATATATGTGCTATTATTCTAAAATAGTAGGGTAAACCTTGATTTTTACATGTTTAGTAGAAAAAATACATTAACACTACAGCCTTAGAAAGAAACAGCTCTTTTAAAAAACTTTTAGATGCCAGACGTACCAAAATAATGTTCACAACTATCTTGGCAATTCAAGCACCCCCAAAAAACTCTGAATTCAATTTTCACGTTGACAGTTTGCTAATAGAAGATGCAATATTGTGAAAAAGTGTGCCTGGTACTTAAAGGCAATTTCCCGTTTGTGTAATAAGAAGTCTTTACCAGGTCATGTGCAGTATATATACTCGCTTCGCTCGCCAACCCCTGTGTTTGGTTTTCCGGATACACACTTTTTTTTCTTTCAATTGTTGCTATATCATTAGTTTCACTTTTATTTCAGAACTTCTGTAAAAACAATATTTGTAATCTTGCCAGTCCCAATATGCTGAATCTTTTTAATGAGGTCAGGATAGGTTTCTCTGTTTGGAATTTCAGCACAGACAAAACGATCTACATCATCAGCAGTTAATAATATTTTTTTACAAAGTAAAAAAGTAAGTAGAGTTCTGCATTGGACTCCTGTCTGTAAAGTCGTGCTATTTTCCTCTCACAGTTCCAAAGGTACATGGGGTTACCAAGGTTTTTGTACTAGGGATAGACAGAACGTTTTTGACTCCTGGGGTAAATGTAGCTTTTTAAATAAGCAGACAGATAAATATATATACACTAACAAAGTAACCAATAAATGCATGTGCGGTAAACTCCGTTTTTGAAATTCTCAAGATTCTTTATTTGTCACATGCATAGTTATACAGGACAACACGCAGTGAAATGCATCCTGATCCGCTTATCAAAAACTGTGCAAAGTTAGAAGAATATCAGTTAGATTAACAAAAAGTCATAGATTGAAAGATAACAGTATAGTAGAGCATAATAAATAAGTAAAATTATGTAAATAATGTAGAATTAAGTGTTAAGGTGCAATAGTGCAGTAATTATTGTGCAAAACCAAAGTTAGACTGGTGCATAGTTAAATGAGGCAGTTTGTTTGTTTGCGCTAGTGTGATCTTTACTTTCTTTTTTTATATTTTCTAATTTTCCTACTTTCATATCCTTTAACTTTCTCCACATGTGTATAGCGCCGTTTTTTTTTTTTTTGTGCCTTACTAATTTCACTGGTTTCATAGTCCCTAACCTGCTCTGCATGTGTTCAGCGCCAACGTTTGTAAACGTCTTTATGAAGTTCTACTTTGTCATTTTACTCATTGTCTTTTAATTCTGAGCCGTACAGTACAATACATAGAACAGAATAAATCCTCAATACAGTATAAAAATAAAAATTCTAGAAGTATGGAGTAGAATTTCACATTAGATGATATCACATAATATGATCTGGATTTGTTTTAAATCCTGGAGACCTCATTCATCAAGCTGCCTCCCCCATTTTGCCATTCCACATCTGAAATAGCGCTAATCCGATGAAAGAACCCCTCATTCCCACATCCCCATTCATCAGGGATGACTTTACCTTAGGCAGGCAATCTACAATTTAAAGAGATTGTTATTTTCTTGTGAATTGTCACATATGCATTATTTTCACTTTTACTTTAAAAACTTTTGTAAAAACAATACTTGTTTCTTTATTTCCTGCCCCGCGCAAGGTTACATCTCTTTCTTCCCAGACATATAATACTGCTTGTGTTGTGAAGGGTGTTGCGGCTGAACATACGCTAAGGATATGCCTTTGGATCATTTTATGTCTTTTTGCTGCTTGCTAGCTGCCTCTTCTGCCTGTTGCATGTCGTTGTTTTAAGAGCTGGGAACACATAATGCTTGCCTGCCAAAAGCAATCCAACAACTGCTAGCTTTGAGGTCTGTTGACTTGTTTTAAATGATGGCTCACTGCCTGGTCTCGCGTGATGTTGTAAAAGCAATACCTGTCTTTTATTTCTGGCCTCGGGCGTGGTTGAATTCTTTCTTGCAGGATGTATAACGCTGCTCGCGTTCGTTTGGGGTAGCTGCTGTCGCAGCTTTCTCCACATGTGTATAGCGCCGTTTTTTTGTTTTTTTTGAGCCTTTCTAATTTCCCTGGTTTCATAGTCTTTAACCTGCTCTGCATGTGTTTAGCGTCAATGTTTGTAAACGTCTTTATGAAGTTCTATTTTCTTTTACTCATTGTCTTTTAATTCTGAGCCGGATTGGACGTGCTTTTTTTCAATTCCACTTTTTCCGGGCTGATAATTACTTTCCTTATTTTCTGAATTTGCACCTCGATTATTCTTTTTTGTTCTTTTTTCTGTCCAACGCATTTGAGTCTCTTTTCTCCACGCCCAATTGGACGTGCTTTTTTTTCCATTCCACTTGTTCCGGGCTGATCATCACGTTCCTTATTTTCTATATTTGCACCTAGATTATTGTTTTTCTTTTTAGTATTTTTTTCTCTCCATCACTTTTGGGTCTCTTTTCTCCGCGCTTTTCTTTCTTCTTTGTTTAATCGTCGACGTTTCATTTCTACCCTATTCATTTTATTTCTACCCTATTCATTTCTACCGTATTGACCTTATATACTTTATATGCACTGAGAGCCCTGGAGCTGTGTGTGCTGCATGACTGCCTTTACACTACTGATTTGTTTTTTTTTATATTGCTTGTAAGTAGGGTGTGTCTTGCAAGACTCTCGTTCTATGTTCCTGTGAGATGCACTGTGGCAGGTCTCTTTCATCTTGCGGGTCTTTAAATTATCTTCCGAGAAGATCACGTATCGTAGACTATCAGGACAGGGGACAGGATTTCTTTTTATAATATATATATATATATATATATATATATATATATATATATATATATATATATGGGAGTGATGTTTCAGAATCAAGTTAATTGCGTGGAAAAACACTAAAGAAGAAATTAATAATAATAATAAACATTCTTGACATTTACATAGCGCTTTTCTCACTTTTCAAAGAACTTTGCAGGTTCTGGGTTTTTCTACACTCACATAATGCTAAAATGTCAATATAAGGAGTATTTTATTTAAGTATTTCAAAACCAACCTTTACATATTACCAGCAATTAACTTGTATTCAGTTTGTTAAAATACTGATACTGTAATCAATAGCATAATAGCAACTGTAAACTTCAGAAAATAAGGTACTTAAGTCTTGGTAATAAATGTGATTAGGAAGATCATTACATTGAGCAAGGTGTATTTTTAGGGCAAAATTGCTGGAAATATATTTTTACGCCTGTTAATGTACACTATGGGAGAGCAGCATAGTGGTGCAGAGTTCATTACTTCTGCCATACTGCTTGAAAGGTTTCAGTTCAAATCCTGTCTGTGTGGAGATGCCAAGTTCTTCTCATTTTTACAATACTTTCATCTCTGTCCTCAGGTTTCCACCCCACATAGTCATGCAATTTAGGTTCGTTTGCAACTCTGAATTTGTATAAGGAAATCATACATGAATTAGAATAAGTGAGTTTTATAAAATGAATAAATGAATGATTATTTTAATGATTGTCAGCAAAATGATGGGTAGATGCAGTCACAGTCAAGCTTCATGCTTCAGAAGTGCTTGCCTGTTTCTAAAAGCTCTGATGACAGCATTTCTGAATTATAAATAGGCATACAAAAATAAATCCAAAACGAGGAGTTTTTCTTAACTAAATCATAACGGTATCACCCAGAATCTCTGAACTCTTTCTGGAGAGTAATTTTCACTGAGATAAGGAAGCACTTTATACCTTAATTTCAGGTCTCTAGGTCCAGGCTACTTAACTCAAACCATGTACCGTAGGACCACAGGGGATGCAGGCTTGTCTTATAGACAGTCTTTTATTGAAAAGCCTATGTATATCTTATTGAAGTTGTTATTTAATTTGGACATTTTGTTTCCCAACTCTTGACTTGAGACTGAGGATTTGTGAATAGGCTTACAGCTTGGACATTGCTCTTTTATGATATTAATTACATCTTAAAAGAATTTTACTTTGTAGGAAGTTTTTTCTGACTTTTTGGAACAAGTGTTATGTATGTGTTCTGTACAGTTTTAACATGAAATATATGTTAATTAGAATGGACAGAAAAGGGTAAGTGGACATATTTAAAAACCAACAATTTGTAAATTTGCAATCTCCTTAACTTTGCAATAAAATAGTTTTTATAATTAAAACATCATCAATCTACTTCCTGAATCCGCTATTTTGACAGCATACTTGTATAACGTGTCAATTCTTTGCACGGCTTATTCATACACATAATTAATGATGGAAGAAAAAAAGGTTACTTAAAGAATGAAGGCTCATTCTACAGTGCTAATTGTGGAACTACTGTATCCATGGTGAACACCAAATTACATACATACTTACAGAGTGATCCAGGTCAAAAATCTGTGGTTGCTGGCAATTCTCTGTGAGTTGTACTTTAACTCAATAATTGTGTTGACTGGTGAAATTCACCAAAGTATTTTTTGCAGCAAATATGCTGTGTTCGCGATTAACCTTGTTAGCAAAATGTTTTCCAGGAAATTTGCCGCACGAGTGGCTGTGGTAGGATGAGCCCAAGGGTTGTTTTAATGGTTTCACTTATTAGTGGTTTTGATTGATTTTCCGCACAAGTCAGCAGCTTAACTTGCAGTAGAGAGAGAGGCTCACATGAGTGCATGCACTAGTTTAATAATTACTGTTTAGCAGCAGCACCACAGTAATCAGCAGGCACCAACTGGGACTGCAAACGATAAAAGGAGTGGATTTGTGCAGTAAGGGGTAAAATTTTCCCCTAGAGATGTTTTTTGTTAGTAAGATATAATGATGGAGGAAAGTGGTTGTTGGTAAGAGAGATATCCAAGTGCAAGGATGGGATGGCCAGCTTCAGGGTGCTGACAGTTTAAAGATCGAGGATCCATTGTGGTTCCATGAGGTAGCCGTCATCTTGTCTGCTGAGTTGCACATCACATGTAAGAGAGACCATTGGAACATGTAGAAGGCGGAAGGATCAAGATGTAGCAGGTTCTTAAAAAGGGCAAGGCATCCTGGGAATTAAGCATAACCAAAAGAGGTGACGCTTTGGGTCTGAATGGCAAAACAAAAAGTGATTACCTCTCAAGTCTGTGATTTTAAACTGATCGTATATGCTCACGTATAAGTCAGGCCTTGAAACCTGGAAAATTGATCATAAAATCAGACCCCGACTTATACGCCCGTTCAAAAATGCAACACTTCATTTTTTTTTTTTTACATTTTCTTGCCTCCTCCGATCTCTCATCAGTTTCTCAGACACATCAATTTTTTGCAGCAGCAGCACAGTTACCAATTTCTTTCGCTATTTCAACAATGTTTAATTTAAAACCAGCTTCATATTTTCTTCTGATCGAACACTCCAACGTAGATAAGGGATGCTCTTAAGATAAAGGTGTATGAGGGTGTGAGATACAAAAAACATAAATCAGTGCAAACATTACTTCGGAATAGTTCAGGTATTACTGTGTGGTCACATAGGCACAATAGAGAGAGAGTGAGAGGTTAGGAGCACGCGCTGATACAGCACATTGCCGCACCCACATAGAAAAAAAGGCAGTGTGCTCCGTGTTTACTCTCTCAGGTGGGTGTTAGCTTATCATAATCCCTTGTACCAATTGTGTGAGTTTTCCACATTCGACTTATACTACCAACATTATAAAATACCAGAAATTATACTGTAAAATCAAGTCCCGATCTTATCTGCAGGATAAATATCTGCGAGTATATATGGTATTTATTGGCACTCAAGAGCACCATCTGTTTTTCTGAAAAGGATTTTAAAGAATATTTATTAATTTATTTAATGACTGCACTGTATACTGCACTTTTCAACTTTCATTCTTATTTTTTTAATTAACTTTGCTTTGCTTCTGATCAAAACCTCTATCTTGTCTGCTCAAGCCAGATTCCATCCTCGGTTCATGACTATTATTGTCCTGCAACTTCAGGGTTGTGCCCAAGGCTGTGGGCATGTGACATCACATCGGTATTAAACAAACTTGTTTTTCAGGAGGCTAGTGGGCTGTGGCTCCACTTGCTGGGATTTGAAGATTAGTTTCCACTGCCCACTTCCTAGCATGGAACTCTGTGCATCATGAGTTCCATCCACATATTTTGTTATTTGAGGCAGGGTGATGGAGTGGTTAGCACTGCTGACTCACAGCTCAGGTCATATTTTTAGCAACTATAATCAGTCCAGCAGAAACTTCTCTATCCCTCAGGGATGCTTGAAAGACAATTACACCATTATAATCTACTCAAAACTCATTCAGTTGCTCCTTCTGCATTGATTTCAATGCATTACCCTGAGTTCAGCAAAGTTCCTAAACAATTACGTGATTTTGTCAAATCCAAGGCAAAGTGAATTCTGCGGGGTTCGCTCATCACCACTCAATAATCCCAGTTAGACAAATGATTTGTAGGAGAATCAACCAAAAGTTATGAAATGTGTTATTTAGAGCAAGCTGGACACAAAACCAGTTATTTACCTAGAAAAAGACCCCTCTATCCAGTTCATGCTTCACATAATGCAGTAATGCAATCTTTTCACTTATTCAGTTTTACCCTATCTAACCATCAAAAGAGCAGAAATAGATGCTTGCGTGGTATGCTGACTCCCCTGGTACTGTAGGTGGATCTCTGAAGCATCCTAAGCAATATCAGCCTTGTGGCAGGGGCTTGGATAGCACATTTAATGTGTTTGTGAATGATAGAAAATAATTATTTTTAAAAGAAAACATTAAAATACAGTTGATAAATATTATGAGACTTTATTCATTGTATTGGGAAGTCACCCAGGACAGCTCGGGACAGTGTAAGAGATTGGAATGAAAAGTCTAATATAAGTATCAAAAATCAAGCAAAAGTGAGAACACAGACAAACTTCACTTTCCAACAGTCAAACCTTTACTAATTATTTACACTGCACAGTAGAGCTTAGCCCCATGGTGCATTGTTGCTCAGCAACCTCCCATCAATCTCTGTGCCATTTACAGTACAAAATTCATACCAACACAACAGTGGAGCTGTAAAAAAATATAAAATATAATAATAAGTGTCAATTACTTTATTCCCATATCAAAAGAAGAAGAATATTTTAAAGTATTATTTGAAAAAGGAAAAAATATAAAATGGAGAATTTCTAGAATTGCTATATACTAAAGAAAGAAAGAAAGGATAAAAGATAGCACATGAAAAGTATTTTAATTTTAAAGCTGAATTTTTCAGATTTTCTGGTTATTACAGAAGCAAATATTTAGAAGCTAGATTTCACAAACTAAACAACGTTTTGCTGAAATGCCTAAATGCACTTAAGCAAGTGCACAGAAAATATTGATAATTAGTATTTAACATCATTTTATAAAAAACTGTGAACAAAATTATTTCAAAAGAACATGGTTTTCTGAATCTCTTGGAAGACAAATAATTTGCATTTCCATTTATATTTTAAGACGACCCACTTTTGCTTCTATTTCAAAAATTTTCTCATTCTCCATTTTATGGTTTGCAGTGTCACTGTATATTCATCCACAAGAACTTATTTTTTTCCATTAAGTTAATTTTTAAGGTTACATAATCAAGAGTTTGATGATCAATCAATGGATGTTTTACAAAGACACTTTAATGGATTTTTGTAAGGTGTTTGGTGGTTTTGAAAATGTTATTAGAAAAAGACAGTATTAGCCAGGTCATAAGACTATTCATGGCACTGAAGCTGCCTTTTTCCACTTGTGCCCTTCTTCACTGTTACTAAGATACGATTCACTTTGTAAATTCTGTTTACGGTAAAGTCAAAAACCTGATTCTAGAGGCATGAGATAAGGGAGTGTGGATAGCTGTTTTTTAATGTACAGTAGTTATACTGAGGTCCATATAAACAATATATGCCCTGAGTGAGCTTTCCTGCTTTTTATTGAAAAAAAGCCAAGCACTGTTCAGACTTTTTGATGCCATATAAATCAATTAGCAACTTTTTTTTTCATTCTAATATAAATCTCCATGGTTAGCCCTTGGGCAGAGGGATACCCAGCAAATCCTAAATATCATAATCAAGGTGTTATGTGGAAGCAGAGTGAATCATGCTTGTTTTCTAATACCTCCCTGTAGCCCTAATAACACAAAGGAATTGTAGGCTAAGGGCAACTTACTCAGTATTCGAACATCTTAAACAATCACTTGTCAAATCAATTTTTCCAAAACAATAAAATCATGTAGTCCAGTCTATTTTGGAGTTTTGTTGCAGAAGTCAAGTCCAAAACTGTACAAATAACAGGTTGTATATAAACTGTGCATGTGTGCTGCAGTCCCTGGAATTCATCAAAAATGGCTGTATAACACCAACATCATATTCAATTAAATATCTGAAGAAAACATTTTTTTAATGGACACTAGGGTGCTCTTCCCCCTGCTCGCTTCACTCACCAACTCCCTATGCGCTAGTCATTTCCCGGATCTACCGCTTTGCTTTTACATAAACGCGAACATCAACTCTGTCTTTATTATCTCTGTCTTTTGAAACTGCTATCGCTGACAATTCGTCACGTTTTTTTATATATGTGAGTGTGATCTTTCAGATTCATATAGAAATCCAAGAAAACTTCTTTGTCCGTGTTTTTCAGATATATGTCGTGTAAAGTGCGATACTTTTAGATTTGCATTCATTATTGCCTGTAGAATTTCTAATACGTCTGATCATTTAACTCTTTCAAATCTATGTTGCATCGCTTCTCCGTGATCATAAATATAAACCTGATCGAATTGTGGTTTCTTTGAAATTAAACTTGTAGTAGCTTTAATTGTTGCGGGACCACAGATTCCCATAGTGTATGGTCCTGAATAGTGTAAATCTACGTTTTGAGCATTGAATGATGCGAACACGAACAGATTATTGTAGATTCGGATATTTTGCCTATAGTTTTTGTGGATTTCACTTTCACCAAATAACAAATCTTTTATTTCTCGCAGATACGCCTCTTCATTGGGAAGAAACACAACGTTTCTCTGATGGCAACACAAATTAGACGATCTGCAAGTTTCCGACTTAAAATTTAAAGCCAAACAATATCTACATACATCTGTCATATCACATATGTCCATATATTCAAACTCTTTTTGCTATTCCGTTATTTCACCGAGTAGTAATTTCTGTTTGTAAGTGCTAATGTGATTTTTACTATCAAGTTTTTGACACTTTCAAATTTTATTACTTTCATAATCTCTAACCTGCTCTGCATGTGTAACATTTTTTAACCTCTTTACGACATTCTACTTTGTCTTCTACACTTTGTCTTTTATTTCCGCCCCCGCTTGGACCTGTTAGGTTTTCAATTCCACTTGGTTCGGGCTAATTATAACTTTCCTTATTTTCCGAATTTGCACTTAGATTATTATTGTTTGTTTTTGAATTATTTTCTTTCCCAACGCTTTTGCGCCTCTTTTCGATGTGCTGCCCTTTCTTCTTTGGTTAGTTGTTGACATTTCATCTAGAACATATAAAATTATTATCCAGAAAAGGACTACATCGAAAGAAATGAATAGATTGTATGTCTTATATTAAAATGAGGAAAACATAAAAATTTATAATAGCTCAGAGCACAGGAACTGTGTCTGACAATAGCATTCACACGAATGAGAGGTGAGTGGACCGTGGGCATGGTTAAATCTCTTGGCACAAAGTTTTGTCTCGCGGGACTTGAAATTATCTCTCTGAAAAAGTCTTGTGTCGTCCCAGGATTTTTTTTATATAATAGAGAGATATGTGCAAATTCACAGCAAATATCATGAATATATAGTCTGCTCTTTTTCTGAAGTCATAAGTCTTTCTCTTTCCTTTAGTGATATGGCATGTTAAAATATTTTGCTGTAGACCAAATTTAGATTTGCTTAATCTGTTACAATGTTTAATTTGATTATTTGAAATAATATATAATTAATGGAACAAAAAGATAACCTACCAGTAAAATGACATTAGTGCACTGCTTCTCATAACAAATACTGATAAGCCCAACATAAATAAATTTAAATCATCATGTACAAATTTTAATCACTAAATAGAACCACTAATTGTGTATTAGTCCACGTTGTTTCACTCAAATTCATACAAGATCCTACTTTAACCACTTACAATTTGCTTTTAAAGCTGAAGGAATAATATATGGAACTCTTATTACTACTGTAATAGTTCCCTAAATTTTGTGGCAATTATTTTTAAAACAAGTCATCTGTGGGCCCTCAGAAAAGATTTTCCTAACAGTAATGGGTACCTTAGTGTTCTTGGTAGGCATTTTTAATAGATTTCTTCATCCCACTATGCCCAGCTTGTCAGACATCAAACTTTTAAATTGAGCTGAATTACTTGTTTCAGATTCTTCCGTACATTATTACTGGCCATCTCATCCTTCAGTTCTTTATGCATTTCCTTTTTTGACAAGTGTGGTTAAAGCTGCTTTGTAACATCCCACTTACAGTAAAAAAAGTTTGGCTGGGTGAAAAATAAAGTCAATGTGTCTAGTTTTGAATGTAAAAATTTTGGCCACTGCTTTTCTTTTAGGATCCTTGAATACATAAATAAACTCCGGAAGGAAGTTTCAATTCTAACCTCTTCACCTTCAGCACTGAAACAATGAAGGATGTTCTGAACTGCAGCCCATATATGAGATTGTATTGTCCAGGCACAATTCATGGTTCCCTCTCAATAACCAGAGCAAAAAGTGGCACATACCCACTGTAGATAGATAGATAGATAGATAGATAGATAGATAGATAGATAGATAGATAGATAGATAGATAGATAGATAGATAGATAGATAGATAGATAGATAGATAGATAGATAGATAGATAGATAGATAGATAGATTGTTCTTTGTCCCCAGGGGCATGCCTGTGTTGCCAACTATTTGTTTTGCATTTGTTCCAAGAGAGAGGTCTAACAGTCCAAAATCTGAACTGCTCCATTTGCTGGGTAAATGAGTGCACTTTCAATTCTCTGCATTTCGTCTTTATGTCACTCAAATCGTTTTCTAGAATATTTAACAAAATTAAGAATGAATTCTTAAATTCAATTATTTGCCTTGCTGAATGTACCAGAATTTTTTGGGACCACATCACCTGAGAAGGGCAGCACTAAATTCTGAAACCAGAATCAAACCATGTTCAATATTGCAAAGTTCAAAAATGTGATCACAGGCATGCAAAAGTAAGTAAGTTTGTTTAAAGTGAGAAGAGTATATACACATAATTACAATGATGCTTCACTTTAGAAGAAACAAACAAAACACAATAAAAACCATTTTCTTTAGAATTTGTTTTTGTACTTCTTCTTTTGTCCATCCATCCAGCTATCCATTTTCTAACCTGTTCCATCCTGAAATGGGTATTGGGGGAGCTGAAGCAAGCACAAGGTGCAACAGAGAAATAATACCTGGGCAGGGCACCAGTGCATCACACACTCACATGCAAACACACATCACATACACACTTGGGCTTGCAATCCACCCAACCTGCATGTCTTTGGACTGTGGGAGGAAATCATAGAACCTGGAGGAAACATAATAATAATAATAATAATAATAATAGTAATGCATTTTATTCATAGGGCACTTTACATTTGTAGTAAATCTCAAAGTGCTACATAAAAATTTTAAACAAAGGAAAAACAAGTTAAAAATAGAGATAAAACAAAATAATTAGTATCATTCTTGTTAATATCCATCTATCCATTATCCACCGCTTATCTGAGGTCGGGTCGTGGTGGCAGCAGCCTAAGCAGGGAAGCCCAGACCTCTCTCTCCCCGGCCACCTCCTCCAGCTCCTCTGGGATGACCCCGAGGCGTTCCAAGGCCAGCCGGGAGATATAATCCCTCCAGCGTATCCTGGGTCTGCCCCGTGGCCTTCTCTGAGTGGGGCATGCCCGGAACACCCCCCCACGGAGGTGTCCAGGGGGCATCCTAACCAGATGCCCACACCACCTCAACTGACTCCTCTCAATGTGGAGGAGCAGCAACTCTACTCCGAGACTCTCCCGGATAACTGAACTCCTCACCCTATCTCTAAGGGAAAGTCCAGCCACCCTGCAGTGAAAACTCATTTTGGCTGCTTGTATCCGCGATCTTGCTCTTTCGGTCACTACCCAAAGCTCGTGGCCATAGGTGAGGGTAGGAACGTAGATCGACTGGTAAATTGACAGCCTCGCCTTTTGGCTCAGCTCTCTCTTCACCATGATGGACCGTTGCAGAGCCCGCATTACTGCGGATGCCGCACCAATCTGTCTGTCGACCTCCCTCTCCATTCTTCCCTCACTCATGAACAAGACCCCGAGATACTTGAACTCCTCCACTTGAGGCAGTAATGTGTTCCCAACCCCGAAGAGAGCATTCCACCCTTTTCCGGCTGAGAACCATGGCCTCAGATTTAGAGGGGTTGACTCTCATGCCCGCTGCTTCGCACTCGGTTGCGAACCGCTCCAGTGAGAGCTGGAGGTCACTGTCCAATGAAGCCAACAGAACCACGTCATCTGCAAATAGCAGAGACGAGATTCTGAGGTCACCGAACAAGACCCCCTCTGCTCCTTGGCTGCGCCTAAAAATTCTGTCCATATAACTTATGAACAGAATCGGTGAGAAAGGGCAGCCCTGGTGGAGTCCAACCTGCTCCTCCTGTACAGGGACTGAATGGCTCGTAACAATGAGCCTTGTACCATGTACTCTTGGAGCACACCCCACAGGATGCTTCGAAGGACACGGTCGAATGCCTTCTCCAAATCCACAAAACACATGTGGACTGGTTGGGCAAACTCCCATGCTCCTTCCAGGATCCTGGCCAGGGTGTAGATCTGGTCCAGTGTTCCACGGCCAGGACGGAATCCGCATCCGAGATCTGAATCCGAGATTTGACCATCGACTGAACTCTCTTCTCCAGCACCCCTGAATAGACCTTACCGGGGATGCTGAGGAGTGTGATCCCCCCTATAGTTGGAGCACATCCTCCGGTCACCCTTCTTAAAAAGGGGGACCACCACCCTAGTTTCTTGTTAATATGCTTTCCTAAATAGAAAAGTCTTTAGCTGTTTTTTAAAACCCACTTATACAAGGAGAAAACATGCAAACTCCATGCCGGGAATGACAATGTAGAGGACCATGGCAGTGTGCAACTCCAAAACAAAAGAAAGGTATAGTTGTTTTCCCACTGAGATTTTCAAGTAAATATTAGAAACACATATTGCTTGAGTATCCTTCATATCAGCAAGTTTTTGGAAATGGCTTCAGACTTAACTGGTAGCTAGCACACAGAAGTTTAAGTGGAATTATACTGTTGTACCTTATGGAAATTTATAGTTCTAGTTTGTCTGTGTATTTGAATTAACCGCAGCATTGAAGAAGTGTTGCAGTAGTTAGTTCTCCCTGAAATGTATGAATCAACAAAACTTTCTTTATACCACAAACTGACAAACCGTTTGATCTTCTTACAGTTTTTAGTTGGGAAGATTTCTTATTTATTACTGTAATATAAAGATTAAAGAACTGATCAGAATCAAAGATAGCATCTAATTTCCAAAATGATTCAGAAAAAATATTAAAATCCTCTAAACGTAAAATATATATGTTGCTTTTGCAGAATTTAAAAAATATGTTTTTCTCTGAGTTTAGGAACAAGCAAATATCATTCATACAGTGTTTAAACTCACTGAGAAAGTTAACGACACAATGAAAGGATAGATGAGTATTTTATGCATCTATACAAAATTGAACAGTAAGAATTTTGAAAGACATCTCTGAAAAGCAGTATACAGCGCTAAAAAAAAATGTGTCCAGAGGACTTACATCTAGAGTTGCACTTTAGAAAGAACCAAGGAGAGCTATCCTGTAACCTTCAAGAATATTAGAAACAATTCAAAAAGTACCATATACTGAGCCATTTCAGAACAGAGCTTTCAGTACAGCATCACCCAAGAGTCTATGCAATGGAATTTTGTGGATGATTGTCTAAAAAGCCACATATTAAGTACATAATAGCTTTGGAATATTTTGTATTTGAATATATTAGATAAAAATTTGAACAAGTTATAGTTTGTATTTCATATATAAAGAAGTTTAAAGATTTAATATTTTCCAGGAGCATTAGTATTGTTACTTCTAATTGCCTTCTACTTTCTCTTCATCTTCTCCCACTTCACTGTAGGGTAAATGTGCCTGATCAGCCTTCTCCATACACCTTGTTCCTGCACCTCCCTCCTCCCCAGTCAGACCCTTTTCTTCAAGTCTTCCATTACTCTATCCATCCCCTCTGCTTTAGCCTCTCCTATTTTCTCTTCCCTTGTACTTGTTGTCTCTTCTCATCACTCAGCCATACCACTTCAGATTATTTTCTTGTACTTTCTCAGATATCTCCACTAACTGTGATTGTCTTATTTCTTATTCTGTACTTTGTAACTCCACACACCTATCTCAACATTTCAATTCTGCCACACCCATGTTCTTCTTATGTGTTCCCTTTACTGCCCATGTCTCAACCCCAAATGTAATTTCTGGTTTTACCATGGTCTTAAAAACCTTAACTGTAACCTTCACTTTGATTCTTCAATTGCACAATACTCTTCATACCTTCTTCCAATTGCTCAATCCACACTGCACTCTATGCATCCAATTCTCCACGTTAGGCTACCATTGATCCAAGGTATGTAAACCTATCCACTCTTTTCAATAGCTGGCCATTAAGGCAACCTTCTGGTCATAATTTAACCTCAAATATTCCTTCTTCTTCCTATTTATTTTCAATCCTCTATTTTCTAAAGCTTTTCTCCATTTCTCTAACTTCCTCTCTACTTCCTCCTTTCTGGTTGTACACAACACAGTTTCACACATTGTCCTATAAGTTAACACATAACCAGATGAAAGTGATAAGGGCTTCAAGATGATTCCAATAGACCTTCTCTACCTGTAATCTTGTCTGTTAACCTAACTTTGTTTTTCAACCAGGTCCTCACTCATATATATCCTGGACAATTTTCACATACATGTCTTATATTTCTCCCTTATGCACTTCCAGACCTCTTGACATGGCACCCTATTATAACATATGTCTATTCTGACATGGAATTCTAATGCTGCTTTTTTAATTTTTAAGAAAAATACAAGTAAACATGGCACAATAAAAATAGATAAGGATTGGAGCATCTACTAAATTAATTTAAAAATAAATATTCCTGCAAAAATACCAATTTAAATGAAATTCATTAATTAGCAGCTTATTTTGAGAATGGCTTAAACTCTTTTATATTATCTTATTAAGAGAGGATATTATAATTGCAAGGGTCATCAAATACTAAAAAAGGGAACAAACTTTAATGTACTTAGTTGCATTTTCCCAATTTGTTTACATTTTTCACTCAGTTTTTAGGGAACACCAGCAAAGGTCAGGAATTGGGAGTATTAAAACGAAAACAAAAGAGCTAATTTTTCTACGTATATTACAGTTGATACAACTTAAAATCTAGACTTTCAAAAGTTCCTTTAAGAGACACAACTGTAACGGGAGGGCTGCAAAACCAAAACCGCATCATCACACCATGAATTTGGCATATTATTTAGGTTTGGCCTTACTTATAGTGCAGGCTACATCTACGTCAGTGATTCAATGAAAATAATGGGGCAAGGGGTTTTGTGTGATGTAATGAAGATTAACACAAAAATCACAAATCACTCAAAAATAATTATGTCTAGTTTTACAAAATTTGGTATTTTCATTTTTGTTCAAGCAATTTAAAATACAGGCTCTGTGGAGTTTCAAGAATTTTTTTGAGTAGGCGTAATGGGAAGACCAACATGACAAAACTTATGCATTACTCCAAAATGGGTCAGCGCATGATCATGAAAGTTTGCATGCATATTACAGTTAGCCCAACTTCACATATAGAGTTCATCGAGTTTTGAACGTTTCATCATGAATAGGAGAAAAACAATGGGAACAATATAAAAACAGTCAGCTTCACCCAACTTATAAGCTGTATCAATGAGTTAATTTCTCAAGAAGGCATCCAGTTCATTAGTGTGAGAATAAACATCTCTTCATGAAACCACAGTAACTCAGGAAGTACAAAGCAGTAGCATTCATGATTCCACCCCAGCAAGGAGTTACTGCAATTATGAAGTCCTGATATACAAAAAGAATACATTCTTAACTCATTAGAGCAGGATGGAGAGATAGAGCAGTTGACAGCTGGGACACTTGCATTTCTGCTAGCAATGACAAAAGTGTCAACATTTAAAAAATGCATAAATATGTGTTTCTTATGTTATACAGATATACCAGGACATCACCAGGTACTTTAGCTAGTACTGAAATAAGAAAGAAGTACCTTTGGCTGTCCATTTAAGTATAATTAAGAGTTGTTTGAGTGTGTGCAACCTTCTGACTTACTTCTGCACCAGTCTAGTAGTTAGGTGACCAACCTTTGTCATCAGTGATCTGCTGGGATGAGGGAAAATGTTGTAGTTTTTGGTAAATTTTCCAAGTTTTTTTTTTTTTTTTAGTTGCCCAACAGAATGGTGACACACCCTGTAAATGTATAACAATAAATTGAAGTGACCCAGGTAGAGATTACATTTTTATAATATATTTCTCAATTTTTCAGTGTGCATTTTTTGCCACTAAATCTGTCTTTTATCTAGAAGAAAAAAACACTACTGGAAAGAGCATTTAGGGTGTTTGCTTGGATGCCAATTCTGGTCAGCAAATAAGAAAACTTGAAGTTGGGTAAGTTAATAAGGCACAAAAGGAAAGGGTGCAAATCCTGTATTGTTAGGGAAATGGGGCAGCCACTGTTTTTTTCTGTTTGTTTATATGTTATACTTTGTTATTTATTCCTCGTTAATTCTTGTGTTACCCTTCTGTGTAGTTTTTAGTTTTGCGACTAAAAATACCCAAGTATATAACTTTATTCTGTGCTCAGGGATGGCTCAAGATTGACTCCTGCTGTAACATAAATATAACCAGCAAAATGTGCCGTACTTATACCTGCTAAATATGCATGTTCAATAGTATGGAAGTGCTATTAAACAGAAAACTCCTATATGCGTTTAAGAGTCATATTGCTATGAAACACAAGTTAAGAAATCATTATCTTCTGTCAAAGTGTGTTTGATAGTTGTGTTTAGTTAGTGCTATTTTTGTGTACATAATAATAAACAAGAACAACACTTGGACAGCTTTTAAAACAAGTAGATTTAAAAGAAGGTGTATGAGCACTGCTGTGCTACATATTAGCTGTCAAATAAATAAAAAAAAACACCAAATAGCCTGCAGCGACCATACAAGACAACAACCTGGATCAGTTAAACATGGGACCAAACAGTCACTACTCAGTAGGGAACTGATGATGCTAAAGACTGAGAGAGAAAGGAGGGAGCTTTTGGCTTGTTGTCTTACACAGCCCACCAGACAGACAAAAAAATAAAGAAAATACCTTGTCCAAAGTTTTCAAGAAATAATGAGTTCCACTTTAATTTTGTTATTTTTATTTTCATATACATGGCAATTCAACCTACGGTGCAATAAACAGAATCTGTGCTCCACTCAGGTCAAGTCATCTGCCTGTTCTGAAAACTTGCAAAAATAGAAACTGTTTTGACAGTTCTTAATTTCACTTATTTGAGCTACAGACCTTAATTTCCCATTCTGACTAGATTTTTAGAGCTTGACTCTGAATTTTGATTGCTTCCCTAAGGATTTGCTACTCTGCTTTGTATTTTCTTGTGATTTGGTCTACTGCCTAGGTACTTATTGTGGTCAAAACAAAAAAACATATTCAAGCCAAAAGAAAAAATATCTATCTATCTATCTATCTATCTATCTATCTATCTATCTATCTATCTATCTATCTATCTATCTATCTATCTATCTATCTATCTATCTATCTATCTATTCAGCCAAATTAAATTAATTTTGAAAGTTTTTTCTTGTGACCACATTTTTACGATTTTAAGTTTAACAAGAAAAGATTGAGGGTTTTACAGAGATTAATGTTTAATAATAAAGTCCAAGCAGTCAATTCAGCCATGAGGGATACAAATGCCAGCGTGTTTCTTCATGCTGGTCTAAAGCTGGGGAGGATTACATCAGGAAGGGCACCCACTGTAAAAATGTTTTCAGAACAATATGTGGAAAACAATACAGATTTCCCTACCGAATCGGTTGAGGCCTGGGTTAACAACGGCCACCACCAGTACTGTTAGCCAACAGGGTGCAGGGAGAAATTGGGCTACTGCTGAGAAGAGGAGGAAGGTGTGTCCGGAGGAAGGAGAAGATGAGGAAGGTTAGGAGTGTGGAAATGATGATAGGAACTTTGAATGTTGGCAGTATAACTGTGTAGAGGGTGATAGTTAGCCAATATGATGGAGACAAGGAAGGGTGATATATTGTGCTTGCAAGAGACCAGATGGAAGAGTTGTAAGGCCAGGAGTACTGGAGGCAGTTTTTAATTGTTCTACCATGGTGTGGATGGGAGGAAAAATGGGGTAGGGGTTGTCCTGAAGGAGCAGTATGTCAAGAGTGTATTTGGAGGCGAAAAGAGTGTAGGACAGAGTGTTGATTATGAAGCTGGAAACTGAAAGTGTGATGATGAATGTTATTAGTGCATATGCCCAGCAACTTGGGTGTGCGATGGATGAGAAAGAAGATTTCTGGAATGAGCAGGATGAAGTGGTGGAGAGTGTACTCAAAGGAGAGAGAGTGGTGATTATAGCGGATTTCAATGGTCATATTAATAAAAGGAACAGAGGGGATAAGGAGGTTATGGGTAGGTATGGTGTCAAGGAGAGGAATGAAGAAGTTCTGAAGGTAGTGGATTTTGCAAAAAGCTTTGACATGGCTGTGATGAATATGTATTTTAAGAAGATGGAGGAACACAGGGTTATGTATAAGACAGGAGGAAGATGCACACAGGTGTATTAAATCTTATGCAGGAAGGTCAGTCTGATGGAGTCTGGAAATTTAGCTAGGCAGCATGGGATGGTGGGATGTAGGATGACATTGGAGATCAAGAAGAGTAAGGAGAGTGAGGGGAGAGCCATGTATCAAATGGTGGAAGTTGAAAAAGGAAGACATAAGGTGGAGTTAAGGTAGGAGTTAAGACAGGCGCTAGGTGGCAGTGAAGCCAAATAGCTGGGCAACTACAGTAGAACTGGTAAGGGAGACAGCTGAAAGGGTGCTTGGTGTGAATTCTGGACAAAGGAAGGAGGACAAAGAAACCCTGTGGTGGAACAGAGAAGTACAGGAGAGTATACAGAGGAAGAGTTAGGCAAAGAAGAAGTGGGATAGTAAGAGAGATTAGGAAAGTAGACAGGATTACAAGGAGATAAAGTGTAAGGTGAAGAGAGAGGTGGCAAAGGCTAACGATAATTTCAATGATGAGTTGTATGAGAGGTTGAACATTAAGGTGGGAGAAAAGGACCTGTAATGATTGGCTAGACAGAGAGACCGAGCTGGGAAAGACAAGCAGCAGGTTAGGATGTGTCACGCACGAACGCATGGGGAGCGGCTTAAGGACCCGACGGGCGCCAGGGGACAATGACAGGGTACTAACCTCTCTTTTTCTGTTTCTCCAGAAAGAACGAAGCACAGCCGCCATAACTATTCCCGGAAAACTGTTGATTCCACCCACTTCCGGGTTCCTTTCTTACCTCTGGTCCCCTCCTGATGATGTCATTACCCATCGATCACCATGGCTTCCCCATCATTTCATCACTTCCTGTCCTTCATTATAAATTGTTCGCGCAGCCATTTTTCTGTTGTACTGAGTTGAAAACACTGACAAATTTTCTTTTGATTTACAGTATACAGGGCCTAACAAAACCCCAAACCTTCATAATTGTCTCTGTTTTTATTACAGGTGTTAAAGGATAAAAATGGGAACTTACTCACAAGATGAGACGGAAAGAGTACTTTGAGAGGTTGATGAATGTAATGAATGAGAGAGAGAAGAAGGATGGATGATGTGGAGATAATGAGGTAGGAAGTGCAGTGGATTAGCAATGAGGAAGTAAGTACAGTTATGAAGAGGATGAAGAATGGGAAGGCTGTTGGTCCAGATGACATATCCCTGGAAGCATGTTTAGGAGAGATGGCAGTGGAGTTTTTAACCAGATTGTTTCATGCAATCATGGAAAGTGAAACGATACCTCAGGAATGGAGAAGAAGTGTACTGGTATCTATTTTTAAAAATAAGTGTGATATGCAGAACTGTAGTAACTACAGAAGGAGAAAATTGATTAGCCACAGCATGAAGTTATGGGAAAGAGTAGTGGAAGCTAGGTTAAGAATGGATGAAGCAATGAAGGTCATGTGAACCAAGACAGAATACATGTATGTGACATAAAGGGAGGTCAGAGGAATGGTGAAGATGCAGGGAGTAGAGTTGGCAAAGTTGGGTGAGTTTAAATACTAACAGGGAGTGTGGAAGAAGGTGAAGAAGAGAGTGCAGGCAGGGTAGAGTGGATGGAGAAGAGTTTCAGGAGTGATTTGTGACAGACAGCAAGTGAAAGGGAAGGTCCACAGAATGGAAGTGAGACCAGTTATATTATATGGGTTGGAGACGGTGGCACTGACAAAAAGACAGGAGACAGAGCTGGAGGTGGCAGAGTCAAAGATGTTAAGATTTGCATTGGGTATGATGAGGATGGACAGGATTAGGAATGAGTACATTAGAGGGTCAGCTCAGGTTGGACAGTTTGGAGATAAAGACAGAGAGGTGAGATTGCATTGTGCAGAGGAGAAATGCTGGGTATATTGGGAGAAGGATGCTAGTGATGGAGCCACCAGGCAAGAGGAAAAAAGAAAGGCCTAAGAGGAGGTTTATGGATGTGGTGAGAGAGAACATGCAGGTGGTGAGTATGATAGAACAAAACTTTTTTTCTTTCCAATGGCCTGGATTTTTTATGTACTGCTGAAACCTGGATTTTACCGGGCGAGACGCTCTCACTCACTGAAGTTTTGCCCCCGGGATGTTCCTTTATCAACACGCCGAGAGCGCTGCGCCGCGGCGGGGGCTTATTGACCTTATTTAAATCTGATTTTATCTGCAAACGCCCTTCCCTTCCGCTTTCATTTTCCCCTTTAACTTTTGAGCTCAGTATGTTTGAACTTGGCTGTTCTCCACCGCTGCTGTGCACACTCATCTATCGCCCCCCAAAATATAATAAGGACTTTTTAGACGAATTTGCAGCTTTTTTGGCTGATATTACCTGCAGATATGATCGCTTCCTTTGTTTGGGTGATTTTAATATCCATGTTTGCTGTCCCGTTAAACCTCTAGCAAAAGACTTTCTGGACATTATTGACTCCTTTGGTCTTTCTCAACTAGTCAATGGACCAACACATGGACAGGCTCACACACTGGACCTGGTTCTTTCTCGCGGTCTCAGAATCAGTGACTTGGACATTCTGCCTCCCAGTTTTTCTGATCACTCGCCTGTTCTGTTTAATTTGGATTTGGTCTCTGCTGAGCATGGTAAATCCACCACTACCCGTCCCTTCCGTGTCATTTCCCCTTCTGCTGCTGAAGATTTTGCAGCTGCTTTTTCATCAATCTCCACATCATGTGAATCCACGGATGCTGATGTTTTATTGCAAACCTTCTATACTTCCTGCTGTTCTGTGATGGATGTTGTAGCCCCACTCAAACAGAGACAATCCAAAGTCAAGCATGACCCATGGCTAAATGAACAAACTCGCTCCATCAGGCAAAACTGTAGGCGGCTAGAACGTAAATGGAGGAAAGATGGTCTCACTGTTACCTTTGACTGCATGAGAGACATGTGGTCTCAATACCAGAGAGCAGTCAGAGGTGCAAGGAACCGTTTTTTTACTGACATCATCTCAAAAAATTCTGGCAATCAACGTGTCTTATACAAAACACTGAATGCTGTCCTCTCTCCAGCTGCAACTGTTTTCTCTTCTCCCTTCAATGCTCTTTGTAATCAGATCCTTACATTTTTTCTGGATAAGGTCACGAACATTAGATCCCAGATCTCCATTTCTTCTTCTGGCTCTGTTGATTTAGCCGTTCCTGTACATGGCTCCCTCACCAGCTTTGAACCCATTTCGCTCCCCCATCTGGAAAAAATCGTCGCCTCAATGAAGCCTTCAGGCTCTCCGGACGATGTGGTGCCGTCCAGACTGCTGAAAGATGTCTTTCCTGTGATTCGATATGATGTCTTAAAGATCATAACTAGTAGTCTATCTTCGGCTACAGTTCCTTGTGCTTTCAAACACGCAGTTGTACATCCAATCGTGAAAAAACCTGATCTTGACCCTGCCGTCTTCTCCAATCTTCGTCCAATTTCCAAACTACCTTTCCTGTCAAAATTACTCGAAAAAGTAGTTTATGAGCAATTAATTCACCACCTACAGGACCATCAGGTAATGGACCTTTTTCAGTCAGGCTTTAGGCCCCAACACAGCACAGAAACCGCGCATTTACGTGTCCTAAATGATGTCCTTTTGGCATTGGACTCAGGACTCTACGTGATTATGGTTCTTCTCGATTTATCTGCTGCCTTCGACACAATCGACCACGACATCATGATCTCCCGACTCGAATCCTGGGTTGGTGTATCTGGCTTAGCCCTCGACTGGTTCAGGTCATATTTCTGCAACAGGACTCTTAGAGTCATGCTAGATGATTTTTCATCTGAATCAGTCCCACTCCCATGTGGTGTCCCCCAGGGTTCCATTTTGGGGCCACTACTTTTTTCAATTTACATCCTGCATTTAGGTGCAATTTTTAGAAAACATGCAATCTCGTATCACCTATATGCTGATGACTGCCAAATTTATTTCTCCCTCAAGTCAACTGACTCCACTAAACCTCTTCTCAACTGCTTATCTGACATTAAGGACTGGCTGGCTGTAAACTTCCTTCACCTGAACGATTCAAAAACCGAGGTCATTGTTTTTAGTCCCGACCGCAAACAGACCCTACCCCTTGACCTCGACTTTCTTCCCATTCCAGTAACTTCGTCTGTTTCCAATCTTGGAATCAAAATGGATATGGTCCTGAAAATGGATGCTCAAGTCAACAGCACAGTAAAATCCTGCTTTTTCCATCTCAGGCGAATTGCCAAACTCAAACCAATTCTGCCTTACCACCTCCTAGAATCAGTAATCCATGCATTCATTACGTCCCGGCTCGACTATTCTAATTCCTGCCTATATGGTATTAGTAAAGCCACTCTTTCGAGACTCCAATTGATTCAAAATGCAGCTGCAAGACTTTTAACTGGAAGCAGTAGAAGCCAACACATTACACCGATTTTAAAAACCCTACACTGGCTGCCGGTTAGCTTCAGAATTGATTTTAAGATACTCCTCTTAACCTATAAGGCACTAAACGGTCTAGCCCCTGCCTACTTGAGTGTCTTGCTCCATCGTCACAATCCCCCTCGTGTTCTTAGATCCGCAGATCAGCTGCTACTAACCGTTCCCAAGGCACATTTTAAAGCTCGTGGTGAAAGGGCTTTTTCTGTCTGTGCACCCAAGCTCTGGAACTCCTTACCTTTAGTGGTTAGGCAAGCCACTTCAGTCACCACATTCAAATCACACCTAAAAACGCACTTCTTCACATTGGCTTTTAATTCTTAACCTGTCTTATTCCCACTTGCTTTTTGCTATTTCTCTGTTTTATTGGGTCCCCTGACCTGTTTTTTAGTGTCTCTGTTTTAATTCTCTCTTAATGTTTGTTTTTAATATTTTGCTTTTAGTCTTGCTTGTTTTAACTGTACAGCGCTTCGGTCAGTTGTAATGCTGTGTTTTTAAGCGCTTAACAAATAAAAATGGTATGGTATGGTAAGATACATAGAACAGGAAGATATGGAAACAGATATCCCCTCTGGCAACTCCTAATGGTAGCAGCTAAAAGAAGAAGAAAAAAGCCCAAGCTGTCAACAAATAAAAAAGCCAGAAAGAAACAATGAAAATAAGAACAGAGAACTCCTCCTACCCCACCAGCACCCACTCCTTATGACAGCCAAAAATATTTCAGGTAGAAAATCTATAGGCAGATGATCTCTGGACCAAGGAGATAAGTGTGATCCAAACAGTTGGATTACTGTATGTTTTTCTACATTAAATTGCAGAATATGAAGCAGTTGCTGAAGCCCTTTTCCATTTCCAAAGCCTCAGCCTTGAAAGCAATATTTTGTAATCAATGCTTCAAACAACTTGGAATCAGAAATACTTGTACAGTCCCACTGCACCAGCACTCCCAGTTACTAATAATTTTAATGGCCTCCAGCTCTGTTGTAGAGTAATCGACAGCCTTCACCATTGCTCTAAACATTTGGGTGTGAACTCCATACCCCATCCAAATTATTAATTCCCCAATGATGTCCATATTGTTCCTGTGGGACTTGAGTATGCATACTGCCAAAAGAATCGCTGGCTAGTGTACATGCATATGCTCAAGAACATCTTCAAGCCTCCAGTAAAAGGCAAAACTGGAATTATGATGATAGCCTATGATAGCATGAATGGATGTATTAGTTTACTGTTCTTTGACAAAAAAAAAACAAAAACTTGTGCACTTACCTTAATGAGAGGAGGAGGGATGATGAAGCATGGGTTACTGGCAAAGGATGCTGGACAGCTGCACTAGTGCAGTGTGGAGTGCCAGTGTGAGTGGCTCGACAGCTGTAGGTTTAGGTTTAGGTTTATTTGTCATATATAGGTTAACACAGGGTCAACATACAATGAAATGTGTATGACGAGAAAAACAAGTCACTCAGCCTAGATCCAATAAAGCTTAAAAAAGGATTACAAGATAAAAATAGACAAGTCATATAAAATAAAATGTGTATGTTTTAAAAGAAGTTATAGAGCAATATGAGTTGAATGAGCAGCAAGTACAAATGACAGTTATTGCACAGATAATGTTTTATAAGTGCAGATGCATATTCCATAAAGTGCAGATGCATGTTCCAGTCAGTATTCAGAGTGTGTGCAGGTACAGTTTGTGTGTGAGTAGTGCAATGTAGATGTAATGTAAGTGTGTGTAAGTGTTCAGGTGTTGCTGTTGAGGAGTCGAATGGCCTGGTGGTAAAAGCTGTTCTTAAGTCTTGTAGTCCGAGCAGCCAGACTCCTGTATCGTCTGCCGGACGGTAACAAGGAGAACAGCTGGCGTGCTGGATGGCTGTGGTCCTTTATGATGCTGCTTGTCTTACGCAAGCACCGATGGAGGTAAATGTCTTCAATGGCAGGAAGACTCTTGCCCGTGATGTGCTCTGCTGCCTTCACCACTCTCTGTAGTGATTTCCGGCTGCTGGCAGAGCAGCTCCCATACCAGACGGTAATGCAGCCCGTTAGCAGACTCTCGACCACACTCCTGTAAAAGTTTGAGGTGATGTTGGCATTCATGCCAAACTTCCTCAGCCTCCTCAGGAAGTAGAGCCGCTGGCGAGCTTTCTTGACCACAGTGTCTATGTGAAGGGTCCACGAGAGATCCTTGGTGATGTTTACTCCGAGGAACTTGAAGCTGTTGACCCTTTCAACTTCTATGCCACTGATGTAGATGGCCTGGTGTTCTCTGCCTTGTTGTTTTCGATAGTCCACAATCATCTCCTTGGTTTTGCTGACGTTAAGAGACAAGTTGTTATCTAGGCACCAATTACTCAATGCCAGCACCTCCTCTCTGTAGGCCGTCTCATCATTGTCAGTGATAAGGCCTATGATGGTTGTGTCGTCTGCAAACTTGATGATGGTGTTTGTGCCGTGTTTTGCAACACAGTCATGGGTGAACAAGGAATACAAGAGGGGGCTAAGCACACAGCCCTGCGGCGCTCCTGTGTTTAAAATGAGTGATGAGGATGTGTGTTTGCCGACTCTCACCACCTGGGACCTGTTTGTGAGGAAAGAGAAAATCCATCTGCAGATGGTCGTCCCCAACCCAAGGTCGTCAAGCTTCAAGACGAGTTTTGAGGGGATGATGGTGTTGAATGCCGAGCTGTAATCTATGAACAGCATTCTTACATATGTATTTCCTCTTTCCAGGTGGGTGAGGGCAATGTTTATTGTTAGCACAACGGTATCCTCTGTCGATCTGTTTGCTCTGTAAGCAAATTGGAGAGGATCCAGCGTGTCAGGGAGGGAGGAGCAGATGTAACCTTTAACTAGTTGCTCGAAGCACTTCATAATGACCGATGTCAGTGCAACCGAGCGATAGTCATTCAGACAGGAGACCACCGGTTTCTTTGGGACAGGAATGATGGTGGATGCCTTGAAGGAAGTGGGGACCACTGACTGCCTCAGGGAGAGATTGAAAATTTTGGTGAACACACCTGCTAGCTGGTCAGCACACGCCCTGAGGGCACGGCCTGGGATGCCATCTGGTCCCGGAGCTTTGCGAGGATTGACCTTTTGAAGGACCTTCTCACATCAGACGTTTCAAGGATCAGAGTGACAGACTCACTGCCCCCTTGAGGATATAGCACCTGTTCTTTGTTGGCTGCATCAAAACGAGCATAGAAAGTGTTGAGCTCGTCTGCAAGACATGCAGTGGGCTGAACACTGAATGTGTTTTTCTTTTTATAGTCAGTGATGCAGCACAGTCCATTCCACAGGCGCTTGGTGTCAGAGCTGTGGTAGCTTGACTCCACTTTGTCCCTGTAGTCCCTTTTGGCCTTCTTGATGGACCTCCGGAGGTCGTATCTGGCTGCTTTGTATGCATCAGAGTCCCCTGAGCCAAAGGCAGAGGTCCGCGCCTTGAGCTTAGCCCGGATCTCCCTATTTACCCAGGGTTTCTGGTTAGGATATATGCAAACGGTGGTTTTAGTGACAACATCGTCAATGCACTTGCTGATATATCCTGTGACAGAGTCTGTGAATTCATTGATGTTGCCATCAGCTGTATCCTCAAACATCTCCCAATCAGTTGTTTCAAAGCAGTCCTGTAAGACCCCCTCAGCTTCACTGTCCCATTTGTAGATGTTCCTGTAAACCGGTTTTTCCTGTTTAAGTCTTTGTTTATATGCAGGCAGCAGCAATATAGAGCAATGGTCTGATTTTCCAAAAGCTGGTCGAGGGAGAGATTTGTAGGAGTCCTTGAATAAGGTGTAACAATGATCCAGTGTTTGATCACCTCTTGTGGGGGGAGAGATGTGCTGATAGTATCTAGGGAGAACTTTCTTCATGTTTGCTCTGTTAAAGTCTCCCAACACAATAAATGCTGCTTCTGAGTTAGCGTTCTCTAGTCCACTGATAACATCATACAGTTCATCCATAGCTGAAGCTTTATCAGCTTGTGGGGGGATGTAAACAACTGAAAGGAGAACTGAACTGAACTCCCTCGGGAGGTAAAAGGGTCTAACTTTAATGGTCAGCAGCTCAAGAACCGGTGAGCAGTGTGTTTTTAAGACACACACATCCGTAGCCCACGAAGAGTTAACCATAAAGCACACACCCCCTCCCCTTGACTTGCCTGAGTCCTTCGTTCTGTCTCCCCGATAAACTGTGAACCCGTCTGGTGTGACTGCGCAGTCAGGTACGCTGGGCTCCAACCACATCTCTGTGAACGCCAAAATCCAGCAGTTTGTGATGTCTTTCTGGTGCTTTATCCGTGCGCGCAGCTCATCTAATTTGTTGTCCAGAGACTGAACATTAGCGAGCAGGATGCTAGGTAGAGGAGGCTTGTTGTTCCTCTGTCGGGTTCGGCACAGAACTCTGGCGCGTTTCCCCCTCTTTGTTTTCCTTCGGCGTCGCGCGAGTAAGCAAAAGGCTCCAGGCAGTACAGTGTCCGCGATATCAAAAACTGTTGTAAAATCCAAACTGGCTGATGAACATAATTCCAATAGTGTTTGCCGGTCATACTGAAAGTGTGATAAAGTAGAACGCACAAAAAGAGTGAGTAGTAAGAAAATAAATAATAACTTTTTGCTGAGATGACTCGGAGCTCTCGTCGGTGCAGCCATCTTACGGCGCAGCCCAACTGTTACAACGGCGCAGCCCAACTGTTACAACTGTATGGTAGTGATCTATGGGTAGAGGTAGTAGATGAGCTTGTGTGAGTTTGAGAGTGGGTGGTTTTGACACTTGGTGGTGCTGACTAGCCTGCAAGAGAAGACAGAAAGGTGAGACACCACCAACTGGGTTCAAGAAAGGATAATGGACTGTGGATCCATTCCATATGATTGCTCACCTGCATGGGAGGATTCGAGTCCCCATGAAATAAGAGTTACAAGTTGGAGATTGAAAAGAGCAGTGCAAATTTGGAAGCATGCCAGCTTTTGGATGGGGTTGGAGAACTGTCTGACTGGGACTGGCTGCAGAAATACATGAAGGATATTTAAAATACTACAAGGGCTAGTGAGAGAGATATCTCCTGTTGCTGTAGTGCATTTCTCGGCTGAAGTGTAGCAACCTTAGTTGAAGTGTAGCTTAGTTATAGTTGAAGAAGGTGATGAAGAGTCTGAGGTGAAGTCCTTTGATTTGTTATTGAGGTATAGACAAGAACCTGAGAAGGACAGATGCTGCAGTTACTATCAGCAATTCAGTTTGATTTCATATGCTCTTCTAACAGTTCTGTGATTGGAAAGTAGGCATGACATTGCCTATAAAAGGGAGTCCTCTGAAAGTCCTGAGAAGGAGAGACAGTAATTGTGAATTGTGATGTGTGGTGGTCATTGTCTTATTGAAGTGCTCAGTAAAGTCTGTTTGGCATGAGTTAGTTTGGGGAAGAAATATTATTACTTTTATTATTATTTTTATCATATATATATATATATATATATATATATATATGGAAGAGAAGGTCTGTGATACGGTTTGCATATTTGCAGTTGGAGATCCACGAAGGGAGAAAAAACGAATCACGTATCATAAAATAGTTTTATTCCTGAGCTTTCAACCCCTATCAGGGGTCTTCATCAGAGGATAATGCTTAGACTTACAAGAATCAAAGGCAATATATAGCAACACATTCAGGGGGGGGATGGGGGTGGGTGGGTGATGGATACTAAGTCAGTATGATCAAGGGGGGGGGGGTTGTATAGTTTAATTATTGTGTACATGTCCTTCTTAAGTTGGCATATGCTGGATTTATGTCCAAGTGTCTGTTGATGGCGTTTTCATCAAGGACATGTACACAATAATTAAACTATACAAATTGATCATACTGACTTAGTCACCTCCACCCACCCACCCCATCCCCCCCCTGAATGTGTTGCTATATATTGCCTTTGATTCTTGAAGGTCTAAGCATTATCCTTTGATGAAGACCCCTGATAGGGGTTGAAAGCTCAGGAATAAAACTATTTTTTGATACGTGATTCGTTTTTTCTTCCTTCGTGGATCTCCAACTGCAAATATATATATATATATATGGGGATTGGCAAACATAAAATAAACTGATTTTGTATTTTTGTGATGAAACTATTGTGTGTGCATCTCTCCATCCTCTCACTTTTGTTATTTGGGTACAATTACAGTTGTCCTCCGTCTGAGCTATATGCAAAGGTGCAGTTGTATGAAGCATCACAGACCTCCATACTTGAAAGTGATACTTCAGGGAGGACAATCTGTGTTGGTCTAAGATCAGAACTGAAAATGGGAGTGATGCCCAAAACTGCCACTACACTCCACCTATCCACAGTGCAAATGCTGCCTACTACTAAAAGTGTGTTATAATGGAACCATACTATGATCCCTCAAAGGTCACACATTTTGCACTGTGGTAACTGCCAGTGGTCTGCTGCAAGCCTTAACATCTGAATTACAAAGGTCATGAAAAGCAGTTCCCTTTACTGTGGAAGCAATGCGACTGTTCAATTCCACCCGAGGGGGTAAACGTTAACATTATACAAAGATATTGTCTGTCTGTATACCTGCATTGTTATCACTCTTTAATTTAATATTGTCTTTATCAGTATGCTGCTGCTGGAGTATGTGAATTTCCCCTTGGGATTAATAAAGTATCTATCTATCTATCTAGACTTGCACTGACTGCCTGTAAGCACTGCGCGCAGAGCGCTTCCTGATGGCGTCAAATAAACTCTCTTTCTCTTACTCAGTCCCAACCTTTGCATAGCACCACCACCAAATTGACAAAAGCAGATCTTAAGTCAGCTTGCAAACACAACTATTCACAGGTCTCTGGAATCCATAGAAACTGGAACTCTGTCAACTTGCGGCTAAGAGGAGAAATCTATGCCCACCCTTTCCTTTGTGCTATTGATGGATTGAAGAGACTTCAAAGGGGGAAGTGTAATGAGGATCTGGTTTCCCAATGCTGCAGCAGAAGTTGAGGAGGGCACAACTGAAATAGAAAGATGTCAAAAACAGAAAAGAGAGGAACCATTACCACAGGAGCAAAAACCATGAGCAGCCAAAGAGTATGAGATGACCGATAATATAGACAGCAGAACAGTGATGGCTAGAGCAGGGTGCAAGACTATGGATATCATGGATTTGTTGCTTAAGTTGGGTACCTATGTACTTAAAACTTTAGGCTAATAAGGTAATTCACAACAATAAAGTAGTACATCAGTGCATCCTGTGTGTTCCCTGTAAGGGTTGCTATAATAGTTTATATTTTTCTTTAATAATTTTATTATCGCAACATTATTTAACTAGAGCTTCTTTATGATGTTTAAATGTATTGCAAGTGATAAAATGCTTAGTAAATTGCTTTCACTTATAACGGGATCAAGTGGCTAATTATATTAACACAGTTGCACCAATTCACAGCATTGATTTCTCACTCTCAGATTCATATACTGGTTTATTAAAAATGAATGCTAGTAAATCCTAAAGGTTTCTGACATCTGGAAAATATTCTAGCACTACATATATATATTATATGTGTATGTTTTCCTCACAATGTATACTAACACTTCTGCAATATGTTTAAGTTTTATTCACAATTAAATTCTTAAATGAGTTCTTCGGGAGATGAGATGTGATGTGCAAAATAATTTCAGTTGTTAAAAGGTGACTGTCTTTTTGAGGAAAAAAAAATATTTTTAAATTATCGTTTTAGAATTGAACTGTCTTCAATCATATTCCATTATGCAGTGAATAAAGAACACGGTTGAGCATAATGTTGTTTGGCAGCCGCTGCCAACAGTGGCCTAATCACGATTAAGTGTTCATTCAATTGTTTTATTTCTGTATTTAACAGTCAGAGTGCCTTGACTACTGGTTTTGTGACATGTCTTCTTCATAAAATCTTTTAATTTTAATTCCTGTATAGTAATAATTAATTATGTGCAAATGTTTTGTGAATTCTCTTTATAATTCTTGTTAGTCAGTGAATTTGAAGAGAAAGATGGCTATCTAATTACAGTATTTTTAATAGTTTTTGTATTTTTTATTTGCCTTCTGTTCATATTACTGAAATTACATGAGGAAATTTAAATTATATATTAGTCATGTAGTTAATTTGTCTCCTTGTTTAGTTAGGGAAACCAAAAGCATTAAAGTTGAAATATATCAAACAAGAAATCCTAAGCTAACATTAATAATATTTTTGATACCTGCCTTGTGCATTAATTACAAATTACTATATATCTATACCTAAATGATTGTAGAGAAAAGCCAAGCAAAATTACACTTTTTATTGGCTAACTAAAAAGATTACAATATGCAAGCTTTCGAGGCAACTCAGGACCCTTCTTCAGGCAAGATGTAATACAGAAACTGGAGTTACCTGTGTTTATATACACACTCTAGGACAAGAAACAACATTGGTAAATATTTAAATGAGAAATTTTAAATGTAAAAAATTAATAGATTCATTTAGGCTAGGGTTAATTTAACAAGAGAGAGAAGAACAATGTATGGTCAAGATCTTTGGATAAGATAACTGTCCAACAAAGTCTTTTGAAGTCTGTAATGAGTTTTTCAAAACAATGTGGATCTGTAGACAGGTTGTCTGTCATTCTGAGAGATGTAAACAATCCTCATATCTGGCCATAAAACTCTTGTCTTTATTCAAGCTATGTTGTAATGTATTAAATTTTAGCATAAGTTTAACTTCCCATTCTTTTCTCTCTTTCTGTGTTTTGAAGTTGCCCGTAAGCACTGTGACTTTAAAGTCCCTTTCACAGTGTCCATGGCTGTTGAAGTGGGCTGCTACAGGAACATCTGTGTTGCCATGTTTAATGTGGAACCTGTGGAGAAAAGCCAAGCAAAATGACACCTTTTATTGGCTAACTAAAAAGATTACAATATGCAAGCATTCGAGGCAACTCAGGCCCCTTCTTCAGGCAAGATGTAATCTGGTAATGTGGAACCTGTGTAAATTCATTCTCTGGCGGAGTGTTTGTCCAGTTTCTCCCACATAGAGTGCAATGTCAGGACATTTCATGCAGAGAATTAGGTAGACTACATTAGATGATCTGCAGAAAAATTATCCCTTTATGTGATATTCAAGTCGGCAGTGTGGTATAACTATACGGTCTGTATCATAAATGTGGGCACATGTTTTGCATCTTTTCTGTAGGCATGGAGATGTGCCATTTTCTGTTGGTTCACTTAGGGAGCTTCAGACAATTAGTTGCTGAAGGTTTGGTTTGGTGGTTGTCTGTATGCCAGGAGGGGAGGTTCAGGAAATACATTTTTCAGTGTTTGGTCATTGTTTAGTATTGGCTGAAGTTCTTTTATAATTTTTCGAAGTGTTTCAAGATGTGGGTTGTAGGTGACAACAAGGGGGATGCGGTTCTTATCGTCTTTGTTTTTATATTCCAGAATGTTGTTTCTGGGTATGGCAGTAGCTCTTCTTATTTGGGTGTCTGTTGTTTTGGGGGTGTAACCTTGTCTGATGAAATCTTGTCTGAGCTCCTGCAGTTGTTTATCCCGGTCTGTCGGGTCTGAGCAAATACGATTGTACTGTATTGCTTGGCTGAAAATAATGGAGCGCCTTATATGCTTGGGGAGGAAACTATCACTTTTCAGGTAGGTCCGTCTGTCTGTCGGTTTGTGAAAAACAGAAGTTATAAGGGTGTTGTCTTTCAGTTGAATGGTGGTGTCAAGGAAGGTGACTTCTCTTTTTGAGTAATTCAGCTTCAGCTTTATGTTGGGGAATACAGATGTTCCTGTAGTGGCCCAACAGCCATGGACACTGTGAGAGGGACTTTAAAGTCACAGTGCTTACGGGCAACTTCAAAACACAGCAAGAGAGAAAAGAATGGAAATAATAATAATAATTCATTACATTTATATAGCGCTTTTCTCAGTACTCAAAGTGCTATCCACACAGGGAGGAACCGGGAAGCAAACCCACAATCTTCCACAGTCTCCTTACTGCAAAGCAGCAGCACTACCACTGCGCCACCTGTGAGGACACCTGTGAGGAAGTTAAATTTATGCTAAAATTTAATACATTACAACATGGATTGAATAGAGACAAGAGTTTTATGGCCAAATATGAGGATTGTTTACATCTCTCAGAATGACATTAACCTGGGGGTATTTTTCGTACATGGATTACTCGTTTAGCCGGATGTAATTGTTGATGATTTGGCCTGATCCTGGATCTGTCGGTTTTTCGAAACTCTTGCTGGATGTGTTGTCATAGCAATACATCCTAATCGTCAAACCTGCTTGGAGCAGGTTTGTTCTATGTAAACAAGGATTAGCTCACACACTTAATCAGTGTCCGTGCATGGAATTTGCTCAGCCATGGCTTTGTCGTTCATGAATGAGCGACCAATTGATATCGGTGCGCAAATTTTAAGAAGAGAATTTCATATAGAGAGGGTTTTGCGCGATCGGCAAGATCCTTTATTGCTCCCGGAGGAAATTCTTTTCGAAAGATACCGCTTTAGCCAGGGGGGAATATTGTACCTCAAAGATTTATAAGCACCTTATATTCGATGTCAAACTCGGCAAAGTCGGGCTCTCACCACCACACAGACAGTATGCATTGCTTTGAGGTTTTTTGCAAGTGGAACTTTTTTATATACTGTAGGCGATGCAGAACATTTATCTAAAAGTGCAGTTTGCCAGGCAATTTGTAAAGTCTGTTTGGCTCTGAAATATTTCCTTCGGGTTTTCATAGTGTTTCCTGGACACCTGCGTGTGCAGACAATAAAAGAGGCGTTTCATGCCATTGCAGGTAGGTAATACACAGGCAAAAACACCCATGGTTCCATAAAGAATCTCACAATCAGCCTACAATTCTCATTACCCAGGATTTCCAAATGTGATTGGGGCACATGGGACTGATCAGAGTTGAGTTTGATCAAACATTATTTGGAAAATGTACCTCTCCTCCTGATGAATAATCAGACACAGTGTGTCTTCATCAAGTATTTGACCGTTGTTAATATCTCGTAGGTCAGACACAAGTTCTAGGGATATGACATTCCCTGCAACTGACCCAACAAAAAAAAGAGGGCTATTGGAACATACCCATGGCACACATGGAGGACAAACATATGCAATGACCATCCTTTACCTGAAATGAAGTGACCACTGCATCCTGCCACTGGTTCTGGGTAAGAGCTTCCCCCTGGAATGCCCTCAGAAACAGGGCGATGGGCATTTTGCTGGTTAGCCAACTCTTCTGCAGGGGTTAGGTCTGGACCTCGTGGACCTCCATCTGTTTTTTGATTGTCTGCCTTCTTATTAGCTTTAAAAATTAGTGTTTTTTATATTATATATGAATATTTATGTCAACAATTCTTTAAATAGTTATATACCAATATTTACCAGTTTGAAGTATATTCTTGTACTTCACTTTAATCTGTTCCCATGTTCTCCTTGTGCTCACATTTGATCTGGAATTATGACATATTAAATAATAATTAATCTGACACATAGGAAATGAAACGCTGCATTCAGTAAATACAATGCACACTACTTAGCGTTTAATTTGTCGGCCACTTTTTGCCAGCGGTCTTTTCTGGTTTGGGCTGCTATTGCAGTGTTACCTCTTGTGCATATTAAATCTTGAAATTCCTCATGTCCTTCAAATAAAAGGTCCTGCTCCGCTTGTGTGGAAAAAAAATGCGCCTGTTCTTTCGTCATTTTGTTACAGCCTATCAAAGACTTGCTGATCATGTTTTCTAGACTCAATATATATGGGCTTTTCACTCAGCGTGGGCGCGCGCATTCATCTCGGATGATTAGATCCAGCTAAACTAACCTACTACACGGCTGCGTTTGAAAAACCGACTTATCCCGGATGAGTTTTACCGGCATTAACTAATCCAAGATGAGGCATCTGATCTCGGATGATTTAAGCGACGTTCGGAAAATATCCCCCCTGTCTACAGATCCACATTGTTTTGAAAAACTCATTACAAACTTCAAAAGACTTTGTTGGACAGTTATCTTATCCAAAGATCTTGACCATACATTGTTCTTCTCTCTCTTGTTAAATTAACCCTAGCCTGAATGAATCTATTAATTTTTTACATTTAAAATTTCTCATTTAAAGATTTACCAATGTTGTTTCTTCTCCTAGAGTGTGTATATAAACATAGGGAACTCCAGTTTCTGTATTACATCTTGCCTGAAGAAGGGGTCTGAGTTGCCTCAAAAGCTTGCATATTGTAATCTTTTTAGTTAGCCAATAAAAGGTGTCATTTTGCTTGGCTTTTCTCTGCATTCATAATGGCTAACATGGTACAACACCCTAGTACTACCTAAATGATTAAAAGACAAAAACAAAGATTTTTGACTGGTGCTAAAACTGTCAGCATATCTATACAGCACAGCCCTTGTAGACTTGTGTGGCTATCCAAATGTCTATTAACTATCAAAAGTTAGACAGGCTAACACTAGGGAAATACCACTAGCCTGCCACGATAAAATCAAGCATTTATCCAGTGGGACAGTAGACAGCAATATTGGAGGATTTACTATTTTCTAAACTGTAACACTGTCCATGGGGATTTGTTAAAATCTTTAATAAAATCTAAACTCGATTAGACAATTAAAAGCTTGTTAAAACTGAGTACAGAAACTGCTTCATCATTTCTGTCTAAGTAGTCTGAAACCAATTCAAGGCAGAGTTAAAAAAGAATTTCTGATAAGTAATGGCTTTGCAGCAGTTGCATATACCCAGAAAGTATGCCCAAAATCTGTTACAAATACTGTGCATGCTCTGCAGATTTACTTAAATAAGAATATTACATGTCAGCTGTTGTGGAAAAAGCTTCCCTCTATTTTCAAAGAAGTCATTTTTGGTGACCAGATGAATATGGAGAACAATTCATTATTTGCAAATAGATATGCACAAATGTCTCAGTCCGTGGAGTGAGCAATCAATAAAACAATTAATTCCCTTTTACACTTTTCTATTACCATTACCTTATCTAACACATCATGTCATCTGACTCTTAATATGCAGAATTCTATCATCTTAGCCAATCAACTACAGCCTTCTTCCATTATTCTAAATCAGTAACGGTGCACTGCACGATAACGTGCAGTGAATACACTTGACTTGAGCTTTAATAGTTTTCCTACTCTTTCTCTGTACGTTTAGCATTCATTTGCTCAGAGTTGATGCGCTTGCTGCTTCCTGAGCAGCTCTTCTTTTCTCCACCCTAGCGGCCTGCTTCTTCTCTTCTTTTGTCAGCATCTTTTTGCACTAAAACTGAATAAGTCAGTGTTTGTGTTGCAATTAATTTGGTACGTTTTCTTTAAAAGTCTTCAATTTGTCTCAAGAATGATTTAGGATATGAAGAGGTAGAGGAAGTGACGGCAAAGGTGGTAGGCATGAGAATGGCGCCCGCACTGCTGCCCGCTCCCGAGAGTTAATTTTACAATACAATATAATAAAAATAAAGAGAGGAATAAACTTGGAGGTCAATCATCACCCTAAAAGTGGAAAGTAGATGTCACGTAGTATATGTGTACCAAACTTCAGGTCAATTGGTCAAATGGTTTGAGAGCTACAGGTGATTTAAAATCCTGGACAGACAAACGAACATCCATGGTAGTGTATTATATATAAAGTATTTTATTTTGTTAATAGGAGTGTCTGACGGGTTTTCCCATTGATTATATCACCATTTCATAATGAGGGTGTTTGGGCTTTCTTGCTAGTTTGTTTTCACTTTTTAAGGGGATCCTTATTGCCCATTTACTTCATTTTAACCTTAGTAATTATCTTGATGGTTACTCTTAAGAAGAGGCAACCCTCACCTTCAGTCTTTTTTGTTATGATTTTACTTCATTTATCCAACTTCATTTAAGTATATACTTGTATTCAGTTGTAAAAATTACCATGATTGAAATTCTATATATTTTCCCCCTTTGGGACTTCTTAAAGTCCCACTAAAACTGCAAGGTCTAGTCTCCTACTTTAATTCTATTTCTGACCTGTACAGAACATGTGTGCATACTAAATAAGCTCCCCCTTTGGGGCTAAAAGGAAGTAAAAGATTCCTGGATAACTACATTTGGGGAATTAACTATAATCAGTGTATATCATTAATCCCTAAGATATTCACAGAAACCAAAAACAGTGAATATGAAAATTCAAAGTCAAACAATAACATGTATCAAAGTTCTTTTTCTTCATCTTAATAATTTGAAATTACATTCTGTCCTTTAGAAAATCCTAGACTTGTGTCCCACATTCTCATACCTTCTAAGTATGATGATGTTACTATCAACAACTGTTTGATCAAAGTCATAGTTTCCCTGTGTGTTAAGTAACTATCTATTTTCTTTCCTATCCAATAAACATTAGCTATGTTAGTGCATAAAAATGTACCTAGTTGTTGTATTTCCATTTATGATCTGATCATTTAATAGTATCATTGGTGTGACACAGAGAGCATGAGTATTTACTTTAAAAACTTCAAAAGTCTGTAGTTTATGGTGCCAAAGATGTGTACAACAATAACCACAGAAAAAGCCCCAATACATACAACTATGCTTGCATCCTCATGCTCTCATCCACAAAGTTTGCCCTAATTATATCCAGCTGTGGTCTTAATTTAGGAGATCGCCTTTCCTTCATAAAACAGTTATCTTGCTGAAAGTAGGTGTCAATCCTGCCTTTGGAAGATGTCAGTATGACTCTTATTAATGCAAGCCACAGGCTCATGTGAAAGTCACATTTAAATTGTATGGGTTGTACCCAAGCTTGATGTTAAAAATCTTCTGCCAGCAGCTGGGATCTTTGATTTGTATCTGGGCTTTCCAATTTCACAAACTGCACACTCACCACTCAATACACAAGACACTCCATCTCTGTAATGCAGAATAATTACTTTGTTTAGCTATCTTCTATATTACTTAGGTCCAAGAAGTCATACTATTATTTGTGCTGTATTGCCACCAACTATTTCTGTCTATATGGACCTAAGTACTCCAGTTCCTAAAAGCACTGTTAAACACAATCCCACAAACGTCATTTTCTTTATACTGTACTGTGTTCTGCAAACCTTAAAAGGCCACTGGCCATTACTCTGTTTATGAGTACACCACTTAAATACATTCCTTCCCAAATTTAAGACCTGTCTTCTGCTCTACATAATTATAATCAGTCTTAGACTTTTTACTGTCTTCCCAGACCTACAACCTCAATTTACAAAGAGCTGCACTGCAGTGTCTGCTCTGCCACAATGAGAACACACAATCACTACACAGAAAACATAAACCTTACAATCAATACAAACACAAAGAGGACATACAATCTTATTTTCTCCTCTAGATGTGCACTCTCTCTTTAGGTTCATGTATTCTTTGTCCATTAATCACAGAGAGTTATACTCCATCTAGAACCTTTTCCTTCTTTATTTATTTATTTTTGAAATATATACACTCCCCCTCTGAGTGACCTATTAATTCCGCCCTCCCTAAATAAATGCTTTCTTGGCATTTTCTGCTTCTGCTACAGTCATTCAGTACTCCATCTGGGCCCTCCTATGGTTAATTCCACCAAAGTAAACTTAGTTTCCTTTGTAGTAAGCATTAAACCCTAGACCAGTATCAGCTACCCTGAGATCACCTCAACTTGTAGTAAGCATTCAACACTAGGCTATCTTCCACTAACAGAAACGCTTCCTGGGTAATCTGTTATTCCAATAGCTGTTACCAAGATGAATCCCATTCATGTCAAGGACAACAGAGCCCTTCCTGAGTAATCTATTATTACAATAGCTGTTGCCAAAGGAACCTAAGTACTTCAGACCTTCGTATCAGAACAGTATTCAATAGGATTTTCACCTGCTCTCCACTCACTCCAATGGAACTACTTAGTGTAATTCACAAAGGCGGCCTCCCAGACAGCTAACTCCAGGGCCTCATGCATAATGCCGCGCATAGAAGTCACAACAAAACATGGCGTATGGACAAAAGCGGAAATGTGCGTACGTACAAAAAAATCCAGATGCATAAATCTGTGCATACGCCAACTTCCACGTTCTTCCACTCCATAAATCCCAGTCAGAGTGAAAAGTAATGCTTGTGAACACACTTGTCGCTCCACCCCGACTCCTCAAATCAAATCAATATAAATAGCCCCTTATGTTCTGCGTTCTGTGAAAAGACAATGGCAAAAGCATGGGGATAAAGAAGAATTTCAGCGAATACCAAGTAGAGGCAAGGAAAAACGTACTATTTGTTGGTTTAAGCAGTGATATAAACAACAAAAGGAAGTTGATCAAGTGACAGAGTGGCAGAGAAACTCGAAAGATCAAGTTTAGAAAGTCGCACAGTGCCGGAAATAAATAAGAAGTGGTCAGGTATCAAAGTTGCTGTGAAAAGGTGAGTCGCAGTCCACCAAGCATATTAGGGTACAGAGAAAAGAAAAACAAAATAGGGACACAGTTGAAAAAAAATGTCCAAATGTCAACTTTAATCTTGAAATTTCCACATTGATCACTTAGTTTATTTTATCAATAAAGTAGAACGTCATGAACTTCATCCTAAAATCGTTTAATTTACTAGTTTCTCAAATCCCATTGTAACTAAAGTAGCACGTTAAATGCTTCATATTGTATATGTTCTTCTATGTAGTCTATGTGTGTGAATCACTACATGCTTCTTAAATTGGCTTTCTCTTCCGCCAATAGGACACAGAATACCTTACATTCATGATATTACATCTCCCTGAACAATTTAAATATTAAGATGTATACTTTCATAATGATAGGAATTAAAGCATGTATTAAACATGGGGACATGGTAGCACAGTATTAACGATAAGTTGGTGCCTCGTCCAGAGATTGATCCTGCCTCCCACAAGATACTTGCTGCGCCATGCGAGACCTTCGATTAAATAATTTATTGCAGCAGTACAGTCTCTCTCAAACATACTAACCCCCAATTCCTGTCCTTACTTTTCTTTCTCCAAGTAATCAATTGGCAAACGATCAGCTCTGTAATACATGCCGAGCCATCTGTAAGCTTAGAACGCCGATTCTTCAAAATACTTCCATCCATCCATCCATTGTCTCCCGCTTATCCGAGGTCGGGTCGCGGGGGCAGCAGCTTGAGCAGAGATGCCCAGACTTCCCTCTCCCCGGCCACTTCTTCTAGCTCTTCCGGGAGAATCCCAAGGCGTTCCCAGGCCAGTCGAGAGACATAGTCCCTCCAGCGTGTCCTGGGTCTTCCCCGGGGCCTCCTCCCGGTTGGACGTGCCTGGAACACCTCACCAGGGAGGCGTCCAGGAGGCATCCTGATCAGATGCCCGAGCCACCTCATCTGACTCCTCTCGATGCGGAGGAGCAGCGGCTCTACTCTGAGCCCCTCCCGGATGACTGAGCTTCTCACCCTATCTTTAAGGGAAAGCCCAGACACCCTGCGGAGGAAACTCATTTCAGCCGCTTGTATTCGCGATCTCGTTCTTTCGGTCACTACCCATAGCTCATGACCATAGGTGAGGGTAGGAACATAGATCGACTGGTAAATTGAGAGCTTCGCCTTGCGGCTCAGCTCCTTTTTCACCACGACAGACCGATGCAACGCCCGCATTACTGCGGATGCCGCACCGATCCGCCTGTCGATCTCACGCTCCATTCTTCCCTCACTCGTGAACAAGACCCCGAGATACTTGAACTCCTCCACTTGGGGCAGGATCTCGCTACCAACCCTGAGAGAGCACTCCACCCTTTTCCGGTTGAGGACCATGGTCTCGGATTTGGAGGTGCTGATTCTCATCCCAGCCGCTTCACACTCAGCTGCGAACCGATCCAGAGAGAGCTGAAGATCACGGCCTGATGAAGCAAACAGGACAACATCATCTGCAAAAAGCAGTGACCCAATCCTGAGCCCACCAAACCGGACCCCCTCAACACCCTGGCTGCGCCTAGAAATTCTGTCCATAAAAGTTATGAACAGAATCGGTGACAAAGGGCAGCCCTGGCGGAGTCCAACTCTCACTGGAAACGGGTTCGACTTACTGCCGGCAATGCGGACCAAGCTCTGGCACTGATCGTACAGGGACTGAACAGCCCTTATCAGGGGGGCCGGTACCCCATACTCTCGGAGTACCCCCCACAGGATTCCCCGAGGGACACGGTCGAATGCCTTTTCTAAGTCCACAAAACACATGTAGACTGGTTGGGCAAACTCCCATGCACCCTCCAGGACCCTGCTAAGGGTATAGAGCTGGTCCACTGTTCCGCGACCAGGACGAAAACCACACTGTTCCTCCTGAATCCGAGGCTCGACTATCCGACGGACCCTCCTCTCCAGGACCCCTGAATAGACTTTTCCAGGGAGGCTGAGGAGTGTGATCCCTCTGTAGTTGGAACACACCCTCCGATCCCCCTTCTTAAAGAGGGGGACCACCACCCCGGTCTGCCAATCCAGAGGCACTGTCCCTGATGTCCATCCGATGTTGCAGAGGCGTGTCAGCCAAGACAGTCCTACAACATCCAGAGCCTTGAGGAACTCCGGGCGTATCTCATCCACCCCCGGGGCCCTGCCACCAAGGAGTTTTTTGACCACCTCGGTGACCTCAGTCCCAGAGATGGGGGAGCCCACCTCTGAGTCCCCAGGCTCTGCTTCCTCATTGGAAGGCATGTTAATGGGATTGAGGAGGTCTTCAAAGTATTCCCCCCACCGACCCACAACGTCCCGAGTCGAGGTCAGCAGCGCACCATCCCCACCATATACAGTGTTGACACTGCACTGCTTCCCCTTCCTGAGACGCCGGATGGTGGACCAGAATCTCCTCGAAGCCGTCCGAAAGTCATTCTCCATGGCCTCCCCAAACTCCTCCCACGCCCGAGTTTTTGCCTCAGCAACCACCAAAGCCGCATTCCGCTTGGCCTGCCGGTACCTATCAGCTGCCTCCGGGGTCCCACAGGACAAAAGGATCCTGTAGGACTCCTTCTTCAGCTTGACGGCATCCTTCACTGCCGGTGTCCACCAGCGGGTTCGGGGATTGCCGCCACGACAGGCACCGACCACCTTACGGCCACAGCTCCGGTCAGCTGCCTCAACAATAGAGGCACGGAACATGGCCCATTCGGACTCAATGTCCCCCACCTCCCTCGGGATGTGGTCGAAGTTCTGCCGGAGGTGGGAGTTGAAGCTACTTCTGACAGGGGGCTCTGCCAGACGTTCCCAGCAGACCCTCACAACACGTTTGGGCCTACCACGCCTGACCGGCATCCTCCCCCAGCATCGAAGCCAACTCACCACCAGGTGGTGATCAGTTGACAGCTCCGCCCCTCTCTTCACCCGAGTGTCCAAGACATGTGGCCGCAAGTCCGATGACACGACCACAAAGTCAATCATCGAACTGAGGCCTAGGGTGTCCTGGTGCCAAGTGCACATATGAACACCCCTATGCTTGAACATGGTGTTCGTTATGGACAATCCGTGACGAGCACAGAAGTCCAATAACAAAACACCGCTCGGGTTCAGATCAGGGGGGCCATTCCTCCCAATCACGCCCTTCCAGGTCTCACTGTCATTGCCCACGTGAGCATTGAAGTCTCCCAGCAGAACGAGGGAGTCCCCAGAAGGTATGCCCTCTAGCACCCCCTCCAGGGACTCCAAAAAGGGTGGGTACTCTGAACTGCTGTTCGGTGCATACGCACAAACAACAGTTAGGACCTGTCCCCCCACCCGAAGGCGAAGGGAAGCTACCCTCTCGTCCACCGGGGTAAACCCCAATGTACAGGCTCCAAGTTGGGGGGCAATAAGTATACCCACACCTGCTCGGCGCCTCTCACCGGGGGCAACTCCAGAGTGGTAGAGAGTCCAGCCCCTCTCAAGGAGATTGGTTCCAGAGTCCAAGCTGTGCGTCGAGGTGAGCCCGACTATATCTAGCCGGAACCTCTCAACTTCGCACACTAGCTCAGGCTCCTTCCCCTTCAGAGAGGTGACATTCCACGTCCCAAGAGCCAGTTTCTGTAGCCGAGGATCGGACCGCCAAGGTCCCCGCCTTCGGCCACCACCCAACTTACACTGCACCCGACCTCCTTGGCCCCTCCCATAGGTGGTGAGCCCATGGGAAGGGGGACCCACGTTGCCTCTTCGGGCTGTGCCCGGCCGAGCCCCATGGGTGCAGGCCCGGCCACCAGGCGCTCGCCATCGAGCCCCACCTCCAGGCCTGGCTCCAGAGTGGGGCCCCGGTGACCCGCGTCCGGGCAAGGGAAAACGCCGTCCAAAATGGTTTTTCTTCATAGGAGGTTTGTTTAACCGCTCTTTGTCTCATCCCTCACCTAGGACCAGTTTGCCTTGGGTGGCCCTACCAGGGGCATAAAGCCCCGGACAACAGAGCTCCTAGGATCAAAATACTTATGGAACATTAAAATATCTTCATAGTACATGTTTAATTATTTCATCCATCTATCCGTCCAGGGTCACGCCAATCCCAGCAAGCATACAGTGTGAAACTGGAACAATCCCTGAACGGGGCGCCAGCTCGTCGCTACTGCTGTCCACTGTGTCCTCCCATGTTTAATTATTAACAATCTACATTATTTTAATGAAGTTTAAAACATATCTGTATAATGTAATAAATATGCTTTAGTGCATTTCATCTTAAAAATGATATCAAGAGCTCCAAGAAATCTAACTCGACTTAGAAGCCAGTTGCCATCATATGTAAATATGCACTTTATAAAGTGGCTCAGGTTGTGCAATATTATAATTGTAGTGCAAGTTTACAGTGAGGTTATTGTACTTATAAGTACAAACAGTTCTACCAGTAGCACTTGACGGATTGACTGAGTGAGTTTAGAGCTCTTGGGATGAAACTATTTCTGAAGCGCAAGGTCCCTACAGGAAAAGCTCTGAAGCGTTTGTCGTACTGTATGGGAGAAATTCAAATCAGCAGCATGGCTGAGGCAGCGTGTGCTAGATGCTGTATCCCGGTAATCCAATCAGTTGGTGTACAGCTGTCATTACACACTCAGATACAGTGGGTTAAATACTCTGAGTGGTGCACTGACAGTGACAACGCTAAAGCAGCTATAGTATTTGGAATAGTCTGACCATTCTGTGGACCATTATATGGTTACTGGTTGATTGCAATCAGACGCCTTAAACTAATAAATGATATGTGGTTAATTTCAGTGTATTTGATAAAGCCACGTAAGGGATGTGAATCTAAAAAATAAAGGGAAACCACACAGGAACAGTAGCACTGCTTTGACGCTGGGTGCCGCCAGTTTGCAAAACCGAGGGATTGAGCTAGTGTGAAAATGTGTGTGGCTTTACACCTAGTTTAGTTTTTATACATCGCGATGTGAGCGTGGAAATGGGTGTATGCAACATTTTTGTGTGTACGCACCCTTTATACATGAGGCCCCAGGTGTTTTCCAAAGCTCAATAATACCTTACAACTATGAACCGATAACCCAAGTAATCCACTGGAACTGGATTGAACAGGATTTTTTTGCCTCTAACTCAGACGCTCACTAGGTTTACTGGCATAATATTAAATTTTGATATAGCCAACAGTAATAATGCGGATTCAGTTTATACGCATGTGAAAGATCACATGAAGCCTGACTGAGTGGTTTCGGATATATAACAATGGTGGAGTGACTTCTTTTTCTTAATCAGTGACTGCTGAAAGGTGCCTGAAATCACCATTTGTCTTAAAACTTATATTTAGTTAAGTACTGTTTTGACATTTTTTGACACATTGATATCATATGAAAGCATTTAAAATTTTATTCAAGTTCAAACATTGCCAGAGAAAGTTTGTTTGCTTTATTGACAATTTTAATATGTCAGATTGTTTTTTTGTATTTCTGAAGTTATACAAAGTAAAACATTAAAGTAACCTTGGGTCATAAAACAACATAAATGAACATATTACAATGCTACCAATGCAAAAAGCAATAAAATTGAAGACAAGAAAACACTGGTAAATTAAGTGTTTATGTAATACTGTAATTTCTATGGCCTACCAATTGCTTTAAGATCCAGTTCATTATATTTTCGTTTGGAAATATATATATATATATATATATATATATATATATATATATATATATATATATATATATATATATATATATATAAAAACATAAACAACACAAATAAGTATTTTTCTTGCCCACTTTTCTTTTTCATAATTCCAGTTACGTATCCTTATTGCTTTGTCTTCATTGTATAGTTTATGTGTGACTACTTATGTCACAGACTTCCACTTTCAATCTTTGTATCTTCATTTTTTTTTTTTTTATCTTTTTATCATTAATCCCAATTTATTAAAAAAGAGTACCAGGCTTTACATATTTTAGGTAGGACTTTTACATTTGCATTTATTTTTAATTTTATTTAAAAGAATATAACACATAATAGTCAAAAATACACTCACATTACCAAAAACTGTTGTACTATAACTATACTATAACTCTTTCATGCTTCCACAGTATTTCTGTCATTCACTAATTGCACCTTCCTCACACATCTACAAATATCACCCATTTTCTGAGTCATGTAATTTCAAGTTTAGGTTTGTTTATGGATGTAACTAATGTTTCTAACTGACAAACACCAAATTAAAATGACAAAGCAAAGGTTTTCTGAATACAATCATTATTTGTTTAATATGATAATTTTAAACTTTTTTTAAATAAGACCCGAGTGAAAGCAGAAAGAAAGGAGGCATACTTGCAGTTTATAATGGAGGTTGATCTGGTGTAGGAGTTTGTGTGCATGTCACAGAGGTATCTGGTGTTCTAAAGGCAAGGCCCAGGAAAGAAGTTCCAAAATGAAGGCCAAATACTAAAACTAAAATCACTAACCAAATGTCACTTCTCAAAAAACATGCAAAGTTCCTAGCTTCCTAAAAGTATTTAAATTCTTACATAAATGTACTGCTAAGAATTATATAGTGTGCTGTTATCTTAAATAGTCTCCAAATTGTGTTGTTGCATACAGAGATTGTGTGACAGAAACACTTCATTGCTGCCAGCAAAAAACAGGCACAGCGTCAGGAAAACATAAATGAAAAACAAAATGGTGTTGCTGTAATGCCAAAAAACATAGTGAGAAAATATTATCGCAATAATAAAATAAAATCCAAATTAAGAAATGTGAATGGAAATTCAGAAGACTCCTAAATGCTAAAATTATGACATTTGGATTGCAACAGAATTCATCTTTGTTTCTCCTTTTGAAGAAAACAATTTCTTGCCAAAAAACAGTAATACAGAGAAACATGAATTACTGACTTTTGAGGAATGGAGACTTCAGTTAGTGGTTTTTATAACCCTCTTGCTATTTTTATATTACAGAAATGCACCCATAGTTGAGACCTACAAGATATTTTTTAACAAGCAACAAAGAAGTAAAATTTTTGCCCTTGACTTATTTTTTTCTTTTTTTGAATTTGGTCGGTAAACTGCGATTCTTCTTAAAAAGAAAAATCTGTCCTGTGCCACCTATATGACATACATACACATACACATATGACATTAATAACCCATATTTTAGATAGTTGCAATAATTAAAAGTGCTTTGATCCATCTCTTCAAAGAATCATAGAAATAATGTTTTAAGCCAGGAAAGGAAGGCCTTACAGGACAAAATGTTTTCCAGAGTATAATAGAAAAAAAGAGCACAATGACAAAACAAAAATGACAAAAAAAAGTATCTGAATATGAAACTGATGGAGTTAGAAATTATTTTTCTGATGAAGCAACAGCAAAGGGAGAATACAGAGGAATGTGAACCAGTACCTAACAAAAGAAGGAAATTAAGAAAATAATATTATGCAGGGTCAAGCCATGCAAGGCCCTAGCATCTGTTTTCATTAACTTAGAAATTCTGTGGAAATGCTGGAAGATACAAACTGACACGCCAGTTTTTCAGATGTTCTCAAGAATATATTGTACTCGCACTAAGGACATTCTTTATAATTTTACACATTTCAAAAACAAAAAATCAGTGAAATAAACAACAACTAGAAAGCACCATTAATATATTTTAAGCCTAAATATTTCAATTCTTTCTTGACTCAGTGCATAGCTGTGCACTTTCTTTTACTTCATGAAATTATTTAAAACTTCTGTCTTACATGCATATTACATATGACAAATTACAGCCTTGTACGACAGCCCCTCCTTCCCAGAATACTTTTTATTGACTCCTTTTGAGCTTTTAGCTGCATGAAGTATCACTTTCTATGCAATGAACTGCATGAACTACAAGGGAACCACTGTTATTCTTTGAATTAGAGTTTTCCTACTCAACAGGAGAGCAGTGTGTCAAAGAAAATAATGATTCACCTGCTGTCCAGAAAAGTCAAAGAAACTTAAGTGAACAGTTCTATACTTTTTTCTGACAATTTTCAGACATCACATTTATACACCCCTCTACCAATAAACCCCATTATGAGATAATGTGACCTACAGATGCTCAGTGACTTTCGTAGACATGTTTTAATAGACACTTTTTCAGTGATTGCCCTTTACACACTCTTAATGACTATTCTAATACATTGGCCCTTGTTATTTTGTTAGCTTACTGGAATATTACCTCGCTGCACAATACCCAACAGTAACCAGTCCAACTATTCAAAAAAATTTTAAAACATTTTCTTGGATGTAACATATATCTTATACTTTTTATTTCTTTTAAGTGTGTATCTTATTAATTCCATTATTTTATAAATATATATTAATGGGTAAACTTGTAAACAAGAGGTTTGTAGGAAGTAAAAGGTGGCACAGGGCTATGGCAGAGCCTAGAAAAAGCCCTGTTAGAAAGAAAGACACATGAACAGACAGTAAGGCATTTTAGTATTTTGAATTGCTAAGAAAGATTTTAGACAGAGAAAAAGATATGGCACCATAGAAATACTCAGTTTTTCTTAGGAAAAGTGAAGAGACACCAGGGAACACTAGTGAGAGCACTAATGTGGACCCTCTCTATCCAAAGTAGAGCTTCCCTGACTGTGGAAGTAATTGCAGCAACATGACTGGAAGTGCTCCACAGATGGAGTTTACATCCTTCTCATGCACAAGGGTTCACTGAGGTGAGAACCAGAGGTGAACTGTAAAAACTATTTAACAGACTACTGGAACAATATGTACAAAGTGCAACTGACTTAAGTAAATCGCCGAGCCAACTGCGCTTGAACTGGCTGCACGCAAGCACACAGAGGTAAACGCTGACGCTGGCAGGCCAGTCTAGTGCAGCGGCTCAATCCCAGAGACAGTGAGGCTGCAGTGCTGCAGGATGTCACGCTTGGGTCACAGAATTGCACAGAAACACAGGAGATTGTAGAGACAGGAACTTTATTCATACACTTCAAACAAACATGTCTCTTTCAGAAGTAAAACGATCTCAGTATGCAGTTAGTTCTCATTTAAAAGAATAGGCAAACATCATAGGGGAGCACAACGGGAGCAAGACCTGCAACAGGAGCAGAGGATGTCTGGGGGAGGAGAGAGAAACAAAGCAATCAACCAAAAAGGACACGTGCTGTTCAGGCTTTTAAATAAGCGTAGCGCAAGAAGCATATCACGCAACAGAGCATCCCCAAGTAAGCCCAGCAAGTATGGGAGTAATGTGAAGGTAGTTTATCAGCGTTTTTTAAGAGGGTTTTTTTTTGAGGAATACCCGTGTCTTCTAGGGGTGCATTCAGCCCTCCTACTCACAAGGGGCAGGCTGTGGACATGAGCTGGTTGCTCAACGAATGTACGGACTGACTGATCAGCTCCTGCGTGCTTGCAAATGGCACTGGGAAACGACTATAGCTGGTTGTGACGGTTTACGGGTTCAGAGGAACAAAGTGGAAAATACAAGAACATTCAGCTGGAGATGCATCATAGTCAATCAGAGGCAAGGAGAAATGAATAACGCTGTAGCGGTCCGGTGCTGCTAAGATTCACACCATCGAGAAGACGGTGATTTATTTTTATGGTGGAGATTCCAGGAACACACCCGGCCTTGGCCCGTCCCGCATGTACTCACAAACAGAGACAAAAACAAAGCAAACCAGTAATCAAACAGCAAATAAAGAATATAATGAAAACAAATGAAAACAGCGATACTACCCCAATTCCCCTTACGGCGGTTACACATTAAATACAACAAAGCAAAGCACAAAGAAAACACACACAGTAAATCATGAAAAACGTTCATGAAAAACGGCAACGGATGAAATCTAATGATGAAAATAGATAGTCCAGAGATCCGCACATTGAATGGGAATGTAAAGATAGTCCTATGCTAGTTCCTGAAATGGTGAAGTCGGGTGGACGGGTTCAGGAGCGCTCCTTTCTTTGCAGGATGGCCATGAATCCACTTACAGTCCTCATGTACACAGGCAGACGGCAGACAATCCAGACGCCAACCACGAAATGATCCAGGACAAAACGAATAAGTACAGGTAACCCAACAGCAGGCAGACAGACAGGAACCTGAAACACAAATTACGAAAACTTTTTTTTTGCTTTTGGTCACCGGCTCCCTTTTTAAAAGCCATACTGACATCCTTTGACCCCCAACAGCCTCAGCAGAAGACCAATCAGAGCCACTGCAGGGACTGCTGGGAGTTGCAGTTTCAAATTCTATTGACTACTTTCACCATCCCAAGCTGCAGTTCTCCTCTGCAGTTGCTTCCTGTTCTATCTACAGTACAGTATTTCCACGAAAAAAGCCATAAAAATTGCGGTGGAAATTTGCAGTTTCCGCTAACAATTATTAGATAGGTTCTAAGGAAAAATCCGCGAATGACTGAGGCCATGAACTCTGAACCGCGACTTCGTAGGGGTCTACTGTATTGTTATCTAGATCTGCTCAGAAGGCACTCACTGCATGTGAGATACACGGAGTAAGAATAATCACAGCCACATTCAGAACCAGAAGAGAAGCAACAATATAAGGGTGATCCAATGCTATGCATTTACAAATGACAGCAAGGAGGATAAAGATGACTTCTATTGGAGACTGCAATCCATCTTGGACAAGCGATATATTAAAGATGTCAAAATCTACAATACCAGATATGAAAGAATAATGGGACATTAGGAACTCAGGGAGATGAACGAGAAAGGTGAAAGATACGGTAACCTGTGTACTGCAAGTGGTAGGGGTACATAAAGCTTCCTAGGTTTCACTGGATAGACCTCATCTGTATTACAAGGAAGTTCCATAGATGCCTGGAAGATGTCAGAGTGAAAAGAGAAGCAAATGTTGCATGTGATTATCATCTGGTCATCACAAACGAAAAATGAAATTATGAACTACATCTCAACATCAGAAATACAACATGAAACTCCAAAGGGATGGACAGAAGCTAGACAATTACAGAAAGAGCATAAAAATAGATTTTAGGCAATAGAGGAAATGATGAAGGATGAGAGTATTGAAGGCAATAAAGACCACATACCAAGAAGTGCTGGGAGCAAGGAAGTATCAACCTAACGAATAGGTAACAGCAGATTTACATAAAGCTGAGAGATGAGAGAAAAAAATAAGGTAATGATGAAATAAAGCTGCAAAAGGCCTGAAGAAGAAAAAGCTCAGTAGGAAAACAGAAATCAACACGAGAGTCAGGAAGAATATCAGAACACATAAATAAACACACACACGCACACACACACACATATATATTATATATATATATGTACAGTACACAGAAAATATGGCAGTAGAGGTCAAATTCATAATGTCAGTTCAGGATGGGAAGAATACCTTTATTAAAATGCACATGCAGCCACTGCAGTACAAGGAAGGACCTGACTGAATTACACCTGTTCAATACACATCCTAAATACACAGTTAATTACATAACTATGGGATTATTGGGTATTTGTAATGTCCTTGTAAATTTCTCATAAATAGACCCTTGGAGTCAGACATTCTGCTAGTTTTGCTTGTACTTACTTTTCTTATCAAAAACTTGACCTTGTGCAACAGTAACAGTCGGACTGGGTCACAGATTAAGAATTTTAAATTAAAATGCTTTCTAAGAGTACTAAGGACCAAAGATAACAGTTAACAAGAATATAAGTAATTCAATATAATCAATATATAATCAAATAGTGAAAATCATATTTAATAGTAAAAATCATCTCTGACACTGTCCTCTTTAATCATTCCTCTTCATTTTAGTAATTGACTGGATTATGAAGATTTCAGCAGAAGAAGAAGTGGAATTTACAGCTGAAGGATCTGGAATTTACAGATGATCTGGCACTGGTGTCTGATATCCACCAACAAATGCATGATAAAACTGACATCTCAGCTGATGTGGGACTAAAAATCAACATAAAGAAAAACAAAATAATATGAGTAAATAAAGACAGAATTAAACTAATCAGTGTAGTAAATGAAGTACTGGAGAAGGTTGATTCCTTCAATTTCCTTGGCAATGTCATTGATAAATTTTTTTTTTTTTTTTTTTTTTTTTTTTGCATTTATATAGCGCTTTTCTCACTACTCAAAGCGCTCAGCAATTGCAGGTTAAGGGCCTTGCTTAAGGGCCCAACAGAGCAGAGTCCCTATTGGCATTGACGGGATTCGAACCAGCAACCTTCCGATTGCCAGTGCAGATCTCTAGCCTCAGAGAATGATATAAATATAAAGGAAACAATTGTAAAAAAAAACACAGCATTTCATCAGTTAAAGAACATCTAGAATGCAAAAAGAATGACTTTACACTCAAAGATTTCACTGTTCGACACCAATGTGAAAACAATTTTTCTACATGGTTTAGAAACATGGTGGATAATAGAGACAATGATTAAGAAGATGCAGGTTTTCACAAATAACTGTTAGGGAACGATATTAAGAGTAAGGTGACCTCACATCATAGAAAATAAATAAGTGCAGAAGAGGACAAAACAATTCCCCATTAAGGAGGAATTAACCAAAAGAAGATAGAGGTGGATTGAACACATTCTTTGTATGCACAATATGAACATACACCAGGCAAGCACTAATGTGGAACCCTAAAAGCATAAGAAAAGCCCAGGAACATATGGTGAAGGGAGCTGGCAGCAGACATCAAAAGGACAAGATACACCTAATGCCAACCAGAGAGAAGACCAGGACAGGATCTGTCTGGACGACCCTGGTTGATAGCGTGAAGAGAGTGAAGAACGTGATGATATATATGTGTACTTAATTATTACTGTAAAGCTGTTTAATTTTGAAACTTACTTGATATATAAAATAAACAATATGCTAAAAAATAATTAGCACTGTTCAGCTCCTGGTGGACAGCCATTGCACTGGGCATTAAAGGACTGGTGCAATTCATAAGAACTGGTCGAACTGTTACATTTTAATATATCCTCTATTTCTTCAGGGGTGTCATGTTTATTGTGTTGCATATGTTAGGCTGTGTTGTATAATGTTGCAGACCAGGGCATAACAGTCTAGATGTTTCCTCTAAATGTTATATGAAAGTGTGCCAAAACCTCAATAGATCAAAAAATCAAAAGTTTTCTTGAAAGAAAATTACATAATATCAACAAAATGTACTTTTATTTTTTATTTCATAAAAATATTAATAATCAAATGTGGGTTTTCAATGTAATCTACTCACATAGGCAATATGAATACAAGAAATGTACTAGCAGGATATATTTATCCAAAAAAAATGAACACAGTCACAGGCAACACTGTCTTTACCATAGTGCTGATAACAGAATATTTGTATTCTGAATCCACTTCTTTTGTTTTGCAGAATTAGTTTGTTGTCAGTGCAAACATGACTTGCTGGATTAAAACAACATGTCGGGGGCAGCATATATCTAAAAAAACAATCAAGGTGCCAAGAGAAAGTAAATAACAGACAGAGTTCACCTGAGACATGTATTTTACTGATATTATTGCTGACAGGGAATGTATGTACTGCATCTAGAGAAAAGAAAATAATTTTTCTGAAGAGAATACAACAATTAAATTGATTGTACAAGCCCTTGGGCTATATGAAAAAATAGGATGCTGTTACAGTATACAAACAAATGTTAAATGTTAAAAAGTACATAGAGAGAGATGCCACTGACCAGTTAAGGTTTGCTCAATATTATTTTCATTATGTCCCAATCTGATGGTTTGGCATAACCATCTATTGGCAGGGACTCTTATGATTCTGTATATTTAAGCTCTGCTTGTCTGAGTAAAGATATGTTTGCAGGGAGACAATAGCATTCTGTCCCCTGATTACACAAATGTCAGAAGTAGTACTGAACCAACACCTCTATTCAGAGGCCAGAACTTGAGTGTAAAGTTGCTAAAGAATGAGATCCTCAACACTGGAGACAAGGAAGAGACAAACAGAGAAACCATACATGGAGACCGATGCAAAAGAGTTCACAAAAGTGGAAGTCACAACCCCTTGCAATATCAATTGGGAGATTCCAGTTCTACCAACTTCCTGTTGACACTGCATCAGCTGCTAAAAATTTCCAGGGACGAATCCCAGATGTTTAAAAGTTTTAATGGAATACTCATCATGCACATCATATTTTTGTGTTTGGAAGAGACAGGTAAGAGCATGACCAGAGAATGCACTGTATGCTTACAAAATGCAAAAAGTTAGCCTCACTCTGAACAATATCTTATTTATTTGGAAATACTTTGTTGTTTTAGAATATGAATGAGGAAATAGGCTTACCAAAGGTGCCCAAGTCTTTGACAGTTTATGCTGACCAGTGATGTTCATATCAAGTAGATTAACAGACACAGAGGGGTGCTATGCACAAATCAAAAATGACGTGCAAACAACCAAAAGAGTACAAGAAAAACTCACATCATACCACTAAAGACTACACTTTCCTGCAAATGAACCATAACCCTATGGTCATACTTCTGGGATAAGATGATGAAATGGTTTATTACCATGGATATTTCAGTTTTGACTTCTGTAGCTTTTTACACACAATGTCCATGTTCCAGGAAGAGTCTTATCATAGCAGTTGATGGGTCCACCAACTGCAACAAATCCTGTACTGAAGACAGTGACAGTTTGCCTATTTGCAGAAGAAACACAGCGAAACACAGAATTAACCCATAGATTAAGCCATACTGGCAGGTTAGAGCAAATATATTCCTGTTTGATGGTCTTCTCATGAAAAGAGAAGGACTACTAATACCTCTATTTCTGAAAGAGAAATACTGCAGGTACTCCATAAAGGGTATCAGGAGTTTTTAAAATGTACAACTGGAAATCTGTGTAGTGGCCTGACATCTTATTGCAGACTGGCCAGAGTGTTCCAAGAAAACGTACCTGGTGATGATGAATTGTATCCTGAGATACATTGTGATTGCAAAGGTGAGGTCCAGAAATTGTTGTATTCAAACACATCACACGCAGTACTCATTTCCTCCAATAAAACTAGAGAGCACAAACCTGAGATGGATCAAACAGAACACTGCTTACATACTGAACAACCTCATTGCATCATGGCTTTCTCTACAACTGTTACTCATAAAGAGAAACCTATGTGCCTTTGTGCTCCAGTCTACCTGCAAGCTGTGTCCTAAGTGGCCTGGTATGTCATCTTTTCATAGCCGGGATGAGATAGAGAGGTCTTAGCAGCCAGTGTCATGGCAAAGGACAACTCAGAGACTCTTGAATCCTTATGAGTTCAGGTCAGGCTTTATTGATACACAACAAAGCCATACTGATGTATGAAGCAGTCAAAGATATCATCTTTGCAGGGGGTTATAACTGTATACATTCTTTTATCAAGCCTTGGGATCCTCCTACTTAAATTCTAAAACACACAATTAATTTGTTAGCATATTTAGGTTACACAATATTTTATCATGTCCTAACCAAGATTGCTTATCCTCATCTGTCCACACCCTGGGTACCTCATGACTCAGCCATCTTCCTGTTGCCTTCTTGATCTTGGACTCGGAATTCAGTGTGGTCATCTTATCTCTTCTGTTTTTTTCAGTTTTCAATTCTTCCGGCTGGCCATGTGTACTCTTGCCCCCATATTCTCCTACCCTTTTTTTATTAGGGAGCATGTTAGTATTTGTTATACATTATTCTCTGTACCTGCACACTACTACTGGAGACACTACTTTACAACCTTCATAGAGCTGAAAGAAAACCAGGCAAGATCATAACTTGATAGAGACTTAAAATAAAGAAACAAAATTAACCATTGGCCTACAGGCACTGTTTTCAAAGTCAACCATGAGACTGGATCTACATACAAAGAGAAACGCAATCTTAGCTTGTAATAAAAAAATAAGAATGAATATGTGGGTCATAAGTGAATTGTCAGTACAGATCAGAAGTGAAAAGAGATGTAAGATAATTATAAGAGCATGCAGAGATTTATGTTATGAGAAGAGCTTATTTAAAAAAAAACAGTTTGCTGAACTAAACGAAGGAGTGTAGCAGAAGAGACTACCCTTCTTATGATGCTGTATGTTTAAACTTATCGTTGTCCATGTAAAGAGAATTTTGCGGCAAGTCCATAGCCTGAAGACTGGAAAAGAAAAGTAAAAAAGCTTGGAGACGAGTTCAATTAGAAATTAATATTCAGTAAAAAAATATAATGAATATATTATAGCTGAACGTACTTCATAAAATATCAATCTAAAGATTAGCTAATTGTGTGCAAATTTATGCTGCTTTTATTTTTGAATCAGTCTTTTCTTAGTATAATTACTCTTTGGAATGTACCTTTCCAAAAAAGAGCAGATAAATAGGATTTGGCAGTTGCTTGTTGAATAACATCAAATTCCAATGACTGACATGGCAATGAGAAGGGAGCTTTTATGTTCAACAATTCCTTAGGCAGGCATACACAGCAGAAAAACAAACAAATTTTGACACAAACCACAGGTAATTGGCAGAATGTATGGCTCATCAAAAACTAAACCACTGCCATTCAGCTTCTCTATCCAGATATGATGGGATCATCATCATCCATGAGTACGAATCCAAAACAACAAACAAATTAATAGCTGCCACGAGTGACAATACATCTGTTTCAAACCACATCCCCATAAAACTAAGCAAAAGCAAAAACCTGCAGGCATAGAGTTGTTACCATTTTAAACATGAAACAAAAGTCTTATGGTTTTAAAAAGAAAGTCAAACATATGTAAATGAAACAAAAAAGGCACTTACTCTCTCCGTTTGTTCATTACACTGGATGTGCAGACACATGCAAGGTGAACACATGTACCTATATTGCAATAAAACTGCATCAAATCATACCTGTGGCACATGCAGATGATTGGATTTACTGTATGTTACAACCATTCCAAAATACAGCATAAAACAAACAGAACAAGAACAAACAAATAAAGAAACAAAACCACATGGAAATAGTACTGCAAACCTGGCCAACATCCTTGAACTTTGACACTGGTAATACTCCAATTAGGTACTGCAAAAACAAATTTACTACTCATTTATTCTTATGTAACAAGACCTTAACAAAGGCTTCTTTTCGTGTTAATGACACATACAAAGCATCAGTAAAGTGGCTATTAATCTGTGCAATGTGATCAAATAAAATAATTTCTCTTTGGAATGGTCAGAAGTGGCTTAAGTGAGACATATGTCCCTTGATGTGGCCTATTTATGTATAAGACCTGTAAATCCTCCATATTGACTACAATTAAATATTTTTTTCTGTTTTGACAGTGTGGCCTACTGGCTAAAGTTCCTCACCCTGTCATGCCTCTGCATGTCTCTGAGCTAGTTATTAATCCAGATTTTCCCAAAAATAATAAATGGACATCCTGTCCAAAGCTTTATATCCATTTCTGGTGGTATAAAGCTTTGGCCCTCGTATAATACACTGCCTCTGAAAATTGATGAATAGAAATATTTTTTTATTTAAAGTGGCACAGATTATTTTTTATTGGATTTATGAGATGTCAGTTAAGTATTTTAATATATTCTTGTTTATTATAGTAACATGTTTGTCAGAAATGCAAGTGACAATATTCACTCGCTTTGACAATACCATTAATATTACTACTGCGTATTATTGACGTTTCATATAAACATAACAGCAAAGTGATTATTTATGCAAAAAAGTCTTCTTCTAATCAAAGACAAGTTTTTAAACAAGATACTACATGACATAACATGCCACTGCATGCCATAGCACAGCCTCATAACAATGATCAAATAATATGGATAACCTGGTGACGTTATCAACAAACAATACCTGACACAAAAAAGACAAACAAAAACAACTACAAGTAAAAGTAATTTCTTTCCAAACAGAATGAATTGCTAATAATACAATGTTAACCATTTCCAGAACCTGTCAGAATTCTCATCATCACTTGTCTTAAACTTCACACTATATTTTAAGAAACTTCCTATGTTTTCAATTCTGTATTTCATAATATGCATACATAATGAAATAACAAAAAATTCAATATCTTAAATTAATATTCCTAAATTCTTAGAAGTCCTCCTAATGCTCTCTTTTCACATTTACAGAAAGCTAGATTTAATTTTTTTTTTTTTTGCAGTAGTTCCCCATTGAATTCCAATAGATGTTAAAATCCAAGGTTTCCAAGGAAACCTGCTATCTACTGGTAAGTTTATAAAAATAATTAACAACGATACAGAGATTAACAAGAAGCACATCCTAAGTTAGTACTGTTCTCTTAGTACTTATTATCAGAAGAGTGTGTAGAGGAGATTGTGGATTTTTTTTTTTTATCACGATAACATGTTGCATCCTTCTGTTACTCCTTCAAGCCTGACATGTACAAAGAAACACAAAAGTGTCTTTCTCAAGTGGCTTTTATTCTTCAAATGAGAAACCCAATTTGCTAGATACTGCCGACCTGAAGGAGTTCAATTTCCCTTTCTTTTTAAAGGCTACACCTTGCACATCCTGTGGCCAGGCAGATATCAATTCGACCCCTGGCAGTCCTTTCCCTTTTCAGACATTCATCAGAAGTATATATATATAACAATAAAAAAGTACAAAGAGGAGAAGGTAAAAGTGCATGCAGTTCAAGATGAGAGATTCTGTTTAAAACAACTGCAAGTTTAGGACAGTGTAAGCCACATAAATCTGTGTACTGTATATGTATTTATCTTTGAATTTGTAAAAATTGAAATTTAAAAGTTAAACCAACTTTTTTATACTGTGTTAGCCTAGTTAATAAGAAGAGTCACTGAAAAAGCTGCTTCTATTTTGTAAAATGTTGTTACAGTTGGCAGGCCTTTTTGTTTCATTACTAATGGTACTGTCATATACTTAACTATGTAGTTTCCTAAGAAAATCTAAACTTAAATCTAAACCCATATAAACATTTCTACAGCACATTACTTAAGTAATAAGTTTGATTAGGTCTTGTGTAAATTTAACAACAAAGGGTACCTGGCTTTGCTGACTAAAACCTGGAACTGTAAATCCTCATAATCTGGGGCCACTATACCCAAACAACCCAAATAGACAGTGGAAAAAGGGGTATAAGAAGGTAACTGTAGAGGGTGAGCACAATAAAGCAGATCACTGATTATCTAGTGGAATTCAGTGAGGCTGTGTTAAGATAAGAAGGCCAGGGTTCAGATTACCGTGACATTAAGGATAAACCTGGTATATTGAATTGGGAGATCTTGTAAAAGGTGTGCGCTAAGCAGGTATTTTATAGTGGAAGGGTTTTGGGGAGACCCTATCTTAACTATGTTATGAAGAGACCCACAGATACATCCTCCACCCCAACTCTTATTCTCTTATCCCTGAACTTACCTGGCCTGAAGGGAGACACAGCCTGCAGATAAAAAAACACTTACACACATGGACCCATTCTCACTCAGAACTGAAGGCTATTGTGCTTCACCTCTCCTATTAGAGATACCCCAAGTGGCAGGATAGAGCAAATGTTAAATGTAAGGGGAGGAAACTATAAACATTTATTCAGTCATTATTAACTTTAGCATCCTTAAGTATTCTTAATGTGTCAACAGTGAAACCACATAAAAATGGAAATCTGGTTATTTCAGCAGCTGTCACACATAATGTTAGCTGACACACACAAAAGTGTGAGGCTTTGTGTTTCTTAAGGTTACATTACTCCTTGGCAGTGTTACAGCGCATCCGGAAAGTATTCACAGCGCATCACTTTTTCCACATTTTGTTATGTTACAGCCTTATTCCAAAATGGATTCAATTCATTTTTTTCCTCAGAATTCTACACACAACACCCCATAATGACAACGTGAAAAAAAGTTTACTTGAGGTTTTTGGCAAATTTATTAAAAATAAAAAAATTGGAGAAAGCACATGTACATAAGCATTCACAGCCTTTGACATGAAGCTCAAAATTGAGCTCAGGTGCATCCTGTTTCCCCTGATCATCCTTGAGATGTTTTCTGCAGCTTAATTGGAGTCCACCTGTGGTAATTCAGTTGATTGGACATGATTTGGAAAGGCACACACCTGTCTATATAAGGTCCCACAGTTGACAGTTCATGTCAGAGCACAAACCAAGCATGAAGTCAAAGGAATTGTTTGTAGACCTCCGAGACAGGATTGTCTCGAGGCACAAATCTGGGGAAGGTTACAGAAAAATTTCTGCTGCTTTGAAGGTCCCAATGAGCACAGTGGCCTCCATCATCTGTAAGTGGAAGAAGTTCGAAACCACCAGGACTCTTCCTAGAGCTGGCCGGCCATCTAAACTGAGCGATCGGGGGGAGAAGGGCCTTAGTCAGGGAGGTGACCAAGAACCCGATGGTCACTCTGTCAGAGCTCCAGAGGTCCTCTGTGGAGAGAGGAGAACCTTCCAGAAAGACAACCATCTCTGCAGCAATCCACCAATCAGGCCTGTATGGTAGAGTGGCCAGATGGTAGCCACTCCTTTGTAAAAAGACACATGGCAGCACCCTGGAGTTTTGCCAAAAGGCACCTGAAGGACTCTCAGACAATGAGAAATAAGAATTCTCTGGTCTGATGAGACAAAGATTTGAACTCTTGGTGTGAATGCCAGGCGTCACGTTTGGAGAAAACCAGGCACCACTCATCACCAGGCCAATACCATCCCTACAGTGAAGCATGTTGGTGGCAGCATCATGCTGTGGGGATGTTTTTCAGTGGCAGGGACTGGGAAACTAGTCAGGATAAAGGGAAAGATGACTGCAGCAATGTACAGAGACATCCTAGATGAAAACCTGCTCCAGAGGGCTCTTGACCTCAGACTGGGGCGACGGTTCATCTTTCAGCAGGACAATGACTGTAAGCACACAGCCAAGATATCAAAGGAGTGGGCTTCAGGACAACTCTGTGAATGTCCTTGAGTGGCCCAGCCAGAGCCCAGACTTGAATCCGATTGAACATCTCTGGAGAGAGTCTTAAAATGGCTGTGCACCGACGCTTCCCATCCAACCTGATGGAGCTTGAGATGTGCTGCAAAGAGGAATGGGCGAAACTGGCCAAGGATAGGTGTGCCAAGCTTGTGGCATCATATTCAAAAAGGACTTGAGGCTGTAATTGCTGCCAAAGGTGCATCGACAAAGTATTGAGCAAAGGCTGTGAATACTTATGTACATGGGATTTCTCAGTTTTTTTTATTTTAATAAATTTGCAAAAATCTCAAGTAAACTTTTTTCACGTTGTCATTATGGGGTGTTGTGTGTAAAATTCTGAGGAAAAAAATGAATTTAATCCATTTAGGAATAAGGCTGTAACATAAAAAAATGTGGAAAAAGTGATGCGCTGTGAATACTTTCCGGATGCACTGTATTTCCTCTTCCCCTCCTTTCTGGTTCTTCTCTTCAATAATTACACTTTTACTTTAAGATGACAACTTTTTAAAGCTCGTTAGGGCCAAGGTAAACACCCATAGCCCCTTTCTCTCCAATGTCATTTTGACAGACAATATCAGGTGTGCACGCATGAAAATAAACAATGGTCTGAGAGCTTCACCTTTATTTATGTGGAAAATTCAGAAAATGACCATTAGAACTTGACTCTTATTAAAATATGCTTTTGCTGTTTAAATGTCGTACCTTTCTCCCTGCAAAAGGCGTCTGTCTGCTTTACTGACATATTTCACAAATAAAAAACATAATTATTTTTACATACTTGCCTTCAGTATTGATTTTTATGTTATTATTAGGCAAAATCCAATATCTAAATATATGTTAACAAGCAAAAGTACTATTAGATAGATAGATAGATAGATAGATAGATAGATAGATAGATAGATAGATAGATAGATAGATAGATAGATAGATAGATAGATACTTTATTAATCCCAAAGGGAAATTCACATGCTCCAGCAACAGCATATTGATAAAAAACAATATTAAATTAAAGAGTGATAACAATGCAGGTATACAGACAGACAATAACTTTGAATAATGTTAACGTTTACCCTCCCGGGTGGAATTGAAAAGTCGCATAGCATGGGGGACGAACGATCTCCTCAGTCTGTCAGTGGAGCAGGAAAGTGACAGCAGTCTGTCGCTGAAGCTGCTCCTCTGTCTGGAGATGATACTGTTCAGTAGATGCAGTGGATTCTCCCATGATTGACAGGAGCCTGCTCAGTGCCCGTCGCTCTGCCATGGATGTCAAACTGTCCATCTCCATGCCTACAATAGAGCCTGCATTCCTCACCAGTTTGTCCAGGCATGAGGCGTCCCTCTTCTTTATGCTGCCTCCCCAGCACACCACCGCGTAGAAGCGGGTACTCGCCACAACCGTCTGATAGAACATCTGCAGCTTATTGCACATGTTGAAGAATGCCAGCCTTCTAAGGAAGTATAGTCGGCTCTGTCCTTTCTTACACAGAGCATCAGTATTGGCAGTTATTATCCAAAAGCAGTCAGCCACTGGTGCCGTAAAGACTGCTTTTCCCAGATTATTTACAAGAACCTGCAAAACGTTTTGTACTGATTTGTAAGGCAGCTAACAATGCAACATAGCCTCCCTATCTGGAGTGTATGTGTATCACATAAAGACAAAACTAGTCTCTGAAGTAGTGATATGTGGACTGACTCATGATCATTGGTGGGTGCAGGTTGAGTTATGACTTCTTCTTCTTCCTCTTCATCTGTTCCCACTTCTATGTGGGGTCAATGTGCCTGATCAACTATCTAAATACATGTCGGTACTGCACCTCATCCTCAAGAAAGAAATTATAAAATGACAGCCCTGATTTGGGGCAACCTCCACACTTTCTAGAAGTTGGCGGTCGCTACAGCTACATGATCACAGCCAGTGTCTTAGGGACTGCTGAGTAGGACATACAAGATGGTCATTAAAAGTAGAACTAACATACAAAACAAAACAACAATGAACAACACAGAGGTAACAAAAAAACAAGACACAATACCTTCTGACCCTAAGAGACATTCAAAGTTGAAGACTTTTCTCCTAATTAATACAAGACTGAGTATGATGTTGTGATTAATAGATAAACCAAAAGCAAATCAAGGTTAGATAAATGTTTCCATTTTAAGTATTGTGATTTAATTGTAGTAGTAGTAGTAGTGGTAGTAGTAATGTTGTGCAGTGTTTGGTAAAAAAAAAAAAAAAAAAACAAGTGTTGATTTTTGTACCATGTGAGCAGTAAAGTAACTTGTTTATGGATTTTATGCATCCAACATGGATCTTAAAGTACAGCTAGCTGCTGTCTGCCTAATCATAGAAACACAATGTTGTATCAAGTGGCCCAAAGGGACTTTGTAAGAGTATATTCAAGTAGGGTGATATCTCACAGTACTGGCTGTAAGACTCCAATAGTATAGAAGATTGATCTGATTTGTGTTAGAGATATATTGTAAGGTCCCTGCAGGCAGCAGGAGTCTGAATGCTGAGATGGAATATAAACGGACTTCTTAATATTGCAAACAGAGGCGAAGTATGGGACAGAAGAAAGGTTAGAAGGAGAAGGATGTGAGTATACAAAATTGCAAATTGAAACATGTAGTCAAAGAAACAGGCAGGGGGGTCCAAATACTAAGTCTTCTTGGAAGCACCTTTTAGCTTCCTATATGCTAGAGAAATCACATGAATCACATGAAAGTCAGGATAGTGGAAAAGCATAGTAAGGAATTGACAAACTAGTAAATCTTCCAGACAGAAATCGATAGACCAAAACTAAAATGTGAAAACCAAAACAAAGCTTGTTTTTTTTTACCTCTATCATTACAAAACATAATATTTTAAATGAGATAATCCCAAAACTGGGACACCTGATTAGGCATGGAAGCATCTTTTGTAGGGGCAGGGTGATGACATCTTAGGTCACGTAACATGTGACAAGCAATGTTTTTGTTCCTACACTACAAACAATATAGCAGTGCTCATACATCTGCACTTCCAAGTGGCGGTTCTCACACAACAAGAGCCTTCAGGAATTGATGGAATATTGATGTGAAAGTCTTAATAGTAAAAAGAAAAAGACAACAACAACAAAAAACAGCAACACCTGCAAAAATAAGAAGGACTTGCTGCCTCCTTATAACAAACTGAGATTTGTTTACAGGTACTAACACGTTCTGGTGTAACAGGAAATTGTCAGCATTCATCTACTTCAATAGAATGTTGTTATCAAAAATATAATAAACCTTATAATGACTTATACATATGTGATTAAAATAAATAAAACATGTCTTGGAATCTTAATTTGACTCTCCTCTCTTTACAGTTTCATGTAGTGAGACAGTATCTAAAATAAAAACAATATTTATTTTATACATATTGTATTTTATCATTTTTATTGTTTATCAGTCCTAGCTTTATTTTAAGGTTAATATAAATGTTATTTAATTGTAGCATATTTCTGTCAAAATTAAACTTAATTTAAAAATACCTAACCTTTCAAGAGTCATGATTGTTTGTTTCTTATCTTTTCCAAAATATCATTTTATTCCTAAATTAAGCTTTGCCCTTGGTTTAAAACACTAATTGAGAAATTCCTGAAAATTGTTTACAATCTTACAAAGTAAATTGGTTGTCAATCTAAGAGATGAAGATGGCAAGATATATTAACTAAAATTAATCACTTAATTTAAATAATCCAGGGCAAACAGTCTTGTGATAAAAGATAGTTTATCTTAGCTGCAGAAGAGGGTATTAAAATTGCTAACTATAAGCATCAGGATGCAAGTCAGGCTGAATTTAGATGAGCATAGATGAAAGAACAGATGTGGCCTGTTTCATCTTTTCTCTGCATATCGAACAACTTATCCAAATGTTGGGAAACCCAGCTATGTGTTAATGCTTCAAGAGTATGTTTGTTGATGAATTTACTAAATGAAAAAATAAAATTTACGCAGAGGTGAAAAACTGCAGAATTAATTTTATTATGTACAGCATTTCAGCTGTATTATTTAAATCACAAAAAAATGCTACAACTGATTTAAAGAGGTTTATATTCCTAAATAGCAGGTGCAATCATTTTTGTGTAGCCCCTTACCCCTCAATTAATGCCATTTCATAAAGCCAAAAAATATTAAGGATGATCAAAACAAGAACATTAACATCCAAAATAAAGAAAAGGCCAAGGTAAATGCTGTTGTTTTTAGTGGCCCAAACTATCACATGTTTTTGACTGTTTTGTTCTGGTGTGGTTGCTCACTGACCTGACAAACCGAAAACATCATGTCTTCCAGTTACGTCCTGTTCAGCAACTCCAATTCTTTAACCATCCTGCCATTTGAGGGACATTGTCCCAAGTTAGACTATAGAGCTGCTATGATGCTGGGGGTTTTGGAACAACTAGTTCCTATATTTATAATCTTTGGATAAATATTTAAATTTTCATATTTTAAAATATTTTATTTCTTCTTTGCTGTCACTTTGTTTACCACATGTTCCGCCACTTTGCCTCTGTTTTTTTGTAAAATCATCTTCTTGTTGTTAGCAATTGGATAGCATTGCCATTACAACAGCTCCCTGGAAGTAGTATGATGTCATCTTCTCGATTATATTTAAGATGGCAACACACTGCCCCTGGCCTTCAATTTTTGGATTTGTAATAAAAATCTTTGAGAATAGTTATTGTTTTAGGAAATTACAATTTTGTGGGTGTTTCAACTTAGATGTTTTTAGCAAATTAAATTGGGTTTTATGACTTTTGCTTCATATTGTCATCCCAGCTTTTAAACCACAGTCCACTTAATTGACAAAATCCAAAAATAACACCATGTTGAGAGCTGAAGGTTCCTAAACTTCTCATCTCCACCACAATTCTTAGGTAACTGATTCCATTTGTCTTTAGTTTTTTGTATTAAGAAAAAAATATGTTTGTTTGAAATCTGCCATGCAACAATTCCAATAGTTTCTTCATGTTTTTGTTGAAGGATGTATTTTGAACTAACACCCGGGATCCACTGTGTTAATTCCTTACATAATTTAAATAACTTCAATCATGTAACCTTTTTAATCTGTTTCCTTACAGAGGAAAGTTTTAACTCCTTCAATCTCTCCTCATAGCTCATACCTCTAAGGAAAGGAATCAGGCTAGTTACTCACTTCTGGCCTTCCTCTACTGCTGCTAAGTCTTTTTTTTTGTAATTTGGAATCTAAATCTGCATACGGTAGTCCAGATGAGGCTTCACTAGTGTATTGTACAATTTAAGTATAATGTCAAGTGAGCTGTACTCCACAATGTTATATACGTTGTATAACCTAACATCCTATTAGCCTTCTTGATTGCTTCTATTTACTGTCCCGATGTAGATAATGATGGGTCCACTATAAATCCAAGATCCCTCTTATAAGGTGTACTTATAAGTTTCAAAAGCTACCAATGTGTATTCAACTGTAACATTTCTATTTCCTATGTGTAATAGATCACATTTATTTACTTTAAATTTTATCTGCTACAAATCTGCCCAAGCCTTAATGCTGTGGAAGTCTTTCTGTAATGATTTACCTGATTCTGCATTATTTTTGAACCACCTAGATTGGTGGAGCTGTATGTTTTTAGAGGCTCCTTCATGTTGACATATTAGGGATTTATGTCATTCTGAGAAACTTGCACACTACTGGTTCTATGAGAAATGCACTAATAACCAAGGAATTGTTCCAACCATGCTCCAGTGATTGTCACCAACAAAAAGAATGTCTCATAAGTTGACATGGAAACTGTTTCAGGTATGTCACAAAGGTCACATTAGAGTATGTGTCATGATTTGTAGGCTACTTTTTCATACATTACCCAGTAGTAATAAGAAATATAGTGAGGAGAGAAATTCTTATGAGAGCAACTGCATAGATGACAAGGAGGATGTGCAGTTCACACATAATTTATACTTTTGAATAATACATTTAGATATATTAAAAGTAATGATTCATTAAAACCCAAAACATTTTATTTGATCTACTGAGTAGATTCCTTTTATTAGGTAAACACTGTCCTGACTGTCAAAAAGGCAGCACTGTCTAATACTGCACCCGGGTCCCCATAATATAGTATTTATTTCAATAAAATCCACAAAGTCTCATGAGAAGGCTCTTAGGTCATGGTTGCCATGTGCATGATAAAACCCCAAACTGATACATAATGTTTGATATAAATTGAAGACTTTCTTGAGAACATGTCAGCTTAAAACATGCTCTGTCAGGAAAGAATACTGTTACAAGGTAATTGAATGCTTTCTTCTTACAATTTAATACTTTCAAGTATTGCAGAGCTCAGTTCTTCCTTCTGTACTACAGACATGGTCTTGGGGTGGCTCACATCAAAGTAAATTTAGTCAGTAAATAAGTTTTGTTGCAGTGCTGTTATTTGATTCAGAAAAACCTATTGGGTATTTCTACAAATAAAAGGATTTTCTCTTTAGTTCAAATAAGTAAATTAATGTAAAGAACTGATTAAAGAGATCCATTTTCTAAAGTTAAATTGACCTAATGTGGAATGGTGTTAATCCATATATTCTGATGTTCAGAAGAATTTTACTTAATATGTGGATTTACTGACCCATTAGGCAAATGGAGAATAAAGCCATTTATGCTGACATCATTGTATGATTAGATGTTATAAATAAAGAGAATGGGATACAGAATACCTGGAAAAATGCCTCTGTTACAAATTGTTACAAAGTTTTCAAATTTCAATTATAACATGTTAGCCAAAATGACTTCATGAAAAGTATACTGTAAATTTTAAAATAACCCTTTATTACAACTACAATAAAAATATTTACTGTCTTTTATGCAGGCATTTTATAAAAGTTGAACATTTCTAATATTATATCTCAAAATTGATGGAACTGAAGAAAAAATTAAATGTAGGGTAAGCACTGAATTGAATTGCAGTAACAGCTTTTATTATACTTTCTCTTGAAAAGAGCTGTAGACAATTTACTTTGTCATTGGCATGGTATGCATCAGCTTTAAAGAACAGCATACATCCATGAAAATATCTCTGATTACAGTGATTGATTTTTGTGCTTTATTTTAAAAAATTGCTCAATCAAAATTGGATTATTTCAATACTCCTTTGTGTATTACCAGTATAGTCTGGATATCTACTATTGTAACATAATTTGAAATAAAACTACTTGAAAACCAAGTTTAATTTTGCATTAATGGTACTATTGTGACCCCAGATATTTGTAGAGTTACAATATGTTAAAAACATACAGCTCGTTTTCCTTTAGAAATTAAACATACAACCACAGATATCATGTTTAATTAATAACACTATACTGTACGTGTATTTTTAAAAAACAACTGACCTTAGTCATTAAAATTTGAAATGTAGTATGTTACCTCACAATATGTTTATTTATATAATTCCATTCTGTTTTCAGGCACATTTTGATGAATGCAAACAATGAAGCACAATGATACTCTATCTACAATCCATAAAAAAAGCCTGTAAGACTAGAATTTGGCTTTATTAAAATTTAATATAAAGCAGGAGTACATATCTCATGATTAAAGCACACAAGTGCATTTGACAAATGTGGACATCAAGGTTTGCATTTTGTGGTACCGGTATGTTAAACAATGCTTCAATAATAATTAATGGGCTATACATTTATTCTTTAAATTATTAATTTCTTTCACTTTTATCTAGACTCTTACATATACTTCACACTTGACATATTTTATTTAATATGTTTTTCATTTAATATGTTTTTAATAGCAATGCTTTTAAGTGTGAATAAGAATTTAAATTCAAAATACCTCAACGTCTCTAGTCACTGTACAGTTACTTATGATATTAAGCAAAACCGGTAGTCTTTTGTGATAGTCAAATGTTTTTTAAACTCCTTCCAGCCTACATGGCCTAACAGTTTCTATAGCATCTTGTACATTGAGCCCTGCCTGATCTTATACTTCTCGTTTGTTAGTGAAAATAAAACACAGATCTTTATAAATCTTGTCACATTCCAGTCATTGAACTTTGTCACAATTTAGACATCTTGGAATCCTCATACCATTCCAGAAATGTACAAACTCTAAAAAGCCTTTACTCCATTTGACAATTCTCAATGAAACTGGTGTGGCTGGATCATTTATTCTAATGCTACTGAACAGTTTTTCCATGTAGTTTATCCAGTTCTTGTACTGTATTTCCATATTTTCTGGTCAGGGTTATAATATACCAGAGCTATTCCCAACAGAAACAAGTGTAAAGAGACAGCAGTAGATAAATGTGAAAAGAAAAATGTGATCACTTTGTATTTCTCATCACAATCAACATAGAAACAAGGAGGTGTCAAGAGGATCAGGACAAGGGAGACTGCCAAACCAGATTTAGTTGTGAAACATGAAAGATGGAATGGATTTTGAAATGAATTGAATATTTAATATAAATGATACCCACCCCACTATTTGAATCATCATGCTGCACGGGCCAATGTATCAAGGTGCAAGGTTCCAGGATGGACCCCTCACTTTTTATATGTGGGGAACCACTAATTCTACCTACCCTGTAGTTAGGACAGATTTTACACCTTCTACTCCAGTATAGTTTTGAAAGAGGTTTCTGTCTTCCACATATTTTACTGAATAACTCATCCATTTCTTTTTATATTTCCTACAGTGGATTCAGAACGTACTCAGATCCCTTCACTTTCTGCTGATAAATAAACCAGTTTTGCCCATCAATCTACACACAAAAATAAAAGACAAAGACAATAAGACCATAAACACAAAGAGAAGATATGCTTTCAGAAAGGTCTGCAATTTCACCAAAAAAAAAGAAAATCAAAAACTGAACTCTCCCATTTATATTTGTATTCATACCCTTTGCTGTGGCACTCCAACTTGTGGTCGGGTGTATCCTGTTTGCTTTAATTATCATTGAGATGTGTCTTGAACTTGTTTGGAGTCCACCCATGGCAAATTGAACTGATTGGAAAAAATGTCAAAAACCAGAGGGCTAAATTGTCAACAACGTCTACACAAGAATTTTTTAGTAGTTAAAGGATGACATTATCGTCATGTTCAATGATTCAGTTTGTATTTTCAGACAAAGAGTTTCAGTGCTGTGCTGGGTTTTATAGCAGAGCCTTCGTGAAGTAATGTGTAGCCCTTCTTGGGCAATGCAGTGCAGCACAATCTATCAACTTAACAACAAAACACTGAGGCTACAACATGAGTGATGAGAAAGTGTGTTACATGGCTTCTGCCTTACGTAACTGACAACAGGTATAGCAACCACAAGCAGTGTGGCCACAGCAATGTAAGGACAAGCATAAAAAACAGAACATACAAAAAAAAATACAAACTGGCATCTACAGAATAATGATACAATTAATAAACCAGCTAAAACATACAAAAATTACAACAACTGATCATATCAAATTCAGGATTGCCAACAAGACCATACAAGGCCATCTGGGTTAAATTCCCGCTCCTAAACAATAATAACACTAGCATTTCAAACTCAATTTAACAAACTTTACCAATTTTCAATGAGCATTTCTACATTGGCTCCCTGTAGTGGCATACATTAAGTTTCAGAGCTCTGATGCTTGCCTACAGAGTAGTCAGTGGGTCAGAACCTAAATATATGGAGACATTGGTGAAGTTCTGTACTCCTTCTTACCCACTCAGGTCTGCCAATAAACAGTGTCTGGTGAAGCTGCTCCTGCATGGTATCACGTCTCAATACAGAGTCTTCTCCTGTGTAGCTCCTAGTTGATGGAATGAGCTGCCCACCTCCACCTGTACTGCTGACTCCCTCAATGTATTTAAGAAGCAATCCAAGACCCACCTTTTCTGTGAATATCTGTATAATTGATAGAAAAACTCCTTTGCTCTGTGATCTTCTACATTGTAGGTTAATCTGTTGTTTAAGTATAATTGCTTTATCAATTTTAATCTATGATTGCATGTTTATTAGTTATCACATCTTTTCACTTGTAGCAATCAACTTTTGTTACCTGTCCTATTACACTTGCTGAACAAACAGGCCCCAGCCTAATGTTACTTAAATATGTTTAACTCTTTTTTAAGTCGCTTTAGATAAAAGCGTCTGCCAAGCAAATAAATGTAAATGTTAATGTACCCTATTACCTTGTCACTGGTCTTGAATTTTTGATGGAAGGTATTCAGAGCTTTAACTTTCATGTCACTGCAGTAATCCAATGTTTCCTCCTGTCACCCTCAATTATTCCCAGACTTTGTTATGTATGCATAACCGGTCTGTTGGATTACTAGATTAGTGTTCGTTCACAAAATACTAAGATTACAACAGGTTGAAAACAAAACTGCCAGAGTCCTGCTACCCTTCAAATTACTTGACCAGAATAAATATTTGTCCAACATCTGTTCTTAATTTTGTGCATATTAACCAATTATCATAAAAACAGAACCCTTATTTTAAGCAAATAATTTAATTATTGGGGGGGGGGGGGGGGGGGGGGGGGGTTAAAAAACCAATCAGTTTCAAGATAATTGATCATTGTTTTTGTAAAAATTAGGCTTCACAAAATGCACTGAAAGTAATGTTTTTGATGCTTTTTTGGTATAAAGAGCCTGTGGGCCTAGATTGAGTAGAACTTTCAGAAAATTAAAGTTTAGGGATTTTGTTTAATCTTTTGGTTGTAATTCTTGTCTCCTCAAGTTGGCCATGCTTCTTCATGACCAACTTCATTTCTGACATTCACTGCCTAACTATACATGAGGCAGATCTCTTTCTCCTCCACCTCATCTTATCTATTTAGTATATAACAGTTGAGGAAACTTCTTTTGTTGTATCAGGCTCTCATGTGTAAATTATTCACCCAGTCTTGCTGAATTCCAGAATGTGATCATTATGAAACATTTCTTCTTTAGTAGCTGCTCGATATACAATAAAATTCAGTTGTTTTATGCCTTTATATATTGCCTTGCTCTTACAGAATGTGCTTACATGACTTACTATGTACAACGATGGCCACGACTGTTTGTTATATAATTTTTCCCGAAAAAAAGACAGTCTGTGTCCTTCAGAAATTTTTGACTGTGAGATATGTTGGCTAAATATTATCAAGATTTGTTGTATAAAAGATCTGTGGCACATCTCCAAGGAAATATGTTCTGTCTAATTTGTAGGTGCGTAACATTTCTGACGTGAAAAAATACAGTAGCATTAGCAATCCAATGGCAATTTAGAAAACAATTGTGGCACTGCTGGCTTTGAAGCTAGTCTTCTCCTATGGATTTTAACAAGTACATCATATGTTTGTCTGTCATTTCAAGGTCTACTTAATATTCTCAAATGATTTCCTTGTCAAATACAGCCTCTGTTGAATTTATGATGTTTAAAGATTTATGTTTGTGGGGTATATTATCATTTAAATGTAGAGTTCCTTATTTTATGTAAACTCTTTTGCAAAGTTTTCTTATCCGTGGATTAGTCACCTAATCATCGGCTGGATTTAAGTCTAAAGTTTGGGTTTGTGTTTCTAGAATTGTTGTTAAAGTGAATTTCTTGAAACTATGGTGATTGGGAAGGTAGAAACAGGAACAACTGATGTCTTAGCACAGAAGATGCTGCTATGTAAAGCTAAGGCTTTAGAGAAGGAAACATAAGAAGAAATATGTGGACACAGAACTACACTTTAACATTGTAACAGCTTAGAAATACACGTTTGGCAAATAATTACTGTTAATCACTCTTAAGCTAGTCACATAAAACTGTAATAAAATAGCCATTATAACAGCATAAAAATACATTCTATAATTATTACTATTGTAAAAAACTTTGGTATTAGCCTTGAGCCCTCAGAAACAGTCTTGGTGTGGTGTTCTATAAGCTTCTCTTCAGTACAAGTAGAGAATTCTGACTCTGACCCTTTTGGTGTTTATCTGGGTCCTTCACCATTGTATAGCAGGTCTAAAAGCATTTGTACCCACCTTTAGAGATACGGAAGTGGCTTCCAAATTATTTTTATGCTTGATAAGTTGGCATACACAAGAGAAGCACTATTCTTTTTTTAAATACGAAGGTCAGTCTTATTTCATATATTCACTCTGTCAATCTAGTATGTCTGTTTTACTGTATTTAAATGTCAGAAAGGCAGGAAGCCAAAGTGATTTAAATGCAGAGAAAATGCAATGCATATAGAATGGACTTGATGTGCTTGGCACTTCTGAAAATGTTTTACTGCTGCAGAAAATGAATTGTGAGTTTAAAAAGGGCTGATTGTTTTTAGGTTATATCAAACATGGTCATAATGGACCCTTTTAAAAAGAGCTGGTGGAGCAACAATGCCCATTTGCTGGAAACATGCTGCTTGTTGAATCAATGCCTCATTGGTCAATCAGATTTGAATCAAGGCTTCAGAGTTATTGATAATTTATCTATATTGCTTTGAGTTTTTCTTTAATTTGCTCTACAGTTTAAATATTCTGTTTTTTTCTGTTTAAATACTATATAATAAATATTTAGCATACAGTTATATTCACATAAATAAAAGTACTTTGCTTGTGACAGAATGGTCATTTTTTACTTAAGGACAGGCAGTTAAGTTCAAACAAAAACATTTAAATAATTTTCTTATGAAAGACAATTCTAGATGAAGAATTCCCAGCTAGAATGTAAAGAAAGGCAGAATATGCAAACTGTATAAGAGGCTTTGTTTACCTGTTTGTAAGTAATTGAAAGGGGGGGAAAAATAAAACACATGCTTATTTGTAATTAGATGCATTTTGACTTTTAAAAATAATGAATTGGGTTAAACCATAAAAAATCCACTCCACACTGGCTTAATCCGTAGTGGTTGTTGCTTTCTGTCAACATACTGTACCATCATACCAGCCCATCGTTGGACTATGCCAGGACAAAGCCAACTAGAGATATATTGGAAGGCCTGTAGAATGTAAACCAGTAAAGATGACAGCCTACCTCACCTATTTATTACAAGAAACTGTAGTGCTAGGGTGTTGTACCGTGTTAGCCATTATGAATGTAGAGAAAAGCCAAGCAAAATGACACCTTTTATTGGCTAACTTGTAGCGGGGCCACATAGTTGGTGTTGTAAATGTCAGTTCTGAGTGCGTCTCGTTTCATTGTCCCGTTTGCTGTTTGTATGTGTATCAGTTAATGCCGTCCCCGAAAAGGGGGACGGATGATGGAAGGAGACCACAGCCACAAACCTGGAAAACACCTGTTCACAATTAATCAATTACTGCCGTCACAGGACTATTTAAGCCAGCAGGAGGAGAAGGAAGAGGAGAGGAGAGAAAGGAGACCATTTTGTTTCAACCACGTTTCAACTTACTTGTTGTTTTTTCACATCGCGTCTTTTCACCCGTTTGCTTTTCATTTTGCCGGACTGTCTTTCAACCTCCATCTGCTGACACCCCGGGGTCGATTCGCCATCCACCATTCACCGAGGAATCACGGTGAGGTTGCTTCAATCGCCGGGAAAGTCAAACAACGCATTTACCGCTAGTTCAGTCATCCGTATTCAGGACAGTTTGTATAACCGGACTCAAGTTCACAATCATTCAGTTTATCAGTCATTTTTGTTATTCGTGTTGTGTGTTTATATGTTACAGGGGCAAGGGAGGGTTTTTTGTTGTATTTATATTTGGTGGTGTCTTGTTGTTGCTGGGGTGGAGGGATATTTATATTTATATGTTTTCTATTTTTTGCATGTCTTGTTTCATTTAATACATTTAATCCGTTTAATTTTACATCCTGCTTTTGTGTACTTATATTTACACTGTCGATTGTGGGGAAAAGTTTAATTGGTTAGAAGTACGGCTTGATAGTTAGATTATTTCCTCAGTAAATTATCCAGGCCACAGGTCTTGGAGGTGTAGCTGCCGCTGGGTAAAGGGGTCGGCCGTTACAAACTAAAAAGATTACAATATGCAAGCTTTCGCGGCAACTCAGGCCCCTTCTTCTTACATCTTGCCTGAAGAAGGAGCCTGAGTTGCCTTGAAAGCTTGCATATTGTAATCTTTTTAGTTAGCCAATAAAAGGTGTCATTTTGCTTGGCTTTTCTTTACAAGAAACTGGGAATTCTCATTCTAATTAAGTGCTCCTTCATGGGTCTTCTACTTGTACTCATACCTGAGAAGTTAAACCAGCATTACAAGACACGTTTGGGCAGAAATGTATGTGACTCTTAAACTGAAGGAACAAATAAAGGACCGATTCCTCAAGGAGAATATACCCCTGCCCATTATCATTAACAATTTCTATACTGCCAAAATAAATTAATGAATGGAAATTTTTGTATTTAATTAAATAAACACTCTGAATATGTTTACTGATGCATCTTGTAAAAATATCCATTGGAATATTTGTTTAGGAAATTGTTAACTTTAATAGATGTCTTTAAGCTGTTGTGGATATTATGTATTCATGTTTGTCGCATTTGACATTCTGGGTGCTGCTTATAAGCACAGTAAATATATGTTATGTATTACATTTTTGATAACAGGTTTGTTGTGCATGCATTGCAAGAGCAGAAATAAATGTTAGTAATGTCTCAATTTGGCCACTTTTGTTTGGGGAGCACAGCATGCTCATGTTCTGTCTGTGAAAGCAGTACAATGGAGAAGGTAGCAAACATGCAGGTGCAGTGAGTGATTAATAAATCCTACAACTAATATGCAATGCACCTAGTGTTGGAAAGCCTAAATATTAATGTGTTATTTCATCAATGAATGAAAGTATAACAGAGTTAAGGGTCCGTAGGCAGCAATTTACAATCTTTTCTTGAATAAGCTAATTCAGAAGACTTATTTTTAATTGTTTGTATTGATTGCCACTTACAGTACAATTAATATTATAACACAGATGTTTGAATGACATATTTCAAGGCCAGAAATGAATGAAAATAGGGATGGAAGAAGTACCCTAGCAAAATAACTGAATGTTATGCCAGTTACAAATTCATAAAACAGCAGAAACTCTGCAGCTTCGATACTCACCATCTGCACTGCACTATCTGCACTGGCCGTCCTGGGTTGACTACTGGCATTACATGTTAGAGAGTAGCCTACTGCTCTGATGTTAAAAGAGCCTAAACAGGAGATGTGCATTTCTTTTAGAAACAACAAAAATTATTTTATTCTTGATAACTAGAAGTAAAAATGATAACCAAAAGGTAAGGGTTTCTAAACCAAAGAGCTTAATCTTAATTGTCGTCAAGTCAGTCACCAAAATCTTGTTAAATAATTGTGCCAAAGGTGAAAACTGAGATGAGATGAAAAAGCAAGGGTCAACACCAGAAAAAACAAAAAAATACTTTCAATTAACACTTGTTCACCTTGTAAAATCATAACTCGTGAAATCTCTGTAATGAAAGGTGAGCTTTTACCAGTTGAAAAAAACACTGACTAGAGGGTGAACTGTCACCCAAAAAACATAAACTGGACTCGAGGAGTGAATTCACCACTCAAGAAAAGCACTGTGACTGGAAGGCAAACTGTCCACAGCATGCATTCACATTAAAGTGGATTTTTAAGTTTGGATTTTGTGCGGACCAAGGTTATTATAGATATGCTTTTTTATATTAGTTTTTATTTCTATATATTTTCTGACATTACTTGGAAATTCAGTTTAGTTTTAGTTTTCCTTCTTTGTGTGTTTTTAGTTTTAATTTAGTTTTTATTTCACAAAGACATTTCTATTTTATGTTAATATCTATTAGTTTTCAGTTTTAGTTTTAGTAATTATGGCATGGACCTACTACGGAGTTTAGTTGTGTCACAATCAGACAGAACTGTACACTTAATAGGTTCGGCTATGAGTTTAACCTTAGTGGAATCTTACTACACTACATAGTTTACTATCTGGTTTTGTTTTTGTCTGATAAAAACAAGCATAATCAAAATGATATACTGAATATGAACAATTTTACACAATTTTATAATTTTTAAAAAATTTCCTATGTCATTTGTGCTGAACAAATCTGCGTTGACTGTTGGCACTTTTTATCTTTTCCTTTTATTGCCCAGAATGGGCCAATTTGAAATGAAATTTAGGTGTATTTTAAGGTTTGAGGGTTTTTTACTCAAAATGTCTACAGCACACAACATATCCTGTTCCAAGATAACGTGCTTATAATTAATGCCTTCAATATTGCATTCAAAAATTTCCCAAACTGGGCTGTTATTTTCTACCAGCCATATTGATCTCTGATTCCATCTCCGGTACATACAATTTATAGGCAGAATTTTACCACTTGTAGGCCTGAAAAGATATCAAAAATCAGAAAACAGATTCTACTGTGTTCCGACGGGTGTGATCATGAAAATCATGGGGGCTGGGAAGAACAGGACTCAGACTTGAATCAGTGTGCAGACCCCACCTAGCTGTATTGAGGAAAATAAAGAAAAACGAGCATGTAGTGTTAAGGTTTGGCCCATTCATAAGAAGAGTAAACCCTTAATGAGCAGAGTAAGAGCAGGTAATAGGTGTATGGACAGCCACAAAATGACAGAGACGGCATCTAAAATTAAGAACAATATATACATTATCTAAACCTATTTATCCAGAGCAGGATCACAGGAAACATGGAGCCTACCACAGCAGGTTTGGAGGCAGGGCAGGAAAAATCCCTGGTATACAATATGTATGATATGGCTGATGTTAAGAACAAAAAGAATAATATTTCAACTATCTATTAATAATATTAACAACATATCTATTTTGAGAGAGAGAGAAACATTGAAAAAAGAGGGACACATTTTTTTAAAGTATAATTCTGTTACTGGATTATTTTCACAATATCAGGTATTTTGAGCTGTAAATATGCACTAAAAAATAAATAAATAAATATAGAATAAATACAAAAACATTAATATGTTTAGTTTTTCATCACGTGGCAGACTCTCTTCGCCTACCTACCTGTAGTTCAGTAGAGACGCTGCCAACTCAGGAATTTTACAAAGTTTATATCACTTCATTGTTAAATGATGTTTTAAAAGCAAAAGTGATTGGCCATTAACAATATGGTGATCTTGTAGGGCTGACCTTGTCCAGTCTCTCGATCAGTGTCATATAATTTTCAAAATCAGGAGTGGTCTCCCCTAGACTTTCTCATATACTCAAATGTGGGGATGAATATTTGAGGAGTAAACTTCAAGACAATAATTTATTTTAATATTATGTACATTAAAGAACCATCAACAGCAAATCAAATCAAATTAATAATATATTGAACAATTATTATAAAGGCTGAATAAATCGGACTCTGCAGCTCCATGAATAATAAAAAAAAAAACTGAGTATTTGTTCAGGTAAACTACCACTTCCAGTTGATGGATTTGGCCCAAAAGTTAATACAGATCTACAATTTCAGTGTAACAACCACATGCCGAATTTCATCCATCTATCTTGTTGCATTTTTGAATTATTGTGTTGACACACACACACAGACACACACACACACACACACACAGATAATTTCCAAAAAACTGTATTTTCAGACTCGGGGAGGTCAAAACATCAAGATTAATCAACATCTTGAGGTTGAATTTTTTCATGATTACTATATTTTCTGTATATTTTGCATACAGGAAAGTAAAAACGATTTCTCCTTGTGCAAGAATATTCATTCAAAACCAAAAACTAAAAATAATTTTAGGAAATTATTTTATTTTAGTTAGTCTTTCCAGCTACTTTAATAGTTTTGTTTAGTTTTAGTTTTTCATTTTGTTTTTGTTAATTATTTTATTTCAGATTACGAAAATGTTTTTTAATAATAGTTTCAGTTTTGATTTTTGTTAACTATAATAACCTTGATGCATGCCACCACAGAAATCCAACCTTGAAAATGTATTTTTTATACAATCAATTTACAAGTACAAAGTTGGTTATGATTAAGCTATAAAATATACTAGTGCAGTTTTGATCTCCATATTGCAAAAAAAAAAAAAAAAAAAAAAAAAAAAGGCAAAGAACAGAAGAAACCAGAAAAGGGAGGAGTTGAACTTTTTTATTTTAAGCAAACAGAAATAAAGAGGTGACATGATTGAATTATTTACAGTTATGGAAGGAATAAGTACAGTATATTCCAGCTGAAACTTTAAAATAAATTCCTCACCATAATTCCTCAAAAAGAACTATGAAAATGTGGTGTATAGTATAACTTTCAAAGCTTAAATTGATGTAATTTTTTAGAAATTAGTTGATTAGCTTTCACTTAGGATTGATTAGCTTTTTTTCTGAATGATCTGTTATCAAAATCATTTGAAAGTTCTAATATAGTAATTATGATGCTGGTGGGGCTTCTTTAAGTTTTCATCTGTCACTAAAATTTCAGTGGATCTTTCACCAGCTTACCATGTTAAGATATGTATTACTTGTGATTTTTTTTCATGTTTCTTTATTATATATTTCCTACTTTGTAAGGTTATCTTCTCTACAGAGCTTTCCATAACAGGCACATGCACAAAAAAAAAAATCCCATTTTCTTATATTTGTCACTATAGTAATAAAACTGATTTTACATAATAGTATCTTCAGGAGGTGCTCTCTTTTAGCACTATTTATTCTGTTTCTCATTGAATACTATTATTATTATTTTTAATATTATTCTGTTTCTCATAGAATTGTATGTTGTGTAATTAAAACAGGAGAAACAGGGAAGTAGTCTGCAGATTGTTTCAAAAGAAATGTCATTCCCGTTCAGCATGCCTTTCATGTCTATTGTGGTACATTTCACGACTTTTAATAAAGGCCATACTGGTTTATTTGTTGATGCTTGAAAGAATTGAAAGAAACCAATCAAATAAAAGCAGTAGAAAATAAACCTATCCTTAAATGATTTCTCTCATCCAAAAGATTTGAATCTTTTATCTTTTTGTCTGAGATGGTTACTTATCACACTTGAAAATTCCTCCTTTTCATTTCCTTTAAACTATCCTTCCATCAGCCTTCTGTCTTATATATATATTGTGATAAAAACACAGTCCAGACATCGTAAAAAGGTTTGGGGCAGCCACCTGTATGATATCCCTGGATGCAAAAGGTTTTTTAAGTTGACAGCGATGTTCGCAATACCGAGTCCAAAACAGAACTGACTTCTTGGTGGTAAGATGACAGCTTTAAAGGCCCATATAGGAAGTGATGTCATCGAGGGGTCCGGACCCGGAAGTGACGTCATCGATGGAGCCGGAACCTGGCAGGATTTCTCAGGAATGGTCTGCAGGGAACTGAGAAAGACAATTAGTGCATCCCGCTGCCCCCTGGTCAGATGTGATATTACCATTACTTAAGCCCTTCAGTTGCCTCCTACCTACTGACACGTGTGTGACAAGGCCCCCCTCCCCCTTAGCCCAGACCCATCTGGTCGGGCGACCTGCACTGAGAGGTTGTGAGCCCAAGAGAGAGCATCAGCGTTGGTATGGAGAGAGCCCTTAAGATGAATGAGCAAAAGCTTGTAAGGTTGTAGGTCAAGAAACCACCTAGTGACCCGTGGATTCGACTGTTTGTGAAGGGCCATCCACTGTAAAGGAGCATGATCCAACACAAGAGTGAACTGTCGGCCCAAGAGGTAGTACCTCAGCTGTGTAATCGCCCATTTAATCGCCAGGGCTTTCCTTTCCACCGCCGCATACCTGGTCTCTCGATCCAGCAGTTTCCGCTCAGGTTCATGATGGTGTGTTCAACACCATCGACACTTTGGCTCAACACGGCACTGAGGCCTGTGTTCGAAGCGTCCATCTGGAGAATGAACAGGAGAGAAAAATTAGGAGCTATTAATACAGGTGCTGAAGTAAGAGCTTGTTTTAAGTCACAGAACACAGCTTCCATCTTGTCAGTCCATACTATGTTGTTAGGACCCCTTTTCTTCATCAAATCAGTCAAGGGCGCCGCTCTCTCAGAAAACCGAGGTATAAACTGGTGGTAGTACCCGGCTAATCCGAGAAACACTTGGACTTGCTGCTTGGTTCGCGGACAGGACCATTTCAAAATAGCATCTATCGTTGAACACTGTGGCTTCATGGTGCCCCAACCCACCAGGTAGCCCAAATATTTAGCTTCTTTCAGTCCAAAGAAACATTTCTTTGGATTGGTTCGGAGCCCAGCTTCTCCTAGTGTCTGCAACACCGCTCTGACCTGCTGTACGTGTTCCTTACATGTGCTGGAATAGATGATGATGTCATCCAGATATGCAGCACTATACGCATTATGGAGATGGAGCACTTTGTCCACCTGACGCTGGAAAGTCACAGGAGCCCCGTGTAACCCGAATTTAAGGACACGATACTGCCAGTGTCCACTAGGGGTGCTAAACGCTGTCTTCACCTTTGTGGAATCCGTTAAAGGAATCTTCCAGTACCCCTTTGTCATGTCAAGTGTGGTCAAGAACCTTGCTTGGCCCAGCCTTTCGAGGAGTTCGTCCACACAAGGCATGGGATAAGTATCAAACTGGGAGACTTGGTTAAGCCTATGGAAATCATTGCAAAACCTCCATCTGCCGTCAGGTTTACTAACCAAGACAATTGGACTGGACCAGGGATGAAAACTTTCCTCTATCACTCCTAGTTCCAGCATTCGCTTGATTTCCAGCTCCACTTCTAATTTCTTTGCCTCCGGGAGTCTATAGGGGCGCTCCCGGACGATAACCCCAGGCTCTGTCAATATGTCATGCGCAATCAGAGAGGTCCTTCCACGTTTCTCACTCACCACCTCTGGAACAGACAGGATAGCTGACTCCAGCTCCTGTTTCTGTCTGAAAGTTAATTACTCGCCGAAATTAAGGGCTAATAGAGCAAAGAATGAGCGGGGCTGAGCGGAGGAGGGATCGGGATCCCTGTCCTTCCATGGCTTCAGCAAGTTTACATGATAAATTCGCTCGCCTTTCCTCTCCTTAATTTCATAGGGGCCATGCCAATGGGCGAGTAATTTGGAATGGGAGGTGGAAACCAACAACATGACACGATCCCCTGGATGGAATTCTCGGAGCGTCGTGCCACGGTCCTAATAATGGGCCTGTGCTGCTTGTGCCTTTTCCATATGACTTTTTAGAATAGGACGAATTTTTCCAAAAAATATTTGTAGAAGGAAGAGCCTCTCCTTCCCAGCCTTCTTTCAAAATATCAAATATACCCTGGGGTTGATGACCATAAAACAATTCAAAAGGTGACAACCCCGTAGAGGGTTGTGGGACTTCCCGGTATGCAAATAGAAGGAGAGGGAGGAGTTGATCCCAATTCCTCCCATCCCCACTGACCACCTTGCGAAGCATCTGCTTGAGAGTCTGATTAAACCTCTCTACTAGACCGTCGGTTTGAGGATGATATACCACAATCTTTAAGTGCTTTATTTTCAGTAACTTGGCCATTTTCCTGAATGTTTCCGAGGTAAAAGGCGTCCCTTGGTCCGTTAGGACTTCTTTAGGGATGCTGGCTCGTGCAAAGACCCCTACAAGATCCCGCGTGATTGCTTTAGATGTAGCTGAGTGCAAAGGAACAGCTTCCAGGTATCGGGTCACATAATCCATCCATCCATCCATTATCCAACCCGCCATATCCTAACTACAGGGTCATGGGGGTCTGCTGGAGCCAATCCCAGCCAACACAGAGTGCAAGGCAGGAAACAAACCCCGGGCAGGGCACCAGCCCACGGCAGGGTACACACACACACACAGCCACACACCAAGCACACACTAGGGACAATTTAGAATCGCCAATGCACCTAACCTTCATGTCTTTGGACTGTGGGAGGAACCTGGAGCACCTGGAGGAAACCCACGCAGACACGGAGAGAACATGCAAACTCCACGCAGGGAGGACCCAGGAAGTGAACCCAGGTCTCCTTACTGCGAGGCAGCAATGCTACCCACTGTGCTACCGTGCCGCCCCTGTCGCATAATCCATGAGGACTAATATATATTTGTGTCCTTGGGCTGAGGGCTCTAAGGGTCCCACTATATCAACCCCTATTCTTTCAAAGGGAACATCAATTAGGGGAAGGGGAACGAGAGGAGCACAGTCCCTCCTAGGAATTTCCCGTAGTTGACACTCCGAACAAGAAGTACAAATACGGCGAACCTCCTCATTAATTCCTGGCTAATAAAATCTGAGCTTGATCCGCATTAAGGTTTTTCCGGTGTCTAAATGGCCTCCAAGGAGATGAGAATGTGCCAATTCACAAACCTGCCGTTGGAAGTTTCGTGGGTTTAACAACAATTTCTGGACCTCCCCTCATGCTCAGCGACCTCATATAATAAGTCATTCTCTATTACGAAGTGAGGTCCTTGTGGCATGGACTGATGCGTGCGTTGGCTATTAACGAGAACAACTGCGTTTTTTGCAAATTTAAGGGAGTCGTCATTCCATTGCTCCCTTTTAAAAGAAGCCGGCGTTTCTCTAAATCAAAAATGATTTTGGGAGAGGGGATCCGGGTTGACCTCAAAGGGCGGAGACTCGTCCTGAGTCATCGAGGCGTGTGTGGATGATGTTTCCACCTGCAACGGTCCCAGAGTCTCTCCATCCTCCTCACGGGCTTCCATACCTCTCTCTGCCGGCTGAATACACGGCGTGGAGACAGCTTGAGATGAATCATCCTCATTTAGAACTAGGCCCAAGTGTGGATCGGGAGTAGCCTGTAGCTCACCGCATTTATTACTAGACCAGTGTCCCCCCACCCCAAGAATTACTGGAAAAGGTGGATCGGGGAGGACTGCTACAGGAATTTTTTTAGTGCTTCTCCTTGAGAAATGAAATCCATTGTCGCGGCAAAACATATCAGCAATCAACAATGGAAATGTTGCTGCCGGAGTTGAACAATGCGTTGAGTTTATAACCTTTTATGACTACTTGTCCCGTATGGGAAACCATCATGAGATAGCAAGGGCACACAAACCGTTCTCTGTCCTCTGCTTGCATTCTGCCTCGCTCCCGGATAGGTTTTCCGCCAAGCAGTCCAGGGACTTCTGAACAGGCTCCAGTTTATGTGGAAGAGACTTATGGTGTAGGACGTAATCTCTAGGGAATCCACTAGAGGACCGTTCTGCTCTCCCAGATTTCGAGGCTGATTTATGTTTTTTTATGAGCCATACCAGCTCTTCCATTGAATGGAATTCTGTGATGGGGAACCCCTTGTAAAAAAATAAAGCAGGCTATTTGCTGCACTATTTTGAAAAGGGGTTAATTCAAACGGCCTTAGCCATAATGACACCTGTTCCCAGAGTGCCATAGCTTGCCCCAGAACTGATCCCTTAGGATCGAATTTCCAAGCTTTTATTCGCCCTGCCTGGTGGTCTGGGGCTAACCCATTTTTAGCTGGGTCCTTTGAGAGAACATAATAAGCCCTGTTTGTTTCATCCCCAGAAACCAGCCTACTTCTGTATATCTCCTCTACACTCTCCTTGTGGTAAGATACTAGCCCGGGGTTGCCCTTACGGAGCAGAGCCTGTACCGAGCCTTTCCTGACCACCGAACTAACTCCCCACTCAGAAACTCGGCCTAAATACTTTCCTACCTGGCTGAAGTTTAGGTCCTACCGGCTACACCACTGTGATAAAAACACAGTCCAGACATTATAAAAAGGTTTGGGGCAGCTGCCCGTATAATATCCCTGGCTGCAAAAGGTTTTTTAAGTTGACAGCGATGTTTGCAATACTGAGTCCAAAACAGAACTGATTTCTTGGTGGTAAGATGGAGGCTTTAAAGGCCCATATAGGAAGTGACGTCGTCGAGGGAGCCGGAACCTGGCGGGATTTCTCAGGAACGGTCTACAGGGAACTGAGAAAGACAGTTAGTGCACCACACCGCCCCCTGGTCGGATGTGGTATTACCATTATTTAAGCCCTTCAGCTGCCTCCTACTCGCACGTGTGTGACAATATATACATACATATATATATACAGTATATATATATATAAAATGAACATATATATATATATATATATAATAATATATATGGTGACACCTTTAGGGGGCATGCCAGCCACCCAACCCGCCACAGACAGACACAGGAAGCACATTTCTAAAAATAAAAGTGATTTTTATTTTTTCTTTGTGGGCAACGTCTTCCCTGTTCCCACAAGTACAACACAGTCTCAAGCACAGAGATAAGCACACCTTAAACACAATACTCTTCTTTTTTTTCTCTCTCTTTCTATTCTGTTCTTTTCTCTTTCTCCTCCACGGCAAGCTTTGTCTCCCTCCTCCCGACTGTGGCTACCGAGTAGTTTCTGCTGCCTCCTTTTATAAGTTACCCGGAAGTGCTTCAGGTGCTTGATGACGTACTTCCAACAGCACTTCCGGGTGTGGTAAAAGAACCGCCCGCACAGGCTCAGGAGCAGTTGTAGCATCCCCCTTGGCGGTGTCCTTGGATCCCATGAATCCCTGAGGGAGGGGAGGTAATGCTCTGACCATTCTTGCTCCCCTGCTCCTTCCAGCGTGGAGGCATCCTGGCCGGGCAAGGACCCCGGCCATCCACGACAATATATATAAAATAATAAATATATAAATATATAATAATATATATATAAAATATTACTGTGCTTGCCTTCATTTGCTTGAATGGTGTGTTGCTGGTGGCATGATTACGAACTCTTTAGCATCTCTATTTCACAACTAAAAGAGACAGCTAAAAGCTAAAAATGGAGTTTGCATGTTCCCTGTGTTTGGAAGAGTTTTAATCTTGCATCCCAAACACACAGGTTGTTTTTGTTATTTGAACATACTAGATTGATGTGACATAAGATGGTGTGGGTGTTGGTGCATTCAGGAAATTGGCACCAAGGTTCAATTCTTTATTGTCATGTGTACAAGTACAGGTACCATATACAATAAATGCTTACTAGCATGTGCCTCTGCAGACAGAAAACATACACCAGAGACAAAATATGTATAGAATAATTACAAAAAGTGACAGCAAATGCATGTGCAAAATAGCAGTAGTAGTAGCAGCAGAGGTGACAAAATTACTGATCATTCATGAACCTAATTGTAGTTGGGTAAAAATTGTTCCTGAATCTGGAGGTGCGTGTTTGGATGGACTTTAGATGCTTCTCAGATGGGAGGATGGTGAAAAGTCACATTACAGGATGACTGGAGTCCTGCCTAATACTGTTTACCTTCCTAAGGCACCGTGTGATGTAGATGTCATGGATTGCAGAGAGCTGAGTGCCTGTGACATGCTGTGCTGTTTTCACCACACATTGCAGAGCTCTGTGATCCTGAACTGAGCAGCTGCTTTACCAGTATATAATGCATCCTGTGAAGATGGATTCCACAGCACACCTGTAGAATCTGCACAGGGTTGAGGGTGACATCAGGGCCTTCCTCAATTTCCAGAGGAAGTGAAGGCTTTGTTGAGCTTTCTTAACTATTGCTGCAATGTGACTTGACCATTTAAGGTCATCAGTGAGAGTCAACCCAAGGAACCTGAAGCTGCTAACCTGCTCCACAGCCTCCCCGCCGATGTAAATGGGATGATGCTGTCTCACCTGCTTGTGGAAATCCCTTGATCAGCTCCTTAGTTTTGCTAACATTGAGGGTGAGGCTGTTGCCCTGGCATCACTCAGTAAGGAGTCTGCCTACTCTCTGTAAGCCATCTTGTTGTCCTTGCTGATCAGACTGATTGCTGTGGTGTTGCCAGCAAACTTAAGGATGGTATTAGAGTTTTACTTAGCCACAAAGTCATAGTTAAAGAGAGAGTAAAGCAGGAGACTCGGCATGCTCCTCTCCAGGGTGCCAGTGTTGATGATGATGGTGGATGAAGTTTTTCCATCAATATGCACATGCTGAGGTCCACCAGTGAGGAAGACCAGGACCCAGTTACACAGTGAAGAGCTGAGCAACAGATCCAGGAGTTTTGCAATGAGCTGGGATGGGATGACGGTATTAAATGCAGATTTGCAGTCCACAAACACCAGCCTGGCATAACAAGTCTTGTTCTCTAGGTGTGATAGAGTAGTATTAAGTACTATGGGAATGACATCCTCAGTAGACCTGTTGCAACAAGAGGCAAACTGAAGGAGGTCCAGACTGTCAGGGATGATGTGTCCCAGCACCAGCCCCTACAATCAGTAAATGGTAATTGATAAGTAAGTTTAGAAAATGAATGGAGCTTGCATTGTAATGCAATAATATAGATATTTAAATATGACCTCTATGGCAAGATGTATTTATTTATTAATATACATTAAAGCAAATAATAATATGTAGTGAACAGAGTAAAGCTAAAAAGGGTGTGCTGTTCAGTTTATTTTAGTATACCTTGCCCAATGTTTTAAGTCTTCTAACACTTTGTCCATAATGTGTTACACTAACACTGTAATAACCAAGTGTAATTATAATGAATTACTTGTTTAATCACAGAGAGTGACATTTTTAATTAAAAATAATTATATGCATGGCCAAAAATGGCTTTGTATAGAGTGTCCGTCAGTCAGTCATTGTCCAACCTGCTATATCCTAACACAGGGTCACAGGGGTCTGCTGGAGCCAATCCCACGCCATCCCACCATAAGACACACACACACCAAGAACAATTTAGGATCGCCAATGCACCTAACCTGCATGTCTTTGGACCGTGGGCACCCAGAGGAAATCCACGCAGACACAGGGAGAATATGCAAACTCCACGCAGGGAGGACCCGGGAAGCGAACCCAGGTCTCCTTACTGCGAGGCAGCAGCGCTACCACTGTGCCACCATGCTGCCCTGTATAGAGTGTACAAAGTATAATACTATAAGTAGCTAAACCATCACCAAAAAAAACTTGACTGTGTAGACCTTACTAAAATACTAGAATGTAGTTTTTGTCTTTAATCTTTAGTGAAAAATATCATTAATAATATCAGCAGCAGTTATCTGCAGAAACTGCCGTCTTCATCTTTGTACAGGAGTTTGCAGTCAATGTGCCACTTTTATATAGACATATGGACGAATTCATGAATACTAACCAGAGAGGAGAAAGTGACTTCTGTGAAATATACAGAGTGGTCTGGACGTTGCCAAGAGCTTCCTCCTTTTTATTGAAAGTGAAGCTTTAAGTTTCATCTTTAACAGCTATCCTTCCTAACACTAAAACTAAAAGTAAAATAAATAACTGAAATACAAAAAACTCACTCAAAACAATAATCGTGTCTTGATATGTTGAATTTAGTTTCAGAATTCTAATGAAGCTCAGCAGCTGGGAGACAAGCAGCTCATCTGAAGATTAAATGAGAAAAATTACCACCTTTGCCAGTTCCTTTAGAAACTCATTTACATTCTGTCAGCTTCCATTAGGAATGGGGACAGTGAATTTAGAAGGAAATATGCATGAATGCAGCACCAGCTAGCCAATCAAAGTAATTCTCTTACAGCTTACAAAGCTGCTAGGAGGTTTTGTGGTGTCAAAATAGTGAGCCATAATCAGTCCACTTGAAATTCTACTTTAACTGTATTACATAATTCTCTTCACCTTACAGTAACGCAAAAGGATTATAGTTTCTAAATGCTGAGGTATGAATAAATTATCTCATTTGCTTTGCATACCCACAGGGTTTACAAGTAGAAAGCTTAAATATTATAATAGGATTCAGGTATCTGTTTTGCAGGCCATTATACTGTATGTTCAAAAATCTATAGCCTCTAGAAATGTTTACCATTTTTCAATAAAAAAAAAAAAATATTGTACTAAAGTTAACCAGGTATTGACTGAATGTTTTGTGTTCAGATTTGTATTACAAATATGAAAATTAGAACATTTCCAACAAACCATGAATACATTTTGTTTAAGTATATAAAAAATGTGAAATTTGCTGGAAAAAAACAGAAGACAGGAGCAGAAAAAGCAAAATCAAAGTAATCTCCTCACCAGTACCTATTCCCACCCAAAACCCCATGAAGGCACCAAGATTGCACTATTGATCTCACTACAAGGACATACAATTCTTAATATGGTTTATTCTTGTATGAAGGCAATGGTTTGTAAAGGAATGATTTCTAAAGGTTCTGAGATAAGAATAAGACTTTATTTTGCAAGAATTGAGAGCAATTTGACAACTTTGATGCCCAAGAAAAAGATTTTCTGGTAGAAAGAGATGAAAGGGAGAGACAAAAGGTGAGGGAGCAGAATAGTATAAGGTGAAAAGGTATACAGGTAAAATTCTGTTACAACGAACTGCCAGGGACCTAAAAAATATTTTGTTGTAATGAAAATTTCGTAGTAATGAGATTCTGTATTTGTTGCTATAGTGCTTTCTTTAACTTGTGTCCAGGCATTTGCAATCATTTCAATAGCTTTTTTCGCATTAATTTTAATCTCCCCCTGTCTACAAGTTATGCTGACGAGAATTTTTCTCAGCATTTCCTTGCAATAATACACTTTCAGGATGCAAATGATGCTCAAATCCAATGGCTGAAGCACTGCTGTGCAATTGGGTGGGAGGAATTCAACACAAACATTATCTAAATGTGGAAGCATGTTGTGGGCAGCACAGTTATCAAACAGAAGCCGAATCATCCTTTTCTTCTTCTTCATATTGTGAAGTTTCTGAACTCTTTTAGGATCCCCTCACCCCCACCCAACGGGGCAACATGCCGAAGTTTGTCCCGAACCGCGATTGCTGCGTCTGTGGAAGATTGTTTGTCCGTTGCTGGGGCAGGCAACAGGAGGCTCATAGCGCTGCAGTGAAGCACCACAGAAGCAAATCATAAAAGATCAGGGTCGCGCTATAAGTCCCTGTCTTGCACCCCAAAACACGAGGCCGAGTCTCAGTACTTTAGTAAAACCAGCATTATTCAGCTTGAAACAGGAACAGCAGGGTTATTTATTGTAGCGGGATCTGACAATCTCCTAAACACAGGCACAGCAGTCAGGCAAGACCATGAAGACCATGGAGCAGCTGCTGCTTCACCACCTGAGGCCACAGGTCCGCCACGCTCTCGACCCTCTGCAGTTCACATACCAGGAGAAGGTGGGAGCGAAGGATGCCATCATCTAAATGCTACACCGATCCCAGTGGCAGTGGTGCTGTAAGAATTATGTTTCTGGACTTCTCTAGCGCCTTCAACACCATCCAACCTCTGCTCCTTAGGGTCAAGCTGACAGAGATGGGAGTAGATTCATACCTGGTACCATGGATCGTAGACTATCTTAAAGACAGACCTCAGTATGTGCATCTCGGGAACTGCAGGTCTGACATTGTGGTCAGCAACACAGGAGCGCTGCAGGGGACTGTACTTTTTCCGGTCCTGTTCAGCCTATATACATCGGACTTCCAATACAACTTGGAGTCCTGCCACGTGCAAAAGTTCGCTGACGACACTGCTATCGTGGGCTGCATCAGGAGTGGGCAGGAGGAGGAGTACAGGAACCTAATCAAGGACTTTGTTAAATGGTGTGACTCAAACCAGCAACAACTGAACACCAGCAAAACCAAAGAGCTGGTGGTGGATTTTAGGAGACCCAGGCCCCTCATGGACCCTGTGATCATCAGAGGTGACTGTGTGCAGAGGGTGCAGACCTATAAATACCTGGGAGTGCAGCTGGATGATAAATTGGACTGGACTGCCAATACTGATGCTCTGTGTAAGAAAAGACAGAGTCGACTATACTTCCTTAAAAGGCTAGTGTCCTTCAACATCTGCAATAAGATGCTGCAGATATTCTACCAGACGGTTGTGGCAAGCGCCCTCTTCTATGCGGTGGTGTGCTGGGGAGGCAGCATAAAGAAGAGAGACGCCTCACGCCTGGACACACTGGTGAGGAAGGCAGGCTCTATTGTAGGCATGGAGCTGGACAGTTTGACATCTATGGCAGAGCGACGGGCACTGAGCAGGCTCCTGTCAATCATGGAGAATCCACTGCATCCACTAAACAGTGTCATCTCCAGACAGAGGAGCAGCTTCAGCGACAGACTGCTGTTACTGTCCTGCTCCACTGAGAGACTGAGGAGATCGTTCCTCCCCCACACTATGTGACTCTTCAATTCCACCCGGGGGGGTAAACGTTAACATTATACAAAGATATTGTCTGTCTGTATACATGCATTTTTATCACTCTTTAATTTAATATTGTTTTTATCAGTATTCTGCTGCTGAAGTATGTGAATTTCCCCTTGGGATTAATAAAGTATCTATCTATCTATCTAGGCAGGGTTGTGGCTAGGTTAGTGGCCAAGTAATGCTGTTCCCTGCATTTACAATGTTCCTTACATCACCCATTGAGATCTTTTCTGTTTGCTTCGGTGCTGCATCGCAGCAGAGCTGTGAGCCTGCTATTCTCCCAGCAAAAGATAAACAGTCTTCCACAGACGCGGTGATCACACTTTGCCATGTTGTCCAGTTATGGGAGGTCCCAAGAGAGTTTAGAACCCTCACATTTTCTTGAATGTGTGGTGCATTAATAGGAATGTTTTTGAACGAGCATCACTGAACCACATAAACACAGCTTTTTCGACGTCTTCATATGCAGCAGGTTGCATACGTTTGCATCCCGAGATTTTTCTTGTTTTTTTGCTCACTCTTTCAAGAAAGTTGACAGTGTTGATGGCGAAATTCCAAATTCACTGGCAATGTCGTTTTTCATTTTGCAGGAATCGAGAGCCACAAAAATGTAAAGTTTCTTTTTCTAATATTAACTGTTATCATTTTTTCGTGTCTGCCATTTCTATAGAAGGGTGACAATGAGTTAAATTCCAATGGATGTTTTTCAAATGTTGATGAGCAATAAGTAAAAGGTATCACTGAAAACCACCGAAAATAAAAACGGCAAAAAAAAAAAAAAAGTATGAGGAAAGTTTGAAGAAAGAAAAAAAAATTACAATGTTTGTGTTTGGGGATTGTTGTGCACAACTGAGCTTCAACCACAGAACTAACTGCTCTGTGAATGATTCATTCAGGTATTTCAAGGTCTTTTGGGCACTTCGTTGTAATGAAAGTATCTCCTGAATGTACAGTATTTCATAGTAACAAGATTTCTATAGACTCGTGTCATATGGGGAAACTGTCGGGACCATAAAAATACTTCTTTGTAATAAAAATTTTGTTGTAAAGATATTTGCCGTAACGGAATTTTATCTGTATTTGAATGCAGAATTGAGGAATGAGAAGAACAGACACTAGACCAGTATCAAGAGATAGAAGCACGGTTCTAAAACATGTGGAGCTTTAGCATGGCAGAATTTCAAAAAGGTTTAGGAGAGAGAGATCCATAGCAATGCATTTAAGGGAGTGTTGATAATTTGGATTTCTAAACAAACATTATATTTTGAAAAAAGTTGCTCAAGGATAGGGTTATACTTTAGCTGATGTCTTTTTGTTATATTGAATTTCTCAAAAGCCTTTACTCAGCTAAACATAAAGAGAGGGGACTATTGTTTTTGAAAAGGGTGAGAGAAAAAATATATAAGAGGGTGAATTAGAAAAGAGGATGATAAAGGCAGTCTCCATGCCCAGAGCACTGAACTAACCTGAAGATAAAGAAAAATGAGAAATTTGAGTTTAAAGACTGGTGTGTCCAAAGTCCTACAGCATAAAATATCCAAAAGAAGGTTGTATTCCTTTATCTGCCCAAGCAGAGAAAGAAATTGTGCCCTGTACTTCCCACTGCCCTCATTCAGTGGGTTACATTGTGGACATCTGCATTATGGGTTTGCCTGAAGGGAGCCTGAAATAGTAGCTCAGCTATGTGACCGCACATTATTAAAACATAGAGGAAAAGTGGGGCTAATTTCCAGAGAAGGCACTTTAGTTTCAGAGACTTTAATGGAATAGCACATAAGTGGTGGGGAGGGACCAGGTTCAATTCAATAGAGAACCTGGAAGGAAGAATCACAGGAGAGGTAAACTAAAGCCCTCTCCTGAGTTTACAGAGAGTGTATGCACAATGATGAAACTCCAAAATCTGGAAAACATAAACCCCATTTAGCTCCATGACAAAATAAAATGTAATATGCAATACTGGGTCCCCTACTTTTCCATATAAAATGAGTGAAGAGAGATTTAATCTTGCCTAATATGTTGTAGTTCTCAGATGCAAGAAGATGAATCATGGAACAGAAAAAAATAGGCAAAGAAACAATATTTTAATAAGAGCTAAATGAGGACAAAAAAGATAGTGATAATTGGCACCAATTGAACAGTGAAGATTTTATACTTTTAACACTGTTTTAACACTACCCAAAGAGGGAAGTATTGAACTGTGAAAAACTTGATTCAAGAACATAAGTCTTTTGGACTGATTTATTTTGTATCTTGAGATGACATTTTAGGATTTGAACAAATCAAGAATTTGGTAAAGATCTGTGTTTGATCAATACAGCACGCATTTGGTTTGTTACAATGGAATCTTGTGACACAGAGTTGTATAGAATATTTGCTGTAATCTGGCATTTATTCTCAGGAATATTTGTTGTAAATTGAAAATAATATGGGCTTTATTTGTATTGTAAATCCTGCATTGTCCTTCGTAAAGATCCAGTATTACCTTCCAAAAGTACCCTGGAACTGACTTTGCTTTTCAATAGATAAATTTATGCATTGTAATTTTCACAGCCATTGGTAGATACAGCACCTATGTCAAAAGAGTCCTGTTAGCAACATATTTGTCATTTATTAATGAACTAATATTAATGCAATTCAAATAATGATAATTCTCTGCACAGGTACAGATAATGAGATGTTTAAATAACATAACATTTAAAACTCTGATTGAGTACAAGTAGGAAAACTCTGCGCTGAATTTACACCTCTTTGCATTTTAGTATGTTGTCACTGGCTGAATTACTGTGAACAGATTCTCATTGAACGTCTTACAATTATTCAACAAGGCTAAAAATTATCTAAGTTCATTTGGCTTACTTTTTCTGTTTCTTTCATTTTAAGTTTTTAATATTAGAACCTCCACGTCCAAAGCAAACTGGCATTATGTTTTTTTAAATCTTTTAATTATTTCCTCAGTGTGTGTGTCATGTTTCTGTATTTCCGTGACATTTCCTAAATTGCTGCATTGCAAATGCCCATGTAGTTGTAACTCTGTAATTCTTTTCAGAAAACATGACTGATTGTGTGAAAAAATAAAGAAAAACATAAACAACCTCTATTACTGCCAGAAGCAACACCAATGAACGTTGATACCCAGGTGTAAATCGCTGATTATCTCCTCCAGCTCATAATTGATTGCATTTGCATATTTTTTCACTTAGAAAAATCCAGTCTAGTTTCCATTATAGAGGTTATTGTATATTGTTATACAAGTTTGCAGCCTCGCAGCATAACACACCTGTCTCCCAATGTTGATATAGGGAGCATTCTAATCCAGCTACTGACCTGGACCCGTTACAGCTTGTTAGCTGTGTCTCTGTGTATTGAAGTGGTAGCTCCCATTTGAATAAATACCCCAACTGTTCCTGTTTTGACTGGAATACATTTGGTTTTCTTGAAGCCTTTAGACTTGGCATCTTCTCAAGATAGTGACTCACACATCACAATATAAAATAACATGAAATTGCATTTCAGTTTCTTCACCTAACTTGGATCATGTGTTATAAGTAAGGGCATACATATACGCTGAAGAACAGTTATTCCAGATGAAATGTAGATGAAATTTCACACAGTTGATGTAAAATCAAACCAAATATGCAGGGCATCAAATGTTTGATTGCTGCTAATGTAAATAACAAATATTTACTAAATGTTATTGCTAATTTACAAAAAGCTTCAACTTGCGTCCCAGGGAAAGATGGTCTATGACTGTGGTAATGTAGTTCATGCCTTTCACAGACAATGGGAGAAATGGCACTACTATCAATATTTGCACATCACTATCCATGGCAAATAAGGTCTTTGCCTAAAGAACAGGATTGCTCCATATCAAACTCTAAACAAAATTAGACTGGAGCTTCCACTCCCTGTGAAATGTAACACAATAAATTCCAGAGGTATTGCCAAATGAAGACATGCAACAAAGCAAAGTGGATGAAGTAACATCATTTTTTGTCCCAGACCTGCTCCTAGAGTGCAAAAATGAGTGCAGAGTGCTGATGCAGATTGGTTTATAATCAGTTCATAATGCCACTTGCAATTTACGTACTGTACGTATTCTGTGAAATATGTAACTATGGCTGTTATTTTTATAAACTATTTATATAGAAAAAAATTTAGTTTTACTTCATTTATTATTTTATATTTCCATCTAATCGAAAAGTCATTTTTTACGATTAAATACTGTATTTGGAAAGCTGTTCGGGCCATAGCACCTCTAGTGAGTCCATCTTGCTCTCGGCAGAAGGAAGCAGTGCAAGATGATAAGAAGTGCATGCAATTAAGCAAAAGTAAAGTGTGTAAAGTGCCCCTAAAAAGATGCCAAGACTCTGTGCTGATGGCTGATGTAGACTGTTTTGTAATAAGCCTACTTGCCACATGTTTTCAAATGTTTGGATATGCACAGAATAATAAGAGTATGGCTGTAAAAGTTAATTTCTTATTTTATAGTACCAGATATTTGATAAGTTGCAGTAACTTTTAGCATGATTTGTAACAGCAGCTTGAAAGACATAAGCCTCTCTGTGCTCTTTAAATGATTTACACCAAAGCTATTGACAAAGGAGAATCTCTAAGGGATTTAGATCTGTACACCTGAAGAAACAAATTAATTTTCACACCTTTATACAGCTCCTACTACATTCTCCATTTGCTTAAGTCTTAGGTGGGGGATGGGGGAGCGCTCAATGTGCTGTTTAACACTAGAATCCCTGAAGACTACGAAAAACATTGTAATGCCGGGCCACCTTAAATTCCTTTGCACCTCTTCATCAATGTCTTTGTTTTGCAAATGTGTCAATCAGTACCGGCAATCCCACCCCCCCACCGAGACAGTTGAAGTCAAGTCAGACACAAAATTCTTAGAGCTCAAGTCTGTTTATCTGGGTGTGAGGTGTCTGAAATTGTATAAGGTAAATAATCTATTGTTATTTGGAATACATACATTTCAAGTGTCTTCCATGTCTACAGGTAAAATGATCTGGGTAAATGTAGGATAACCAGAAATGTGAGGCAAGAAACCCAAGCACAAATATTGTATCAATTGACACAAAGTTGACATGTCTGCTTGGCTAGAGCAGATGTAAGAACTGCTGCCTCATAATCAAGAGGTTGTAGGTTCGAGCCCAGGTTCTCCCCGTTTTGAGTAGTGAGCTACTATTATTATTACTATGATATAATAAAAACATACATTTGATTTGAACCTGTAACAGCCAGTGTAAATTTTTGCTACTTGAAAAGATATCGCTGAAGGGATATAAGCAGTCACACAAACACTGGTGAATCATTTCTTCTTGGTATCTTGTTCTCACTTGAATTTTTTGTTATTAAGTTTTATTCTTGAATAAAAACACATTTGTTTTGTTATACATTTGCAAAAGTTTTAATTTTATATTCCAGTAACCACTGGAATGACAATAAATCTGTCTCTGAGTCTCTAGCTCTCTCTTGCACTTGCACACACACATCCATGCATGAAAACATCACTATTTGAAAACACTATGTCATTTGAAAATGTTTTTTTTCCAATCTTGCCCAGTCTCCGTGTTATGGTGCATGCTACTGGGAATGCAGAAAGACTTCTTTTTGGGCGCATACACTGTGAGCCTGGCACTGCCAGACCTAAACACTAGCGTGGAGAATTGCTCACCTACTCAAGTGACTTTAGCAGCAGGTGGAAGTTCCTGTTGCACTTTATTTATGGTGCCAAGCAGAGCTGTGTTGCGGTGCATCAGTCTATTAGCAGCGAAAATGACGTAAAGAAATTGTCTGTTTTTACAGTTCTGCCTTTGTCCAGAAACGGCTCCATAAGCTTTATAACCACAGTCGTGTAAAGTCTTTCTGCCATGGGATGATTGGGATCTTTTCCTACATATGGATTGGCATTGCACATGTACTTACAAATCTGCTGCAATCCAAAACTTTATGCCAAATTTGTCAGGTTTGGTTGAGATGTATTGCAAGAAAGGACAACAGACCTTGATTGTAAACAGTTGCTCATCATCTATAATAATAAAAGGCAAAGCCCTCACTGACTGACTCACTCACTGACTGACTGACTCATCACTAATTCTCCAACTTCCCGTGTAGGTGGAAGGCTGAAATTTGGCAGGCTCATTCCTTACAGCTTACTTACAAAAGTTAGGCAGGTTTCATTTCGAAATTCAAAGCGTAATGGTCATAACTGGAACATATTTTTTGTCCATACACTGTAATGGAGGAGGCGGAGTCACGTATCGCGTCATCACGCCTCCTACGTAATCACGTGAACTAAAAACAAGGAAGAGATTTACAGCACGAGTCACACGCGGGAACGAAGGTAAATGACGTTAATTTTTGACTGTGTAAGCATACATATTAACACGTGCAATTAAACGTGTGCATTTACGGGGTGATTTCTCAGGCTTAAAAGCTCACCTTTTATCAAACGCGGGAACAAAGGTAACTGACGTTGTTCACTGTCTTTTAATACTGTGTAACCATACATATTAACACATGTGCAATTAAACGTGTGCATTTACGGGGTGATTTCTCAGGCTTAAAAGCTCGCCTTTTACTAAAAAGGTAAATGCAAAACTATTTTCAATCAGTTTATTGAAACGCTCCCGTTAAGGATTGCAATAACATATTCGCGAGATAAAAGAACGAAGTAGGGGGAAATGGAGGAACAGCCGGAAACAGCGAAGAGCAAAAAATTAATTAAACAATTGAGAACGGAGCGAGTGAAGCATACAAGCATGTTCATAAGGGAAACAAAGCACGGTGTAAAACGTAAGTTTAAATTAAGTTTATAGAAACGCTCCCGCTGCGGATTGCAATAACATATTCGCGAGATAAAAGTTTATTGAGAAGACACGAGGTATAAATGAACCACACGCCGTGGCGCAACGTTAAGGGCAACAGTTTCAACCATTCTATGATCTGCTTCTCGCAACTGAAAGACGGCACATGGCGGATGTTAGCCGACTTGCTGACCGCAACGTTAGGGGCTTCAACTATGGCGCTGACGCCACATCTCAGTGCCAACACTTTGCAGACTCTACTTAAAAGACACGCCCTCCCCACTGGACAGTTAAAAAGACCAATCAAACTAACGATGACATCAAGTATTACCCAATCAAAAGTAGGAAAGGAGGCATCTTCATAAAATGCGTGTGGGATGATTTGCATGACACGCTGCTTAAAAAAAAAAATGATAAAAAAAATACGGGATAAATCCTGTCCAGTATTGATTCAAAACGGGACGCGCAATTTCATTCTCAAACGCGGCACGATTCCGTATTTTAAAGGACGGGTGGCAACCCTACAGTGCCAGGTAACCACCCATACAATCAGATTGTGATTCAGACTAGGAATGCAATGAATGTAATTACCCCGATCTACATACAAGAAGAAAGTCTTGCAACATTCAAAGATGATGGTTTGGGATAATTAGTACTTATTAAGTACACCATGGCACATAAAAGAGCTTATGAAGCCTTGAACCGAAAAAAGCAAGATCTCAGAGATCGTAAAAAAAAAAAATGGAGGTAATGTCGTTTTACTCGCTGTACATTTTAGTCAAACATTACCAGTTATTCCACGAGGGAGACCAGCAGATGAACTCAACGTGTGTTTAAAATCCATGCTTCTCCCACGCTCGGTTATATGTCGCGTGTTCTCGGGTAGGTACACCAAAAAATGTATACATTTAAGCATGTAATGGGCAAACAAAAAATGAGGTATACCCGAAGGCACTGCAGTAGTACTCAATGTAACTTTACTTCTTAAATGTTAATGTTTTACTGTTTAATAATTTATACGCTTCTTATATATTGTTCAAATTCTTTTATCAAAATACCAGTGACAGCGCAATGCACGATAACATGGAGTGAATACACCATACGCATCTGCCCACGGCCGCCCTGGTGTGCGCAGATAGGAGTTGATTCTAAAATAAAATAAACATAAAAAGAGTAATACAATCATCACCCATAAAGCGGATAGCAGACGTGACGTATTATATGTGTACCAGATTTCAAGTCAATAGGTGAAACGGTTTGCAAGCTACAGGTGATTTAAAATCCTGGACAGACCAACGAAAAGCCACGGTAGCAAATTATAGAAGAAGATTTTACTGTTTAATAATTTATATTTATATGAAATGTGCTTCTTATATATTACTTCATATTCTCATATGATAATGATGTTAATGTTGTTTATATTGATTTCTATGTTATTGTAAGTGCATCTATGTGTGTATATGTATGTATGTATGTATGTATGTGTATATATATATATATATATATATATATATATATATATATATATATATATATATATATATAAAAAATATATATATAAAAAATATATGTGTATATGTATTTATAATATATCTGTATATGTGTGTATATGTGTGTGTATATGTGTATATGTATATATATATATGACAGCAACACTCATAACAATGACAACACAATTACATTGACAATCATGTTACGTTATTTTTAAAATGTTTCCTTTACTTTTTCATAACCTCTTTAACACACTACTTCTCCGCTGCGAAGCGCGGGTATTTTGCTAGTCAGTAATATGTTGCCCTGCGTTATATCTCAAAACACTGTTCTCAACAAAACTTTGCCAGATGTCTGAGATTGCAGCAAATATGTTGTTCTTCACACGTTCTGCACGGGTGTCTTTCTTGTCAAAGTGCAAATTCTGCATGGCAGTCTGATAGCAGTCACGGGGCATTGTATCTTTGATTGCTAGTACAACAAATAGTTCTGACTAGGCATCAACCACAGCACCAAATATGGTCATTGTTGCTCTTGTAAAAAAAATGGAGATAAATGCCATCAACTCAGACAGGAAGAGGAAAGTTTGTTGTATTACATGAACGTGACTGACAGAATAAAACAGAATAAAAAGAAAAACACTAACTTTTACAAGTAGCAAAAATTTTCACCGGGTGTTACAGAGTCAAATCAAATGTATGTTTTATTATATAATAGTAATAATAATAGCAGCTCACTACTCAAAACAGGGAGAACCCAGGCTCAAACTGGCAACCTCCTGATTATGAGGCAGCAGTTCTTAGCTCTTCTCCAGTCAAGTAGACATGTCAACTTTTTGTCGATTGGGCTTATACGCATTGACAGCAACATGTAAATTGAATGATTTCTTTTTCTCTGTTTATATTCTTGAATAAAAGCATACTTGTTTTGTTATACGTTTTCTGAAAGTGTTTATGTGATATTTGGACTTAGTCTTCACACATTATACACTTCACATTTTGTTATTATTACTATAACATGAAAAAAGTTTCTGTTTTAGTTATGTGTTCAACATTTCTTGCCTCACCTTTCCTGTCATCCTACATTTTCCCAAATCATTGTAGACACGGAACACACATGAAATGTATATATTCCAAATGATGATATATTATTTACCCAATACAATTCCAGACACCTCACACCCAGACAAATAGACTTGAGCTCTGAGAATTTTGTGTCTGACTTGACTTCAACTGCCTCGTTGGGGGATGGGATAGCAGGCTGCGTATTGCTTGTTCTGATTGACACATTTGCAAAACAAAGAGTGTGTAGGAATTTAAGGTGGCCCGGCATTCTGACTTTTTTTGTAGGCTTCAGGGATTCTAGTGGTAATAAGTAAAATACCTTGCCCGCACTAGCATAGGTATAGGACATCGCAAATTCAGCAGTTTTGGATTTGAATCTTAGTATTTCTGACATAAATGTCTTTTAAATTTGTGAAATAAAAAGAAACATTAACAGGTTACGGACAGGTCCAAGTGGCCCGCTGTTAGATTTGGCTTTAGAAAAGTACATAACTACATACTACTACTTAACTCTCTGTGAAGTTAAAGATTAGAATGCCAATTGCTTTTATAGTGACAGTAATAGCTAAATCTGTATCAGTCTGGAGGTTTTGCTTGTCATCTGTAAAAATGGGAAAGTAACAAAACTGTTAAGTAGGGAGTGTAGTTCCCACATGTCTGCAGGAGTGCTCAAAGTCCAATGGAATATCAGTGTATGATTTGAAAGAGGTCTTATTCAGACTTCAGAGGGAAACAAACAGTCAAAGTGAAACTGAATCATACCTGCCCTAAGCCCTTCAGTTATTCACTGGACTGTGCAGATTGATATGCAATATTTAAAGGGCACAGCAGAGGGTTAGTAACAGTATTGCAGCACTTTTTATTATCATCTTTTTGACAAGATGGATTCCTAAGTTAAATTGCAGGTGATACTCGCTTAGCCCAAACATACAGTAAGTACACTAGTGAAATTCATTGGCTAACCTGCCACTTTATCATGTTTGTGCTGATGCGAAAAAGTAAAGACCACTTCTTTCGGTTTTATAGTTTTACATATCACTGGCAAAGACAGTCATATATTTATTTTAAAACATGGCCTACACCAGATTTACTGTCATTATTTATTCCCCTTAAACCTTTAGAATAACTGTTAAATAGTATAGCACTACCTGCAGATTTATGTGCCTCCACAGTACATTGGACCTGATAGTGCAAGCTATCATGTAACCATCAGACTGAAATTGTTGTTTTGCTTTTCACTAAATACTGTTCATTTTGAATTACAATTTTTGTTATTTCTGTTAGAGTTGTTTACTATTTGTTGTGTGTACACTGTTTCTTTAATTATACTGCTATTTTGTGTGCTTTGTGGATGCAGCCCCAAGAGACAGGGCCACCCTGACATCATACATGCTGGATCCTCATTCTAACTTTATAGGCTGTGTCAGAAGAGAAACCAAGCAGTGGTGCATTGAGTTTGGATTAGGAATATTGCCTTTCTTGAATTTTTCTGTTTTATTTATTTATTTATTTGTTGGATTTTTTCTTTTGTGCTTGCATTTCTGATTTTGGATTTCATATTGTAGGCCTTAGATTGTCTTTTAAGCACAAACTTTTGCCATTTTTTTGGCTTTGTACTATTTTCATGTTTCTTTTTTATTATTTAATAAACAAGCCAGAGGTTGATGGTTTCTCTCCCTCATGAGATATTTTTGAGTTTGTTTGTTGTTTGAACTGCCGTCCTTAAGCCTCTACGAGAAAGGCTTGTGAAGGTCCTGACCTGTTCTTGTAAAGCTTTTTGGAGGCCTCAACCCTGCATTCATGTTTTTGGCTCCATATGGCAATAGTATATACATGCAGAAATTTATTTTGCCTTGTACAATTTCTTGTATTAGGAATTTGTTAGTTTTCGCATACCCCTTGGGGTCACAGAGCAGGGTCAGCCATTGTAAAGCACCCCTGGAGCAATTACAGGTTAAGGGTCTTGCTCAAGGGCCCAGCAGAGTAGGATCTCTTTTGGCTATGACGGGGATTCGAACCGGCAACCTTCGGGATACCAGGATACCGCCCTGTAAATTTTGACCTTGCATTTTAATTTTCACCAATAAGTGCTATCATTTAATTAGCAAAATATCATTTACACTGTAGTTGTCAACATACATAGCTAGAAAATGTTATAATTCGTGTATTAATAACAGTTATTAAGAGACTTTAGTATAAAGTGGTGTCAATGTATAAAAGGAAAACGTTTAAGGCTCATTCTTGAAAATAAGTATCCATTCAGAATGAATGCTATCTGGACTTCTTTCCAGTATTAGCAAGTGATTGCCTCACCTGTTACACCAGCTATGTTCCTATCTAATGTATGAAGAGATTCTACCAAAATTGTACAATGTCATTACCGCACCTGTCACATTTAAATAATGTCTTTTACAGATTCAACAGTTGCTTGAGAAATACTCTCATTTTAAGACAGCTGTGTTAAAATAAGACTGTTATATGAAATAGTATTAACATTTTTTCATTTTAATGTGTGCTTTCAGAATAAATTACACGTGCAAATTGAGCTTGGCTAACATCTGAATAGACCAGCTTTACAGCTCAAGATGTAGCCTAATAATTTGGCTAATGCACTGTCAGAACTTTCAGAATAATAAATTAATGACTTTGGTGTAACCCACTCAGCTTTTTACCCCCCAAGGAATAAAGTATGTGTATTGGTTACAAAGTAACAGATTTCATTTTGAAGCTACTGCTTCAATGGCTTTAAAGCCTACTAATGGAGAATTTAAAGTTACCTTAGTAATATTAGTAATAATATTGATAGCAAATGGGTAAATGTAATGGTATTTAATATATCTTTACACATTTTGCTGAGGCAAGCATAAATTCATATACAGTAACTCTTTGCTTTCTAACCAGACTTATTTCAATATTGCATCAAGTCCTGCTGAGTGTGTCAGTGCATCACAAAGCACACTCACCCACAACTTGCTCATACAGGGACAATAGTTACCTTAATTGAAATGTGGGAGGAAAGTGGGGAAAATGAAAAGTGGTGGCATGTGCAAACTTCATGCAGACAGAGACCAGGCCAGCATTTGAACCCAGGACTTTGGAATGGCTAAAATAGGCTGCAGCTCCTGCAATAAAACAGAGAGAAAAGTAAGTTCAGAAAATAATAAAATGGAAAAATTCCCTGGATAGTAAAAGATAAGCATTGTTATCAAGGGTGTAAAAGAATGAGTCTTAACACACTGGAAAGGTTTGGGGCAGCCACCCGTATATTGTCCCTGGCTGTAAAAGGGTTTTAAGAAAGGTATTGATGTGCATAGGTTGAGTTCTAAATTGAACTGATTTGATGGTGGAGAAGATGACGGTTTTAAAGGGTGAGGCTGGGCACCGGAAGTGATGTCTTTTTTGGCATCTTAACCAGAAGTGACATCTTTCTTGGTACCGGAAGGAACATTGTTGTTTTTAAATCAGGCAGGTTTTCCCATATTTGGCCTGCAGAGACAACAGAAGAAAGTTTAGCGCACCCTGCCACCCTCCACTTGGTCCACTCAGCTTCCTCCTAATCGCATGTGTGTGACATGGGATATTAGGTGCATAGTCTCTTTCGATTATTGTCCATGTTTACAATGGTGTGGGTTAAAAGTAAACAAGCCTGTTTGAGACACTCAGGCAAAGATGCTAATTTGTATTTCACTTGCTAAAATTTCAACCAAGTACAGTGATCCCTCGCTATATCGCGCTTCCCCTTTCGCAGCTTCACTCTATCGCGGATTTTATATGTAAGCATATTTAAATATATATCGCGGATTTTTTGCTGGTTTGCGGATTTCTGTGGACAATGGGTCTTTTAATTTCTGGTACATGCTTCCTCAGTTGGTTTGCCTAGTTGATTTCATACAAGGGACGCTATTGGCAGATGGCTGAGAAGCTACCCAACGTACTTTTCTCTCTCTCTCTCTTGCGCTGACTTTTTCTGATCCTGACGTAGGGGGATTGAGCAGGGGGGCTGTTCGCACACCTAGACGATACGGACGCTCGTCCAAAAATGCTGAAAGATTATCTTCACGTTGGCTACCTTCTGTGCAGCTGCTTTGTGAAGCGACTTGCTGCACAGTGCTTCGCATACTTAAAAGCACGAAGGGCACGTATTGATTTTTTTATCTGTCTCTCTCTCTCTCTCTGCTCCTGACGGAGGGGGTGTGAGCTGCCGCCTTCAACAGCTTTGTGCCGCGGTGCTTCGCATACTTAAAATTTTTATAAGGCGTACCAACTACACATTTTTGCATTTACAAAGGTAACAAAAATAAATTGCCAGTAAACCAGTCTCAAATGAAAAACTTGAACACAAAACAAACATGAAAAGTGCAATAAGTCACAAGGCACAAAGCAGACTATAACGTCATAATTAATGCTTTCACTACAGTCGGCCATTTTCAGCGCAAAAAAAAAAAAAAACCAGACAACAGGAAGCAACGTCACTTACCCTGTGGCAAGTAAGTAAATTAGAGCTAATATTTATTAATTCGTCAGACTGCAGTTGAAATAGGATGCACGCTGGACTGTATTAAAGCACACAGGTAGCATGACTTTAGTCTTGAGGTGTAACTGGTATTATTATTATCAGTTCAAATCAAATTTTTTTATGTTCTGACACCTGGCAACGGCACCCTTAGTCCGTGCTCACGGCACACCGGGGTGCCGCGGCACACGGGTTGGGAAGCACTGATCTACAGGACCAGTCTGCGGTTACTCTTGGCAAATTCTGAAATAAATTCATTCATGTCTAGATTTTCTGTGATGTTTTTCTCATGTACCAGAATGACTAAATTTCTCTTCCTTGAATGCAGCATTGTTCGGCGGAGTGGAGTGAGAATGCGGTTCAAAGTAGAGAAAGAGCTTTCGCATGCAGCTGAAGACACACCAATGATGAGTGCTGTGATGCAGACATGGCTCTGACGCGTGTTTGTGGAAGCCGCACCGTCTTTTTATAGAGCTTTTTTCCAATTAGTGTAGCCGTGTTTGGTGAATATGTCCTTGTGGTCCGAATTGGAAACACTAAATTTGTGGCAGGCAAAGCAAAAGCTGCCATCACGGACAACAGAATATTCAAGCCATGGTCGAGACTGATACCAGCTTGCACTAAAACATCTGAGTATCTTTCCGAATGCGCGCTTGGGATAATTAATTAAAATGGGCTGGGATGGGCTATCCATATTTAAGTCAGGCAGACCAGACTGTATATTTTGTTGAAGGCAGAGAGGTTTGGAGTACCCGACACGGGCGCAGAGCTGGAGGATTGTGTAGGCTTATCTACATCTTTTGGAGTTTCAGTTCCCGATGTGAGTGCTCTGTGCTCCGTGTTGGTAGCAGCGGTGCTGGGCTCAACCATGGAGCCAGCAGCTTGCGGAGGAACAGAGGTTGAAGATGTCTGCTTTTTAATAAGCCACCTATGCATAGCCTTTGGTGTTACCAACCAGAAAATAAAAGAAGAATGGCACGTATACGCTGTTATAATTAAAGAATGCGGTCAATAGGTTCAAAACGTACTGCAAAATGTGCGGCGAAGTGAACTGTGAGCAGTACAGTGCCTGTCTAGTGGAGGAGACACTGACGGATACGCCCCAAATTCAAACGGGCCGATTGGAAAGCAACTCAGTTTTGAAAATCAAATGTTATTCTTCTACAGAGTTTTTATTGGATAGACAGAGCATTTCGCAGGGGGGGCATGGGTTGTCTCTGGAGGGGCAGTAAACACACCAGCCCCCCCCCGTGATCACGCCTCTGCTCTTGTCAGTCCTCCAGGATCCGTTTTTCACTGTTTAGTGGGCAGGCATCTTTATCGCATACTGCATTGACTATCCCCTATTCTGCTGGGGGAACGATGCAGCTTCTCAGTGTACTTTATTCTTTTTTTCCCACTTGCAATGCCCAAAGAAGAATCCATCCCAGGTTGTGCCGTGTATTAACAGGACTTACTGCTTGCTCAAATGGCCATTACTATATTTCTTTATGCTTTCAGTGGCACAAAAAGCATTATCTGCCAAAAAACAAACTAAAAGAAATGTGCATAAGGCAACCATACCACTAAACCCAATATCACTCTACAGTGGTTAAAGACTGGAATTTTTTTTTCTGCATAGCTTGATAGCTTTTTAGAATTTTTAATTCTATCTCAGGCTTGTCATGAACCATTCTTTTGCCACTGCAGTGCCACCTCTACCACTGGCAGCTCCCTGTCAGTCAAGCAATTCTATTACCCACTATAAAATGTGAAATGAACAGATTAATAAACAGTTACATGGGCCTGTTAAGTACAGGAGTTAGCACACAAAACCATTCATTTGCTCAAGTGCTACTTTAAGTGTTCAAGCAAGTAGCACTTTAGAAAATTGGCACTTTCAGCATATTTTCTTACTTGCATCATAAATTTACAATTGTTGCAACTTCATAATGTAAAAATTCTCCTCTTTCCTTCAAGATAAGTGTGATAACACAGTAAAGAGGTCAACCTGCTAGAACCATTTTTAGGCTATTGTTGACAAGCTCTTTTATGCTACATTACTGAGAGTTTCGTCCTCTTCTCATTACACCACTGTGCTGAACCTATTATAATATACTACTTACTGAATAAGATGGAGGAGAATTTGAACATAACTTGAACTAGACCCCCTTCTTGAGCAGGTTCCTTGCTTGCTCCTGGATAGCAACATTGTCCATCAAACTCTGATGATACTGAGTGGTGGGCACTGTTACTAACTGGCAGTCATTTATGAAAGTAAAAGTACATAAGCTCCGTACACCAAGGGGTTGCACACACCTTAAAGATCACAGTATATACAGAAAGGGCTACTGTTTGTGCTACTGAGGGGCATGCACTCTAAACATTGAGGGAGGGCAAACCACACACCCCAGGTCCTCAAAGGCTAATAATACTGACTACTCACTATGGACAACGAGGGGCAATGTTCGTCTACCCCGCCTAAGGCTCCAAATGGGCATTGAATGGCAGTGTTGACCATGAATGGTAAGTACTATAGCTGGTGCAGAAGAAGGAGGGATGGAGTTGTGCATGAGGTTAACCACTGATTACCCCAAACAGGGTGTATGGGAATTAAAAAATATTCACTTTAAAGCAGGTCTTTTGCAGGTATAATTAAATGATAAACATGCAATGACATATATCTTGTACTAATTGATGTGTAACAGTTTGTCTGGTCAGACTAGTTTATTTCCCTCTTCAGTATATGTCCCAGAAGTATTGTCCCATACAGTGCTTGCAGAAACCAGGCCTTACCACATAATCCTCTCACTCATTGTTTTTAACATCTATGTAACAAATTTAACACTTCAGCCAATGGCTATAATAATTCGCACCTGGGTATATTTTGTTTGCATATATCCATCCTTCTTTTTTTTGACAATGTGCATCATAATGCTGCCGACTGTCCACACTCGCACTGGGTGATAGCCCAGTGCCAGGAAACTGTTACCATCACACTTAAAGAGAGCTTCTGGCTCTTTTAGTGCTCAGTATTGTAGATGTATGATCTTGGCTGGCCAGAATTGTCTTGCTGTATTAACAATAATAATTCTTTGCATTTATATAGTGCTTTTCTCACTAGAATTTCTATTTTAACTTACAGTAACAGTGGAAGACTTCCAAATTAAACACTGCAGCCCTTGATCACCTCACTCTTGTTCAGTGGCAGGAGCTGTTAAGAGAATTCGAGAAATAAGTTCCCCTTTGTCAAATTAAATGATTTGTGGATTATGCAGGACATAACATGACAAAGAATATAGCAGCACCAGCATTTAAAAACACTTTTTGATGTCAAGTTATTTCTGTTACAATAACAAAAACACATTGAAGAGGTGCATTGTTGCTGATACTGTCAACAAGTTGTAGCGGGGCTACATAGTAATAGTATATTCTTTGTGTGTGCAGAGTGCGTTTTGTTTTCATCATCCCGTTTACTGTCCATTATGTGTGCGTCAGTGAATGTTGTCCCCGTAAGTGCAGAGGGGAAGAATGATGGAGAGAGACCACAGCCCCAAGACGGAAATCACCTGTTTACACACCAATTACATCCGGGATATTTTACATTTAAAAAAGAGGACCAAGAGGAGAGAGGCAGAGAAAGAGAGGAAAAGAAAAGAAAAGAAAAGAAGACCATTTATCCATCCATTTACAAACTCATTACTGCTATTCATTGCTTTATTCCACTGCCTGCTTTTTCATCTACCGATCATTCATCACAACAGGCAGAGCCGAGAAACCCCGGGGTTGAAGTCATTCCAACCATTGCTCGGTCGTTTATGGTGAAGTTGTTTTGTTGTCAGGAGGAAGCACAATAACACCACAACCATTTTTTTTTTTTTTTTCACCACATTTTCAACTGCCATGTTTTTCAGATCTACAGTATGTTTGTATTTGTGTTGTGTGCTTTTGTTAATTGTTTAGGGGCAAGGGAGGGTTTACTATAAATATTTGTGTTATTATATATATTAATTAGTCACTGGTGTTTTGGGGATAAGTGGTAATTTGCACACCCATATACATATTTATTTATTATTGAATGTTTTTCTGTCTTTCATTTTAAAATATATCTGTGTTTAATTTGACATATCTGTTTACTGTCTCTGATTATTTTGTCGTGTCGGGAAAATAAGACATCTTGTAAGGAGTACGGCTTGTTATTAGAGCAAGAAACCTCAGGTATTCCAAGTTATAGTCTTGGTAGTGTAGTGGCAGGTCTGGGTAAGGGGTCGGCTGTTACAAAGTACAGTTCTCAGTAGAGGTCTCCCTTCACCCAGAATATTCCTAAAGAGTATACACTATTACTGTTAAAATCTAAATATAAGCAAAACGTGCCAGAAGACAGATTGGAAATATAAGTCGAGGAGATGGGATAACCATAAAGTGTAAGGTACAAACATGATCAAATACAGGCATAAGGTCAAAATATCAGTAAAAGACAAACTACACTAGACATCGAATCTTTTAAATTAAAGCAAAAATTTAATTCAAAAGGTCCTCGAGGCCTTTAGCCTTTCACTAATGCTAATGCAAAAGATTTTCAGGACAGGAATCCAAAACTTGTATGCGTGTATAGGATAATGTCAAGTCTTACCCATGTGAATCACATACCATGACCATGTGTCTGGCAATGAGCATCATTGGTATAACCAATATAGTGGCACCCATAAAAGCAAAATGGCAGCATGAATAGTAATAAAATAATCACATTAATAGTATATTTCCAAATTTTTTAAATAAATAAATAATCAAAATATAACCCTAAACTCGGACATTTCTTCAAGGAAATTGCAAAAAAAAAGTATGTTTATGATGTATTCAACAGAAACAAGCAGAAGCAGAAACATGGAGAAAATTCAAAGGCAATCAAACAGAAAACAAATTATACCTAGTATCCACAAGCTTCTGTTTTGTCCTCCTGTCTTTCATGTAGTTAGTGCTCCACACGAAAGTGTGCACTTTTCTCTTCCTGTCTTTCTCTTTCATTCTTTTGACTTTTGGCTCAGTTCCTATCTCCTGTGAACCTTCACCCTAAGACTCTTCCTGATTGCAAACCTGTAGTGTTTCAGTCATGGACAGCCTTCAAATGTCATGGGAAGATCACTAAATGTTCATACCTTCTCAGGTTAGGCTTCAGTTCCATGCAGAATGTTCCTGGTATCTCTGCTCCCATAAGCTGTAACCCTTTAAAGAGATGCATTTGTAGGGAGCTTCCAGACTGTCTGGCTGTAACACAGTCCCATTCATGCTTTCTAGGGACTTTGCACTGCCAGTTACTGGCGCATATGTCTTGTGGCCTTTTGTCGAGCCAGCAAGGTTTTTCTCCCTCCTTCTCTCTTTTGCTTTCTCATTGGTCAATGTCAGTCACCAAAGGCTTAATTTGTGTTACCTGCCCTCTAGTTTCATGAGTGATCCTCTTCCTTTTCCGCCACAGGTATCGCTTCCATTCACTTGTTTTGTTGCACTCACAGGTTTTACATTTTGGACACTGCTCTATCTCTATTGCATATTTTATTTTGTGATTTTTTTTCTTCTCATTCAATTAAATCCATTACACATAAAACCTGTACTACTACACTTTTTAGAATCAACTTTTCTCCATGCAGTTCAAAATTACATCCACTGATTTATTTTTATCATTACCACACAGCATTCACATTGAATTCTCTATCAGTTATGTTTTTTGTTTAGTCCTTGTCTCCCATTTCACACCATTTTTTGGTCTCACAGTTATTTATTAAATGTAGTTCAGAGTTCGGTTTTCTTTTCAGCAAGCAGATCTTCTTATTATATAGTATTCTACTCTGGGTGTATTTGTTCTTCAATAATATTATTTTTGATTTCATTCATAAATTGGTGTACGGTTACATACTCTGACATCTTTCCATTTTGTCTGACCATGAGGCTTTCTGATTTACGTTTACCTCCTTCTATTTTCTATTTCCATGGTACTACTATAACATGTCTTTAGTGAATCAAACGGTACTTTCCATTTTGCTATTCTTGGCTTCCTCTTAAGACATACTGCTTAAGTTCTTGTTAACTTGTGAAGAATATATGCACAATATTTTACATCTTCCAACTATTACAATTATAGTGGCCAAATCGGTAGAGAAGCCTTTGTAAATACTATTTAATCCAAATGGTTTTAAAGTTAAAAATTCATGAAGATTGAAGAAAAGGTTCACCTCATAAAATATCTGTTTGAAAAAAAGAACAGGTTTCTCTTATTTATCACTAGCCTAGGTTTCTGCACCCCTGGGGTCTTGGCTTGAATTAAGTAGGTTTGGATAGTGAATGAATGAATGAGTTATTGAACTCATTTCTAACACCAATGAATTCTAAGCTCTTATTTTATGCCAATTTTTTCATACTGGAGACTATCAAAAAGTGTTAATTTCTGACTCTTCATCCAGTAGACTCATTGCCTCCTGCTTGCTAAATGGTTACTATAATGAATTGTAATATCGAAAGATATTGTACAAATATATTTTTCTTATGTTAGAAATTCCATTACACTCCTCATTTCTTAGCAAAATTCAAAGGTCACAAGGTATAAAAGAATACATCAATAATACAGCAGGACTGGTGATGTTTTCTCCCCACAGTCATAACAACAAGGCAGCACTATTAAAAGCTCTTTATGAGGAGAGACAGTGCTTCATCCAGTAATCTACTGAGCCCTTTTAAGGATCTGATCACTGGAAGCTTAAATTATTCTGAATGACAACTGACACATGAAATGCACGAGGAAGAACAAACATTTAATGTGGAGTAATTTAAAGTCTAATTCCTTAGTGAAAAAAACGATTTGTAACATCATAGGTTAAACATTTGACATATGCCTTTTTGCACTTGAAGCTTTAGACCATGGATAAAAGTTTTATTTTAAAAACTGATATGCTGAATATTTACATCAAAAATTCAATTTGAAGGCATGTAAAATTTGTTTTTTTCCTTTCTTCTATCTTAAATAAAGAACATTTGAGATGTTATGTTTTATTATCTGCTATATGAAGCTGCTTTCTGTGTTGCCTGAGTTAGCAAATTCTCATGAAAATTATATTGTATTTGTGTAAAATCAAAAAACTAGCAATGAGTATTATTAAATTATATAGAACATAACCACCTATTAGGGCGGCACGGTGGCGCAGTGGTAGCACTGCTGCCTCGCAGTTAGGAGACCCTGGTTCGCTTCCCGGGTCCTCCCTGTATGGAGTTTGCATGTTCTCCCTGTGTCTGCGTGGGTTTCCTCAGGGCGCACCGGTTTCCTCCCACAGTCCAAAGACATGCAGGTTAGGTGGATTGGCGATTCTACATTGGCCCTAGTGTGTGGGTGTGTTTGTGTGTGTCCTGCGGTGGGTTGGCACCCTGCCCAGGATTGGTTCCTGCCTTGTGCCCTGTGTTGGCTGGGATTGGCTCAAGCAGACCCCTGTGTTCGGATTCAGCGGGTTGGAAAATGGATGGACCACCTATTATTTTATTCTTTAAATGCGTGTTTTTGGAGCACCTATTTACGTACAGTAATCCCTCGCTATATCGCGCTTCACCTTTCGCGGCTTCACTCCATCGCGGATTTTATATGTAAGCATATTTAAATATATATCACGGATTTTTCGCTGCTTCGCGGGTTTCTGCGGACAATGGGTCTTTTAATTTCTGGTACATGCTTCCTCAGTTGGTTTGCCCAGTTGATTTCATACAAGGGACACTATTGGCAGATGGCTGAGAAGCTACCCAACTTACTTTCTCTCTCTCTCTCTTGCGCTGACGTAGGGGGGGTGTGAGCAGGGGGGCTGTTCGCACACCTAGACGATACGGACGCTCGTCTAAAAATGCTGAAAGATTATCTTCACGTTGCTATCTTTTGTGCAGCTGCAGCTGCTTCCTGAAACGACATGCTGAACGGTGCTTCGCATACTTAAAAGCACGAAGGGCACATATTGATTTTTTTATCTGTCTCTCTCTCTCTCTGTCTCTCTCTCTCTCTCTCTCTGCTCCTGACGGAGGGGGTGTGATCTGCCGCCTTCAACAGCTTTGTGCCGTGGTGCTTCGCATACTTACAAGCCAAACAGCACTATTGATTTGTTTGCTCCTTTGAAGAGGAAGATATGTTTGCATTCTTTTAATTGTGAGACTGAACTGTCATCTCTGTCTTGTCATGGAGCACAGTTTAAACTTTTGAAAAAGAGACAAATGTTTGTTTGCAGTGTTTGAATAACGTTCCTGTCTCTCTACAACCTCCTGTGTTTCTGTGCAAATCTGTGACCCAAGCATGACAATATAAAAATAACCATATAAACATATGGTTTCTACTTCGCGGATTTTCTTATTTCGCGGGTGGTTCTGGAACGCAACCCCCGCAATGGAGGAGGGATTACTGTATACAGTATATAGCATTTGTAACTTTGAGAAGCTATAGTATACAGGTATGTGATGTCTACTAATCAAGTGGCAAGTTTGATTTAGCAGGGTTTTGAGATGTGGTCCATTATTTCACAGTCCACAGCTGATGATACTGGAGTGAAACACCCTGATTATTATACAAAGGCATTCAAGATTTTATGTAAACCCTAAATGGGCTCTTTTTTATTATTAATGAATTGTAATTAGGCCTAACCTTTCTAAAACTAATTGAATCACTTAATACAGTAGCCATTGATGGGTTAGATACCACTTTATGTAAATGTATATTGTTGATTTCACTGAAAGAATTCATGATTTTATTGTCTATGGGTTATACTGTACTACCGTTATCTATAGTACTAGGGTGTTGTACCGTGTTAGCCATTATGAATATAGAGAAAAGCCAAGCAAAATGACACCTTTTATTGGCTAACTAAAAAGATTACAATATTCAAGCTTTCGAGGCAACTCAGGCCCCTTCTTCAGGCAAGATGTAAGGGGCCTGAGTTGCCTCGAAAGCTTGCATATTGTAATCTTTTTAGTTAGCCAATAAAAGGTGTCATTTTGCTTGGCTTTTCTCTACTGTTATCTAAAAATACAGAGGTAACACTTTGGATCTATTACTCATTTACTATTATGTAAGAAGACATTAACATTCAATTCTTTAAAAGAACTATCTTCTGTTGTTTTTTTATGTGGCATGAAGACCAGAAGAAGCCTTTCTTAAGGCCTTGTTACATAAGAGTAAATGAGTTATGGATTCATCTTTGCAGTACCTACTCTAAAGTGTTACCAATACAGATTGTGGTATCCTTTAGGATAAAGGCTAAGCGGTCATTCTCTGCTTGAACAATGCTTCATCAACTCATTTTTATTCTTTAAAAAATAATGGTTAGCATCTTGCTAGAACCTATTGTCACCACAATAGAGTGGAAATCCAACAGCCAGTAACATAAGGCTGGGTTGATGCCAGTCTATTAATTTATTAAAGATGTTGAAAGAGCTGCTTATATTAAAAGTGAGTTGATACCTATGAATAAGTATTTGGTGTCTCTAGAAGGTACTGCAGTATATAGTGAAGGGCCATGGTTATGGAATCTTCCATATACCCTTTTGTGTGGTGAGCAAATTAAAGGGGGTCCAGAACATAACTTTCATAAATACTGATGTTAGGACAACAGGTCTGTAACATTGAGACTTATTTATTTACAGTTCTTTGGTACTGGAGTTATCTACTACCACTACTACTACTAGTACTACTAGCCATCTTTAAGACATTGTTTGCACTTTATATAAACCAAAAGACTTGCTATAAATTGTTGTTTACACTGAGGCCAACTGGGAGGCGCAGTGGCTGAGCACAGTACAGTAATGATTATAAAAATTCTCAAAACTTTCTTAGATCTGATTAAGACTGTGTGGAAACTGTGGTCTCATTTCTGGATGGGATGCATTAGATTTCTTGTACTTTTTCATTTTCTCTAAATCCTTCCATACATTCTGATATGTTTATAAAATTAAATTCAATATTTGGGCATAGTTTGATTTAGTTTTTTAAGGATACATACTACTCCCTCATGTGCATTAATGAGAATTCAGCTTCACTTACATATGTGCTGAAGTCCTAGAATCTGTACACAGCATGGGTTGCAGTGTGATGAGATAAACATGGCATTGTAGTTCCATAAAAATATACACCTTTGAGGAAATGATTGTTGACCTTAAAAACAGAAGAGGGAACACATTCCCATCTAATACAGGCATTACCTGGATAGTCAACAGGGTCAGGTTTTTGGGCACCCTTATCAAAACTTAAATATTCTTTAACATGGTGTTTCATAGTTCTATCAGATCACATGTGACATGCACCTAACACGAATGGTACCAATTAACCTCTCAGGTACTTTGGAAATAGGGAAATAGGAAGAGTCAAATCCAGCTAGCAACTGTTATGTGTACCATTTTACCTATCTCACTATCCACAATGTTCCCCACATATGCAACCCTAGGGACCTCTGCGTTGCTGACTGGGACCATTTTTTAATCTCACTCCTTTTCTTTAAACTGGTTTGCCACCAATAGAAGACTTCTTAAAAGCATTGTTTTGTTAGCCCTTAAGGGACCATATCTATACAAGGAATGATCAGTCTTCACACTCAGCAATGCTAGAAATCAATCAGACAGGAATGGAGTCTTTATACACTTTAAAGTGTGTTATTTTTTACTTGCACACTAAACTCCTGTGACCTGGGTCCAATCACTCTTTCTATAGATTTTGTTAGATTAATTGATGATACCCTGACAACCCCCAGAATAACTGCAAACAGTCAGAAATTCAGGGATTGTTAGAAGACTTGGGAAAAAAAGTATTTCCTTCCACTAATGACTTGGTTCTCTACATTACTGATCTCTACTCATTGCTGCCACATTTGTTGAATCTAATGGAGGAAGTCTACAGAACTTCCCAGTGAAAAGTTCTTACATGTCATCTTAAATTGGATCAGTTTTTTTAACTGTCTCAAATGCTTCAATTGCTCAAGTGCTTAGGAGGAATGGTCTGAAAAAAAAACCTCAAAGATTTATTTAGATTTTATATCTGAAATGTGCCTCTTCGGGCGGCACGGTGGCGCAGTGGGTAGCGCTGCTGCCTCGCAGTTGGGAGATCTGGGGACCTGGGTTCGATTCCCGGGTCCTCCCTGCGTGGAGTTTGCATGTTCTCCCCGTGTCTGCGTGGGTTTCCTCCGGGCGCTCCGGTTTCCTCCCACATTCCTAAGACATGCAGGTTAGGTGGATTGGCGATTCTAAATTGGCCCTAGTGTGTGCTTGGTGTGTGGGTGTGTTTGTGTGTGTCCTGCGGTGGGTTGGCACCCTGCCCAGGATTGTTTCCTGCCTTGTGCCCTGTGTTGGCTGGGATTGGCTCCAGCTGAACCCCGTGACCCTGTGTTCGGATTCAGCGGGTTGGAAAATGGATGGATGGATGGATGTGCCTCTTCATTTTACATTAGCTATGACAATTCATCTTGCTAAAATATATACAATATTCTATATATGTATATACAATAATATAATATTATTCATATATTGCAGCAGTCTTGAAACTGTACAGTATTAATCCATGGAAATCACTTTGTGCCAGGACATTTAGATGCCTCCACATTGTCAGCATGCATGCATCCTTTGATTAATTATGCTTCAAATATAATCATCCAACAAGACACTACTTTGAATATGTGCAAATTTAAAACTTTGTTATATACCTGCCCAATTTCCTAATCTCACATGACTTTCTGTGGTTGAAACTATACTATTTAATATTGATGATTATTTAAGCAGTATTACTAAAATCTGCATACTTATTTCAAAGAGTGCATCCCTACATAATCCAACATATCTTTGGGAATGGAATCTTTCAAGTACAATATCAGATATTGAATATAATTTAGTCTTTGTCAAGATATATTTTACAACAGTTTGTGGAAAACATGGTTTCATTCAGTTTTAATTTGTGAATCACACACAACTGTGTTGTCTAAAACTATCCAAAACATACATGGGACAAGTTCCAAATAATGTAATCAAGAGATTACCTCAGCAGGTTCTACATTGTGAGAAATACCCTACACTTAGATCATACTGAGAAAAAAACTAGACATTAAATCAACATTTTGACTTTACAATTATTCCTAATCCTTTAATGGGATTATTCACAGTAACACCCTATGGGGCATATGCATTCCAAAAATATTCTATTGGGATGTCTCATTTTCTTTAGCAAAAAATATTTCAAAGCCTTTTCAGAATCTGGCAAGAACTTACTAATGCTGTGCTAAAATAAACAACCTGGGTCTCTTTTTATTCTTTATGATGTTACACTATTCAGTATATGAAGTTCTGCTTTATATTGGACTCTCTGTTCACATTGCTCTCCAGACTGGGAAGGGGATGGATGTCCAGACTGATGTTTAAACATTTGATTCAATGTTTGATTGAACTGGTTATCATTCATTGTAATGTGGTTTATAAAACTATTCAAATTAATATATGTTTTTATTGTCAATCAGTGGTCCCACCTTACTTAAATTTCCTAAGTTTCACCCAGTTAAATGCAAATCAATCGTTGGTTCAAACATTCATGGTGTATGTTTGACAGTATATAATTTTCATGTAATGAACAACACCATAAGCATAAATAATTACTTGCTGTTTATTAAAGAAATGGTGCTTCAATTAAGAGACAAAGCATTTAAAAATACTGTTTTGAAACTACAAGGTAATTCACATTGACACATGTTAATCTGCCATTTTTATAATTACTCACGATTAAGGCCAACAAATTAAATCATAATGTTCCATCTCAATTAAATGAACAAGCAGTTAAGTGGTTGATTACGCAATTCACTGTGTGAAACACTGAAAAAATAGAATTTTATGACGTTTCAAATAAATCTACAGGTTTAGCCTGCATTCATTTGAGAACATATACATTAAATTTGTCTAACAAAACCTGTAGATGTCAATAGTTTGCATAGTATAACAACACAAATGTGTTTTATTTTATAATTTGTTATAGTCCAAAACATGTTCATTCCCCAGTTTTACTAATGTTGTAGCATGCTCATAACTAGGCTGGCCAGATTTTTTGTGTGCCTTAATAAAATAAACATCTACTTCTGGGGGTAGTTGGGGGGTGGGGGGGTCCCCCTTCTTGTTTTTGCCTGTTAAAAACATGAGAAATAGGACAATTTTCTTAAATTCATGGACATCGGGTATGCAATTATTAAAATGTGATGCATTGCATAAAAACAGGACTGTCCTGGTTAAAACTAGTCATCCTAGCCTATACACATTTTTAAAATGCTGCTTAATCCACAATTTAATTTATTTGGATTGTGGCAGGATCCCCTCCTATTACATTTCAGTTTTATCCTGTGGTTTATGCAAACAAATAATGTAAAAAAAGAACCAAAAATAAAACGTTAGAACTTCTTATTCTGTTGTATTGATAATTTATACGCTTCTTATATGTTGTTCAAATTCTTTTATCAAAATACCAGTGACAGCGCAATGCACGATAACATGGAGTGAATACACCATACGCATCCGCCCACGGCTGCGCTGCTGTGCGGAGATAGGAGTTGATTCTACAATAAAAAAAAATAAAGATAAAAAGAGTAAAACAATCATCACCCATAAAGCGTGTGTGTGTCTATATATGTGTATATATATATGTTGATATGTGGATGTGTATATGTATATATATATATATATATATGTAGATATGTATATATATGTGTATATGTATATGTATATATATGTTTATATGTGTGTGTGTGTATTTTATATATATAAAACACAGCAACACTCATAACAATGACAACACAATTACATTGACAATCATGTTATGTTATTTTTAAAATGTTTCCTTTTTTTTTCATAACCTCTTTAACACACTACTTCTCCGCTGCAAAGCGCGGGTATTTTGCTAGTACTTTATAATAGAGTTGTTAATCTCAGTTTTACGGAAGCCAAGAGAGGACGTGCAATATCGTTATTTTTTTAAATTGTTTCCTCGAGATAACTGAAAATAAAAACATCTTGTTTTCTCAAAATAATGAAATAATTGTATCTAACGTTTAGTGTTTATCTTATTGAAGCCACATCCTGTTTGAAATGCATAAGAGCAGAACTATATTGATCAGCGTGTCACATTTTTGTTCAATCAAGGGCTGACTCAGGCTGAAATATCTTTATGCCATAGTTTAGAAAATAACAACGTTAGTGTGCATTATTTAAGAAGATGGTTAGCAAGGCTTCAATTGTATAGGTGTCGCAATCTAAGCAAGCCTGATGCCATTATGCACCACATCGCATAGCAGTTAACGGGCCCTGGGCAACTCCACTGATACCGTATAATGACAGAGAGATGTAGATTAGCTGGCTTAAGAGTCACTAGAGATCTTGTATATGAAATACAATCAACTTTGGACCCAGAAGGCATTCAGCTAAGGAGATGCAGAAGACTGTGAAGAAGGCATTACTGTGTCCTGGGACCAAATTACCTTTGGCACATTGACAGCTATGATAAGCTGACACCTTTTAGTATTGCAGATGGCTTCTCACGCCATATCATTTGGATGCAAGCGAACGTAACTAAGAGTAAACCTGAAGTCGTTGCAGGTTACTTTATTAGTGCTGTCATTGACAGTACCGCCGCTCCCTATACGCAGAGTACGCAGTCTGCGTAGGGCACCAACTCCCAGGGGGGCACCATCCCAGCTGCTCAAAAAAATCGCTTTTATATATTATAATAATAAATTAATATTAATAATATACATATACAAATAAACAAAAATATAAACGTATATAATATTGCATTTTACGGTGAACGCAGAGTAGGCTAAGCACACGTGATGGCTGCCTAACTAATATTTGGGGGAGGGGGCACAAAAGTAAATTTCTGCTTAGGGCACCCATTTGGCCAGCAGTGGCCCTGGTCATTGAGTTGTGGGGCTGCCCAAAAATAATCAGATCTGATCTCGGTACTGAAAATGTGCACGTTAACAGACTACAGTGTTTTCTATGTGAGGATGAAGACGGAACACTATCTGAACCTGCTATTCTTCAAGGAAGAAGTACTGCAAATCAGAGGATTGAATGGTGGTGGGGATTCTATCAGAGGCAAAATGTGGACTACTGGAGAGATTTGATTCTAGAGTTTCAGTCTGTGGGAGACTTCAATGGTGATGTGGTTGACAAAGGTCTCATTCAGTTCTGCTTTGTTGATGTCATTCAGGTGGGAAGAACTCATTCACACAAACACGCACACACGCACACCATAGTAAATTTTTGGCTAAGTACATATGAATTCTATACTATTACAAGTAGCCTTTACGTTTTTTTAGTTTTTATGAACTGGTGTAATTGCATTTTTTGTCATTTAACGATGAGCCCATCAATTCCGATTAGGCCTAAATGTATATGCTTGGTGGCTTTCCTTTTTTGCGTAAACATTTGTGTTTGCTGAGCCATACCTATTGATGTGAAAAGTGGTGATGATTGTAAGGGTTCACAGCTGGATGGGGACCCACAAACATTCTAGTGAATAAAATTACACAGGCTTGAAATTCAGCGTGGAATTGTGAGTAAGCTATTCCGCACATTATTTAGTAAGCTATTTCAACGTCTTTGTAAAATTACTGTTAAGTAATTGTGCCTAATTTGTTATGTAGGGATTTAGTGTTTTTTTTACACTTTACGTTTTGTTAAGTTCTCATGCGTAGGAAGTCACCTATGGAACATGCTCCTACTGAATTCTGCAATTTGATCTACTGTTTAGTGCACTTGTTCAAGTGCGCCAGGAAAGTCTAAGACTTGTGGTGCTCTTATTGCCATATGTTTAAACTGCGTTTTAGAAGACACTTGACTAAACTTTATTTACTTAAACGCGAAAAACAGTCTGAAGTACATATTTTCATTGATATCAGTACACTTCAGGAAATTAACTTGGATTATTTGGTGAGTCCTTAATCAGCTTCGCTCCATTTTTTATGGCGAACTGACCGCAGTGACACAATGATGAACACTACTCAAAGAAAAAAGTGTGAAAAAAGCGTCTGTTAAATATACCTGTTTAAGGCTGCCATCAAACTCTGGAAAGAAAGACATTTCAGCCTATAAATGAAGACTTTGTAGAACGCATTACCTTATGATAGCACAATTCAACTTTACGTTATTTTTTGGTCTTTTAGAAGTGACTTTTGGATTTGGCAACAGTTCATGGCAATTTCAAAGCAAATGTGTACACTGGCTGACTTATATTCCTAGTCATTCTCAGGTTACTCCAGTTCAGAGGAGCAGACAGCCTATAATGTTAGGACTGGGCTCAAGGCAGGGCCTGGACAGGGTACTAGTACATAACAGCCATGCTAGTAACCAAACTAGGATGGGTTCAAGAATGTGGAAGGAAAACTGGAGTACCCAGAAAAAAAGCACAGAGACATAGGGAGAACATATACATTCCACACAGACAATCAGGTGCTGGATTTGAAACAAGCATGTTGAATCTGTGGCAGTGCTAATCAATGTGTGCTGTGGTACCACCTAAGCTAAGGGTATATTAGCTTTTCGTTTTTACTATTGAAAATTTCTTAAATTAACAGCATTCACACTTACAGCCTTATGTTGACTGCTCAACTGTCTAAGACCTATGGAAAATAATATTATGAAAGGAAAAACAATATAGAATAGATAGAAAAATTAAAGAGTACTTATTTCCTTTTGCATAATTTATTTTACATTCTCTATAGATTTTCAATATTATTTTACTTAAGTGATTTTTCCTTTGCTTTTTTCCTCTGTTTTTTGTCTGAATATGAGTGTAATCTTTACATGTAAAATTAAACAATAATTTATTTAAAGTTAAAATAACTGGAATAACAACCTATTTGAAAGAATTTCTGGTTTCCCCATCTACTCAAACTTGTATAAACAATTATAAACATCATAAAGAATAAGATGTGATATTATAAAATGTCTGAAGTATTAATATCAGAGTGATCTTTAATCTTTTAATCTTTGGTTTTTTGACCCATCAACACAATTTCATTCACTCCACCAAGTCTGAAATTCCTCCTTGTGTTTAATTTAAGGGAGGATTCCCCCCTCATTTCAAAGATGAATTTCAAGCCCTAAATTAATATAATGTTGTGTGTGTCTGTGTATAGATACTGTAAATATATATATATATATATATATATATATATATATATATATATATATATATATATATATATATATATATATATACATATATATACAGTACATGGCAGCCCAGAGCAATATTCCTTCAGTGGGACAATAATTCCTACCTGTGTCTATGTGTTCCTGTGTATTGGGGTTGTGGTGAGGAGATTAGTAACACATTTGAATAATTTGAATATTCTTTGCAGAGGGAGTTAGATACTGTGGTCAGAATGTGGAACAACCATCAGATCAGGCCAGGTGGGAGTGGTTGTGATTTATTTCACGGCAGACCTTTTCTCATGTACCAAGCACAGGACTACCTCCATCCAACTGACTATGACAGACTTGATATAATTGCAGAAGAGGGTGTTTGCATTTGATAAACTGGTATTCCCTGTGATCCAGATCTTCATGAACTTTGTGTTTTGCTAATGGAGCAACACCATCTTGAAGCTGGTTATACTGCTGTTGAGGCTACTAGGCTGTACAGAGAACTTAGGCCTTTGGTAAGAGAAATATCATCAGAACCAGAATAGTCAGAACCTCCTGATGTACTCACACCAACATACATAATAATATGTCCATAAAGGATCTTATACTTAACTGTTTTATTTATTTAGGTCAGATTCTTTTGAGTGTGTATGTTTCCTTTAGATTTTTTTTGCGTTTTTGTTTTGCTACTATGGTTTAAACTTTTCTATTGATAGATTTCAGGTAAATGACCTAACCTTGAAAATTTTGTTGTGCTGAACTTAAGTGAAGTGTATTTTGGGAAAGCTGAAAAGTGAAGCAGGACCTTAGAATGATTTATATAGCCAGCATGTTTGCAGGTTAAAGTAACTTTTGGGAATCAACCTTGGCTTGTGTGATAACTGTGGTAGTTGAATGAAAGTCAGGTGTGAATGTTTATTTGAGTATGAGGGATTGGGATGGTGCCTTTTATTATAACTTTTCAGAAAGAGATCTCAATTTAGCTTTAGCTCAATTGCCAGTTTGTGGCAAAAATTGAGGATTTAATTGAGGTTGCTTTTTGACACTTTTTGTAAAGAGCCCAGCTCATTTGCAACCATGGACATTTTGAGAAGGGCCATGGACATTTAAATGAAGCTTGCTATTTGCATAGCTGCTGGACACCTGTAAAGGAGCTCGATCTCCGGCAAGAAATCTTTATTTTAACTTTTTACTTAAGGATACTGTATATAATTAATAACTAAAGAACTGGGCCATCTGGAAACTAACATCTGGGACTGAATGAAGATGCATGAACTCACCCAGATTGTATAATCTTTGTATTGCTTATGCTTGTTTTTATTTGTTGTCATTAGTTATTATGCAAATAAACATTTTTATTTGCTGTCATTATGGAAATAAATAATTTTTAAATACTGCGGTGGGTTGGCACCCTGCCCAGGATTGTTTCCTGCCTTGTGCCCTGTGTTGGCTGGGATTGGCTCCAGCAGACCCCCGTGACCCTGTGTTCGGATTCAGCGGGTTGGAAAATGGATGGATGGATGGATAATTTTTAAATAAAAGTGTTTTTGTCCAGTTGCTATTAGCAAGCTCAGTGCTTCAATTAATCATTCCTTAGCTACAGTCCTTTAAGGGCTGAAAGGATACTTTTTGGAAGCCTTGTATTGGTGGTTAGTTGGGTTGAATTAAAGGTTCAGCAAAGCAGTCTGTCACGGTGGTCTCTAGAGTTGGCAATGAAGGTAACAGGCAAGAGGTTACAGGTAATAGGTACATAGCTGGTTTTGACATTTCTTCCTATCCCCCAGTAAGAAAAAAACCTAAAACTTTAGTGAGTACATTTTGTGTTAGGTGCATGCCACAGGTGATCTTATAACACAATAAAACATAAATATTATTTTATTTTTTCCCTTCTGGTGATGGCTGAATGGAGGAGGAGCTGAATTTGCAGCAACATTCTCTTTCAGACATCTGAGTGAGTGTCAGCAGCATGCCCCAAGTGCAGAAATAAGTTATTTTACTTCATTTTTTTAACTTCACTCTTCTTCCTCCTCTTTTTGTTTTCTTTGTAATGCCCCATCACTCAATCAGCAGGTAAATACATATCTACACTACTAGACAATTTGGTCATTGGAAGCAGTTTGGAGGTTAAGGCATAGAATTTTTTGACATATTTAATTCTGAAAACTGTAATATTTGAAATCAATATACTCTTACCCTATTATTTGGGGAAGTAAGATGTCTGAAGATTAAGTGATTATTTTTTGTAATAAAAAAAACAATAAAATGTAAATATAAAACTAGAAAAATATCCATCCATTGTCCAACCCGCTATATCCTAACACAGGGTCACGGGGGTCTGTTGGAGCCAATCCCAGTGCGCAAGGCAGGAACAAACCCCGAGCAGGGCACCGACCTTCCGCAGGGCACACACACCAAGCACACACTAGGGACAATTTAGTTTCACCAATGCATCTAACCTGCATGTCTTTGGACTGTGGGAGGAAACCGGAGCACCCGGAGGAAACCCACGCAAACCCACGCAGAGAGGACCCGGGAAGTGAACCCAGGTCTCCTAACTGCGAGGCAGGAGTGCTACCACTGCACCACTATGCTGCCTACTAGAAAAATATTTTCTCCTCAAATCTTGTTTTCCTCATTACATGACATCACATCACACAATAGAGTTGCAGAAAAGAAAAGCTGTTAAATGTGAAACATGAATGTACATTAAAAAAACTAAAACTCATATTCCAACAGTTCCTCTGGAAAAAAAATGTGCACAAAATTCAAACATCAAGCAACAGAAATACAAATGCAAATTAGATGGACAAAATCCATGTGAACTTTGTGAAGAATTTTTATATTAATACTTAATAATTACATCATTGATATTGTTCTACAAGAACTTTTGTGTAAACAAAACAACTTGCTTGATCTGTAAAGGTAACAAAATGCAATATGTAACAAAGTAATGCATTAAAGAGCATTATGTTTTACTATGAAGAATAACATTTAGTAGTTTGGCTCTTATTGAGGGAACTGTGTTGCCTTTGTTGCAATAACAAAGAAATAGAACACATATGTAACTGATCTGTGTAAAAAGTACTTTTGGAGCAGTATGTTAATTGTATTTCAGACACCTGTAGCACAGTGCAATGTATAATTGTGCTCCTTATTTCATGTATAGGCCTGCATCCCTGCAGTATCTTATCATGTGGCCATTCTGAGGTCTGCAATTGATCAAAAAGTTTTTTATACCATATCTTTGACCCATATTCCACTTTTTAACACAGTTAAAACTCTGACCTGAATTCTGAGAAACTGCTGTAGTTGCATGCTAGTTCCAGGGCACAACTGCAAGTATGGGCTACTGGCCGTCTAGTAAGTTCAGACATGTCCTTGAATGTAACATTAATGGTATTTGACAGAAAAAGATCAGACCCTGTGCAAAACCTAAGGAACAGTCCAATCTTCTTTCGATCAATCTCTCTAACAAATCTTAGAAGGGGATGAATTTTGTGATGTTTCTTGGCTTTGGTTGAAGATCATCCAGGATGTTTTCCAGTGTCTTCCCACTCAAAGACTTTCCAATTCCTTTCAGGACTGGCTGCCAGCACTTTATTATAAATGCTGGCTCTTGGACCATCTCCTTGTGTGCAATTTCTATCAACAAGGTCAGCAAGTTTTCTTTTGTTGGCAGAGAGGTACAGTTATGACTGCTCAGAATGGTAAGAAGCTTTTCCAAATCAGCTTGACTGAAATCACTCAAAGCCTCTGTCAGTGCATCCTTCTCAGTGAAGCTAATGTAGTTGAAAAATGCCTCCATTAGATTGCAGGTATATGAAGGTATGGAAAAAGCTTAATAAAGAAATGGTGGAACAAGCTGAACAGGTAACTATTGAAATCTCTGCCACCCAAAGGCCAAGATTCGGGCAACAGCTTTCCACTCCAGTTCTTGATAAGCGTGATACAAAGTGGGGATTTTATATGTGGCTCCACACGTTCTTGTTTCATAAAAAATGCTCCAGAAGTCAGTAATACAGTCCCTAATAAGCTCATACCCAACTCCATTTTCCAACTGTCCATTTTCCAACACACGCTCAAATGTTATATTAGCATATAGTATGTTCTCATCTGAAAATGTCTGAATCATGTCAGACACACAATGCACTTTGCGAATAGCAATGGTCTGCTTCTCAGCTATATCCTCTGCATTGTCATAGAAAGGTGCAGATGAAGTATTTGGGGAGGCATGGTTTGACCTTACTTCAGGATTTATGACATCAGGTACTGCTGATGGGCTCAGGTGAAGCACCACAGTTGCTTTTTGTGGGTGTATGTTCGGAAGGTTGCACTTCAGTTACAGGTTCACCAACAATCTCTATCATATTATGCAATATTCTGCAATCTGTGTTATCACCTGCAGGGCTGGAAACCACCTACTCAAAAGCAGATTCATGTTTCTGATTTTCTTTGTCTTCAATCACTTCAATATCATTTTCTGATTCCTGCTGTTCAGGGGCAGGTTGATAAATCAAAGTGTCACAGAGAACATCCAAGGACAAGTTTCCATCATCACCAAGGAAAATAATGACTTGATCAAATGTTGAAGTGGTGGTAACAGATGGTAAAATTGCAGTCATTAATGGACTGGAAGTAAAAGGCCTTTCTGAGGACAGAGAGCTATGGGAGGAAGATATGGGAAATAGATCCTGCTGGGCGGGTGCCACTGCTGTCTCAAATCTCCCTGATGATTCGGCCCGTTTTGCTGAATCATCACTTTTTTTGGGTTTTGAACAAATGTACAACCTGAGAAATTTATGCTAAGTTGTATCATACAACCTGCCAACTGTGAGAGTTGCATCTAAGGGCTCCTCTAAGCCCATAATACATAATAATAATAGTAATAATAATACATTTTATTTGAAGCGCCTTTTAAAAAACTCAAGGTCACTGTACAATCAGGTAAAAAATAAACATTCAATAACTAGAAAATTTAAAATCCAAATAAAACATCAGATAAAACACCAATAACAGTTACAATGAATAAGCAATTTTGAACAGATAAGTTTTAAGATTAGCCTGAAATTGGTGAAGGGTAGTCAAAGTCTTCAACTCTTCCTTTTGATGATTTCCCCTTAGGAAAGAATATTTGCTTCCCATCTTCTAAAATTTTGTTCACAGTATCATATTTACTGACAATGAGCTCTCTTGTGCCCCCAACCAGTTGGTCGTCTAACCTGCTTAAAGTTACCATTTTGATACACCATCCAACCCAGTTCTATTTTTCTTGTTTTTCATTCAGTATTCTTGTTCCCCTTACCAACTGTTCACGGAGGATTACTTTGTGAACCTGCTGTTGCTGGGTACAAGCTTGGAAGTTTCATTTTTGATCGCAGACATTCTATGAGTTTCCTTTTCCTTTCTTCATTGTTTGAAGCTGCTGAAGATGAATCTGTCCAATTTCATGCATACACGGTCTATAAAATGAGAATATATTTTGAAAGTGTTTCATCATTCATCAGTCTGACAACAATCAGGTCCACCTGTCCAAAGAAAAAAGTTATATATATATATATATATATATATATATATATATATACAGTAGACCCCTGCAAAGTCGCGGTTCAAGGTTCGCGGCCTCAATCATTTATGGATTTTTCCTTATAACCTATCTAATAATTGTTAGTGGAAACTGCAAATATCCTCCGCAATTTTTAGGGGTTTTTTCGTGGAAATACTGTACTGTAGAGAGAACAGGAAGCAACTGTAGAGGAAAACGCGGCTTGGGATGGTGAAAGTAACCAACAGAATTTGAAACTGCAACTCCCAGCAGTCTCTGCAGTGGCTCTAATTGGTCTTCTGCTGAAGGTGCTGGGGCTGTTGGGGTCAAAGGATGTCAACGTGGCTTTTAAAAAGGGGCCAGTGACCAAAAGCAAAAAAGGTTTTTGTAAATTGTATTTCAAGTTCCTGTCTGTCTGCCTTCTGTTGGGTTACCTGTACTTATTCGTTTTATCCTGGATCGTTTCGTGGTTGGCATCTGGATTGTCTGTTGTCTGCCTCTGTACATGAGGACTGTAAGTGGATTCATGGCCATCCTGCAAAGAAAGGAGCACTCCTGAATCTGTCCACCCATTTCAGGAACTAGCGGTAGGACTATCTTTACATTCCCATTCAACATGCGGATCTCTGGACTATCTATTTTCATCATTACATTTCATCCATTGCCATTTTTCATGAAAGTTTTTCATGATTTACTCTGTGTGTTTTGTTTATGCTTTGTTGTATTTAATGTGTAATTGCCGTATTTCATTTGTTTTCATTACATTCCTTATTTGCTGTTTGATTAATGGTTTGCTTTCTTTTTGTCTCTGTTTGTGAGTGCGTGTGGGTCGGGCCAAGGCTGGGTGCGTCCCTGGAATCTCCACTATAAAAATAAATAAATCGCCGTCTTCTCAACGGTGTAAATCTTAGCGGCACCAGAACGCTACAGCGTTATTCATTTCTCCTTGCTGCTGATTGACAGTAAAGCATGTCCAGCTGAGTGTTCTTGTGTTTTCCATTTTGTTCCTCTTAATTCTTAAACCGCCACAACCAGCTATAGTCGTTTCCCACTGCCACTTGCGAGCACGCAGGAGCTGATCAGTCAGTGTCGTACATTTATTGAGCAGCCAGCTCATGACCACTGCCAGCCCCTTGTGAGCAAGGGGTCTGAACGGACCCCTAGAAGACACGGGCACTCTTTAAAAAACCCCTCTTAAAAAACACTAATAGACTACTTTCACATTGCTTCCTTAATTGCCGGGATTACTTGCGGCTGCTCTGTTGCATGATATGCTTCTCACGCGATGCTACGCATATTTAAAAGCCTGAACAGCACCTGTCCTTTTTGGCTGATTGCTTTGTTTCTCTCTCCTCCCTCAGACATCCTCTGCTCCTGTTGGGGGTCCCGCTCACATTGTGCTCCCCTATGATGTTTGTCTATTCTTTAATCGAGAACTAACTGCATACTGAGCTTGTTTTACTTCTAAAAGAGACATGTTCGTTTGAAGTGTTTGAATGAAGTTCCTGTCTCTACAATCTCCTGTGTTTCTGTGAAATTCTGTGACCCAAGCGTGCCACCCTGCAGCACTGCAGCCTCACTGTCCCTAGGATTGAGCCTCTGCACTAGACTAACCTGCCAGTGTCAGCGTTTACCTCTGAGTGCTTGAGTGCAGCCAGTTCAAACTCTGTTGGCTCGGTGATTTACTGAATTTCATCCATTGCGTCAGTTGCACCTTGTACATATTGTTCCAGTAGTTTTTTAAATAGTTTTTTTCAGTTCATTAGCAGTGTGTAAAATTATCAGTGTTGCAGTAATTGTGATGCTCTTTGCATGAAAAAAATGTGTTCTATTAAAATTTCACTTTTTCTTTGTGAATTGTGACATTTACTTAAAGTGCAGCAAAAAAGCATTTGGTGTCCAGGGATGCATTAACCCCGAAGCATGTGGCAGTTTAAGAGTTAAAACCCCAAGATGCCGCCGAAAGGCCCTGCACCTTCTAAGGCTTCTGGCAATGAAAACGCGCTTGCATGAATTACAGTACATATAGCGGTAACGTCGTATTTTACAATCTAGTAATGCGGGAGACATAGCAGTAGAGTACTGTGCAGTATATGGGTTTACCTTTATATTCTTTATTTTTAGGCAATGTATTAAGCTGAGTATGAAATTAAATTAAAGTGTTTTGGGGACATAATTAGGGTTTAAACTATAAAAGTAAGCATTTTTTTAACCGTAACCAAAAATTTGCGTTTTTTCACAATTCGCGGGTGCTCTAGAAACGTAACCCTCGTGAATTTTGGGGGTGTACTGTATACATATATAGCATCAATCAATGTACTGTATAGCATAGTAACCTAAGGTATACCAAGCCATTGTACAAAACTTAAAAATATTCAGTGTGAATTTTATAAAATAATACTTTGGTGGTATTCCACTAAACAAAACTGTACTGAGTAAAACCTAAAAAATGCACATCTGGAACATGGATTTAGGTAAAAAGTTCCATTTAGAATGCTACTGATAGCAGTAATCAAAATAATTAAGCAATCTTGGTACAAGGAATACCACCAATAAATTGTAAAGTTTTGACATAAACCAAAACATTTATTTACATCAAAATCACACTGGGTTGCTTTAACAGGAGTTTAGTGCAGACCTTATGACAACAGGAAATAGAAAGATACAGTATCTGCAAAACATCAGCCACCTAGATGTGCGACATCAGAGTGCTCCTACTTGTGTATGCCAGGTATGTGTATGTTATATACCATATTCTTTATTGGCATCATGGCCTGGTTTAAAAATAAATAAATAAAAAGGAAAATGTACAAACTGGATTTGAACTTAAACAATGACAAAGTGACAACAGCTAACTATTTTAATGTCAATTGACCTGGAAGCTACAGTCCTTTTTGTAAAAACTTTCTCAGTGTTAGGGGTTCAAAAGATAGATAAACTTTGAAGTAATGTATTGTGCTGTTGTGCTCAGCAGTGGCATCAGTGAACACAAGGATACCAGTTCCATTGGCAGTTATACACACCTAAGCCATAATAGAACCCACACCATTTTGAACAGCTGATGATTTGCTTGTAGAATGTACTGTATTGTTTGTTCCTTCTACATACTTTGCTTTCTGGTACAGGTTCTTTGTTTATTTCATATAACACCAGGAATCTGACTACAGATTTTTAACATACTATTTGTTGTCTGTTGCCTAGCTTTTTCCTATATTTTTTATATTTTGATTGTGAGGCATATCACATGTTTGCATGTGAAGAAGCCTACGTGGTTGTGATTTAAGTAGGTGGCTTGTCTCCATTGCTGATGTGAATGACTGCAGAAATATACAGATTATCTGCTTATATCCAGGCAAAAGTTAGAACAATAAAGGTGAAGCACAGCAGCACCAGGGAAGATAGACGGAAAGGGGCTGATGATATCTATGGGTCGTACAGTATATGCTACTTCAGATATAGTTGACCGAAAAGGATCATTAATCAAATAAAACATATGATGACTTTATTATTATTAACAATAATAATAATAATAATAATAAAAATTATTATTATTATTATATAAAATGTCTTTATCATTCTTCTCCAACAGCTGTCAAGCTTTGCCTGACAAACCTTTCCAGGGATCTTTCACATATCCTAGCATGGGCTGCATAAGCATTTTGTTCTGTATCACTTGCGGTTTTGTAGAAATTTGATCTTTTGTTTGACTTTTTTCCTCCCATGAGAAGCAAACTTAGAGAATGTTGAGACAATAGAATTTCCATGTAATGCTTTTTCAAAATTCTTTGCAGCCTTTGAAATATCATGACTCCAGACTGTAAAGGCTATCACACATCATATGCATCTGGTGGGTGACACTTTGTGTTCTAAAATTCGAAATCATGGCGTTCAATGAAGGAATGCACTGCTTCCCCAGTTTGCTGTCCATGGGCAGAACATAAAGTAGTTATGACTTTCAGCACATGATTTTCAGCACTGTTCAAATCTTTGATGAGCTATTCACCATATTTCCCATAATAGATTTATGGTAAATTAATTTAAGTATAGCCGTCACTTAGATAGTTAACTTAATAAAAATCAAACGTATAGTATGGAGATATTTGAAAATTGACCTTGTCTTGTGCCATTTGGTTTAGGTTCTCCTCCAGTATCCCTCTGTCTTTAAGTGCAATGATGAACAGATCTATGGTGCAGCTGCATGAATAAAAATGCAGTCTCTGTTAGCCGCTGCAGTTTGTCAGAATGCAAACCAAAGCAGACATGCAACAGTTCATCTAATTACACAGCTGGCAAAATTGCATGATGCAAATAGACTTACATTTGTATATGTATCACAGGAGGTTTCTAGTTACTATCGTTGTTATCAGATACTGTGATTTATGATAGCAAGCCCGCCAGGAGCAAAGGTTAAGTTTCGTTTCTTCAAGAGCGCAATAAAATGATTCCGTTATCTCAAGAAAACAAACTTTCGTTTTCTCAAGATCTCTATAAAATTATTCCGTTATCTCGAGGCAACAATTAAAAAAAATTAGCGATATAGCACATTCTCTCTCGGCTTCCGTACAGTCTTTTTGCAGGACTCCTTCTAGTGCTAAAATCATCATTCTTAACCTGTTATGGAACTTGTTCACATTGTTAGTAACACTTATTTCATTTGTCTTGTTTATATTGTTTTTCATGTTCAGAAAGCATATACTACAAGTTTACATGGTGATTCATATAATATGCGTTCACAGAGTATAGCCAGATTTCCTTACACAAGTTGAAAGAAGTCGCAGACAAGTGTTCAGTGTGCACTTTTAAAACTTTTTTCTTGTCATGGTCCACATTATATAAATCTTGTGATTTCACTGACTGACTAGCAGAAATATGCTTGTGGGAATGCAGACATATACACGCATCACATTATATCTGTGTAAGTTTATAACACAGTAAATTTAATGTTAATGTAACAAACTTATTATTTTGGTCTATAATGCTAATGCGATGAGTCTACAAGTAGTCAAGTCATACCTATATTTATAAAGTACATTTACAACAGCCCAAACTGAGCCATAGCGATGTACAAAAAGGGTAAATGAAGCAATTAAAAAAAAAATATATATATATATATATATATATATATATATATATATATACTAGCTGTACCCCGTGGCTGCGCCCACTTAGTAATGAAACAGGACAAACTTTAAAAATCAATAGACGTTGGCACTATATCTGATCGTGTTCAGCTTTGCCGGGTAAGCGTTCCCCGCATGGGGAGAAAAGCACTTGGCTGTGATATCTCTGGCAATCAGCAGCTACCCTCTAAAACACATGGAGCTCTGATCTCTCTCTCAAAAACGTCAAACGTTACTCCTTAACAATCTGTAGATGATAATGTCTGTTGAACAAACAGGTATCGCTAGCTAAGCGGAGGCAAGGTGCACTCCAACACATGGCAAGATGTAGACCAACTCGAACAGAGGCTGGCGAGTGAATGAGGAAGGCCCTGCCCCCCTGCTCTCTGCCCACAGCCACTCTCTTGGATTTGCATAAATACATCGGTACCACAAGCAAAGTATGGCACTTAGTGCAATGAGGGAAGTCACAAACTGAACCGGAAAGTTCAAGCAAATTATAGAAAACAACCAGATCTAAATATGTTAAGTAATTCTCTCGTGAAAAGCGGACAGACATACAGACAGAACGCGCTTGGACCACGAAATTTTTAAAACCGTTTCTCAGTGAGCGCCTATCTGCCAAGAATTCGATTTTGTGATGAGTGAGTCAGTGGTTTTTGGCTTTTATATATATAGATAGATATATATATAGGCATCACAGATTTGCAAGCATAACCAACCATTACATACAAGATAAACTCAAAATACCCACACCCATGCATACATATTTATAATCATGAACGTACATGAGCCAATATATACAAACATAATGTCAGCCTCTTGCACGGTCAAATGCCAGTGAGAAGTAATAAGTCTTTAAAGATGACTTAAAAATGGCCAGTTTTGGAGTAGACCTAATATAACAAGGCAAGCCATTCCACAGAAAAGGAGCAGCCACCACAAAAGAACGATCCTCCATTTACTTCAACTTCAACCTCGGCACAACTAGGACCATCTGGCTTGTAGACGGCAGCGCTTTTGTTGGCACATACAAGTTAAGAAGTTCTGAGAGGTAACATAAGGTTGTTCCATTCAAACATTTAAAAACAAGTAATACAATTTTTAAATCAATTCTGAAGTGGACCGGAAACTAATTGGGCGAGGTCAATATTAGTAAAATGTGGTCACATTTACAAGAGCCAGTCAATAAGCGAGCAGCAGTGTTCTGGACCAGTTGAAGGCACTGTAACATGACCACATACAAGCAACTAAATGCCAGAGAGAATGTGGTTATGGGCTACAGCCTTTTGTTTTTAAACTCCATTTTCTATTGAGACAGACGGAGCATTTATGCAAATCCACAAATATATACAGTTAGTGTATCCAAAAACTACAGGGCCACTGTCTTTTTTCAAACATTAGTTCGCAATGCATGGCAGACCGCACTTAGCCTAAATGAAAATGTGCCAAAAACTAGAAAAATACTAGTTTATTTATTTATTTTTCTTAGGGGTCTGTCCAAGGCAAATTGCACTTCAATGCTTTCAATAAAGGTGGTCCTTAAATATTTTCACATATGTGCCACTGGAAATCAACTCAGGGCTCATGTCAAGGGTTTGCACTGTCACCTAATGTTCTCCTTTTCTTTCACCCTCAGATCAGCAGATCCACAGCGCAATGAGCCCTGATATCACTTTCACTTCTGAAAATTTGGACTAGCCCCTTCTTCTGTAGCCAACAAAAATAAGAAGCCACCATCAGTAGATTTCAGTCAATGCACTTTGCCTGAGAAGATGTTAGGTCGCAACCCTGGCTGTAATTCTTGTATTTTTCAAACTTACAGAAACCCCACAGATATATGGGGTTTTCTCATCCAGTGCCCAAAATCTTTATTATTGTTCTTGCCTTTTGTCTAACAATATACTACTACTACTACTACTAATAATAATAATAATATTGTAGCATGTAGGCTTTCCTTTTGCTCAAGTGGATTTCCTTTGCACATTTTATAGAAATTCAAAAAAGTAAATATGCCTGAGTGTGTCATGTGTGATGGACTTTTGTCCCATCTGCACTGGTTTCTACCTTTTGTCCACTGCTTCACAGTACTGTAATGAAAACCACTAGGTTTCAGATTACTTCAGTGTAATATGAATGTGAATGCACGATAGGATTTTTGAAACTTGAAAGTACAAGTTATGAAAAGAACCTAGGAATCATACTGGACTCTTCACTACAGTATATCATAAGATGTCTATTCAGAGGTATGGGGTACAAGTTAAAGGTTGAGGAAAGATATAGGTAATATAATGGATAACAAGCTAGTGAGGTCTCCGGAGCACGTTTTGATCTCCACATTACAAAAAATTCTCAATAGTGCTATAGAAGGACCAGTGAAGAGCAATTAGGCTGATTCTGTGGCTTGAGAGGTTTGAGCAGCTAGGAAGGTTTGAAGGAGATGAACCTTTTCAGTCTTAGTAGATCAAAAGGTAACATGATTAAAGTCTTTTAAAAGGTGAAAGAATTTGTGGATCCCAGTTGCTAAATTAAGATCTTCAACAAGAACACAGATTGAAACTTGTTAAGGGCACTTTTTGCATAAGCATTAGAAAGTATTTCTTTTCACAGCAACTGTAGACACGTGGAATAAATTACCAGGCAGTGTAATAGAGAGTGGGACATTAAGAACCTTCAAAACTTGACATGAATGGAAAATTAGGATTGATTTGCTAGGCTGAACCACCTATTCTCATTAAAGTTGTCCTCCTAGTCTGGGTTATAAGCTAGCAGAAGACCTGTAACCCCCACCTGTCTCCACACAACAATCTTACCATAAAAGTGGTCCAACCACCAGCATTGGGCAGTATAATGAGCTGTAAGGGTGAAAAGACAGGCTAACTGAACATTAAAGAGACCATTCAATATGTTCCAAATTTACCTAAAAGATAGCATTTTTCAATAAAGAGAATTCTACCAACTCTTTACTTAGTTTTTTTTTAACAGTGTTTATTGTAATAGTGTCTATCCATCCATCACGCCCATAAAAACATTATCTTACCCAGATGAAAGCATGGGGACATATCATATGCTAACAATATCCCTTTCCCTTTGAACTTTGCTGTATATTTGTCTTTTTCTTTCCAAAATTTTCCACTTTCATTTTACCTGATCCTCGGCTGCTTTCCTTCACTAAAATTTCACTTAGTTTAGTAAATTGGTGGTGTGAAGCCAGGATTTTTCATGCATTAGATATATTGCTGCTTTTTGTAAAAGTTAAAGAAATGTTAAGAAGCTTGATACCTTGATGTAACTTTTCCTATATTATGCCAACACTGATAAGTACCATGTTTTACATAAAATTGGCAGATAACTGAATTCTAAAGTAAATTTAGTGATGCCCTAGAAAAACATTAAACTCCTGAGATATCTCAAGCATTTGTCCCAGTAGATTCTCTACATTTCTCACATAAACGTTTTATAAAAATCCTGGGTGGGTAAAAGATCTTTATGCTTAATCCTTCTAGTTCCTGTGCCGTTATTAAATCATCACTGTAAGAGCCAATCTTAGAAAGTTAATGCTTTAAGTAAAACTCATATTAGTATGTGCTTAATTTGAATAGAATATAAATTTCTTTCATAGCTATAGATTGTGGTATAGCCTTTTACCTCCTGTAAGTTAACATGAGATAGAACCTTCTTAGATATGTCTGTGATACAGTGTGTTAATTAAGTCAGTTGTTGTTTAGAATAGGTCCCATTGCTAGCAAGGACGGAAAGACCCATTTACAGTATGAAAATGGAATAGGCATACAATTTTCTTCATCCATCCATCCATTCATCCTCTTCCGCTTATTCGAGACTGTGTCGCGGGGGCAGCAGCTTGAGCAGAGATGCCCAGAATTCCCTCTCCCCGGCCACTTCTTCTAGCTCTTCTGGGAGAATCCCCAGATGTTCCCAGGCCAGCCGGGAGACATAGTCCCTCCAGCGTGTCCTGGGTCTTCCCCGGGGCCTCCTCCCAGTTAGACGTGCCCAGAATACCTCACCAGGGAGGCGTCCAGGTACAGTTTTCTTACTGTTTAGAAATGGTCCAGTTGTATAAACAAACTTAAAGAAATGATACAAGATTTATAAGTTTTAAACAGAACTTCCCTTAAACAAGATCTTTTCTTTTCTTTGCAATACCATTTGCAATACTATTATTGTGTGAATTGCTTTACTTTGAATTTTTAGTAAAGTTTTTAAAACAAAGATATTTTGTCTGTGGAATCATTTCAATGCGTCAAGCCTTTGCCAGAATCCCATGAAGCATACTGAAGCCACAGAACTTTGGTAATTTTGGGTAAACGCAGCTACAATTTTTCATCAGAAAACCTGCCATCTGAAGGCATTGAACTGGAACTGGAAACTACCATCTGAGGACACTCATGCTCCAGAACTCGTCAACGAAGGAAAAAGAACTGAGCTATTGCAAGGTACTGTGCTCTTATCATCTATCTCTGCATGGTTGTAAATAAAAGCAAGGTCGCCATGCCTGAATTTGAGAAGCCTTAGGAGACTGTGATATAATATAAGGTGTCTTGGATGATTGCTGTATTGCTGGAGTGTCTTGATTGTGATGTAGCTGTTGCTAAGAAGCGGCTTACGCACTGTTTTGAAGATGTCAATGTCCAAGCATAGTTAAAGTGAAATTACTGGGAGTGACCAGAGTATGCACTCAAATCCAGGGAATGTGCTTAAGGATCTTAAAGATCATATAACGATAAGGTAACAAACACTCGACGATGAAAGTCTCCAAACAGTGATGTGAGAAGTGGAATCAATCATCAACAACAGACCCCTCACAAAGACATCAAATGACCCAAATGATTTGGAGGCACTGACACCCAATCACTTGCTGTTATTAAAGACAAAACCCAACATGCCTCCTGGACTCTTTTCTAAAAATGACCAGTAATATTGAAGATGCTGAAAGCAAGTTCAATACATGGCTGATTTGTTTTGGAAACGATGGACCAAAGAGTATTTGCCAGTAGTTCAGGAAAGTCAAACATTTTTAGCACCATTACCATTACTAAAATTACCAAAGTTCTGCAACTTCCCATTACATTATTAAGTATAAGTGAAATTACAGAAAATCTTTTTGAGAATTAAGAATAATATAAGAATAATTTTTATAATAGAAAAAGTTTTCTGGTCAGAAGTTGCTTTTAAACAATTGATGTTCACCTAATCTTTTTACACCAAGATGAAAAACATCTTCCTGTTTTTCTATTGCACAGTGTATATAAGGATTCTTTGGTGCCAGTCTTGCTGTCTACCTCTGCCTGGCTGGCCTAGAAGCTTGCCCACTACTGAACACAAGTTGTTGCATCAGGGACAATAACTGTGTCATAATTGTCCACCTCTCCCTGTAGTACAATGTGTCATGTTATTTATTATGGTCTCAGGGACTCTTTAGAAGGTTGCAATTTCTGAATCAAACTGTACTGTGAATTGTAAAACACCTCAAAGCATCTACAAATGAAAGAGAAGAATTCTGTTTTCTACTTTATCTCTGTTTCTTTGAATCTGGATGATGTTTCCAATCATAATAATCAAATGAGCTCAACTATGCCCATATTTTCAACCTGATATGCATGCAAATCACTATATACAGTAGTATCTGTTTTTTACATTGTTAAGTGAATCTATTTTCATACTATTCTTTCACTTTAAAACCGACACTTTAATATCTGTAAAATTATTGTACTTTGCAGCCTACACTTTTTGCATTTAGTAAGGCTGAAAGGACTTCAATAATATCTTTACCAACCATCTAGAATGATGTATTCTGCAGTTGCACAATCTGAATGTTGAAAACATACAGTAGTAGTCAAATATACTCAGGCAATCATGACATTGATGTAGTTTGCAGTCTGGAAAGATGTTTGTTCAAAAATTCTAAATGCTGTTCTTAAAAAAAAAAGACAGCTACAGCACATTTTATTGATTCTACTCTTTAAAGCTTGTGTGTTTGCTTATAGATAGATAGATAGAAAGATAGTACTTTATTTTCCCTCAACAGGAAATTTGAGAAATTTATCATGACTACAGTAGCTACAGAAAAGTGAAGAGCTAGTAAAGTGGCGAGGGATGGGTGAATAATGCTATTACCATAATGTTTATTCAACTCTCTGCATACTCTATAAGGGCTTTACAGCTCCAGGAACCATAGGCATGTGGAATATAAAATAAGTCTTTTCAGTAATGAGGGCATAGAGATTACATCTATGCATAAAAGAATACTCTGCCCAAAAGTTATTTAACCAATTTGGTTTGCAGTGATGGCCGAGAAAAAAATCTTATGTTTATATGGAGAACAAGGATAACAAAGTGCAGTTGTAATGGGAGCCAACAGTGACCAATGCTGGATAACAGTAAATGATATCAGAAACCTTCCTTGAAAAAAAACTCACATTACTCATGTTGCATAATTCACATGTCAAGCCATCCAGTCATATGCTCACAGTGTGTAGAATATGTAAATTTTTTGCTAAAATATTGTTAAATAAACACCTCTGAAAAAAAATATAGTCCACAAACAGTTATCACACTTTTGAACTGAAGATAGGACTCTTGACCAATGAATGATTCATATTTGTTTTTTTTTTTTTTTTTTTTATATTGTTTGCTGTTGTCTACAATTGGTCACAATAGACTCCTGTTCTATGAGAAACATTGTTATCTTTATTCTCCACAAAATCATGAAGTTACAACTACATGGGGTAAGAAACATATAAAACATATATAATTTTTGGGTGCTGTATTCCTTTAAAAGTTCAAGAGTTTTGAATCAAATTCATTTCCAACATTCAATACAATATTCAGCTCCTTTTTGTAAAAGTTTCTGTGTCTTTTACCTCCACTAAAGTAGCAAGTAACTCCACAGTTTGTGTCTGGCAATGTTTTCTGAATTGCACTGATGTTGCCAGGACAGGTTCAGTATCCTTGTATTTGAATAATATAAAATGGACCAGAGCTACATTTTACTTTCTTAACTGTTTTAAACTAATAGACTAAAGTGAACATCCAGTAATTTAATACAGTAGGTTTAATGCCTACAATTCTAAGTAAATATTTTACTAATGGACATTAACTAAATAATAAGACCAGATAATGTGCACTTAACTGCATGCAGTAGTCTGAAGCTGTGTTTTCATTAAGCCTACATAATAATGTAAATCATAATGTTTTGTCCTACTCAACATGAAGCTACCATGATACTTACAACACCAGAGATATAGGTTCAGATGGTCACCCTGTCAGTGACTATGCAGAATATGCACTTTCTCTTTGTGAGATAAGGCTTAATTGCCACCTTCAAAGGGAAATGGACTCATATTTCTTACATGATGATTGCATTAGAAAAATGATTAAGAGGTGCTACCTTTTTAAATTAACTTTTAATGGCTTCCGCTTTACAGTTTTAAATCACTGCATTTACTTTTTTTAACTCATTGGATGAAAGCTTTGGGTGACCGTGCTGTATGTGAGTGCCAATCTAGTTGATAAAAGTTGATAAAAAGGGAAAAAAGTATAAGATATGTTTGTTTGCTACCCTTGCTGTTAAAATAAATTTTTTATATATATATATATATATATATATATATATATATATATATATATATATATATATAAAAAATAATATATAATGTATATATGTATATATGGGCGGCACGGTGGCGCAGTGGGTAGCGCTGCTGCCTCGCAGTTGGGAGACCTGGGGACCTGGGTTCACTTCCCGGGTCCTCCCTGCGTGGAGTTTGCATGTTCTCCCCGTGTCTGCGTGGGCTTCCTCTGGGCGCTCCGGTTTCCTCCCACGGTCCAAAGACATGCAGGTTAGGTGGATTGGCGATTCTAAATTGGCCATAGTGTGTGCTTGGTGTGTGGGTGTCTTTGTGTGTGTCCTGCGGTTGGTTGGCACCCTGCCCAGGATTGGTTCCTGCCTTGTGCCCTGTGTTGGCTGGGATTGGCTCCAGCAGACCCCCGTGACCCTGTGTTCGGATTCAGCGGGTTGGAAAATGGATGGATGGATGAAAGCTTTGGGTGACCATGCTGTATGTGAGTGCCAATCTAGTTGATAAAAGTTGATAAAAAGGGAAAAAAGTATAAGATATGTTTGTTTGCTACCCTTGCTGTTAAAATAAATTTTATATATATATATATATATATATATATATATATATATATATATATATATATATATATATATATAATATATATATATATATATATAAAAAATAATATATACTGTATATATGTATATATGGGCGGCACGGTGGCGCAGTGGGTAGTGCTGCTGCCTCGCAGTTGGGAGACCTGGGGACCTGGGTTCACTTCCCGGGTCCTCCCTGCGTGGAGTTTGCATGTTCTCCCCGTGTCTGCATGGGCTTCCTCTGGGCGCTCCGGTTTCCTCCCACGGTCCAAAGACATGCAGGTTAGGTGGATTGGCGATTCTAAATTGGCCATAGTGTGTGCTTGGTGTGTGGGTGTGTTTGTGTGTGTCCTGCGGTTGGTTGGCACCCTGCCCAGGATTGGTTCCTGCCTTGTGCCCTGTGTTGGCTGGGATTGGCTCCAGCAGACCCCGTGACCCTGTGTTCGGATTCAGCGGGTTGGAAAATGGATGGATGGATGGATGGATGTATATATAGCCACATTGTATTTCAGTCTTCACTGCACTCAACTCAGCATATTGTGATAATATATAGAACATATTCTTAGACATTTTTATATAACATAGGCCGTGTTAGAAAAATCTGAAGAAAGTAAAGACAGTACCTATATCAAACCCCCCATTATGTATGAGTGAATTTATATACAGTAACAATTATGCAGAACAGTGACAACACACGGAATTGACCTCTTCATGTCACACTTTATTAAAGCACATTTATTGTTTTATTAAGATCAAGCTGCTCCCAAGCTATAAAATCATATGTGACTATCTTATAACTAAAGTAGACTGTTTCTTCTCCTACTCTCATCACCTCCTATTTACTCATAATGATCACACTCTCACACTCTCTTCATCCCTGTTCTCAATCCTTGTTCTCTCTCATTTTCTCTCTGTCTCCAATTCTGCCTAATAATTATCCTTATAGCTGTTCACATCTCCTTGTAACTCCTCTAAGACCACCGGCTGCTCAACTCCTGAAGGGGCTGCCTAACCCAGTTCTTTAGGAAGAATCTGTGAAGAACAAAAGAAGGGAGAAAGCTAAAAAAAAAAACTTCTGATAGGACTCTTAACCAATGAATTAGGGGGGGAGGCACAAGTAACTTGAATTTTTTTTCATTAATGGTTTTGATATTGTTTTTGTTTAGCATTGGTCACCACTAGTACCAGTTCTATCAATAACACTGTAATATATGTCCTCCATTGAATCATTTCAATGTGCTAAATGTGTATGCAAAACCATTTGATATCCATCCATCCATCCATTTTCCAACCTGCTGAATCCAAACACAGGGTCACGGGGGTCTGCTGGAGCCAATCCCAGGGCACGAACCAATCCCGGGCAGAGTGCCAACCCACCACAGGACACACACAAACACACCCACACACCAAGCACACACTAGGGCCAATTTAGAATCGCCAATCCACCTAACTGCATGTCTTTGGACTGTGGGAGGAAACCCACGCAGACACGGGGAGAACATGCAACCTCCACGCAGGGAGGACCCGGGAAGCGAACCCAGGTCCCCAGGTCTCCCAACTGCGAGGCAGCAGCACCACCCACTGCCCCTCCATGCCGCCCCATTTGATATCCCTTTTCTTATTTGGTTGTTTTTTATATATATAACAGAGGAGTAATTCCAATTAGAATGCCATTCCTTTAATTGAGAATGAATCAAACAGTTCATCCTTGCAACATGAGGCTTTCAGTGCCCATTTACTGAAGCTCATCTCATAACTTGTACATGCACTAGAAGGTCTCAAGGACACAGAACCTTGAGTGGCATACAGTTATGCCACTTGGCATACAATCTACAATTATGCTCACTCCTTCACTTCAAGCCAATTTTAAATCTCCTTTGTTATAATGAATATGAATAATATGAATAATGTTGCATCAGTGTCACAATGTTTTCTGAAATGTACTATACAGGTCATAAAATGAATTATTCCAAATATCATATATACTGTACCTGTGTTTCTGTTTGTTGTCAATATGGCTTTGACATCATGGACCATCATGTGCATACTAATTCAGCGTGATCAGGAACAATCAATAAAACTGAATAAAAAAAAATTCAAGTGATAGTGAGATATTAAGAAAGCAGATTCACCAGCATTTGTGTGTCAGGTTTTATCCCCCAGATCAGAGAATGTCCAGTTCCATTGTCTCAAAACACCACTCACATCTATAGTTATTCCCAGTTTCAAATAAAAACTAACAACGTCAGATCTGGGAAGGGGGGTGGGTGTTGTATCGTGATCGTGACTGAGAGAAAAAAAGTGAAAAAAAATGCTAACGTTTCCAATTACTATAAATTTACACCGGCTGTTACAAAGGCATATCAAATGTATGTTTTTATTGTATAATATTAACAATAAGAGCAGCTCACTACTCAAAATGGCAAGTTTGCGAGACACCCAGGATCGATCCCACACTCTCTTGATTACAAGTCAGCAGTTCTCACCGCTGCACCAAAGAAGCTGTTATATTGCACTTGCACCTTTTTTGAAAGTGTTTATTTGATATTTGGACTTCATCCTTCACACATTATGCAGTTCATGTCGGCATTTTGTCATTTATTACATAAAACATGAAAAACGTTTCTGTTTTAATGATGTGTTTACATAGATTGTTGTAGACACAGAACACACATGAAATGCATGTGTTCCAAATAATGATCTATTTATTTCCCCTCTAAAACTCCAGCACTTCACTCCAAGATAATCGAGGATTGAGCTGGGAGAACTTCTTGCCCTTTCTGAAGGGGTTAGGGGTTCGTAGTAGGCTGCTTGCTCCTTGTGTTGGTCGATACATTTACAGGACAAAAGACGCTGACCGAGAGGTGTGAAGGTTTACGAGTTTTTTTGTAGGCTTTGGTAATTCTAGTGTTAAGCAACTAGTTGGAGTGAAATTAGTCGGAGTTTGAGTCCCTGACTTAGTTGGTCTTCTGCTGGCTCACTCACTTCACGTTTCATTTCTCTTTGGGTGCTATTTAAGGAAAGAAATGAAGCAATTCAGAGGAACGATGAAGAAATTCAGGGGAGTAAATCTTAAAAAAACAAGTCAATTGAAATGAATTCAAAAGAAGTTAGAAAATGGTTAGAATGAAAACCTACAGCCACTGGGGGTATCCAAGACCGGAGTTGGGGATCCCTGCTTTAGACAAATAAAATTAGTTTATCTGTCCCTTCCTGGGCCATCTATCAATGAAAGTGCTCAGGTACAACTCATCCCCCAGTTGCTTTGTTTAGTCAGTTTATCTCCTTCCTGCAGTGGATGGCTTTTAAGTTCTAAGTCCAAGCATAGTCACCCTTGCCAAGCTGGTCTGATGCTCCATGTAAATAAACCTAGCTGATTAAAGGGAGCTTTCTGTTAGATTTCTTTGGTCAGCAATGCTACATTAACAACAGCATGTGGAATTCCAGCCGTAGGTGTAAATAACAGACATCTATTTTTGGAGTTCATATATAACAATGGCTCAAAGTTCCTTTTACTTACTATGTATTTTCTGCAACATCTGACAGCTTTTTCAGGTGAGGGAATTTTGTTGTGAGTACTAAGGTGAAAAGAAAATCATGGTAGGGTTTAGGGACTGTGCTTCTGAAATAGGGCAGAGTGAAAGGAACAGTGTATGAGGCATTTTAGTGAATGTGCTTACAAAATCTAACCGTATTAATGTTGCATTTTACTGAAGATTCATACAGCATATTAATTAACTTGTTGTCGGATAACAGTTTGAAATTCTTCCACACTCTTGATTGCTTTTTTTCAATTCTGGACCCATTTAATTCTATATTGTCTCTGTATAAAATTTGGCTGGTAGTTTCATATAGTTTTTTAGTATGTGCAATAGCACAAAACTTCAAAGTAGACAGACTTTCCTGAATGTTTCAGTGATGTTTGAAACTTCAAACGTCATCACTCGCATGGTTAAGGGAGTTCATTACAAGCTTTGGTACAAAGTTTCAACACAGACAGCTTCATCAAGGCCCTTAACCTGCAATTGCTGAGCGCTTTGAGTAGTGAGAAAAGCGCTATATAAATGCAAAGAGTTATTATTATTATTATTAAATCCACATGAGCTTCATAGCCTTAGTGTCAAATGTTCCATCATTAAAGAAAACTTGCTTCTTGATGATTTTCCTATTTATCATACATTTATGGTTTCCTATATTTCATAATGTGCTTGAATCTGACTTCATAATCAAGAAGTTTCAGTATGTATGTGTTACAAAAACAATGTTGCAATAATTAATATTGAAGCATGGAAAAATATGTTGTATACATTTCATAGAAACTCTATATAAACAGTACATAAATGTTTTGATTCCATAGTGTTCATAAGAATTTTTCTCCATTTAAAATGCTTTAAAATAAACTCCAAGAGAATCTGCATTAGTTCCGAAATGAACATGTCAGTAAGACTTAGCTTTAGTATGAGGCTAGTCTTGATACAGTCCTATAATTCCCTGTTTATTACTGACGACAATAGTAAAAATGCATAATGTACCATTTTTACCAGATGATGTTATTCAGAAAAAAACAAAATAACAAAATACTGTAGATGGGAAAGCTTGGAAAACAGGGTAAGATTAAGTTGTTTTTTTCTTCTGAGTGCCTTCTGTGTTTAGCTTATGTTAATATTTCTGTACATTTTTTATGGTTTAAAGACATGCAATTATGTTTGCTAGCGAATGTTAATTTAACACATTTAAATAATGGCCAAATCAGTCTGTGGGACCATCATACAAAATTTAAGGTGCTTGAGTAGGTGCCATGTGGTACTGCACATACTTTAAAAGTTCTTAATTTGGGTCATTTGTATATTTATTCCATAATTTTTATTCACTGTGAGAAAATTCAATAAATCTATTTCTTACTGTCCAGGGTACACTTGTAAAATATGCTTTTGAAATTGTAAAATAAATTAATTGCAAATTCCTTACTTTAAATGTAAACATTGCTTTTTGAATTACTTTTACAATTAACACAAATAAATATTATACCTCAGTCAGCCATTCATTTTTCAACCCGCTATATCCTAACTACAGGGTCACAGGGTCTGCTGGAGCCAATCCCAGCCAGCACAGCACAGGTACAAGCTAGGAAAAAAACCCCAGGCAAGGGCGCCAGCCCACTGCAGGGCACACACACACACACACACCCACACACCAAGCACACACTAGGGACAATTTAGGATCTCCAATCCACCTAACCTGCATGTCTTTGGACTGTGGGAGGAAACCGGAGCACCTGGAGGAAACCCATGCAGACACGGGGAGAGCATGCAAACTCCATGCAGGGAGGACCCAGGAAGCGAACCCAGGTCTCCTTACTGCGAGGCAGCAGCGCCACCATGCTGCCCTAAATATTATACTTTTTTTAAGTTAAATAACACAGTATGCAGCACTTATTTGAATGAATTTATTAAGAAAAAATAAGGTAAGAGTCTTATATGTATTATAATCACAACTCACTCTTCATGTCCCCTGGAGCTCCAGCCTTTTTTCCAAACAGGTTAATATTAATTCATGTTAACTTCATTATAACATGCTTTGATTCTGACAGACTGACATTCATGTTAAAATATAATTAAATTAGTATGAGATGTTGTTATTTCCTTCCTTTGCAATAATGAAGGCTAAATATAAGTCTGTTTGAGTTTTAATTACTAAATTCAAGTTGAATTGCATGATGTTCATAAATTCTACAAAAAATGTTAAACCGTTATTGTAGAAAATACATAGCTGAGAGCTTCATTTATTGCAGATCTTCAAATGAACTTTGAAATACAATTTCAGTTTTGATGTGTGCCTTTAAATTTAGGTCATGTACTTGGTCCACCTATTTTTAACATCTAAACCGCTATTTAGTCTTTACAAGTTGTGACTTAATGTTTCTCTCTTACACAGAAGACACTCTCTTATTCTTGAAAATGACTCCTGAATTCACATTCCTTATAGAAAGACTCTTTCAGACCTCAATGCTTAAATGTTTTTCAAATGAAAATTCAGAAAACTGAATCACTTCTCAGAGAAGAATATTTTAGAGTATACATGGAGAGTATTTTTAGAAGCTTGATTTCTTTAACTTATTTTTTTTCTACAGCTCCACTACAAACAAAACTTTATCATTTACCATAAATAACATCTCCAAATAATGGCTGTATTTTTTATCACTTGTTGGCTGGACTGCTGTAATTTTTTTGGAAGTTTTCCTGTGAGAAATATCAACAAATTACTATAGGTTAATAGTGGTCAAATGAAAGGAAAAAGGAACACTTGTCTAGACTGGCTTCATCAAAAGCCTGTAACTAGCTTTTAAATGTGTTCAGTCTAACCACATGTCTTTCTTACTGCTCCAAATCCTAATTACGCATTATTTAAAAAGGACTCATTATGATCTGTGAACTCTCTTCTTATATATTTTTGTTATGCTCCACACGTCACAACATTCTGAAGACCTACTGGTTCACTATAGATTTTTATTGATGTCCTTTCATTTATGAGTCTCTTCAATTCCTATTGCTCAAAGTGATTGTGCACTGTACCACATTGTATTATAATCAATTTAGTCTGCTAGCTTTACATTTTCTGCTTCTATATTCTTCAACGTACCCTTTTGTGAATTCACATTATGCTCTGTAGTTTTATGCCTTAGCTGTGCAAGATTTATATATATCTTTTTGCTACTAGATAGTAAATGTTCTCTATTATTATGTATCCATCTACCCATTTTCCAACCTGCTTGTCCAATTCAGGGTTAGGAAGAACCAGTGTCTGTCCAGTGTCTGCTATAAAGCAGGAACCAACCCTGGATAGGGCACCAGTAAATCACTGAGTACGTTCAAAATTAAGTTGACGCTCATTTATTGGCAATAAACTTAACAAGCATGCTTTTGTGATATATGCACACTTAAAAATAAAGGTGCCAGAGAAGTTCTTCAATGTGATGTCATAGGGAAACCATTTTATAATTTATAATTTTTAATAAAAATCTATATATATAATTCACTAAGCCAGAAGACAAGTAGCCGACCATGGAAAGCACGCCGGAAGGGGCGTGGATTCACTAAACCGCCGACAAGTAAGACGCCAATGGCGCACGCAGGAAGGAGCCACGCCCACCAACTCTTAGACCATTGGATACGACGAAAGAATCACAGAGCCACGCCCACCAACTCGGATGCGAAGCCAAGGGAAACATGCCATCATTTCTGTTTGTCTGTGCCACAGTACACTTGCAGCTCTGAGCCACGTTGACTTTTCATTAGTCAACCTCAGTGGAACCTTGGTTCACACAGAGGCAGTGCCAGAGAGAGACAGAGGCACACACAGGCAGCGCGATAGAGAGAGCCGCGCACACACAGTCAGCGCCAGAGAGACAGAGGGGCACCCACACACACACAGAGAGGCAACGCCAGAGAGAGACAGAGGCACACACAGGCAGCGCAAGAGAGAGCCGCGCAATCCTTTAAAACTGAAGTTAAAACACAATGAAGGAAGCAGTCTTTAAAAACCAATAAGCCCTGTGCCTCTTTTTCATTAGCGTCTCACCTGCTTCAGGCCCTGCAACAGTCGAGACGCTCTCTCTGCAGCTGATCTTCTCTGTGCCTGACTCCACTACTGTCAGTTGCCTGATTAAAAATGGCCTTTTGAAGGGGAGCTATGGACCCGCTATACCACAGGAACACAATGCCTTCGAGCCTGCTCTCGCTCACTGTAACGTACCGGCTTTCTCTCTCTCCTCACTCGCTCACACACTGCACAGGGGACAAATGCCCGAAGCAGAGAGACAGAGGGGGTGGGGGCTTGCGTGCTGCTGAGACAGAGAGAGAGGGCTCGTGTGCTTCTGAGAGACAGAGGGGGGGGCTGGGGAGGCTCGCGTGCTGCTGAGAGAGAGAGAGAGAGGGAGAGGGGCGGCTGGGGAGGCTCGCGTGCTGCTGAGAGAGGGGGAGGGGGCTCGTGTGCTGCTGAGAGAGAGAGAGAGAGGGGGGGGCTGGGGAGGCTGCATGCTGCTGAGAGAGAGGGGGGGCTGGGGAGGCTGCGTGCTGCTGAGAGAGAGAGAGGGGGGGCTGGGGAGGCTGCGTGCTGCTGAGAGAGAGAGAGAGAGGGGGGGCTGGGGAGGCTCGCGTGCTGCTGAGAGAGAGAGGGGGGGCTGGGGAGGCTCGCGTGCTGCTGAGAGAGAGGGGGGGCTGGGGAGGCTCGCGTGCTGCTGAGAGAGAGGGGGGGCTGGGGAGGTTCCCGTGCTGCTGAGAGAGAGAGAGAGGGGGCTGGGGGGGCTCACGTGCTGCTGAGAGAGAGAGGGGGGGCTGGGGAGGTTCCCATGCTGCTGAGAGAGAGAGAGAGAGAGGGGGGGGGGGGCTGGGGAGGCTCGCGTGCTGCTGAGAGAGGGGGAGGGGGCTCGCGTGCTGCTGAGAGAGAGAGAGGGGGGGCTGGGGAGGCTCACGTGCTCCTGAGAGAGAGGGGGCGGGGGAGGCTCGCGTGCTGCTGAGAGAGGGAGAGGGGGAGGGGGCTCGCGTGCTGCTGAGAGAGAGAGAGGGGGGGCTGGGGAGGCTGCGTGCTGCTGAGAGAGAGAGAGGGGGGGGGGCTGGGGAGGCTCGCATGCTGCTGAGAGAGAGAGAGAGGGGGGGCTGGGGAGGCTCACGTGCTGCTGAGAGAGAGAGAGAGTGGGGGCTGGGGAGGCTCGCGTGCTGCTGAGAGAGAGAGAGAGGGGGGGCTGGGGAGGCTCACGTGCTGCTGAGAGAGAGAGGGGGGCTGGGGAGGCTTGCGTGCTGCTGAGAGAGAGAGGGGGGCTGGGGAGGCTTGCGTGCTGCTGAGAGAGAGAGGGGGGCTGGGGAGGCTCGCGTGCTGCTGAGAGAGGGGGAGGGGGCTCGCGTGCTGCTGAGAGAGAGAGCCTGCGCATTCACTGCACATGCCATGCAGCTGAGCAGGGAGCCTGGGTGTTTATGTCAGTGTTATTCAATGTTTTTACTATTACACTGTATATTCTATGGTGTAATAATTAACTATATTTGTGCTTAAAAATCTTTAAAAAAATATATTTACATACAGTTCGTATGGTCTGGAATGGATTAATTGTATTTACATGCAATCCTATGGGGGAAATTGCTTCGGTTCACGACCAAATCGGTTTACGACCAGAGGTTTGGAACGAATTATGGTTGTGAACCGAGGTTCCACTGTATATTGAGTCTAGAAAACATGATCAGCTAGTCTTTGTTAGGCTGCAACAAAATGATGAAAGAACGGGCACATTTTTTTCTCACAAGCTGGGTGGGTGTTAGTTAGTTAATTAGTTACTCGAAGGATTTCAAGATTTAATATGCACAAGCGGTAACACTGCAAAAGCAGCCCAAACCAGAAAAGACTGCTGGCAAAAAGTGGCTGACAAATTAAACGCGTGTGCATTGTACTTACTGAAAGCGGATTTACGGATTTTGCAAATGTTCATTTTTTCCCTCTGCTTAAAAAACATTAAAAAAGCGGCGTGATTATGCGGCGTATACTACGCCGCGGGTTGGTATGCAGCGTGTAAAACAGTTTGTCGCGGATAATTTGCCTTTTACTTTAACACAAAGACAATTTCCTGTTAGATTTGCCTTTGCGATGACAATTGATAAGGCACAGGGCCAAACTTTCAAAAAGATGTGCATGTATCTGCCAAAACCAGTTTTCAGTCACGGACAGTTGTATGTTGCTCTCTCCAGAGTTCCATCTTTTCATTCACTTACTGGTATGCCTGCAGGAACACGTGCAGCGAGCGAGAGAGAGCGAGAGAGCAACACACACACGCATACAGGCGCGGGAGAGAGAGAGAGCACTGGACACATAAGAATAATAATACTTCATTACATTGATATACCGGTGTTTTCAGTATTCAAAGCGCTATCCACACAGGGAGAAACCGGGAAGTGAACCCAAAATCTTCCACAGTCTCCTTACTGCAAAACAGCAGCACTACCATTACACTACAAGGCAGTTAAAGAATGCACCGGCCTCGATTTTGTTTTCACTTCTGTTTACAGCGATCGCATCGTAGCGTGCATTGTTGCAATGTTACTTTTCTTGGTGGCTTATTACATTACGGATGTTTCACATGTTAATTTTTTTCCCTGTGCTTAAAAGACATTAAAAAAGCGTTTCTCAACTGTGACTCCGGAACAACTCAGTACGCAAGCTATATTAAGCGTCAACAACGAAGACTCGCTACACCTTAATGAACAAGTGCTGAAACTTATTCCTACCGACGAAGTAACTTTCACCAGCGTGGCCTCCATCGTCACAGACGATACCGCTTTCAGTCACGGACAATTGTATGTTGCTCTCTCCAGAGGTCCATCTTTTCATTCACTCACAGTGGTATCCACAAACCCACCCCATCTGGACAACTGTGTCGTTCAGCAAGTGTTCATCCATCAATACATAATTATGCGGCGTATGTTACGCCGCGGGTTGGCTAGGAGTAATAATTCATTTAATGTATGTAGCACTTTCCCCACTACACAAAGTACTACCACACAGGGAGGACCTGGGACATGAACCCATGATCTCTTTTCTGCACAGCAGTAGTACAACCACTGTGCCACATGAAGGATCCAGAGAGAACCTTTACTTTTTTAGATCCATAACAGGCTCCATACATCAAATAAGAACGAACAGATGGTAACAGATTTGTAAAATGCCAACTGGTCATGATATAAAAAGCAATGTAGCCTACTGTACATGAACAATTTAATTTCTTATCTACATATTAAAAAGATTTTCAAAGCAGGAAGAACTAACTTCATATGCAATGAACCCTTCTCAGAATGAAATGATGCTTTGTCAAGCAACAGTTCTTGAAGGGAACCACACAACCCAGTAAAGAACCATTACGTTCCATTAAGGAACCAGTGCATTTAAGAGTGTGTGGAAAACGTAAATAGACCAAGGCAGAAGCTGTCAAATAAATTCAGACCTTCTGACATATAACTACATAGTCCAAGTTAACATTTGCATTCTCTCCCTGTGTCTCCATGAGTTTTCCTATGATCATTTCAGGTTTCTTTCAACATTCCAAAGATATTACATTGACTGGTAATTCTAAGTTGGGCCTGTATGAGTTGTGTCCTTTATTCACACTCTCTGAATAGGCATGACACTAGCATTGTGCCCAGACAGGTCTATAACCACCCACATTTGTCAGTGGCCCTTCATGTTGCGTATATTAACTTTTTTAAAATTGTATTTTGACAAATGAAAATTAGGTAATATTGCATACAATATAATTTAATTATAAAACCTACACCGCAAAATAACCTGTGTTAAATTAACTCTTACAGTGATATTCAGAAAAAGTATTTTAAAAGTATATATATGGATGGCAATCTTATTGTGTATGTCTACTCAACAAATTTTAGAAAATAAGACTGACTTTAAATTTTACTAGTCACAACCAGTCACAATTACTCAAAACAACTATCAACTAGCAACTTACTGAGTGTACTATTCATGTAGGTATGTCCTGTGGAATATAAAGAAAAAAGAAGCTCCACAAAAACAAAGATTTGGGGACCGTCCCCGTATCTTGTGCAACGGACAAAAATAAAGCAGCAAAAATGGTTGAAATGATCAAAAGTACTGTAATGGTGGCAATTGACAAAGTTCATGAAACAAAATGGCGTTTATATACAGTATGGGAATGAAAACAGGAAGTGGTCGGCAGGAAATGATGTCGAATTCAGGAGCCGGAAGTGACATCATTCTGACCAGAACCGGAAGTGAAGTCATCCTTAGTGGCCGGGAGTGATGTCAGGGCTGGCGCCGGAAGTGTCGTCTTGGTGGCCATTTTGGAACCCGGAAATGGAAGGACTTATTTTTCCTCGGTTTTCCTGTTGGGAGTTTAAGAGATTCGCGATGTTTCACTCACCTTTAGGCTTTTTGACTGCTTCCTAAACGCATGTGTGTGACAGTCTTCTTTTAAGGAATTGTGAATAAGGCAAGATGAGAGTGAATGATGTCTCGGCTTGCAAAAGTAAAACTGAACTGCAAATGGTTCCAGAGTCTGATGTCCGCACTGTATATTTCTGCAATGCCCCAATGGCAAGTGAAAATTCCACCTTTAGCTGTGCCAATTTTTTTTCATTTTTTTTTTACCAATACTACTATTGAGTGTGCAGGAAAATGTACAACCACTCCACAGCCAAATGTTGCAGGATCAGCCAGGTTCACAGGTGTGCTTATATTCCGGAGCCACCAACTCAATCAACACTAAAGTGTCTAAATTCTGTTATAGCTGATCGATGCAGCAATTATTATTATTTTTTTTTTGCAAAAATATGCAGGCATTTTGGTGATGGATAGATGAATTCAGAAACGGAAATGCACAGACCAAGTACATTCAAAACATGAGTCAAGAAAGCACTTTGTAAATACACACTTTACATGGAATACCATTACCGTTGCCAAAAACAGTCATCAGTCTGCTTCTTATTATATAATGTTATTGGATCAAATTAATTGTAATTTTGTGCCTTGCAATGGCCATTTATTTCGTATGCATTCACATAGGTAGGCAGCCAGTTTATTTTCACCATTTGTAAGTGGATTCAAATAAGCCAAGTTAACAAAATTCAATGTAAACTAGATAAGCCAAAAAAAAAAAACCTCTGATTCCCCCCATTGTTGGCATGCCCTCATATTCTGTTATGATTGAACTTTTAAAGTTACCTTTTTTTAAAAGATTATTGTATATTTAACTAATAAAGTTAACATTAGACCCACTCGTGACAAATTTAGGTCCACCCCTTTTGGCAATGTATTAGCATTTAATAAGAGGTCCAAGCTCAATTTTAATAATCAAGAGTCCTAGAGTGTGCAAGCTCTAAGCAGGTGCAGGTGCATGTGTGAGAGTGCACATGCCGCTCTGAGGTTAATTGGGTTGCTTGGCCGATTGCACATTCACACATCAGTCAAGTTCTTCATTCACACCTTGGAGCAGGTTGAAGACAGCGCCTGCACCCAGTTGGGGCTATAAAGGGAACCTGCACAGAAGAGGGAGAAAAGAGAAGAGAAAAGAAAAAAATGAAAGGAAGAAAGAAAGACAGAGAGAGAGAGAGGCGGAATGGTGAGATGCCCATGCAGTAAGGAGTGGAGCCAAGTGGTTGGGAGTATGGCCCAAGTGGCAGGCTTGCAGTTGAGAATGGGGCTGCAGAATGGGCACTCCTATTGCGTAACACAGAGGAGTGGGTGTGGCCCTTTGTATGGTGCCCCCCCCCCCCCCCCCTTAGACACCAAAGAACTGGCTAGGAGAAATGTGAATGGGGTGCAAAGGGGAGTCTTACAGATGGCGAGAGACTGGCAATGGGAACCCAAACACAGGATTAAAAGATGACTGGTCCTGTCAGTGGGTGTCCCCTCATGCTGCGAGGTCCTGATGGGATAAAATGAGGAGATGCCAGGTTTTAGAAAAAGGCACTGGGGCTCATGGTTTTTGCAAAGGAAGATTCTGCCTGTATTTTAACTTTATTTTTATTGGACTAATTCATTGAATATTTTAACCTCCATCTTGCACATCATTTTATGGATTATTTTTTTAAAAAGTGAAGGATTGCACTTTTGTACACGTTTTGCTGTTTGAAATAAAAGCACTGGAAACTTTGCACTAAAACCTTTGCTTACTGTGTGTCCTCATTTGCTTGGCCCATCCTTGAGTATGTTATTGGCGTTTCTGTGTTCAATAGGCTCCTGGAAACAACCAGTGAGAGTGGAGCCAACCCAGAATGTCACATACTGTACTTCAGTAGGGTTTCTTCACATCTTGCATCAAACGCTGACAGGAATGGCACAGACACTCTACACAGGTTAGAAAATAGATGGATGCTATATTTAATACTGTACTACAATCTTAGTAGCCCTCTGAAGAACCTTGTTATGATGCGAACAGCAAATGGTCTTATACTGGTTGATAGATTGACATGGAAACATATGCCTAAATTCATTAGTTTGTTTAAATTATTTTTAACATATGATTTATATTGTATATTTGTGTATTTTAAGGAAGTTATACAGACTATTATGAAAACTGTTTTCATCTTTTAGTTTTGAACACAATTTTATATAAGATCAGTAAAAAAAACTAGCACAGGTTGTCAAAAGCAGTTATAAACTATTAATGGCTTTACTGTAGCTTCCTTCTTAATATTTAAAATACTATTCACTTTCTCATCTTAAACATTTATTTTTTCCTAATCAATATAGGATGGTTTATTAAGCTTAATTTTAAGTGGTGTCTGCCAGGTATAAGATTTATTGAATTTTCAACTGTCATGTGAAAAGATATATTGAACTTTCTATTTCTGTATACTCCTCTGCCAAGGTCAATACTGTTTTATTTTAGTCAGCCATTGTATTCTTGCAGTGTCTTTCACTTGTCAGCACCCAGCTGATATTCATAATCCAAACAATTTGTTCTCTGTCAGGAAAATAAAAGAAATAAGTCACCTCTGATCCTCCAGTAACAAATGAGAACTGTCACTCAGGCTAGGTAAAGAGATTACCCTCTAAAATGTAGTGACCGTTTCTATGCATTTGAATTACACTAGATAGATATCGTTTAAAAATGCATCATAAAAACTTTAAAATCCCTGCACTTATGAAAACAGATTCTCACATTTTATCATGGAGATTGTTAAAGGAAAAAGAGCAGAAATCATGCAACATGTTTTAGAAAAATAAAACATTAAAATAGGACTAATATGACTTCCACTTCCCAGTATTATTAATTTTAAATGTAATTATTTGTGAAAGTAAAAATTAATAGATAGAAGGATGAATATAAAAAACTTTGTGATATTGTACATTAAATCCATTGTGGATTTTTACTATTTGTTGTTTTAACTGATTTTGTAAACTGCGCATGACATATCTTGTTTTAATGTTAGAGAATTATTAGAGTGAATGTTAAATCAATGGTATGAAACAAGCACCTACAGATGAACTGGGGAATTAAGAAAATAAGCACAAACATAAACAAATATACAATACTTGTTAAGAAAAAGTTACTTTATGTAATTAGAAAGCATAAATTTTAGGAAAATGGCATTGGCACACCATGGTTATAGATGCTGTGTTACAACCAGAGCTATCTGGGTTTGATTCCCACCCACCTCACTGTCTATTGAGTTGCTCAATATTGTTACATTCCCCTGAGTTTTCTTTGACTACTCTCTATTTTCTTCCACATTCCAAAAGTTTATTATGCTAATTAGTGAATATAAAATGTCCCAGTGTTAATGAGTCTTATTGTGTGGATTTGTGTGCTGTGCTATAAACTATGCAGGTTTAGTTTCTATCCAATCTTCAGCGCCGGATTTATATTTTCGTTTTATTTGCTCAACTACAGGTAAAATTCCGATACAACGAATATCTTTACAACAAAATTTTCATTACAACAAAGTATTTTTATAGTCCCGACAGTTTCCCCATATGACACGAGTCTATAGAAATCTTGTTACTACGAAATACATTCAGCAGATACTTTCACTACAACGAAGTGCCCAAAAGACCTTGAAATGCCCGAATGAATCATCCACAGAGCAGTTAGTTCTGTGGTCGCAGATCAGTTGTGCACAACAATCCCAGAACACAAACATTGTAATTTTTTTTCTTTCTTCAAACTTTCCTTGTACTATTTTTTTTTTTTTTTTGCTGTATTTTTTTCGGTGGTTTTTAGTGACACCTTTTGCTTATTGCTCGTCAACATTTGAAAAACATCCATTGGAATTCAACTCATTGTCACCCTCCAATACAAATGAATGGCAGACACGAAAAAATGATAACAGTTCATATTAGAAAAAAAAAAAAACTTTCAATTTTTGTGGCTGTCGATTCCGGCAAAAAGAAAAAAGACGCCATTGACACTGTCAATTTTCTTGAAAGACCAAGCAAAAAAAAAAAGAAAAATCTCGGGTTGCAAATGTATGCAACCTGCTACATTTGAAGACATCGAAAAAGTGGTTTTTATGTGATTCAGTGATGTTTCTTCAAGAAACATTCCTATTAATGCAGCACTCATTCAAGAAAATGTGAGGTTTCTAAACTCTCTTGGGACCTCCCCCAAACTGGAAACACGCTGAAGAGCGTCCCAAAGTGCGATTACCGCGTCTGTGGAAGACTGTTTATCTGTTGCCAGGGCAACAGCAGGCTCACAGCTCTGCTGCGGCTTGCCACCAAAGCAAACAGAAAAGATCTCGATGGGTGATGCAAGGAACATTGTAAATGCAGGGAACAGGATTACTTGGCCACTAACCTGGCCACGACCCTGCCTGACTGCTGGGTCTGTGTATAGGAGAGTGTTAGATCCCGTTACAATAAATAACTGTACTGTTCCTGTTTCAAGCTGAATAAATACTGAGGGGCACTTTAACCTCAGTATAGTAGCACTAAAAACACTGCATTTATTCCAGGAGGAACACCTTAAGCAAAGAAAAAGTTTTTGAGAGTGTCTATAGAAATGTAGTCAAAACACAAGAAAATGTCAGAACCAGAATACCAAGAGAACTGTTGATGAAACTGAAACAAGACCCAAAAATCACAATCAAAAGGATGTATTAAAGAGTAAAAACCTGAAACTAAATTTCTTTATATTGTTTTTTTTAACAAGAGAGAAGCATGTGAAAAAGATGTTTTTCATGCACATACTCATATAAGGAAGTGTGTCACTTGTTAAGGATCTGCCCATAGCAACTGCAGGCTAACAAAGGGTAACAGAAAATGCTGATGCCCATACAAAACAAAAATGGTGAAGAAAACAGCTCAAATAAATTTAAAACACATACTGTAGCAAAAAACTGATATCAGAAATGAATTCCTTGACCTGATAAATATCCAATTGTAATGCCAAATTACATAAATGCATGAAAACAAACATGTAAAAAATAAATAATACAAGTATAGGTTACTTTTATTTTCATTGTGACAAAATATAAGGCTTCCACCTGTTTGAAAGGATCTTAGCATAACACAAAAGGCTGTAGGCCAAATTATAAGATATGATAACCGGGAAATTAATTAACAAAGATTGTAAGGTGAAATTTGTACTTCAAGTAAAGACATGAGTTAGAATACCAAAGAAGCAAACAAAAATAAATAGCCAAAGCCAAAACATAAAGCTAGGATCAAAATCAAGAAAATATTGCCCAAAAGCCTAACACTTACTTGGTTATCCTGACCCTAACCTTTCTTAAAAATTCAGTTGGTATTTGGATTCAATTGGTAATGATATTTGTAGAGAGCTTTTGATCAGATCTAACATGCTGTGAGCTGGGCACAGCCATCTTATACAGAAAAAGGAAACAGCATCACGATTTTTTTTTTTTATTTTATTTATTAATTTTATTGTAATCATTCCATACAAATATATCAATTTATACAAAAAAGAATTGAAGACAAATCAAACCCCACCCTTGAGAAGGAGAGCATGGCCAAAGGCTTAGGGCTTTTTAATAGGGCAAAAATAAACAAAAGGAAGGAATATATATATATATATATATATATATATATATATATATATATATATATACAGTAGGTAAATAAAAAAAATGGAGAAGGGAAAGAAATGTGGAATAATTATTTCTTCTTATTCTAAAATATTATTGATTAGATCCTGCCAAGTTTTGAAAAAATTCTGTACAGATCCTCTAACTGAGAATTAGATTTTTTCCAATTTCAAATAATATAAAACATCGGTTTCCCACTGACTTATCAGAGGAGAGTTAGGATTCTTCCAATTTAACAAAATAAGTCTGTGTGCCAAAAGTGTAGTGAATGCAATGACCGTTTGCTTGTCCTTCTCCACTTCAAGTCTGTCTGGAAGAACACCGAACAGCTGTTAATGGGTTAGGAGGAATTATGATATCAAGGCTGTCTGAAAGACACTTAAAACTTTTGGTCCAAAATGATGTTAATTTGGTGCATGCCCAAAACATGTGACCCAGTGAGGCAGGAGCTTGGTTGCAGCGTTCGCAGGTTGGATCTTGCCCTGGAAACATTTTGGACAGTTTTAAGCGAGACAGATGAGCTCGATATATAATTTTTAGTTGAATAATTCTATGCTTTGCGCATATGGAGCTTGAGTGAATTCTCTGTATTGCTACCTTCCACTCCTTTTCTGATATATTGATTAAGAGATCTTTTTCCCAATGTCCTCTTGGATCTTGAAAGGAAGGGACTGTAATAAGATTTTATATAATGCGGAAATGGTGTCTAATTCCTCGAAATTGTGCAGTATTTTTTTTCCAGCATGGTGGAGGGTATGAGATGAGGAAAATCGGGCAGTTTCTGTTTAACAAAGTTTCTAATTTGAAGATAGTGAAAGAAATGTGTAGCTGGGAGGTTAAATTTGGAACGTGATTGTTCAAAGGATGCAAAGATATTGTCTATATAAAGATCTCTGAGCAATTTAATCTCAAATCCTTTCCAGGTATTAAAAACTGGATATGTTTGCGAGGGTTAAAAGAGGTGGTTTTCTTGCTGAGGTGACACAGATAAAATATTTTCCATCTTAAAATGCTTTCTAAGTTGGTTCCATATTCTGAGTGAGTAAAGCACAATTGGGTTATTAGTATATTTGCAACAACTTGCATTTATTGGAGTGCAGAGCAGGGCGTATAAAGAAGTACTACAGGATTTTATTTCTATTGCGGGCCAAGCCTGTGTATGTTCATTTTTTTGTATCCAGGTACGATCACGATTCTTAGATCATCACGATTTTTAATTATCATGTCACGTGACTGGCTACAGCCATATCAAAGGTAAACAAGATGTCTGTGCCAGTAACAAGACCACACAAAATGAATTTGCCCAAGAACAAAACAGAAACCCTAAACAACAGTACAAAGACATAACCATTAAAAATGAAGTTAAACATCAAGAAAGACAAAAGTAACATGTGTTAACACTGCACATATAATTCCTATAAACAGACAACATGCAGTGAAAACACTGAAAATCATGACACTGTTATGGCCTAAGAGAGAAAGGGGCAGCAAGACACAAGGATGTTGCAGAGAAAAAAAATGGAACATGAAGGGTTTTCTTTAAAGGCAAAACATTCATATTGTCAATGAACAGGAAACAGCCAGAATGACAAAAGACTACTGAAAACCAATCATCAAGATAAAATTCTAAAACCTAGATTTCAGATTTCTTCCTAAACTTGTATTAGAATAGCTTTAGATATATCTCAAATCTAGGATGGAGGATTGCAATGTGATGTCATGTGTCATGGAGCTCCTACCAAACACAGATTGGGTTTATGGATCAGTGGCGCTGATCATCACTATTGAAGCCAATGAAATAATCCAAAAGATGAAGAATGGAAAAGAAATGGGACCCAATTATAACCCAGTTGAAGTGTGGAAGACACTCAAACACCACATCGCCAACCTCCTTGCAACACTGTTCATCTAAACAGTCACCAAAGGCGTGGTAAATTGAGACTGGACGAGCAGCATCATGGAGGGAGTACCGATCTGGAAGGGAAAAGCCAATGTTAGCAAATGCCCCAACTACACAACCATTCTGCCTTCTGTGCCACATTGTAACGGCTGACCCCTTACCTAGCCAGCAGCTACACCTCCAAGGCCTGTGGCCTGGATAATTTACTGAGTATGAATCTAACTATCAAGCCGTACCTCTAACAAATTAAACTTTTCCCCCACAATCGATGGTGTCAATATAAGTACACAAAAGCAGATATGTAAAATTAAACTGATTAAATGTATTAAATGAAACAATAAGACAAATGCAAAAATAGAAAGATAAACATATATAAATATAAATATCCCTCCACCACAGCAACAATGAGACACCACCATATATAAATACAACAAAACCCTCCCTTGCCCCTGTAACATATAATAAACAACGAACAACAACAATGAATGATATACGGAATGATCGTGAACTTGAGTCCGGTTATAAAAACTGTCCTGAATACGGTTGACTGAACTAGCGATAAATGAGTCGTTTGATTTTCCCGGCAATTGGAGCAACCTCACCGTGATTCCTCGGCGTGTGGTGGATAACGATCCTACTCCGGGGTCTCTGCAGATGAGGGATGGAAGACAGTCCGGCAAAATGAAAAACAAACTGGTTCAAAGGCGCGATGTTAAAAAACAGCAAGAAAGTTGATCCGTGGTTGAAAAAAATGGTCTCCTTACTCCTCTCCTCTCTCCTTCCTTTCTCCTCTCCTCTCTCCTTCCTTCCTTCCTTTCTCCTCTCCTCTTCTCTCTCCTTCCTTTCTCTTCTCCTCTCTCGATTGCTTAAATAGTCCTGTGACAGCTGTAATTGATTAATAGTGAACAGGTGCTTTCCAGGTTTGAAGTTGCGGCCTCCTTCCATCATCCGTCCCCCATTACGGGGACGGCATTCACTGATACACACATAAACAGCAAACGGGACAATGGAAACAAAACGCACTCAGTACTAACATTTGACAACACTATAAACTATGTAGCCCCGCTACAACATGATGAAGATCTTTAAACAAATTTTTGATCATTGCCTTAGCTAAATCATTAGCAAGGTGGATTTGTCAAGGTGTGTGGAACAATGGATGCAATCCATGCTGTCCACTTCCTGATGGAAATGTTCAGGAAGAAAGAAGGTGGTACATATGGCCTTCCTTGACTTGGAGAAAGCTTTTGACAAGGTCCCTCAAGCCTTCATATGGCATGCCCTTTGACTCAATATCATATCTGAAACCGACATGTGGTGAATCCAACTTCTATATGCCAACACCACCAGTATTTTCCTGTGCCCAAACACAACCTCACTGCCTTTCTTCATCCGAGTTGGAGTAGATCAATGATCATCTCTCTCCTCTTCACCTCATCCTATGCAGGAACATGGTGATGGCACATATACAAACAGGTATCCCATAGACACTTCTTTATGCTGATGATGTCCTCCTGAATAAAGAAAACCCTTGGACTTCTCACACAGAAATGGAAGACACAGCTAGAAGAAAACAGATTGCACATTAAGGAAGATGGAATACTTGGAATGTGACAAGCAAATAGAGACCAGCATCCAAATCGATGGTCGACAATTTACCAAGACCGCCAAGTTCAAGTATCTTAGATTACAACTCTGCAATGACGCAAACATGACCTCTGATGCCTGAGGGTGAGTAAATGCTGCCTGGCTAAAATGTTGCCAGCTCATTGGAGTTTTGTGTGACGGCAAGATGTTTGTTCCTTCACATTGTATGGAACGGAACAACCAAACACCAACAGATTCTCCACATCATGGAAATGCAAATGCTCCTGACTCGCTTTGACCATGTGATGAATAACGATGTGCACAAAATAATGGGAGTGGTACCAATAACCAAAAAGATACGGATGACATTTCCATGATGGTATGGCCACATCATCCAACACAAAGACCAAACGGTGGCTCAGATAGCAATGTGCCTCTGCCCAGAAGGCAAAAGAACAAATGGGTGGCTTAAGAAATGTCGGCTCAACCGGATAAAGAAGGATATGAAACAACACAGTTCCTCAAGATACCCTGGACCAGACAAAACAAAGAAGGATGTGACACAAAGCGTACCCCACGTCAAGGTGAGCACAGCATAGTACTCATTCTGATTATTCAGTATTCTGAGGACCTCTGCTGCCAGTGCTGGCCCAAGTTTGAATCATGCATACTCACAATGGACTGAATGGCATTTGTGTACTTAAATGATTTCAAAGCATTCAGACAACTTTGCTACTATATTAGATGCTCAGCTTACTTATGTGCAGAGCATCAGTTGTTACAAGCCAAAACAGAGCATTACCATTTGTAACAAAAGGCGCTATATAGGCGCCTGACCCGGCACAGATTCACTCTGGAGGCACGTATAAAATAAATAAACTTTTTTTTTTCTTCAGCTGGAGGGCACGTCTTCCCCATGTCCCCCAGCCACAACACAGTCCCCAAAGCTCCAACACACCATACACTTTCTTCTCCTGCACCACCACTCCTCCCAGGCAACCTCGTTCTCCTCCACCCAACTCTGACCGCTGAGTGGTGGTTGCTGGCTCCTTTTATTGGGCACCCGGAAGTGCTCCAGGTGCTTGATTGCCAACATCCGGCTGCACTTCTGGGTGTGGCGAAACTAGTGCCCAGAATGGTCCAGCAGCTCCTGATGCAGCACCCCCTGGCAGCGCTTGCGGAACCCATCAGGGCTGCACAAAATTCCAATCCCCATGAAACCCTGGGGGAGTCCGAGGCACCGCTGCAACCCAGGGAGACTGCCATCTAGCATCCAGGGGGAGATGTTGTGTTTCCCATGCTTGCTCCCCTGGTACATATGCTACAGGGGTGTCCCAGTCGGGCATGGGCCCCGGCCATCTGTCACACATTAATGAAACAGAATTTGAGATATAAAAGGAGAAAAATATGCCATGAAACCATGGCAAGATGATGGGTAATATGTTGATTAGTGGTACCCCTTTGAAAAATTTCAAAAATTCACTCACAAATGCTTCTGTAAGCAGAGAAGCAAACAGCATACATATACTTAAATTATGAAAAATAGTACCAAGAATTTGTGATAAAATTTATTACTTCCAGTTTACTTTTGTTGCCACAAGCATGCCTCAGAAACACAGAAGGCATGATTTCTTAAATCAAAAACATTGATGCTTCAAAGTGCATGGATTCAATATATTTTAAGGCTTTTGTTTTCATATTTCTATTGGTTCCCCTTGAACACCATTTTAAACTACAAAAATAAACATTATATTTTTTTATTTTTAAAAATTTCTTCAGTTGATTGTGAAGAAATAGTTATCAGTTCAAAAATGCTCGTTTTATCCTTTAAAATTGCTGATTGCAGCATTGTAGGCCTGATCACCAACTATGGTGAGACATCTTCAAGAGAAGAGGTTTACCTGCTGATAATGTATAGCCAGAACAACAACCTCACCCTTAATGTCAGGAAAAAACAAGGAGGTCATAGTTTTCAGAAAGCAGAAGGTAGACCACACTGGCTTCTACATCAGAGGGGGTACTATTGATTGGGTGAGCAGCTTTACATTTTTTCAAGTGACCATCAGTGATAAACTGAAGTAGCCACAACATATACCGGCCATAGTCACCAATGCCTCTGCTTCCTCAGTTGTCTAAGGAAAGGTTAGATTTCTCCCTTTAGTCTAACTAACTTCTACAGGTGCACCGTAGAGTTCATCGTCACTGGGTACATCACATTCTGCTCAGCTCCAGAACATAAAACCCTGAATTTCAAGCACCCAGCTTCCTTCTGTTCAGGATATATAAAACACTCACTGCCTCAGAAAGAGGATATTTAAAGACATTAGCAATCCTCCACAGATGCGTTTCTACTCCCCCCTTCTTGCAAATGATACAGGGTCATTGGCATTTGCACCAGGGGATACAGAAACAGTTTCTTTCCACAGGTCATAAGGTATAAGAAAGGCATAAGGAAAAGTACAGTGAAGAAAATTCTCCCTACAAATTTATAACAGATTTCATAAAAAGATACTTTTGTTTTTCAGTAGGCTTTACCTCAGGCTATGTTTTGTTATATTTCCTACAAAGATATTTTGGCTGGGAAATTATGAAAGATGTCTGAATACTCTTTTGCTTTTGGGGTAAATTATTTCATTTTTTACAGTTATAACTTAACTCTGCCTTGAACTGGGGCTCAATAAGTACAGCTTAGGACTTTTTATTTATTATTTTTTGCTCTTGGTCAGGTCAATAAACAGTAGCTCTTTAGGCTCCCAGACAGAATTGTCCAGTAACTTCAGCATTGTGCTCAAATATAAACAGCAGAAGCCTGATTTTGTGATGCAATCAAACTACATACTGGTGGCTCTTTGTTTTTTCTGGTCTTCCATCAGTGAGGAAGTGGCATTTCATATTCATATTTTGTGACTGTCCATCAGACCTCTTAGTTATCTTTTTGTGTTTGTTTCTCTGGGCCTATCCACCTCCAAACATCAGCTGAATTGCCTCTTTCCTTTTGGCTCACTGCCTTTTGTGGTTAATGACTACTGGTCTCTGATTCCAAATTTTAGGTGCCCCTTGCTGGGAATATAATATATGAGGGTGTGATTTTCTAGTGGTGGTTTTTCATAACTTTTTTTGACAACAATTGTGCCTAGTACTTACCCTACCTATAACCCCCTTGGAAGTTTTTATATTTTATTGTGATACAGTATTGAATGTAATTTGGCTATTTTGACACTGATCAAAAGAAAAGGACTTTAATGTTAAAGTGATAACTTATCTCTGCAAGGCGATCTAAATTAATTACAAATATAAAGCACAGAATAATAGATTGTATAAGTATTCACCCCGTTAATGTGTCACATCTAAATCATCACTGGTACAGCCAATTGGTTTTAGAAATCACGCAATTGGTTCAACAAGATCTTCTGTCTTTAGTCAAGGAGATCCAATTGATTGTAGTACACATTATCTGGAAGGTCCAACTTGTGGTGAGTCAGTATTGTGGCCTAACCTAAAAAATGTAGACAAAAAAACAAAACTCTCCAAGTAACTTAATGAAAAGATGATTGAAAAGCAAAAGTCAGAGGATGGAAAAAAGAAAATATCGAAATAAATGAATTCCACTTAAATCAATCATTTAGAAATGGAAAGAGTATGGCACAGCTGTATATCTGCCTAGGGAAGGCTGTCCATAAAAACTGAGTTATCGGCAAGAAGAAGACATGTGAGAGGGCCCACCAAGTGACCTGTGATAGCTCTGAAGAAGGTACAAGCTACAGTGGCAAAGATGCTTCTCCAACAGCTTTATGGATGAGTGGCAAAGAGAAAGCCACTGCTAAAAAAAATACCCATGACATCTGGTAGAAGGCACAGGGAAAATTCTGAAGTCAACTGGAAGGAAGTTCAATGGCCTGATGAGATCAAAATTGAGCATTTTGGCCATTAGACTAAACACTGTATTTAGTGTAAGCCAAACACTATACATTATCAAAGACACACCGTGCCCACTGTGAAGCCATCATGCTGTAGGGATACTTCTCTGCAACAGGTTCTGGAAGGCTTCTTGGGTAAATGGTAAAATGAATGCAGCAAAATACGGGGAAATCCAGATATAAAAACTTGAATTAGATTAGATAGATAAAACTTTATTAATCCCACGAGGAAATTCAAAATCATACAGCAGCAGAAACACAAAAACCAAGAATACAGATTCACAATGCATATAACACAGCCAATCAATCAATCAATAAATTAATTAAATAAATTAATAAATAAACTTATTTAGTACATCAGATGAAAGCATTGATTTCAGAAAACACCCCGAGAGGCACTTCTTAGCACACTGTGGTGGAATGAGCCTGTGGCTAAAAGTGGTCTGGCAGAACGCCTCCTGAAGGGGATGGATGGATTTTTCAGGATGATATTTTACCATTATCCTGTTTTCCACAAGAGCTTCCAGTGAGTCAAGGGTTTGATCCGTGATGGAGCAGGCTTTCCTGTGCTCAGAATGCTTCTCCAAGAGAATATAGTGCTGAACACCACACTGGCTACTATGGACTAATAGAACATTTCTAGCAACAAGGAACCTGAGTCTTCATAGCAACTAAAATCTGCTCTAGCCCTTCTTGTACAGCGCCACTGTGTTTACAGACCAGTCCATTTTGTTGTTTATGTGAACCCCCAGTTACCTGTAGCTCTGCACCCCCTCCACATCTTCCCCCTGAATGGTGACTGTTCTCAGAGGCTTCTTGGCATGTTGGAAATCCACAACCAGCTCTTTTGTCTCTTGATGTTGAGTTTGCCCTTGCACCATAAAACAAAATCCTCCACGACTTTCTTGTACTCTGACTCATCTCCATTATTAATGCAGCCTATGATGAACGAGTCATCTGATAATTTCTGTAGATTGCAAGCGCTTGTATTGTACTGAAAGTCTATTGAGTAGAAGGTGAACAGGAAGGGAGACAGGACAGTTCCCTGAGGTTCTCCAGTATTACATACCACCATTTCTGACACATAGTCCCTCATCCTCACAACCTGCTGTTTGTTGGTCAGGTAGTCCATGATCCAGGAGATTGTAGGAGCATCAAGTTTCAAAGCCTTGAGCTTTTTCCCAGTAGATGAGGCAGAACAATGTTAAAGGCAATGGAAAAGTAACTGTGGCTGTGGTGTCAGCTTTGCCCAAGTGAGAGTAGACTCTGTGGAGCATATACATCAGAGCATCCTCCATACCTGCATGTGCCTGATAGGCAAACTGCATAAGATTCAGATGTTCTGAAGTCAGGGGATGTACATGTTTTACAACCAGCCTCTCAAAGGTCTTCATGATGCATGAAGTAACAGCAATTGTTCTGAGGTCCTTGGAATAACTGGAATGCTCTTTCATTGGCATGGGTACCACATAGGATGATGCAGTCTCCAAGAAACCTACGACTTAGGAAATGATTTATTCTCTAGCAAGACAACAATATAAGCATAAAGTTAAATTTATACAAGAATGCCTTTAAAACAAAACATTAAATGTCCTGGAGAGGCAGAGTCCAGATCTCAATCCAACTGAGAATTTGTGACTGGACTTGAAGGAGGTTGTTCCGTCTGGATCACCCATGCATCCTGACAGAGCCTAAGCAGTTTTGCAAAGAAGACTGGGGAAAAATGCCAGTGTTTAGAAGTTCAAAGATGATGGAGACCTATGCACAAAGACTCAAGGCTGTCATGGCTTCTGAAGGTGCATTAGTTATTTTGTGTTTTATTTTTGAAATTAATTTCAATCACTTTCAAGAAATCGGATTTCAATTTAATATTCAAGAGTTTTTCTGTTGAAAAGCCATGATAAAATAAATCCACTGTCATTCCATGTTGTATCACAATAAAATATGAAAACTTCAAAAGGGGTGAATATGTTTTATGGGTACTGTAGCTACATAGCCTCACCACACATAAAATAACATCAGCAACCTACCAGATGCATTTTAGTTCAAATGGCAATAACAAACAACATAAAGTGATCCAATGATGGAATTTTTGTATCAGCTAAATTGTAACACAAGTCTTCCTGTTCTCATGATGATGGGCTGCAATGTGTTTATAACTCATCGATCTATGCTTGACTGAGAATAACTTAGGGCAAAAGAATTTGAGGAAGTTGTTGTTTTTTAATTCCAGTCTAAAAGAGTTCTTTTCTCCTGCTTGCGGCCTGTTATTTTCTTCTTCTGCTGTAATGTTTACAGCAATAACACTTTACAGAAGCAAATCTACAGACTCATTTAGCAGACACATCTATTTTTCTTGCTAGTGAAATTTTGCCTGTAGACTAAATGTCAAACAGTAGATTTGAAGTTGTAAAAATACAACTTAAATAAATCCATTTATGATAGGCTTCACAATAAAATTTAAAGTTGACTTCAGATTACCACATACATTTTACATCGCAATCAAATATTCAAATTATCTAACACATAAATAGCCTGCTGGTCACTAAATGAATAATGCTATTAATCATAAATTGAGAGTTGTGAATAATGCAACAACTTTGTTTTTCTATCTGTCTCTTTTCAGGAAATTCTTAGTCACTCTTGGAATAGTAAACTGTCATACCTACGTTAATATGTATTTTATTAACAGTTTTTTAAGATTCTGGAATTTTTAAAAGCTGTGGTGATGCCTATTGATGATACCACTGAAATGCTGTATATGTGTGCTGTCACACCATGGGCCTTATATTGTATGACATTACAGACACTATTTCAATTTTTATATTTGAGAATCTAGGTAATAATTGGTAGGGCTTTGTTTAATGACCCCAATCAGAGAAGCTGCTCCTTCTAAAGATGGGGAAGACAGAGAAAAGGTTAACCTTTATTTTTGTTATTTAAGCCAAACACTTTGATGGGCACTTTGATGATTAATGAGGAGACAGGATGATCACTGATGCTCTGTGGGTCGTAATCTGAGTACCTTTTGTACCCTGAGTACAAAAGGGAGCCTGAGCAGGATAGCTAAGAGGAGAGGACTTGAACATAGAAAAAGAAAGAGAAGAGGATAAAACTGAAGAAAAGAGGAGAGTGGGTGAAGCAGTTGAGAGATCCTGTGATGGAGCTCCAGGGGTGGATTGCCCCTGCTGAACTGAGGAGCAAGAGCAATGGCCTGCAGGTGCTGAAGGATTCCAGCAGGTACTGACTGGGGTGGCTGGAATGACTGGGAGCTAGATGGTTTACTGTGTTCACTGGTGTCACAGCCTGGCTGTGAGACCTTGGATAGTGAGCAGGGGAGACGAGAGAGAGAGAGACAGCACGGGGGATGAGCCAAAGAATTGAGACCACTGTGTTTTAACCCTTGGTTTTAACCTATTTATGGAACTGATTTATCTGGATTTTAACTTCCATCAGATGCATGTTTTAATGGTATAATTTATTAATTGAAAATATTATCCCTCTTTGGTTTGGACACTTTATTGTTAAATAAATTTAAACACTACACTTTGCCCCATAACTTGGCTCTTATGCATCCTCATTGCACTAGTTCTTCCACAGTTCATGACTATCGATGACATGGGTTCAAGCCAAGTATGCCAGTTGTGGGCCACTATTTGCAATGAAGTGTTTGTTTAAATATAAATGTTCACTGTTTAAACAAAAAAGAAAATCACACTGCTTATATAAAAAGTCCCTTATATTTCTTCATATTCTGAAGGTTTTCTTTAATTATGATGTGATTTATGCTATTTAAATAACACATGGTTACATTAAGCTAATTTTTGTCCTCTTGTGTAAAATACGGTATTTATTGATTACAAACTCAGGCTTTTTGTAGAGCAGGAAGATATTCCAATTATGTTGGCTGCATCAGAAGGCACTGTTCAATATTGGCTTCAGATGTCCAACTAAGATAATAAACTCGTTCATAGGAAAATTGTCACATGAATTGGTTGTTGATAGTTGTTAATCAAAATAACTGTATGCAAATTTATCCATCCATCCATTTTCCAACCCGCTGAATCCAAACACAGGGTCACAGGGGTCTTCTGGAGCCAATCCCAGCCAACACAGGGCACAAGGCAGGAACCAATCCCGGGCAGGGTGCCAACCCACCGCAGGACACACACAAACACACCCACACACCAAGCACACACTAGGGCCAATTTAGAATCGCCAATCCACCTAACCTGCATGTCTTTGGACTGTGGGAGGAAACCGGAGCGCCCAGAGGAAGCCCACACAGACACGGGGAGAACATGCAAACTCCACGCAGGGAGGACCCGGGAAGCAAACCCAGGTCTCCTAACTGCGAGGCCGCAGCACTACCACTGCACCACCGTGCCGCCCCTGTAGGCAAATTTTCATCTAAAATATTTTTATTGCTTCACATGGTCTTCTTTTCTTCTTTAATTCTTATTTGATCTCAGATTTTGCCCAGCAAGTTAATTATATTAAAAAGCCATTTAATAATAATAATAATGCATTTTATTTATAGGGCACTTTACATTAGTAGTAAATCTCAAAGTGCTACATAAAAAAGTTTAGACCAAGGCAAAGCAAGATAAAACAAAGATAAAACAACAATAATTTATTTTGTATTGTGTTCTTCAAAGCAGCTATTTGTTACTGTTTTATTTATAGTATTCATTATAATTTCATATTTATATGTCATATTTTTAATATGATTGTAGAACTGGAATTTTACACATTTATAATTATCTTTTTAAAAAATGAATACTAGATTCAGTTACTTAATATGCAATCCTCCACCGATTTCTACTATGTCTGCATGACTGATGTTAATCTGTCCTATATGAAAAAAAGAAATGGAAATTGATCAAAATATATCACAAAGCTGTCCTTGGTGTAAACGCCTAAGATGGCACATGCTTATAAAATGAAATACTGTGCCTCACACATTTCACAGTAGTGACTGAATCTGTTTCAACATCCACTTCACTCCTCAAATTAAGTTAACAGCTCTTCCTAAAGGACATGTCTAGAATAAGAAATGTATTTTTTTGACTCAAACCAATAAGGATATATCATTATAGACTATAAACCTCTCATTTTATTAACACATGCATTATCAACCTGCACTGCACATGCAGATTTTTTCTTTTAAGACAGAATTCAGATTTGACTGCCCCTTGTGCGATTTCTTCTAAATGTTTCAGTGGTTTGAGCCAAGGAATTGTAAACATTATATAACAATAAAATGAATGAAACCTGTATTTCTTCTTTCTATATTTCTCTCTCTTTCTATTGCCTAGATGATTTTAGTGTATCTTTAGTCTTAGGAAGAAAAAAACGTACTCATCAAAAAACAAAGATTTCATCTGTTCAATCAATGCTAGTCAAGAGTATGTATGCTTTTCCATTTGGAGCCATTTTAACCTACAGATGTAGCTGTCGTTGACTGAAACCACAGCACAACCAACTGCATAGCACACATAGAATTATTTTGTGATTCATTTAGGCTTTAGGTCAGAGAAGCAGGTAATTTACTGTTATTATATACTGTAGCTTCCATTCATGTTTATTAATTATAGCTTCATTTTTAGTAATCTGCTCTTCAATCACTCTTGCATTATTCTTTTCACGCATCTACTTAACCAACTTGAAACGCATTCTTTTGCCTTCCTTATAATACTGTATTTTAAATAGTTTGAAAATAGACATTAAACTAACAGCTGGATTTACTGAATATATTTGAACTGAAACTAGCATTTTAACTTTGAAACATGAAATAACTGACCTCTTTTCTAATTAAGCTTATTTAACACACATTATTTTTTGCACTTTGGCTGATTTAACTTTTTTGGTTACTTTTGCTCTGTTCTGTTTCAGATGTTTATTAGTTACTAATTAGATACGATTTGGAGCTGCAAGTGAGGAAAAACAATTACTGTACAGTACATAATTAACTTTCCTGCAATCTGTTACTTCTTAATTACCCTGCATGTGGAAGTCAACGCTTCATGCTTGCCAACAGGTGTGTTGCAGATAAGTTAAAGAGATTTTTCTTTTGTTTCATTACAAAGTTAAACTTTAAAAAGTAATTAAAGTATCAAGGCAAGAAGAATACTATTTTTCATAGACTAGTCTAAAACTAAACCTATGCAATGTTAATGGAGCCTGATTTTAAAACATCAAAACTGAATGTGGCTGAAAATTTGAAGCATATTTAATAGATCATAATAAAATGCCAGTACTTCTAATATTTTGCAGGTATGATTTTTTTTTTGGGGTTTAATACGATCCCTTTAGCTCTAAGTTTCAATATTTTCTTCCCACCTGTTGGTAGGCAATTAAATGTGGGCACCAATTTATCTTTTTTTAATATATGTTGTCTAAAACAATAAAACAGTTTTTCATTTTTAAAGTAGCCTTTGCTTATTTATTATAATAATATCTGTTCATTTTCTCTCATAGAGTTATTAAAAGTATGGAAAGATCTTGAATAAGAAAGATAGAAGGAGAGACCAATAATTTAATAATCCCAAAAGGAAACTATAGTGCTATTAAAGATTAAATGTAAACAGCACAAACAATGCAAGTTTAAATGGTGGCATAAATATGTACAGTATATATTTATTGATACAGTATATACTGTATGTATCACTATTTACAGTACATCAATATGTGTTTGTGTGATCTATTTAAAATTAGCACTTTAAAAGACAGCTTGCAGAATATACTCCATGGAGCACTGTGGGAAAACCTCAGGGTGTCATTCTGAGAGTGTGACATATTGTACATAACAGACGGCTGCATAGCCAACATCCCTGTCTGCGCTACTTCTGGCAGAGTGTCTACATTAGTGCCATCAGCAGAGCTAGCCCCCCTAAATAACTTGTTATGTCTGTTGTTCTCTTCTGTTCTCAGGCAACCATCCAAAGGTACAAATGTGTAAAACAGCACACTTCATCTACAGACTGATAGAACATATGCAAAAGTGTTCAGCTTACACCAAAAGATCTGAGGTGAAATTTGTGCCTCTGTGTACAGTATAACATCTCTGTATTTGCAGCCATGTTCTGGTCAGGTAAAAATCAAAAGGGGGAATTCAAAAAACTGGAATTAGGTGTGCTTCATGCTATGTGGATGTTCTTGCTAATTGTATGGTTCATAACACAATCTTCATGTTGTCTCCAAGAATCTAAGCTGGTACAAATAATCAAGAGAATTGTTGTTAATTATGAAATCAGTCAGCAGTTGTTGCAACTGCCGCTCCATGACTACAATATTTTGTCTTTGCTGTTAAATTATAAGGTTTTAGTTAAGTTATTTGCACAAAAAGCACAAATGCAGTCATAACATCACAGTTTTTATTTTGTTGTTATATATTAATGTTGCATGTTGATTTGCACATGAAGAGTGCTACTATAGTCTGTACACATGACAATAACTACCCTATACAACTATAAATATTTCAGTGAAAAACTTATGTTTCTAAGTTTCAATGAAATGTTAATTTTGTAAAGAAATGCTAAGTTTACTTAATATTTCAATTGACATATTTCTCAGCCATGCAAGTCTGACACTAAATGAGTACTTCCTGTTCTGTCCTGAGTAAATTCAATCTCCACGGGCCATTCTGAATAAGGGTGATAAGGCAGAGTATAGGATGGAGAATGTGGTGTCAAGGTACAAAGTGAATTGTGTGCAGATTAACATCAGCAAAACCAAAGAACTGGATATTGACTTTCACTGTACCAAACAGCCTCTATGTCTCGTCACTATTCAAGGAGTGGATGTAGAGGCGATCCACTCCTAAAAGTACTTGGGGTCCACAGCAATGACAGGGCTGGACTGGTCTAGTAACATAGACAAACTATATAAGAAAGGGTAGAACAGGCTCTTTTTCTTAGGAGACTGGGTTCCCTTACTGTGGGTAGTGATCCCCTTCACATCTTATACAATTCTGTGATGGCCAGTGTGATTTTTGTTCCCTGAAGTGTGCTGGGCCATTAAAATCAGAGAAACTCACAAAATCAACAAACTAATTTCAAGGATAAGCTCAGTTATGGGACACACTCAGAACCCTCTGGAGGTAGTAGCAATTGAGAGAATTAAAGCCAAACTTAAACAAATTATGAAACAATGTTGTACATCCTTTTGCTGAAACAATAACACTGAGTACTTTCAGCTAATGAATCACTGAGCAGAAGTGTGTCAAGAAACTATATATATAATTAGCTTCTATAAAAAGCCAAATTTCCCCTGGGAAACAAATAAAGTTTTGTCTGTATATCTATCTATTTAAATTAATTATGCACACTGTAAAGCAGACTTGGTGGACACTGTCGCCTATTTAAATACTTTTTGAGGTTTTCATATTCTCTGTGTGTGCGGGAGTTTTCCTTGTGTCCCCTGGTTTTGTTTCATATCTTTCAGGTCTTGGGGTCTAAATTGATCTAATAAGAATGAATGGGTTTGCTACATATGTAACCTGTAATGAAAGAAAGAATGATTTAGAAAAAGTATGGATTGATAGACTTGAGAACACAGATGTCCATCAATATTATTATTTAGCTAAAACTATTAGCTAAATCAACAGAAACATTTTATTTTAAATTGCATTAAAATATTAGGAAATTTATAATTACATTTTTTGACATGTACTATTGTACTAAATCCTTTCAGGACCTCATCCGCATATCACATATTCAAGTAACCGGCTGTGATTTTTCATATAAAAAACAAAAACACACAAAAAAATTGTGTTTGCTCCAGTAGCAGGCCTCAAACCTATACAATCCCACAGCAGAAAAGGTCCCACAGTGAAATTCAGTAATGGGTTGACAATTATTTTATGGCACACTGTTATTTTAGGCTTTAAAACAAAAAGTTCTTCACACTGAACCATAATTTAACATTCAAAAACATGTTCTACATTTCCAGTTTGAGCAATCCTATGTTATAATAACCTCCAGCTATATAGAATATTATATGCAGTTACCATAACCTTGGCACATTACAATTCATTAAGGGTGTTTTAATGATCATCAAATTTTATTATGCAATACCTTGAACATATGTTACAACCAAACAGCAGAAGACTACAGCAAAATTTTTAAAACTCTCACATTGAAGAAAATTTGGAATGCTGTTTCCTTCAAGCAGTGACATAGAGAAAAACAGTGCTAAAAAAATTGTTTATAATCCACAATATTCTCAGTAGCACAAAAAAAACTAGTGTAATTATACCTGTGTTTCTACCTTTGAAACAAGTACTAGACAATATTGGAAAAGGGATAAACTTCTGAAGGTTGTGCTATATTTGTGCTGTTGGAAACTGTTATAATAACTGGAAAAATGAAAGCTGATCATGTGTTAGGAATGTTTTGACTGTAAGCTATTATAACTGTCAGAGTGCTTGCAGTGCACCTTTTGATCCGTCATCTCTAGCTAGGGCCCTGAATTAGAAGAAGAAGAGCCATTCACAGGTTTCTTTAAATTCATCAAAAAAAAGCAAGGACCATCCAACAAAAGTAGCATAAATTTAAAATATCATGTAAATATATATTGTTTGAATATTTAGCCAGCTATCCACTGTGCAAGTTAGGAAAAAACAGCTGGATATTTCTATCCCCAAATATTATTGTCCCTTTTACTTTGCCTTAAATAACTATTAATATTTAGCCACTTTAATAGTTTTTTAGATAGATAGAAATAAATAATATACATCAAACCCCCAAGCTCACATACACAATTCTGGGTTGGATATTGATGAGCTGCTGCAGTTAATAACAGGCTTGTAGATGTCAGTAAGATGGTCAGAGCTATCCAGATATTCATTTGTAGTCATTAACATTTGAATTCAGCAGGTCCAGCTTGTTGTGAACACAAAAGTAACATGCCATACAAGTTTGCCCAGAATAACTCACTGTTAGAGCTAATCATTTCAGCTGCCAAGTTTAAAGTTAAACATCAACAGGATGATGCAACCCTCTCCCATGCAGTAATGTGGATGAATTCCGCCAGTATTTCAAAGTCTGGATCATCGTATGTTTCTTATACACATAAGTCTCCAAACCCTCTCCTGCTTTTTCCACTACATCTGATCATTTCATACGACACCTGTTCATCCTTGAATAGCATCTGAAATAGGAGGTTTAAACGAGTGCGCTATAGTAACAAAAATTCCACGATGCCTAAACTTGCAGAAATTCACCTTGAGATCTGACAGTTCTTTCAACTGAAAAAGCATTTAGACACTCCTCTTTACGTGGAGGTTGGTCAGTTTTGAATCCTTTCTACCTTACTTTTATCCTTGCTTCGAATCTTTGCCCTTTCTACACTTGGATGAGCTGCTCCTCTGATAAGGTGTTAGATAGCTCCTTTGGAGGTAGTGATCGCAGTGCTACCATCTGATTATTAAAATATGCATTTATTATTATGTTTATTTTGTTCTATTTATGTTATTACTAGCTGTGTAAGCCTGTGCTGTAAAAAGCCCAGGCTCCTAGAAACTACTGAAATCATCAGAAAAAAAATTGAAATGCAGAGTCAGAGGGTTTTGTTTTGCAGACGTGCTCGCTTCCTTATCTATCAGTGGCTAAAAGAGTTTCTCGGAGGTTTTGTTTTGCCGATGTGTTAACTTGGGACTGCCTTGCTGGCTCTTTGAGCTTCATGCTGTAGCCTCGCATTTCTGGGCCGCCTTGCACTTCCAAACCGGACAGACAGACACACACTTCCATGGGTAGACATTTATATATAAGATGTTTATTCTATTTAGGCTTTATAAAGGGAAACATGTATAACTAACTGTCTACACAATCAATTGTACAGCATGCAGATACATGATGTTCACACAGAAATAACTGATGATTAGGAAAGTTTCATTAAAATATTTAAATATTCATTTGATTTTAGTAGCAATAATATTAAAAGTAGCAGCATTCTCAGTACAAGCTAAAGGTTTGTTGCAAAGTTAAAAAAAACAAGCCTTATCTGGTATTTGAATTAAAATATAAATTGGATTATGAATATAGAAATGGAACCATGTTGGTTAGTTATGATATTATCCAAAAGCACTACGAATTTCACTGTACTGTGTACATGTGACACTTAGTGTTAATCAGCGAATTTCACCAAAGCTTTATTTAAAATGAATTTGCTATGTTGTTTGTTGAATTACTTACTGATAATTTGGCCAGTGTAGGAGAACTTTTTGGCATCCCATAATGCTTTGTGAGGCTAGCATGACATCTCCTAGAGCTGTAAAAGCCAATACTGGATGGGACCGCCCCCTAGGGTATATAATGCTGATCATTTGCATTACAGACTCTGTAGAACTTAGTTAATGTTAGAACAGATAAGTAATTAATACAGGTCCTCAAAATTTTATTTTTATGAAACATACACAGCATAAATAACAAGTTAACTCTGCTTAGCACGAAATGTGCAGGTCGATCTTTGAGTTCCACGTCTCTATAAATTAGCCACGTCGATATTAAAAAAACAAACCTTGAAGGAGCCAGATGGCCCCAACCCAACACAGGAAACTCCATGAAATAATAATAATAATAATGAAAGATGTATTACTGTTTATAAGATGTTTCTATCTTTTTTGATAGAAGTAAAAGTGCAAAGCATCAGCACATACAGTTTGGAAAACCTACAGCATGACTTCAAAAAATGTTTTGTATTTTCTGCCTTTAAAAGACCTACATGTTTTTTCAGACATTTGACTATGATTTCAGCATTTCCGCTTTGTTTTGATGAAATATATAATTGCACGTCTCTGACTGTGTTCTTTCTTCGTTGATCTCACAGAGGCACAGTGTTGCAGAGGTCAATTTTTGGCCGCAATAATCTGACCAGTATAGTTGGCAGACAGTTCCCTAGCCCTCAGGGACACTTTAATGATGATTGCACCATTATAATCCAGTCAAATCTAGTTCAGTTGGTCCTTCCTCCTTTGACATTAATGCATCTCTCTGAGTTTGGTGATATTCGCAAACATTTCCATGATTTCTCCAAATTCAAGGCAAAGGTAACACCTAGAGTTTGCTCATCACTAGTGACAGTAATGACCCTATAATCCTATAAAAATATATTTTGTTTCAAGCCTGGGGGGGTCACTCATTTTATCAGTATTAATATTAAGTATCATTAAATACTAGTATCTTGGCTTTAATTCATTTCCAGACAGATTTTTTTCAATATTTAGAGTACAATGAAGGTTTAGCTGAGTTTCTGTTTAATTCAATCATTCATCAGTTTTTATCCCACTTATTTCAATAAAAGCTTTGCAGGAAGCTGCCTGTCATATGCACACCCTGACAGCAATAGACACAAAATAGAAATCCACAAGTTAGGATGGCAAACCACTGGAAGTTGTATTTAAGTATCGACATATGCACACATATTTGGAAAGTTTCTATTTGCAGAATAACCAGATATTTTCTATATTATCAGGAGACAAATGTATGCCTCGAGTAATGACAGGCAAAGTCTTCTTCAACAAATTAATTACACCACTGCACAAAACAGAATTGGGGTTTTACTACAATATGGTAAGGAATACTAGGAATTGCTGCACTGACTTACCTAACCTCTTGATACTGTATACACAGAGATATTGTGGTTGAATTGACAGCATGTTACCTGAAGTAATAGTAGTTTATAAAAATGTTTACTTTGAAGTTGCTTTATTTAATGTTTTTTCCTAAATATTTCAGCATATTTTATTTTTGCTGTTCTATGTCCATTTCAGGTATTTGTGACCTTGTAGTTATCAGTTAAACTGATAAGTGATGCACTATAACTCATTGAATATAACTGCACAATTGACCTTTTTTGGCCTGCGGCATAGCAGATGGTTCACTGCTGTTGAATGGAAGTTTATATCCTTTGTGTTTAAAGCATTTATCTAAATTTTAAAACAGTGTTGGGGAAGCAAGAAGAGAATTCACTGTCAATAGTATAAACAGATTAAAAAATGTTTTAAATACTGGTTGGTTGTACCGTGCTACATGTTATGCTTAAATGCAACAGATAATTCTCAGCTGTTTAAATACTGACCATCACCTATTAAATAATCTTATTCTCAAATAAAATAATAAGACGGCATGCCTATAGACATCTGAAAATTAGTGGCTGGTTATTCTGGAAAACGTGTCAGAAAAAATTTCATTGTGACACAGGGATATTCAAGTACATTCTCCTTTCATGGTTGAAAGTGTTAGAAGCCCAAAGTTTGGCAAACTGGGACATAATAAAACTGTTTCATATTTTAACGTATTTGTGATCTCCAACATAAGCATCCAAAAACTCATTTAGTATTATTGTGTTAACTGAACCAGCTTAGCAGAACAGCACTAAGCCGCAAACAGAGGGAGAAAAGTGGCCTTCCAACAGCAGAATAGAAAATCCTAAGGACATGCATATTATACCATCTCTATTTTTGATTAATAAAACAGTAAACCAAATAAATAACTAATACAAAAATTGTATTCGTGATGCAAACTTTATTCTATTGGTATTAGTTGTAAATAAAGCAGAATCAGATTTTCCAGATATTCTGGGTTTTAAGCTAGTTTAGGGAAGGCTAAAATATGGCACAATTAGTGATATGTGGTAAAGTAATCATGTTCTTGTGATATATGTATGTTTAAATATTACATTTTATATATATTACTTTTATAATAATTTTAAATTTTATATTTTATATATATTAACTTTATAATAATTAAGCAAGTTCATTTATTAAACAAAAGGTTGATTGAATTCTTGTTTTGGCTTGTTGTATATGTTATGTCTTGTAAATCTGAGTAAAGCTGCATACATTCACAGCAACAGTGAAGTACACACTTTAAAATGCATACAATACTGTATTGTCCTGAAAGTATGCTACCTGGTAAAGCAGCACCACTACACAAACAAAGTTAAACATATGTGTATAAAATTTTTCATTCCTTTAAAACAAAGTGTGATCGCATCAGCCTGTCCTGTGAGGTCCCAAAGAAACAAAACTTAAATTTGTTTTATTTTCTAACCCGCTTAATGCAGTGCAGGGTTGTGCATTGTTTTTGTTGGTTGGAGTATGTCCCAGTGTGCATAAGACAGGAACAAACCCTGGACAGGGCACCAGTCCATTGAGAAGTTGTATGTGATAAGTGCACATTATTTACCACATTTTTAGAAGATTGTGATTATATAAAAACAAATTACTTCACCGTTTTCTACTACTAATAGATAGAAGGGGTACGGAAAATAGGTAAAAGTGTTTGTGCAAAGTCCTACAAAAGACTTGCCCTATTTGGGAAAACATCCTATCTTATACTTTATGCCCTTAAAACAGGCTTCAGCCACCTTGGCCTTATATTGAATGAATAATATAATGAATATATACATGAAACAGGAGCACCACACAGAATAAGCAGTTCAGCCTTTAAATCGACAGGCATATTTACTGTTTTACTAAGCACAGGCAATTTATTGCTTGACAGTACTGTGCCTCAGCAGACTTGCCCTGTTTCAGAGGCCACAGGGAATGTCACAGATGACGTCACTTTGTCTCCGATATGCACACAGGACAACTGTACTCACACTCATTTAGGAACTTTAGATTTGTGGTCAACTCCTGATCACCTCTTCCACATGTGATTTTTTGTTCCTTTGGACACCTGACATTTTTTTACTTGTCTATATACAGACATTACTAACTCACTGAAGCTGTACTAAATCGACTCAATCTATTCTCCACTAATGTGGGACTGTTAGCAAGTTTTGTTCTTCTCTTGGCCCCTTCACCAGCAGACACGGTCAATCTCTTCCACTGCAGGGCAGTCACAGTGCTCCTTTGCACACTTCCGTTGGAAGTGGTAAAACAGTCATATGAGCAAGAGGACAAGTATGAACTAATACTAAATGACGACTCATGCAATGGATCTTAAAATTAACTAACATTAACACTCTTCAAAATGGTGTAGGGACCTATATAATGAACTGAGAGTTTATAGGATGGAAACCTCAGGCACAGTGTGCTACAATTTGTACCCAAGTTCAACTCAGGGGCTAGCCTCCTTCTCCTACATACAAACCTCTCTGCAGAGTATCCTACTAGTAATAGATTTTGCAGGACTCACTTCCAAACATCTCCAAACTGAGTTATTTGGTCCAACATACTAGGAATTGAAGGTGGTTGAGTAATTAGTACAATGGGTATACACTATATACCCATATTGATACTCAAATGGAGAGATTCTTGAATATTTCTGGCAAACTCTGCAAAAAGCAAAACCAATTTGAAAGGTGTTTGCAGTACCTTGTAGATATTCATCCTAGGTCTTGATCAACAAGCATCATTGTCTGTTTCTCTTTGGATGGTACTCCAGTTTAGTTCCAACCATGGCTCAAAAAAACCTCTAAAACAGATTTTCAAATAGCTGTCTCTATTCAGAAGTAATTGTGTTGTGGATACTATATATTCTAAAATATCTCTAACTAAATATCAGTAAATTCTTGAGCTATGTGTAACCTTTTCAGATATATGAATTTTCCATCCTTGAAAATCTATGAACAAATACCAGAATCACCACATGACCGTGGGAGTTAAATCCTTTCCATATCTCCTCTTCATTTCGATTGAATAGAATATAACAGACCAACAAAATCTGACTTTGCTCTATTAAAGACTTCATAGATATTCCTCAATGATGAAGTTCATAATGTGCTAACAGAAATATCTCTTAATAAGCACATGTTTTTTTTCTCCTATACCTGGGTGGCCTTTCAACACTGAGTCGTGTCCCCAATGTAGCACCTTAGATTGCAGAATATTAATCTATACATTTTACCCCTCAAGGAAAACAAGTGAGTAATGATTTCCCCTCCCAAGATTTAATGACATCCTCTAATACATCTTCTGGTTCCACTATATTTATCTCAGCTATAAACCATTCTGATAGAAGTGTGGTTTTAGGCACTCGTTTTCCTTAAATTGATTAAATAAGGCATGTGCCTTTAACTGTATGCTTCCCACCTGAAAGGAAATAACAAAAAAAAAATCATCTTAAAAAGTGCGTCATGCATTTGACCTGTCTGCAGTCTTTAAATACCTTTAGATAAATTGTTATGATTTTTGACAATAATAAACCATTGCTCACCCTCCTCAAGCCAGTTGTGTCACTCTTCAAAAGCCAGTTTTATAGGCAGTAATTTCCAAAACTCAACTCAACATCATAATTTTGTTCTGCTGTCAATTTCTTCAGGTACTAAGCACATAGTTGTAGCTTGCCTGTGTCTGTAAATCTTAAAAAAAGTAGAGTGCCAACCCCTGTTCTTGCTGAGTCCCTCCCAAGCTTGAAAGGTCTGTCACAATCAGGATTTTTTAAAAGTTGGTGTTTTATATTTTTTTTAAATTATTAAAATGGCTCTGCTACAGAATAGCCAGGGTTTCATCCCTGGCTCTAGTGTCTTTTCTTTGTATGTTTTTTTCTTCTTTTTTTGTATTTTAAATTTATTTTGTAAATTCTGCTTGTGCTTACTTTTTGTTAATTTTTGATTATTTCTCAATTAATATTGTTTTATTTATTACTTTTTATTCATATATAATGTTAATTACAGTATATATTTCTTACTTCTTATATTCCAATAATCCAGTTGTAATAATAGCCTTAGGTTTTGAAAAATGCTTATTCTTTTCCTCAGGTAATGGTGTAAATACTGTTAAGGGAAACGCAGATATGATTTTTAAATGGGATTGAGCAGTGAAACATTACTCACAATAGTACGAGCTAAGGTCAACACCATCAGTCAATCCTATCTTTCGTCACTGCTAAATTGCATATATTTCTGAAACCTAGAATTACTAATTCTGTAAAACTAAATTGTTTGGATTTGCATAAGTTATTATGGAAATTTAAATTTTTCAATGTCAATTTTTAATTTAAACTTAATAATGAAACACTTCCAGTTCTGGTACTTGCTTAAGATTGTGGTGCTATTCGGCAACTTATTCCTTCGCTCTAACAGAGTATATGGAAATCTCTCGTTCCCAGCAGAAACAAGCCAATACTTGTGTCCGTCATGGGAAGTGTCAAGTCGGCTTTGATCGTTGGTCACCTGCAACAACATCCAACAACAATGATGAACTCCAATGCCTGCCAACACCTCCTTTATTCAGCCTTTCGTGGATAGTGCCCCACAGCTGGAATTCTCCACAAATCACCAGTTTGGCATTCACAAAACAGTCCGTCCAACCATTGGCACGTCAATGTATTCTCTCATGACAGTAAACTCCATACTGGAATCAGCTCTTTGTTAAATAAACTTCTAGTTGAAGTTTACCATTGAAATAACCAAATTTCCCAATTTTATACTAATACCTACACCATTACACCCCATTTCACTTTTCTCAACCGTTTTTCTTTTCTTTGCCTCTGACCTGCATCCTCATTGGCTACTATCCAACTAATAAAATAAGTTAACATAAATATCAGCACTTACCTTTAAGTTTAAAACATTCTAAATATAATTACATAACAATTTAACAACATGCATAATAAAATAAACTGTCAATCCAATTTAAATTATATCATGATAATTGTATTACCATCTCATAACTGAAGTTTTAAATGGCTGCACATATTATGGATATAAATTAACTTATCCCTGGTTGTCAGGACAGCTCAGTCCAAACTTACGGTAACTTCCTAGCAGTTAGAGATTCATGCTATGCTATGCATACCTAAACCAACTTGTTTCCACTGTGGCTGTATATCTTTCACAATAAACTGCAACAGCCCTGTGAAATTCTGCTGTTTTTTCCTAAACCTTTTTTCTCATCGAGCGATGGAGAACGGGGTGGACCTGAGTGTCTGAAGGCTAGTATCTACTGATGAAGTTGCAGCTGCTTCTTGAGTGACGCTGTGAGAACACAAATTAAAACCAATGCTCACCTTGTATGTCCTGATTGGATAACTACAGACTTAGTTTTGTAACAATAATGAGTGTTACTTTGACTTGTCAATGGCTAAATAGTTGCGTTTTCAGTTTGACTAATTCCAGTAGCATTGAACAGTAATGGAGCTTGGGAGGCTGTTCTGAGTACATTTCAGCAGCCACTTTCTTGAAGCAGTCAAACTCTGCATTACTTCACATTTATAGAATGTTGTAAGTGTTTGATGAGGTTACTAATGTTACCCCCTTTACTTGCAACTACCTTTTTTACATATATTGGATTTAGCTGTTTTTTATTATTTTATTTTATTACATTTACTAAAGTAATTCCACAGTTTTGAACACTTTATCTATCATGATGACTGGAGAGCACAGAATGTAAACATGCAGCTACACGATTAAGACATTGTGGCACGCGGCTGGGGGTGGTACCCAGCCGGGACACCCAGAAGGACAGGAGGAGGGCTCATGCCTCCTCCGGACCGCCAGGGAGCGTCCTCATGCCTGGAGGACTTGGGACCTCAGCACTTCCGCCACACTAGGAAGTGCTGGGGGGAAGAAGGAAAAAGAGACACCCGGAGTGCTTCCGGAAAGACAGCTGGCACTTCCGCCACACAGGGGCGTGTCAAGGGAAGATTGCCGGGAACCACCTGGAGCACATCCAGGTGACTATAAATGGGGCAGCCTCCCTCCAATCAATGAGCTGGAGTCGGGAGCAGGAGCAGGAGCAGGACGAAGCTCCTGGAGAGAGAGTAGAGGTGGCCCAGGAACAAGGCGAGAGAAGGCCCAGGAGAAGGGAGACTAGGGCTAAAGCACTGTGAGTTGTGCGGGACTGAGCTGTGTTGTGTGGAGAACGGGACAACAATAAAAGAGTTTTGCATAAAGATGTGGTCTCAGTCTGGTGGTGTCCGGGCAAGTCTCACAACATGATTGCCTGATGCCTGCATCATTAAGGAATTTAAAAATGCTGCTAATTTTAGAATGAATTAACATTACAAAAATACCGATAGCAGTACCTTTTTTCTAGGAGCTTATTGATCTTTTGTTACTGACCAGTCTGCAACCATTACCAATTTAATACTGATTTAATATTGATTTTTTTTTTATATCCCTAATGATGAATATTATAAAATAAAGATCATATGTACTGTGTCATGGAGGAGTGGTGGCTCTGAGGCTAGTGATCTGCACCAGCAATCGGACGGTTGTCACTTTGAATCCTGTATATGCCAGAAAGTGACTATACTCAGTTGGGCCCTTAACCTGCAACTGCTCTGTCTTGGGTATGATGTTAAACTGCATACAGTCCTGAAAGCAGGTCCACCAACTTGCAGGGAAAGTTTGGAAGTTGGTGGCAGGAATGACACTCCAGCCACTGTATAGAACCTCATATTGTTCCATTCAAACTAGTGCGGTGCTGAGGTGTCACCTATTGCATAGCTACACTCAGGTCCTAATCTGGGATCCTGAGATGGTCCGTCATGTGGTGGGTGTGGCAATGCACTGTATCAGCGCATGCTCCCAACCTGCAAGTACCTGTACTCTGTCGATATTTCTGTCAAACTATGCACTGAACGTTCAGTTTACCAGTAGTACTACTCTAAGAAGCCCTAATTTACACCCAAATCAGCTGCTGTTACACCCAGGTCTTTCCTTTTGTCCATACACCCAAGTCCCCAGTTTTTGCTAACGTTTATTTTGAGCAGACTACTGTGTTGTTTTTGCTGACACATTTAAACTTCCAACACCAGTTTATGGTTCTATCTTTTCCAAACCACCCACTTCTCTGTGTGCTATGATAATTAAGTACCTTCTAGTTTTACTACTTTTCTACTGCCTTTTGTTTAACTAAGCCACCATTTTCAGTTTATACTGATCATCTTATTGAACCATCAACTCCCGTTTGTGACAAAATATTTTTGTTCCTTCCATTCTAACCGTGCTTGCTTTTTCTGTTAAAGTGTTGCCTTCAGTTTTGTCTTCTGTATTGCCAGGGCCTAGTTTTTGCCTTAGTTGCCCTGCATTTTAGGCATTTTGTGGAAATGTAATCTAGATAACAACCTGGAACTCGTGAAGTTTTCTGACTATAGCTTTCCACAGTATCCGAACCTTATACATTTTCAGAAGTTTAATTTTCCTTCAGTTTTGTGCAAGATGCTCCTAAATGACAAACATCCTCCATAATAAAAATAAAACAAGTTTTATCAGACACATCTTAGAGTCTATTAAACTAATTCTTGTTTTCACAGTTTTTATGTGTGTGAGACTCTTCTTGGATTTTACACGTCTTCAACATTTTTAGTCTTTTTTATCATATGTTCTGTCAGTTAATCAGATGGCAAATTTTAATGCTAAAATTACAACCTCCCCCCAAGTCTTCTCTAGGTTATAACTAACCATTTATTCTCCAAGACTTTTTGATAAACCATTCCTAAATATTGATATCAGAGCAGACTTATCCCACCCTGCCTCATCAGCTATAGGTGTATTTATGCCTCTGTGCTTCTGTAGATCAAATCTTTTCATAAGTTCCTCAAAATGTGAGCAAGATTGATGTTTGGGATGATTTTGAACAGACACCCATGTGACGATGCAGGTTCTACTCCATGCTCCCATCCAGCTTCTGTGAGCTCTTGAACCCGACACCGTCGGTAATGTCACCAATGAGCTAGGCAATGAGGCACAACAAAGCAAGGGGATGGTGCAAAAAGTGCAAAAGTGCTTTTATTTAAAATCAATAAACAAAACAGTGTTCAAATAAATAAGTGCAGTGTCTCTCAAATCTTCAAATAAATAATCCAATAAAAACAAGGTGAAATTGTGGAGGTTAAAAACACAATAGAAAAAAATCCATTAAAAAACAATGAGGTTAAAACAATAGCTGGAAGCAGTCTCTTTAAAAACATAAAGTACGGTTCCTTCTTTTACTGGCGACTCCCCTGCTTCTCCCATCCAGGCTATGCACCGGGGGAGTCGCCCTACATGCAGCTGACCATCTTCACTCAACTGGTCTGGTGGCCATCTGATCCCTGGCTTTGTTCAGCCCCTGCCAGACCAAGACTTGGCTTCCTCCAACGGCCAGGATGCTCACGCTGGGGATTCTACTCCAAATTTCCGACTCCTGCTGCCTTCACTGTGGCGAGCCAACCTTCTCCCGGTCACTCCTGCTCCCAACAAGCGCTCAGCAGGAGCAACCACTACCGTCAGCCCTCGTGTGCCGGCCAAACACCCCACTCGGGTTCGCCTCTCCCAGCTGCCTGCATGCATCTGCGAGTCTGCGTGCGCTCGCTCTCCTTCTCTCTCGCACACACCGGCTCCTTCACTTCCAGCTGCCTTCTTCCTTAACCTCCTTTTGTTTCTTTTTTTTCCTCCTCCTAGCCGCTTCGCGCTTCTATTTATTTATTTATTTTGGATCAAATATGGCAATTAGCAGCTCCAGGCACCAATTATGGATGCGGATGACTCTTCACCTGTGCACTTAAGCGAGGACCGCCTGCATCATGAATTCCCCCGGGAACCGCTTCCGGCCACACTACCACGCCCCCTCTCTAAGCCGTGAGTGAGGCGATTATTTATTTAAAAACTGTCCCAGTTGACTTGAGCTGTGGACCCGCTACACCACAACCCAATCCAGTACTTTCTCCTCCAAGTAATGAAGTTACAAACACTACCTTTGCTCTACTGGCTCAGTACAATTTGGCTGTAGATGAAAAATGTGGCAACAATTAGGGTCTCCCAAGAAAAGTTATGAGTGTAGGATATGGGTTTCATAAATTCCTATTGGAACCAGTACTGATGAATAGCTGAGAGTTTCTAACCTTTACTTCCATCACTAGCTTCTGGACTGTCACTGTTAAGTTATTTTGGTTTCCTTTTAGGCAACACATAAGAACAACCACAAAACTGTTGTTTTAGCCAGTAATCCAATCTGTCTTATTCTCAGATTCCTTTTAATGTTTTTGTTCATGCTTGATTCTTTTGTTTATGTTAATACTACTTATGTTATCTGGCCTCACCCAGACAATGGGCATTTATTACAGTGCTGTTAATTGGATGTATCAGAAGTACTATGTAACTATCTGAGCACTTTTCTGAATACAATATTTCACTGGAGCTCCTTACTCTTGAATATACTACATACAATTGCCCAGGAGTAAAACATTTGTGCCATGGATCAATTCTTGCTTTTTTTAACGAAAAACCTTGGCTTTTGTTGAAATTCATTGGAAAAATACAATTTTACAGAAAACTGTATTCTTTTGAATTCAAACAAGTAATTAGTAGAAATAATGGACATTTGTATTACAAATATAATTTCACCCTGTAGCACATGGTAGGGGGCTTCATTTACATAAAGTGCTTGCCCCAATTCCCTGTGCGATTCCTTCCCTTCCTTTGTGGCACTCAGCAGAAAAAAGGATGTGGCCCCTAAGAATAGCCCACTTGTAAAGCATTATTACTAACAAGAGGCAGAGCATACATTGTATATTCTCTGTGTTGAAGAGTTCTCTTTTGATTAAACACTGGTCAACAAAGCATTTTGCTAATGAGATTCTTTCACCTATTCTTTAACAAATTTCACTTGCTGACTGCAAATCTGAAAACCGTTTTCGTCCAGCATGTCCCATTTTTTAGTTATGATGTTCCACGTCTTGGACAACTAGGGAGACTGGAAAAAGTAAAGTTAGATAACCATTTTGATAAATACCAGTAATTCTACTAGGGATGCCACACACTACTAACAGCTGTGAGTTGTTTACTTTGTCATTATTAATTTTATTTAAAAATTATTCATTTTTAATTAGCAGAAAAAATATTTGTTATTGATTACCAAGTCTTATATGACTCTTAAGCATAATGAAGGTATTCGGTTTTACTGTTTCCTTAACATAATACTGCATTTCAGGACATTTTGTTCATTAGATTCACCATTACTTTGAAAATTTTGTCAAGGAGATGGACAGAAACGGCAATGCATTTAAGAAATAAGTTTGGTCTCGAGAAAAGTGAAGCCAAAACTAAGGAAGGTGTTTTTGTTGTTCCTGATATCCATGAACTGATGCTTGACGATGAGTTCAAAAGGGAACTAAAGCCAACTGAATCAGCAGCATGGGCATTTGTGCAGGTTGTCCAGAATTTTCTTGGCAGTCACAGAGCAGAGAGTTATGCTGAGCTTGTGGAGAACATGCTGGTATCGCCTTCTGGTTTGTTTTCAGAATAAACACATCAAAACAATTTTGGTGGGACACAGTTCAAACTCCAGATATTATCTTGATATATTGATATTCAAAAGTGTCAAAACATCAATGATGTGTATCTCAAAAACCTGACGTGCTAGCTTAATTCCGATTTCACATATGAAATCAATGTAAAAATCTTAATAAAGAGTAGCAAACAAACAATAGTTTTTGTAGACTTGTGTTATTGCTGCGTTTTTGCTGTTTACCTGATTTTTACCTATTTGCTCTATTTTTTGAACTCTCTTTGGAATTGTGTACTTGGGACTTGTTTGCCACTGGATTGCCTATTTTTTTAAGGCAACTCCCTCTGTGCCTTTTGTGCTCCTCTGAGCTTTTTTTTGATACCTAGCAGTTTTTTCCAATAAATCTTGTGTTTAATAAAAAATTTTTGTTTGTTCTTTTTGTTACACAAGTCAAAAGCTGATGGATGTTTCTTGTTATGGGGATTTTTGCTACAGTTTTTGGGACTTTAAACTGTTATGGACAATTGCTCATTGCTCCCCAGCTACTTTGGGGGCCTCATTTTGGTTAAAAACTGTAAATTCATTGTACTCTCTACTATAATAAAATTGCTGATTTTCATTACAAAACATCAAAGCTTGTACACCAGACTCTTTGCACTACCATTCTAATGGCAGCATGATGATCTTATAATGTATGCCTACTATCACCACACACCACTTCCACTTGAAAATAACACATGCGATTATATAAACTACAGTCATATGAAAATGTTTGGGAACCCCTCTTAATTCTTTGAATTTTTGTTTATCAATGGCTGAGCTTTCAAAGTAGCAACTTCCTTTTAATATATGACATGCCTTATGGAAACAGCAGTATTTCAGCAGTGACATTAAATTTATTGGATTAACAGAAAATATGCATCATAATAAAATTAGACAGGTGCATAAATTTGGGCTCCCCAACATAGATATTACATCAATACTTAGTTGAGCCTCCTTTTGCAAATATAACAGCCTCTAGTATAGCCTTTGAATAGTGTCTGGATTCTGGGTGGAGGTATTTTTGACTATTCTTCCATACAAAATCTCTCCAGTTCAGTTAAATTTGATGGCTGCCGAGCATGGAAAGCATGCTTCAAATCATCCCATTGATTTTTGATGATATTCAAGTCAGGGGAACGTGACGGCCATTTCAGAACATTGTACTTCTCCCTCTGCGTGAATTTGTTGATATTGGGTTGAATTCATCTGACCCTCGACTTTAACAAGGGCCCCAGATACCCTAAACTATCCACACAGCCCCACAGCATGCTGGAACCTCCACCAAATTTGACAGTAGGTAGCAGGGGTCTTTCTTGGAATGTGGTGTTCTTCTTCCGCCATGCAAAGCGCTTTTTGTTATGACCAAGTAACTCAATTTTTGTTTCATCAGTCCAAAGCACTTTGTTCCAAAATAAATCTGGCTTGTCTAAATGAGCATTTGCATACAACAAGTGACTCTGTTTGTGGCGTGAGTGCAGAAAGGGCTTTTCTCTCATCACCCTGTCATACAGATGGTCTTTGTGCAAATTGCGCTGAATTGTAGAATGATGTACAGATACACCATCTGCAGCAAGATGTTCTTGCAGGTCTTTGGAGCTGATCTGTGGGTTGTCTGTAACCATTCTCACAATCCTGCGCATATGCCGCTCCTGTATTTTTCTTGGTCTGCCAGACCTGGGTTTAACAGCAACTGTGCCTGTGGCCTTCTATTTCCTGATTACATTCCTTACAGTTGAAACTGACAGTTTAAACCTCTGAGATAGCTTTTTTGTAGCATTCCCCTAAACCATGATACTGAACAATCTTTGTTTTCAGATCTTTTGAAAGTTGCTTTGAGGATCCCATGCTGTCACTCTTCAGAGGAGAGTCAAAGGGAAGCACAACTTGCAGTTGACCACCTTAAATACCTTTTTTCATGACTATTCGTGACTGTGATTGGACACACCTGTCTAAGAAGTTCAAGGCTTAACGAGCTAATCCAACCAATTTGGTGTTGCAAGTAATCAGTATTGAGCAGTTACATGCATTCAAATCAGCAAAATTACAAGGGGACCCAAATTTTTGCACAGCCAGTTTTTCACATTTGATTTAATTTCATACAACTAAATACTGCTTCACTAAAAATCTTTCTTAGGAAAACACCCCAGTACTCAGATGTTCCTAGGAAATGAAAGACATACCACTGTTATCTTTTTTGTTGAAAGTAGAGTAAATTATTATGCAGGCTGAGAGGGGTTCCCAAACTTTTTCATATGACTATATATAGCTGCCTCCATGGAAATGTAGAAAATGGCAGAACCTACGAGGGAAAGAACCGATAAACTATATGTCTTTAAAACTACCATTCTGCTGAACACATTATTTCTACTTGTGTTTAATTTTCAATTCAAGAATGTTCTGTTAAAAAAAAGTTTACTGAGCTATAAATAAGCAAAGAATATATTCCTTTACACTGAAATTGTAAATATCATATGCTATATACTAAGTGCTGGCTTTTCAATTACAACAAAACTACTTGGCTAATTTTGTCTACTCACTTATATGATATCCTGTGCAAACAGATCAGCTAAAAGTAATAAAAATGATACCACTCCTTAGACCAATTTGCCATAAGCAAACATAAAAAGAACATTTAATTAGATAACATAACTGTAAAGATCACTGAAGCATACCAGAACCTATTCTAAATGGAGACAAATCCTTGAATGGACCAAAGTATAAACTATAAAAATAAAGTTGGTATTTTCATAAACACTTTATTAGGCTTCAAATAACCTTATTCAATGTCATGCATTTTAAGAGATACCGCAGCTGATGATATCAGTTTTTTACTTAAACACAGTACTTTCTACTGAAACTTAGCATGGCAAACTGGGCATCTCATTGGTGCAGTGTTAAGGTTGCTGAATTTGAATGCTAGCATTGTCACAGTTTTACAGAGTTCTGTTCATGTCTATTTAAATTTATTTCCATATATCCCAGTTTTATATCTTAAAGTTGTGCCTGTTATCTTGACAAAACGTGTTTGGTGTGAATGAATTTGGGTGTGTGTGAATTGTGCCTTGTCCATCTAGGGTTGGCTCATACCCTGTCTCTGATGCTTCTGGTGCCCATGTGACCCTAATTCAATGGACCAGAAAACTGATATATAAGTGGAACATGAAAAATTAAAGCCTTGAAAGGCATGTAGTGATTCATTTCTAAATGTTTGCAATCTTTCAGGCTGTACTTTAAAAAGTATGAACTAGTGACCACCAGTAAGTTACAAACTTGTATATAACCTGGTAATAGTTAATTAAAATAATGGTACTTGCTTTGTAGATTTATATATTTTTTTACATTGTATCCTTTCAACAATCTCTTATAAGAACTTATAAGGACTGCCTTAGTGCTGAACACTGATTTGTTATTGGAAAAATGTTTTATAAATTGTTTACTGATGCTTTGCATATAATTTTGATTAGTATATTATATACTACTAGCCAACCCGCGGCGTAACATACGCCGCATAATTATGTATTGATGGGTGAACACTTGCTGAATGACACAGTTGTCCAAATGGGGTGAGTTTGTGGATACCACTGTGAGTGAATGAAAAGATGGACCTCTGGGGAGAGCAACATACAATTGTCCGTGACTGAAAGCGGGATCGTCTGTGACGATGGAGGCCACGCTGGTGAAAGTTACTTCGTCGGTAGGGATAAGTTTCAGCACTTGTTCATTAAGGTGTAGCAAGTCTTCGTTGTTGACGCTGAATATAGCTTGCGTACTGAGTTGTTCCAGAGTCACAGTTGAGAAACACTTTTTTAATGTCTTTTAAGCACAGGGAAAAAAATTAACATGTGAAACATCCGTAATGTAATAAGCCACCAAGAAAAGTAACATTGCAACAATGCACGCTACGATCCGATCACTGTAAACAGAAGTGAAAACAAAATCGAGGCCGGTACATTCTTTAACTGCCTTGTAGCACAATGGTAGTGCTGCTGTTTTGCAGTAAGGAGACTGTGGAAGATTTTGGGTTCGCTTCCCGTTTTCTCCCTGTGTGGATAGCGCTTTGAATACTGAAAACACCGGTATATCAATGTAATGAAATATTATTATTCTTATGTGTCCAGCGCTCTCTCTCTCGCGCGCCTGTATGCGTGTGTGTGTCGCTCGCTCTCTCTCGCTCGCTGCACGTGTTCCTGCAGGCATACCAGTAAGTGAATGAAAAGATGGAACTGTGGAGGGAGCAACATACAACTGTCCGTGACTGAAAACTGGTTTTGGCAGATACATTCACATCTTTCTGAAAGTTTGGCCCTGTGCCTTATTAATTGTCATTGCAAAGGCAAATCTAACAGGAAATTGTCTTTGCTCAGATGCACGCGCAGGCTCTCTCTCAGCAGCATGCGAGCTCCCTCCCCCTTTGTCTCTCAGAAGCACGCGAGCCCTCTCTCTTTGTAACATTGCAGCAGTTGTATAAACACTTTTTTTTTAAAATGAGTTTTAAGCACAGTGGGAAAAAAACCCAGGCTCCCTGGGATCCTCCTCTCTCTCTCTCTCTCTCAGCAGCATGGGAGCCCCCTCCCCCTCTGTCTCTCAGAAGCAGGTGAGCCCTCTCTCTCTAACATTGCAGCAGTTGTATAAACACTTTTTTTTTAAATGAGTTTTAAGCACAGGGGGAAAAAAAGGAACATTTCAACAAATCCGAACTTCATTTAAAAGCCAACCAAGATAGTAACATTGCAGGAGTTCACCATTTTTAATCAGACGACTGACAGTAGTGGAGTCAGGCACAAAGAAGGTCAGCTGCTGAGAAAGCGTCTCGACTGTTGCAGGGCGGTGAAGCAGGTGAGACGCTAATGAAAAAGAGGCACAGGGCTTATTGGTTTTTAAAGACTGCTTCCTTCATTGTGTTTTAACCTCAGTTTTAAAGGATTGCGCGACTCTCTCTGTCGCACTGCCTGTGTGTGCGCGGCTCTCTCTCTCGGGCTGCCTGCGTGTGCCTCTGTCTCTCTCTGGCACTGCCTCTGTGTGAACCAAGGTTCCACTGAGGTTGACTAATGAAAAGTCAACGTGGCTCAGAGCTGCATGTGGACTGTGGCACAGACAAACAGAAATGACGGCATATTTTCCGAGGCGTCGCGTCCGAGTTGGTGGGCGTGGCTCTGCGAGTTGTCGTCGTATCCAATGGTCTTAGAGTTGGTGGGCGTGGCTCCTTCCTGCGTGCGCCATGGGTGTCTTACTTGTCGGCGGCTTAGTGAATCCACGCCCCTTCCGGCGTGCTTTCCATGGGTGGCTACTTGTCTTCCGGATTAGTGAATTATATATATATATAGATAAGTACTTTTTCAATGCAAATAAAAAAAGAGATGTCTTGACATCACAATAGATTCAGTACTAGACTTTTCACTATACAAACCAACACCTCCATCAATCATCTGTTGAGACATGTTGCACAATTGTTACTTTTAAAATGCTAAATAATGTCAAAAATCTCTTTGTATTAAAGTAATAATTAGAAATTGAATATTGTTAAATTAGAATATTATCATTGTTTGCATTTCCTTCTCTTTGTCACTGTTCCACTAATGAATTAAATAATTCAAACAAATAATGTAATTGTAACATTAGATGTAATCTGGGGTTTGATTTTTTTATTTTACTTTAAATGTTTAATTTTCCAAAGACATCTATGGATAGGGTGATGTACAGTTTTTTGGCAAACTTTATGATTTTCAGGTGAAAACAAAATCCTGGATAGCTGATGTTTGAAACAAAAAAAATACACACAATACATACAAGTCTCACTTGTACATGAATTACTATCATAGCATTTATTTGAATGGTGTGCTCATCACTTGAAGGCAGGTAAACCTGACTCGACTCTAGATACTTTTATGTTCTTATTAACTCCTACTGTTAGGGCACAGCAGAGGGGACATCAAAACAATTCAGTTCAGTTCAATTTATTGTCACACCTTAAAATAGAAAAAAGCAATTATTACTGTAGTCTCATTAGTGGAGAAACATGCAGTGACAGTGTGGGACATGGCTGAATAGCACGACAGACCTTAATAAGCAGAACAATGACAATTTAAACCAAATATGTAAATATACAACCATTGCTTTTTCTTGCACAAAAATATGTCGCATTTTGCCATTAGGTTTTCATAATCCACAAAACCATGCAAATAAACTTTGAAGATGATCTTGTCTGGATGATTAGGGAAAGATAGTTTGTACTCCACTAATCTGAAAAAAAAAATTAAAATGAGTACTGTTGTAAAGAAGCTAAAAGGTTTATATGTAGTTATGTATGAATGTCGTCAATGTCAAATTTATTTTTATAGCACATTTAAAACAACATAGGAATGCTGTGGCCAAAGTGCTTTACAAGACTAGAATAAAAGAAACACATACAATTAACATGAATAACATAAATGGAAATAAAATAAATGAACATAAATAAACTAAATAATAAATAATGTGGAGACTGGCTCGGACACAGACAGGCAGACACGCTCATGTCACCCAACACACGTTTATTTACAATATTTACACTGTCCTTATTGTGCTCACCAACCCCAAAGACCCCAAAGTCCTGGCCACACAACAATGCCATCATCTTACTTCCTCCCGACTCTTGTCAATGACTGGAGGGAGGCGGCTCCTTTTATACACACCCGGATGTGCTCCAGGTGCTCCCTGGCAATCTTCCACCGGCACTCCCCATTGTGGCGGAAGTGCCGGCTGCGTACCCGGAAGCACTCCAGGTGTTCCCTCTTTTCTTCCCCCCAGCACTTCTGGGTGTGGCAGAAGCGCTATGGTCCAGGGTCCCCAAGGCATCAGGGTGCCCCTTGGCGGTGGCCACGGGCCCCTACAGGGTAGAGCTTCCAAGCTCTGTACCCGTGGCCCCCAATACAACCAGGGCGGACGCCCCCACACGGTCTAGAGGAGGAATGAGCCCTCCTCCTGTTTTCCTGGGTGTCCCGACCAGGCGTGAGCCCCGTCCGGGTGCCACAATAGAAGTAATGTTACATAATCACAATGAGGAAACCATCAGTATTACTGAAGGTCACAGAAAGCAAGTGAATAGAAATGAGTCTTTAATCTTGTTTTGAACAGTTCAATTGTAGACGACTCCTTTATATGATGACGTAAAGAGTTCCACAGGCGAGGAGCAGCAGCTGCAAAAGCTCTGACCCCCTTGGTTATACACTTGGTACGAGGGACAACAAGACACAACTGACCTGAAGATCTAAGCGCTCTAGATGGCTGATGTAAAGCACACAATTCAGATAAATAGGCAGGAGCAAGCCCATGTAAAGATTTAAAAACTAGCAACAAGATTTTAAAATCAATTCGAAAACTGACAGGCAGCCAGTGTAAAGAAGCTAGTATTGGAGAAACAGAATCAGACTTTCTTGCCCCAACCAGAAAGCGAGCGGCAGCATTCTGGACCAACTGTAACCTGCGTATTAGGGATTTGCTAATCCCAGAATACAGCAAGTTGCAGTAATCAAAGTCAGAAAAGATAAAAGCATGAATCGCTTTCTCAAGATCCCTAGAAGATAAAAAAGGCTTGATCTTACGTAAAAGACGAAGCTGGAAAAAGCAACTCTTGACTACAGAATTAATCTGTTTCTCAAAAGAGAGGTTACTGTCAAAGATGACACCACGATTGCGGACTTGAGGTTTGCAAAAGACAGAGAAAGCGCAGAGAAGTCCAAGACCAATTTGGGCTTTAGCTGATGGACCTACTATAAGCACCTCCGTTTTATTTTGATTCAGATCAAGAAAATTATTAGCCATCCAGGATCTTAGTTCAGAAAGACAGTTGTGCAGTTGATTTATTGCAGAGTTGCAGACGGGAATATAAACCTGTGTATCATCAGTATAGCAGTGAAAAGAAATGTTAAATTTCCTAAAGATAGCTCCAATAGGGTGAAGGTATATAGAGAATAAAATAGGACCCAAAATGGATCCCTGAGGAACACTACATTTAAGAGGAGCAGTAGACGAAAAAGAGGAATTTAAAGACACTGAAAAGTGTCTACCAGTTAGATATGACCTGAACCAGTTAAGAGCAGCCCCTTTAAGCCCAAGAAGATGTTCAAGCCGCAACAGCAATATCTCATGGTCAATAGTGCCGAAGGCAGCGGACAGGTCAAGGAGGACAAGAACTGCAGCACCACCTGAGTCAGTAATAATAGAGATGTCATTGAATACTTTCAGGAGGGCTGTCTCAACACCATGATAACGCCTAAAGCCAGATTGGTAGATCTCAAATAAATTATTGGAGTTAAGGTGATCAACCAATTGATTATGAAGAACAGTATCCCCTTAAAATACTCTCACTATTCATTTCATTTACCTAAAATTGATTTTTATGCAGGCTTATTATTATTATCATTATTATTACATCTGTGGACAGCATGCCAGTTTTGTCTGAACTGCCAAAAATTAAACAGCAGGCTTGTTTGAGAGATACTGTTTTGGCCTCCTACACACTGTCTTTCTAAGAGACCAATACCTGTATGTGAAATTTGAAAACAATGATTCGATAGAAAAAAATTATTTGTAAAAAATTCTGTTTCTATATTCTTGCACTCTTGTTAGTTTTTACAGTAAAAAAAGACACAAGCACAACTTGTCAACATGTTTTTCTAATACAGGGTTTCTGGGAGCCAGCACCTGCACCAGCACAGACAACAATAGGGGGTTCTTTACTTAATAACTTAATGACCACTTAGTTTTTCCTGTGTTCATTGTGTCCTCCATAATTGTACTATTTGGGGCTGTGGGGTGGGAACCACGGGATAGATGTTTTATTTTGTATTGACATCTTCATGGTTATGTTTGATTTACTGTAATTGTATTTTCGATCTACTCCAAAAAAAAAAAAAATACATACTATTACAGTATTTAGTATTACCGAGAAAGAAAAGGATAAAACATTGAATGATTTTATTTTATAATGCAATTATAGTTACTTGTGTTAAATTTACCAATGTTCAGTATATTAAACACACACATACATACAAAAAATTTCAAATTCATTTTTGATTTCCAACATTTTTTTATATTTTCACAAAAATGGTTAAAAGTTGAAGAAGCACAAAATTTCAAAATAATTGTGTCAGAAATCATGATGATCAGATATCATAATTTGTACTATACAATGTCAAAACATGACTCGGTTTTAACTTTGTGTATATATTGCAAATTTTGAGAAAAGAAAAGTAGCTTTAATAATAATTCACTCATCTATGAAGTCAAAACCTAGTCAACTAACAGCTTAAGTATAGACATTTGGACATAGCAAGATACTCATCTATAGACACATAAACAATCTAAAAGTCCATTGATCTACTGTAACATCCTATCTTTGTCCTATAAAAGTAAGTATAAGTCAATAAAGAGACATGTATGGGTTGGAGACTGTGGCACTGACCAGACAGCAGGAGACAGAGCTGGAGGTGGCAGAGTTAAAGATGTTAAGAGTTGCATTGGGTGTGACGAGGATGGATAGGATTAGAAATGAGTACATTAGAGGGTCAGCTCAAGGTGGACAGTTGGGAGTCAGAGAGGCGAGATTGCGTTGGTTTGGACATGTGCAGAGGAGAGATGCTGGGTATATTGGGAGAAGGATGCTAAGGATAGAGCTGCCAGGGAGGAGGAAAAGAGGAAGGCCTAAGAGAAGGTTTATGAATGTAGTGAGAGAGGACATGCAAGTGATGGGTGTAATAGAACAAGATGCAGAGGACAGAAAGATATGGAAGAAGATGATCCACTGTGGCAACCCCTAATGGGAGCAGCCGAAAGAAAAAGAAGAAGTCAATAAAGAGACATAGAGAAAATATCCAAATTACAAACATAAAGTACTGCAGTAATACTGCAAATACTGCAATGGTATTTGAACCATGGTCTAAATACTGTGATATTTCAATAGTACTTGGCAATGTACTACTCTTAAATAATAATTTTAGGTGGACAATGTAAGTAATAAGACAAATAAAGATGAGCAGAAGAGACAATAAGAGAAAATAAACAATTTTGGTAGTATATGTCACATCGGATGAGTAAATATAGACACTGATAAAAATTACAATATTTTCAATCCTTGTTTTCTTTGTCTAACCCACTCTTTTTTAAAATGTAAGCATTTGCCTTTAAAATTATGATATGAATGGTTGTTGCGTATTCATTTAGACATATTGCATTTCTTCTTATATCTCTATATTAATTTTGATGTTAACTATATAAATTATGTTTGCAAAATTGTTATATGCTGTTCAGCATAAATTTTGACAGGCCTCAGTAGTATATCCTGTGGCTATATCCACAATGCTAAACTATTAAATTTAATAGATTACTATAATGAGCACAGGGGCAGTGCCCTCAGCAGAAGGAGACGAATGCTTTAGAGATGTACTGGACTACCCACCAGCACTAGTTTACTGGGTACATCACTTGTCATTTGTTTGACCTCAGTGAGATGAAAACTGTTCTCAAATAATGTATCTTCTCTCAGGCTACTGCTGATATGTTTGCTGCACTGTGTGAAGCTTTTAATGCCTTTTTAGAAATGATCCATGAATCTTGTTTCTTTAATACTTGCTATTGTGCTCTAATTTTGTGCACTGTGTTAACAAATTATAAATCTTTAATAGATCCACATAAATTATATGTCCCTGTTTATATATGGATGCAAAATGTTATATTTTAATAATTGGTATAAATAAATGAAATGCCTGAGGAACACAATATTGGTAAACCTGCAGACCCATGGGTATAAAAAAATATATGAAATATTTTATGAAGAGCTACACTTCGATTTAATGACACCAAAAAATGTACTTTTTGTTATCTATATTATGATATACTGAAAACTCTTTTTTGTTAAAAAATGTTATTTGAAAAACTGTATAATTAAACATGCAAAACAGTCCAAATAAGCTGCAAGGAAAAATAATCAGCTTGTGGTAAAATAAAAAACACTTCGCTAAAAAGGAAGCCCAAATCTGGTTACTGGTACATGTAGGAAGACCTGCAATCACCAAACTATAAAGGAAATGTTAAGTTAACAGTTCTGACACTTCCGATAAATCTGAATACATTTTAACCCTTCAGCAAGAATGCAAGAACCAATGAAGGGTCATTCTGCAGCAACACTCTGAAGAATATGTGAAGATATGTGTGATATGTGAAGAAACCTTAAGAAGGTAAAAGCCAGTGTTTTCAACCTGAATCCTGAAAATATTAGATCAACTCATCTTTGTTTAACTGTTTTTAAGTTGTATGTTGCATTTGCATGAATTATGAAAATGACCATAATATCTTTTTCCACAAAAAATAAAAATGACATTCTAGAATATCCTCTTGACAGTGGCATGCTGTGGTGAAGTGCTTGTAAATATTAATATTGATGATGCTGTTCTAAGTCACTAGGCTTACTTTGGTTTGAACAAGTTAACTGGTCAGGATTACTACAAGTAAAAATGACAAAGAAGAAAAAAAATAATAATATTTAAATAACAAAGCTCTATAAAAGGCTTGCTATTAACCTCTAATGATGTATTTACTATTTATCCATAACTGCATAGCCAAATGCTTTGATGATTATTTCATCAAATTTCCTGATAATGCAATACAATACAATTTATTTTTGTATAGCAAAAAATTGTCAAAGGAGTGCCGCAATGGCCTTTAACTGGCCTTGTTTTTTTGACAGACCCCCTACCCTTGACTATCTAAGAAGACAAGAAAAAACTCCCAAAAAAACCCCTCATAGGGAAATAATGAAAGAAATCTCGGAAAAGGCAAATCAGAGAGAGACCCCTTTCCAGGTAGGTTAGGCGTGCAGTGGGTGTCAAAAAATGGTGTAAATGCAATACAATACACAGAACAGAACTCAAGTAATCCTCAATACAATACAATAGTACAACAGTAAAAAAAAATGCAAGAGTACCACCCTGAATAAGCTTATCAGCCACAACAAGAAGGCTGTGTATTGAAATGAAGGGGAAAATGTGTCCAGACAGTGACTTATCAATAATATGAATGTAATCCTGAAATTCAGCAGTGAGGTAGTAACTGCACAACCTGCTTGTTTTTAGATACTTGAGATAAATTGGACCTATAAAACACATCACATTAAAAAAATTCAGAATACCTTGTTTTTCCAAAATGTCTATATAAATCTTTAATGGGTAAGCAGTTACTCTTGTGTTTTATTCCTTCACTACATAAATGTGACTGGTGGCTTCTTCATGTTGTAATTGTAACACAACCGCAGGCAGACCTATACATTAGGTTAAAAGGAAATTCCAATTTGGTGCCTATGTTGGTGTGTGCATGAATTGGCTTTGTATAAGATTAGTCTCTCATGGCCCTTAATTAGATTAAGTAGGCTTGAGAATGTTATTTTTGATATATTTTTTCAATAACAAAAATTCATGAAAAAATCTGTTTATGAAAATAAATAATTCTGCATATTCATCTGACTAGAATATGAAAGATTGAAAAGTAGTGGAAAATGATTTGATTTAGTACTTTGCCTATTTAAAGTATGCCTATTTTTCTTTGTTTCTCTTTGAGCCATCACCATTTTGCTTTTTCATGGAAAAGTACCTCCTTATAAAATACTGACACTTTAAAGTTCAGAATGTAAAATATAATTATACTGTCTACCCAAGGTCAGATTAGTAATGTGCATTGTCAATAATGTGACAGTTCTGCTGAGCTGAAATGGACAGAATTGAAAATAAAACAAGGTTAAAGGTTGGGATGGTGCACAGTTAGTCACATTTCCATCTGCTTGCTTTTAAGCCTAGAAGTCACTAGCAAGCAGTAATCCCCACTCTGTCTGCAAATAGGTTTTGTCCTTTTCAGGTGCTTAAATAGATTGGACTGTTTCAAAATCTGAAGAATTCATGATCCAATGGGGAAAGATTTTTAATGAAGGTTCAGTAAACAAAGCTACTAAGCGGTTACACAAATAATACTCAATTAAAGGTCAAAGCCTGAAAGTCAAAACTACCAATCATAAACTACAGTAGGCGAGTCTGAATTGGACGTCAGAGAAACAAAGAAAAAAATCCTTGGTAGAATGCTGATGGATGTTGTGACTCTCTTCCATGATGAAGACAGAAATGCCTTGTAAACAGTAATAAATCTGTTATTATTATTATTTCACAGCATCACATATGTTTTCTTTCTCTGGGAGGAGAAAGCCCTTTAGGGCTTGTTTTGGTTTGTAGCTACAACACATGGCTAATTATGCATGCAATTAGGCACACAGCACTGTTCTACCAGTACAAAGTGTGTTTACTATAATGCTGTCTACTAATGTATCCCCTCAAATTAAAACAATGTATTTTTTTTAACATGTGGGGTGAAATGCTGGAATACTGATTGGTTGTGGCATCAGGGATGTCTGAAGCAGCTCAGCAATGATCTTACGGTATGCAAATGTGAAAGTTCTACGCATGGTTGTCACACTGCTGTGATGTCATGCTAGCCTCTCAAAGCATCATGTGGCGCTGGGAAAAATATGTTTTTCTAAAGCAGCCACACAGCAAATTTCTTGGAAAATATTTAACGGACAAGGCTGTTGGCGAATACAGCATATTCACAGAGAAAAATACTTTGGTGAATTTCATCAATCAATGTTAATTGTCAGCTTTGTTTACTTTTTGTTTATTTACTGATTTATTTTGCTAATTTGGTGATTGCAATTTTGAACTTCATCATTTGAAAGTATTATAAACATTTGTCTTTTACTAGCACATTGTGGTTCAGGTAAACCAAACTACTATTTATATTGACCATTAAATGCTCGTTATAAAGTAAAATACTTTTTTGAAGAATTTCCACATATTATCATTGGGATAAAAAGCAAACAAAAAGATACATAATTGCAACATATCGCTTCTTCACATTCTAAACAAAAAAATAAAGTTGGCTTTGAATCCAGAGTCTTATAATATATGTTTTATCATTAAATATGTTAATAAATCTGAGCTATTAATGCTAGAATGAAATTTTACAAGTAATTGTGATTTTCTATAGCAACTGTTTTAAACAGTACATAGGGTGTGTTTCTATTTTCATCTATATTTTAATGTAGAAAAGTATGAAGACCAGGCCTAGACCTTTTGACCGTTTCTGTATACCGTAATTAAACCAAAATGACTTTCTTTGTATTTTTAATGAATTTTGGAGATATTTCTTAAAGTTGGACTAGCCAAATGATTTACAGATATCTTTAAATATTTAAATGTATCACTAAATGTTTTATAGACATCTTGAAGTATTTCAAGATGTACTGTATTTCAATATTTTTAGATATCTCCAAATCATTTGAAGATACCTGAACAGCACTTTAGGTATTTCCATATACTTGAAATAGACCTTTTAAATATTGCACATCACTAAATATCCATAGATAATTTTGGGGACATCTTTACTGGTATCTTAAATTCAATTACTGATAACCCTATATGATATAACACAGTTTATGAATATCTTTAATTCAGTTAAAGATAACTTTTTTGCATATGTATGTAGTGATTTACTAAATATTGTTTTAAATCAGAGCATTATCAGGTATTTACAAGGTACAATTAAAAATCTAATTAATGCCATAGTAATCAAATGTCAAACCGCAGTACATAGAGGGAAAAAAAACATGCAAACTCAGCAAGAGAATATAGGCAGAATCCACTTCAGTAGCAACTGAACTTGAGATTCAGGACCAAGGAACTGATCGATGAGGCAGTGGTGCTAGTTGCACCAGCATCCTGGTCTGTCAATTATCAAGCCCACTGTACATGATCTACACAAACCCAGTTTGTATGGGGAATTTAGTTTCTCTTTGCAACCCGTGCAGAAATCATGGTGACAAGATGTGCTTGGAAAGTCCTGTAATTATCTTGCCAGGTCTTATTTGGTGGAACTTTGTGGAAGATTAAAAGTAATTTCAAGAGGCATCATCATATTCTAATTCTTATCTGTAACTACAATTAATCATAAATACTATATAAGATGAAAGGTTTACATGTCATGTTCCCTAACTTCATTTGACTGATCGTTTAAAGGTGAGATCAACATTAATTGACACATTAAATGATACATTAAATGTATCATTTAATGACTAACAGCTAATTACATTATATTGTTAAAGCATAAAAGTGAGCATAAAGTCAATGCTGTTCTAGAGTTGCACTTGGCTACAATATATTACTTTTATACATTTATTTCAGACTGACAGCTGATTTTGACCTCATTAAAAGCAGTAGAAATTAGCTAATTTCATTGGGTCACTCCACTTACTGACAACTAACAGTTTCATTTTTTATTTAATACAAAGCCATATAATCCATTTATATGTATCTATGAAGTAATATGTTCTATAGAAGAAAATCAGTCATTCATAAGCCACACTTTGAATTTTCCTTTGTTCCATAAACTCAATTATAAATGCAAAATCAAAAGAGGACCTACTGTTATGTAGAAGAATCTTGTTAATTTTTTCTAACCTTCTCACCAGATTCTGCACCCATATCACCACATTTATTTCAATGATTAACACTTTTAGATAAAGCTTTATTTCTAAATTATTTCATTGATCAGGTGAGGTGATGCTGCCTGCTGTCACAGTTCATTGAAAATGCCAGTTTGCAAAGTTCTATTTAGAATTACACAACTATAAACATTGAACATATGTTTTATTATGGGTGCCCATCTGTACATTCATATATAATTTTAAACAAAAAAGATACATTTTTTCAGTTTCTGTATAATCTTGGTTTGGATTTTTAAATGTCAAATTCATCGGTGCTGTCAAGTGTGGTGCACAGTTTTTGAAAAGCATGAAAATGTTTTATATAAAATAAAAAATGAACTTTATATAATTCATTCTTTTAAAATCAAAAATTATTGTGTCATTGTTTTTGAAAGTTTTCTTTAAATAAAGATACTTTATGTAAGTAAGAGAGTAACACCACTAAGAATCTTATTCTAAAGCATTAATTTTTTTGTTTTAAACAGAGAGAGATATGAAATAATACTTGGCACCCTGTTTGCTACTGGAAAAATGTGCATTTGTTTTATATGTATTTAAAGCTCCCTGCACTGTACATTACATAAATCAGGTATGCAGTGCACTGAACACACAAAAAAAAACATAACCCTACTGTGAGATCACAGCGGTGTAAACATGTGAATAGTACATAACATTTTTTTTTTAGTCATGGATTTTTATACTATAACATCAAACTGAATACTTCATATACATTTATGATTTCATATTCTCTGCCTCATTATACAAATGGTGGCAAGTGTAAGAATTTCAATGGAGACTAAAAAGTGTTTTTGTGTTGTACTTTAAAGGTAGTCCTGTAGTCATGCTTGCAATTCAAGCATTCAGAGGTTTAAGACCAGTGAGCATGGGAAAGGCGCTATATAAATAAAATGTATTATTATTATTATTATAATTATTATTATTATTATAGCTGGCACTATCAGGGCAGTAAGGATTTGATTTATCCCTGTCTATGTCAAATTCAGTTCGCAATTGTTTACTTCTACATAAAGTGAGCTTTACTTTGTGTAAACCAGTTAAACAAGTAAATTATATACCCTACATTATATACCAGCACTAGAAGATGTTTAGTTCGCAAAAAGAATTAAAAAAAAATCTTAGTAATTAAAAATAAAACTGAATAAACACTAAAATACTTACAAAGTTGGTAAAAAGTAAAATTATTGTTAGTGTAGCAGCCAGCAGACAATGGCACCAGTTGATTGTGTAGCCAGCTACCTGTAGTGTTGATCGTGTAACACAATCAATACGCCAACATATTTTGTGTCTCTCACAAGTGGAGTTGTAGTGGATGGCCGGATGCTCAAAGATGGACGCCCAAAGAGAAGAAGGATGGGGGAAGGCAGCTACTGTGAGACACTGTCTTCCCCAAGACACCGCATGGCAAGTTCCCTGCAGCATAGCGGTGCCCTGGATTCCCACAGGGGATAATGGAATTTGTAGTTCAGCATCACAGCCCTGCTGGGTACCATGGGTGCCACCAGGAGATGCTGCAGGAAGATCTGGGGATTTTTATTTCCCATATAGCCCGGAAGTACTCCCAAGTCATGGTGTCGGAAGCTTCAAAGTACTTCCGGGCTGAAGAATACCTCAAGTCCTCCATTTGACCCGGACGTGTTGGCAAGTCACGGGGACAGAAGAATGGAAGCACTTCCGGGTCAGGGACTATATAAAGGACTACTGAAGACCCAGCAAGCTCTGTCTTCTACCTCCCAACTACGGCTCGCTTGCTGGGAGATGTGGAGAGAATTACATTGATTTATTGTTTATTTATTGTGTTTATGGTGGCTGTGGTGCTTGAAAGGCACTGTGAAGAAGGAAAAGAATAAAAAGAACTTCTTTGTGCTTTTATCCGGTGTCTGCGTATCTGTCTGTTGGGTTTAACGGAGCGACAGTGACCCCTGGTGTTCACAGTGTTTACACTATCAAAATGCATGTGGCAATCAAAAAGAAAATGTACAATTTTTAATTATGGTAACTATCTTATATTCTTCAACAATTAAGGTAAAGATTCAGTTATTTTAAATTACTTGTACACAGACTTCTATCTTCACAGATGTGACAAAAAATCAAACTGTATTTTGGGATATGTCTGTACCTTTAAAGACACAAAACTTTTTTGCCACTGTAAATCTAATTCTCTGTGAACTCCATGATCAAGAAGCTGTACATCACTGGAAAAAAATATTTAGCTATTAAAAATGTAATTAAAAAAAAGTTCACACACTGCAGTTCACTTTAGTTTATCTTCTTTAAACCAGAATTAAATTCTCTCTTAATCATACTCTTTCAATGCAAAGTTTGAAAAGTTACAATCTTTCAAAGTAAAATAAAAAAAAATGTGTTAACACAGTAAACTAAAAATAATAGTAAAACATCATTTAAAACTATCATTTCATATTGTAAAATAACACACATTTCCTGTACAGAATTTACAGTGTTGTAAAATCCAGTGTACTCCACACCTGCGTGAGGCTAGTGTACATGTGCAGCACAAATTAGGCAGAGCACTCAGATTGAGCAGCCACCACCTCAAACATTATGCGAGATTTAATTCTTGAGTTAATTTCAAATCATTTCATTTTATTTTTGTAGAGTTCGTATCTAACAGATTCACAGGTAAATATACTTGCTAACATTATAAATTACTAATGCACAATGAATACATACAAAAAAGAGATATGTTGAAATACACAGGAAGGAAAAATTACTTTTAAACTGAATTTAAACATAAATCAAACCTAACAATATATTTCCATTAATTAATTGTTGAACTATGGACGTTTGACAGTAAAAGCAGCATCCCTGGAGAAAATAAACATCTGGTCTTGTCCAGAGTCAGTTATAACAAAAAGTTAACAACAAAGTTAAACACACTCATAATTCTGGAGATCCCAGTCAACCTAGTTACCCATCCTTTCCTGGGCATTCTACAGTAAAGTCTGTGCTAGGCCATATAACATGATGACATAATCTTTACCTCCACTGCTTCCTAGGCTCCCATTATCACAGATGTCTTTCCATGGGCAGGAAAGCAGAGAAGCGATGTCAAGTGTCACAGCAGGAATTTACACCAGACATTTACAACATGAAAATGTAACTTCACATATGTAAACAGCACTGCATTACACTACTTTTTTACTGAAATGTAATTGGATTACAGTATTGTCTACTTTGTATTTGTTCTGCTGGAAGGGAAAAAATGTTGTCAGGGCACAGAGGGAGAGAATTAAGGACCAAAAGGGTAAAAAAAAACAGGCAAAAGTCAAAACTGGAAAATCTAACACTGAACCCAAAATGCAATTCAAAACTGAAAGTCAAAAGCCTCTTAGAAAATTCCTAATATCTTTTAAATAAACTGAAAAGTACATGCAAAGTTTTTTGTCTCATATCCACAATTCTGCACATCCCAGAAGTCCATGCTGCCAATCCTTATACCATTATGCCAATTACATCACAACATGTAAATGTCTGGGTATCACTTCATAGCAACAGAGGACATTAAAACCAACAAAATATCTAGGTTTTTTTAAAATGGTGGTGTTCGTGAAAAACAAAATGGCGTCATGTAGCAATAAAGATATTGCGTTAAAAATAACATTAATCTTAAAACAAAACTGAAAGAGAAAATAATTATATATTTGGATTCAGCATGTGAAGAAACCCTAGGTTCACAATTAAAACAAAACAAAATGCTGATACACAGTTAAGTGCAAAAAAATCTCAATAAGATAATGTCAATGTTAAAACAACAACAATAATAATAATAATACATTTTATTTATTTAACACCTTTGCCATGCTCAAGGTGCTTCACAAAATCTCAGAGAACAGCAGGATTTATGTGAAATTGGGTACAAATAATATCCAAACAGAACACTAAAAACAAGAAATACAGGACATACAAAACATTAGTAGTAAGCAATTACTTATCTGACAGTAGTAAAGCACACTTAAGCAACACAGTGGAGAAGGTGAGACAGGCAGGATGGGGTGGCACAAATAAGTGGTGATAGCAGTGCAGAAATGGTGATGAACAGGTTGACAGACGAGATTAGACAAGAGTCCCCGTGGACTATGATGTTTGCTGATGACATTGTGATCTGTAGCGATAGTAGGGAGCAGGTTGAGGAGACCCTGGAGAGGTGGAAATATGTTCTAGAGAGGAATGAAGGTCAGTAGGAGCAAGACAGAAGACATGTGTGTAAATGAGAGGGAGGTCAGTAGAATGGTGAGGATGCAGGGAGTAGAGTTGGCGAAGGTGGATAAGTTTAAATACTTGGGAACAACAGTACAGAGTAATGGGGACTGTGGAAGAGAGGTGAAAAAGAGAGTGCAGGCAGGATGGAATGGGTGAAGAAGAGTGTCAGGAATGATTTGTGACAGACGGGTATCAGCAAGAGTGAAAGGGAAGGTCTACAGGATGGTAGTGAGACCAAACACTGGAGGACTGATCCATTAAAAAAGTAGAAGATATTGTAAGATGCACATGAGGATAATTACTAGAATTCAGAGGTTCAAATATATAACCTTATACATATAACTATCTGTAATTACAGGCATTTGCCTTAGTGCCGCAAGCCAGAGGTGTGTGAACATCAGTTCATTTCTCTAGTTGAAGCATATATAGAAGGCACTGAAAGCAATCCAGTATTTCCATTTTAATTAAGAAGACACAACATTCCTAGTTCCTAGATCTCCATGATGCAAAGAAAAATGTTCATAAATCAGGCATCAGGCATGAGGGGGCAATCAACCTTGGAGTAACTGGCTGTGAACTCAGTCAAGGAATAATCCATAAAACTAAATGCAATTTCAATACACAAAGTAACCAATTGCATCTATGAACTAAACATGTAGTAAGAGAATGTGAAAGAAGTGCAAAAAGTGAAAGGTTCAATGCAAATTTAAATGAAAAGTGTTAAGAGGGAGAAGCGGCAGCAACATGTGTAAACCAGAGAAAAGGGAAATGATCATTAAATCATCTATAAAAATCATACACTTAATAAAATACTAGAGCCTTCAAAATAATCTAAAGCTGTCATGATAAGTTATCAAGCAAAAAGTGAAGATATAACTAATACATCACTTTTCCTAAATAAATAACTCCTGAATGTAGGCAAAGGGCGAAAACCACAGAACAAAAGATTTAAAAACTTTTTTTTTTTGATTTGCCTTTCATAAAATAAAAGATATTACTTCAACAAAGAGAGTCTTTTCAAATTGATAAAAGTCAGAAAGGACCACTATGAGAGGGGAAGCCACAGACAAGACAGAGAATGTCAATGACACAGTAATTGTACTAGGCAAAGAAAGCCCGTAAATTAAGGAGCCTTAAGAGACTGATCTAATGGCAGCACACCTGTACGAATAGGGGCTGTCCCTGCTTGGGCTCACATATAATTTAATTTTTAATAATTAAGAATGATGAATGGAAAGCAAAATGTTCAACATTCAGTTACTGTGGGCATGATAACATGTACAGTAAGTATTTGTTTTACATTTAATAAAGTTTCTTTGGTAAATTCATTGCAGAATACAGATTAACAACAAAAAATGAGGTTAGTAATAATTATAATAATATAATTAGCATACACAATTTAAACCTAATACAATTCAAGTGTGTAATAAAAACATTTACATGCTTTTAATTCAGAGTTTTGTGAACTACCTAAACTACCAAGTAATCAACTTACTGTCAAGCAAAACTCTATATGTAAGGCTTTTCACTTTTCTGTTCATCTTCTCTGTCTTTAAAACTTATTCCATACAGTATGTGGATAGGTATGCAGTCTAAACTGGTACTTTAGACAGCATGAGCATCTTTACAGAAAGACTGATTTGTTTTTCAGTTTATTTAGACGCTTATAAAAAGCGCATCAATTTATACAGGCGAGCAATTTCTTTCAATTTTAATTAATTTATTACTCCAACATTATTAAAAATCGACAGTAAAGAGACCAGGGTTTGCGTCTCAGCTCCTCGCTGAATGGAGTTTGCGTGTACTCCCCATGTCTGTATGGATTTCCTCCGGGGGCTCCGGCTTCCTCCCACAATCCAAAGACATGCAGGTGAGGATGAGTTAGTGACATTAAATTGGCCTGTGTGTGTGTGTGTGTTCGCTCTTCGATGGACTGGTGCCCTGTCCAGGGTTTGTTGCTACTCTGTTAGCTGGGATTGGCTCCAGCCCCAAGTGACCCTGGTCTGGATTATGCATGGTATAAAATGACTAAACATTATTGAAAATCATAAAGGGTGTTATTTGTCATTTGTCATAGAATTCAAACATCTTGCAAATTTTCCACTCTTCAGTAACCTATGATAAATATAATAATTCCTTCTGTAAGTTGAAGGGCAGCATTTAATCCTTACTGTTTGTTGCATTTTGTTCAGGTTATTAGGAAAGATAAGTCTTTCGATGATTCACTTGGCTGTATGCTTTCACACTTGGTGAATCTATGTACAGCTGTGCTGTGCTCTTGCAATCTCCCACTTCATTTTGCTTTGCTATTGTTAAATATTTTCCTTTTCTTTTTAAACAAGTTCTTAATGCAGATGTTATTTATAATAGGCCTATCTCCAGCTGTAAATCTTGCTGAAGAGCTTAAGGTTATAGGTATCCCATAATTAATTTCTCACTTTGAAAACCACACACCATTTGAATATTTCCAATCAGAATTCTGACCTCAGATAAATGATCTTTTGTGTATGGGTACTTAGAATGGTAATGTCGCTTTTATATTTCTATCCTTTTTTGTGCCTTTTGATCTTAAGTGCCATTATATTATTATTTAATGCCTTAAACTGTGACTGGGTCTTCAGGATGGACCTCTGGCTTGGATTTATTCTTTTTGGCTTTGCAGACAGCAGTTTGTGTCTTTTAACAGTCACTAAGCTTTTCTCATATTATCCAAGGTGCACCCCACAGCTTAGTACCTGTCTTGTTCTGACAAGTTATTTACTTTATCCCTTCCCAAGATTAAATGTCTACATAAAGCATACTGCTGGCTTTCCATCAGCACTGTCAGATGATTGCCTTGCCCAAACTAATGTCTGGTTGAGTTACAGAAACCTAAAGCTTACTGGAAACAATATTGAAGAACTGCTTATATGTTTAATATGTATAGGTACTAAAACATGGCATAAATATAAATGACCACACTATCTTTCCCTTCTCCTATGTCAAGAAAAAGGAGGTAATTTTAGAAACTATCAAACATGTAATCATAGTGCGTGTTTTGTGGGATCCAATTTAGGGACACAAGAGAAAGAAAACAATCTTTAACTAAAGTTTGGTTTAGGTACCAAGAACATAGGAGAACCCTCCAGAGGAGAAACTGTGACTGGAAGTGGTATAATCTCCAATTACTTAAGACACATTGCAGTACAGTATTGGTCTCTTTTCACTTCAGTAAATGTTACTCTTTACAGTGATACTATGAATTACGGAGTAATTGCCACACTAATATTGGGTTCACTGTAGCAAGAAAATCCCCACACACATCCTTCACCATGCTGCTGTTACCATATTTCATCACACAGTCTTACATTTGACATATTAGTCCTACCTGTCCTGTAAAAGTTTTACTTTTAACAAGGCATCTAAAAGTTCTTCCTTTTTTTTCCCCCCATGTTTTCCAATGATTTTCCATGTTTTTCCCCTTCCTGATTATGTATTTTTTTAGTTATTCTACACACTTTTTAAGAAACTACTTTAGTTGTTATGGCCTTCTCATACTCATCATTTTGTTTCTTGCCCATCACTATATTTAATATCCCCCATTGTTTACTATGCAATTGGGTGACTCGATTTGTCTTTTACAACCAATACAGCAACAGGTTCTTAGTTTTTTTTTTGTATTTTTTTACCTTTAAACAAATTGTTTCGTTTTGTTTCCATCATTTGCCAATTTACAATATTCTTTATTGAGCTCTTTGTTTCCACACTATCTCTGGTTCATTGTGGAAAAAAACAAAACAAAACTTTCGCTGATACCTTGGAGTAATTTCACAATAAATACTGTATAACCAAGTCCCACCCATTTTCCCATATTTTTGGGTTTTCCCCCTCCCCATTTATACTTAATATTTTTACTCATTTCTTGTAGTGATTTGAATCTTTTAGCGATATCATTTTTTTTTTAACACCAGTTTATATAGTGTTACAAATTTTGGTCTCATATAAAACAAATATCTCTTCATGTCTCACATTTTCCCTTCTTTGTTTAATGCTGCATTTACTATTATGTGAGTATCTGCTATATATCTACAATACAATTGTCCAGAGGGATTGGATACGCAGATTGTACAGTAGATATCAGACAAATCAAAATGGATCTGAAACAAGTAGTGATTTATGCAGCAACAACCATTTCAGGGTTGAGAAGAACAATGAAAGCATGCCCAATGCATTAATGGTTCATTATACTGATGAGGAATATACAGTACACTGAAAAGCAGATGCTTACAAAGCTACTTCTCTAAATGAGTGTTACTTTCATTACAATGCATTCTTCAAGAACGGAGACGCCACTGCTCAAGAAATGAGTCTCATAGCAGCATGCTAATAGTGTATTACTATCGAAATACTTTTTGAACTTGCCATTATTAATAATGTTACATTTAATGCTTTCATATACCAGTACACCAGAACTATCAGGTTGTGTTTACCTTAATATCTTAATCTTATGTTACTGACATATAAGATTTTATCACGTACTTTAATAGTTACATACACATGAAACATTTGTTTTCTTAAAATAACAGAACCCCTATTTAACATTACCATCTTTAACTTTTTCCCCCATTTTACATTTTTAAATGGTGAGTGGTGATAATGGCTGGTTTTTCAAAAGGACTATTCATTTTGGAAAAAAGTAGGAATGTTTCTGCTGTACTTAAATTTATATATTTTTGTATATCAGTAATTTACTGTATTAACAAAACATTGACACCAATTTTATAATTGTGCTGTGTCTTTATTGTAACAAAGAAGAAACGCTATTAACACTAAGAAACACTATTAAACACTACATTTTTTAACTATTTCAGCATTTACCAATTTAATATTATTTTTTTAAGTTGTTCTATGTGCAATGATGGTTGTAATGAACTGTTACTATAAGAGGTGCACCTTTAGCCTGGATTTAAATGCTGAGACTGAACACTCATTACTTCAGTTTGGCATACCCTGACTAGAGCTGCTATTAGCTGTGCATACTGCATATCTGTTGTTAGTCATTAGTACTAAAATATAAGTAATATGATATTAATAAATGTAACTAACCCTCCCCTATTCTGTTTCTTTTCTCTGTATCCTCATGTAGAATTAATGCCACTACTCTACTGCCAAGTTGCTTACCTGCCTATGGAATAATCATCTCAGATAAAGGGCACTGAAATCATCAGGTAGAAGGGTCCATTCATCAGATTGGCTGACCCAGCATTGATTCAGCTGTAGAAATGCAAATAGGGGAGATCTCCAGGGCACTGACTGTGTCTGACTCCTTTTCTACAATCTGGCAGTGGTTCTACAATTAGCTGATGGACAGATATTGTTGTTTTTCATTTATGTTAATTAGTTTCTACTTTGTTTTTGATATACTTGGACACATCTTTTATCCATATCTGTGATAGTTCTGAATTTAGTGAGTGGTATTATCAGTTCTTGCATTTTGTTTTAAGACTTGTCACAGAGCTCTGATCCTGCACTAGGTGAGCAGCGCTGTGCAAAAACAAAGTAGTTTGTACTACTGGACTGTATTTCTGAGGAGGCAATGATAGATTGGACACGTAGCTCTATGAAGACGATTACTTGGGTTCATGGCCAACCTACCTCGTAGGGGGGTGGTGAGATGTTGGGGGGAGTCACATTCTGAATTGCCCTTCTCAAGATTTCTTCCATTTTTCTTTCCTACAAGGTTTTTTTAGGGAGTTTTTACTTTTCAAGGCTTTGTGGGCTGGGGCAAAAAACAGGGTCTGTCAAAGCCCATTGAGGCATTCCTTGTGTGATATTCAGCTATACAAGAAAATCATTGTACTGTGTGTAAAGGGAATACTTGGCAAGACAAGGTGTATTTTTCATTGTACTGTTACTTGAAATTAAAAACCAATTTATAATATAAAAGGCAATAAACTCAATCACTTATCAATTACTAATTTTGTCATAATTATACACAACTATTAAAATGTTCATTTCATTGCATGCACCACATAAATGAGCAGCCTGTAAAAGTAATACTCTGTGTCATAAGTTAAAAGAAACTACAATCCATTGTAAATTGTCTTTGATATAAACCTTTTAAAGCTTTGTAAGAGTACACATCATATAAGTAATAATGCAAGCAATGGACATCCTTGCCTTACTGCTGCTATCATTTCTATTGGTTCAGTCAAGAAACCATTAACATAAATTTTCCTCGATATTCCTTTTTTGCTTTGTTTGAAGCCACTGTAAAAATTCTTCTGGAAATTACATTTTCTTTAACACTTATCTAAATCCAGGCCTGGAGGTGTAGCCCGCTATATGTGACCGCTACTCAGACTAAGTGGTGAAAGATGTGGAAGCAATGGTACAGTATTATTATACAATATTTATAAAATAGTATACAATATTTAACATTACATTCAAATGTTGTGAAAGAACCAGTAGTTTTTAAAGAGTATAATATACAGTTATATCATACTTGTTACATTAGTTGTTTTTGGCAACTATTTTTTTAATGTAGGCTAAAATATGTTGAAGTTTAGGTAAGTGTTTAATCATATTATGAATTCATTTCAGTAGGAAAAAATTACTGGTAGATTTGTTTTAGTAGATAAAATACTTTTCATTTAATTGCATTAATTGGAATGCTTTGGACAGTGTTTACAATGATTTTGATCCTCAGTCACAGGTATGTTGGCTCTCATTCACTGCTCTAGTGCCATATTATGCTGTTGGTAATGTGCCGCTGACCCTGTTCACTCTGTCTTCTGCTTCATTTGCTAGCTGCCTCTTTTGAGCTCACTCCTGCTACTTTATTACAGAAAATATCCATATTAATTATCTGTGCTGCTTTGCATGTCAGATTATAATAAGACCCTAATTTACCCATTTTAATTGCACTTTTTACAAATGGTTGCTTTTATAGATTCAAAACAAACTATTAGTGTGTGTTTCGGTTTTCCTGAGAAATGTAGCAATCCTGGCAGGTCTTCATTACAACCAGTCACTGTGTAAAAAAGTAATCTGACTCTTTGATTGAACTTTCTGTTATTGGCTGATTTTAAAACTCAAACAGAAAATTCAAATGCAATTTCAGTGTATACTCCAGAGTTAACCTGTTTTTTTAGCTTTTGTATTACTATGGAATTGAATAGAGATAAACTACTGCATATTACTAAATCACATATCAGATTTTGATAATGTTTTTCTTATATATTTCTTATATATTTAAATATATTCTTATATATTTTTTGTTAGCAACATTCTACATTTTCTAACTAATTTGATACATACAGTACTTCAAAATACAAAAAATGTTTTTAGCTTCATAGAGCCAATTATGTGTAAACATTGTTGATCAACTTTTAATTAAAAACTTCATAAAATATGTAACTGCAGTTGAATCTCAAGGATTCTTTACTCAGTTACAATGCATATTCTAAGTTTAGCATATTTATGACTGGCTTTGAGCTGACTTTATACATAGAGTTCTCACTTAACACATTAATTTATAATTTCATCATTACATTAAGCTGCCCTACACAGCACTCCCATTGCTTCATTATGACATTATGTGTGGCAGCCAAAACAATGAAGTGTGTTTCTACTAAAATCATTAATTCATGTGTACTGTTTAATATGTATAAATATCTCAACATATTAGTGTTCATTCAACACAAGCTTTGTTAATGCTTTGTAGTGTCTGGTCATATCAGAATTGCCTAGTAGGGAACTTTTTTTATATAGTTTTAAAATGATGAGTTACTTACGTAAACATACTTTACTGTAATGTATGTATTTAGTTATATAAACTTCTTTTGAAGTGGTCCCATTTTGGGATACCAGAGATACTTGAAAACAAGAGTAATATCACAAGGTTTTTTTTTTTCATTTCAAGTATGCAAATGTATAATTTTTTATGGGCCTTTATATGGACAGTTAGTACGTTTGAAAGAAACAGTACTGCTGCAATGAATTATTTCATCGAGGGTTGAGCACTATGCAGAAAGCATCTTGCGGGAGGCAGGAACAATCTCTGGAGAGGGCGCCAGCTCATCACTACCCTTCCGCCACTGTGGCCTTATGTTTAATACAAGCTTTAATTCATTTCAACATGAAATTATCAACCATACATCTTAGTATTTAAATTGTTCAGAGAGCTGTAACATCATGAATCTAATGTATTCTATGTCCTGTCGGCATAAGAGTGTTCGTTTAATAAGAAGCAAGTAGTGATTCATACATATAGAGAACATAGAATATGAAGCATTTAACGTCTACTTTAGTTACGATGGGATTTGAGAAATTAGTAAATTTTGATATTAGTAAGTTTTTTTTTCTGTACCCTAATAAGCCTTCATATGACACTCAGGTGACTTTGATATATGACCACTTTTTTTTTATTTCAGGCACTGTGTGACTTTCTGATCTTGAACTTTCGATCAGCTTCATTTTGTTGTTTGTACAACTGCTTAAACCAACAAATAGTATGTTTTTCATTACCTTCTTTTTACTCCATGCTTTTGCCATTTTCTTTTTACAAAATGCTTTACTTAAAAGAATATTTATGTTGATTTGCATATCCAAAGAGGCGTAATTCTGAGAGGAGAGATGATGGGGCAGCAGGCATGTGCACAAGCGTTACATTTCATGCAGACTGGGATTTATGTAGCGTAAGTGCGTGGAAGTTGGCTTACACACGGTTTTATGCATCTGAATTTTTTTGTGCGTACGCACATTTCGACTTTTGTCTGTATGCCATGTTTTAGAGCATTATGCATGAGGCCCCTAGACTCATCCTAGACTCATCCAAACTCAGTAAACATACAGGTGACCAAGGACCCAATGGTCACTCTAACAGAGCTTCAGAGTAATTCCAGTCATGTTAATTTTTACTTTATCAACACTTGTTCTCACAGTACCCAAGACATAGGGAAATAATCAAGAAATTTAGGAATTCAAAGCATGGAGAGATATCTAGCTACAGCATAAAAACACAGATGGACACCCTTAAAAATGAGACGTAGTTTACATACTTGAAATCATGCTAGATGGTATCATATCTAAAAGTAGTATATTGGCCTCTTCGCTATAGCTATCTAAAGCCATTAGTGTCAATTTGTGGTGAAAGAGTTCCATGAACATAAATGAACAGAACAGAAATGGATACATGAAAAATAAGGCAACTATAGCAATTTATGGATTCTATGGAACAAAGTAAATTATAAATAACACTATTATAATCAAACATCACTGTGGGAAAGAAAAAGGCCCCTTGTAGTAGAGTAAATGTCCACTAATGATACCCGATATACATTTTAGGAAGCAAGAAAATTACTTTGCAATAAGCCTTAACTATCAATAAGAATTTCTTTTCTTTTTCTGGTAAGCAGCCCCAGTTTTTTCAATGAATTCCTACATTCTTGATCATTTTAAATGGTTTTAGACTAATTGTTCAATCAAAATATGCATTTAACTTTGAATATAGCTCAGTAGTGCAAGTAACCAACTGTGTTTCAAACTGTAATCAAAATATGAAGCTGAAGAAATAATTACTGTAACATGACTCCAACAAATGGTATGAATATGGCTGCTGAGGTTTGTTGTATTATTTAATCAGTTCGCTATCTTAAATTTAAATGCTTAGATTTCTTTCTAGATTTTCCAAAGCCATTACTTTCTAGCTTGGGACATGATGCCAGTCCTTGGAACTTACATACCAAATAGCATCCTTTTACTTTTTTATTAATCTTTGCCTTGTTTAAAAAATACACTTGGCCTGCACGAAATGTAGAACAAAATATTTTGTTTTATCTGAAAGGTTCAAAGGTTGTCTGTTACAAGGTGCAGCCAAGGTCATATTTGTCCATGCCTGCTTTTGCTACTTCATCTCATACTGTGTATTTTTCACTTTACAAGATTTTCAACCTAACCATGCAAAAGACTGACTTGACAGACACCTGCATGAAATAACATGCAATTAGATTTCGCATATGTGAGGATTTTAGTAAATTTGTAGGAAGAATATTCAATCATCAATCATACTTATATTTAATTTACTAAGCAGCCTCTGCGATAGGAAAAGTATATTGAAGGCAGATAGTAGAGTCCTTCATATGTCAAGAAACGTAATGATGTGCATTAATCAAATGCAAGGTTTTTTAAATAGAGTTTAAAGGAACATAACAGGCAGGTAGGGCACACTCAGATTTTAGTTGTATTTACTCTATTCTCAAATAGAATGAACTAAGAAAATACACCTTTATTCTAAACAGTCTGTTTATTTTAGCATCCCAAAAAAGGGCAACTTCCAAAAATTGGAAACAAATCATTTGGAAAGATACAAGATTGCTTGGTCATTTGGAAAGATACAAGAATGCTTGATGTTTTTTATCATAAGAAGTCTGAGACCACCTCAATCAAATAATTGTATAAATGTAAACTATAGCTAAAAATGCAGCTTTAAACTGTCAGTTTATTTTGTTATGTCCTTTAGAACCTATATTAATCCTCTTTAACCCAGTCCAAGACTGGATGGAGGGAAACCTAGTTTTGCAACATGTTACAAAGTGTGTTATTTAGGTAAGGGATACGGTGTGTAAAAAGCAGATGAGTGGGTAGACAAGGCAGAGACAAAGGTTGGGATACCATCCTGGTAGCCCAATTTAGTCAAACAACTGATATGACAACCGGTAAAGGCTCAAAAAAAGGTCATGGTTCAAGGCTTGCTGACCTCATGAACCACAGGAACTCTGTCATCAGTGTTTGTCATTTTAGCATCTGACACCATTTTCCAGGGGGGTATTTTTCGTACATCACTTAAATCATCAGAGATCAGGTGCCTCATCTTTGATGAGTTAATGCCAGTGAAACTCATCCAGATAAGTTGGTTTTTCAAACACATCCATGTATTAGATTAGTCTAGCTGGATCTAATCATACGAGATGAATGCCCGCGCTGAGTGAAAAGCCCATATATATTGAGTCTAGAAAACATGATCGGCAAGTCTTTGATAGGCTGTAACAAAATGATGAAAGAACGGACGCATTTTTTTTTCACACACGTGGCACAAGACCTTTTATTCGAAGGACATGAAGAATTTCAAGATTTAATATGCACAAGGGGTAACACTGCAAAAGCAGCCCAGACCAGAAAAGACGGCTGGCAAAAAGTGGCTGACAAATTAAACGCTAAGTAGTGTGCATTGTACTTACTGAATGCAGCGTTTCATTTCCTGTATGTCAGTGTGTTAATTATTATTTAATATGTCATAATTCCTGCAGTGGGTTGGCACCCTGCCCAGGATTGGTTCCCTGCCTTGTGCCCTGTGTTGGCTGGGATTGGCTCCAGCAGACCCCTGTGACCCTGTGTTTGGATTCAGCGGGTTGGAAAATGGATGGATGGATGGATGTCATAATTCCAGATCAAACGTGAGCACAAGGAGAAGGTTAAAGTGAAGTACAAGAATATACTTCAAACTGGTAAATATTGGTATATAACTAGTTAAAGAATTGTTGACATAAATAATCATATATAATATAAAAAACATTAATTTTAAAGCTAATAAGAAGGCAGACAAGCAAAAAACATGTGGAGGTCCACGCGGTCTAGACCTAACCCCTGCAGAAGAGTTGGCTCTCCAGGAAAATGCCCATCGCCCTGTTTCTGAGGGCATTCCAGGGGGAAGCTCCTCGTCAGAACCAGTGGCAGGATGCAGTGGTCACTTCATTTCAGGTAAAGGATGGTCATTGCATATATTTGTCCTCCGTGTGTGCCATAGGTATGTTCCATATAGCCCTCTTTTTTGTTGGGTCAGTTGCAGGGAATGTCATATCCCTTGAACCTGTGTCTGACCAACGAGATATTGACGAAGGTCAAATATTTGATGTGTCTGATTTGATGTGTCTGTGTCTGATTATTCATCAGGAGGAGAGGTACATTTTCCAAATAATGTTTGATCAAACTCCACTCTGATCAGTCCTATGTGCCCCAATCACATTTGGAAACCCTGGTAATGAGAATGTTAGGCTGATTGAGATTCTTCATGGAACTGTGGGTGTTTTTGCCTGTGTTGCCTACCTGCAATGGCATGAAACACCTCTTTTGTTGTCTGCACACGCAGGTGTCCAGGAAACACTATGAAAACCCGAAGGAAATATTTCAGAGCCAAACAGACTTTACGAATTGCCTGGCAAACTGCACTTTTAGTTAGATTTTCCGCATCACCTACAGTATATAAAAAAGTTCCGCTTGTAAAAAACCTCAAAGCAATGCCTAGTTTGACTTTGAATATAAGGTGCTAATAAATCTTTGAGGTACAATATTTCCCCTCGGCTAAAGCAGTATCTTTCGAAAAGAATTTCCTCCAGGAGCAATAAAGGATCTTGCCGATCGCGCAAAACCCTCTCTATATGAAATTCTCTTCTTATAATTTGCGCACCAATATCTATTGGTCGCTCATTCATGAACGGCGAAGCCATGACTGGATGACTTCCACGCACCGTCACTGATTACTTGTGTAAACTAATCCTTGTTTACGTAGAACACACCTGCTCCGAGCACTTCCAGCAAGAGTTTCGAAAAACCGACAGATCCAGGATCACACCACATCGTCAACAATTACATCCGGCTAAACGACTAATCCATGTACGAAAAATACCCCCCAGGAACGAACTGTTTGTATGTTTTGAGGACCAGATGGGGTGGAGTTTCTAGGCTGGGAGGCTTTTTTCTTGGCTGCGGGAAAAAACTGGATGATACCTAATAATAATAATTCATTACATTTATATCGCGCTTTTCTCAGTACTCAAAGCGCTATCCACACAGGGAGGAACCGCGAAGTGAACCAACAATCTTCCACAGTCTCTTTATGTCTCTCATCCCAGGTGGTATTGCTTACCTCTTCAGAGCCAGGAAGTTGGTTCCCAGATGCACATGCCTGGCAACTGTTACAGATGGATTTATTAATGGCAAATTGCTTTTAACATTTTATCACAGAAAGTTTCTGAAACTATTGAAGGGGTATTTCTTTACTTCAGTCCATTTCATTTCATGTTATTTTATAATATCACCAAGAGGAAAATTTAATCAATCATCTTGAATCATGAATTACTTCATCAATCAAATGTATTTAAACAATAGTCTTTGATGAAAATACGCAATTGCTAAATAAAAACAATTTTATAGTGCCTACCATTGATATTATTTAGTCTTTTTGGACTAGTGGGTGAGATAATGGACCATGAAAACAACAAGCCTTGTATGTTTACTCATCGTCATTGTCACACTATGTGACCCCTAGAAGTGGTCCAACACCAGAACTAGTCACAAGAACTTATTATCTGGGCATTTTATCTAAGTTGGTCAAGTGTGTGTTTGAATGTGCTCTGATATGGACAGGTGCCAATGTGCAGCACATTTACTGATATTTTGATGATTTATAAAAAATTAAGGATGTAGATTTTAAATCTTATTTACGGTGTAGAGAGACACTGAATAGTTGCTAATGTCTCTTTTTCCAAATTTCATCTGTTTTAAATTAAAATTTTAAAAAGTCAGTTTTGAGTTTTCAGTCTGTTAGTGAGCTGATCCTTGGGTCTGCACAGGAAGATAGACATTGCCACAGCTGCCTTGCTGGTCATAATCGTTCCCTACAGAAAAAAAATCAGTGGAGCCCCAAAGGAAGCAGAGGATACGCTCTATCATTTTTCTGGCAGCTCCTGTAACCAAGGAGGTTGCCAATTGTGAATGTTTTGTTTTGTACCACTGTATTCTGACATCAGGGGCCAAAAGAGTGGGATTATCCCTATCCAATGATTCTCCCACTTAAGTTTTCTGGCATAGATTGTTGTTCCTGCCTCAATAAGAGAGGAACAATGTGACTGGTGGAGGTTATGACTGGCAGTTATAGTGCCAAACCTGCACATAGGCAGTCTGTGGATCAGTGTTTGTTATTCCCTGAACCAAGGGCAGCAGGTAATTTCAACAGCATTCCAGCAAATCGAGCAGCCATCTTTATGGACAGCACTGCTGTCCCAAGTAAGGGAGGGAACTGGAAATGGTGTCCTAAAAAATGCCTATTTTAATAATTACTAAATAACTGGCCAGCATGTTATGACTGGCAGCTATTCCACTTAAGAAGTCAAAAATAAAAAAAAGATTTGCAATGATGATAGGTCCCTTTACAACAATGCAATATATTGTACTTTTTCTGCCCCTGCCATTTCCAGAACCATGTGTATATTAAAATACTAAGATACTACATGATCATAGTATATAGCTCAGCCATTTAAAAAATGCTCAATTCAGTCTTGAAACATGACTGTGGTCCAGGTGGTCTACAAATTAGCACTTTAATTGTGCTAAATTCTGCTTGAACACCTGAAATGAGTTCCTTAAAGGATGTGAAGTCACCTGCATTTCTTGAAGTGATACACAGTTCATTACATAATTAGTATTTCTTGATATATAAATATTTATAAACATTGATGAACATTAATATATGTTCACCAATAATTGTTTACATTAATTAATATTTCTTAATATATAATCAATAAGCAGCACGGTGGCGCAGTGGTAGCGCTGCTGCCTTACAGTAAGGAGACCTGGGTTCACTTCCCGGGTCCTCCCTGCGTGGAGTTTGCATGTTTTCACTGTGTCTGTCTACGTTTCCTCCGGGCGCTCCAGTTTCCTCCCACAGTCCAAAGACATGCAGGTCAGGTGTATTGGCGATCCTAAATTGTCCCTAGTGTGTGCTTGGTGTGTGTGTGCCCTGCGGTGGGCTGGTGCCCTGCCCAGGGTTTGTTTCCTGCCTTGCGCCCTGTGTTGGCTGAGATTGGCTCCAGCAGACCCCCGTGACCCTGTAGTTAGGATATAGCAGGTTGGATGATGGATGGATGGATGGATAAAATCAATATTTCTTGATAGAAAGAATGTACAATTATTCAGTGCCATTGCTGATTTCCTAAGACTGGTTTCAGAAAGGAGACAAGTATCTGTTAGAATATGAGAGTTATTGTTAAACTTTTTAATACCAAAATACATTTGTCCTTAATGAGTGATCGTTTTTTGTTTTTGTTTTAAATATGCTACGTTAATTGTACTTTTCCTTTCCTGTTTAAAATGTTAGGTTATTATTTTTATTTTAATATCATGTTTCATACAAAAAGGAATGCCATTTTGCTTTCTTTCAAATGCCTCCATTTTTTTGCCCTTATTACTATGACAGACAGATCCCAAAGGTTGTGTCATATATCATCATTGGCATGATGGTATTTAAGTGTTACACTTTGAGAATTTGTATAAGATTGTAGATTCACTGAAGATTCTTAGAATTGCTTAGTGGTCCAAGTTCTCAATATATTGCTTTTGAGTTTTGACTAATATTGTATTTTGGTTTAGATGTCCCAATTGAAAGATTTCCTACTAATGAAGTGTAGTAATTTAGTTGATGTTTTACCTACTGGTCCCACTCCTTTAAACTGCCATGCTGTTATTCTTGGCTATAATCAGAATCAGATTAGTGTAATGTTGCTAACCAAATCTGTTGTATTTCTCAGTGAACAACTGTTTTAAAAAACTGCATTTTAAACTGCAAATATGTTTTTTGGCTGGTTTTATACTTTTTACTTTAATCTGAAGTCAGCTTACTAATAAATAAACACTCTGATGAAGGGTCTGGTTTTCTCTGGGATACTGGGATTTTCCAGCTACTGAAGAAGAATAATGTGTGATAGAAAACAGCCTGTGATCTAAAATCACAAGGCTGTGAAAAGGCTGCTGCTCTGATGAAGTCAATCAGGCAATTTTGTTGCTGCTTTATTTGATAAAATGTAAAGTCCTCTTCTGTCAGGAATAAGATCATGTCCTTTAAAAAAATCAGTTCCAATTAATTGCAAAGGATAAGCTTTTATTTATATACCAAGTCACTAACTACCAGTAAATAAAAGACATTTTGCTATAGATCATATCCTCCCTTATATAATTTTGTTTTGGGGCCAAACACAATTAAGTTCCAGCTGTTTTTTTAAGCTTTGTTGCACATACAGTATATGTGCAATTCACCTTTAATACCGTTGCTGTAAAAGATATTAGTGCCAACGTGCAGCAATAAGATGGACACTTAATTGTCAGCCAGGGAGTTTAATTTAGCCTCCATGTCAGAAACACGGGCACTTGGGAGGTGTTTAATTTTAACTGCTAAATTTACATAATTTGGAATTCTAACATTCTACACTATGGAATTGCCAATTATGAATATGCTCTGGGTCTAAATTGTTAAACTGGGTGTTATGGGACTAAATTTTGAATTGTTAAAACTTCCAACTCACTGTGATTCAATCTCTCTGCAGACAAGTTCGGCCTGGTGAGTTTGGTTAAGCACTGGCTAAACTAAGTCAATACAGTGTATAGTTTATTTGATGGCTATGAGGTTCCCTAAACATTTTGACAAATTATGCTGTCTTTACTCTGAGCAGGAAAAGCTAATCTGTGCATATTACAGAACACAGAACATGTAAAAGTGCACTTAACATATAGAGAAGTGGAAAATGTTGGCATATTGTCTGCAGAGTTCTCTGCGTTATCTTATGTTGCCAGACTAAAAGTTTATTTTTTGCACTTGCTCATTGTTGGGTTATATTTCAAAGGTACAAAACAATATTCATATCATTATTTTATTTTATTTTTTTTTATGTACTGTGTTTTATATTTTATCTTCATTTTGTAGTGTTTTCTAATAAACAAAGCCCGATTGTTTGTATTAGTTGCAACAATTGCTAATCATATAACCAGTAGGTTTCATGATACATGACTACAAACATAACTACAGGTAGAATCCAATGCAGAGTAGAAGTCATAGAAGTGTTCATTATTGGAAGGAGTCTGTGGTCTCACTACCTATATACATACATGTTTGTTGGGACAAGATCATCCCCACATGACTGAGAAAATAAACTGGAAGAAAAAGAGAGTAGTGGTGAAGCAAGCCAGATACTTGCATGATAGTGGAATAGAAATAAGTAAATTAACAATAGTAGAAGAAAGGTTGAAGAAAGTAGCAGTTACAGTAGATCAGTATTCTGGGAGAGTTCTTTGTGAACACCAGAAGGCTGAAGGCTATACAAATATAGTGCAAATATATCTGGGAGACAATAAATTGTGGGATGGCTAATTCAGAATATACAAAAGCTCATGTTATAGAAAGAATCCTGCAGGCGACGCATGGTATAAACACTTATTTCTGGGAAGGAATATTTTTATGGTGATGCCTTAGGGCATGCTATACTTATAGACTGACAGAGGAGACAAAGAACTTCTTTCTCAGATCAATTACAGAAATTACCAACTTGACTGAAGCTCAAGAAGAGTGGCCATATATAAACTGGGAAACGGTGATTGGCAGAAACTGGAGAGTAACAAAATTGGGACCTACACTAGTGGAACTGGTAGAATTGGGTAAACTCCATTTTATTGTAATACCATTTGAAGGGCATCTGGAGGCCTACTTAGAAGGTATAATCCGTGGTTTTGAAAAAAGGTAATGGAGAAATGCTGAAGTTGAACTCAGTGTGATTTTAAAAAAGGTGACTGGTACCCTTGGACAGGGCCAGAGAGGCTATATAACACCAGGAACTACAATACGGCAGATTCTGTGTAAAACAGAACCAGACTTGAGCAGAAATCCAAACTTGAAGCTTGCAGTTGGAAGCTCAAGATTGCAGGGAATAGCAATGGCAGAAAACAAAGTGCATGTGGAAATTTTGGGATGGATGTCTCCATTGCATAAAAAAACTTGTTAAGGAACTGTCAAAAAAGTGATACAAAAGGACAAAAGACCTTTACACTCACTGGCTTAGAATACGTTCATTTAATACAGCACTATGTAAAATACATGATAGGGCACATGCAAGAGCACAAGCTGAAAAGAAGAGAAAAGCAGAATTGGAGATAATGCAGATGTTTATAGGTGAAGCCATGAGAAGAGAAACAGCAGTGAGCAAGATCAGAGACTATTAAGGAAGCAAAGGAAGGTAGAGAAGAATTAGAGGGAAGTAAGACGCCATAAGCCCCGACAATAGACACAGTGCATGAATGCCCACTGAAAGAAGTGAAAATAAATATTAAGAGGCAAATAGAACTGGAAAGTGAGAAAGAAGATCAAAATGTGCCAGGAAAAAGGATAGCGAGCACAGCCACTCAGAACACTGGAGGAAATTGGGCATGTGAGGACACTGGAGCAGTGGATAAAATCAGTTTACGAAGATATGAGCAAGGTATTGAGAAATTATCAGAGTACTGGAAGACTGCTGAAAGACTGCAATCATAAAACAATACTGAGAGAAGGAAGTATATAGAGAAGGAAGTTATAGAAGCCCCTCAAGAATTAAGAAAGTGTAGAAAAGGGTAAGAAAGGACATTTAAATTAGAAAGGAGAATGCAGAAAGTGAGCTCACCCATGACAGAAAGGAAGGAGCCAACAGCATACACAACCATGATGAAAAAATGAATACAAAGAAATAAAACATTAAGTATGATAAAGCATAGAAAACTCAGATGAGTGACGAGATTAAATTAAAATAATTGACTAAATAGAAGGAAATGAGAGTAAAGTGAAACAGGAGGGTGACCCACAAAAAAAGGTGGTAAAAAGGAGTGTTAAGGAAGGGGAGCTGCATTGCCAGATACTTCCCTCAGGTGACTCGTTTAGAGCAGAGTTGGAAAGTGTAAGGAGGAATATTGGGAATTTACGCATAGAATATTTTGAGTGAGAAAGGTAAAAAGACAACATGTCATGGACACTTGAAGCCTTTGTGGCAGTAGCATAGGTAAGCTGCAAAAGTTAAGACCCACCACAAAGAAGAACTGACTGTCTGATGCCAGGATTGGTTAAAGGAGATAAAGCCCAATATGCATCATGGGGACTAAGAAGACCTGTTGGCTGGCCTTCCTAGCATATATTAGGGTGCAGGAAAATGGATTAGGGAACGTGAAGAAAAAAATATGAGCAAGCTGCTGGCTTTCAGAGATGTGAAAGCACTGCTGGTGAGAACAGGGGGCATGAGCCAAATAGAGTATATACTGAAGAAGCCTACTTGTCAGCAATTATAGGTACCTCTCTGTTTGATGCAAACACCTTTGACCCCTATCATTGTGACATATGGAAGAATCTGGTGAAATTTGACCCTAATGTGCTAAAAGGAGAGCCAAATGGGAACTCGGAAAACACAGTTGCCTTTGTGGACATACAGTTAAGAAAATGGAAACTGGAGACAGAAAAGGACCTGGAAGGGAATATTATGATGACTGCACTGTTCAGAAGAACAGTGATAAATGCATTACCCAAACCAGTCAAAGGTAAACTGGAAGATAAAGTAGGATTAGAGACTAAATCCTACAGAGATTTTTATGATCATGTTGCCCACGTTGTAGATAAGTATCACAGAGACAAGAAGAAGCTGAGTAACTAGGAGAAAGAGGTCCATAGAAAACTGGCTCAGTTACAGCTAGGGGAACTGACACAGAAAAATAAAAAGAAAACACAAGCTCTAATGATCTGTGCTCCGGAGATAGGTGCGGTGGAGGAGAATAAGGTGATGGCACCAGTGGTCCCTTCACCTCCTGCCCTCAGCCCTGCATCTGTTGCAGCACCCCGACAACACCAGCTCCTGTTAATATATATGTCCAGCAACCCAACTGGCCAGACAAGGCACAGTAGGAAAAATTGTCAGATAAACCCATGGCTGCAAGGTTTTAATCAGTCTGCTGATATTAATCAAAATTTTCGTCCAAATTTCCAGCATAATTTGAATCAGCTTAACTGAAGTCAACAGAAAGCTGCTTCAGGACCAGTTAATTCATAGGGATTCAATCAGCAAATTAAGGGGTGCCTTCCCTACTTGGGAAGGTCAGTGTCCATTATTAACATGGTGCTCAGATGTTGAACCAATGGAGACCATTGACAATGATGGGAAAAGTATTCCAGTAATGTTTGATACTGGAGCCACTTATACTGTACCTCTATAAAAAAGAAAGATGGAGTGCAACTTCCCTTGTCTGGTAAACATATTAAGACAGTAGGATTCTTGGGACAAACATAATTCATTTCTTTAATGGCTCCAGTACATCTTTTTGCACAAGGCATAATGGCTAAAATACCCATACTGGTGTCTGATCATTCACCTATAAACTTGTTAGGAAGAAATTAATTGTGTAAGTTGAAAATGACAATTTGGTGTACTCTGAACAGGGATACATTGATCCAAAGGGTAACGAGGCACAGACAATTCTACAAACCATATGGACTACAGTTTACATGATAGCAGTCATACCACCCCATTCCATCCATCAGTTAGTAGCTGAACTTTGGCAAAAATGGGGACTGTTTATTGTAGCAAACTTACCAGGAATCAGGCTAGAAGATCATTGTACACTGATTTATGATGAAGAATGCAATAACCTGTTAGAACAAAGATGGCTTCCCGAAACTGATTCTTAAACAGTCCTCCTCGATTCACACCATAAAATAATTGGGAAGTAGGGAGCTGTTATACAAATAAACTGAATTGAATTTATTAATAAGCGGTTCAGAAATTCATGAAATTTCCATATGAGGCTCTGCTCATAGCACCAGGATATGAGAGTAAAGACCTAGGCCCTATGATGAAACAAGCAGAACATGTGAAGTGGGAAAGAACAAGTAACCCATTAGTCAATCAATCTGAGGATAAGAAGTACATAAAGTATTACATAGACATGAAAGGTATACCAAAGATTGTGGAACTCCTAGCATCCAGACAATTAGAAATAAACAAAACAAAACAGGAAATGCTGAGGTGAGAAATGGAAAGTATGGTGTGAAGTGAGCTTTGGTCCACCCACAATATGGATGTATTCCTAATAAAAAGGCTATTAGTAAGGGTTAAACCAGGGTGCAGGCCTCCTTGGAAGATGCAATATCCTTTTAAATTGGAGGCAGAGGAGGGAATACAGAATACAATCACAGGGCCTCTAGAAGCGGGAGTGTTGAAAGGAAGTATTTGGAACACACTGCTGCTGCCAGTCTTGAAAGCAGACAAAATCAAAATGGAGACTGGTGCATGATTTGAGAGCAGTAAATGAAATAGTACAGGACTGGCCAGCATAAGTACCTAATCAGCACACATAACTCACAAATATTCCTGGAATTGCAAAGTATTTTAAGGTCATTGACTTATGTTCAGTCTTCTTTAGTATACCATTGGTATGCATACCATTGTTTGCCTTTACATATAAGAGAAAAGAATATGCCTATACTAGGATGCCTTAGGGCTAGAAATCATGTGTTTAATCGGGTTTTGTAAACAGATTTGGAAAATTTCATTTTGGACTGGACTCTGATTCAGTATGTGGATGACTTATTGCTCTTCTCTACCTCAACAGCACAGTGCAGATTCGATGTAAGTGCTTGAGAAATTAGTGCAGGGAGGGCATAAGGTTTCAAAGGCTAAGTTACAGTATTATGAAGCTGACTTTGAGAATTTAGGAAGAATCATAATGCAAGGGGGTAAGGCGATAGCTCCATCACAGCATGAAGGGATTAGCAAAGCACCTAAACCTATGACAATGGGGCAGAAGATGACTTTTTAGGAGTTGCTGGGTTTAGTTCTGGATTTAGTTACTGGACTAAGCTTTGAAAACTGCTTATGTGGTGTTTTAACTCAATCAAACAAGAAATCCTGTCCATCTGCTTTAGCTTTGCCTAACTATGCTTTTTATTGTATGTGGGAAATACACACCCAGGGTATTCTACAACAGTTTTATTGCTAGAAACATGTAGTGGTAGGAGACATCACCCCATTTCATATTACAGTCCTAAGTTGGATAATGTGGCACAGGGATATCCGCCATTTTTCCAAGAACTAGCAGGAGTTTAATATGCTTATGACAAGGCATCAACCATTAAAATGGGACATCTAGTGGTTATCTATACACATCACAAAATTCTTGAACTTATAAACCAAGGTAGATTTCTTTTGATTCCGGATAGGCTGACATCTGACCTATCCTGATGTGACTATCCAAAGATGTGATATGCTTAATATTGCAGAGTTTGTTCCAGTAGAAGGAGAACCAGATGAATATATAGCGGAATCATTGGTTTTCACTAGGTTATATCCAGACTTGGAATCTTGATCCAAGGTACACCATACATATTTTGTGGATGGTTCATGCTATAGACATCACATTGGAATTGTGGAATATAAAAACTGAGACTTTGAAGTGATTGTTTTGAAGTGATTGTTTTGAAGATCAGCCTTATTCAGCCCAGTTGGCTGAATTCAAAGCACTCACTGAAGCATGTAGGCTGGGAAAGAACAAAATTATGAACATTTTTACAGACTCCAGCCTATGCCCATGGTGTGTGTCATTTGTTTAGAGTAGTCTGGAAACAAAGGTAATTTAAGAAGAGTAATGGCTCACCTATATAGTATTATATATAGATTTGGAAATTAATCATGACTGTGATGCTACCAAAATGATTGGTCATAATTAAATGTCAGGTCCACAGAAAAGGCAATAGCTATGTGACAAAAGGAAATAATCTGGCGGATGAGGCAGTGAAAACTGCCTCTAAAGCACCTGTTGCTGTATTGGCACCACTTGTGATTATTGATTCCAGAGATTATTCAAAGAGATATAATTGACATGCATGACATTGTTAGAAAAACTACTGTGGAATCGAAGAGGAGCTAAACAAAATGCTTAAGGGGTTATGCCATTCTACTTGATTGTTAGTCCTTTTGTGCTCTTAAACCTTCTGATTACAGATGCACTTGGGTTTTGACCATTGCACAAGGGGAGAAATACTTAGAAAAATTAAAAAACATGGATATTGATCTCCCTGTTAGCAAACTACAGTAGACAAATTATTGTCAGAATGTGAGATTTATGCAAAAACCAATATGAAGAAGGCAATCACTGCTCCATTAGGGCACATACCAACACCAGTGGGTCCATTCAAGCACCTAGTGATCGAATATGTGAATATGCTAAATAAGGTACAAAATAAAAGGTTCATGTTGGTGTTAATTGACAGGTTCAGCAAGAGGGTGGAGGCAACTCCATCACTGAATCAAGGAGCAAATACAGTTGTGAATTTTCTAAGTAGAGAAGTTATACCAAGATTTGGTATCTCAACAGAGATAAGTTCAGATAATGGTTCAGTATTTATTCAGAAAGAAGTGAAACAAGTAATATAGACATTGGGCATCAAGCAGAGACTTTGTTGTGTGTATCTTCCGTAGTTGCAAGAAATGGTGGAAAGAGTGAATGGGACACTGAAAGCAAAACTAGATAAAATTTGTGCTACAACAAAAATGAATTGGGTAGATGAATTGCCATTTGCTTTAATGAGCTAACACTGCAAGAAGTGTTTACTGGTCGACCAGTGCCTTTGCCAGTTTGGCAGGAACCTCATAAAGGGCACCCATTAGAACAGTTGCAGTTAGAATTAAGAAGTTATATGAAACAATTAACTGTTATCCATAAAGTTATCCATTTGCAGGAAAAGAAAAAAGAACAAGAGCCAGCTGAAGAACCTGAGAACCCCATTCAACCAGGAGATCAAGTCTATCTGAGGGTGTTCTGAAGGAAGTGGAACAAGCCTAAACGATAGGGTCCATATACTGTTGTGCGAGCTACCCCAACAGCAGCCCAAGTAGAAGGAAGCACAAAATGGTATCACCTGAACCATTGTACCAGAGTTCCAAGAGCAGCCCACATCCACCAAAATGATTCTGCCTCAGAAGAATAGAAAGACACTGTTGTTGATGCTCTTGGTGGCAGACAACAAGAAACAAGTAGCAGAAACCAATCAGATCCAGAGGAAGAAGTTGCAGCAGTGCCTGGGAGTCCATCACAAGGACAACCCATACACGACAATAAAGATCTGTTGAACAGAGAATCGAATTTTACAACAACAACATTTATTTATATAGCACATTTTCATACAAATAATGTAGCTCAAAGTGCTTTACATGATGACAAATGAGAAAAGACAAAATAAATAAGAATTAAAATTAGGAAACACTAATTAATGTAGAATAAAAGTAAGGTCCGATGGGCAGGGAGAATAGAAAAAGAAAAAAAAAAACTCCAGACAGCTAGAGAAAAAAAAAATAAAATCAGCAGGGGTTCCAGGCCACGAGACCGCCCAGAATCCTCTAGGCATTCTACCTAACATAAATGACCTCAATCAGTCCTCATTGTACTGTATTCAGGGTTCACATGGAAGAACTTGATGATGACGGTCATGTGTACTTCTGGCCTTTAATCCATCAATGTAGGGACATCACGGTGCTTTGATTAGGGGGTGGTGGCGCAGATCGCCACCAAAGAAAACCGGAAAAAGAACAGAAGAGAATAGTAGGGGTTAGTATGGATTTTGGAGCCGTCATAAATAATAATGATAATTAATAGAATATACAGAGCATCAGGATTAAACTAAGATGAAGCTATGAGAAAGCCATGTTAAAGTAATGTGTTTTCAGCCGTGGTTTAAAGTGCTCCACTGTATTAGCCTGGCGAATTCCTATTGGCAAGCCATTCCAGATTTTAGGTGCATAACAGCACCTTGCAACACTATACCTATGCTGGTGCTATTGGGACTAATGATGATCCAGCGAGTGCAGGAGAAGGTACATCAAAAGGATTCCCAACGATCAGCTGGGCGATATGAAAGCAGTATATCTAGCACAGGACAATGGGGTAAAAATGGTAGCAGGACTGTGGAATAGTAATGATTCTAGATTGAAAATTAACAGAAGTAGCATGATTGAGTGGGGTAATAAAAATGATAATGAGAATATGGAATTATGGGAAGAGGCTCAGAAAAATAATTGGTATAAATGGGCTGTGCATACGGCCAGAGAGGTAACAAATAAGGAGCGTTGCTTATGTGCAAAAGCAAGACCAACGATAGCAATAGTGTTCCATTTCCATATTTACCAGAAACATGCCATCAGGATTGGGGAGGATGATGCATACTGCCCCTATTGGTGTATCCTGTTGCAGGGATCATCTTTCTCTAATGAAGGGCTTAAAGGGTTAAATCTGGAATCTGGCCAACCACAAAACAGAAAATGCAAAAAACAGACTTCCTGGGTGAAGTGCTAGTAACTTTTCCCTAGGAAGATGCCCTTTTACGGTGTGCAAATTTGGGATTAAGAGGAATTGTCTCAAAACTTAATAAAGTCCACTTTTTGATTTTCTCCAACTCAAGTAAATGTTTTCCATAATTATTTTATTACATCTGCTTTTATTATTATGTTAAACAATCTGCTACTAATTGTTATAAGTTGAATTACACTAGTTGCCTTCTTGATTATACTGTATTGTGTAACCTGTATAATACGAATTCATAGAATTCTTCCCCTAGATCAGCTGGCCAGGAATCTTTTCCTCCTTTCTAATCAAAAAGTTTTAGTTTCTGTGCTGCCATGTTGAGAGAATGGTGACCATAATGTTATTAAGAAACTCAGTGGTCCTAGGTTCTGGACACACAGAAAATTGAAGATTGGTCTGCCTTCTTGCCTCTTGGGTCCAAAAGTAGTGGGACTTTAATAAATCCCAAATGGGGGAAATAAATGAGAATTTATATGTGTTCAAAGTAAGACATATTGTAACCGATGGCTTCAGGCAAAGTAAAAGTTTTTAAAGGCTTACCCACACTTTTTATTCTCTAAATAATCTGGGATGCCACCAATATTTACAAACCAAATGTTAAGAATGTGGCAGGTAATTAAGAGGTGGTCACTCCTTTGGCCAGATGGCAAACATGCCTCTCAGGTCAAGATAATGGTGGCAGGTGATGAGTAAAAAGCAATTACTGTCCATCAGAATATTATTAATGCCCATTAAACATGAGAAAATGTTGGAGGTATAAGCAAAAAGAAAGCAAAGGAGGAGCTGGGTACTGACAGTCAGATAATGATGAGAAATATGCAGAGTGAGGCAATCTTGTGATGAAAACTGTAATAAATACGAGGTTTCGCAAACTACTGGTGCTCACTTTATTGAACTAAGTTGGCTTTGTGCTCTATGCAATAAAGTCTCAATAAAGTCAGTAAAGTCTGACTGCTCATCCAGAAACTCTGTGTGTTTCCTTCCAAGCAAGAATGAGTTTTTTCTCTATGACAGTACCTTGCACTCTTCCATGCAGCACATTTATGCAGTGGCTTGTACATTATATCACTGCCCATCGATAGATAATGTGTGAGTACCTGCTGGCCTAAATTTCCAGGAGAGACCATTCCCTGGTTAGTTTTATTTTTATATGTGATGTTCATAGAGTGTAAATATATGCAAATGATGCCCATGTGGCTTGTGTGGGTCTTGAGCTGGTCTTACTCATTTCCCAATTGCAGAAATAGTACAGAAAATCTGATACAAGTCATTACTTATGCGCCCAACATTTCCTAGTAACCAGATTAATATAATAGTCACCAAAACATATAAAATACCTAGTCAGTGGCAGGATAATATTAAAAAAATATCTCCCATTGCAGCACAAACGTCACAGTAGATCAGAAGCTCTATATAATGCATATTGTGAGAAATCTCATATCAAATCTGAAGAACACTCACAAAGACACCTTCAATGACCCTCAGAAGAAATAAAGCATTAGTAGAAACTGGTAGCATCATTCAATGTATGCTTTCCGAGCAAAGCAATTTCATAATTTGGGACACCAGGGGCCTCATGTATAAATGGTGCGTACGCACAAAAATGTTGCGTACTCCTGTTTCCACGCTCAAATCGCAATGTATAAAACCTAAACTTCGCGTAAATCCACGCACATTTTCACACCAGCTAAATGCTTGACATATGCAAGTTTTGCAAACTGATGGCACCCAGTGTCAAAGCAGTGTTTTTGTTCCAGTGTAGTTTCCCTTTCTTTTTTAGATCCACATCCCTGACACGGATTTATCATATACACTGAAATTAACCGCATATTGTTTATTAGTTTAAGGAATCTAAATAAGACAAATAACATTGTAAAAGAAACCTAAATTAATATTAAATGAATGAGTGACAACAAAGAACTCTTTAACAGGACAGTGAGTTTACTAAAGTGGTGATCTCTGATGCCACATTTGCTACCAACGAACCAAACCAAATATCAAAGTACGAGGAGAAAATTATACTTCAGAAAAAGAAGACATTTTTTCTAGGTGAAAATGACACAAACATTACAGCATTCATTTTGGTGGTGTTTTTAAAAGTCAGTGATTTTCAGCCATCTAGGAACATATGCTAGTACTCCAGGAGATCAGACAAAGTTTGAGCAATAAAAGACAATAATCATTGACCAGTGAAATGATTTTGGTGAAATAAAAAGTGACCGTGAGTTTCACTGACACATTAAAACATTAGGAGATTATTTTGGTCTTCAGAAATGGTTTAATGTTCTTTTTAAAATATACTGTAAATAAAACACAAGAGCAATGTCAAAGGTTTGGGGATCCACCCCGTATACTGTAGAGTAGTACATAGCAAAAATGAGGACTTGAATCCATACCGAACTGAAAACAACAAAATGGCCGTTGTATATGTCTAGTCGGTGGAAGGGAAATTACATCATGGAAAGTGGCATTCTGTAACCGCAAGTGACATTAGCAGGAAGTGTGATCTTGAGGCCTGGAATCAGAAGTGATGTTGTGGGTGTCTTCTGAGGACTGGAAGTGATGGTCAATTTGAGGGGTCATCAGTTGTTCTGCAGGAAAAGAGGAGAAGGAGTTAAAGGGCCACATCAACCCCTGGTCCAGCAAGAACATGCACTTTTTTGAGCCCGTAAACTGTCTCAAAATCGCTCATGTGTGACAATGCATACTACATAATGAAAGAATGATCAATTTTCTGAAAAGCAGCCATCATATTAACCACTGTGACAAGGCAGCATAGTCATCAAAAGCAAGCTTTAGTTGTTTGATATTTGATAAAGCTTTTATGTTAAAGGCAGAGTGGCGCACATTACAGGCATGATCTTTATAAAGATGCCTGACTGAGTGAAGAAAGTCTCATCTGCCAGAGTACTACCATGCAGTCTCTAAACACTTGAATACATTACTTTGGAAAGCAAAGCACAGCTTTTTTAATCTCATCTCTTTAAATTGTACACTTGAGTGAACCTCTCTTTTGAGAAACAGATTAATTCTGTAGTCAAAAGTTGCTTTTTCCAGCTTCGTCTTTTAGGTAAGATCAAGCCTTTTTTTATCTTCTAGGGATCTTGAGAAAGCTACTCATGCTTTTATCTTTTCTCGCCCTTGATTACTGCAACTCGCTGTATTCTGGGATTAGCAAATCCCTGATACGCAGGTTACAGTTGGTCCAGAATGCTGCCGCTCTCTTTCTGGTTGGGGCAAGAAAGTCTGATTCTGTTTCTCCAATATTAGCTTCTTTACACTGGCTGCCTGTCAGTTTTCGAATTGATTTTAAAATCTTTACATGGGCTTGTTCCTGCCTATTTATCTGAATTGTGTGCTTTATACCAGCCATCTAGAGTGCTTACATCTTCTGGTCAGTTGTCTCTTGGTCCCTCGTACCAAGTGTAAAACTAAGGGGGACAGGGCTTTTGCAGCTGCTGCTCCTCGCCTGTGGAACTCTTTACCTCATTACATAAAGGAGTCGTCTACAATTGAACTGTTCAAAACAAGATTAAAGACTCATTTCTATTCACTTGCTTTCCGTGGCCTTCAGTAATACTGATGGTTTCCTCATTGTGATAATGTAACCTTACCTCTATTTATTATTTATTTTATTTATGTTCATTTATCTGTGGTGGGTTGGCACCCTGCCCGGGATTGGTTCCTGCCTTGTGCCCTGTATTGGCTGGGATTGGCTCCAGCAGATCCCCGTGACCCTGTGTTCGGATTCAGCGGGTTGGAAAATGGATGGATAGATGTTCATTTATTTTATTTCTATTTATGTTATTTATGTTAATTGTATGTTTTTTCTTCTTTTATTGTAAAGCACTTTGGCCACAGCATTCCTATGTTGTTTTAAATGTGCTATATAAATAAATTGACATTGACATTGTAAGGTGACTTCTGTTGATATGCTCTGTGAACAGTGCTGTATGAAATAATGTTTGACTTGAGTCATGATTGTTAACTTTTAGGAATTTTCTATAGTTGAAAATTGCATTTGTTTCCTAAAGGGACTCTGTTTGACTGGCTACTTGTAATTATGCTAATTTTCTCAAGAATACCATGAGCATGCTCAGTCTGCAAAGTTTCTCGCTCAAAGCTGGTTCCTCCGTACTGTTCTGAAAATAAGCTCCAGCACTCGATAAGTCTGTGCTTAAAAAATAGAATCAGTGATCAGCTGATAGGACTCATGGGAACTTTCCATAAAAAGTCAACATAGAACTATGAATACATTGTATAGCAGATATGTAAGAGCTACAGTATGTACAGCAGTGGCAGCAAATACAAATACAGTACCACACCCTGGGTGCAAAAGAACATGTAACTACTGGCTTTATGAGCACAGAAAACAAGAGAAGAAACTTTAAAAGACTAGGTATGGTTAACCAATATATTATCTGTCTTAAGCATTTGAAAAATGTAAGTATAATCCACTGTATTGAGGGGTAGTTTTCATGATCAAATACACAGGCTCTTAATGGATAACCACTCTTGCCTTCCAATCCTATACTGTACATGGGAATATTACAGTGATTGCAGTCCATTAAACATTTATTTTTTATCCTCTGGTAGAGCTTCAATAGAGGGCTAGATTCGAAGTAAAGGATCAACAATCAAAAAATAACATTAAACTCACAATCGCTGACCTTGAAATATTCTGGGAGTGTCTCTAAAAAGGCTAGGACCATCAGTAAAAAATCAAATATCCTAATATTATCACATTCATGATAAGCAACCTTGAAATAGAACAAAATGATGCTACAAATGCTTATATTACTAATCCCCAATTTTTCCAATTTTTGTGAAAAGGAGTAACATTGGCCCCTCATGTCCAATTAGAACGTAAACTCCATTCAAGTCTTTCTGAAGACACCTATTGGTTTACTCTTCATTATAAGAGTTTCATTTTCTGTACAAAATATGGTTCAAAAATGGCATAAAAATCGGGTCTAGAGGGTCAAGTATATAGCTCAAAGTCTTGCAAATCTAGACAACTCTGCAGCAACATCTACTTGGGCTATAGCACAGTGTGCTAGGAAAAAATGCATAGAAAATCAGCTGTTAGCGCCAGCTGCGCACATTTGAAAATTATCCCAACTTCTTCATATACAGAAAGGGGTTGTTTCTGAAGCAGGACACGTCTGTATTTTAGATAACTGAGTAGATCATTATGTATATTTTCATAACCAATTTGTTATATTATCTTTACTAATTAAAATATTTATTAACAAGGAAGAATATAATTACAGGCTAAACACAGGAGTGAAAATGAGTTGCGTAAAAGGCAATCCTAAGTGAACAAGTCTCAAAACACATTCCAAATCAAAATTCAAAGACAAAAAAGAAGAACAAAACCAGAAAGAAAAACTCACAGTGACTCCACGAGGCTTCAATGCACCACTCCTGAGCTCTCTTTTTCTCTGCTTAAATAGAAGGGAGTTTTGGTTGCGGTGATTTCAGAGTTGCGCCGCCTATTGGGGTACCACCAATTTAGTACAAAGAAACATAAGAGAACATCACACAACACTTCGAAAACAATATTTACAAATTACATTATTACATTACATTATTATTTTCACTTAAAATAAAACAACAATCAAAATTAATAATACTGTAAATAATAAATGAATAAATAACAAAAATAAACTTAAGCCAGGACAATAACCCTGGCTGAATCATAACAAGAAAAAATAAAACTTGTGAATTAGGTTTAGTCACTCTAATGCGCCATCTTAATTTGTTCTGTTTCTCTCTACCATGTTCGCAACAACAGCAATTTAGCTATACAGTATTGTATAACATGTAGTTTATGAAGAGAGCCCAGCAACACAGCACTCTAAAATTTTGTAAATTTCCTCAGTATTTTTCTATGGTGTGTGCATAACGCCACACCCCCAAAAGTGAGTAACTCTTGCTTGATATTTGAGATTGAAAATTTATTCATTTGTTACAGTCAGGGCTTGTTTCTCTGGCTTGTATTTATTTTCAGTGTTTTGTTTTTTATAGGCTTGAATTATTATTTTTCATGCTATTTTTGTTTATTATATGTTAATCACGTACTATTATTTTGTATATGCTGCCACTTTATGGGCCACCCTAACATCACTGCTGCTGGGACCTTCCTCTAGCTTTTAACATATAGCAGTAGAGTAGCAGTCAACGTTCTAGAAGTCTTTTTGTGTGTGTTTATTTTCTGGATATTTCTCTGTTTTTTTTTTCTTTTTGATTTCTTTATTTGTTTTCATAGATTTGTCTTTGGATTGTGCATTGGGACTTGCTCACTTTGCCTATTAGGCAAATCCTTTTTGGCTTTTCTGAGCCTTTCTGTTATGTTTTATTTCTGTAATGAATATTTTCATTTATAAAGGATCTTCATTTGGATTGTTTTCATAAGCCAGAGTTTCACAGTTTCTGTCTCATTAATAAGACATTTTTGTATAGTTTGGGGCTTCATGAAATTATGAACATTTGAAGCCAATTCCTCATTTTGGATCCTGTATAAGCCACAGCCTGCTGTTACATTTGGTTGTTGGCCGACACAGAATGAACCTCTTATGAGCAATGCAATAATGGCCCTGGCCTGCTTTGCAGTCTTTTAGAGGCCTTACGCTTCATTTTGCCATGTCTGAGACTCTAGAACATAAGCTCACCAAGGTGACCAATTCCATTTGAACTTTAAAAAATGTAAGGTTTTAATTTGACAAAAAAATGTATGTGCAATCAGTTTGGGTCAGGTTTATAGTGTGCCAAACACAATGCAGTTTTTATAGGTGTGCTTCAGTAACAACCTCCACATTGGCTCCATATTGTACAGTATGTAATCTACAATACCACATAGTAAGAATGTTTTTGACTTTTTATTAAGTAACACTTTTAAGAATGGCTAAAGCATACTTTTACTTTAGTTCTTATTAAATATTTATTAGGTTTGCCTGTCTGGGTAAAGAGGAAGGCTATACCACTGCACCACAGTGCATATTATAGTAATATGTTCATTTGGTTTTATGCAATGGCTTCTTCACATTTTTGGACACTGTTCAATATTCCCTATCTCCTTAACAAGAAGTCTTGAAAAGTTACCCCCATAAAGAATTAGGATGACTATATGTTCAGAGGAATAATTGGCACTATATATAAAATGTCAAAATGAATAAATTGTTTAGTTCTACGCCAGATGCAGGGTACACTGTTTAAAAAATTATTTACATTTTAGGAGTTGCATATATTTCCATCAGTATTCTAATAAAAATATGTACTACATAAAACTATTCTTTATTAGTGTCTTCTTTGATGAAAATGTCATTGAATTTTGTACAGCTCCTTAGAATATTGTATCTATTAAAGAATTCTTACCATTTTCTAAAAAAACATAACACAATACTGAAATGTAACTTCTTATACCATATACATTGTAACCTATTTGTTTCTTATGCATTAGGATGTGATTTTTGAAACACTATGCATACTTTTAGTCTTTAAATTATACAGAAAAAGTGTGGGAGAAAGGGCTAGTGGTTAAGGCAATACTCATTCTAACCTCTTTCTTTTAATTGAAGTTGCTATCGATTTTTTAAATCGTGTAAATATTCAAGTAGCACTTAATTTGCTACCTCACCTTTACTTATGTTGTTGTAAATGTAAATAGCAATTAGTGTGCTTTTTACTAGTAACGCAACCATTTTGCCACAGCCATTTCAATTTCATTCAAATTTTAATAGGCAGAGTGTTAAAATCATGCCTTGCTAATACAGGTCATGTTTCAAGCGGATTACTCAAGTTCAAATTGATCTACTCTGAATATCATTTTTTTGCAATTCTTATATGCAAACTTTGTTAATTTTATATGTAGATGCTTTCAGAAGTGGAGCACAGGTAATGTTCTCATGTGACTTTTCATTTTCCAAATATGAATTTGTGAAATTCAATGCATTTCAAGTTCATTGTTTCAGAAATCATGCAGCATGTACCAAAAGTCAGCGGGTTACGTGGGATTATTTGTATGCACATCTTTGTTGTACAAATAACAATGTGCAGAAGAAAATGATTTATTTTCTCATTTTAGGTTATGTATAGGTAGAAATGAAACACTGACCTGCCTTTACAAAGGCTGCACAAATATTTTTAAAATTAATTTGTTATTCACTGCACATATCTTAAAAAAATCATAGGTCTAGTTCTAAGAATGTTTCTTCTTCTGTAGGTCAGAGTTTTTCCAGCATAGCATTTAAAATCAAAACAAGAGAAATCCCCAGAAATGATCACATGCATGATACTGGCAATCCTTTATCTAAAATTACAACTGAAGTATCTAGTACCATCTTCCACAGTTCAAAGTACCGTAGAAATGATGGAAGACTTGAAAGCCTTATCTCATATGTACTGTATTTGTAGAAGCAGCTAGAATTGGAACTAAAAAGTAATCTTCAGTGTCAGTGTACTAAGCATTATGAATATACTACCAAATTGTGACTTGTTTTATTCTTCAAATGCAGCATCCAGGAAGAACAGTACACACACACACAAAAGTTTATCAGTCATAATAGGTCTGTCTATCATGTCACAAATGAAAATAGAAATCAAAGGTACAGTACTTATATTATTTTCCCTTAACACTAGAATTACCAAAGCCTACGAAAAAACTTGTAGATCCATCCCACCTTAAATCCCTTTGCACCTCTCCATCAGCGTCTTTTGTCCTGTAAATGTGTCAATAAGCAGCAAGCAACCTACTGTCACATCCCCCCACCACCACACAGTTTTCTCAGCTGAAGTCTGTTTAGCAAAATGACACCTTTTATAAATACTATATCGTTATTTGGAACACATGCATTTCATGTGTGTTCTGTGTCTACAACAATCTCTATAAACACATCGTTAAAACAGAAATGTTTTTCATGTTTTAGTAATAATTGACAAAATGTAGGCATGAAGTGTATAATGTGTTAAGCCTGAAGTCCAAATATCAAATAAACACTTTCACAAAAGGTACAAATATAACAGAACAAGTGCGCTTCTATTCAAGAATATAACTGCATAAAAAGAACCCGCGTTAGGGTGCAACATTGACACGCATTTGCTACGACTGCTTCGGTGGCGCAACAGTATCAACTGTTGACTGGTAATCCAAACTTCACAGGTTCAAAACCGAACAAGTCCATTTTGAGAAGTGAGCTGCTCTTATTCTTACTATATTAGAATAAAAACATACATTTGATTTCAGTCCGTAACAGCCGGTGTAAATTTATGATACTTGTAAAGGTTAGCTTTGTTTTTTTTTTTATTCAGTTTTATTCTCTCAGTTGTGTTCACGATCCCACCCCCCCATCTGACATTGCTGTTTTCACATAAAGACGCGCTATAACAGAGGTGAACTCAGATGATGACGATGGTTCTACATCAGAGCAAGAATGCACGTCGCACTTTTGCCATCGCTGTACTTTGTATATGTACATGGGAAGCTCTGCAGTCTACTTGTGATTTTACGCTGTAGGAAGTAAGTAAATAAATAAAGGTAAATAAGTAAATAACATTTGATCTGGCCCTTATATACAAAGTACAGTGACGGCAGCTTCCACCTTCAGCTATAGACTCCACTCTAGTGTTTAGATCTGGACAGTGCATGTGCCCAAAACATTAACATTTATATGTTACTTACATAAAAGCCAGATAGAATGTTATTTACCTTAATTTATTTACTTACTTTCTACAGCGTAAAGTCACAAGTAGACTGCAGAGCTTTCTGTGTTTGATCGACATGGGCGTGCTTAAAAAATATGAGTAATGCCACGAAAAGTGCCTGCTGACACTTTAGTATGCAGGCAATGGTACGAGAATGCAGTTAAATGTTTTTTTGAGCACATACACCGTCCAGCTCTAAACAGTAGTATGGAGAGTCGCTTGCAAACTGAAGAGTCTATAGCTGCAGCTAATGTGGGTTCTTTTTCTGCAGTTATATTCTTGAAAAGAAGCACACTTGTTCTGTTATATTTGTACCTTTTGTGAAGGTATTTATTGGATATGTAGAATTCAGGCTTCACACATTATACACTTCATGTCTACATTTTGTCAATTATTACTAAAACATGAAAAACGTTTCAGTTTTAACGATGTATTTACATAGATTGTGGTAGACACAGAACACACATGAAATGCATGTGTTCCAAATAACGATATAGTATTTATAAAAGGTGTCATTTTGCTTGACTTCTCACTCTATACAACTCTAAGCAACAGACACGCAGGTAAATAGACTTGAGCTGAGAATATGGAAAATAAAAATTTATGTATTAGTATAAATAGACATAAAAGTAATTAACAGCTTCTGAAGCATTAGATTTAGCATAAATTAGACATGACAAGCAAATAAGATATGTCAAGCAAATAGTTAAATAAAGACATTAGTCATATTGCATTTTCTAGTTAAGCTTGAAGCAAAATTACCAAATATTGGGAAAGGAAGAATAGAGCAGGAAGAGAATGACGGTACAGAAACTATCTGAGGACAACAGAAGGGAGAATAAAGAAAACATCTGTTGTCTGAAGGCTAAGAAGCAAGGAATGATGCCAATGACGGAATACAGAAAATTGGTCAGGGTAGACATGTGAGAAACCAGCTGGAATAGTGAGTCAGCAGAAACAGCAATTGCATTGTTACAATGAGGTCAAGATGATGTAATGTATGGAAAATAAAATTAGTGTATTTATGTATTAGCATAAATAAATATAAAAAATATATAAGCATTAACCTTAGTGCAGATATTAATGCAAGTCATGCCTGCCAAGCAAATGATTAAACAAAAGCACATGCCGTATTTCTTTTTAATTAAAGCTTAGCTTTAAGCCACCAAGTATAAAATAGCTTGAAAGCCAAGGAAGGGGAAGTGATAAGAGAAAGACCAAAAATGGAAGAAAGAACATCTGCCCGGCCGAGGCCAATCAAAATAAGCAAAAACAGAAAGTAAAAATGAACAATAGACAGTAATAATACCGGTGGCCAGCTGCAGAAGGAAATCAGGAGATAATAATGGTTCCCATGAGAACTCGTGGTACTGGCTGAATAGGTGCAGAATGAGCTAATTTGAGCAAGGTCAGGAAGATAAGAAATAACTATATAAACTGTGATTCTTGGCCTGTTCAGTGCTCAGTCCAATTTGGCCGTATTGGGTTGAGTCCGTGTTATTATTGTTGTTTTATTGCAATAAAGCTATCAACTCTGTTTGCCTATCCTCTGAATCCTAATAGCCTTCATTTCAGGTAAAAGCCTTTTGGTGACAATTTTTCGCCATGACAAGAAAACTGTGTGGTGGTGGGGGGATGTGATAGTAGGCTGCTTGCTGCTTGTATACACATTTACAGGACAAAAACACGCTGATGGAGAGGTGAGAAGCGATTTAAGGTGGGACGGATCTACAAGTTTTTTCATAGGTTCTGGTAATTCTAGTGTCAAAGATAACATCATTGGCAATTTTAAAGAAAAGTGTTTCCAACATACTTCATGCACCATGGGTCAAATGAACAGTCTCAATAATCAAACTAATTCCTTGTCAAGATGCATTTGAGATTGCCTGTCCCTTTGATTCTTCAAAACAAAAAGTAAAAAAATTCTGTCTTGTGTATTTGGCTCTTGGAAATTTTGAGCTTCACCATTTGTATTATATGCTCAACAGGTAACTTGTCACGCAAAGCCATGAGAATGTTTTTAGACAGTTTAACCAGGAAAACATGTCAAGCAAGAAGATTTGGGGATCCACCCCGTATACTTTTGAAAAAGAGTAATCTGTAAAGACTAAGACTATCTATCAGGACAGACTGAATGGATGAACTGAGTGAATTTATAGCAGGAGAGCAGGTATAGTGTGTTTGCAGGGCAGAAAGTAGAATGAAGTTATGTAGGTGCCAGAAGTGAGGTCATCTATCTGAAAGGACTGGAGGTGAGGTCAGGAAAAGGTGGAAGTTGGTTAAGTGTTTTTTTCTTCTGAAGGTCTGTGGGAAGAGAAGGAGAGGCATTAGTACTCAGTATCAACCCTCAGTCCAGCGTATAAATATCCTGATTCGAACTGTTTGTCTGCCTCCCAAGTGCACTTGTATGACAAGTAGATGACCGTATGTTATTGATAGAGCATGGGATTTTTTTCTGATTGAATGTTAGGTAGCAGTCCATTTTTATTTTCATGATAATTTTGAAACACACTGTGCTGTAGGATTTATTGAATACTTGTGTACATACTGCCTTTTAAAGAGAAAAGATGTCTAAAAAATTATTGTATTTTGTACTCAGTTGCACAGTACAATGTAGCAATTAATAAGATTCTGTCTACTTATGTATAGGAATAATACACATTTAAAGCAAGCATTCCTATTTGAAGATATGAGCACTATGTTTTTAGAATCCACTACTAGAGGCCTGTTTTTTTCCTGAGAGTTTTTTTTTTTCGTGCTGCTTTAGAAATAAAATAATAGTTACCATTATAGGCTTATTTGTACAATGAAACTGCTATGAGTAAAGGAATAGCTTGGTTTTGATTAGACAACTACAGAACCATCAAAAGAGGTATACTATGCAAAAAAAGGGCTTTCCTCTACTCTAAATAAAAATGCAGACTTAGGGCTTGGAAAAATTGAGATGAAGAAATGATTAAAACCTTATTTTCTTAGTATACAGTATATTATTCTGCTTTCTTACCACATCTTGGCTTGTTTTGCATAAAGTATACTTGGCTATATAGCATAAACATCGTGCTTTGATGATGTTTATACTTTTTAGGGTATGTCCATCATTTGTCTAAAGCACATGCCACTCTTAGGTTAATTTGTGTTAAAAACTGTGTCTGAGATATATATTATGTATATGTTTTGTTAAATGATTTGCATGACAGATTAGAAAGAAAACCAGGACAAAAACTATACCCCATTGCATGTTTTCATCAAATCAGTGATGCCAAAGCTGAGTAATGAAGTTTTAAAAATGGTTGCATCTGAGAGTATACCACACAGAAGATGTGAAGCACATTGTAGCTACTAAGTAGGTAAGGTAGGATCAAGCATGAGTCAAACACATACCAAAAGAAATTTCTCAGTCCAAAAAGGTTAGTTTTCAAAAAGGTTTAGTGAAAATGTGAAGTAAACAGTTCACACAAGACTGCAGAATAAAAGGCAAAAAGAAAAGAAAAATGCTTCTGCATTAAATATAACTTTTTCTCATTAAACTTCACTTGTTTTCTATACTTATGAATGAGTTATTTCTCTATGCATTACTTAATACATTCTGCATGTTCAATAGAGCACGTTGCGTTACGTAAAACTGGGCACGGTCTGAAACTGTGTGCCCTCCATGCCTTACATACTGCAAAGCAGATCACTATCTGAGACTAATCTGTAGTCAGAGGGACAAGAAATAGAATATTACATTTCAGTTCAGCTTGTGGAGGTTATAATAGGACCTACCATATACTATGCACTAATATATAGGCAAACATTTAACAATACTATTGACTTAACAACCTAAATAACTAACAAATGGCTCTTACTTAGATAAAGGAGGACAACCGCTTGGCATTCTGAAACTAATTTAAGTACAAAAGCTGATTTCTAGCAATGTTCTTACAAGTAAGCATCATTCATCTTTTTTAGGGTGTTTACCTTTGGTAGTGCTCTTCTTGTATACTAAAATATGTTCTACTCTCTTTTTATTAAGTGTTTTTCTATCTTTCCCTGAAATAATTTTTGTGGTATTCAGTATTACTAAAACTGAACATTTAACTTAATATATTACCTTCAACTTGCCCCATATATTCCATCAAAATCAGAACTAAACTGTGTGATTTTTTTAGCTTTTTTGTTGTCTTTTGATCTATCATTAATGGCTATGTCAGTTGTGTTTTTTTCTTTGAATTTTGTTTGAAAGTAGAATAATTGCATACCTATGCTTATTCAATCCCATCACTGAAATGTTTTGATTTAGTTAATGTTCTCCAAACACCTGTGGATGAGGAATAGACTCTTTTATCACAGGGAACAAATGGATGGATAATTCTGTATACCATGGTTGAAACAGTCATGGTATAAATAGCTATTTGGAAAAAAGAGAACAACTGCCTGCAAAAAAAAAAACAGTGACAAGAAATGGTTAGAATTGTTACTGATGATGTCAGTGTGCCCAAGGCCTTTAAAATGGCACCTTCAACATATTACACCTATGATTGTTAATAAATACACCAGGGGCCTCATGTAAAATGCTGGGCGTAGAACTCACAATATATCATGGCGTAAGCACAAAAGCGTGAATGTGCGTACGCACAGAAAAATCCAGATGCAGGAATCTGTATGTATGCAAACTTCCACGTTCTTCCGCTAGATAAATCCCAATCAGCGTGAAAAGTAATGCACGTGTACGCGCCTTCTGTCCCGCCTCAACTCCTCCCAGAATTACGCCTCTTTGAATATGCAAATCAATATAAATAGCCTTCTGTGAAAAGACAATGGGAAAAGCACGGGGGAAAATATAAGAATTTCAGCGAATACCAAGTGGAGGCAAAGGAAAAACGTACTATTTGTTATTTAAACAGTGGTATAATCAACAAAAGGAAGTTGATCAAGTGACAGAGTGTCGGAGAAACTCGAAAGCTCAAGTTCACAAAGTCGCACAGTGCCCGAAATAAAAAAGTCACATATCAAAGTCGCCGTGAAAAGGCGAGTCATAGCCCACCGTCTGAGTGTCATATGAAAGCTTATTAGGGTACAGACAAAAAAAATAGGCACACAGTGGGAAAAAAGCATGAAATGTCAACTTTAATCTCGAAATTTCCACTTTAATCACGTAGTTTATTTTGCCATTAAAGTAGAACATCATAAACTTCATCTTAAAATCATTTAATTTACTAGTTTCTCAAATCCCATTGTAACTAAAGTAGCACGTTAAATGCTTTGTTCTGTATTTGATCTTCTATGTGCTCTGTGTGTGGATCACTACCTGCTTCTTAAACGGGCTTTCTCTTTCTCTGACAGGACTCATAATCCATTACATTCGTGATATTACAGCTCTCTGAATAATTAAAATACTGAGATATATACGTGATATCTTTTTCATGATGATAGGAATGAAAGCATGTTATTAAACATGGGAACACGTGGCGCAGTGCTTGTTCATGTCTCACGCAAGAGGCTTGCTGCTCCATGCGCGACCTTCGATGAAATAATTTATTACAGAAGTACCGTCTCTTTCAAACGTACTAACCTCCAATTCCTGTCCTTACTTTTCTTTCTCCAAATACCCAATCACCACACAATCAGCTCTGTAATAGACATGAAGCCATTTGTAAGCTTAGAACGCCGATTCTTCAAAACTTTTAAGGAACATTGAAATATCTTCGTAGTACATGTTTAATTATTCTATTCGTCTATCCTTCCAGTGTCGCGTCAGCACCAGCAAGAATACAACGCAATGCAGGAACAATCCCTGAACTAGCTAGCGCTGCGGCACTGTGTCCTCATATGTTTAATTATTAACAATACAGATTATTTAAATGAAGTTAAAGTTTTATCTGTATAATATAATCAACATATTTTGCTGCATTTCATCTTAAAAATGATATTGTCATCATATGTAAATACGCGCTTTATAAAATGGTGCAGGTTGTGCAATATTATAACTGTAGTGCAAGTTTACAGTGAGGTAATTGTACTTATAAGTTCAAACACTTCTACAAGGAGCATTTGATGGACTGATTGAGTGCGTTTATAGTTCTTGGGATGAAACTTTTTCTAAACCGCGAAGTCCGAACAGGAAAGTCTCTGAAACGTTTTGCCGTGGCTCAGGCAGCGTCTGTTTCATGCCTTATACCGATAATTCTCTTTCCAATTAGCTGCTGCTGTGATTCCCCACTCAGATACAGTGATATAAATACTCCGAGTGGTGTAGTGAGAGTAATATGGAAAAAGATGATCTGCTGTGGCAACCCTTAACGGGAGCAGCTGAAAGAAGAAGAAGATATAGTGAGAGTAACAATGCTAAAGCAGTTATGGTATTTGGAATACTATGGCTATTCCCTAGACCATTATATTGCTGCAGGTTAATTACAATCAGATGCATTACACAATAAACAATATGCAGTTAGTTTCAGTGTATTTATAAAGCTGCATCAGGAATGTGTATCTAAGAAAGAAAAGGTGACCACACAGGAACAGTAGCACTGCTTTGACGCTGGGTGCCGCCAGTCTGCAAAACCGAGCGGAGAAATTGCGCATGCCAGGGTATTAGGCACCGTGGAAATGTGCGTGGCTTTACGCCAAGTTTAGATTTTATACATCGCAATTTGAGCGTGGAAACGTTCGTATGCAACATTTCTGTGCGTACGCACCGTTTATACATGAGGCCCCAGGTCATTAAAAGACTTGACTGAAGGAGAAATTGTCAGCAGTTGATCATATTCCTCATTAAAACAGATTCAGACATGAACAGAATTTGTAAAACCTGCTGAACACACAACAAGCAAATGGAACAAACATATATCATGTGGAAATGATACAGATGAAGTTTCACCTTTTCAGTGGGCATGCTGATGAAATGCAAATAAAGAAATGAAGTTGAAAAAAAATTGTACCCTCATGGGTTACGAGATTCAACCAGTTTATGCCAGAAAATGGTGACAACATATTTCCAGAGAATATATATCATTAAGGATACTGCAAATGACATAGTTTAAACAGAATGGCCTTTTCTTTTTGAGAAAATTGGCATGGGTACTTCACTTTAAGGAACTTACTAGAAAAATGAAAGAATCCTTTACATCCAAAGGAAAGAGAGTTTTAGCCTACATTGGAATCCTTGGAAGTGATAGATACAAAATAGTTGTTGAAGTACAGTAAATGTTCCACTGAAGACAACCAAAATAGGTATATGCATCAAATCACCAGTGGTTCTGGGCATAGCCTTCTTGCATATTTCAGTGAAAATGATGATCTAATGTTCCACCAGGCAAGAGACACATGTTTAGCAGATGAAGTATCTGTGTGTGTGTGTGGTCATCACAAAGAATAATTTTCTGTGGCAAATATTTATGTTGTTGAGCTTTTTTTTACACATGTTTCCAATAGGAAATGTTAAAAGCTAAAATATTATGGACAATTGATATTTCCTAGGAAATTGTCTACTGAGTGCAAGTTGCTTCATGTAATGCATTGATAAAATTATTACCAAAGGAAAATATTCACAATTTTATAGTATATGTTGAGGATCAACTTTGAGCTTGTCTCATTGTAAACAGTTCTGTTGAATGGTTTCTGAATCTAAAGACTGAGATAATTTGAAGATCAAAACTTGATTGTGTCACAGTTAACATGGAAGTCAATGGGGCCTATCTCAACGTAACTCCAGAAACACATCAAATATGCAAATGAGGTTATACAAAATCATCAAAGTCTTGTGAAGTTAAACAATATCATGATTCGCTAAAATAGAGTGTATGTTCAAATATGCTGTCCAAAACAAGCAATTTCCTTCTATCTGTTTTTAGACTGTAGTGTATGGATGGTCTGCTCCTAAGTACCTGTAAGAGACTCTGACTTTGTTCACTGACTGGCTTTATGGTCACTACTGCATGTGTACCAACAAATTAGTTTGGATTTCTCAAATACAACACTTGACTTTGTTGCTGTTCTACCACTGGGGGAAACTGAAAGGCCACAATGGCAATTAAAGAATAGGGCCAGGAGATGAAGGACTAAATGTAAACCAGGCAAGGTTAACACCATAAATACTTTTAAAGAATCAAAATGGCAATGCCCATTCATAAGCCAAAGTTCATTTTTGAATAAACAAAGCAAGAATCTTACTACCTGAAGTTCATACTAACTGGTAAACATGAGATAGGTCCACAGTCTTGGAAAATGAGGGAAACAAGGAAAACACAATGCCAACCTACACAGCATTGCACCCTTGACATAATATGACATGACTACCGGGGACCACCCAGGGTAGCACATCATAGCAGCTGATGCTCAAAATGGTGGTACCCATTATAAAAACAAGACAGCATATACAGTATATTCATCTCAGAAAAAAACATTATAATGTTCAGGAAAAAAAATTACAAAGATACAAAGTCATAACAGTTGCAGTCCTGCATTTGAAGTTTGCAGGGTTCCATTTTGTTTGTCTTGTTCTGCAAATGTAATTAATTGATGCTCAGAAACTACATGACCATCTATCATATGTTTTTACACAAGGACTCAGCAGATATTTCAGAAAACAGCAATAAGATTTGGATTCGTTAAACTAATATTGGAGAAAATGGTGCCTTCACTTGGTGCACAAAGATAGTAACAACAGAAAAAAAGAGTATGGAAAAATGAGAATGAAAAACACCCATAATGAAGACATCAATGTCTGTTAATTTAGAAATGTTTTATGTAACCCCACAACACCTCTATAGAACAGTAAATTGTAATTGTGCTGCAGTAAGTCAGTTTGATTGGATGCACTGTGGTCTAGAAAAGTTTTGAGCTTTAAATCATAAGGCAGTCAATTTAATTGCTGCCTTTCACTCACTGTGTGACCTCAAGCAAGTCACTTAACCTGCTTGTGCTTCAGTTATTAAAAATACAGTATACGGATGCTATTGTACTATAGCATCGTACTGTCAAGTGCCTTGGGACAGTGTTTACTACAGAATATGTACAACATACACAAAAGAAACTCGCCGATGGACCACTGATTAGTTTAAAATTTCAAATTGAAAAAAGGTCTACACAAGTGACTTGCACTGACATCACACACATGCAGGAATAATCTTGGAGTGTGTTTCACTTCATTGAAATGTTACATGCTTAAGGTTAAATAATTCAGTAAAGGATTTTATATGTTCTGTGAAAGACTTTTAACTGCTGAACATCAATGCAGCAGTGTCAAGATTTTACATATTGATCACTAACTAATTTGCAGAAATCAGAAGGCTTTATGCTTTCATGAAATAAACATGACTCAATTATATTTTATACACAAAGGCATTGATGTTTTTGGTTACAGTTTTTTTTAAGATCAATGAATCCTTTAAGTGACTTCATAGTACAACTTAATAAATTAAGTAAAGAATAACTTATCAAGCAAGTGGTTATAAAGTGTTCAGTATGAGATGATTGCACATATTTGTCTATGTGCTGCAAAAAAATATGTAAAAAAACAAATAGCACGGACAACCTTCCAAACTAGACAAACAAATCAAAAAACTAAGTATGCAAGTAATATAAGTGCACAGTAATACAAGTCACAATAACTATAAGGCAAAAAGCACTTGACACAAGGAGCAAGTTGTAGAAGAATTGAAAAAAGAATCAAATGCAATATCACAGATAATGTTAAATATAAATAAACTATACTGTTCTCAATTTTAACAGTTTAAACATGCTGTCATCAGCAATTCAGCAATACCTGAATTATAACAGTAAAATCTACATATTGAACTGAAGGATTATGAAGGTCTGTGTTTAATTATTGTGGATGCTAGGGGTCACTGTTGCCCCTTAAACCCAGCAGACAGACACGCAGGACACAGGATAAAAACACCAAGAAGTAATTTATTTTCTTTCTTCTATAAATAGTGCCCCTAAGCAACATAGCCACACATAAGAGGCAAATAATACACTAATCACAATTCTATCTCTCTCTCTCTCTCTGTTTTCTCCTCCACACCTCCCAGCAAGCTTTCTCCACCTCCACCTGACTCTGGCTCGCCTGCTGGGTGTTCCAAAGTCCTTTAAATAATCCTTGACCCGGAAGTGCCTCTGCTCTTCCATCCATGTGACCTACCAGCACTTCCGGGTCAGATGGAGAATTCAAGTTTTTGATCAGGCCGGAAGTACTTTGGGGCTTCCGTCCTCGTGATCCATTAGTACTTCCGGGCTAGGTGAGAATTTATTCTCCCACTATCTTCCCATAGCGTCCCCTGGCGGCACCCAGAGTACCCAGCTGTGTTGCTGAACTCCATGTCCCATAGTGCCCTGCGGGAATCCGGGGCACCACTGTAGTCCAAGGGAGCTGCCATCTAGAGTCTTGGGAAAGGCTGTGTCCTCAAAAAGCTGCCTTCATAGCTGGGTTGAGCTGCCAGCCGTCTCTTACATTATATACAGCATTTTTCAGTACTTTGTACAAAGTAATAATTGATTAATCTTACATATGTAGCTGGGTCTGTATCGAAGGAGTGACACTTCATAGGAGTGACATAACAAAGGAGTGACATAAATACCGTATTAAAGGAGTGACATTTTATTGGAGTGACATAACGATGGAGTGACAAATTATGATTAAAATTTTATTAAATAATTTGTTATTTTGCTTCAACAGAGAGCAGGAACACAACTGAAAGTACACTCACCAAAAAAATCGTTGTCGCCTCACCTACCACTTGGATGGTTGGTTGGATGATTGTCACTCCTTTGAAATTTATATATGAGGCTTCACTCCTTTGTTATGTCACACCTATGACATGTCACTCCTTTGAATAGGGCCGATGTAGCTTGCTATTTAAATTGATTCACTACTATATAAACTTTGAAAATTTTAATTGAAACCCTTATTTCAGATGCAGAACAAGACAGTTGAAATATGTTATTAGAAGTGTAGCTGCGTTTTCCCAGAGTTTCCAAAATTCAGCAGCTCCAACACAAAAAATGGGATTCAACAAAGGACTGATGCGCAGAAATGATTCCACAGACAAAATATCTTTGTTTTTAAGTGTTTAGTTAAGTTTCAAAGTAAAACAGTTCACACAAAAAAGAAAATTAAAATAGCAAAAAAAGGAAAAATTTATAAAAAGAAAAATTCAGTTCTAAGCTTAATCTTGTTACATCTTAAATCGTTACTAATCACTTATAATTTCTGAACCATTTCAAAACGTTTCCGAACCATTTCAAAGCAGTCAGAAAACTGTATGCTTATCCCATTTCTAACTTGAAAATGGGTCTTTCAAGTCCCTGTTTACTGGGACCTGCTCTAAACACAACAAGAGCTTATTATCTCACTGTTTCTCAGTTATAGCAAGAAGATTCTATCTCTTACTAACTTATAGGGGAAAAAGACTATACCATTGTCTATGACTATGGAAGAAATTATATTCTATTCAAATAAAGCAAACATTAATATGAGTTTAAGTCAAAACTTTAACTTTCTAAAATTGGCTGTTACATTTCCGGCCCCTAATTGGCTATGCAGGAGCGGAGACAATTACTATACTTTTACTTCAATATGAGCCAATTAACTTTATATTAACTATTGTTTTCAAATCACTAGCAATAACACTGCAAACAAACATTTTAAAAATTTCATATTTCAAACATTGGCTGTTTTTTGAAGCAGGCACAGTTTATTCACGGGTCTGTCCAGTGTGCTGGTTTTGGTCTGCACACAAACTCTTCTGACTGCACCTTTGGCATCTGGCATTGTCTTGATGACTCGACCCATTACACAGGAATTGTGAGGTGTTTAGCTTCTTTTGGCATTGCAGCTTTGTTGACTGCTTCACCGACTCTCAGTATTCCATCTTGTGTGATCGGGTCAGGTTTATAGATTTGACTGTTCTTTTTAACACAAGACTTTTTCTTTAAAGACTTTAATTCTTCTGGAAATTCTTGTTGTTGACTTAGGCGGATAAGCTCTGTTTCAGCTGTAACTAAATCATCTAGAGAAATTGGACTTGTTTTTAAAGTCAGTTTATACCTTTTCATGTGGTTTGTGATGAGTGATTTTTGTTCTTCTGGATCACTTTTAGTCTGACTGACTTCTAGTTGGAATGTTTTTCTTTCATTTCTTATGTTCAGCATTAAGTCTTTAAACTTGAGAAACCAAGCCACTGCTATCTTCAAGCGATGCCAATCTGAAAAGTAGGTGATTAGTTTGTTGATGGGCTCGGTTGTTTCCTCTATTTTTGTCATGTTGACTGCACAAGTTTTAACTTCTGGATCATCTTCAAGGAGTGAATCATTCGGTTGATCTGGTCTTTTTGGCCACTCCCTTTCAGGCTTCAATAAGAAACTTGGACCTTGTGACCATGTAGTGCTTTTGAGAAAGTTTTCTATGCTTAGCCCTCTGGATGCTTGATCAGCCTGGTTAAGGGCAGATGTGACATACCTCCACTGTGAAGGTTGTGAATGATCTATATTCACGGAGATTCTGTTGGCAACAAAGGTCTTGAACCGAGCGCTTTCATTTGAAATGTATTTTAGCACCGTGGTGCTGTCAGTCCAAAATGTAGATTCTTCTAAGGGCATTTGAAGCTCACCTTTAAGCATTTTGTCCATTTTACCTGCCACAACAGCTGCTGTCAGCTCCAATCTTGGAATCGTGACCTGTTTCAATGGTGCAACTCTTGACTTGCCCATCAGGAATGAACAATGCTTTTTGCCCTGTTCGTTGGTTAAGACAAGGTAAGTGACTGTGCCATATCTATCTTCACTAGCATCTTCATCTTCACTAGCATCTGCAAAATGGTGCATTTGTGCTGTCTTTATGGTTCCAAACCCGGTAGGTTTGAAGCATCTGTTCACTTTATAGTCTTTAAGTAACTGCAAATCGTCCATCCATTTTTTCCATTTCTGAATGTGTTTGACTTCTACTTCTTCATCCCACCTAAATTTCTCTTTGCATAAGTCTCTTAGAATAAGCTTTGCTGGCAGTAAGGTGGGTGCTAGAAAACCAAGTGGATCATAAACTGAGCTAACATCAGACAGAATAGCACGCCTTGTAGTGGGCTTGTTTTGTAACTTAATCTGAAATTTGAAACTGTCTGTTTCTGTGCACCACTGGACACCCAGGGCACACTCTGTGGGAAGGAGACTGTGGCTCAAGTCTAAGTCCTTTTGTTCATGAGCTCTGTCTTCTTCAGTAATAGACAATAAAACTTCTCTATTGTTACTCACCCACTTAGTCAACTGAAATCCTCCATATAGGCATAGATCTTGGAGGTCCTTTCCCAGCTTTATAGCTTGTTCTTCTGTTGTCACTGACCTTAAACAGTCATCCACATAGAAGTTATTGAGAACGGTGTTAACAGCTTCCTCAGGAAATGTATCTCTGGCATCTTCGGCTGTTCTACGCAAAGCATAAGAAGCACAACTGGGTGAAGAAGTAGCACCAAAAAGATGTACTGTCATTTTGTATTCTTCAAGGTCTTTACTTAGATTACCTTCTGGCCACCATAAAAACATAAAAGATCAGTGTCTTTATCTGGTACTTTAACTTGGTAGAACATTGATTTAATGTCTGCCGTTAATGCTATTGGCTCCTTTCTGAATCTTGTAAGGACGCCAATGGGTGTGTTTGTTAGGTCGGGGTCTTTTAATAATTGCTCATTAAGTGAGATTCCCTGGTAGGTGGCAGTGCAATCAAAAACCACTCGAATTTTATTTTTCTTTGGATGATACACACCGTGATGTGGAATGTACCACACTCTGCCTTCATTGCAATTTAGGTTTTCTTTGGGTACCTTGACAGCGTAACCCTTGTCTATAATGTCTTTCATGAAGGCTTTATAGTCTCCGTGGAAACCTGAATTTTTGCTCAGTTTTCTTTTGAGTCCAATAGCACGCTGTTCAGCAATACAGCAATTGTTTGGCATTTTCAGTGTTTCATCCTTCAAAGGCAAATTTAAACAATAGTGCCCACCTACCAGTCTCGCAGATTCTGAGGCTATGTGCATGAACTTGATGTCCTCCTGTGACATCTCCTCCTTTTCTTCACAGCTGCGTTCTGGAAAATCTGTGTTATACTGTTGCAGCAACATATCCTCAATCTCTGTTATTGACACACGATTGATTGAATGTTTGGGCATTTTACCACTTTGTTTTGTGAGGTCATCAATCTCTTTGTATGGTCCACCAACCACCCATCCAAGTGCAGTCTTCATAGCATAGGGTCCACCTCCTTGGCTAGGTATGGTTCGTAACTTCTCGAAGATTTCTGGGTAGTTGATTCCTATTAAAAAATCAACTTCAGAATCAATATGAGTTAGACGTACCTTTTTAAGATATGCCCACTTATCGATATCTTCTTGTAGTGGAATATTTTCTCTGTCCACTGGAAGGAGACCTGTGTAAAGACCTTTGGCAAATCAATATATTCATCAGCATTGAGACCACAGACTTGTAAATCTGATAAGACAGAACATTGGGTTAATATTTTTGATTCATCATCATAGTTACTCATAGTTTTGAGGAATACTTGTGTTCTTCTCCCTTGAAGGCTTAATTGTCTCTGGAGCCTTTCAGTGCAAATTGTTACTGTACTGCCGAGGTCTATAAAGGCGTATGTTTCTACATACCTTTCACTTTTCTTTGATTTTACCTTAACAGGAACTACTTGTAATGCATACTCTTCTCCGGCCCCAGTAAAGTTACAAGTTCTAGTCTCGGTTTCCCTTTCAGTAGATGTCGCCACACTAGCTGTAGATTTAGATGTTGCTCCAGAATCTTTTTTGATATGCAGGATGTCTGGGTGCTGAAAAGAACATGTCTGACATTTCATTCTTTCTTTACAGTTCTTACCTAGATGATCCTGTTTGAGACAGCGAAAACATAAACCTTTAGAATTTAAAAAGTCAATTCTTTCTTTACGTGGCAGTTCTTTGATTTTTCTACATTCAGCAAGGATATGCTGACCATTGCAGAATACACAAGGCTTTTTAAATGCACATGTATCATTAGCAGTCTTTATGACAGAGATTTCTTGAGTCCCCTTTTCGACAGTATCAGATATACTTGTAGTGAAAACACCTCCCGATCTCTGTCCGTACTTCTGAGGAGGTCTGGCTTTCTTGGTCTTTTCTTTTTTCTCTATACAAGTGTCACCTTGTGAAACAGCACTGTACAAAGGGTCTAGAAGCATTTCAGCTTCGTCACGCAAAAAATTAATTAGTTCAGGTATGCCAGGTCTTGTATTACTTTCTCTTGTAAGCTTATATGCATACCTCATCCATTCATTTCTCAGAGAGAATGGAAATTTCTTACACACAACACGCACATTATTACTGTTATTGAATTCTCCACCGTTCCCTGAATCATTCATAGTATTCATGCAGATTGAGAGGAAGTTAGCATAATCTCTTAGAGCTTCCCTGTCGTTTTGCTCTATTTGAGGCCATTTCAATGCTTTATTGAATTTATGTGTCTACTACAAATAGCTCATTGCCATAATATCTTTCAAGCAATCTTCTAGCTTCTGAGTAGCCTTCATCTGGTAACATTCGTGAACAGCCTTTAATCATTTCTTGATGCGAACCTCTGGTGTACTGGATCAAGTAATCTAATTTATCTTGTGAGTCTGCTAATACATCACCCACAGCGTGATCAAAGGCTCTGATGAAATTTGCATAGTCAAGTGGGTCACCTGAAAATAAAGGGACCTGTCTGTGGGGTACTTCACCACATGAAGCTGGAGGTGGCGCTGGAGGTGGTGGAGTAATAGCTCTGTTTTGTTGGGTTAACGATTTCGCCATTTCAATGATTGCTTTCTGATATTCAGCTTGATTTTTTTGACTTTCAGATTGATTCCGTATGAGCACGTCAACAAGATCTTGTTTGTAAGTCTACGAATGGGCTCCTGAGATAATTACTGGTCATTCCTGCCTTTCCACTTTAGCTTTAAGGTTTTGTAGCATTTGTATTATACTATCTAGTTCAGTGCGTTCAAGTGTGACTGTCGAAGAAGGTGATGATGCTGTAGTGCTTTTCTGGGATAAAGAGTCGCATTTAATATCCAAAGCGCACTTTAACTATGGAGAAGCCTTTCGTGCCTTTGACTTTGAGCGATCCCATTCTTGCAATTGCATCTCTTCGAATTGGTTAACTAGCTGTTCGTCGGATGTGTGTGTTAACAGTCTATTTGCATCTTTCAGCCATAGCATTGTAACATTAATAAATTCGTTCCAATTCTTAGAGGTTTCGGCGAATGTCATTTTCTGTTTCTTAATCGCACCCTCTTTACTTAACGCTGATAGTAGCCTTTGATGCAACTCCTCTATCTCACTGTGTGACTCGCAGAAATTTTCAAGTCTTTCTGTTACTTCTGAATGATTTTCTGGAGTATCTTTAAGACTTTCTATTTCAGCTATAAGCACAGAAAGTTTATCTTTCCTCTGACTTATGTGACCTTAAGATCTCCGATTACATTCTCTGGCTTCGAGTCTGTACTCAAGTCACTACTAACTTCACCAGAGTTATGCTTAGACATTGCCATGACAACAGCTCGAATGACTGACAGCTAGTTCTGTTGACAGCAATGAACGTCACAATCGGGACGTTCCAACAAAGCAGATACTTCCTTATAGCGAGGCTTCAAAAACTCAGGCAAAAGCAAAAGCGATCATCCACAATGTCTTTTATAATATCAGTCTCTTAAAATCTTCTCAAGTTCAGGTAAGGCGACCTTGCTTTCATTTACGATAATGCAGAGGTAGAAGGTAAGAGCACAGTACCTCGGGATGACTCAGTTCTTTTCCTTTCGTTGACGAGTTCAGGAGCAGAAGCATCCTCTGTCCTCAGATGGTAGATTCCATTTTCAAGGCCTTAAGATGGCAAGTTTTCTGACAAAAATGTAGCTGCGTTTTCCCAGAGTTTCCAAAATTCAGCAGTTCCAACACAAAAAATGGGATTCAACAAAGGCCTGACGCGCAGAAATGATTCCACAGACAAAATATCTTTGTTTTTAAGTGTTTAGTTAAGTTTCAAAGTAAAACAGGTCACACAAAAAAGAAAATTAAAATAGCAAAAAAAGGAAATTTTTATAATAAGAAAAATTCAGTTCTAACCTTAATCTTGTTACATCTTAAATCGTTACTAATCACTTATAATTTCTGAACCATTTCAAAACGTTTCCGAACCATTTCAAAGCGGTCAGAAAACTGTATGCTTATCCCATTTCTAACTTGAAAATGGGTCTTTGAAGTCCCTGTTTACTGGGACCTGTTCTAAACACAACAAGAGCTTATTATCTCACTGTTTCTCAGTTATAGCAAGAAGATTCTATCTCTTACTAGCTTATAGGGGGAAAAGACTATACCATTGTCTATGACTATGGAAGAAATAATATTCTATTCAAATAAAGAAAACATTAATATGAGTTTAACTCAAAACTTTAACTTTTTAAAATTGGCTCTTACAAGAAGTAAGAAAGATTCAAACATTTTAATTAAAAATAGTGTTAGTGTCTGCCTTTATCAACCACCTTAAAGTTTGAATAATGTCCTAAATGGCTCCAAAATCTTAGAGTTTCACAAATTTGGTCCTACTCTTAAGAGTGGGTAATTGATCAGTTTTCCTAATTTAGGAAACTACCGTATATACTCATGTTTAAGTTCTCCCGTGGATAAGTCGGAGCTTGATTTTACCATATAATTTCCGGTATTTTATGTCGGTTGTATAAGTCGAATGCAGAAAACTCACGCTATTGGTCCAAGAGATTAAGATATGCTAACGCCCACCTGAGAGAGTAACCACGGAGCACACTGCCTTTTTTCTCTATGTATTGTGCCTACGTGACAACATGGTAATACCCAAACTATTCTGAAGCGACGTTTACACTGTTTTGTGTTTTTTTGTATCTCACACCCTTATACACCTTTATCATAAGAGTATCCCTTATCTACAATGGAGCATTCGATCAGAAGAAAATATGAAGCTGGTTTTAAATTAAAAGTTGTTGAAGTGGCGAAAGAAATTGCTAACTGCGCTGCTGCAACAAAATTCGATGTGTCTGAGAAACTGGTGCGAGATTGGAGGAAGCAGGAAGATGTAAAAAAAAAATGTAAGTATCGTATTTTTGAACGGGTGTATAAGTCGGGGTTTTTCGGGTTTCAAGACCCGACTTATACTCGAGTATATATGGTACTCCTAATTTCACCAGGATTTAGAAGAGGTCACGAGCTGCTAGGATCTACCAGGAGATACTGTTCAGGCAGAGATTGACAGGTAAATTCTGGGAAAGCTGGAACGTTTTGGAAACACTGGACAACAGTGAAATAAATCTTAAAAAGCTATTGATTTGACAGTGATGGAGTAATATTATTAAAAATCTTGTGTGTACCATGTTCATTCCGTCTACATGGAGAAGTCAAGTACATGGATGCACTTTTTGCCAGAATTATATTGTTGGCAAGGTTACTTGTAAAATGCAACTTTGTAATAGCAAAGAGTTAGGTATGTCACAACTATTTTTTTAAATTTTGCACCAAACTTTGAATGCCCTTAATACGCAGATCAATATATTTGAAAAAAACTGCATATACGTTAATGTTAAAGCAAGCAGTATTCAAGCAAATTTCTGATTTTACTAGTTTTTGGTGCGTTTCACAGAACAAATATAAAGTTCATTGCCCAAAGTGTGCATGAGCACAAATGTGAATCACAAGCAATATTACAGTATCAGCATACAGGTTGGCAAACTGTATTCTATAATCAGCATATAACCTGAAAATAAGTCGGTAGGATGGGTGATTGATAGCAAAATGTCACACAGGTATGCTGAACTTTGCATTCCAAGAACATCTGGAATATTTGTGTTACAGTTTATAACCTCAGAAAGGCAGGTGCAAACACCCAGAGAATTAGAAAGCTTTGCAGAAGGTAAAATAGTATCATGCATGTCACACCAAAGTGCACTGGATGAGTCAAAAAGACTAGTTTTGGTATAACTGGCACTTCATGTGCTCATAAGAGGGGGAAGGTAATTCTTCAGAAAGTACACCTGTTGATCATTCACTGTTAAATAAATGGCTTTACTTTCATTTAATGTGTGTGTCTTGGTCTTTCTATCTCAGTGTTCGTTTCAGTATTATTCTTAATGTTGTAGTAAAATGGCAACAATTACATGCATCTTAGCGCAATATTCTATCTTACTATGTGTTATTTCTTTTTCTGCTTTTAATATTGTTATCATTATTATTATCCTAGTCGTAAAGCCATAGCGTTATTTTCAGAAAGCTACAAAGCATCATGCAGATTTTTAAGGAAATTACAAGATGTAAATCATTAGTATCAATTTGCAGCTTGGACTGCTGTAAAATCATGATGTCATCCATTGTCAAGTGTGAACTCTTACCCCTAGCTGGGAGTAAGAGTAGGACACTTTGTAATTACTACTCATGTCCCACTCTTAGGTAGGACAAAGTCTTATCCTAGTCCAATTTTTAGTGCAATTAGTGCAAGAGTAATTTTGAGGTGCTTGATAAATAAGGGCCTAGATCAATTAGTACACCACTTAGCATGCTGGATAAGTAAGTTAGCTGAAATGCTTGATTCATACTGTACTGTCAGTATATTTAAACAGATTAACTGTAGTGACCTGGCTCTTCATTTCATCAGTGTTCTGTATATCAAAAAAAATAAAGTTGAAAGGACATAGCCTAAATGAGACATACTACTAAAGAAAAGGGTCATACATTTCCAGAGAGGAATTCTTTACCCAGTGAAATCAAAAATAATTAAAATATGTTAAACAGAACTTATTTTAGCTATTACATCGAATCTATCCAAATAAATATGATGAACTAAATTTTACTGTTTGAAATTTAAAAGACCATGCAGACCTGTAAGCTAAGCTAGGTAACTAGTTTGTCCTATCCAGATGTTTTCTAAATTCATCAGTGCCACCACATAAACTAGTTTGCTCAATACAGTAATAACCTTTGTGTGAAGAAACTCTTCCTAGCTTGGAAATGCACTCATGCATTTTTTCCCCACTGGTGTTCCCTCACTATTTAACTGAAAGAACCATGCAGGATTGTGGTCTACAGCTCTCAGCAAAGGCCAGGTTTAGATAAATAATCACCGCGCTTGCGGCGTAGGGAGGGGGTGTGGTAGTGAGGCTGAAGCGGTTCCCGGGTGGATTCGTGCTGCGGATGTTTCTCACCTAAGTGCACTGTTGATTGCCACAGCTGCCACGTCCATTATAAAGAGAAGCCTGAGACGGTTAAGATGGGTAGAACAAGAAAGGGAGAAAGAAAAAGAAAAGAGAAGGAAACGGAGGTTGCAGGAGGAAGCAAGAAGCGAGTGACCGAGTAAAGAGAAAGCCGGTGCGGGAGAGCGAGGGAGTGAAGGCTCGCATACAACTGTGCAGGCAGCCTGGGTGTTTGGCCGACACCCGGAGCATAGTAGTTGTGGTCGCTCCTGCAGAGATTGTTTTTATGAAGGACGGGAGTGACTGGAAGGTGGGTGACTCTCCGCGTAAGGCCGCGGAAAGTGGTGTTCCTAGCGTGACAGCCTTGGTCGTTGGGGAATCCCAAGTCTCTGTCAGGAGGAGCCGATCGGAGCCAGGGATCGGTAAGGCGACTGACAGCAGAAGCAGGCACAGAGGAGCTCAGCTGCAGAGAGAGCGTCTCGCCTGCTGCAGGGCCCAAACAGGAGAAGCAGGTGAGACGCTAGTGTAAAAGAAGCACCGGGCTTGTCATTGTTTTACAGGACTGCTTCCAGCAACGTTTTAACCTCGTTTTTAAAGGATTTTTTTCAATTGTTTTTAAACCTCCACATTTCTTTTACGGATTATTTATTTATTGGAACTTTGAATCACTGCACTATTTGAACACTCTTTTGTTTGATTGTTTTTAAATAAAAGCACCTTTGCAAATTTGTACAATCCCCTTGTTATTGTTGCCTCACTGTCTAGCTCATCGGTAACATTACCGACGGTGTTGGGTTCAAGGGCTCCCGAACAGCTGGGAGCATGGAGCAGAACCTGCATCGTCACAAGGATCAGCATTATTTGTGCTTTTGAACATATTGAAAACATGGACAATATCTCCCCATAGCTGTCTCTATTTAAAAGTGAAAATATTCAGTTCTCTTAGCCTGTCAGAATAGGACGTGCACTTCAGTCCAGGGAAGCATTTAGTTATTCATTTTTAAATGGCATCCAGTGTCACAAACAGTAATCCAAGCATGATTTTATTAGTGCTATGTGGAGTAAGACCATCACATTCCTAGATTTGTAATGAGTAGTTTTTGTGATGTAGCCAAACATTTTTTAATCTTTTCAGCTACTCTTACATTGACTGGAGGACTACAATGTTTTGTCAACTAAATCATTTTAAGATATACGTTTTACAGATATATAGAAACACATTACATATACAGCATGTTATAAATATATGTTGTGCAAGACAGAGTATATTCTTTTCTCATATAAAAATATAGAAGATATAAAATTATGGTTTCTTTTCTAGTAAACCATTAGACACAAGAAAGATATGAATTCAAGGTGCAATGAAGTATAAAATGCAAAGAAGGAAAAATCCTGCTGCCTTTTTGGTCTTATCGGAATGTTTTGTGGGGTATCTTGCCACCATAAGAGCTTGTCTTTTACACTTTCTCTCTCTCTCTCTTTATTTCTTTCCATACATCAACCAGCACTTCAACTCATTGGACAAAACCATATTGTGATCATCTCACAACTCCATGTTCAGTGTAGAGACCCGAAAATGTTTTTAAACCCAGGATTAACTTTTCGGATCCAATGCTGCCCTCCTAGAATTAATTTGTCAGATTTTAGGAATCTTGCAATCCTGACTCCCAGCTCATATTTAAAGTCTCTCCAACAGAACACATCACAAGGGGCTATGCATGGCATAATGTGTCACTATGCTGCCATCTGACAAAGCAGGGGCTTTATGTTTAATTATTAAATGTTCCATTGAACTGTTCCTGCACATGAATTAAAATGTATTTGATATAATATTTAACAGCAATAATACATTTCTTAGGTGTTTCCTTATTCCCCAAAATAAATATATATGAATATATTCATATATATATATATATATATATATATATATATATTCATATATATATATATATATATGACGTCCGAGGTTCGATTCCCGAGAGGGAGTGCAGTGGAGTGTGTACGCCTGATGAGCCCAGAATGAGGGCGAAACACGTGTCGCGTACTCATTGCATTTATTTGACAGTAAAACTATTTCAACCATATATATATATATATATATATATATATATATATATATATATATATATATATATATATATATATATATATATATTGTCACACACGAGCGCTTGGGGAGCAGCTTAACGACCCGTTTTGCATTGCGGCAAGTCCCGCAGGGGGACAATGGCAGCGTACTAATCTCTCTCTCTTTGCTTCCTCAGAAAGACCGGGACACCGCCGCCATAAAGATCGCCCGGATGACTTTAAGAGACACACACATTTCCGGGTTCATTTCTTCCCTCTGCTTCCCAATTGATGACATTATACCCCCATACTTCACCACGATTCTCCCAGCATTCCACAGTTTAATTTCCGGTCCCTTACTATAAACTGTCCGTCCTCCCTCCCTTCAGTGTCTTTTGAGTTTGTATAACTGAAGACATTATTTTTTGCTACAGTATACGGGGCTAAAAACCCCAAACCTTTATACGACTAATTGTCTTATTTCTACAATATATATATATATACTGTATGTATATATATATATATATATATATATAGTAACAAAAGTGCTATATTGGTGCCTGACCCAACACAGACTCACAACGGAGGCACATATAAAAAAAAATAAATTATTTTTCTTCACCTGTGGGGCACAACATAGTCCCAAAGTACATATATCTATTATATAAAAAAATCTTGGGACAGGATGAGATTTTCTTCCGGCGACGAAACGTGATCTTTTGAAGAGAGACAGAAAGACACTTTTGAAGAGAAACAAAGAGACAGAGACACTTTCACATCCCGCAAGACAGGCATGTCACATCATACTTAAGGGGTACGCGAGTGAAGTTCAGATCACATAGCATGGCAACAGTAGCAAGCCAGCATCTGATCGAGGCAAAGAGGAGCTAAAATAAATGTATTTGTTTCCCATTGTATCAACGTTTAAGAGGGGTTTCGGAGGAGCAGCCGTGTCTCCTTGGGGTGCATTCAGCCCCCTTCTTCACAATGGCATGTAAGCGAGCGAAGTGCAGATCACGTTGCAAAACAGCAGCAGCAAGCCAACAGCTGATTGAGCAAAGAGGAGTTAGAAAAATGTATTTGTTTCCCATTGTATTACCGTTTATGCGTGGTTTTGGAAGAGCGGATGCGTCTCCTTGGGGTGCGTTCAGCCTTCTATTCACAATGGCGTGAAGCACTGATGGGGTTGGTGAGCGAAGCGAGCAGGGGACTAAGCCCCCTAGTATATATATATATATATATATATATATATATATATATATATATATATATATATATATATATATATATATATATATCCATCCATCATCCAACCCGCTATATCCTAACTACAGGGTCACGGGGGTCTGCTGGAGCCAATCCCAGCCAACACAGGGCATAAGGCGGGAAACAAACGCCGGGCAGGGAGCCAGCCCACCGCAGGGCACACACACACCAACACACACTAGAGAAATTTAGATTCGCCAATGCACCTAACCTGCATGTCTTTGGACTGTGGGAGGAAGCCGGAGCACCCGGAGGAAACCCACGCAGACACAAGGAGAACATGCAGACTCCATGCAGGGAGGACCCAGGAAGCGAACCAAGTTCTCCTAACTGCGAGGCAGCAGCGCTACTCACTGCGCCACCATGCCGCCTCATATAGATAGATAGCTTGATTGACTGATTGATTTAAATATGTGTGTGTGTTTTAGGAGATGTTTATGAATTTTCAAAGACTATTTCAAATATTATTGAAATCAATGATTGTTGTTCAAATGGTTAATCACTTTTTATTGATTTAAGAAAACATAAGTCTATTTAAGAAATTTTTAAGGTGTTTCACTTTAGTTAAATATTACTAGCATTAGACTTAAATTACCTGTATAATTAAATTACCTGTCTACAAAATTTTATATATTTATTAATATCTGCAAAGAGGAAAAGATGCAGGTCAAGATTACTATCTGATTATCCGGGTGAATAAAAAAGCAACTATGTAAGTCTGTTAATATCCATCTGTGTCATGAAAGCCACAGGAAAAGAAAAGTAAAAATCCTTTATAATACATATTCTGCAGAACCATTTCTCTGTTTAACACAGATGTTAAGATTCTGTCCAAAGTTCTCATTAACTGGATATTTGAAATTGCATACTTCTATTATTCCTTCTTTTTATATTGGATGGAGACATTATCTATAAGGCAGGCATTTACTATCACAATAATGAATTTTTTCACATAATATATATACTGTGTATCAGTGGCAACAGATTTTTGAGAGTCATTTGACAGAGAAGAATGAGACTATTTATTAACCATATAATGTCGTTTTAGATTTGGTACCAAAATACCTACACAGATTAATGTACTATACTCTTGGCTAAAAGACTCAGATTATATAAATAATATCTGATTTGACCTTAGTTACAGAACATTAAGCCAGACATGCTATCCTTCATTAGCAATTTTATTTGCCACTGTCACTGGACCTCTCAGTGAATTGTAAGTATCTCTTTATACAGATAATTTACTGCTTTATGTTATGTGTGCTATACTCCTACCTTACATATATAACATGAAAGTAAAGTCTTTCTTTGTTCCATAACCTAAATTATTATTTTATTTAACAGATGTGTGTCACTTTTTCAACTTTTCTTACTTTTAATATACAAAATGCTATCAGTTTTGACACCCTACAACAATAAATCGATACAGTTTGTTCAGAAAATTTGTTCACAACTGAAAGATATTCCATACTGAAACAGTGCTATTTAGTATATTTTTATTTGAACATTGAGGTATCATTTTAGTGGTCAATTCATTTTCGAAAAGCATACAGAACAGGGTAAAGTGGATATATGCAATCTACTGCTTTAATTTTGGCACATCTGATGTAGAGAATGGTTTAAGTGATCTGTATGCACTGTAATTGACAGTGTAGGGTTTTAGCATTAACTCTGATGATTGTAGTGCTGTGTCTAGCCAAGGCTGTGCTAAATCAAAGATTTAAATCGGTCGATTTGAACAAGTCCCTGTGTACAAGTACTTTATTTTATGAATTACATTTGATTAATTTCATAATATCCATATATTCTACTGCAGACTGCATTTATTTCCAACAGTTTAACTTTGTGGAGAAAGTAAAAAACCAGCCAAAATGTAAAAATGCAGGTTGCAACCAATTATATCTAAAGATAAAATTTTCTGTTTAACTATCTGACAGCATCTGTCTTGTCATTGCTACAGGTTATCAATACATTGTAACTTATTATTAAACTCAAAGTCAGTCATTCCAAATCCATCCAGCCGTCTAAGAACATTAAAGAACTATTTCATTTCATTCTGATGTCTCAATCCTTTAATACCTATGACACAACTATCTTTACATGGTTTGCTGATTGTATCAGTTACTTATGGTGATTTATCAGGCCTAAACACAATGTGGATTAGAAAAAAGTATTTTCTTTTCTTGCTGGATTAGATGACAGGCAGCACAGGCAAGAAAGAAACATGTTTATCAATGTATAGAAGATTACACTGATATAGATGTTTTGAGATTTCAGAATTACGGTTTAGCTTAATAGCCACTTTTAATGCTTTTTTTTCTTTATCAGAAATACGATCAGAAGGGCTACTTTGAGTTATGTATAAAAGTTTTATTTTGTTGTTGAACTGAATTATTCACAATGTACCTTTAATGACAATGAGACTAATTAATACAGGTGTCATTCTAAAAAAAAATTAAAAGGTACATGTTTATAAAAGCACAAATATGTTAGACACTAGCAAGGAGCTTATTTTTAGAAATAGCATACAAACACTCAAATTGTTATTTTTTATTATTAACTTAAAAAGTGTTAATTTCAATTTAGAAAGATTGGATTGGCTGAACATCACCAAACAATCTATAGTGAATGGGTGAATGAATGGATATAAAATGCATATTTCAATGACATATTATCCCCAGGTACTATACAAATCAGGATACATAACAATCTTATACTGTACATTCTTTAAGGTGGGCACACTGATAGCATTGATACAGTAGAAGCAGCATGAGTCTCCTGCTGCATGAAAAGATGGAATTGCTTTGCCAGAGGCTGGACTATCTGTGAGAATGTCTTAAAATGTCCTTTGTGGTTGCTGCTTATGAGGATTTAGCCCTTGGTTACAGCGGGCAGGTTCATTTAGAAATGCGAAGATCATGCAGCAAGTTGATTGTTATAGATGAATAAATATGCCCGTGTGACAGTGGATTAAACTGGTGCTACAGTTTCTCATCATGGCGCCTATTACTTGACTTAAATTACCTTTTCAGTATCACACAATGAGTCAGAGGAAGGTACTGGACCAACATGCTTATGGCTTATGCCACACGTTATGTAAACAGAAATTATTACCACAAGATTATGTGTGATGCTTTCAGACACCTATTTTTAAATGTATATGCAGTACTGTGTTAGGTTAACTAGAAAAATTATGTTTAAAGATAGTTATTTGGGTATTAAGTGTTTACTTATGAAAACACTATATGACATTGAAATATATAAAAATTAATAAGAATTTCTTGAATTTACCTCAAATTTATTGATATCTTGTGAGATGGGTAGAACAACACAGGCTTGGTTCCCAAACAACTCCTGTAGGCATCCAAGCCATACCATGTATTTGTTAAAATTGCACCAAAAGCTGAGTTCAGTTAATCAGGCTATGAATAGCTAAACCTGGTCTGCTACTGCTTCGATTATCCAAAACAATTAATGGGTATACTGGATGGTAACCATAAATACTGGGAACGCATTTTGAAATTCATGAAATCAGTTTACAATAAACAAGGCTATACAGTAGTTCAGGAGCAAGGTGCGGAGTACAAACAGTCATAAAGAAGTTTGAAGAAAGTAGATAAACTGACCGTAGTAAACCCTGTAGAAAACCAAAAAGCTGTCTGTATCTTATAAACAGTACCTAAATTTCACTTCTTTAAGCGCCAGAAGAAATTCCAGTGAAATGCTTACCTGTTGCCTGTGTAATAAGGAGTGCTATATAGTGCCCGACCCGGCACAGAACGACACAGAGGCACGTATAAACTCAATGGACTTTATTTTCTTCTTCACCCGTGGGCGCACGTCTTCCCCGTGACCCACAGGTAATACACAGTCCCAAAACACAAGTCCAACACAAAGCAACACACTCTTTCTCTCCCACCACTCCTCTACAATCTTAGTCCTCCTTCCTCCCAACTCTGGCTCTCTGAGTGGTGGTGGTTGCCCCTTTTTATATCCCACCCGGAAGCGTTCCAGGTGCTTGGCCACCTGGTCCTAATTGCCCTTCCGGGTGGGGCTGAAGATATGACCAGCCAGGCTGCTGACTCCATGCTGCTCCCCCTGGTGGCCATCCGAGCCCCCAACCAGGCTGTGGAGGACTCCATCTCCCATGGAGCCATGCGCCAGGTTGGGGAATCATTGGCTGCCAGGGAGGCTGCCACCAAGCGTCCCGGGGGAGGTATTGAAGTGTCCATGGCTGCTCCCCCGGAACAGATGCAATAGGGGCGTCCCTGCCGGGCATGGGACCCGGCTGTCCTTTACACCTGCAAAGTTATCTGACTCGAAAGCACAGGTTTTGACCATGTGAAGATATTCATTAGCTGTTCCCTAATTTACAAAAAGACAACAGGCAGAAGATATTGTATTATATGAAAAAAACATAACACATGGAGCTATAACCAGTGGCAGTAAGTATTATGGCACAATAAATCTGAATTTGAGATTTCTGGATAACAAAGCCACTAGCATGTCAGAAGAACAGTAGTAAGAAGAACATTGGTGTCTATCTGCAACCATTCTGTGAAACATGGTAGTGGCCCTGTCATAGGTATGCAGTGCATTCCAGCCAAAAATGTTGGGGATCTGGTCAAAATCATTGGAATGATGACTGATGAGAAATATAAACAGATTTTGATTCATTGTGCTGTACATTTGGGAAAATGGCAAAATGTCAAAAACTTCATTTTTCAGCATGATAGTGGCCCATAACATAATGCTACTTGAAATTGTAGTCGACAGAAGGAAAATACAACCAGTAGTTTTTAATTAACTACCTTAGAACCCCAACCCTCAATATAACTGAAGTTGTGTGGGGTCACTTGGACAAGTAAAAGATCAAAAGAGGCCAACTTCATAAGAAGATTTACAGCAAAAGCTGGCTTATATTCTAACAGAAACAACACGAAATACTGACTTTCTTTAAAAAAACAAGACCTCACATTACTTTTTATTGTAGCAATATTTATTCTCAAATATTATTCCTTCTTAAACCCTCTAAACCGTTAGCAGGATTGAAAGGGCCAAAGTCTATTGCAGCAGTACTTGGCACCAGGCAAGAAAAAGGGAAACAACTCTGTACCAGGCACTACTCACTGCAATGTTTATTTGATTTAAAGGACGCAATTGGGTAGTGCCGTTGGGATGGGGGGGGGGGGGGCATTGATGGGGTATGGTGCTGAAGGTCCTGCAGCACCACTTGCTTTTGTGATAATCGTTGAATATTAAGCCATATGGTTTTAAACATTTACTAAGTTAAAATTTATTAAATACAATGTTGACACATTCCCATGAAATGTAACGTCAGTTCAAAGCATACCTATCACATCACAAAATCAAGCACCTATTCAGTTACATAACTGTGCCACCTTTAAAATGTCACAAAAAGGAATTTCTTAGTTCTTTACTGTAAATTCATCAAAGGTGACCAAAAGTAGTGTTTCCTCCATGACTGAAAAAGATGCCACTCAGTTTGAGTATAATGTGTCTGGAAGGTCTGTAATGTTAGGAGGATTCCACATAGGGGTGTGAGAAGTTTAGTCAGTGGCATCCTTATGTTCACTTCAACAGCAACAGTTGCACTTGAGGAGTATATGGTATACTATCACACAAGAAAGAAACTATGACAAAGCTTTCCATAAAGATGAAACTTTAAGACATTCTCAGTACATATGTAAAAATGTACCCTGGGATCATTAGAAAGGCCCATAGCAAACCGTTTATGGGGAGTGATATACAGGCAATGCACAAATTTAAATTGTGTTTGCTGATGATTGAGATTTCTGGAGGAAAAAATTATATTCTTAAAAATCAGGTCCCAACCAAGAGGAATAGATAACGGTAGATCACCTTCCCAGCCTGACTGGATGGGGTTGGGGGGGACTTGAAAGCAAGCTTGTGTAATAAGGCATTAGTAGCAGAGACAAATTTTGTCTAAGTCGAGTTAGAGTTCATTATGGCTGTTGCTACAGTAGGGCTAGACATGAAAACTAATTTCTCATGTACAGTACAGTATGTACTATATATAGGTCATGTACGCTTATGTGGATCATGTATGCACACTGTATATTCTTTACAGTCGGCAACACACCTTACCAAAAAATTGTTCCCCTTTGGATTAATAAGGTATCTATCTATCTATCTATCTATCTATCTATCTATCTATCTATCTATCTATCTATCTATCTATCTTTGTGTTTATACAATTGTTTTATAATGTTTTCACAAGTAGATAAATGCTTATTGTCCTGATAACTAATTTCAGAAATAATTTTCTTTGGTGCCAAATAATGGCTACTTTTGCGCATACGTTGTGTGTTTTGTTTGTTGCAAGCACAGATTGAAAAATCAATGGGAATATGTATTTGTTGCACAAACATTTAACTTTTTTGTTATTCTCATAAAATCAACCCTTCAGGCTACAGTGGTGATTTATAAAACTTATACTCACTGAAACATATTTTCAGTAAAATTCAGTAAAATTAGTTCTGATATATATATTTTAATTTTTTAGTAAGATCTTTTGAATTTCTTGTGTTTCACCTCACACAATGTAAGAATTTATTAAATAATAATAAAACTTTGAATGTAACCTTGGCTTTGCTCCCTTTTAAAGTTTGCTCAGTCTGATTATAATACAAATGCCAAAAATGTACCATGAGCACAGTACAACTTCTTGTAGTGTATCTGATTTGCGGTTGATATGGAAACATATAAAATGTGAGTGTATGCTGCAAAAATGTAAGAAATTTAAATGGAAAATCAAGAGGAGGCTGAATTATAGCTGTAAACAAACAAGCAAAGCTCAACTCACAGGATATAAATACAAAGATTACATTTAGTCATTAAGATAATAATTTCCCTAGAGCAGTCTAATTTCATAGCGCACTTTGCAAAAATCTACATGCTATTCCATAATAATAATTTATACACATGTAACATATTAACTAAGACTATAAAATCCATTAATCATTCAGAACATCTGTTTTTTAAGTAGAGTATATTTGGTTATTCTTTATTGTGAATATTATTGAAATTTCATCTATTATGTATCTTATTACAAAAGAATAAAATATAACTTTCAGACACATTGTATTTCTGATTATATACTTATAATTCTAATATAATTATTGATATTTTAACCAGAGTTTTTTATTTTGAATGAAGCCAAAATATTAGACTTGGATCCAAAATGATGCCAAGACTGAATGAACACAGATTAAATGTTGTGGCCACCATGGGATGCTCCAGCTTCCCAAACACCTTACACAAAGGCTTGGAAACAAGTATAAAAGCACAAAGACTTTTTTATTGTGGAAAACTCCTCCAATAAGCGTTTCCCACCACCAACACAAGTACAAAGCACAGTGATATAGCACACAGCAATACAGTACTCTTTCTTTCTTTCTTTCTTTCTTTCTTTCTTTCTTTCTTTCTTTCTTTCTTTCTGTCACTGTCTCTGTCTCCACTCCTCCACTCAAGCGCTGTTCTGTTCCCTCCTGACTCTGGCTCATGGAGCTGTGGCAGGCAGCTCCTTTGATCCCCAGAAGTACTTGCTGTGTCCCCAAAGCTTGGCCCAGGAGCACTTCTGGATATGGCTGGAGCTCCAAGAAGTAGGACTCTCCAGGCCCCGCAGCACCTACTAACAGCATCCACAGAACCCAACAGGGTTGAGCTGACAGACTCCAAATTCAATAATGCCCTGTGGGAATCTGTGGTGATCCCACAAACCAAGGGGACTGCCATCATTAAAATCCAGCTTGATCTTTAGTGTGTTTTAAATAAACAGGTATTAAAGTAACTGACACAATACCAAAATGAAAGCTCATTCAAAAAGAAATTTACATTCTAAAGGCATTTATATGTAAACTGCAAAATGTTTATGTTACCTGATACATAAAAACACCAATTGAGTTGTTCATCACAATTCCACATTGCACCTAAAACTTCTAATTATTTGTTTAAGCACATTTTTTTGTTGTCATGCTAGTGCCCTGTGTTTGGTTAGGTGCAAAATTTGATATTATTTAAAGATGAAGCCCAGATCACCACATATGATAGCATATCTATACTAATAAAAGGCAAAGCCCTCACTGACTCACTGACTGACTGACTGATTCACTCATCACTAATTCTCCAACTTCCCGTGTAGGTAGAAGGCTGAAATTTGGCAGGCTCATTCCTTACAGCTTACTTACAAAAGTTAGGCAGATTTCATTTCGAAATTCTACGCGTAATGGTCATAACTGGAACCTGTTTTTTGTCCATATAGTCTAATGGAGGAGGCGGAGTCACGTATCACGTCATCACGTATTACGCCTCCTACGTAATCACGTGAAGTGAAAACAAGGAAGAGATTTACAGCACGAGTCAAATGCGGGGAACGAAGGTAAATGACGTTAATTGTTTGAGTGTCTTTTAATACTGTGTAAGCATACATATTAACAGATGTGCAATTAAACGTGTGCATTTATGGGGTGATTTCTCAGGCTTAAAAGCTCGCCTTTTATTAAAAAGGTAAATGCTGTTTTCATTCTGAAGGGCACAAACCACGTTAAGATTTCATGCTGAAGAGTAAGCTCAGCACACAGCTTGGTCATATTACAGC